>NC_056055.1:237379487-238629487 GCF_016772045.2 Ovis aries
GTAATTAACAGAAACACCCATAAATCAAGGTTCTATATTGGCCCATTTACTTTTTGTAGAAACAGCCATACTCTTTTCCAGAGTAGCTGTATCACTTGACATTTCCATCATCAGTGTACGAGGGAATCAGTTTCTCTACATACTCACAAGCATTTGCTGTTAGGACCAGTTTTCATTTTAGCCATTTTGGTAGGCTTGTATTTGATGGTTCATTGTGGTTTTAATTCACGTTTCCCTAACGGCTGATGATATGGAATATCTTTTCAAGTGTTTATTTTCCATCTGCGTGTCCTCTTCAGTGAAATATCTCTTCACATTATGGAAGTAAACAAAGATCAAGCACATGATAAAAGCAAAGGTTATCTGTTCTGAGCTCATCATAGCAAGAAAGTCAGGCCATCATCACTTGCATTTTGGCAGAGACTCAGAGGCAGGCAGAGGAGTGGGGGAGCTTTATACTGGAAAAAGGGGAAGGCTTCAGATATCCCTTAGAATCTGTGGGCCTGGAGAAGCTGTAGGCAGGCTGACTAGAAGCAGGGCATCTATGTGATTGAGGAGGGGGCATCTTTGTTTTTCTCTGGTTGGTGCTAAGTTGGAAGCAGAAACAGAAATTGAGGAAGCTGTCAGTTACTAATCGTCCTGGCCCTGTGGGGCTGCATATGACAGAAGCTATTGTTCAGCCTTCTGGAGCATCACTAGAAGCAGCAATCCGGCTTCCTGCAAGTCTGACTGATAGCAGGCTGGCATCCTGGGCTGCTTACTCAGGGTGAGAGGTTGGCTCCCTGGGCAGTTTGCTGCCAGCTGTGGCTCAAAGTTCTGTTTTTCTCTGTGGCCGGCTCATAGTTCATTTGTATATTCAGTCTCTCAGTGTCTTTTACCCATTTTTAATTGGCTTAATTAACTGAGAGCTTTTTTTTTTATCATGAATAGAAGTCATATTTTATCAAATGCTATGTCTACGTCTACTGATATGATCTTGTGGTTTTCCTTCTTTAGTCTGTTGATGTAATAGAGTACATTCGTTGATTTTTGAATGGTGAAATTTTGTGTGCCTGGGATAAATCCCACTTGGTTGTGATGTATAATTCTTTTAATATATTTTTGGATTCTATTTCTTTATTTGGTTGAGGATCTTTGCATCTATGCTCATGAGAGGTATTGGTCTGTTGTTTTCTTATAATGACTTTATCTACTTTGGGTATCAGGCTGATTCTGGCCTCATAGAATGAGTTTGAAAGTGGTCCAACTGCTTCTGTTTTTTGAATGAGATTGCAAAGAATTGGTATAATTTCTTCCTTAAATATTTGGTATACTTCACAAGTGAAGCCATGTGGGCCTAATGCTTTCTGTTATTAATTATTGACTTAATAGATATAGGCCTATTCAGATCATCTGTTTCTTCCTGTGTGAGTCTTGTCAGATCATGTGTTTCAAGGAACTGGTCCACTTCTTCTAGGTTACCAAATTGGTGAGCATTGAGTTTTTCTTAGTGTTTCTTTATTATCTTTTTAACTTTCTATGGGATCTGTAATTATGTCCCCTCTTTCATTTCCAGCATTAATAATTCGTGTTCTCTATTTTTTCTTTTTTGCTTTGTTAGCCTGGCTAGAAACTTATTAAAGTTAGTGATCTTTTCAAAGAACCATCTTTGGGTTTTATTGATTTCTCTATTGATTGTATTTTTAATTTCATTGATTTCTGTTCTAATTTAAATTATTTCTTTCTTCTGCCTCCTTTGAGTTTAATTCCCTCTTCTTTTTCTCGTTTCCTAAGGTGGAGGCTTCAGTGATTCAGGTTAGATCTGTCTTCCTTTCTAATTTGCACATTCATTGCTATAAATTTCTCTCTAAGCAGTACTTTCACTGTATCCAACAAATTTTGATAAGCTCTGTTTTCATTTTTGTTTAGTTCAAAATACTGTTGAATGTCTGGAGTTTTCTTCTTTGACTAGAGTGTTACTCAAAAGTTATTTCCTTAATCTTCAAGTATTTTGAGATTTTCCAGACCTCTTTCTGCTATTGGTTTCTAATCTAATTCTCCTCTGGTCTGAGAGCAGACACTTATGGTTTCTCTTCTTTTAAATTCATTAAAGTATGTTTTATGGCCCAGAATATTGTCTATTTTGGTTCCATGTGAGTTTGAGAAAAATGTGTATTCTGTTGTTGCTGGATGAAGTAGTCTATACATATGCATTATATCCAGCTCATTGATGGTGAATTAAATTATGTCCTTACTGATTTTATGCCTGTTGCACATGTCCATTTTGATGGGGAGTGGCGAACTTCCCAACTATAACAGTGGATTCATCTACTTCTTGCAGTTCTATCATTTTTCGCTTCACGTAATTTGGTCCTCTGTTGTAGGGCGCATATCCATTAAAGACTGTTGTCTTCTTGGAGAACTGGCCCCTTTATATTATGGAATGTCTCCCTTTATCCTTGATACCTCTCCTTGAACTGAAGTCTGCTCTACCTAAAATTAATACAGCTACCCCTGCTTTCTTTTGATTAATGCCAGCATAGTATATCTTTCTTCATCCTTTCAATCTGTTCTTTATATTTAAAATGAATTTCTTGTAGACAGATAGATATCAATTAATTTTAAAATTGGGTGAGAACACAGGAAGTTAATGAAATAAAAAGCTGGTACCTCAAAAAATAAAAATTAACCAAATTGATAGGCATCTAGAAAGACTGACAAACATAAGCAGAAAGAGGATACAAATAACCAACCTCAGGAATGAAGTGGAGGATATTAGTATGGATCTGACTGCCACTAAAATCATAGTAAGGTAATAATGTGAACAACTTAATGCACATAAATTTGCAATTAGAAGAAATTAACCAAATTCGTGAAACACAAACTATCAAAACTCAATCAAGATGAAATAGACAATCTGAATAGTCTTATAGCAATGAAAGAAATTGAATTCATAATTTAAAAGCTCCCCCAAAACATAATCCCCAGGAGTAGAGAGTTTAACTTAGAATTCTATCAAATATTTGAAGAATTAACACCAATTTCACACAAATATTTAGAGAAAATATAATAGGATAGGGCACTTTCTTATTCATTTTATGAGGCCAGTGTTACCCTGATACCAAAACCACACAAAGACAGTACAAAAAATGAAAATTATAGATCAATTTCATTCATGAGCTTAGATACAAAACCTCTCAACAAAATATCAGAGCTGAATAAAGTAATATATGAAAACTATTATACACTTTGACCATGTAAGATACATCCTATGTGTGAAAGGCTAGTTCAATATTCAAAAATGTAATCCACCATATATCATCAAGCTAAAGAAGAAAAACTATATGATTGTATAAATTGATGGCATAAAGATTTGAAAAAGTTGAATGCATATTCATGTTGGAAACACGCAGCACACTAGGAATATGGGGAAATTTCTTTAATGTAATAAAAGCATCCACCAAATACAACAAAAATGACAAGCCCTATAGCTAATATTGTATCTGATGGTGAATGGCTACTTTCACCTTAAGACTGGAAACAGGCAAGGATGTGTATTCTCAGCTTATTCAATATAGTATTGAAAGTTCTAGCCAGTGCAATAAGGCAAGAAAAATAAAGAAAGGCATACAAATAGGTAAGGAAGGAATAAGACCATCTCTACTTGTGGATGACATGTTGGTCTACATAGAAAATCCCAGGAAATGTAAATCAAACAAGACAAAGCAAAACAGTACCAAAAACTTGTAGAGAATTTCAATTTTCAATTCAACATGTAAAAAGCTGGAATTCACCACTCTGTCCTTATGGACTCAGGGCAAGGAGAGTGGAGTGGTAAACAGCCCTGCCTCACAGCACTATTACCTCATTCTGCCCGTTGAGACTGGAAGCTCTTCACTGAGCCCCATGAAAACCAGGACAGTTAGGGTGTCTGGAGGACTGACTAACCCTGCCTTAAATTCCTTCATCTAACCTTGTTGATGCCAATATGGGTTCAACTCTGCACTGCTCCTTACTGAGACAGAGAGGCGGCTGGTGAGTGGAGTGCTGTCAAACCCCGCTTCACATTACTTCATTCAGTAATAAGAATGCAGGACAGAGTGAAAGTTCTGCTCGCCATTGGACCCTGCAGACACCACCAGAGGCGGAATCAGAGCACTGCCACCTTCTTTTCAGTTGTGCGGGGAAAATGGAAGATCATCTCCATGTTTGCCCTGTTAATATCATAAGAATGTGGGTGGTTTTCCCATTGAGGTTTGGCTAGATCAGGTGGTATGACCCCAAAATTTTTTTGCATGCTAGACAACCCTTATCCCTGTTATCTGACTAGGGAAAAATAAGATTTTCTTAGAATTTATTTTTTGTCTGCGCCTTTTGGTTGTTCCAGTGGAGACCTCTACAGATCTCTGTCTACAGCGTATGCAATAAGAGAACTTAAGTAACTCACTCCCATGTTATTCCTAGATTCCTGAGGCCCCAAGTCTGCCTTCATCTTTACACCTTCTGGAGTGTTCCTTTGACTTTCTGTTGTGTTTTGTCCAGAGATTTTAGTCGTCAGAGGGAGGACCCGGATGAGATGAGGCTATTCCAACTTGACCAGAACCAAAAGTCTTGACATAATCTTTAAACAGAGCGAATTTTAGATAAGCATTTGTGATCTTTTCATGTCCTCGTCTCTCTGTGCTGACATGTACTCTTTCTACCAGAAGGCCACTCAGAATCTTGCAAAACTTTTCTTTAAGAACAGTGTACGTTATCTGTGTCAGTTTCAAAACCTGTCTGCAAATTCTTTGACACTCCTCCAACAGAAGAATAAGATCTATACCACTTCATCTCAAATCTGGAGTAAGACTAGTGTCTGGTCAATCAATAGAATACAAAAGTGACATGATGTGACTTCCAGACAAAGACATAGAAGATAATAAAGCTTCCTCTTGGTTATTAGGAACACTCATGCTAGAGCCTTAAGCTGCCATGCAAATACTCTAACTGCCTTGAACCCTTTATCATGAAGAAATTCAAATTCATTCACCCACAGCGACCACATGGAGAAGTTTTGAGACAACAAGAGAGGAAGAAAAAAGATGCCTGGTTAGTTCCCAGATGTTACCACTCCAGCTCTACCCACAGTCTAATTGCATCTGCATGAATAAGGAGCAGGGAGGCAGTAGGTAAGAATAAGGTCAGCAAGGTGGCTGGGGTGGGAGCTCAGTTCATGTAGGGCTGGCTGAGCCATTGCAATGACACTGGCCTCTTCCCTGACTGAGATGGGGTCACTGAAATGTTTTGAGTAGATGATGGACATTACATAGCAAGTTGACTAGGATCATACAAGGTTTTTTGTAAAGAGCTGACTTTTGGAAAAAGGAAGCAAGGAGAGCATTTAGGAAGCGATTGCAATAATTCAAGACAGAGATGATGTGACTGGGATGGGGCACCAGGGAAGTAGCTGCGGAGATGAGAAGTGGTTAAGTTCTGCAAATGTTTGGAAAAGGAGCAAGCAGGTTTGCTGATGGAGATGGCATGGGATGTGAGAGGTCAAGCGTGACTCCAGGTTTATGGTCTGAGCAACTGGGAGGATGGAGCTGCCTTAACTAAGATGAGGGAGATAATGAGAGCAGCACACTGAGAAGTAAGGCAGGTGGAGAACAAGACTTCACCTGGGGTGTGGGGAGGACCCTGGATACCTGTCGGACTCCCAGGTGGAGGTATTGAGTAGGTAGCTGGATGGATAAGCCTGGTGCTCAGGAAATGGTCTATCTAGGCTAAGATGAAACTTTGGGATCCGTTAGCATATGAATGGCTTGTAGTGCATATGAATCTGGTGAGGTCCTGAAGAGTGTGAGAAAGGATAAGGACGGGGCCCAGAGACAGCACAAGCTTACAGGCCAAAGAGCCAAGAAAAACCAGCAAAGGAGATGGAGAAGGACAGCCGGGAGGTAGCAAACCCAGGAGAGCGTGGGAGCAGAGTGGAGAGGTTTCAAGGAGGAGGAAGACGAGAGCTCACAGCCAACAATGTCAGATTCATGATCCCCGAAGAAGATTTAGCTTCGGGACTAGGGACCAGGTTTGATCACTCAAGAGCTTTTGCGTAGCAGAGTTTTATTAAAGTAAGAAAAGGGACAAAGAAAGCTTCTGACACAGACATTAGAAGGGGGATGGAGAATGCCCCTCTCGCTAGTGTTAGCAAGGGAATTACAGACTTTTTAAATTAGTTATTACAATAAATCAAAAGAATGTCTCAAGTTTGTAAAGATCTTACTAGACCCACTCCCATAATTTACATTTTAATATAACAGGATTAGCCCGAAGGTTTTTAGGAAGGAGAAACTGTCCTCAAGCAGGATACATTGTTCTTATATAATCCTTAGTAGGAAGTTTAAACTGAGTTGCTTGTTGTAAAATCATCAGTTCAGTTCAGTCACTCAGTCGTGTCTGACTCTTTGCAACCCCATGATTGCAGCACACCAGGCCTCCCTGTCCATCACCAACTCCCAGAGTTCACCCAAACTCATGTGCATTGAGTCGGTGATGCCATCCAGCCATCTCATCCTCTGTCGTCCCCTTTTCCTCCTGCCCCCAATCCCTCCCAGCATCAGAGTCTTTTCCAATGAGTCAACTCTTCGCATGAGGTGGCCAAAGTATTGGAGTTTCAGCCTCAGCATCAGTCCTTCCAATGAACACCCAGGACTGGTCTCCTTTAGGATGGACTGGTTGGATCTCCTTGCAGTTGCAGTCCAAGGGACTCACAAGAGTCTTCTCCAGCACCACAGTTCAAAAGCATCAATTCTTTCAGCTTTCTTCACAGTCCAACTCTCACATTACATACATGACCACTGGAAAACCATAGCCTTGATTAGATGGACCTTTGTTGGCAAAGTGATGTCTCTACTTTTAAACATACTATCTAGGTTGGTCATAACTTTTCTTCCAAGGAGTAAGCGTCTTTTAATTTCATGGCTGCAATCACCATCTGCAGTGATTTTGGAGCCCCCCAAAATAAAGTCAGCCACTGTTTCCACTGTTTCCCCATCTATTTCCCATGAAGTGATGCACCCAGATGCCATGATCTTCGTTTTCTGAATGTTGAGCTTTAGGCCAACTTTTTCACTCTCCTCTTTCACTTTCATCAAGAGGCTTTTAGTTCCTCTTCAATTTCTGCCATAAAGGTGGTGTCATTTGCATATCTGAGGTTATTGATATTTCTCCCAGCAATCCTGATTCCAGCTTGTGCTTCCTCCAGCCCAACGTTTCTCATGCTGTACTTTGCAGATAAGTTAAATAAGCAGGGTGACAATATACAGCCTTGACTTCCTCCTTTTCCTATTTGGAACCAGTCTGTTGTTCAATGTCCAGTTCTAACTGTTGCTTCCTGACCTGCATATAGGTTTCTCAAGAGGAAGGTCAGGTGGTCTGGTATTTCCATCTCTTTCAAATTTTCCACAGTTTATTGCGATCCACACAGTCAAAGGCTTTGGCATAGTCAATAAAGCAGAAATAGATGGTTTTCTGGAACTCTCTTGCTTTTTTGATGATCCATTGGATGTTGGCAATTTGATCTCTCGTTCCTCTGCCTTTTCTAAAACCAGCTTGAACATCTGGAAGTTCATGGTTCAAGTATTCAGTTCCAGATTTAAAGAAAGAAACCATTTATGTGACTAAGACTAAGGAATGTACAGGAAAAAAAAAAAAAGATGTTTGTCCTTTCCTCCTCCTTGAGAATTCCAGACCCCTATCTCCAGACCTCTTTCTCCTCCCCTGGGACCCCAGGAGAGGTTCTTATCAACCTGCCTAGGAATTGGCTCTCTCAGAGTGACGGGCTGAGTAAGATAACAAGTGAAAACTGATCACTGGGTGGGACCGTGTAGAGGTCATTGGTCACCTTCAAAAGAGCACTTTTGGACAGAAGCGTGGGGGTGAAATCCTGATATGAGTGTGTGAAGAGAAAACTGGAAGATAGAAGTAAGGGATACGAGTATAGATGATGCTTTCAATGGGTTTGACTGTAAAGATAAAGCAAAGAAATGTGTTTGTAGCAGGAGAGGTGGTTTTTCTTTTTAATTTTACTGTATGTTTTATTCTTTGTGGCTGTAGAAATAAATACTGGCATGTTTACACAGTATGGGAGGGATCCAGTGGAGAGGATAATACAGAAGGAAAAAGAGAGTTGCTGGAGGGATGTTCTTGAGCAGACAAGAAAAGATGAGCTCTAATGCACAAACGACTTTGGAGAGGGACATGTGAGTCTCAGATCCATGATGAATTTTCCCAAGGGCTTCCCAGCAAAGGTGCATATCCTTCCATATATTTATCTGTGCCAAACTAAGATGGATAGAATATTTTTGCATCATGCTGCTCATATTTTTCTTTATTCAAAACTATGTTGTAGAGATTCTCCTATGTTAGTACATAGAGACCAAACTCAATCTTTTTAATGACTGTTTAGTATTCAGTAGCATAGAGACATCATTATTTATTTAACCCGTCTCCAGTTGATGGGCATTTACGTTGTCTTCAATGTTTTATTTGCTACTGGAAATAATACTGTAGATAACCTTCTTGCATAAATACATATCCTTGAGCATTTCAGAATCACCAGCTTCCAGAGGTAAAATTATTAGACCAAAGCTAAGTGCATCTTGAACTGTGATAGAGGCTGCTAAAGTGTCCTCCACAGACTACTGCAGAGAACATCGCAGTGGTGTAGGAATGTGACAAGTCAATAGCGTTGTTTGTTTAAAGTGGGGCTCAACTTTAAAGTGTTGCCAGAACCATAAGTGATAAATCACTGACCCCTCCTCTCCAGGCTGTGGGAATGTGACAACTCCAGCTGGTCTGGGGAGCTGGAGAAGCAGAGAACTGGAACAGTGAGGGAGCAGAGAGCAGACAGCGCAGGGCAGGAGTGAAGATCTGAGGAGCTGTTGGGTGTCCAAGGCAGGGAGCCCCGCTCTAGCCTGGTTCTTCAAGCCACTCCTGTGAGGTCCTGGGCAGGTGGCCAACCTCTCATTGTCTGATCACAACAAACATCATCCAGGGAGGCAGCAAACATGAAAATGAGATAGTAAATGTTGGGCCAGAGACTGCAGATGGCCCACTGGTAGTCACCTTTCTCTTCTTTCCTAACACAGCCCCTATTTTGTCTGGGACACTTTCCCCTACTTAATAATAGCATTTCTCCCCTTCTGCAGGTGGTCATGGAGAAGGTGATGGCATCCCACTCCAGTACTCTTGCCTGGAAAATCCCATGGATGGAAAAGCCTGGTAGGCCACAGTCCGTGGGGTCCCAAAGAGTCGGACACGACTGAGCAACTTCACTTTCACTTTTCATTTTCATGCATTGGAGAAGAAAATGGCAACCCACTCCAGTGTTCTTGCCTGGAGAATCCCAGGGATGGCGGAGCCTGGTGGGCTGTCATCTATGGGGTTGCACAGAGTCGGACACGACTGAAACGACTTAGCAACAGCAGCAGCAGCAGCAGGTGGTCATGTGACACAGCTCCAGCCAATGAGATGGGAGCAGAGTTGATGGGGCATTCTGGGAAATTTTGGGGACCACTTATCAGTGATCCTGAAAGGCACCCCAAAGCCCCAGGGTGAGCAGTTGCGCTGTGACCGTGGGGCCTCTGGATGCACGGAAGACACTGAGGGGAGAAAAGGAAGAGGCTGGGCCAGTGGCGACTCGGAGCTACTGGACCTTCATCAGCCCCTTCCAGGTGCCTCATCAGGTGAGGAAAATAAACCTAAGATTTGTCTACACCTCTGTGGGTTAGGTTCCCCTTACTCCCAGGAAGGCCATTCCTGGATTTCCACTAATGGCCCATGAGAACTTTCTGCAGTCTGGTAACTTCTCTGGTCTCCCTTTGTTCATTTATTAAAGTGAGGGAATTGAACCAGGAGAGTTTTTTTTTTTTTTAATTATGATTCAATACATTTTTAGAAGAATATGCATTCTCAGAAAAGTTTCAAAAAGAGTGTAAGGAATACCTTTGTAGCCCTGTCACTCCATTCCCCAGATATTAATGTCTTAGTAACTAGGGTTCATTTGTTAAAGTCGGGAAATGAACATTAACAAGTCACTATTAAAAGTTAACTTTATTCTATTTCCACTAGTTTTTTCCTCTCATATCCTTCTTCTGTTGCATAATCCTATCCAGGATATCACATTACATTTACTCCTTGTAGCTCCATACTCCCTGCTCTTGTTTGGGACAGTTTCTCAGCCTTTCCAGTCCCATATGACCTTGACTTGAGGAAGACTGGTAGGCATTTTGCAGAACGATCCTCAGTCTGAGTTGGCCTGATGCTTTCCTCGTGACTAGGCTGGAGAAGAATGGCACAGAGGTGAAGTGCCCTTCTCATCACGTGTCTGCTGGCACGTGCCACCTATGTGACTTATCACTGTGATGTTAATTTCCATCACATGGTAGGGGTGATTTTTGCTGAGTTACTCCCCACACACCCACCCCTGACATTCCCATGCTCAGTGTTTCTCCAAGTAAATCATTGATCATGGCCCATATTCAAGGTTTAGGGAGTTAAACTCGATTTCTTAGAGAGGGGAGTATAAATTATTTGGAAGGCTATAAGGAAGATTCGTCACTCCTATTTATTTATATCAGTATGGATTCATGGATAGTTATTTTATATTTTGTTATAGTCCAGTATTTTATTACTTATTTTGTTTTTCAAATTGTACCATCTTGTGGGGGGTGGTTCTCTTTCGGTTCCTGGGTCCCTCTGCCATGCCCCTATCCTTCTGCCTTTGAGCACTTCCTAACTTTCTTACAAGATGCCCCCAGCCTCATCTTGTATATTTCCTTCCTCGGTCACCAAATCAGCCATTCCTCTAAGGATCTGTGGTTCCTTTCATTCTAGAATCATATTAGAAACCAAGATCTGGGCACTAGACCAGGGAACTGTGAAGGGGCTTCCAGTTCTAAAGCTATAGGATTCTAGACTTAGGATAAAAGTGGTTCTAACGTCAATTGATTATAGGGAGGATGAAATGAGCTCTGCCATGTTCCCTAAATATTTGTGTGAGCAGTGCCTGATGGGGGCACCTGTAACACATTCCACTGTTCCCACGTTTCTCTCCATCATCACCACCATTCTTGGGGAGGAAGGATGGGCTCCTGCCTCACTCTGGAGACCAAATCCCCACCTCGGACCCTTGCCTGGTACCGAGGTCCCCACTACTTGGGACACAGCCTTGCTCTTGGAAGGCCCACTCCTCCCCTCTCACTCCCTATCTCAGCTTCCCCAGAAGCAGTCTCTGCAACAAGGATTTGAGGGTGAGTGGCTGAGTGTGGAGGTGGTCCAGGGAAGCAACAGGAGGACTGGGAAAGTGAGACATGGAAGGGAAGGAAGCCAGTAAGGAGTGCATATTGAGCAGGTGGCTGATGCCAATGGCAGGGTCTCAGTTCGGGGCGGAGCAATCTGGGAGGTGAAGTAGAACAGCCTAGGGGCCGTCCCACCTGAGGGGAGGGGCCAGGAAGTGGGAGGGCTTACCTCCAGCCCCGACCCTCTCTGGCTGAGGGCTGGTCCTGGGCATCAATTCTCCTGGGCCCCAGCCTGCCCCGTGTGCTGGCCAAGAGGAAGCCCTCACTGAGGGTACTTGAAGTAGAAGATGGAGCAAGTCCGGGACAGGGGTGCAAGGGCACCAGCAGCAACCCAGATTCCCACAGCCTGGAGCCTCATTCTGAACCAGACAGCAGGCCCCCTTGATGAACGGAGCTGCTCTTGTCTGTGTACTATCCGCTGCTGGACACCGGGCCAGGACCATCCAGCCATCTCTCACTTGTCACCAGAATGTCAGGTTTTGTCTCCCATCACCTGTCACCTTCCTGTCTACCTTGGTGGGAAAACACGTGGTCCAGATCCTCAGTGTTCTACGTCTGATCCACCTCAATGTTGACCCACACTCCTACTGCTGAGTGGTACCCAGAGCATCCTCAGAAGATCAGTCAGGAGACGCCCAAGGGGCTGGAAGTTAGGGCTCCCTATCCCAGCTAAGCAAGTTTTCTGGGCACCATCTCAAGTCAATAGTCACTTATTTCTCTGAGCTCCTACTGTGTGTCAGACACCATGCTGGGAGCTTCCTGTGATCCTCACACCCTCCCTGTGAAGGAGGGCTCAATAGCTGCACCTTCTGGGTAGGGAAACTCAGGATCTGAGAGCTTACATCTCAGTCCCAAGGTCACCCACCTGTCACTAAGGAGCCTTGAAGGGGACCCACATACATCCCACCCTCCCACTGCCCTTGTCTTCAGCGATGTGGTTTTCAGTAACCTCTGGGTATAACCTGCACTGCAGGCCCCTTCCTAAATCCTGGCCATTGTTTAGCTGGAATAAGCCTGGAGCTCCCACTGAGTCAGTGTCAGAGATGATTCTCAGGCTGGGGCCCAGCAGCAGACAGAGGCCCTGTATAAAATCCAGCCCCACTTCCTGATTGTGACTGATTTACCCAACAATAATTAGTTCATTATGTCTAAAGTGTGTCTGATTCCTCTGGAGACTTTGTAGTAATTACAAGTTGGTGTGTTATGAAAAATGATTTATGGAGTCTAAAAGCTTCGGACAAAGAGCTCAGTGGCAAGACTGTTGGGCCTACATGGAAGAACTTGCTGGATGTGAACCAAGACCTGTGACCAACTCTACTCTGGTCCCTGACCCCCGTCCTCACCCCCTCTGCTCCAGGGTGTCCATTTGTGCAGCTTTTAGGGTTTATCCCCTCTATCACCTTGTGAGGAAGGTGCTGGTCAAATCACTGTCTTCCATCTACAGATGAGGAAGCTGAGGCCCAGAGAGGGCAGGCAACTGGCCTGAAGTCACACAGCAGGGAAGTGGGGGATCCCTGCGTGCCTGACTCCTCCTCGAGGGTACTCTTTCCTCCCCCTCACCACCCTCCCCACAATCGTCCTCAGAGGCAAGCACAGACTGAGACCCCCTCCTCCCTGGGGCTGCGGGGGAGTCTAGGGCTCACAGAGAAGCCTCCATCTGAGTATCTTATGTCCTGGTACCCAGACCCCTCTTTCTAGGTCTGCACCGCATCCTCCCTTCTCCTCCTTCCCTGAGCCCTGGGCTGCCACTTCCTTAATGTGTCTGCTCTAATTATTACCTCCAAGAAAGACTCAATCCAGGAGGCAAACCCAAAAGACCTCCTTCTGATAACTGAAGGCATCCTGCCTCCCTCAAATGCAAAAAGGACACCTACAGCAACACACTACTAACCTCTGCCAGAGCTGAACTGCTGTCAATTCTGTGCATTCCAGTCCCCAGGGCCACTGGGGCTCAGGCAGTCCCATACGGAGATGCACTGGATCGGGAGGTACCACGATGCTTTTCATCCATATGTAAGAATTAAATCCAGTCACCTGAGCTCTCTGAATCCACTCTCCTCACCTATAAAGTGGGAATGTTACTTGCCTTCTTCAAAACTCAGTTTTCCCCTAAAAAAAGAGAGAGAGAGAGAAATGAGTTCAACTGTTAGTCAAGGCTATGGTTTTCCAGTACTCATGTATGGATGTGAGAGTTGGACTGTAACAAAAGTCAAACACTGAAGAATTGATGCTTTTGAACTGTGGTGTTGGAGAAGACTCTTCAGAGTCCCTTGGACTGCAAGGAGATCCAACCAGTCCATCCTAAAGGAGACCAGTCCTGAATATTCATTGGAAGGACTGATGCTGAACCTGAAACTCCAATACTCTGGCCATCTGATGCGAAGAGCTGAGTCATTGTAAAGACCTTGATGCTGGGAAAGATTGAAAGCAGGAGAAGGGGACGACAGAGGATGAGATGGTTGGATGGCATCACTGACTCAATGGACATGAGTTTGAGTAAACTCTGGGAGTTGGTGATGGACAATGAGGCCTGGCATGCTGCAGTCCATGGGGTCGCAAAGAGTTTGACACAACTGAGCGACTGATCTGGACTCAACTGAACTTTTAAGCTCAGCAAGGACGAAGACCTGCGGCTGCTTCGCAGGCCCTTCACAAGTGGCAGGAGGACCGAAGGCTTCTGTGCAGCCGTCCACCTGCTGTCCTGCTCCCAGGCCTCCCTCACAGCGGGAGGCGGCACACAGGACTGGCTGAGCTGTGTGACAGGGCCCATCAGTCTCTGAGCCCCAGCAGTGGAGATGTGGGGTTCAGCCAGAACAGCCTGGAAGCTGCTTCCATGTCCTCATGACCAGTCTGATGGCAGCGACTCTGGGAGGGGCTAAGGCCACCAGGGAACATCGCCTAACTGGGGCAGAGGCTGGTGAGAGCCAGGGGAAGAAGTGGGGGGCTTGGCAAACCTCAAAGGGAACTAGTTCATGTGTGCTTGGACATGGGGCACGTCCCTGGGGGACCCTCCCTTTTCCCTCACTTTTCTGGAGCTTGAGAAGGTCCTCCTCGCCCAGCACCAGGTTGCCTCTGCAGGCAAAGGGCTGAGCCAAGGGCGGTCACACGGAGGAGTGAAGGGTCTGAAGGGCCAGCGCAAACAAACCAGCATTTAACGCCTCGGTCACCCCAGGACTGGGGACAATCGGAGGATGGGAAGAACCTTTGCGTTTCCTCTCCTGTGAGATCAGGGGGTCCTGAGCCACCTCCAAGTCTCTCCCTCTCCCAAGATGCTATAATTCTCTCCTCCCCCCGCCCTTTCCTCTCACAGAGCCCTTGGGCCAGCAGGGGGAGGGGCACATCAGCCCGAGGTTCTGCAGCCACATGTGGTGGCCAAACCAAGGTCTCCTGACTCCCAGTCCAGGGCCGATGGTCCTCCGTGGCCCCTGGGGGGACAGAGGTGAGGGTTCCCATCTGCCAGCCCCCTCATAAAGAGTGGGGATGAGCCTGTGGCTCAGAGCCTGCACTTTGTCACCTTCTCTCCCCACCCGAAGAAAATGAACTTGGAATGGAAGGCGCCCAGAATCCACTGTGCTGATGAGGGAGCTAGGGCTAGGGGAGGTCAAGAGGTCTTGGAGATCCTTCTCCAGGATCCTACATGTGGGCCCTGGTGGAGCTGGGATTCATACCCAGGTCTTGGTAGCTGCAGAGGCCGAGCATTTGGTGACAGAGCCTGGATGCCTTTGGGGGTGGTCCGCTCTCCTGGATCTGGGAAGCCCCTGCAGACTGTGAGAGCAACTCTGTGTTTCCCAAACCCCAGGCCTCCACATCTGAGCACACCCATCCCTATAAGCCCCCGGGCAGCCTCCAAGATTGCAGCCGACCTGGGCCTGTGGCGCACCTATGTGATGTGTGTTGTGGCTCGGCCACCTGGCCCTGGGATGCTGGCTGCCCTCGTCCATCTCACTGGCAGATCTCTTCTGCTGCTTCAAAGCCCTTGGCTCCCCCAGGATGCCCAGGAGAGCAGGAACAACCAGGCCAAGCCTCCAAGCACCGCTGCCTCCATCAAGGACCACATAATGCTGGACTCCATCAATGTGACAGCTGTCTGGAGCCTGAGCTCATGCTGAGCAGAGGGCAGGAGGCCAGCGACCTACAGCACAGATGCCCCCGAAGAGCTCTCTCCCCTCAGGTGGCCAAGCAGAGGGGCGACCATGCAGTTCCTGTGGCCTGGTGACAGCAGGAGGACAGTGGTCTCCAAACCCCAGTTCAGCTCAGTTGCTCAGTCGTGTCTGACTCTTTGCGACCCCATGGACCGCAGCACACCAGGCCTCCCTGTCCATCATCAACTCCCGGGGCTTACCCAAACTCATGTCCATTGAGTCAGTGATGCCATTTAACCATCTCATCCTCTGTCATCCCCTTCTCCTCCTGCCCTCAATCTTTCCCAGCATCAGGGTCTTTTCAAATGAGTCAGTTTTTTGCATCAGGTCACCAAAGTACTGGACTTTCAGCTTCAAGTCCTTCCAATGAACATTCAGGGCTGATCTCCTTTAGGATGGAGTGGCTGGATCTCCTTGCAGTCCAAGGGACTCTAAAGTGTCTTCTCCAACACCACAGTTCAAAAGCATCAATTCTTCAGCCCTCAGCTTTCTTTATAGCCCAACTCTCACATCCATACATGACCACTGGAAAAAGCATAGCCTTGAGTAGACGGATCTTTGTTGGCCAAGTAATGTCTCTGCTTTTGAATATGCTCTCTAGGTTGGATATAACTTTCCTTCCAAGGAGTAAGCGTCTTTTAATTTCATGGCTGCAGTCACCATCTGCAGTGATTTGGAGCCCCCCAAAATAAAGTCAGCCACTGTTTCCCCATCTATTTGCCATGAAGTGATGCCACCGGATGCCATGATCTTAGTTTTCTGAATGTTGAGCTTTAAACTCCAGCCTCCCTTGATTGACACCCAGGCCCAGGCAGAGACAACCCAATTTCTTGCATCTTCCCACCCTTAGAAAAGCACTAAAATCTCTAGCTGAGATATGCGTGTCTTGCGACCAGCAGCAACCTTCCCCTGAGATGGGTGCGTGAGTGCGTGCACCCCTTCTCCAAAACCATGTGCGTAGTGACCCCCCCACCGCCCTTCTAAACAGCTCCTCAGGCCTCTCTGAGAGCGTATGTCCCGGCCTCTAGTTTTCACTAGGCCCCCAAATAAAACTGAAACTCACAGCTCTCACGTGGTGCATTTTATTTCCATCGACAAGTATAATTCATTTATAGGCTCTCTTAACGGTTATTTCTTGTCTCCAAAGCATGTTCTTCATGGAAAGATCAATTCCAAGAAAGCACCTAGAGTCTGTGGAAATTAAATCTATTAACAAGTGAGAAGTGCCCAATTGCTAAAGGGAAGGCTTTTGACTCAGACCAAGAAATGTGGAAACTCGCTGTTCGGCTGGGAGCCCTGGGGGACAATTTACACTTGATATTTTATTTCTTCCAAGTGGTTGAAATTCAGCTTCATTTAGTCCAGAGAAGATGAACAAGGGAGACTCATCAGAGGGCAAATCAGCTCCAGGTGGTGAAGGAGGGAGGCCCTCAGAGTACCACCCGCCCCACCACCCTCCCCAGGTTGGTTTGGACAGCAGGCATTCTTACATGCACAGGGATCCAGGAAATGAGAAATAGCAGCTCAGCATCACAGTCCATTAGGAAAGGGGGCCAGGTGGGGATCTGAGTCAGCAGAGGCCGCTTTTAGAGGCCACACGGTGGCAAGTGAGGGGAAGGAGAGACAGTCCCCTTATTCTAGAACATCTGAAGAGTGAAAATGTTAGTGGCTCAGTTGTGTCCAGCTCTTTGCGATAGGACTGTAGCCTGCAAGTCTCCTCTGTCCAGGGGATTCTCCAGGCAAGAATACGGAGTGGGTAGCCATTCCCTCCTCCAGGGGATCGTCCCAGCCCAGGGATTGAACCCAGGTCTCCCACATTGCAGGCAGATTCTTTACCGTCTGAGCTACAAGGAAAACCAGAACATCTGAAGGGGGAGGTGGGTAACTTCCAAAGATTCTGAGTGCCAGAAAGTACAAAGTCCAGGGCCCCATCTGACCAGAATCCCCTCAACAAAAATTAGACATCGACTGTAGAAATAAGATGAACTCCCAGCCAGTGGCAGCTGCTTATGTGACCAGCCCTGTGCTGAGTGCTTGCAGCGTATGACTTCGTGTAAACCGCAGAATAGCACAATGGTGCAATAACGTGGTGACATGCATTATTATCCCCACTTCCGGAGGAGGAAACTGAAGTTCAGAAAGATGATGGCATCTGCTCTGAACACAATAGCTGTGCTCCAAAACTCAGTCATCCTTGTATCAAGCTTCTCCATATGCTGGGCCTGCTTGCATACCCCCCAAGGACAAGGAGCTCACCACCTGTCAAAGTAGCCCTTTCCACATCTAGACAGCTTTAACTGCTGGAAAGTCCTTTGGGCCTCATTGAGGACCATGACTGACTCTTCCAGGTGGCAGTCCTTCCTGTATTGGACAACAATTTTCTGTCTCTATGAGGTGTTTCTTCTGCAGCTTGGACAGCTGCATTTTCTTCAGTGTGACTCTTCACACAGCCTGCTCAGAGCTTGCCCCTGGGACCAAGCTTGAGCTTCCTAAGTCCTTTCACCTTGTCTGATAAACCTGGATGCAGCTCTTCAAGGAAGAACTCACAGGGGAGGACAGATGCTAAACACATCATCGGAGAACTCGTTGCAGGGGAATGGAACACGATACTGCGCCACTGAACATGTGCAGCCCCGCAGTCTGCACTTACGTGGTAGTCATGAAGCATGGCCAGGATGTTCGGAGCCTACCTGTGAGAGAGCAGGTGCCCATGGTGATGGAAACTCACACCCCTCCCTGAATAGCTGGGTGGGGGAGCCTCAGCTCTGGATCAGAGGGTTCCCCATGGGTCTGAGCCAGGTCCCTCAGGCGTTTGCCGACTCACGCTGGCAGGACCTGTCCCTCCGCAGGCGAGACTGGTCAGAATCCGTGGGTCTGGGTCTCTCCACTTCTCTCACCCATGAGACCCCTCCTGCCTGAGAGCCAGTCAGGGAGGGAGAGGGACCAGCAGCAGACATTCTCCAGATGTCTATACTTCGCAGGGAAAACGAATGCTGTCCAGGCAAACCTGTTGACGTGCCAAGGGGGGAGGTCATGGTCCTTGGGGCCAGGCAGCCCCTGCTGCGAATCCTGGCTCTTTCAAGCTGTGGGAGCCTGCAGCCACTCAGCATCTCTGGGCCTCTGTTTCTTCACCAGGCACATGAAGCTAGTAATAACTACTTCTCAGAGGTCATTCTATTTTTAGAGTCAAATGAGAGCTTCAACAAGATGGCCCAGACATGTGCCTCTATACGTCCATTATGTCATAAATCAAGGATGAGGAAAATGCAGAGGGTCGACTGGGAGGATGGATATAATTTCTACTTTTCCCCTCTCTTACCTCACCTTGGACCAGGTCTCTAGAAGACCTGGCCCTTTATAGAGAAATGTCCTCCTGGCCCAGACACCTCTTCTATGCTGTCTCCCAGACTTTCTCTTGTCATTCCCCAGGACTCCGCCCCGGTGTCCATATGCTTCCCACTCTTCCCTGTCCCCATCTTTGGGACTAGACTGTCTCCAGTGCCCTGGGCTCATCCCTGCCACTCAGGTGTGAACTGCCCAGTTCAGAAGACAATGGCGAGGTTATGTCTACCCTGAAACCAGGTGTGCATTAGGCTCCGGGGAAGGCACGTGAGTCATGGGGGTTGGGCTCCATTCAGGAAGGCACCTTTGCTGTTCTGCCTCCCACCTGCCTGGCTCTTCACCAAAACCCAAGCCCAGTGGTATAGGTCAGGAGCCCAGCTCACAGCAGGTGGGCCAATGCTGCTGGGCATCCCCATGCACTGTGAAATTTAGCTTACCCAGAGCACCAAATTGGCCCCAGGGGTTCACAGTACATGTGTTCCTGGGCTGTACTGAAACCAGGGTCTATCCTGAGCCTGGAGATCAATGTGCCTGGTGTGGTAGAGAGAGCGCTTCTCCACACAGCTGCAATTGAGGAATTACAGGATCCTGGGAAATGGAGTCGGGAGGCTTTGAAGACAGACCACAAGGAGGGTGAGGCTGCAGGCAGGGGTGGGGAAACCTGGGAGAGGAAGCCTCCTCCAGGGTCATTCAGCCTGGATCTCCGCCTTAGCTCTCCAGCCCACTTACTCACGACCTTGGGCAAACCCCTTAACTCCTCTGAACCTCAGTTCTCCTAGGATCCTGTGAGGGTTGCATGAATATAATGTGTGTGAAAGTGTCCAGCACAGCACTTGGCTCGGTAGAGATGAGTTAGAACCAAACCCCGTCCACTATGATGAGGTGACCTGGGACCAGAAACCAGTGTTCTGATCCCCGAACTCTGACCCTCCTGCCTCCCTTCGGTGGTAGAGGCTAAACCCAGTGTCCCTCCCTTTGGACTCAACAATGAGTGACTTTACACATGGTACCTCCCTTGGCCATGAGCCCTTTACAGCATCCAAAGATGCTGGGATTCACCAGGGCCCCCCTCCCAGGGATGGGCTCCAAAATCACTGCAGATAGTGACTGCAGCCATGAAACTAAAAGATAATTACCTTTTGAAAGAAAAGCTATGAAAAATCTAGATAGCAAAGTAAAAAAAAAAAAACGAACAGAGACATCACTTTGCTGACAAAAGTCCTTAGTCCAATAGCCCTTCACAGATGTGAGAGTTGTACCATAAAGAAGGCTGAGCACTGAAGAATTGATGCTTTTGAACTGTGGTGCTGGAGAAGGCTTTTGAGAGTCCCGTGGACAGCAAGGAGATCAAACCAGTCAATCCTAAAGGAAATCAACCTTGAAGATTCACTGGAAGGACTGATGCTGAAGCTGAAGCTCTAATGCATTGGCACCTGGTGTGAAGAGCCAACTTATTAGAAAAGACTCTGATGCCGGGAAAGATTGAAGGCAGGAGAAGAGTAGACAGAGAAAGAGATGGTTGGATGGCATCATCGAATGTGTTTGATGGACAGAAATTTGAGCAAACTCCAGGAGATAGTGAAGGACAGGGAAGCCTGGCGTCTGCAGACTGTGGGGTCACAGACTCGGACCCGACTAGCAAACCGGGAGTGACTGCAGCTCCACACCAGCTCCTCTCCTGCCCCCCTCCCTCCCTCCCTCGAGACTGCAGGTCCGTGGGCCATAACTGAGTGAATGTGCGGAGAGATTCGAAAGTCTGGTCAGGTCCCTTGAGGCCTGGTGCGCACTCCTTTTAATGACATTCATTAGTCTGTCTGACATCAATACTGTTCCCAGGTTAATACGTGTAACTTAATGAGACATTATTTTCAGTTAGAAAACTCCTGAAGAAGCGTGACCTCTCCTGATGAACTAAGCTGATGAATAGATTAATAGCGGGCTTGAACAAGTTGACCAAAAAAAAAAAAAAAAAAGAATCTAACTGGCTTCTTTTTCTTCTTTACTGATGGGCTGGACTTAAATTAATTTGCATTAAAAAATGCCCAGTTCCGAGGAGAAGAAGCAGGAACAGGACCCTCTTTGGCTCTGTGACTTGTCCTCCATGTGCTCCCTGTTTTCCTCCCCCGACCCCCAGCCCCAGCTCCAAGGAGAGAAAAGAGCAAGGGCCAGGGTGTGATGGTGAGGGGAGGAGCGGGGCGCCTGAAATTAAACAGCAGGAAGGGCCAGAGCGTGAACGGGGAGCTTTCATGTGTGACAGAGGCAGACGCCACAGTGCACACAGCTGCGGTCCTGCTGGTCCTGTCCCTGCCGGCTTTAGGGGGCCACTGCCGGCTTTAGGGGGGCCACTGCCGGCTTTAGGGGGGCCACTGCCGGCTTTAGGGGGGCCACTGCTGGCTTTAGGGGGCCACTGCCGGCTTTAGGGGGGTCACTGCCAGCTTTATGGGGGTCACTGCTGGATTTATGGGGCTCCCTGCTTAGCCCTAGTGCACAGCACCTCGTAGGCGCTCAATAGACGTTTGCTGCCAGAGCACATTAGGTGCTCAACACAGGTAGCTCTTGCTGTATCAGTAATTCAAGGAATCATGTGACCTCAAGAGGGAGACGATGCCTATACACATCTGGTGGGTGAGCCAGATGACTCCTGGTCCAAGGGTCAAGGATAATCCAAAGGTCAGTTTCCTTTGATGACTTGACCCGCTGCCCCTTCCATGGGCAATTAAAGCCAGCTGCAGTGTGCCAGCTAACTGGGATGCATTTTCCTTTTTCCCAGGAGAGGGCTGCCAGGCCATCAGGCCATGCCAGTTTACTGCCTATCCCCTCCTAAACGGAGGACAGAGAGGGACTCAGTACCCTCTCTGCACTCACCCTGCTTGCTCAGTGGCCAAGTTTCACTCTGAGAGCAAGACTGGCCCTTTTCACAGTGTCCATAGGCAGATGTGGGGTGGGATTTACAGGGAGGCAGAGCTGTGGAGTCAGAGCGACCAAGAGGCGATGGTGGGAGCATAAATCAGCCTCCGTTTTGCAGGGTTGTAGTGAATGTTTGCCCGAGGCTTCCAGCACTGTGCCTGGCACACAGTAGGTCCTTGGGAGATGGTAGCTCTCATTAGTAGTGCATGATAGAGCTGAGAGTGCTGAAATGGAACCCCAGCTGCCTAGCCTCGTGTCCCCTGGCCCAGGAGCTGTGTTCAGTCTCTCCAAGGAGATGAAAATGGCAAAGTCTTAGGCTGCAAAGAAAAACCTGTCGGTGGTGAGTTGCCAGGAGCTGCTGGGTCTTGGCAGCAGTGGAGAAAGACCAGAGGGTGGGATTAGATAAGTGACAAACGCTAACCTTTCGCACGTTCCCCCTGCGCTCACACGACACAGACCCGGAACATGCTGAAGGAAGGTGACCTTTAAAGGTTATGTCCTCTTTCTCAATTTAAATGAAGTAAGTGTAGGCATCCAAGTACATATATGGTGACTGAACTGTCCCGGGTCAAACCCTCTCCTCCTGTTATATATCCTCCAGATGGGACTCAAACGTGATCACATCACACGTGCTGCTCACAGGCACAAGTAACCACGTGCGTTTCTGCTGGCAAGAGGCTGAGGGTATCTTACATCGGCCAATGTGGCTTTTAAGTGTATCCGTTTGGGAGGAGGGCGTTCTAAAAATCAAAGACAGCCCAGAGGGAGCCGCTGGTTTCTCAGAGTCAGAGGCTTCTGTGTGTTGGTTTTGTCCTCAGTGAGTGTTTCTGGCAGAGGATTCAGAAGGGAGGTCAGATGTGTTACTCCAGTCTGAACAGCGGCCTGAGGAGGGGAGGACTGGACTCCTGAATGGAGACTGGGCCCCCACACAGACCACTGGGTGGTCTGGAACCGTTTGCCTCCGCTCTCTGGCCTCAGTTTCCCCCGTGTGTAAAATAGAATCCTCGAGTGAGGTGTGTCTAAGGATCCTTCTGAGTTGGACCTGACCATAAGTCCAAGTGAAGCCGGGATGGAGGAAGGTGAACAGACGGGATGGAGAGGAGGCGTGAAGGGTGACTCTGCTAAGGGGGCCGCTGCTGGAAGTCCTGCCTTTACCACTTCAGTCCAGGACCAACTTCCAACCACCAGCCTCTGCGCTTCTTTGCCCAGGGCATGTTCTCTGGTCACCAAATCCTACCCCAGTACCCTGTGTGGTAGAACTTCCCTGTCCGGGTATTAATGCTCCAGCCTTGAGACTAGCCTTTGGCCAGTGGTGAGATAGCTGGTATGTAAATACCCGGACAGCTGTTCTGATGGGATGGGGGGCACTTCTTGTGCGCACGTGTACAGCCCTGGCTCCCGGTTTGATAATAGCCTTTTTGGAGGGCTTCCCTTGTGGCTCAGCTGGTAAAGAATCCGCCTGCAATGCGGAAGACCTGGGTTCGATCCCTGGGTTGGAAAGATCCCGTGGAGAAGGGAAAGGCTACCCACTCCAGTACTCTGGCCTGGAGAAGTCCATGGACTGTATAGAGCATGGGGTCGCAAAGAGTCAGACCCGACCGAGCCACCTTCACTTTCGCTTTCCCCTCCCTGACTCACTTCCCTTCCACCCTCAAGTGCTTCTTTCTGCCTTAATTGCAGTCTTTGAAGCCTTAAGTTTTGCCAACAGGGAACCCAAAACGAAGGTAATAACTGAGAGGGAGAAAGGCACAGGCAGATTCCAGGCTGGCTACCTGTCCCACCGTTGCATTCAATTCTTGGGAGCTCTTTGAGCTGCTTTCCTTTGTGTGTGTTTTACATTATATAATAACGGCAATAAGAATAATAACAGAGCCCTTATGCTGAGATGCGCTGCATATACTGAAGGGATGGGAGTGGCAGGACCCTGGACAGACATCCAGCACACAGAGTACACTAATCAAGAAGTGAAACTTGTCAAATGACGTGTGGATGGATGAATTAATTAGAAAACACATGGATGAAAGTGCTAGTCACTCAGTCATGTCTGATTCTTTGTGAACCCAGGGACTGTAGCCCGCCAGGCTCCTCCGTCCGTGGAATTCCCCAGGCCAGAATACTAGAGTGGGTTGCCATTCCCTTCTCCAGGGGATCTTCCCAACCCAGGGATGGAACCCAGGTCTCCTGCATTGCAGGCAGATTCTTTACCATCTGAGCCACCAGGGAAGCCCATGAACTGTTGGGTAAAATGAATGAACCAAAGACTCTTGGAATAAATGCGTGAATGGAGCAATGCGTGAATGGATGAAGGAAAGGATGAAAGAAGAAATCACATGTGAGGAAACTGGTGCCCAAATGGACAATGGAAGGATGAGCAGATGAAAGGATACACACGGGAATAGAGGGAATGAATCAGGGAATTAATTAACATGTGAATGAGCCTGGGAAGAGATGAGTCACAGACCAAAGCATGAAAAACACCTGAAGAAGAGAATGAATGAATAAACATAGAAGCCTAGGAAACGATAAGCAAATATATAATTATTCAAGTGCATAAGTGCATGGATGACAATGTGCTCTGGCTGGACATGAGAGGGGAGTCATTTGTACAGCAGAAAACTCTCAAACCTGAGACAGTGTCTCTGCTCAGGTATTGGGGGCCAAGATCTTAGAAAATCAGCATGTTCGTCTCAGAAAAATTTCCAAAAGTGACTTCAGTTTGGATTTAATAAAAAGGATTTGTAAGCAAATATCTATGATGCAACAGAGTGGGCCACTCCCCACGATAAACCCTGGGTTCAGAGACAAGAGCTAAATGGAACTGACTACCTTCTTTTCATAATTAGGTCACAGATAATGACCTATTATATAGGAAACTCCCAGCATGATTTTAATAATTGCTATGTAAATAACACATTTACACTGTCTCCTTACAAATTAACTTCTGGGAGGTAGTAATTACCATTGGTGTGGGAAAGTTAGCTAAGCAACCTAGGAATGAGGAAGGGGGTTGGCATCTTCACCAGGATTATCCCGGGAGCCCTCAAGGCCAGGCAATCCTGGGGACGGGGCTCAGGTTTGGGGAAACCTGGGTCCAGGACATCAGGTGAGTCCCTCCCCAAACTGGGCCTGATCAGCACCCTCTGTGAAGTGAAGATGGTCTCCAAATGCCCAAACTCCCCGGGTTATCCAGGAGCTCTCACTCTAGACCCAGGTCAGGGTCACAATTAGTCACACCCCCCAACTGTCTCCCTACAGCTCGGGCTCAGCTTCATCACAGGGTAACAGGGTCTCCGTCTCCCCCGACCAGACTGGGGACAAGACTGACCTTGTCCTCAGCCTATGTTCAGCCCCCAGTGCAGGACCTGCACATAGTAGGCGCTCAGCGAATGCTGGTGAAGGAACACTTGCATCAGGCTGTGCTGTGTGGGTTCAAGAAGCCACTTTATTCCCTTTCAGAACCACAAGGCCGGCCTCCTCCCGTCAGCAAGAGGTGCAGGTCTGGGGAGCCCAGCAGTGAGTTTCACGTAGCTCAGCTGAGCGGCGCCCTCATCCAGGGCGTCAGGAACCTGGAGGTGACCAGGGGTAGCCACAGGTGCCCAGACAGGAAGCTGAGAATCCTCTTGTGTTTGCCACATTCTTTGGTTTGTTCCTTTTTTTTTCTTTTATAAGCTTTATTCAGATATAGTTGATATACAAAATTGCACACATGTAACGCATACATCTTAATGAGTTTGCTCTTTTTTTAACTTTTTTTTTAATATTTTTTTTTTCTTGATCATCACAAATTGCCCTTGGAGACAGAGGAGGACGTTATAAAAACTTAAAGGAGAAATAGGCAGCCGTTAGCTGAAGTCACAAGAGGACAGCAAGCTGAGCAGGAGTCATTCTTACCTCTGCTTTCTGTCCACCCCGATTTTCTCCTTTGAGTCTTTCTTCCTTTGTTTTCTGTTTGACTTATTTTCTTCCGTCCATTGCGTCTATCAAATATCCTTCATTACCTTTCTTCTTCTATTGGTTGCAAAAGTCTGCACCCTATTTCTCTCAGTTTACACTTACCTTAACATGAAATGCGTGCTTGTTTAGAGTTTACACGGTTTAAAGTTAACATCCCCTCCTCCCTCTGAACAGTACCAAGGTCATCAAATATCTTCAGCCTCACATCTTACTGTTGGTTTTATCTAATGCTGTGATTTCATCTTCTTTTTCGACCTCTACCAACTTAATTGTTACCATCATTGTTGGTTTCCCCCTTACTTCATTTAGGCATAAAAGGGTAGATTTATCCCAAGCACATGGCTATTTCCACATGCTTTTCCTGCTTTCATTCTGTTCTTCCTTCTAAGTCCGATGACTTTCAAAAGTGATCTTTTATTCATAGTAAGATCTGTTAAACTCTCTCCATTTTTAATCTGACAACATCTTTTTTTCCCTCTGTATCAAGTTTTGAGTGATGGCTTAGCTAGAACTGGAATTGTCTTTGGGTAGTTTGGCAACAAAAGTAGTATTCCAGCCTGCTCTGGTCTCTGTTGTTGCTGTGGAGCAGTCAGCTCTGTATTTGTCTCTCTCAACTGATCTGCTCTTCTCTTGTTGCCTTTTTCAAACTGTAAACTTATTTCTAACGGGTTCCCTCACGCTCCCTTCCATTCACTGCCACTCCACCAGTTCTAACCAGTTTATAGATTTGTTGTGCCTGTTTTAGAAGTTAAATAAACAAAATAACACTGTGTGTTCTCGTTTGTGTCTAGTTTTTATTTCCTCTGAACATTATGTTTGTAGCTGTAGAATTAATTCCATTAGTATGGATGCAGGTATAGATACAAGTATCAGCAGGTCAAGAAGCAGGTCTAGAGATAAATAGAAGTATAGATTATTTTCAAAGCCTTCTTAGGATTCTTCAGGCTTTCTGACTCTGAAAATTACCTTTCCGTAAGTTCTGAAAAGTTCTGGGTCCTTACTTATTTATTTCCTCTTTTATTCCCTTCTCCTATATTCTAGGAAACCTATTTCATATATGATGAATCATCTTATTCTAATCTAATGTCTCTTGATCTCACTTTCATATTTTCCACAGTTTACTTTTCTGGTCTATATCCTGGAAATGTTCATTTTGTTAATATTCCTGTTTACTTATTTTCTTTCTAGTTTTGCCTAACCTGCTATTTTACTCATTCATCGAGTTTTTAATTCACTGGTTCTATCTTTCGTTTTTAGAGAAAAAAT
This sequence comes from Ovis aries, assembly GCF_016772045.2. NCBI lineage: Eukaryota > Metazoa > Chordata > Mammalia > Artiodactyla > Bovidae > Ovis > Ovis aries. Next base: position 237,406,417 of record NC_056055.1, read on the forward strand.
TTTTAACATGCTTGCTCCTTTTTTCATAGTGTTTGGTTCCATTCTCATGATTTTGTAAGATAGTTTTACGTTCACAGCAAAGTTCACAGGACAGTATAGACATTTCCCGTATCGCCTCTGCCCCCACGCTGTGTAGCCTCCTTTGTTACCAGGCTTCCCCGGTCGCTCAAATCGTAAAGAATCCACCTGCAATGTGGGAGACCTGGTTCAATCCCTGGGTTGGGAAGATCCCCTGAAAGAGGGCATAGCAGCCCGCTCCAGTAATCTTGCCTGGAGAATCCTCATGGACAGAGGAGCTTGGTGGGCTACAGTTTGTGGGGTCAAAAAGGGTCAGACGCGACTAAGCGATGAAGCACAGCACACAGGCGTGTCCCATTTCCCCTCTGCCCCCACCGCGTGTCCTTTGCTATCAACGCCCCGCTCCCAGAGCGATGTCTGGTGAACCTACATGAGAAAACAGCAACCATCGAAATCTACAGTTTACAGTAGGGTTCACTCTTACTGTTTACATCCTATGGATTTTGATACATATATAATCACATTTATTTCCCATTATAATTGCATAAATTATTTTCATTGCCCTAAAAATCCTCTGTGCTCCACCTATTCATCCCCTGCCTAATGATTTTGATTCTTTTATGTCTGTATTGTAAACATACTTATATTAGAGTTTCCCTTGGAATCGTTCTATTATGTGAGGTTCTTTAGATTCTCTTCCTATTCTTTTTTCTCTGCTACTTCTCATGCATAATGTCTATCCTTCACTGGCCCTAGAATTTTGGGTTTTGAGCTCCTCTCCACTGGAGCCTTATCTGTGTGGGAATCCTGTATTACCAAGTGGAAAGTGTGGCCCACTGAACTATTCTGGATTGGCTACTTCAGATCCCCCAGAAAGATCGTCAGCCTGGGACCAGTTATGGCTTAGTTCCTCGGCTTCTCTGTTCAAAAATCTAACTTATGGGATAAATTAAAGCCATCAGCCCAAGGGAGGTGCCGATTTGTCTACAGTTTTCCAAGGGAACTCTTTGTTGTGGCCCTACCAAGAATACAGATGGAGACAGACTTACTTCCCTACCATCTCCTGTGCTTATTGTGCTGGGCTTAGTTACTCAGTCATGTTAAACTCTTTGCACCCCATGGACGATAGCCCACCAGGCTCCTCTGTCCATGGGGATTCTCCAGGCAAGAATACTGGAGTGGGGATTCCCCTCTCTAGAGGGTCCTCCCAACCCAGGGATTGAACAGGGGCTTCTGCAATCCAGGTGGATTCTTTACCAGCTGAGCTACCTAGGAAGCCCAATGCAGACTCCTAGAACTTCTAAATGGAATTTTTTTCTGATACACTTGTTCACTAAAGACATAGATCTTCAAAGGCTCCAACTCCCTATGGGGGCCATACCCCCAAATCCTGGGTTCCCATGGCACAAAGCCTCCATTATCTTGAGAGAATGCTATGCCTGAGCCCTCAAGTTACCAAGATTTACAATCTCACTCCCACCTCCAGCAAGGCAGCCGCCCCAGTTTGTATACTTGCCACGCTGGTTGTCAATTCCTCCCCACTCCCTGGAGGTGAGCCTGTCTTTTCCACTATACTTGAACAAATGTTTCTAGGGCTCATAGAGGAAGGGTTTTGAGATAGGTCTGTCCCCTGCAACCCCCACCCTGGGCCCACCTGGGCTGAGTCTGAGGATCCCGGGGAGTATCTGGGCAGGGATCCAGGAGGCTGGTGGATTTACAGATAGGGGCTCAGCTCATGGCTGCGTGTGGACACTGATTTGGAGCACAGCCGACGCGCTCGCTGGCATCTCCGGGAACATGCCAGCGTCCACCTGGGTGTGCATGCATGCTTGCTCCTTTGCCCATGGGCCTGGTCTGTGCGGGAAGCACCCAGAACCTCTGTCTCTGAGGGTTAGATCAGTGACAAATATGAGCGCATTCACACAGCGCCCTGCTGCCTTTAGGGAGGGAACGGCCAGGACTCATAGCCCAAATGGAAAGGAGATTACCTGGGGCCATGTCAACACCTGGGCATCCATCTCGCTCGGGGCTGGGTGTGTGACTTTAGGTAAGTCAGTTCTCTTCCCCGAGCCTCATCTGGAAACCAGAGAGGATGAAGCCCACCTGGCAGGGTGCCCTGGACCCTGAGACAACACGGGTGTGGGTGTGCCGAGCTGCCCACAGTGATGCCCCAGGAAATGCATCAGGGGCTCTGTGCTCAGGGCAGACAGACCTGGGCTCAAGGTGTCATCTAGCAGGATGCATTTGAGTTGGGTCTCAGAACATTCATTCTACCGGGTGGGAAGGGAGGAAGGCTGTCTAGGCGAAGGAACCAGTGTATGCAAGGGCTGGAGACGGCGCAGTGTGGAGCAGTCTGGGACGGGGGGTGGTTCTGTGTAGCTGGTGTGGTGGGGGAGGATGGGAGGGGCTGTAGACTCTGGGGACCTCTAGACCCAGGGGCTGGAAGTGGGGACTAAAGTGTTCCAACAGGTCGTGGTCAGCCAGAGCTGAGTGTGGGTCAGAGAACTGGGGTTCTTGTGACAGCAGTCAACAGGAAATGGACATGCCTGTCTTCAGAGGACTCAGACCTTCAAGACCCAGACCTTCAGACCTTCCTAACCACTATACTCTGAGCCACAAGTCCCTTTCAATGTCCCTTGTAAGTGGATTCTGGAGTTCTGGATAGAGTCCCAAAGGGACACAGCTCTGATTAAAGAGGGCAGAGGCAATTGACTCATGGAGTGGAGGAAAGAAGTTTGCCTAGTAGAGCAGTACGCTACACTGCTAATATTGTTTATATAATTAATTGATACTAGTATCAGTATTTCCTTGATATTATTAATAGTATATTATTAATAATAATTAATGAGCATTATAGCTAACACTTTGTGCCATGCACTAAGCTAAGTGCTGTGAGTGTGTGTGGGTAGTGTATATATCAGTTTAATTTCAACCTCAAAAGCCCTCCTAAAGAGAATACAAGCTTTATCCTCATTTTACAGATGAGGAAACTGAGGCACAGAGCAGTTGAGTTCACCAAAGAAAGGAAATTGGGTGTAGGGTGGGGGTGGCCAAGACTTGGGGGTTGGGTGTGGGTCAGAGTTCACATCCCCATCTGGCTCCCCACCAAGCTGTGTGCCCTTGAGCAAATGACTCTTCCTTTCTGAGCATCAGTTTCCTCCTCTGTCAAATGAAGGATGGGCTAGGACCCCTGCAGGACTCAAGGCCTAGCAGGGGCTGCGGAGATGAGAGTCCCCCTCCCTGCATAAGGGGCAGGTGCCAATTCCCTGCTCTGGGTCCAGGCACCTTCAGGGATGCCCCGAGGAGGGGATGATCCCTTAGACAGGGGCTGCCTGGGCTGTCTTCTGGGAATTGCCAGGAGTCTGTGGAGCGCAGAAATCCCAGGGATAAGAAACACAAGTGCTGCTTCTGGGATCCGAATAGCAGCTGGCAGGGAGCAGCGGACCCCGGGGACTAACTCTGCATCCATCCTTAGAGGCTCTGAGCTCCGCAGATGAGTCTGGACTCCCCAGCACAAGGATCTCTTTGATTACTTCCTAATGATAAACATGCTGAAATTATATTGTCAGCAGTTAATTATCACTTGTTAAACAAGTGTGTGCCCAGATTGCGGGCTTCATTTCCATAAAGGTTTACAAAAACTTCCTTTCTGTTATTTATGAGGGCTCTCCAAGAGAGAGACACTCATTGTTAGAAACGGAGATTTTTTAAATGCAGATTTTAAAAATAAACAGGTTTTCTTGGCACTCAGTCAGGGCTCTTTGTATGAAACAGAAAACACCATCTAGTTAAAGGAAAAGAAAGAGGGGGTGGGGCGGGCACTGGTTCCTGGGGGTCCTGCAGGACTTACTGGACTTGGATCTGACTCAGGTCTGAAACAAGGAGCCCAGCAGCCCTGTCCGTCCTGTCCTCTTGTGGGTCTCATCTTGGCTCGTCTGCTCTTCTGCCTCATTCTTGCTTCTGCAGTCAGGTTTTCTCAGCTTCTTACTCGCCTGCAGACATGGCCCTCCTGGCTCTCATAGACACCACACACCCTGGCGTCCAAGCCCAGTGAAGGCAATGGGCCAGACCCAGCTCACTGGTACCCTGAACAAATCCTTAGCCTTGCTGATGCAAGGGCCAAGTCTTGCCTTACACAGTTAGTATGTGTCAAAGGTCATCATAGGAGCAGACGGTAACTGTGCCTGGTATAAGAAGATGTGTAGCTACTATTGGTCTTGCTAGGGTGTGGATTTTATGACAATCACAACGGTAGCAGCAATTACAATAATACTGTTCCCTGAGCAGACTAGGAGCCTCTGTACTGGAGAAAGAGGTATGGATGGCAGCTGTGTTGGTCTCTTGGGTGGCCAAGAGACCCAGAGCAGGTACTGTGGGACCTCAGCCCTGAGCCACGAGCCCTGACTTCCTTGACTGTAAGAACGGATCCTTGAAGGAATAAACTGAGGTCATCAGCACACAATAGTTGCTCAATAAATGCTGGCCTGCTTTCCAGCCCAACAACCGGTAAATGCCCAATGAATGGAGCAAAGAAGGAGAAGACATACTTGGTATATGCAGTGACTGAATAAGGTGTCTAGTTTATAGTACTCTGCTCAGCATCTGGAACATACTATGCTCTCAATAAACATTATGTGTTATGATTATTAACCTTTCAAGGTTCCATGTGAAGCACTGGGTTAGGGAAGGGAAGGGAGGGGAGACTGGAGAGATGAGGCTGGAGAGAAGCCCGACCCCCCCAGGTCACCTCTCCTTCCATCTCCAGCTGTAACTAGAGTTCTAATTTCTAATCATTTTTTTGCAACTTGAAAAGTGGTTTCTTTGGTTCCTGTGAACAGAGCTATGCTGTCAGCTCTGCTGAGTTTATCTCCAATCTTTCCCAGGTAGATCTTCATGAAAATGATGTTGCAAAAACTGATGTCTCCTAGTCAAGCCACATGAAGGAAAAAGAAAGTATCATGAAGAGGAGGGGAAAACAGGAAGAAGAAGGAGGAGAAAGTGCCTGGGGGTGACTACAGGGAGGTGATGCGAGCCTGTCATTTAGCCAAATTATTTTTTAGCTGACAGTTAGTTCCCTTCACTTCACAACGGACCATCTTCAATGTCTCTCTGATATGAAAGGGTTTTTTTTTCTTATTCTTTTTCCATCCAGCCCTGGGCTCTGGGTCCCCAAGATTTCTGCCCAGGAAAATGGGGCAATGCCAGCAAAAACTAAGACCATTCAGTGTAAAAGTAGAGGTGCCCAAAGGAACTTTACAGCCAGATTGTGAGCAGAGATGCATCTCGGCCACACAGGGGGCAGGGCCAAATTTGCTCCAAAGGCACTGGAAGGAGGGAGGAAACAGGTCAGAGTGACTTTCTTAGCCAGGAGAGCCTTTGCAGAGGGAGAGGGATGTCCTTGGTGGTTCCAGTGGTCCTTCTGGGTTGGGAAGATACATGACTTGATTTCCTGGAGAGAGTGGCTTTTCTATGCTGAGACCTAATGGATGCTTAGAAGTCAACCAGGTGAGATGTCTGGAGGATGCTCCAGAGGAACAGCACCTGCAAAGGCTGGGAGGTTCAAGCGGCAGAAAAAAGGCTTGTGTGACTGCACCATCCCTCAAGGAATGGAAGGAACGGGGCAGGTGTAGCAGTCGGCTGAGTCAACTGCCCTAGGCTTCAAAGTCAGGTAAGGGCTTGGGACAAGTACACTGGAAACCCACGCAGAGTACTGGAGCATGCTTTTGAAGCTCCCTCTAGCGGCCGTGCGGAGAATGGGCGGTTGAAGGGGAGACGGTGGAAGCCGCATGTCAAGGATGGACGCGGCTGCAGGAGAGCCAGTGAGCGATGCTGGGGGCCTGGCCTGGACGCGGCAGAGAAGCTGTGGGTAGGGAAGGAATATTTACAGGATATTGTAAATATTTGCAGGATATTAGTATCAATGGTATCAGTGATGCTCCAGAAGTAGACATGTCTGGAGACAAAATGTTTACAAATGCAGCTGGTGCTCCATCAGCCCAGGGCAAGAGATTCCTTCTAGTAACTGGACTTTGCCAACAGAAGACCGTCTAGTCAAATTTATGGTTTTCCAGTAGTCATGTATGGATATGAGAGTTGAACTGTAAAGAAAGCTGAGCCCCGAAGATTTGATGATTTTGAACTATGGTGTTGGAGAAGACTCTTGAGAGTCCCTTGGACAGCAAGGAGATCCAATCAGTCCATCCTAAAGGAAATCAGTCCTGAATATTCATTGGAAGGACTGGTGTTGAAGCTGAAACTCCAGTACTTTGGCCACCTGATGAGAGGAGCTGACTCATTTGAAAAGATCCTGATGCTGGGAAAGATTGAGGGCAGGAGGAGAAGGGGATGACAGAGGATGAGATGGTTGGATGGCCTCACTGACTCAATGGACATGAGTTTGGGTAAGCTCCGGGATTTGGTGATGGACAGGGAGGACTGGCGTGCTGCAGTCCACGGAGTCCCAGAGTCGGATACGACTGAGCGACTGAACTGAACTGAACTGAGTAACGGGACCACCAGGGGGCGCCCGTCCCAGCCCGCAGGAAGGCTCACCTGGATGAGCTCCGCGCCCCACCGCCCGCGTGAGCACCATCCTTCCAGCTGCCTATGTACCTGGGGAAACGTGTGGCGCCTGCGTCCTGGGATAAGGACACGAAGGTCAGGGGTCTCTGGTAGAAGAACAGACCTGTGAGGAACGCAGTGGAAGAGAGAGCTGTGAAAGTGGAAGAGGGCCTGTCCTGGTCTCCCCGGGTCCATGCAACCCCAAGAGGGAGCAGCTCAGAGCTCAGAATGGGGAGGAGAAATGCAAGGAATCACTGACGATCCATGTCTCCCCAGGACATTAGCAAGACCCTCAGTGCTGGCAGTGGCATGGTGCGGTCACCTCACACTCTAGTCAGTATCCATGCTCTGTCTGGAATGGCCTCAAACAGTCACATCTGCATGAGAACCCTGTCAGGAGCCCTCAGAGCCCCACCCTGAATCCTGAGAAGCTGGCTGGGAGGCCCAGCCCAGCCCTGGGCATCTGTATGAAGCTGGGTGGTTTCTGAGCCAGACCTGTGACCCCCTGTGAGAACAGGGGTGTCCCTAGAAGCCGCTGTGCTTCCCTGGTGGCTCAGCTGATAAAGAACCTGCCTGCAATGCTGCAGACCTGTGTTAGATCCCTGGGTTGGGAAGATCCCCTAGAGAAGGGAAAGGCTACCCACTCCAGTATACTGGCCTGGAGAGTTCCACTGATTGTATAGTCCATGGGGTTGCAAAGAGTCGGACAGGACCGAGCACCTTTCACTTTCTCTAGAAGCCGCTGTATAGGATTGCTGTGGCCAGCAAAGGATAGCATCTCATTGAGGACAGCATTTCACATGGGGAGCTGAGCCAGCATTCAGGGTGCTCACTGCCTCAGCAAATGTCCACCAGAGCCCCATGTCTCAGCAATAGGGAGAAGCTCGGAGTCTAGAAAGAGGAGACACACCAGCATTAACGGTGAACTGCAGCGTGGATGCTGAGGGCAAGTTCAGTTCAGTTCAGTCGCTCAGTCATGTCTGACTCTTTGCGACCCCATGGACTGCAGCACGCCAGGCCTCCCTGTCCATCACCAACTCCTGGAGCTTGCTCAAACTCATGTCCATTGAGTCAGTGATGCCATCCAGCCATCTCATCCTCTGTCGTCCCCCCTTCTCCTCCTGCCTTCAATCTTCCCCAGCATCAGGGTCTTTTCAAATGAGTCAGCTCTTCTCATCAGGTGGCCAAAGTATTGGAGTTTCAGCTTCAACATTAGTCCTTCCAATGAATATTCAGGACTGATTTCCTTTAGGATGGCCTGGTTGGATCTCCTTACAGTCTAAGGGACTCTCAACAGTCTTCTCCAACACCACAGTTCAAAAGCATCAATTCTTCGGTGCTCAGCTTTCTTCATGGTCCAACTCTCACATCCATACACAACAACTGGAAAAACCATAGCTTTGACTAGATGGACCTTTGTTGGCAAAGTAACGTCTCTGCTTTTTAATATGCTCTCTAGGTTGGTCATAGCTTTTCTTCCAAGGAGCAAACGTCTTTTGATTTCATGGCTCCAGTCACCATCCGCAGTGATTTTGGAGCCCAAGAAAATAAAGTCTGTCACTGTTTCCACTGACCCTGTAGAACCATAGTATTTATTATCAAAAATTATCCATCCCCACAATTCAAGCCCATAGTGTTCAAGGATCAACTGTATTTCCAAAAATACATTTTAAAATGGGTAACTGGTCAGAGCAGAGTTTCAGGTAAGAAAGACCCAAATTGGTATGTGTGGCAGGTGAAGGGCACGGCTGGGATTCATCAGCACCCAGTCCTCCTCTGCCCCACCCCCAGGAGAATGGTGCATCTGTGACCTTCACATCAGGCCTGGCCGGTGAGACTCGCTTTGGCCAAGAAGACATGAATAGAGGGGATTAGAGGTGGGGAGTGTTGCTTCTGGGAGGGAAGAGGGAGCATTTCAGACCCAGAGCTCAAACTCCTGTCCCTTCTCCTTCCTGAGGTGGCCTTGGAGCCACATGTGGGAATGCCAGCATCCCAAGGTGCTTCCATCAACCTGAATCCCTGGGGGTCTGTGATGAACAAAGCCCTCTTCGCTCACTGCAGTGGACACGTGACACCAGCTTTGTTGTTTCAGGAGAGGGAGGAGGTTATCAGAGTACACCCCTGTTTATCCTGACAGTCTGTATTAGAAGCCCAAAGCTTTCATCTGCTGCCTCAACATCTTTGACCTTCTTAGGACCTCAAAGGCCCACCCAGAGCTCCCCCACTCCTGCCAGATATGCCCCATCCAGCAGAAAAGCCCCCCATCTAGCCAGTTCCCCAATCAGCCAGAGCAGCTGTGCTCCCCCAGATCCTCACCTAATAGACTACAGCTGCCAGCCAGAGTGGAGTTTATTCAATCAAACCCGTCACATCCTCTGTGGGGACCAGGAGGCACCTCACCTGCTTGCTACTACTAAGCCTGCCTCCCATTGCCCCTCACTCGGCTCCTGAGTGCAAACCTCGTGTGGTCCTGCACGGCAGGGAACATCCTCCTCTCCCAGGCTGTGAGTATACAAGACTCATAAGCTGGTGTCCCTCACATCTGCCCATGTGTGTTTAGCTATTTCATTCTACTTAGGATGGAGGGTCTCTCCCTCACCGATGATGGGGAGAGGAAATGATCAGAACACAGTCACACCAATGGGAAATGAAATATGAAAATACATACTCTGAAGGAGATCAGCCCTGGGATTTCTATGGAAGGACTGATGCTAAAGCTGAAACTCCAGTACTTTGGCCACCTCATGCGAAGAGTTGACTCATTGGAAAAGACTCTGATGCTGGGAGGGATTGGGGGCAGGACAAGAAGGGGACGACAGCATGAGATGGCTGGATGGCATCACGGACTCGATGGACGTGAGTCTGAGTGAACTCCAGGAGATGGTGATGGACAGGGAGGCCTGGTGTGCTGCGATTCATGGGGTCGCAAAGAGTCGGACATGACTGAGTGACTGAACTGAGCTGAACTGATAAATAGAAAAAGAATGAGAAAAAGCATTAGCTTCTGTCTTTGGAGGTGAGAAACCAGGGCTTTACCTACAATTTTGCACATATTCAGGGTTTTACAGTAAGCATGACTTATATTAAAGGAAAATTCGATGTTTTTACCAAGAGCGCCGGGCCTTGGCGAGGCCACCCTGTCCCAGGCTGCATCTCAGGTTCTGGGCTCACTGAGTGTCTGTCCCACCCAATTAGCCCTTTATTACTGATCGTTTTGTTCTCTAATTGTCCGTCCTGCGTAATTTAGCACGGCCATATACTGTCTTGTTCTCAAATGTTTAATTTAGTGTTTCTTGGCCTCAGTTTCTCAACATCAAGTGCAGTGGTGGCAGAGAGATCTCTCTGAGAGGCACCCCCTTGGGGCCTGGAATAGTGAGAGCTGACTCTATGCTCAGCCCTTGACACGCACTGTTTCACTTATTCAGTTCAACAATTCCACAGAGGAAGAATTGTTGCTAACTCCTCAATTTACAGACAAAGATACTGAAGCCCAGAGAGGTTTAGAAACTCATCCAAGGTTGCATAGCTCAGGAGTGCTGGAGCCAGGCCTTGAACCCCAGCAATCTGCTCCCCAATCCCTGCTCTTCCTGCTCTATTGAGAGCTGACCTTTACAGTGCTGAGGGCTTGATGTCTAACATCCAGATGTGGGGTTCACCCCTGCAGGGGCCCCTCTGCACAGGGCAGTGCTGATCCAGAGGGACAGCACCCCTTTGGGTCTGTGGCCAGCACTGTCTGCTGGGTGGAAGCTGTCAGGGGTGGCTGGCGACTGCCTTAGCTCCAGAAACTCAGCGTCAGTCCCAAATCCTGTGGAGGTTTATGGCCCAGCATAATTGTTCTAATTGGCATTGTCATGGCTAATAGCGTTATGTGACAGCCATAAATTCAGAAAGTCTGAAGTGGACCCTGGAGAAAGGAGCAGCTGAAGACGGTTTGGATGGGATTCGAAGGGAGGCAGGAGGGCTCAGGCTGGAGGTAGCGGGGAACCGGCTGGGCATTCTGGGGGCACAGTGTCTTTTCATAAATTCTCTGAAAGCAACGCTCACAGAAGATGAGAGTCAGAGCAGGTTAAGCAAAGTCGGATGATGAAAGGTTAAAATCACTGTGGATTAGGAATGCAGAGCTTAAGATAGTTATTGCAATTGTAAGAGATACAGAACAGGACAGTTTGATGGGGGCACTTTGGACCCAGGACATTAGCATCATAGGACATCAGGAGCAGCAAAGCAGCTTCTGGAGCTCTGGGAGGTGGAAGCGGTGTGAGATCAGGAACAAAGCTGGGATTTAGTCTCAGCTCTGCTGGGATTTAGTTCTGGGATCATTCACCTCATACAAAAAAAAAGGGAGACTGAAAGCTTCCTTCATGGAGTTGGTGACTGATGTGATGGGTGAACAGTGCAAAGCATAATGCGATGCACCTCACTGCAGTGGAAAGATGCGGATGCAGATATACATAGATGGTGGATGATCGATGATGGATGGATAGGTAGGTAGATAGACAGGAAGTCATAGCTAGGACTCTTCTGCAGTCTCTAGACCTCTGACTTCTGGTTGGAATCACCCAAGGGTTCTAGAGCAACCTTCCCACCCCTGGCAGGACCCCACCAGCAGGGCTGGTCAGGTTGGTCCCTGCTGCCGCCTCAGCACCAGCAAGAGTCAGGGCCCAATAAAGACTATCGAATGGATGAACCATGCATAGAAGATGAATCTTAAGAGGCAGAGCCAGTGGCTGCTGTGGACTTGGAGGAAGACATGGGAGTTGACATCCTTGCCGTAAACCCTGGCGCCTCCGTTTCACCTCTGCGACATCGAGGTGGGGCTAAGATAGCACCAGCCTCAGGGGGACTGTGAGTCCCTAGAGAGCTGTTAGGCCTGGTGCAGTGGCTCTGGGAGCACCTTCTGTTTTATATCCACCCCTCTATGCTCATCCGCTGTCCAGCCAGGAGTTCCCTCGGGGGTGGAAGGGAGGTTGGGGGAGGGGTGCACGGAGGCCCAGTTAGAGGGCCTGAGTTCTGGCATCATCCAGAGGTGTTGGGACCTTCCCAGCAAACTCTAGAGAGCCTTTTGTTTTCTCTGCACGGGGCAGAGCCAGCGGCCCTGAGCCTGCTGTCCAGGGCATCAGCTCCCGTCTGTGTGAGCCTCTGGCCTCTGTTATATGGGCAGCTGGCTGACCCATCCAGGCCGCTGAGCTGCCCAGAAGGAGATCCCAGAGGCTTCCAAGGAGACCATCCTGGCCAGTGTTTGAGAACTCTCTCCAGTGAGACAGAGCTGCACCCCTACCCTGCCCCTCAACTCTTCTTTGACCCTAGCCCCCCAAAACAGAGATCTCCGCCCAGAGCTGGGAGTTGAAGCCTTCATTACCACCCTTGTTCCTCCCTATGCAGCTGGATTTCCCACCTCACCCCGGATCCTGTGCACCAGGCCTGCCTGTCTGCCCCTACCTACACCCTGCACCCCCAGCCTCTCCTTCCTCACCAAGTTTGTCTGCCTCAAGCCCCCCAAATCCCCCAAGGCCACCATGCCTGCTGTTCCCTCTGCCCAATGGAAGGGGCTTTGCCCTCCCCCCGAGTCTCCCCTCCCCACCCTCGAGACCCCCTGCAGCCATAACCTCCATGCAAAGCTGCCTGAGCACCTGGCCTGCACAGGTCTTAAATATTTCCTGGGACATCCCAGTGCCTGACGACTGTGGATGGTCATTTATCTAACCCCCAAGTCCCTAAGGAGTTCCTGAGGCTGGGGACCCACCCTTGCTCCTTTTTGCTTCCCTTGCCCTCAGCATGGCGGCCCAGCCTGTGACCCAGAGATAAACATTTGCTGAACCCAAGAGTACATGGAGGGGCGTCCTCCCTGGGGGGGACCCAGTCTCCCACCCACCAAGCCTCTGCACACTTTACCCCCGGGGGCCAGCATGGCTCAGCCTTCAGCTCTCTGCTCAATGTCACGGGCTCAGTAAGGTCTTCCTGGGCCCCTGCTGCCCTCTCCCATCAGTCTCTCCCGCTGCCCACTTCCAGCCTCTGCACGTGGCCCATCACCACCTGGCACTGCTGTCTCCCCAAAGGGAACATCAGCTCATCCCGGTGCCCGGAGCAGAGTCTGGCAGGTGGCAGGCACTCAGCAAATTGTTGGGTCTGAGAATGAAGAGTGAAGCCTCAGTTTCCCCATCTGGGAAGAGTAGGCCACCCCTCTGTGGTCTTCAGGGTCTCTCCCACATCCATCCCCCACAGGATTTGTCTGTCTTAGAGTCGGGAGGACCAGGAAGACTGGAAATGGTGGGGATGGGCATAGGTCTGAGCAGGGGGCCAAGGGGGTGACAGCCAAGGCCCCCCACAGGGCTGGGTGGCAGTTTCATCTCACGCTTGGTGTCCAAGCTTGCATCACGGTGCTGGCCAGGAGCCTGGTGTGCAGTTACTAACTGCAATCTGCTGTAGGTGTGTGACTCTCAGGTGGCTTTGCATGTTTTGACCCATCTGTAAATGTGGATGCAATTAACTGTCATTAGCATATGCTTATGCTCTGCATACGGGTGCATTGTTTCCCGAGAATGCGAGCTGCCGATTCACAGCCGAGACACTGGGACCCCAGGTTCATAGTCACGTGTCCCCGTCAGCCAGGACACAGAACCTGTCCACTCATCGTCCTGGGGAGGAGGGGGAGTAGGGACGGTGGGTAAATCTCCTCACATCCCAGGCAGGTCCTGGGGCCCTCTAGCTCCAGGAGGAATAGAGAGAAGGGTCAGGAGAGAGGTCAGTTTTACTTCTTTTTTTCTTTTCTTTTCTTTTTTTTTTTTCCAATTTGGATTCCTTTTATTTCTTTTTCTGATCTGATTGCTGTGACCAAAACTTCCAGAACTATGTTGAATAGTAGTGGTGAAAGTGGACACCCTTGTCTTGTTCCTGACTTTAGGGGAAATGCTTTCAATTTTTCACCATTGAGGATAATGTTTGCTGTGGGTTTGTCATATATAGCGTTTATTATGTTGAGGTATGTTCCTTCTATTCCTGCTTTCTGGAGAGTTTTTATCATAAATGGATGTTGAATTGGAAAAGAAGAAGTAAAACTCTCACTGTTTGCAGATGACATGATCCTCTACATAGAAAACCCTAAAGACTCCACCAGAAAATTAGTAGAGCTAATCAATTAATATAGTAAAGTTGCAGGATATAAAATCAACACACAGAAATCCCTTTCATTCCTATACACTAATAATGAGAAAGTAGAAAAAGAAATTAAGGAAACAATTCCATTCACCATTGCAATGAAAAGAATAAAATACTTAGGAATATATCTACCTAAAGAAACTAAAGACCTATATATAGAAAACTATAAAACACTGATGAAAGAAATCAAAGAGGACACTAATAGATGGAGAAATATACCATGTTCATGGATCGGAAGAATCAATATAGTGAAAATGAGTATACTACCCAAAGCAATTTACAAATTCAATGCAATCCCTATCAAGCTACCAGCCATATTTTTCACAGAACTAGAACAAATAATTTCAAGATTTGTATGGAAATACAAAAAAACTCGAATAGCCAAAGCAATCTTGAGAAAGAAGAATGGAACTGGAGGAATCAACTTGCCTGACTTCAGGCTCTACTACAAAGCCACAGTCATCAAGACAGTATGGTACTGGCACAAAGACAGACATATAGATCAATGGAACAAAATAGAAAGCCCAGAGATAAATCCACACACCTATGGACACCTTATCTTTGACAAAGGAGGCAAGAATATACAATGGAGTAAAGACAATCTCTTTAACAAGTGGTGCTGGGAAAACTGGTCAACCACCGATAAAAGAATGAAACTAGATCACTTTCTAACACCGCACACAAAAATAAACTCAAAATGGATTAAAGACCTAAATATAAGACCAGAAACTATAAAACTCCTAGAGGAGAACATAGGCAAAACACTCTCCGACATAAATCACAGCAGGATCCTCTAAGATCCACCTCCCAGAATTCTGGAAATAAAAGCAAAAATAAACAAATGGGATCTAATTAAAATTAAAAGCTTCTGCACAACAAAGGAAAATATAAGCAAGGTGAAAAGACAGCCTTCTCAATGGGAGAAAATAATAGCAAATGAAGCAACTGACAAACAACTAATCTCAAAAATATACAAGCAACTTATGCAGCTCAATTCCAGAAAAATAAACGACCCAATCAAAAAATGAACCAAAGAACTAAATAGACATTACGGATGGCTAACAAACACATGAAAAGATGCTCAACATCACTCATTATTAGAGAAATGCAAATCAAAACCACAATGAGGTACCACTTCACACCAGTCAGAATATCTGCGATCCAAAAATCTGCAAGCAATAAATGCTGGAGAGGGTGTGGAGAAAAGGGAACCCTCCTACACTGTTGGTGGGAATGCAAACTAGTACAGCCACTATGGAGAACAGTGTGGAGATTCCTTAAAAAATTGCAAATAGAATTGCCTTATGACCCAGCAATCCCACTGCTGGGCATACACACCGATGAAACCAGAATTGAAAGAGACACATGTACCCCAATGTTCATCGCAGCACTGTTTATAATAGCCAGGACATGGAAACAACCTAGATGTCCATCAGCAGATGAATGGATAAGAAAGCTGTGGTACATATACACAATGGAGTATTTCTCAGCCATTAAAAAGAATACATTTGAATCAGTTCTGATGAGATGGATAAAACTGGAGCCGATTATACAGAGTGAAGTAAGCCAGAAAGAAAAATACCAATACAGTATACTAACACATATATATGGAATTTAGAAAGATGGCAATGATGACCCTGTATGCAAGACAGCAAAAAAGACACAGATGTGTATAGCGGACTTTTGGACTCGGAGAGGGAGAGGGTGGGATGATTTGGGAGAATGGCATTGAAACATGTATGCTATCATGTAAGAATCAAATCACCAGTCTATGTCCAATGCAGGATACAGCATGCTTGGGGCTGGTGCACGGGAATGACCCAGAGGGAGGTGGGAGGAGGGTTCATGTTTGGGATTGCATATACACCCGTGGTGGATTCATGTCAATGTATGGCAAAACCAATACAGTATTGTAAAGTAAAATAAAGTAAAAATAAAAATTAAAAAAAATTTAAAAAAATAAACTAAATCTGAGAACACCCCGAGGGGGAAAAAAAAAAAAAAAAGGAGAGAGGTCAGCCCCAGCCACCAGCCTGGACCAGGTGACAGTCAGAGGAGGGGTTTGCTGAGCACCAACCTGCCAGAGGCTCCACCCAGGGGCCTGCAGGGAATCAGAGCTGGAGCCCAGCGTGCCCTCACTCACCTGGGGGCATCCCTTAGTCTCAGTTTCCTTGGCTGTAAAATGGGGATGAAAACAACTCCCTTCTCACAGGGTGGCGATGAGGATTAAGGGAGTAAGTACATGCAAGTGAAGGGCGCCCAGCACACACAGAAAGTGTTCATTGTGTGAACTGATGCACCTGCTGTTATCACCCCAGGACTGATAAAAAGAGGCATATGTGCCCATTTCACAGATGGGGCTAATTGCTGCCATGGCTCCTGGCTGCTGACACACCCTTGATCAGCCCACAGGGAACAGAGGCTCAGAGCAGGGCTTTCTCCCCCCAAGGCTCAGGCTGGGCCACCACCCTGGACCCCACACTGTCCAGGACACATAGCTACAAGCACTGATGAGAAAGTGGCAGACGTCTGTGGCTGTCTGCCCAGCAGCCCACCCCTCCTTCCTTCTTTCACAGAAGCCTAGCTTTGTTCTGCAGCAACGGGCTCAGAGCTGGCTAGCCTCCCCAGCCCAGGCATGTAGACAGACCTGGTGCTCCATTCCCCTTCTCCAGACACTGTTTTGGGAGTACGTAAGTGACCCAGATATGGCTATTGAGGTATGACGGGAAAGCTACTGATGGAGGGACTACATTTGGGAAATGCTTTTTCTGCCTCACTGTACTCCCTTCTTCTCAACTTGAATGCTGCAATGCAAGACATGATGTTTGGAGCTATGGCAGCCATCCTGCAACCATGAGGCAGTAAGGGAAAAGTCCAGAATGGTCACTGCCAATATTGATAAAAAGGTAAAGACCTTGGTTTTTTGGCATCACTGAATATCTGTCCCGCCTTAGGACTTCCTCCCTCCAGAAGTCTTTTTGGGCTCAATCATTTCACATCTCAATGACTTAAGTCCCTGTTGTTGGATTTTCTATTACTTGATACTCAGTACATCTCAGCTGATCTATGTGCCCAGCTCACGTCTCTCATAACCCTCAACACACAGAGTCAAGGCTATTTGTCTACATCTCTGTCTCCAATATCAGACTGGACTTCTAAAGGTGAGCATTGTATCTTGTTGCATCTGACCCCCAGAGCTCCATGTGAGTCACAGTCCCTCAGCAGTCCCATGACTGTCATGAAGTGAATCATGTAGATGAATGAGGGGAAGGAGTAAATTAATGACTAAGTGAAACTAACGGATTGAAAAGTGCTTTGCAAATACAAGGTAAGGTTCTGAAGTTACATGGAGATGGAAGTGGAAGACGGTGCAGGGTGGAGAGCAGGGACTAGAGGAAAAGATTATTCAAAGAAATAAGGCTGCATCTTCTCCCCAGATGGCCCCTGCTTCTCAATCCTGCTGGCACAGACTCCAGGTCAGTAACCCTGCCCACCCCGTGCACAGCCCCCTGGGCTCCTGGAGCCTTTGACAGCCAGCGCCTCCTTCCCCAAACTGGAGAAACAGGCTCTGTGCTTTCCCATTTCCCTGCTAGAAATTGTTGCCAAAAACCAAATGGTTATCACTACTTCTGCAGCAATTCTTTGCCGCATTATTTTGTAAGAGACAGAGGGTGGGGCATGGGGAGAAGAGAACGTGGGAGAAGTGAGGAAAACCATTAAGGGTGAATAGGCTCTAAAATTTGAGCTCCAGGTTTTGCAGAGAAACTGAATTAAAGAATCAAATCAAATGAATTTTGCCATCAGAGTCACAGATCTATCTCCCCTGAAATGCCTTACTTTGACAGTTGGCTTCAAGAGGTTTGACAGAATTTATTTATCCAGCAAATAAGATCAAGGTATGAAAGAAGACTCATCCTATCTTGAGAACTCTGTTAAGAGCTTGACATAATTGTGGGTTATCCAGAAAGAGTTTTTGGCAAAACTGATGAGTCTTTTTTGTGGTTGTTCTTTTTCCCACTGATGCCTCGCATTTCTGGGACCTGGAAAGGTCCAAGGAGACAAGAATCAGGAAGTATGTGATGTGGGAAGGTGTGGAGGCTGGAATCCCAGTCCAGCACAGCCTTCCTTTTCCTGCTTCTGCAAGAATCGGGAAGAGGACCAGGAGGGGAAGAGTAAAAACTCCTCCTTTGAAAGCATCATTAAAGAGGTCACCAGAGCGGACATAAAAGATCCAGCATTAGCCAATTAACTTGGTTTCCTCATCTGTAAAAGCCATGGCCTTGGTGACGTTTACCCCTTGGGGAGCTGAGGGTTCCATGACTCACAGATGCAAGACCTGTGCACAGCCGGACACACAGTAGGACCTCTAGAAGTAGATCCCCCCCCCAACCAACCCACTGCGCAGACCCCTGGGACATGGCCTGGGGACCCCTCCTAAGCCACAGAAATGCCTTTGGGATATTCCCTACGGCAGCTCCCCTCTGCCACCCAAACACTGCCATTCCACTGTACCTTCAGAAACGACAAGAATGACAGTGTTTCCGTCTCTAAAAACAGCTCTCTGCCTCCCACCCAGGGGGTGCAAGGGCACACGTGTGTGATCGTGTGTGTGTGTGCACACGTGTGTGCCAGGCCCCATGGGGGCGGACCCTATCTATACCTCACATCCTTCAAGTCCTCTGATGTGATCTCCTGATATTGTCTCCAAAGTAGGGGCCTAGGGACAGGCGGAAAGAAGGCCAGGCCCCACTAACCACCTCCAGCCTGTATCCCCACTCTCATCCACTCTGCCTCACGTGTGGCAGAAATGTGCTTTTTCATAAATCCCGTGGCGGTCTGTGAATCCCACAGTTATAATGCATCATGTATTTACTGATTTCTCAATGACTCACAAAGTGCCAGAGCCTTTCAAAGGGTTGATCTGTGACGTCCCAGGCATCTTGAGAGGCAAGTGGTGTTATCCTCATTTTAGAGATGAGACCACTGAAGCACAAAGAGGTTCACCACTCCCTGGAGTGGGCGGCAAGACGCCCCCGGCATCAGAGGGGACGAGGCAAGGAGCCCTGAGCCTCTGCAGCCTCCGGGCACCCGCCCTTGCAGGGCACAGTCAACCCAGGGCACATCCTGAGAGGGGCCCCCAGCGAGTTTTCTTTGGTAACTCCAGGTACTGTAGGAGAGAGGGAATCTCTGTGAGGGAGACAGTCAGGTTTTTTCTTTTCTTTTCTTTTCTTTTTTTTTTTTAAGTGGAAGAAAAAAGAAAAAGGAAATCTAAAATCTGGAAAGGGACAGGACTCATTTATCAATTTCTCTGTGAATCCTCTGAAAAAAATTACACTGTAACCACAGTGTCTCTTTAAATATTGGTTCAGCGAGTGACTGAGCAATTAGTCTAGGACCTGCAAGGCAGAGGCCTCAGCTCCCTGCTGTGTTGTCCCCGAGGGCAGCGGGCACCTTGTGGAAGGAACACTTCGCTCAGGACACCGCCTTCAGCTCGGCCCAAGACCGCTGTGTGGCCGTGGGAAAACCCACTCCCTCTCTGGGCTCCTCTATTCCTTGTCCCTTAGGGGTGCATCCCTAAGGAGGACGGGAGGGATGGAAAACACAGTGGAAGAAAAATCAAGAGGAAAACTCTTACACCTGGAAGGTGAGGAAGAGAAAGACCAAAGGGGGGCAGCCCCAGGGACCGTGACCTTCCCCCACACCTGGTCCCAGGTCCTGGCTGCACTGGAGGCTGCCCCCTCCTCCAGGAACCCTGGGGGCATGCTCTGTCCCTCCCACTGTTCCCACCAGCTTCTTCCATTTCCCTCACATCTCCTTTCAGCCTTGAGCACCACCACTCAGGCCCTGAATTCACCAGCCTCCCACCACGGGGCCTTTGTACAAGCTGTTTTCATGGCCCAAAGAACACGCTTCCTCCCCATCTTCCCAGAGTTTCCCCTCCTCCCCCTTCACCCCTCAGATCTCCTCAAGGAAGCCCTCCTTGACTGTCCTGACAAGGCCAAACCCTGGCACAGTCTTCTGAGCCCTGGGAACCTCGTCCTGGACACTCTGATCACAGGACAGGTTCCAGGTCGTTCGGGGACTTCTGTGCCCCCCAGTAGGCAGTGAGCTCAGGACCAAGGATATCATTGCTTTGTTCACTGCTGTGGTCCCTAGAACAGGCCCTGGCATATCGTAGCTGCTCAGTAAATACTGGTGGGAAGAAGGGATGCAGGGAGAAGAACTGGCCGAGTTTGTTGTGTTCAGAGAAGGTTTGCGGGAAACAGGACAGTGATACAGGGTAAAGGGAGGAGGACCAGGGGCCCCATCACAACTAGGGGCATGGCGTCTCCAGCCAGCGGTCCCTGAGGTCGCACAGGAGGACAGAGTGTGAGAGTCACTCTGGGGAGCCCCAGATGGAGGCCCGAGAGGCAGGAGGGCCAGGAGGGACATGATCTCCACAGAGGAGCACAGTCTCCACTCAGGTCTCCCGTCCCTGAGAGGCCCCACCTTCTGACCCCAGGCCTCCTCTGCTCCAGAACCATCCATGGCTCCCAGCACCACCTGCTCAACCCACCTTCCCTGCCTCGCCTCCCTCCAGACTAAAGCTTCAGGCCTCCTCCAGGAGGCTTTCTCTGATTCCCTTTGCTACCTGTCCCTCCTCTGTTCCCAGAACACCCAGCTGATGTCGCTCCTGCGGAGCTTGTTTCAGTCTCACCACTAGTCCGTGAGCTACTGGCACGCAGCTCAGCACATGGCGACCCTCAAGGTGGGCAGGGTTGATGAATGAATGCGTGAACAAATGAGTGTTACTAGCTTCCATTTATTCAGGATCCGCTGTGTATCAGGCATCATGCTGACATTTTATTCCATAGCACCTTATGGAAAAACTCACACAAAAATTTTGGCCAACCCAAAACAAGCATCATTTCATTAATCCTCCCTACAGCCTGTTGTACAGTGTCCTGATATACACCCATAGTACAGATAGCAAAACTGAGGCTCAGGGGGTTGGGTCATTCACCAAGGTCATGTAGCGAGTAAACTCAGGAAGTGGAATCTTCCTGCTCAGCTCCATCCTCAGTCTCCTAGCTGAGCTGAACCCACAATTCATGGTCACATCTGGGGCTTCCCTACCAATCTCTCCACTTGGAACCCACACTGGCTGCTTTGGCTGAAATTCATGATCACAAACATCCAGCCTCAACTCCAGAGCAAGAGAGAAGGACCTGCCTGTTCCCAGTGTGTGTGTGTGTGTGTGCAGGCCCGATGGTGTCATTTAGGGACCCCTGCATAACTGACAGGTGAGTCCACAGAAGACCCCTCAGCCCTGCCCATGGACACTCTCCATGCTCACTGTTGGCAGAGAACCCTGTGCCCTCCCCACTCCCTGGGCCGGTGGCCCTCCCAGGCCCGTGTGGAGGCTGGTAGCTCCCTCTCCACTGCTCCAGGAACATCACCCATAGATCATGGAGACTGAGGCTGTAATTTCAGGGTCATTTGTGTATCTCCAACGAGCAGGGGCTGCAGGGCTCCTCAGATCCCAGAGATTCTAGGAAGGAGAGGGAAATACTCAGATGCAAAGCAGAGGGAGCACAGAGGAAATAGAATGTGCCAGAGAGATTAATCCTCTGCTCAGACATGAAAGAAATACATTCAATTATGTTTTATTGCGTTTCATTTGAATGTACACATCGTAGTTAGCTGCCTGCAAGCTTCGGATTACCCAGAAAGAAAGCACAATGAGAGATGAGAGAATAAAAACACACACAAAGAAACTGCTCCTGAAATTGAAATCACTAAGACCAAGAAATAAAAGCCAGGCATGAGACAAAAGCAGCTGCTTGGCACCAAGACCCTCTCTGCACTGAGGCCAGATCCCCACGGCACACAGCCCGGTACCAGGTACCCTTGGCTGGCTTGTCCTGATCTCCGGCATCAGAAAAAGACTCAGACAGAGTCAGAAGACCAGGCTGTCCTGAACTGCCACCAACATACTGCCTGACTATGGGTAGTTCACTGCCCCTCTCTGAGCCTCATTTCCCCAGAGGAGCAATAAGATGCCTAAACCAGATGTTCTTAAAGAATGTGGTCAATGAAGAGCAAGAAGGAATCCCATGAGATCCAGTTCAGGAAAAAAGAAACCCTGGAGACACCCCTGGGAGTTGGATCTCTTCAGCAGAGCCCCTTGGTGAACCTGTGCCAAAGGGCATCTGCTGAATCAGAGCACAGGGTGGGAGGGAGGGAGGGAGGGATCTCTGGCACTTCTTATCTCCCTTCCAGCACATTCTGTCTCTCTCTAGAGCTCAGTCCTCTGTCCCTCCAGCATCAACACTGCACTGAGGAAAAGCCCTGGAAACCCTGAAGGTGCCTGGTCCCCCAGGGTAGCATCTTCTACTTTCTGAGTTGTCAGAGAGAGAGGACTTTGGTGGAAGGGGACCCTCCAACTCTCTAGTCACTGATTCTGCCCACCCTCAAGGCCAGAAATCATGGGAGATGCAAGGAGTTCAAGAGGGGCCATTAGGGTAATATCTACTGTCGTGTGTGTGTGTGCGCGAGAACGTGTTATGGGTGTGTGTGCAGGGGACCAGCACCTCAGTGACAGGGCACAGTGGCAGGCGGCTCACACACTTTATTAACACTCAGGGCTGGATCCTCCTCAGCTGCCCAGAGCAGGAGTGAGGCTCCCAGGCAGTCTCCAGAGGCAGGGTCGTGAATCAGACACACCCTCCTCCAGAAGCGTCAGCAGCCTGGCCAAGGTCCCATCAAGTCCAACTAAGAAAAACCCACTCATGTATTCATTCAGGCAGTATTTAATTGAGCATCTACCATGTACCAGGTCCTGTCCTAGGCACCCGCGATGGCAATGGGCAAAAACACAAACATCTCTTAGGAAGCTTACATTTAAAGCTCTCTGCGGAAAAAAATAAATAAATAAATAAATAATGCTCCCTGCGAATGGCAAACAGTAGCCCACATTTGCTGACACCTGCTGGGCGCTGGGTGTACTGCTCAGCATTTTGCATGGCCTGTCTGAATTAGGCACCATCCGTGTGTCAGGGGAGGCAGGGTGAGTCGTACCTGCTCCTGCCCAGCCCAGCCTGGGTATAGCCCAGCCTCTCCAGCTGTGGCAAAAGGCACACATACTTTTCCTGAGAGGAAATAGGGACTGATCTTATAGGAACCCCAATGCCCTAGAGGGCGCCCAGTGATTCTCTGCTGGTCGTCCCTGGGGAGGTGTCATTCTCTCCAGTTTACAGGTGAGGAAGCCAAGGCCTGATCACAGGATGGTCAGTAGCTGAGGCCTGATTTCGTCTTTGCTGCCAGAGCTCAAGGTTGCACCCAGCCTGGGGTCCATCTCCTGCCCACCCTGGGCAAGCACGTTGCACCTGTTTCCCATCTGTGAAACAGGGGTAATAGTAGTGCCCCCCTCACAGAGGGAGCGGCAGAGCCAGACATCAGGACTGTGTAAAAGGCTCAGCATGGAGCCCAGCTCACAGAAAGTGCCAGGGTCTCAGTGCCCACCCTCCTCAAGGCCAGGGTCCTTTTAGTCTCCTTAGATTGCCCCTGCCCCGGCAAGTGGAGGATGTTGCTTCTACAGAGCACAGTCGTGACCCATGAGACCCCCGTCTGCCCTTGACTGATGGCCCAAGGGGACACGGGAGGGGGTGGGGTGATCCCAGGCTCCTCCCACCACACTGCGGGGTGGAGTTTCCAAGTATTCACAATGAAAACAGTAAGTGTTGTTTGAAGTGAAGGAAAAAGAACACTATGCTTTAGAGAACCATGTTTCATCTAAAAGAAAAAGACAAAGCGTTAAAATATTATTTTCATTTTTTAAGGTCATGGCATCCTCTCAATTTTAGTGGCAGTCAACTGCCAAGCTGTGTGCCTCAACAGAGGAAGGTGTGAGTAGGGAAGATGGCAGCTCTGGACAGACACCAGGTCCATCGTGTGTCTGCCAGGAGAGAGGGTGTGGGAAGAAGGGAGGAGGGCAAGGCTGCTCCAGGGTCACCTGCTTCTGCTCTGGGGCTCTCAGCTCTGCACCTGTGTGTATGTACTAAGGGGCCATACAACCTGGCATTTGAGAGCCCAAATTTGGAGGGAACTCAACAGACCTGGGGCTTCCCTGGTGGCTCAGAGGGTAAAGAATCTGCCTGCAATGCAGGATACCCAAGTTCGACCCTTGGGTCGGTCAGCAAGATCCCATGGAGAAGGGAATGGCTTCCCACTCCAGCATTCTTGCCCAGAGAATAATCCTGGCGGGTTACAAAGAGTCACAAAGAGTCGGTGAGGAGCTAAAACTTTCACTTTCAACAGACCTGAGTACCAGTCCCAGTCCTGCCATTTGTCAGCTGGGTGAGCTTGGGTATAAAAGCCCACCTCTCTGAGCCTCAGTTTACTTGTCTATGGAATGAGCATCATAGCAGCACCCACCCCACAGTCTCTGCATTATTAAATGAGACACTGCAAATATATTGGCTATTCATTCTACACTACTTTAAAGATCTTTCTCAAATTTTACTATTAAAAAATGTCGTGTGTCTCACAATGAAAAAGCTCATGTCTCTTTT
Source organism: Ovis aries (assembly GCF_016772045.2). Classification (NCBI taxonomy): domain Eukaryota; kingdom Metazoa; phylum Chordata; class Mammalia; order Artiodactyla; family Bovidae; genus Ovis; species Ovis aries. Next base: position 237,430,704 of record NC_056055.1, read on the forward strand.
TTTGCTAGATACTGTTATAAAATTGGTGGGGGACCTCTAAACCCACAGTATCTGAGAATGATATGTGTGGCGGAGTCCCTTTGCTGTTCACCTGAAACCATCGCGATATCGCTAATCAGCTATAATCCAATACAAAATGTTTTTGGTGTTAAAAAAATAAAAATAAAATTTAAAAATAACCAGATTTAAAATATATATTAAAGAAAAGAACTGCATTCAGGAGGAGGCCTGCAGGTGTGCGGAGCCTGGCAGGAACACACTCTCCATGTTGCTCTCAGAAAGTACAGCTGGCTCTTGGGCCCGAGACCCGTGGAGACTTGAGATGGTTACTTTGTTCACTCCTGGAGATGCAGAGAGTTGTCTGCCCCACCCATTTACGGCCATGGGGAAAACCCACGTGCCTGACTTTTGCATCCAACCAGGATGGAGGAATAGAGTCTGGGCTTATCTTCCTGCCGGAAATAACTGGCCAATCAGCCCAACAAACAAAATATATGAAACAATAGTTTTTGAGACACTGAACTCCAGACAATGAGAAACGGTGATCCCAGAGACACAGGAATGAATGAAGTGAGTCCTGGTTGATCCCATGAATACAACAAGAAGGTTTCAAGATACAGGGAGGCAGAACTCAGGAGTTGGTGGACACAGTGAATTGAGATGGTGAGCTGTGAGCCCAGGGGAACAAGAAAACCAGGGTTCACAGGACAGAGAACCGTGGAGGAGGGAGCTATAGAGAGAGAACACTGGGAATTGGCAGAGGGTCCTCTTGGAGTCTTAGCTGAGTACTAACTAGCATATATTTGTGAAGGGAATACCCAGTGGCTCAAATGATATGGAATCTGCCTGAAAGGCAGGGACCTGGGTCCAAACCCTGGATTGGGAAGATCCCCTGGAGAATGGAATGGCTACCCACTCCAGTATTCTTGCCGGAAATATTCCATGGACAGAAGAGCCTGGTGGACTATAGTCCATGGGGTCACAAAGAGTCGGACTCAACTGAGTGACTAAGGCTACTACTACTGCTCCTTGAAGCTGGGGAGGAAACATTCAAGAGGATTGGAGGGGATAGTGCCTGGACTCGAGGCTAGGAACAGTCCTATTACCATTGCCTGACTCACAGAATATAGGGTAGAGTACTCAAAAGAATCTTGACTAAGAAGTGGGAGAAATTAGCCCTAAAGCTAAATGGTCTCACCTAACAATGCCTCAAAGCAAGACCCAAAAAGACAAAACTGTTTTCAGGCACTTTAACTGGGTCCCAATACAAAGCTCAAGAATACTTAATAAGTCTATGAAAATATCAACCATCTTACAAGGCAAAGTTGAGAATGGTATTCAATTAAAAATTAGCAGTCATAGAGTAGAAATATATGACTTATAATGAGGAGAAAATCAATTAAAATCAACCCTGAATTAACTAGATGTTACAATTTGCAGACAAGGCCATTAAAACTGTTGTTATCACAGTATTCCATATGTTCAAAATGCTATGCAGAGACTTGGAAAAATTTTTAAAAAAAGAGTCAAGTCATATTTTAGAGATGACAGTTCCTGTGTCTGATGAAAAATCTACCAGATGGTATTAATAGATTAGAAATTGCAGAAGAAAAAGTTGATGAATGTGAAGGCAGAGCAATAGAAACTATCCAAAGTGAGACACAAGGAGAAGAAACGTTCACAGAAATGAAAAGAGTATCCATGCGCCAGAGGAGCGCTTCATGCTGGATGTGAAAAGAGTATCCATGCGCCAGAGGAGCGCTTCATGCTGGATGTGAAAAGAGTATCCATGCGCCAGAGGAGCGCTTCATGCTGGATGTGAAAAGAGTATCCATGCGCCAGAGGAGCGCTTCATGCTGGATGTGAAAAGAGTATCCATGCGCCAGAGGAGCGCTTCATGCTGGATGTGAAAAGAGTATCCATGCGCCAGAGGAGCGCTTCATGCTGGATGTGAAAAGAGTATCCATGCGCCAGAGGAGCGCTTCATGCTGGATGTGAAAAGAGTATCCATGCGCCAGAGGAGCGCTTCATGCTGGATGTGAAAAGAGTATCCATGCGCCAGAGGAGCGCTTCATGCTGGATGTGAAAAGAGTATCCATGCGCTAGAGGAGCGCTTCATGCTGGATGATATGATGTAACTCCAGTTCCTAAAGGAAAAGAAGAGAAAGAGGATGACAGAAATGTTTCAAGAAGAAAAAAAAAAAAAAAAGGCAAATTTTTTGTTTCTAAATTCAATACCACTCTAATCCCAGAGATCTAAGAATCTCAACAGATTCTAAACACAGGAAACAGGAAGAAAACTATACCAAGGCACATGATAGTCAAAATTTCTAAAGCCAGGGATAAAGAGAAGATGCTGAAAGAAAACGCAGAGAAAATAAACCTTAAGTACAAAGGAACAAAGATAAAATGACAACAGATTTCTCTTCAGAAATAATGAAAGCAAGAAGACGGTGAGGCCACATCCTTAGAGTATTGAAAGGAAAAAATCTCTTAACCTATCATTCTATAGCCAGTGAAAAATACTTTCACAATGAAGGTGGAATAAAGCCTTTTTCAGACATCTAAAGATCTTCAGTGCAAGAAATCTTAAGGATAGTCCTTCAGGCAGAAGAAAAATGATATCAGATGAAAATATGGATCCACATAAAGCAATAAGAGTACCAGAAAGGCAGTTTTTTCTTTTCTTTCTTTTTTTTTTTTTTGTTTCTTTAAAAATAACTGAGACACACTCATATGGACACATGGTACATCTGTCATTCTATATCCAGTGAAAAATGACTTTGAAAACACAATACTATTTACAATAGCCCCAAGAAAAGTGCAATGTTAGGTATACATCTAATAAAATTTGTATGGTATCTGTATGCTGGAAACCATAAAACACTGTTGAAAGAAATAAAAAATGACCTAAATAAATGAAAAGAAACCAAGTTTATGCATCTGAAGAGTCAAGAGAGAGGTCTATATATCTCCAAAGAGGTCTATTGACTTAATATAAGCCAATCAAAATTCAAGCAGAATTTTCTCACATATATAGAAAAGCTGATTCTAAAATTTATAAGGAAAAAAGGAAATGAATGGATAAACAATTTTTAAAAGAAAAGAACAAAGTTGGAGGAATCACACATGTTAGTTTTAAGATTAACTATTAAGCTACAGTAACCAAAACAAGAGCCTCTTGATGAGGGTGAAAGAGGAGAGTGAAACAGTTGTCTTAAAATCCAACATTCAAAAAATGAAGATCATGGCATCTGATCCCATCACTTCAAGGCAAATAGATGGGGAAGAAGTGGAAACAGTGACAGATTTTATTTTCTTGGGCTCCAAAATCACTGTAGTTGGTGACTGCAGCCACAAAAAGATTCTTGCTCCTCGGAAGAAAAACTATGACGAACCTAGATAGCATATTAAAAGCGGAGACATCACTTTGACTATATAGTCGAAGCTATGGTTTTCCAGTAGTCATATGTGGATGTGAGTGTTGGACCATAAAAAACACTGAACACAAAAGAATTAATGCTTTCAAACTGTGGTGCTGGAGAAGACTTTTGAGAATCCCCTAGACTGCAAAGAGATCAAACCAGTCAATCCTAAAGAAAATCAACCCTGAATATTCAATGGAAGGACTGATGCTTAAACTGAACTCCCATGCTTTTGACATCTGATGCAAATAGCCGACTCATTGGAAAAAACCCTGATGCTGGGAAAGATTGAGGGCAAGAGATGGAAGTGAAAGAGGATGAAATGGTTGGATGGTATCATCAACTCAATGGACATGAGTTTGAGCAAACTCCTGTACTCGTGAAGTACAGGAAAGGTTGGTGTGCTGCAGTTCATGGGATCGCAGAGTCAGACATGACTGAGCAACTGAACAACAACAGCCAAAGACAGGGTGGTGTTGGTAAAGATATAGACATGTAAATCAATAGAACAGGATAGGTGATCCAGAAGCAGATTCATTCAGGTGTAATAATTAGATACTTGACAAAGATGTGAAAGTATCTCATTGGAGAAAAGATGTCTGTTTAGCAAATGATACTGCAGACATCCTGGAATGTGAAGTCAAGTGGGCCTTAGAAAGCATCACTACTAACAAAGCTAGTGGAGGTGATGGAATTCCAGTTGAGCTATTTCAAATCCTGAAAGATGATGCTCTGAAAGTGCTGCACTCAATATGCCAGCAAATTTGGAAAACTCAGCAGTGGCCACAGGACTGGAAAAGGTCAGTTTTCATTCCAATCCCAAAGAAAGGCAATGCCAAAAATGCTCAAACTACCACACAATTGCACTCATCTCACACGCTAGGAAAGTAATGCTCAAAATTCTCCAAGCCAGGCTTCAGCAATACGTGAACCGTGAACTTCCAGATGTTCAAGCTGGCTTTAGAAAAGGCAGAGGAACCAGAGATCAAATTGCCAACATCTGCTGGATCATGGAAAAAGCAAGAGAGTTCCAGAAAAACATCTATTTCTGCTTTCTTGACTATGCTAAAGCCTTTGACTGTGTGGATCACAATAAACTGTGGAAAATTCTGAAAGAGATGGGAATACCAGACCACCTGACCTGCCCCTTGAGAAATCTGTAAGCAGGTCAGGAAGCAACAGTTAGAACTAGACATGGAACAACAGACTGGTTCCAAATAGGAAAAGGAATACGTCAAGCCTGTATATTGTCACCTTGCTTATTTAACTTCTATGCAGAGTACATCATGAGAAATGCTGGGCTGGAAGAAGCACAAGCTGGAATCAAGATTGCTGGGAGAAATATCAATCACCTCAGATATGCAGATGACACCACCCTTATGGCAGAAAGTGAAGAGGAACTAAGAAGCCTCTTGATGACAGTGAGAGAGGAGAGTGAAAAAGTTGGCTTAAAGCTCAACATTCAGAAAACGAAGATCATGGCATCCGGTCCCATCACTTCATGGGAAATAGATGGGGAAACAGTGGAAACAGTGTCAGACTTTATTTTCTTGGGCTCCAAAATCACTGCAGATGGTGACTGCAGCCATGAAATTAAAGGACGCTTACTCCTTGGAAGAAAAGTTATGACCAAACTAGAAAGCATATTCAAAAGCAGAGACATTACTTTGCCAACTAAGGTCCGTCTAGTCAAGGCTATGGTTTTTCCAGTAGTCATGTATGGATATGAAAGTTGGACTGTGAAGAAGGCTGAGCGCTGAAGAATTGATGCTTTTGAACTGTGGTGTTGGAGAAGACTCTTGAGAGTCCCTCGGACTGCAAGGAGATCCAACCAGTCCATTCTGAAGATCAGTCCTGGGTGTTCTTTGGAAGGACTGATGCTAAAGCTCCAGTTCTTTGGCCACCTCATGCGAAGAGTTGACTCATTGGAAAAGACTCTGATGCTGGGAGGGATTGGGGGCAGGAGGAGAAGATGAGATGGCTGGATGGCATCACCGACTTGATGGATGTGAGTTTGAGTCAACTCCAAGAATTGGTGATGGACAGGGAGGCCTGGCGTGCTGCAATTCATGGGGTCACAACGAGTCGGACACGTCTGAGAGGCTGAACTGAACTGAACTGAACTAAAACATTGGTTGTCTGTAGACATCTCCCCTCACCAAAGTAATGAGCCTTGACATAAACTTTATGCCTTATACAAAACTGACTCAAAATAGATGCATGTCATAGTTAAATATAGAAAACACAAAACCACAAAAATTTTTAGGGTAAAATACCCATGACCTGCATTAAGATGAAGATTTCTTACAAATGACACCAAATCACAATCCATAAAAGAAAAAAAAATGATATGTTGTAGGTCATCCAAATTTAAAACTTTTGTTCTGAAGAAACACACTATCAGGATTAGGAAAAGACAAGTTACAGAAAGAAAATATATACAAACAACACTTTCAACAAAGGGCTCGTGTGCAGGATATAAAATGAACTCTCAAAACTCAAAAACAGAAAGGCAAACAACCCAATTAAGATAAAGGCAAGGATAGTAGCAGAGAGTTAGATACACAGATCAATGGAACAGAGCAGAAAACCCAGAAATAGATCCACAGAACTTTGCCAACTGATTTTTGACAGTCAAAAAGCAATTCAGTGGAAGAAAACAGCCTTTTCAACAAATGGTGCTGGGGCAGTTGAACTTACACAGTCAAAAAAAAAAAAAAAAAAACTTTCATACTAAGCTTCACACCTAAAATAAAAAATAACTCAACTGCGGATCATGTACTTGCATGTAAAATGGACTTACAAGTAAAACGTAGAACTGTACATTTTTAGGAAACAACATAGGAGAAAAACTTTGAGATCTAGGGTTAGGCAAAGAGTTCATAGACTTGAAACAAAATGCAAAATCTATAGAAGGGAAAATTGATGGATTGGATTTCATCAAAATTAAAATTTTTGCCCTTCAAAATGCACCCACTCCAGTGTTCTTGCCTGAAGAATCCCAGGGATGGTGGAGCCTGGTGGGCTGCCATCTGTGGGATCGCACAGAGTCGGACACGACTGAAGCAACTTAGCAGCAGCAGCCCTTCAAAATATTTCATTAGAAGGATAAAAAGAAAAACTGCAGGTAGGAGAAAATATTTGCAAAACACATATCCAACAAAGAACTAGTGTCTAGAGTATATAAAGAACTCTCAAAACTCAACAGCAAAACAATGAAATTAGAAAATCAGCAAAAGAAAGAAAGAGAGGTTTTAGCAAACAGCATGCTGCTGCTGCTGCTGCTAAGTCACTTCAGGTGTCGGACTCTGTGCGACCCCAGAGACAGCAGCCAACCAGGCTCCCCCATCCGTGGGATTCTCCAGCCAAGAGCACTGGAGTGGGTTGCCATTTCCTCCTCCAGTGCATGAAAGTGAAACGTGAAAGTGAAGTCGCTCAGTTGTGTCTGACTCGTAGCGACCGCATGGACTGCAGCCTACCAGGCTCCTCCATCCATGGGATTTGCCAGGCGAGAGTACTGGAGTGGGGTGCCATTGCTGCCTTCTCCGACCAAAGAGCATAGATGGTGGCAAATCAACACATAGAAAAACACATGCTTGATGTGATTAGCCAGTAGAAGTATACAAGTCAAAATCACAGTGAGATAGCACCATGTACCAATTAAATGGCTAAACCAATTGCTAGCAAAGAATCAGATCAGCCTAACTCTAACCCTAACCCTAACCCTAACCCTAATTCAAAAAGACACATGTGCCCCAGTGTTCCTTGCAGCACTATTAGCATAGCCAGGACATGGAAGCAACCTAAAGGTCCATCAATAGATGAATGGATGAAGATGTATTACATATATATGGGCATCCCTGGTGACTCAGAGGTTAAAGCGTCTGCCGGCAATGCGGGAGACTGGGGTTTGATCCCTGGGTCGGGAAGATTCCCTGAAGAAGGAAATGGCAACCCACTCCAGTATTCTTGCCTGGAGAATCCCATGGATAGAGGAGCGTGGTGGGCTACAGTCCACGGGGTCACAAAGAGTCGGACAAGACTGAGCAACTTCACTTTCACATACATACAATAGAATATTACTCAGCCATAAAAAGGAACAAAACTGAGCCATTTGTAGTGATACTGATGAACCTAGGGTTTGTCATACAGAGTGATACAAGCCAGGAAGAGAAAAGCACCTACCATATACTAATGCATGTATTTGGAATCTAGAAAAATGGTACCGATGAACCTATTTGCAGGGCAGGAATAGAGATGCAGACACAGAGAACAGATTTGTGGGCACAAAGTGGGAAGGAGAGGGTGGGACAAGCTGAGAGAGTGGCACTGACATATTTACACTGCCATATGTAAGCTAGATAGCTAGTGGGAAGCTGCTCTATATCACCGCGAGACCTGCCCAGTGCACTGTGATGGCCTGAAGGCTGGGAAGGGGATGGGTGGGAGGGAGGTCCGAGAAGGAGGCGCACATGTATACACAGAGCTGACTCATGTTGTTGCACAGTAGAAGCTAGTGCAGCATTGTAAAGCAAGTATACTCCAAATATAATAAATAAATATAAATTTAGAAAAAGTAGGATTCAGTATAACAAAGTGATATTGTATATAAACTTCCAGCAAAGCACTCAGCACACAGTGGCTGCTCAATAAATGTTGGTTATTTTTGGGGAAAAAAAGAACAGTGAGATGACAACACACACCTAATAGAATGGCTCAAATAAAACACCAATTGCCAGCAAGGGAGCAGACCAACTAGAACTTTGTACATTGTACACACAAAATAGTATGTGTGTGTGTGTGCCGCATCCCTTCAGTCGTGTCTGACTCTTTGTGATTCTATAGGCGTGAATACTGGAGTGGCTTGCCATCCCCTCCTGCAGGGAATCTTCCCAAACCAGGGACTGAACCCACATCTTCTGCATCTCCTGCACTGGCAGGCAGGTTCTTTACCACACAGGTACTTAGAAAATTAATCATATACTTATACGTATTGGTCAAAAATCTCTACAGAAGCAACACTAATAGAATATCTATAGAGATATAGAAAGAAATTTACTTTGGGGGTTTATCTCATGCAATTATTGAGGCTCAGATGGCCCACAACCCACCATCTTTAAGCTGGAGGCCCAGGAAAACCAATAATGTCGTTCTTGTCCAAACCCAAAGGCCTGAGCTCCAGGAGGATGGATGTAATATAACCCAATATAACCTTTAATATAACCCAAAGGCCTGAAAACAAGGAGTGCCAATGTCCAAGGGCAAGAACAAGAAATATAAGCAAGGGATTGGAAAGAAAGAAGTAAAACTTTCTATTCATAGATGTCATGACTGCCAATGTAGAAAATCTAGTGAAATTTACAATAGAAGCTACGGGAACAAATAAGTAAACTTAGGAAGGTTGTAAAATAGAAGATCTATATGTGAAAATCAATTGTGTTTCTGTACAGTAGCAATGAAAATCAGAAATAAAAACTTAAAAATGCTATTTACAATAGCATCAAAAATATGAAATACTTAGGGATAAAGCTGACAAAAGATGCGCTCAACTCAAACTCTGAAAATTCCAAAACATTGTTGAGAGAAATTGAAAAGGACTTAAATAAATGGAGAGAATCTCCATATCCTTGGTTGAAAAATGACAATTCTCCCCAAACTGATAAACAGATTCAATGCAATAACAAGAAAAATCCTAATAGTCCTTTTTAATAAAAATGATGAATTGATTCTAAAAATCATACGGACATGCAAAGGACCTAGAATGAGAAATTGCAGGACTACCACTACCTAATTCCAAGATTTATTGTAAGGCTAGAGTAATTAAAATAGTGTGATGTTGGTAAAGGTAGATAAATGTATCAGTGCAACAGAAGTCTAGAAATAGACCCATACATACAGCAACTGATTTTTGATAAGAGTGCAAAGGCTATTCAGTGTAAAGACGATAGTCTTTTCAACAATTGAATGTTGATGTGCAAAAAAAAAAAAAAAAAGAATCTCAATTTATACCTTGCACTATATATAAAAACTAGTTCTATATCTATAAAAAGTTATATTAGAAGCTTAAAAGAAAATATTTATCACCTTGAGTTAGGCAAGAATTTCTTAGATATGATGCCAACAGTGCATCCTTAAAGCAGGAAATTCGCAGATTGGACGTTTAAAACACAAATAAAAACTCAAGCCACAAACTAGAAGAAAATAGCTGCACACTATATATTTAATAAAGGACTTATATTCAAAATATACAAAAATTCTGGAAAATTAATAATAAAAGAAGCAATAACTCAATTTTAAAAAATGACCAAAGATTTGAACAGAAACCTCACCTAAAAGGAAAAAAATAAAGATGGTGAATAAGCCAATGTAAAACATGTTCAATTGCATTTCCTTGATGTCGCTGTCATTAGACAGCAAGGAAATGCAAATTAAAATCTTAATAGGTCACTACACGTCCATTAGAATGACTGAAATTAAAAACACCACACCAAGTGTTGGTGAGGACGTGGAGCAACTGAAATTTACATGCTAATGCCATGCCCTTTGGAAAACGGCATGTTACTTCTTCAAAACTTGAACATATACTTACCATATGATCCAGTCATTTCTCTAAAGTATTTGTCTCAGAAAAAGCATATATCCATGCAAAGGCTTGAGCATAAATGTTCACAGCAGTTTTATTTGTAACAGCCAAGAACTGGAAACAACTCAGATGTCTATTAACAGGTAAAGCAATAAACAAATTGGTGGATATCCACACAATGGAATACCATTCAACATTAAAAACAGATGAGCTACTGAAACGTACAACAACATAGATGAATCTCAAAATAACTACGCTAGGTGCACATACTATATGATTCCATTGATATAAAAATGTTATTATTGTTGTTCAGTTGCTCAGTCATGTCCGACTCTTTGTGACCCCATGAACTACAACACGCCAACCTTTCCTATACTTCACGATCTCCTGGAGTTTGCTCAAACTCATGCCTATTGAGTTGATGATGCCATCCAAGCATCTCATCCTCTGTTACTCCCTTCTCCTCCTGCCCTCAATCTTTCCCAGCATCAGGGTCTTTTCCAATGAGTCAGCTCTTCGCATCAGGTGGCCAAAGTATTGGAGCTTCAGCTTCAGCGTCAGTCCTTCCAGTGAATATTCAGGGTTGATTTTCTTTAGGATTGACTGGTTTGATCTCTTTGCAGTCCAAGGGACTCTCAAGAGTTTTCTCCAGCACCACAGTTTGAAAGCATGGATTCTTTGGTGTTCAGTGTTCTTTATGGTCCAACACTCACATCCATACATGACTACTGGAAAACCCGTAGCTTTGACTACACAGATCTTTGTCAGCAAAGCAATGTCTCTGCTTTTTAATACACTGTCTAGGTTTGCTGTGGTTTTTCTTTCAAGGAGCAAGCATCTTTAATTTCATGGCTGCAGTCACCATCTGCAGTGATTTTGGAGCCCAAGAAAATAATATCTGTCACTGTTTCCCCTTTTTCTCCTTCTATTTGCTATGAAGTGATAGGACTGGATGCCATGATCTTAGTTTTTTGAATGTTGAGTTTTAAGCCAGCTTTTTCACTCTCCTCTCTCACCTTCATCAAGAGGCTCTTCAGTTCCTCTTTGTTTTCTGCCATTAGGGTGGTATCATCTGCATGTCTGAAGCTACTGATATTTCTCTGGGCAATCTTGATTACAGCTTTTGTGATTCACCCAACCCTGCATGTCTCATGATGTAGTCTGCATATCAGTTAAATAACCAGGTGACAATATACAACCTTGATGTACTGCTTTCCCAGTTTGGAATCAGTATTTTGTTACAGTCAGGTTCTAACTGTTGCTTCTTGACCTGCATACAGGTTTTTCAGGAGGCAGGTAAGATGGTCTGGTATTCCCATCTTTTGAAGAATTTTCCACAGTTTGTTGTGATCCACACAGTCAAAGGCGATGGCATAGTCAATGAAGCAGTAGTAAATGTTTTTCTGGAATTCTATAGTGACAGCAAGCAGATCAGCAGAGGAAGCTGTAGCGAGGGTGGGATGGTGGGCTGACCCAAGGGGGCAGGAGGAAAGTTAAAGATTTGGATTTGTTCACTATCATGACTGTGGGGATGGTTTCATGGGTGTATACCTATTTCAAACTCATCAAACTGTACACGTCAGTAGTGGAATTTTTTTACTCACTTCATCCTGTATGACAGACTCTAGGTCCATCCTCATCTCTACGAATGACCCAATTTTGTTCCTTTCAGTTCAGTTCGTTCAGTTACTCAGTCGTGTCCAACTCTTTGTGACCCCAGGAATCGCAGCACGCCAGGCCTCCCTGTCCATCACCATCTCCCGGAGTTCACTCAGACTCACGCCCATCGAGTCAGTGATGCCATCCAGCCATCTCATCCTCGGTCGTCCCCTTCTCCTCCTGCCCCCAATCCCTCCCAGCATCAGAGTCTTTTCCAACGAGTCAACTCTTCGCATGAGGTGACCAAAGTACTGGAGCTTCAGCTTTAGCATCATTCCTTCCAAAGAAATCCCAGGGCTGATCTCCTTCAGAATGGACTGGTTGGATCTCCTTGCAGTCCAAGGGACTCTCAAGAGTCTTCTCCAACACCACAGTTCAAAAGCATCAATTCTTTGGTGCTCAGCCTTCTTCACCGTCCAACTCTCACGTCCATACATGACCACTGGAAAAACCATAGCCTTGACTAGACGGACCTTAGTCGGCAAAGTAATGTCTCTGCTTTTGAATATGCTATATCGTTTGGTCATAACTTTTCTTCCAAGGAGTAAGCGTCTTAATTTCATGGCTGCAGTCACCATCTGCAGTGATTTTGGAGCCCCCAAAAAATAAAGTCTGACACTGTTTCCACTGTTTCTTCATCTATTTCCCATGAAGTGATGGGACCGGATGCCATGATCTTCGTTTTCTGAATGTTGAAGCTTTAGGCCAACTTTTTCACTCTCCACTCTCACTTTCATCAAGAGGCTTTTGAGTTCCTCTTCACTTCCTGCATATCTGAGGTTATTGATTGAGTTATATTCTATTGTGTACATATCCTTTACCCATTCTTTGGTCGATGGACATTTAGTTTCCTGCCGTGCCCTGGCTATTGTAAACAGTGCTGCAGTGAACACTGGCATGCATGCACCTTTTTGAACTGTGGCTTTCTCAGGGTGTATGCCCAGTAGTGGGGTTGACAGCTAATGAGAAGCTGCTGTGTAGCACAGGGAGCCCAGCTTGGTGCGCTGTGATCATCTGGATGGATGGGTTAAGGGGGGCTGGGAAGAAGGTCTAAGAGGGAGGGGATACATGTATACATATAGCTGATTCTGGAGAAGGAAATGGCAGCCCACTCCTGTATTCTTGCCTAGGAAATCCCATGGACAGAGGAACCTGGTGGGCTACAGCCCATGGGGTCCCGAAGAGTCAGACATGACTGAAGTGACTAAGCAAGCGTCTAAGAGGTGATTCACTTCACTGTACAGTGGAAACTAACAGAGCATTGTAAAGTCATTATACCCCAGGAAAAAAAAAAAAAAGAGAACTTCATTGCATGTCATTATACTGCAATAAAGTTGTTAAAACATATTAATAAAGTGGAAAGGGGTAAAATATCTCCAGCCATCAGCTATCTTCTATGAGTTGGCGGTGCTGTGCTCTGTACTTCTCCGGGCCTGGGGCCTCCCGGCTGGCACGTGGGCCATCACTGGCTCAGCATGGGGACAAGCCCACCCAGCCTCCTCCAGCTCTCACGCCGGGAAGATCACCTGAAGTTCCACAGGTGTGATTGTGAAGAGGGCAGGGGAAACGAGACAGGCCAAGGCAGTCCCCCCCGCCACCCCAACAGCCCAGGGATGCAGGAGCCTCAGGGAACAGGCTGGGGTGGGTAACAAGTGTCCTCTCACTGCTCACTCATGCCCTATGATTTAATAAAATTTGGACATTTCTCCAGCTGAGTGGCAGCCAGGCCGCGGGTGGGATGAAATCAGGCAGATAAAAGCCGGAGCTAAGGGCACCGAGATTTTGGCTCCCTGTCATTCTGCCGCCAGCTCTGCCAGAGCCCGGCTGACAAGACAGTGGAGAGTGAGAGCGAAAAGGAGAACAAAAGGAGAGGCTAAGAAGTCCGTGGAATTGTCCCTTCTTGGAGACTCACGTGGTGCTGCTGACTCAGGAAGCCCCTTCGCAGGAGAGGGTTCGGAGAGACCCCATCCCGCTGCATGGAGGCCACGGCAGTGGATTCTGAGCACCTACTGTGCACCCGGCCAGCATGGGCCCCGGGGATGCCGCAGGACAGGCAGGGTCTGGTCCACGGACACCATCAGGACGATAGCGATAGTAAATCACGATCCCTCGCGCTCTCTGCGCCAGCTCTGTGCTCTCAGGCTCCGCTCCTGCAGTGCCCACCCAGGGGACACCTGGCAACATCCAGAGACCTTTCTGGTTGCCACACCTGGGTGAGGTAGGAATAGCTACTGGCCTTGTGGGTAGAAGCCAGGGATGCTCTTACATACCCTATAATAGGAGAACCCATAGGACAACAGGGGGTTTCCCTGGAGGCTCAGATGGTAGAGAATCTGCCAGCAGTGCAGACCCAGATTCGATCACTGGGTCAGGAAGATCCCCTAGAGAAGGGAAAGAGTACCTGCTCCAGTATTTTTGCCTGGAGAATTCCATGGATAGAGGAACCTGGCAGGCTACTCTCCATGGGGTGGTTAAGAGTCGGACACGACAGAGCCACTAACACTAACTATAGGGCAGTAAGAAGTGATCTGGCCCGAATGGTGATCGGGCCAAAGTTGAGGAGCCCAGCTCCATATTCATTTCGCATTTAAACCTCACCGATGCCCTGTAAGTAGGAGTATCATCATTCCCACTTTACAGGAAAGGAAACGGAGACCCACTGAGACTTCAGTCGCTCAGTGTACCCACCTGTGAAAAGGCAGAATAGGATTTGAACCAGGTCTGTCTGTGTCCAGAGTCTACACAGCGCAGACCATACAGAACCCTCTAGGAAGTCAGGAACCGAGTTCACGTCCCAGTGGAGCCCAGTGGAGCTCTGGGTGAGTCATTAGAACTCTCCAAACTGGGAGCGCTTTAGTTTGAAAGCTGGCCTCATACCATGGCCTGGGCGAGCGTGGGGTATGTGAGAAGCCTCCCACCTCGTGAAAATGTTGGGGGGACAGGGACTCTTACACGTGCTCACTTATTTACCAAGCAGTCCTTGGGAGTCTATTTTGTGCTTGACCGCACTGGGCACTCAGAATGAATGGTGAAGGAGACAGAGGCCCCTGCTCTTGGGGCATTTAGGTTCCCAGAACGACCTGGAGTCCCACGGGCTTTGCTCTTCACCAGCCACGGACCCCCAGGCACTTTGCACCCAAGGGTCTCCTGCCCTCCCCTGACATGAGAGTACCCTTGCTGCCTTTGAGGCTGTGATTGGAGATCAAATGAGAAAACAAGTATAAAGCTCTCAGCACAGGCCCAGCACATAGCAATCGGCCATGAATATTCATTTTTATTATTAGTGATGATTAAATTTAGAACAGCTGCTTGAGTAAAAACATTAAAAAAAATACAGAGGTTGTTACTCCCTTCTTTTTTGAGACTTCTGCTCCCTGTTAGCATTCATTCATTTATCCCTTCCTTCTCTGCAGGCACCCCTGGCCTCTGCTGATTGGACTAGGGCTGGCAACTTAACTCAGGCCAGATCGACTGGGCTTGGATTTGACCCAAGAGACCCTGACCAGTCCCTACTGGTGGCTAGCCATGGCAGACAGACTCTGGCCACCATCCATAGGCCACATGGACAAGAAAGAGAGAAGGTGGTCTTCAGAGGGAGGCCATGGGGCAGGGCTCAGAGGAAGGGATCTGCTGATCTCATTCTTCCTCAGACTCTGCTTCCCTCTCCTTGCCTCTTAGCTCTCCCTGCACCCCACCACCCACATTTGTATAATCAGGTCCCACTTTGGCCTCCATTCAGCCCATCTCCTGACCCTTCTGTTTCCCTATAAGCCAATCAGTGCCCGCCCCTCACCGCAGCTGCTCTGCACCCCTCTGGACCCCATGCCTGCTGCTGCTGCTGCTGCTAAGTCGCTTCAGTCGTGTCCGATTCTGTGTGAGCCCAGAGACGGCAGCCCACCAGGCTGCCCCGTCCCTGGGATTCTCTAGGCAAGAACACTGGAGTGGGTCGCCATTGCCTTCTCCAATGCATGAAAGTGAAAAAGTGAAAGTGAAGTCGCTCAGCCGTGTCCGACTCTTAGCGACCCCATGGACTGCAGCCCACCAGGCTCCTCCGTCCATGGGATTTTCCAGGCAAGAGTACTGGAGTGGGTTGCCATTGACCCCATGCCTACATTGTATCTTTTTTCTGGGTCCTGGGCTGGACCCCACACTTCCCAAGGGCCCGGGCCCTGGTGGGTCCTCAGCATACTTCCTGGAGGAAGGGGTGAAGGAGGGGCAGAGCCTGGAGGCTGCCCACCCAATGGGAAGAGCCAGGACCAGGGATGGACACACCTGCATTTGGTTCTGGCTCTGCTGCCCTTGTTCTAAGCGTCCCACCAGCAGTGGGGAGACTGGGTGGAGCCCCGCAGGTGGTACGGGTAACATGCCCAACACCCAACAGCACCCAGTCACTGTCACTTGTGACCTAAACTTTTTAAAACAACTTTGTGCTTTAGTCAGAGAATGCAGAGCCAGCCTCAGCTTCCTTCCCGCACCCCCCACCCCCCGAGCATCTTGCAAATCACCACCCCACGTCCCCATATGCCATCTGCTCTGGGGACAGCAGGGGATAGCAGAAAACAGGAGCCCTTCCCGACAACCTCCCCCACTGCCGCCCCCACCAATTGCCAGAGGCTTTGGAGGAAGTGGGCAAACCGAGGAACAGGTGCTGGGATCCTGAGTTGGCCATTAACGTGGACCTAACCAGAGGGGATGGCAACCCACTCCAGCATCCTTGCCTGGAGAATCCCCATGGACAGAGGAGCCTGGCTGGCTACAGTTCATGGTGTCGAAAAGGGTCAGACACGACTGAAGCCACTAAGCACACGGCGCAACCACCCAGGGTGAGAGGGGATGTCCCAGTCTGAACCCCTGGGCCCGCCCTCCCCTACTGCGCTGAGGAGGTGGGAGGAGCTTCTGCACCTGCCCAGGGGCTGCTCAGCCAATGGCTCGTTGATGGGCGGGGAAAGCGAGAACCTCAGAGGAGGGGCTTTGTGTGCCCGCCCGCTGAGGGGCAGGCTGGCCGCTCTTTGCCTGCCCTGGTACAGCTCAAGGGGGTAGGGAAGGAATGAGAGAGAGAGAGAAGGAGGTGGGACTTCTCTCAGAGTGGGTGAGACAGACACTTGGGAAAAAGGATAGCTGTCTTAGGCTGGGGAAGACTAAAGGCAGGAGGAGAAAGGGACGACAGAGGATGAGATGCTTGGATGGCATCGCCGACTCAATGGGTATGAGTTTGAGTAAACTCCGGAAGTTGGTGATGAATAGGCAGGCCCGATGTGTTGCAGTCCATGGGGTCTCAAAGAGTCGGACACGACTGAGTGAACTGAACTGAACTGAGAAATAGAGAAAGAGCACAGCCCTTTATTGTAATGGGGTTTTTTTTGTTGTTGTTTTCAAGATTTCTAGCAGCTCATCGACATGAGAAAAAATGTAACTGTTATTTTTTAAAAATTCTGTATATCCAAATCTGGCCTTTTCTGATGCTCAGATTTGAACCCTCACATCATGTACCTATCCCCCAACCATCCATCTTGTCAGCTGGGCTCAGAGACCTAGACTCCCTCCTGCCAGGTCCACAGACTGGTCCACAGGAAGGCGGCCGACGGTACCCCATGGTCTCTGCCCTGGGATGTCCAAGGGCCTGAGCGCTGAGCCGAGAGGAGAGAGAGTGGGTGCGGGAGAGTGGCTGGACCAGCTCCCAGTTCTAGAGTGCAGGGTGGGGTCCGTCCCTCCCCCTCCCTCTCCACCCGCCTCAGCATCCTCACATCCTCACTCTGAAATGGGGGTGATGGCCTGGAAGGGTTGAGATGGGTGATGGGATCAGGTGGGAGGAAACACACCGCCTGGCCTAGAGCAATCACTCCCCTGTGCCCACAGCTCCACTCTGCCCAGGCGGAGCTTGGTAGAAAATCATGTGGAATGTTTTCACTGCGAATGATAGAAAAGCCAACCAAATAAATCAACTTAAGCAGAAAGGGAATGTTCTTTTGTCCACAGTAGGAGAAGGCAATGGCACCCCACTCTAGTTCTCTTGCCTGGAAAATCCCTTGGATGGAGGACCCTGGTAGGCTGCGGTCCATGGGGTCGCTAAGAGTTGGACACGACTGACAGACTTCACTTTCACTCATTGGAGAAGGAAATGGCAACCCACTCCAGTGTTCTTGCCTGGAGAATCCCAGGGATGGGGGAGCCTGGTGGGCTGATGTTTATGGGGTTGCACAGATTCGGATACAACTGAAGTGACTTAGCAGCACAAGCAGCTGAAAAATACATAGGCATCTACATCCCACTCTGCTTCTGCACCCCTCCTCCCACCAACTGCTCCAACCACCAAGCTTAGGGTCTCACCACTAAGCGATGCTCACCCAGCATCCACTTTGTCCCTGCAATGGCAACATCGATAATAATAACAGTAGAAACATTTAGTGAATATCCACTATGTGCCAGCCCTGTGATAAGTGTTTTTCATACATCATCTCATTTAATGTTTTGAACAGTCCTAAGGAGTTGAGATTCTGGGTTAATTTGCTGAAAATTCATCAAATGACCAATTCCCCAAAATTCATTTGCCCAAAGATCTGTGAGACGCTCAGAGGCAGGCAGATTCATGAGCCCTGGTCTGGGCATAGAAAGCAGGCAGCTATTTCACCAGAGAGGCGGAAACAGACACAGAGCTGCAGCTACGAAGACCCAGGACATAGATCTGAGCTAACATGCTTCCCGAGTGCTTGCCTCCTGCAGTTCTGGCATCCCTCACCCTGTGTGGAGTCACAACAACCGCATCTCACAGAGGTGGAAGCTGAGGTGGATACGGAAGGACCCAGCATGGTCCTTAGAGCAACAGCAAGGCCTGTCATGGGGTGAGCATCTGTGCACGCTCAGTTGTTCAGTCCTGTCTGACTCTGCGACTTCATGGACTATAGCCACCAGGCTCCTCTGTCCATGGGGTGGGTGTTCAACAAATGCTCCTTCTGTAGGCTACCAGTTGCCCAAGTGGCAACGTCAGCATCCCCTGGAGACACATTAGAAATGCTGGTGTGGCCTGTGAGTGTCCAGACTCTACCGCCCGATTGCCTGGTTCAACCCTGGTTCTGACAACTTACCACTTCCATGGTTCCTGGCAGCTCACTTAGCTCTCTCTGTGCCTCAGTTTCCCCATCTGTCTAATAGGGATGCGAATGCAGTGGACCTCAGTGGGTTGCTACAAGGACTAAATGAGTCCCTTCATGTGAATGGTTCAGAACAGAGAC
Organism: Ovis aries; assembly: GCF_016772045.2. Lineage (NCBI taxonomy): Eukaryota > Metazoa > Chordata > Mammalia > Artiodactyla > Bovidae > Ovis > Ovis aries. Next base: position 237,449,600 of record NC_056055.1, read on the forward strand.
CAGCTGGCTGATCAGAAGGAATCCACTTTTACTGAGAGTCTCCTAGGTGCTCGGGACCTCACCAGGCGTCCTCTCTGAATGATGCTAAAATGTATCGAGCACAGACCAGGCACGTTTTGGCTGCCTTCACACACTCATTCACTGAGCCTACGGGGTGGGTGCTGCAGCATTATAGCTTGTAGTTGAAAAACCTGAAGCTCAGATTGGTCCTGTAATGTCCACAGCCAGCACTGATGGAGTCAGCTTGTGAACCCAGGCCCTGCCTGCCTCACCAGGACCCTATTCTGCCTCCCCCCTCACGAGCTCATTTAAGTCTTCCAGGAACCGTGCAAGTTGTCCATTGCTCTCTCCATCAGAGAAAGCCAAGGCCCAGGAGGGTAATCACACCGGGAGCTGTTTTAACTGCCTTACAAATTCCACTCCTTCAATTGCCACAGTCACCCTGAAGGTAAGCACCCCACTTTACAGAGTAGGAAACCAGGCCCACATGAGCTAAATGACTGGCCTAAAGTCCCACAGCTGCTATCCGGGGGAGTTGGGATCCAGGTCTGTCTGATTCCAAAGTCCAGGTTTTACTTTCACCCTAGCTGCACTGTCTTCCCAGGGCACAGACAGTTCTCAGGAGGTCCCAGGGCACAGACAGTTCTCACGAGGTCCCAGGGCACAGACAGACAGTTCTCAGGAGGGCAATGCACATGGAACCACACCCGCTGCTGTACTTCATGAGGCAGCCGCCATAGACCTGGGCTCCTCTTGCTTCTTCCTGGAACCACTGAGCTCCTGCCTTGCAAGCCCTTCTCCCAACTGTCCCATCCCCAGGCTAGTGAGATGGGGACAGTCAGAGCCCGTGGCCACCCAACGGGTGTCCTTTCCCCCCGCCGAGGTCCCCCATGCCAGCCCCCCTGCCATCCTGATGCCAGCGCCTGCCCCCAGTTAGGCTAGCCAACACAGAGACAAGGTCTCACGCCAAGAAGAAAATCTGGCCCAACGTGAGCACGAAGCCCTGAGCCTTCAGGCCTGGGCTGCCGCCATCCTACCCACGGCCCTGGAGCTGTCAGCACCTCCAGCCGTCACCACGGTGGCTGGTCCACAGAAACACACATGCCCTCGCGAGCAAATCTGTACCCAGGACACGCAGACTCAGCAGCACGTTTTATTTTCTCTGAACAAATCAACTTTCCGTCACAACGTGAAGAGTGGAACGTGTTCAGATATCAGAGGTCTAGAAATGGATATCCAATTCTGCGGGTTTTATGGGTCTCCCCCACACTCACCCAGCTGTCCCTCTGGGTCCCTCAAGGTCTGGCTGTATCTCAAAGCCCTGCGTGTCCCTCCCCCGCTGGAACGGCACTTCCTTCCCAGTTCCTTTCTTTCCCCCACCTGCCTCCCCTTCCCTCCTTCTCTCTGCCTCTCCCCCTCATCCTCCCTTGCTAGTTATAATCTCTGAGAACAGGAAAACACAAATTCAGAGCGGCATTGTCTTTAATTAATTAGGATTTTGTTCTTTTATTGAAGTGCTCCAAGGTGAAGGTTTTCAAAAGAGACAATGAAGGTGCTGGTCATAATTAACACTGCCCTGCTCTCTGGAAAATAGGAATTTTTCCAGGGTGTGAATTTCTTTTTAAAGAGCTAGTGCACGGTAGATGCAGGGAAGGCCAGCCCAAGGGGTTAGCAGAGAGGGTGGCGCTAGTGGTAAAGAACCTGCCTGCCAATGCAGGAGACATAAGAGATGTGGGCTGGATGCCTAAGTAGGGAAGACTCCCTGGAGGAGGTCATGGCAACCCGCTCTAGGATTCTTGCCTGGAGAATCCTATGGACAGAGGAGTCTGGCGGGCTGCAGTCCACAGGGTCGCAAAGAGTCGGACACGACTGAAGCGACTTAGCATACACGCACATTGCTCAGTAAAGCAGGAGTCAGAAGAAGGGAAGGTTGCCAAGCTGAGACACAAGAGGGTGAGCCTTGAGGAAGGACCAGAAAGACTCCACGATAGGGGCTGGAATGAACCCCCTTCTCTGCCTGACACAATCAGGATGACTGGGTGCTCTGAGCCTTGGGGGTGGGGGGGTGGTCAGAGGATCTGTCCAACAGTGGGACAGCTTCCCTTAACAGAGGGTGAGCTCCCCGCCCCTACAAAAGTCTGAGCTACTACACGACAGTGAAGAAGGGGTTTCCTGCATTACTTGGGCGGTGGGGGAGGGGGGAGAAATGGACTAAGGTCTCTTCCTGTGCTAAGATTCTGGTTCCAGAATGTCTATTTCAACTCCATGTTCCTCTGAATCTTTCCGTTCTAAGAGCCATGCACACTGTGAATGTCATTACAAGCCTCTCTGAACAATTCCTTAATTCAAAGATTCTTAGGGCCTGGAATTCAGTGAATGCATCTGTGATCTTATAATTCTAAGATTTTGTGAAAGGCATAAGATTCAGCAATTCAAAGTCTCCATTAAGGTAGCTTTGAGTCTCTGAAAGATGCTCTAATTCCAAAATCCTGTGCATCACAGATGCCATGGAAAAGACTGACAGACCTCAAAACCATTGACTGAGGGAGAAGGAAGGTTCCAAAACCCCGCTCTCTCATATTTCCGAGTTTGTCGGGGGAGGACCCTGGGCCTCTGATCTGCACACCCTTCTCAGCACTAACATGTGGGGTCCCTGGGAGCCCCGGACCCCACAGTCGAGCTCTCTCCTGACCTGCAGCCACCTGGCCTAACTCCAGTCTTCCCAAGCAAGGATCCAGGGCCTTAGGGGTGGACCAGGCCTCTGAGAAGCCCCATCCCTCCAAACCTCCTCTGAGCCAGGTGCCTCGTTAACCTGTCAACAAAGGTGGATCCCTCCCAGAAAGGCTTCAGTACTCAACATGTCTATAAACTGCTTTTTGGATTTTTTTCACCCAAAACTCCCTGGGAACTGCCCCCCAAACAGGCTGGGAGACGCCCCCAGCTTCTCTCTTCCAGTTCCCTCCACCTCCCCTACCCCGCCCGCCGCCGCCAGATCAAGGGCAGCCAGCATGGGTACACCCCTCCCTGCCTGCCAGCTTGCTGTTTTGTGTATCAGAGGTTGATTTGCCCCGGGGGCTCCTGAGCCCACCCCACAGACTGACTGCACTACACGGGCCCTGAAGCCCCAAGTAACAGGACCCAGGAGGCCAACCCCTCAGCAGATCAGCTCCCTGCCATGCGTGGTTCTCCCCTGGGATGTTAATTACAAGGGGGAACGGCAAGTGCAGCCTTGGATACCAGTGGTAATTACTGGTGCAACTCATTCAGAAAAAATAATAAATGTAGGAAAAGGAGTGAGACCCAGGAGCCCACTTTCCTTTCAGCTCTGCTTGAGTTCCCTGACCCTCTGGCCTCTCCGCGGAGCTCTTCTCCTCTACAGATACAGATACAGATACAGATACAGATACAGATACAGATAGTGCGCTTCGGTTGTGTGCAACTCTGCGCCCCCATGGACTATAGCCTGCCAGGCTCCTCTGTCCATGGAGTTCTCCCAGCAAGAATACTGGAATAGGTTGCTATGCCCTCTTCCAGGGGATCTTCCCAACCCAGGGATCGAACCTGCAACTCCTACGACTCTCATGCATGGCAGGCAGATTCTTTACTGGTGAGCCACTGGTTTAATCTGGGCTCTCAGTGGGCTCTGAGCACCAGCCGTCCTTCCAGGTCCACGTTGGTTTCTCTGGAAGGATCTGGATCCCAGGGAGGGAGACATGGGAGAAGGCAGGGAGGGGCCGGAATTCTGGAGAAGGCCAGATCTGCAGTGGATCCTCAAGGGCATCCCAGGGTGGCCCCCGCCTACCCAGCCTGACCTCGGTGGGCAGGTGGGGTCGAGGGTGCCTGTGGCAGAGAGGGAACCTGGAACCTAGAGCCCCAGCAGACTTCACTGTGGAGGAAAGAACCATGGAGGGTGCTTGGGGCTAAATCTCCTACAGCCTGGGTACAGAGACCTGCCAGGGAAGAAAGGGGAGTCACTCCGGGCTGGGCAGTGAGGGTGCCCCCCAACCTGCTCCATGTGGTCCAGAGGCAGGAGCATCTCTGGCAGCTGCCGCCCAGGCTCCTCTGGTCAGATGTGAGCAGAGGGGAGTCTGTGCCCTCCCCGGGCCAAGGCAGGACAATCTTCAGCTCAGGGACCAGAGACCAGGCTGCCTCCCTGAGGGGAGATGCCTGTGAGGCCAGAGCATCAGGGGCAGATGAGAACTGAGCAGCCTCATCACCGCCCTGGACTGTTTCCCTCCTCGCCTCGCAGGGCTGAGGCGACTGTTAAGGTAGTCCAAGTGCATGCTGGAAAAGAATTTCCCGACACAGAGCATTTCCGAAGGGACTGAGCTTATTAAGAAAAAAGAGCAGGGATAATGTGGGCACTGTGAGCACACTGGGCCAACCTCCTGGCAGACCAGGGAAAGCTGACAGTTTTTGTGGGTGAGCAGCCAATTTTTATAGCCTCAAGACAAAGAAAATTTCCTGCTGGAAGGTTGGAGTTAAGTGATTGGTTAGGGCACTATAGGGTGTTTACTGGAGTGGGCATCTTTGCCTAATTGGGAGTCAGGAAGCTTGTTAGTGATGATCAGAGGGGGCTTTTGGCAACGATACAGAGGGGCTCAATTACCTTCAGAGGTGACCTTGGTTCAGGGCTCACCCCTGTGGCCTTGGGGCAGGACTCAACACTGGTGGCTACAGTGACCACACAGACAGCCAGGGTTACACCAGAGAACCCAGGTCCTGGGGGCCTGCGGGAGGGGCTGACCTGGGAGAGAAGGGGGAGGAAGGGGAGACGGAGGGGGCTTGGGTCCAGAGCCCCTGCCCCTCACCTGTGGCGGGCACCTGTCTTCTGTAATCCTCGCAGCACTTACCAGTGAAGATGCAGCCTCTGTCTCGAGCCCCTTGGGGCCCCTCGCCCGCGCTCGGCATTGACACACCGTCTCCTTTGGGTCTCCATGCCCCAGCCAGGGGGGCGTTGTTCTCCCCATGTCCTAGGTGAGCAAACAGACCCAGAGGGGCAGCCGGTCACATGTAGAGCTTGCACAGTGTGTTGGAGACAGTGCTGGCACTTACCCAGCCCCTTGGACTGTGGCATCTGTGTCCTCCCCAGAGTTCTGGAGGGGCCTCCTGGGGTACCCTAGGGGTCAGAGTTCAGTTAGGAGCCGCAGTGATTCGAGTAGGGGATGCTTAAAATAAAGAACTATTATGCTGTGCTTTGGAGCGACTCTAAGGACGTCAGGAGAAATCTGAAGGGAACCCTAGGACAGAGGAAGAGCAACCTTCCACTGGGACGCTCCCCTCGCCCCACCCACCCTGGAGGCCAGAGTTCAGACCTTGATGGGGAGTGTGGTGGCAGTCGGCTGGATGGCAGAGAAGTTGCTGGCTTCACCCAGAGCAGACGCCAATGGGCAGGAAACACCCTCGGGCGCCGGCCAGCCAAGGCTGTGCACGGAGGGGGTTGGGAGCTCTGAGGGTGAAAGGCCCGGAGCATTCAATCCACTCGGGGTCATCTGGTCAGGGGGCCACAGCGAGGTGGTCTCCAGACACAAGCTCACCAAGGAGTCACGCACCGTAGAGCTGGGTCAAAGCCTCTCTCTCTCGCACTTGGTGGAAGGAAAACAGCACCGCGGACCAGGAGGAGACAGCTTCCCTGGTAATGTCCCTCCAGCGCCCTCTACTGACAAAACTTAACCTGATGTGCCCCGCAAGGAGAAGCGCTGAGTCCCAGTCCAGAAAGAAAGTGAAAGTGGAAAGTCACTCAGTCCTCTCAGACTCTTTGTGACCCCAAGGACGACAGAGTCCATAGACTTCTCCAGGCCAGAATACTGGAGTGGGTAGCCTTTCCCTTCTCCAGGGGATCTTCCAAACCCAGGGATCAAACCCAGATCTCCCACATTGCAGGCGGATTCTTTACCAGCTGAGCCACAAGGGAAGACCAGCAACTCAGGAGCTGAGGGCTGAGGGATGATAAATCAGGGGTCTGCAAACCATAAGGAGAAGGCAATGGCACCCCACTCCAGTACTCTTGCCTGGAAAATCCCATGGACGGAGGAGCCTGGTAGGCTGCAGTCCATGGGGTCCCGAAGAGTTGGACACTACTGAGCGACTCCACTTTCACTTTTCACTTTCATGCATTGGAGAAGGAAATGGCAACCCACTCCAGTGTTCTTGCTTGGAGAATCCCAGGGACGGGGGAGCCTGGTGGGCTGTCTGTCGTCTCTGGGGTCCCAACCGAGTCGGACACGACTGAAGAGACTTAGCAGCAGCAGCAGCAAATGATCGCCTGCAAGTCTCATGATGCCTGTCATCTGTTCTTGTATGACCCCTGAGCTGAGAATGGTTTTGACATTTTTAAATGATTGAAAGAATAATTAAGAGAATATTATTTCATGATGTGACCTTTATAGGAAATTCAAATTTCAGTGTTCACAAATAAGTGCTGAATTGTGTCATTTAAAAAACTGTGGAAAATTTCTCTCCTTAAATGCCTTCATTGTATCCTTGATTATTCTCTTGGTCCTCCAGTCCTAAAACAGTTTATCTGACATTTACCGAAGTCTGACAAGTAGTCATGTATGGGTGTGAGTGTTGCACCATAATGAAGGTTGAGCGCTGAAGACACTGTGGTGCTTGAGAAGACTCTTGAGAGCCCCTTAGCCTGCAAGGAGATCAAACCAGTCAATCCTAAAGGAAATCAACCCTGAATATTCATTGGCAGGACTGACGCCGAAACTGAAGCTCCAATCCTTTGGCCACATGATGTGAAGAGCCAGCTCACTGGAAAAGACCCTGATGCTGGGAAAGATTGAAGGCAGGAGGAGAAATGGGTGACAGAGGATGAGATGGTTGGATGGCATCACTGACTCAATGGACATGAGTTTGAGCAAACTCCAGGAGATAGTGAAGGACAGGGAAGCCTGGCACACTGCAGTCCTTGGGGGTCGCAAAGAGTTGAACATGGACATGACTGAGCAACTAAGCAGCAACAACAAGTACCACAGTGAACTGATAACCGTCCTGGTCTTGCTTGGCCACCATGAATTGCCGCCATGCCACTTCTATAGCTGTTAGATCCAAGCTGCCACACTCTGGCCCGGCCAAGCCTCTGGACAGCCCAATGCCAGGAGATGGAAAAGAAGCCCATTTGGGACTCTCGTAAGACACCTTGAAGTGAGGGATCCAAGAGGGCTTGGCTGGAGGAGGAATGCGATCTTCACTGAAGGCACAGTTTTCTTTTGCAGGATTTGCCCCATGAAAGAGGTCATTGTCCCTCTTGGGAAGTTTCGGGGGAGGTTAAAGAGCTCAGATGCCACTAATAAGTCTCAGGTGACAAGGATGAAGTCAGCTCTTTCTGACCAGACCTGAGACGTCCTCCTGGTTCCGCAGCTAGAGGCCTCTTGTTCCTGGGCCACAGAGCCCCCTGGTGCCACTTCCCTCTATGCCAGCCCTGCATCTACCATTCTAGGCCCACCTTCCTCAAAGCACACCACCCCGAAGCCTAAGACACCCTTCACACTCATCTTTTTTTTTTTTTTAACAAAGTATAGGTGATTTATAATGCTGTGTTAGTTTCAGGTGTAATGCTTATCTGAGCCTGTCTCATGGGCCCATTTCACAGATGGAAAAACTGAGTCAAGTTCACTAGATGGCAGCAAGGAGGGAGGAAACAGCAGAAACTTAGAGACAACAGGACTGGCTTCCAGTTTCAGCTCCAATTCAGGTGCTCTGGGCAAATCCCACCTATGTGTGAGACTCTCCTTTAATACCTACAAAATCTGCCTTCTCTGCACCTCTCCAGTCCCCACACACATCTACCTGCCCTAGCTCCTCCATCTATAAAATGGGTCTGTGAAATAAACACTGTGAAGTTTAATTTAGAAAAGCCACATTAAAGCATGAAACAGTAGCTCAGCAGGGAACCAAGGCTGCGCAGACCTCAACCCCCAGAGACTGTACCCCCATGAGGAGAGGAGCCCGTCCCCAGGGCAACCTGCCTGATGCCAGTCTGACGACTCTGGTGGCTGAGCCTTTCAGCTGAGATGCAGCTCTGAAGAGGGGATGAAGCATCTTGGCTGGTGGGAGGCCCCTGCACAGCTCCTGTCCCCTCCAGTATTAATTGGTTCATATCTGGAACAGATGGGGTGGTAGGTCTTTTTCTCCCCCTATTTTTCAAAGAGCTTTGGTCCAGGAGATAACCGTATAATTAAACAAGTAGAAAAGCAAAACAATCCTCTTAGACAGACCTCACCATCTTCCATCCCTTGTAAATCTATTAATGAACTATAATTGCAAAGATTAAACCCTTCCTGAAACCCAGTAACCAGTTCACCATGTCGAGGAAAGACTCCCAATGTCATCCAAGACCTAAAGAGGGAAAGAAAATAATGTTAATTAGCTGAGCTCTGTTTATCTACATGAAAGTAAAAGAAATATATATTGGTTGCATAGCAATGTGACATTTGCCAATAGACTCTGGCTGCCCGGGGGAGATGCTGGTTTTCCTTATTTCTGGGGCTTGTTTATAACCTTCTGTTAATCAAACCGAAAGCTGAAAGAGATTTGGAAGTTGGGTCTCCTAAGGACTGGACGCAGATGTGGGGAGAATTGAGATGAGTTAACTGCAGGAGTTTGAGCTGGGGACGAATCCAGAGATGACGCCTGCTGCCTTCCTCAGGGCCTAAAGAAGTCAAACTGATTCCCCCCAGGCAGGGAAAAAGCAGGGAGGAGGGAGGTGCATAGGGCAGGCGTCAGGGAGAGAGCACCAAGTGAGCTGGTGACGGTCCACACTCATTGCGGGTGGAGGACTGACTGGGAAGGCTATCTTCTCTCTTCCCACCAACTCCGACCCCGTCTACCCGCCACACGCACAGTGCCGCCCACCCCGTATCGATTTCCTTGGCAACGGCAGCTCAGGCTTCTCACTCCTCATGTCCTTGAAGAAATCATTCCCGTATCCAGGTTCAGCAGTGGACAGAGCCCCAGGCCTGTATCTCCCAGCACAGTGATGGATTCAGAGATGGGTGCAGTCAGAGATGCTGATTCTTGTGCAAGCGACTTAGTGAGAGTGTCTCAAGAGAAACCTGGAAGAAATGGGCATCTGAGTGGTTTCCAGTTTTTGACTGATACGAATCAAGCTGCCAAACACATCCTTATAATAGGTTTTTGAGGACATATGTTTTTACTTCTCTAGGGAAAACAGCCAAAGTGGAACCATTAAGTCATGGATTAGGTATGTGTTAAACTTTATGAGAAGCTATCAAATTGCTTTCCAAAGCTACCAGCCCACATTCCCACCGGCAGTGGACGAGGGTCCCCACGACCTTGCCAGCACTTGGTAATTTAAGCTATTTCAATAGGGGTAGAGTATCTTTTGTGGTTTTTATTTCACATTTGCCTGAAAACTAGTAACATTTTCCATCTTTTTACTGGTTACCATGAACTTATTGTGAAGTGTCCATTGGAGCATTTTGACCATTTTTTATTGCAATTTTCATAGGGAAGTCTAGTACATTTTTTAAAATTTTTACTTTATTTTACTTTACAATACTGTATTGGTTTTGCCATACATCAGCATGAATCTGCCACAGGTGTACATAAGGTCCCACTCCTGAACCCCCCTTCCACTTCCCTCCCCATACCATCTTTCGATTGAATCTCTATTTATTTTGGGGTTTTGCTATAATAGTAAATAGTATTTTTCTTTCACTTACCAATTTTGGGTTGCTAGTACATAGAAATACAACTGATGCATATATAGCAGACTTGTATATCCCTCAGTTGGCACCCGAGCCTGCAGTAAACAAGCATTTATTTGAGCTCCCTGAGTCTACAAAGGGTTGATGGTGCAGAAGATGGCAGAGATAGAGGGAAAACTAAGCCTTCCCGCCAGGCTCTCCGCAGATAGTTTACATTACATAGCACTTAATATATGTCAGACACTGCATTAAATGTGTGTGTATAAACATGTACACGCATATATTCAATCCTTAGAAACACCCCGTGAGGCAGGAGCTGTCATTACTCATTCCATTTTACCAGGAGAAACTGAAGCTGGGAGAGTTTATGTAACTCCATAAAGGTCACCCAGCCAGTAAATTTAGAGCCAGGTTCAAATCCAACAGGGCTGACTAACCTCCTAGCCTGTGCTCCCAGCCCTGATGCTGTCTCCAGCACGTCCTTGAAGATGACCTTGAAGGTTGATCGATGCCTGCAAAGGCTGAGCACGGCACACAGTGAGAACTCAGGGAACGCTGGCTGAGGGTCAGGCACTGCCCTGCACAGTGGGGAGACTGCGGTAACTGAGCCAGACAGAGCCCTGAGGGGTTCCCAGTCCCATGTGGCGGATGGAGGAGTGAACAGTCACTTACAGCCCAGAGAAGAGCCGACTGGAGAGGCTCGGGGCCATGGGAACAAGGTGGGGCAGTGGAGAAGAGGAGGAAGGCATGTGCAAAGGCCCAGTGGTGAGGAGGGCAGGCCCGGCTCAGGGCCCAGAGAGGAATAGGGGAGCCATTGCCGCAGGAGCTAAGCAGCGAGGCAGGGAGGGTTCTAGGAGGGTAATGGGGAAGTGCCAGGGCCAGATAGAGGAGGACCAGCTTGGCATCATTGGGAGGCCAGCATGAAGCAGCCAGGATGGGGGCTGGGCTCAGAGTCAGCTCTCGACCCCTGCATTCCATGAGCTCAGGGGCTTCCCCTGTAAGAGCCTCAGGGATGTGGGGGCTACTCCCCTCCGCAGTCTTCTCACACCCTTCACTCTGGGGCAATCCTGTAGAGAGACCCCGGAGCTTCCAGGCTGTCGGGGTGTCAGGCACCCCCTCACTCCCCCATGCATCTCCTCTCTCGTTTTATCCCCCACCCTCTGAGGCTATTCCAGTTCATTAAATGATGAAGCAGCCTCATTTTGGAAGCTTCCAGCTCATTAATGGGTGAGGAGGGATGAGTGAGGGATGACTCTCAGGAAGGATCCCCTGGCTAAGATCCTCTGGCTAGGCCCTGGAAAGATCCCCTGAACTGCCCTCCTGGTGGGGGGTGGGAGTTGGGTACAGGGAGGGGTGTTCAGGGAGCAGTTCTGAGACCCTCATCCATGCCGTCAGGAGGCCTGGTGAGCCTGCATCCTAGTCGCCAGGAAAGGTAAAGCTCGCGAGGCTTCCCCACTGGGTCCCTGCAGTCCTTCAAGGTAGGACCACTACACGCAGGATCACCTCTAGGGGCCCAGGGCGGTGGGAGCAGAAGATGGTGGCCTGGCCCGGTTCCTTCCTGGTCCCACATGTCCCTCTTATCGAAGGCTCCTTCCCCTGCTGGGAGGTGGACATAGACATGGCCTTGGCTGGGGCCTAGAGCAGGCATGTGGATGGGGTCCATTGTGGTTGGACCATGGCATTACGGAGGCCAGATGCTGGCTCTGGGTTCTGTCTGACTCTCCCTTTCCCATCAAGGGAGAGAGGAGTTGGGAAATATCATAAAACCTGAGCAGGATGGCTGGGGGAGGGGGCTATCCCTGACCCTAGCCCCAGGCCAAGAATATGCTCAATGAACTTGCTCCCCCATCCTCGAGATGCTCAACAGGTGCCCAATTTGGCCTCTTCCTTACCTCCCAGGAGGTGAAGATGGTGAAACAGGTGATGTCCCCTTCTTCTCCCACCCACTGGACAATGGGGAAGGCTGGAAGGGCAGGGAGGAGAGGGAAGCTCTTCCTGGAAGGGGAACAGTGTAAGCAAAGGCTCAGACATGGGAACTTAGAAGACACAGTAAGGGGATACGGACGAGACAGGCCTGCATGAAAGGCAGGACATGTGCTGGGAACAAGGGACAGATGACTATGTGCAAAGGAGGATGGCCTGTCCTGTAGAGCTCAGACAGCAGGGACTCCACCCTGACAGGCAGGTCAGTGGCTCCCGTCTCCCTGACTCTGCGCCCCACTGGGTTTTCTCTAACCACATGCAAGGACAGCACACGGAGCCTGGAGGGTGGGAGGCGTCCCCACTGCTCAGAGGACACGGAGCTGGTCCTGGGCATCTGGGTGAAGGGAGCGGGGGAATGGGAGTGTTTTTCATCCTCATCCTCCTTCTGGGGGCACCCACTGACATCATCTGAAAGGGGCAACTGAGGCTGGTCCCCCTCTGGGTGGCCGTGGAGGCTTGGTGGGCTTAAAGGCACAGTGGCTGAGGACAAGAAGGACAGCTGTCTGGTGGCTGAGTGTGTTGGGGACGGGGGTCCGGCTGGCCACCCATTTCTCACCCTGAGAGTCAGTTCCAGCCTGGGTGGTGGGCCTGTGGCTGAAGCTCAGGATAGGAAGCCAGGACTCTGCTGATGGAGAGGCCCAACTAGAATCCAGATCTGGTGGGTATGAGCGCCACTGCCCAGGGAAGGGTGCTCAGCAGGGAGGCTGCCCCAACCGGAAGGATGTCGGCGAGGGATGAGTCTCCTGGCGCACCACGAATCCCAGTACAGCATCCAGAACTTAGATCCATGGCTTTTCAGAGTTTCATAAACCCAGGACCTGGGATTCGAAGATTCTTAGCTGAGAACTGCAGAGGCTTAGACCCCAGAAAATGAGAGCTCCCAAGTTTTTCAGGGCATCTAGTCTAACAAATGGAGAAGGCGATGGCACCCCACTCCAGTACTCTTGCCTGGAAAATCCCATGGACGGAGGAGCCTGGTAGGCTGCAGTCCATGGGGTCGCTAAGAGTCGGACATGACTGAAGCGACTTAGCAGCAGCAGCAGTCTAACAAATAAGTTATTATATTTTCAAAATATGGGTGAGGGGTGGTGATGGAAGTACCTTAAACTATTTCCTGGGAGCCCAGTACATGGAGCACTAAAGACTGAGCCTCGGTTTGGAGCTCGCTGGGCTTCTGAGACCTCTGTGCTCTCCCTCCCCGCCCCACCTCATTCCCTACCAGGCAGCCCCAGGACACTGTGGTCCAAGCCCCTTAGTTGAGGAATGGAGACGCTGAGGCCCAGAGCGGGCAGAGACCTGCCCAAGGTCACCCGGGAGCCAGGGGCAGAGTCTGCTCTGCATTCTCCCCTCCTGGGCTTTGTGTGCACAGCTGCTACCAGGCAACCAGCCAGTTGGCACTCGGACTCGGAGCTGCTGGGAGCAGATAAGCAGGATCCAGGGGGAGGACAGAACCAGCTGAGCCTGAGGCCAGGCCCAGGCAGCAGAGATGCTGGGAGCATGGCAGCTGGTAGGGGATGGGGTGGGGGCGTGGCATTAGGCTTGGTTTACCTCTGCCCTTCTCTCCACACCACGTCTCAAAATAAACCATCTAAAACCATAATTCTTTTTTGAGCAATTTACCTGTGCCAGGAGCTCTCTACACATCACCCATTAGAACAGTAGTTACTGAGCACCTACTATGTACCAGGTACTATTCAGCAGTCAGGAGACTGCAGAGACTTTCCTTCCAGGATCCTGACCCATGGAGCAGGGCTGAGTCCCTTTTCGCAGATGAGGAAACTATCATTAAGCAACTCACCCATGTTACTCAGCTGGTAAGTGACCGGATTGAATCCAGCCAGGCCCGACCGCAAAGCCTGCTGCCCTCACAGCCCAGGATGTGAAGGGCCTCACAAAGGCATGCCTGCAGTGGCAAAGCTCTGTCCTTTTCTCAGTGGGGCTCCTGGGGGACAGTGGGCAGCAGATTTGGCTGTAAGGGAGCGCTCAGATGTTGGGGGGTTGCAGCCAGTATCAGGTAGGATTTGGCATCTTAGAAATTTACCTTCAAGGAGACAGGATTGGCCAAGTCGGGGAGAGGGGAGAGGGAGGCTGCCTCCCAACCCAGCAAAGGGCACTGGGGCTCAGTTCTTCACACAGAATCCTCGCAACAACCCTGAGCAGAGCTCCTGTGATCACCCCATTTCACTGATGAGTAAACTGAGGCTCAGGGAAGTTAAGGACTTGTCAGAGGTCATAGGAGGTACAGAGCTGGGGTCATAGCCCAGGCCCCCCCGCTCTAACTCCTTGGCCTGCCAGTGCGGCTCTGTTTTCTGCCTCTGGGATCTCTGACCCTGCAAGCCTTCCAGAACATTCCCCTGCACCCGTGCTTGTCCTCTCCTTACAGAGCAGTCTCAGGTGACCCTGGGCCAGCCCAGAGGATGGTGGTCTCTCACCTCCTCCCTGGGCCCTCTTCTTGCTTCAACATCACCCACCATCACCCTGACTTTTCCAGCAGCCACACTCCCGTAAATTCCCATGGAGCCTCCAGCTCGGTCTTTCCAGGAGTTGCTGACAAGGCAGCTCGCCCTCACCCTCTACTCTGCAGCTAATTTTGAACCTAAATGCGGAACTTTTCCGAGTGTCCATGTTACACGCCATCGGCTGGATCTCACCCTGAGGTCGGCTGGAGACCTCGGTGAGCAGTGTCCCTCCTGGCTGTTTGCGGATCTGGTTGGTTGGTGTTTGAAGTTCTTCTTCCAAGTAGAGCAGGAGGCCTGGGCGGGAACAGAGCCCTGTGGTTCACTGCTGCAGGCTGCCTCCTAGGCCAGGATCCTCTTGGGAAGGGTCCTCCTGGGGCTGCATGGTCCAGCCAGCCTGACGGGCTATCCTCTGTCCGAGGCCCTCTGTCGTCCCTGTGGTCGCTGGTGTCTGACCTGTCCCCCCGCCCTCTGTCTCCTTCCCCGCCTCTCTCCTTGTCATTATTCCTTTTTTCCCCCCTCTCCCTTCTCTGTATCTCTAATTCTCTTGTCCCACCCCCGTCTCCCTCTTCACCTCCCTTCCTCCTCCACCTTCTGTCCTATGTTGATGGTCGAGGTCACAGCCACAGAGACCTCTCCTCATCTGCCCCCAAAGGGTCTTTGGCTCTGCCCTGGGCCACAGTGAGGGAGACAGCCAGAGCCTGAAGGTGGGTGGGAGTCAGAGGCTTGGGCCCACTGAGCTGTCTCAGATTGGGAAATTCGCACCCACCGTAGTGCATAGCCACACTGGTCCCCAGCAGGACACAGAGCCCTCTTTCCTGTGTTTCCCAGAGGAAACACATGGTTGTCCTGGCAGGAGGGGCATCCAGAGGTCATCCTGTCCCTTCCCCTGCCCCCAGCAGCTCTGGAGCCAGGGCGGGCTGAGTGGAGTTTGTCTCTCTGGGGGAGTGAGTCCCACACTATCCCCTTCATCTCCACGATGACCAGTGTCCCTGAGCCCGCACGACCTGGAAGTCCCCTCTCAGGTCTGACCTGCGTCTTGCATGCTGCAGGGCTGGGCAGGTAAATGGCTCTCTGGTCTCGAGCCTTCCCTGTGGTCAGGTCCCGGCTCTTCTCCAGTCTCAGTGCCGTTCCCATGTCCTTTCCCTTTGCCTGGGTTTCAGCCCCTTGGACGTGGAGCCTTGAGCCCTGCCTCCCCACCCCTGTACTCCCTCCCACTTTCCTCCAAGTTCCCTGGGGTTGCAAACTGCTATGCTCGTCTGTGAAGCTGAGCTGGAAACCTGGGCTGTGCTTCCAGAAGCCCCCCTTCTTGGGAGGATCCAGGGCCTCTCGCCTTCTCCCTCTGCTGCTTCCGGCAGCTAGATGGACTGCTGGGAGCTGACCTGAGGTGGACCCTGCGTGGGCTTCTGTTCCAAGTCCTCGTGTCTGGTGACAGGACCAGGCCTCCGGGCGGAGGTGAGCATGAGGCTACGGAAGGTGGGAGATCAGCTCCTGGCTGTGGAGACCCTCTGGTCATCAGGGACAAGTGAGGATGACCTCATTCCCTGCTTCCGCACTGCTGGAGAAGAATGGTTGAGATTGTATGTCTTCAGAGTGGACAAGGAGAAAGGGGGCTGGAGGTGGGGGCATCAGGACCTGCACTGGGGCGGCCCAAGTTCCAGCTGCGGGTGGCCGGGGGGTGGCAATCTGCTCTGACGTGAAAGCAAAGCCAGTGAACTTTATCCCCATTTTCTGGGTAGAATCCCAGCCCAAGTCCACCGCTGCTCCATCCCTTGCTCTCGGCAAAGGTGCCCAGGCCAGGGACCCTGCCCAGTTCCTCTTGGGGGTGAGGAGGCAGTTCTCCCAGTCTGGTGAGCAAAGGATGTGAACAGAGTCCCCTCAGCATCCAGAGATGCTTCTAGACTGGCTCCTGGCCTCAAGTCCCCTGACTGCTGGGTCCCCCCATCCACCCCTGGGTGCTGTCCTGCCCAGCTGAGCACCCATGTCTCCCATCAGCTCTCCTCTGAAGCCAGCGAACATGACCAAGGCCACAGTCAGCTACTGCCAGGAGACCCACGTGATGAGCACTATGGACCGGAGCTTCACGGACCAGAGCACCCTGCAGGAGGATGAGCAGCTGGGCCTCTCCTTCATGGACGCCCACGGCTACAGCCCCCGGGGTGAGTGCCTGCCCCTTCCTCGTGGCCCCCAGGCACTCCTGCCCCAGACTCCTGAGCCAACAGCACGGAGCCCCCCCATCAGCTGGTTCTGTAACACCGCGGACCACAGGACTAAGCATCCTGCTGGGTACCAGCACGGGCCCTGGGGATACAGAGAAGGCGCCGCTGGTGATCTGTACTGTGCACTGGAGGAGTAGCCAAAGACTCAACAAAGCGAAGAGGAATGCAAGATCAAGTGCGACAGTTGTCAAAGAGGAGATGCAAGGTGCTGCCGTGTGAACAGAGAGATCAGAGTGGGCTCGCCGTTTACTGACGGCCGCTGTATGAGAGACAGAGGATCTGGGGATGAGCGGGACTGAGATGCAGCCACGCAGACCTGGACTGTATCTCAGATGCCCTGAGCTGTGTGACTTGGGCGAATCATTTACCCTCTCTGAGTGTCTGCTTCCGCCTCTGTAAAATGGGGTGATATCACAGCACTGCTGAGAAAACCGGCATGGCACATATAAATCCCTTGGTGCCAAGCCTGCCCCAGAGAAAAAGCACAGGCATTATGCAGATGTGCTGGGCCCTGAGCTATTTGATAGGAGCTTGTCATATATTATTCCACTAACTCTCTTTGCTTTTATGATGAAGTATTTTATTTCTATAAAAATTCTCTATAGCAAATGTGTAAATTATGAAACATAATACTAAACTGCTGTGGTTCAGAGCTTGGGAAGTAGGTTTCCAAGAGAGCTGAGCTCTCCCCAAAAACATTCCCCCAAAAGATTCCCCTACTGTCTCCCAGAGGTGACTGCTGTCCTGCATTTGGGGTTTAGGCTGTTCAGTTTTTTTGTTTGTTTGTTTGTTTGTTTTGGTAGTCTGACCACATATGTCTCTACCAGAAGCAGGATGTCTTCTAGTTGTGCCCCCATGGACCTTTATAAAAATGCTCTCATTAGGTTTGAACTTTTCTGTGCCTTGACTTTTTTGCTCCCGATTGTTTCTGTACATAAATGTGTGGACCTGTGGTTCATTCATTTTGCTGAGGTATGGTATTTCATCCAGGGTATATATCACAAGTTACGTATCCATCCTCTCTGTGAATAAGAGCTATTTCTGCTTCTTGTCCGACTTTTCTGGTTGTTTTGTTGGCCTGTTCTCCTACACAAGGCTGCTGTGGACGTCCTTGCACACCTCTTGACACACCTGCTCAGTAGACTCTCTGGGGTGTGTCCTACAGGGGAATTGCTGACTTGTGGAGTGTGTATTTGTTCGACTTCACGAGGCTGCGCCAGATTTTTTTCAAAAATGACCATGGTTGTTTCCACTTCCAGCAGTGATGTGTCAGAGTTTCCATTGCTCTCATCCAGACCCACATTTGTCAGGCTTCTAAATTTTTGCCAGAATAGTAGGAGTAAAATGGTGACTCTGTGTTCATAATTTTCACTTCCCTGATTACTAAGGAAACTAAACATATTTTCAGATGGTTATCAGCCTCCAGTTTTCTTCTGTGAAATGCCTATTTGTGTCTTTTATCTAATTGTCTACCCTTTGTTTGCTGCGATCCTAATGATTTTTAGGAGCTCTTTATCCATTTAGCATAATAGCTGCTTATTGATTCCATGCTGCAGATACTTCTCCCCATTTGAGGCTTGACTTTTCGTTTACTTGTAGTCTTTGAGTGAACAGAAGGTCTTTTTTTACAATTTAGACAAATCTTTCTGTCTATCTGTCTTTCCTTATGCACTTTTAGTGCTTTGGTAAAGAAATCCTCTCCTACCCAAGGTCATCAAAAAAGTCTCTGTTTTCTTCTGAAATATTTAAAGCTTTGCCTTTCACATTCAAGCCTTTATCCATCTGGAATTGATTTTTGTAGTGTTCTGAGATGAAATTTGATTTTCTTTTCCTATATAGATCACCAATTACTGTAGCATAGATCATCCTGGGTCTGTAAGGACAATTTCATCATATGTTGACTTTCCGTACGCATGTGGGTCTGTCTGTGGACACTCTATTCTCTTCCAAGGTGCTAGTACTAATCAGTGCGGCTTTATAAGTTTGATATATCAAATGCAAGTTCCCTGCTTTCATTTCTCACATGTTTCTTCGCAATTTTCCCCTTATTTTTTTTCTTATGAAATTGTATAATCAGCTTGTCAAGTTCCTTGAAATATGCCTTGGAATTTTGATTAGAATTTTATTAAATCTGTGAAACTATTTAAGAAGAACTGTTGTCTCTAGAACATTAAGCCTTCTCATTTATGGATAGATATATCTCTTTACAGTTAGGTCTTGAACACCTTTTAGTAATTTTCTCCAGAAATATTTTGAACTGTTAACTGTTTTACACAGTCTTGCTTCTCATATATTTTCAGTTGTTATTGTAATTGGTGTCTTTTTTTTTTTTTTTTGTAATTGGTGTCTTTTAAACTAGGATCCCTAAGTATTGCTGGTAAACAGAAATATAAATGATATTTCTGTGTTCACTTATATCTCTACACTTTGTTTGAGTCTCTGACTATTTTTGATCATTTGTCTGCAGATTTGTTTGGATTTACTGTGAGCAGAGTCGAAGCATCTCCTTTTGTTTCTTTTCTACTTATTCATTAGGCTTTCATTTCAAGTTCTTGTCTTATCGCACTGGCTCTGGTCAAGAGATTGGAACCTCCAATATAATACTGAGTGAAAGGGGTGATAGGAATCCTCTAGTCTGTTTTCCTGATTTTAAAGAAAATTCTACATTTCAACATATGCTGTAGGCTTTTGATAGAAACATTTTATCAGATTTAAAAAGCTCCCTTCTATTTCTACTTAGCTAAGAATTATTTTGTTGATGGGTGTTAAATTTCCCAGAGGCTTATATTATTGATCTGTTATATGATAAGACTCAGGCTTACCCAGTGTCTCAGTGGTAAAGAACCTGCCTGTAATGCGGGAGACATGGGTTCGATCCTAGGGTTGGGAAGATCCCCTGGTGAAGGAAATGGCAACCTACTCCAGTATTCTTGCCTGGGAAATCCCATGGACAAAAGAGCTTGGTGGGATACTGTCCATGGGGCCACGAAAGAGTCAGACATGACTTAGCAACTAAACAACAACAATAGGTGAAGGTGAAGTCGCTCAGTCGTGTCCGACTCTGCGACCCCGTGGACTGTAACCTACTAGGCTCCTCCGTCCATGGGATTCTCCAGGCAAGAATACTGGAGTGGATTGCCATTTCCTTCTCCAGGGGATCTTCCCGACCCAGGGATCGAACCCAGGCCTCCTGCATTGGAGGCAGACACTTTAACCTCTGAGCCACCAGGGAAGAAACAGCAACAATAATGATACAAATAATTCACAGATTTTTCTAATGTTAATTGATACTTACAATCCTGGAATAACTCAACTCAGTTATAATGTATTATTATGTTTTCAGTGACTTAGTATCTGGGCTTCCCTGGTGACTCAGATGATAAAGAATCTGCCTGCAATGCAGGAGACCAGGGTTCAGTCCCTGAGTTGAAAAGACACCCTGGAGAAAGGAATGGCAACCCACTCTAGTATTCTTGCCTGGAGAACCCCATGGACAGAGGAACCTGGCAGGCTGCCGTCATGGGGTCACAAAGAGCTGGACGTGACTCAGCAACTAACACTTTAATAGTAGTGTTCATGACTTTTACAGTTACAATCATGAAAAGTATATGAATTTTAATCTTTCTTATAATACCCTTGTCTGATTTTTGTTTTTTTAATTTAATTTATTTATTTTACTTTACAGTATTGTATTGGTTTTGCCATACCTTGACTTGAATCCCCCCTTGTCTGATTTTTTGAATCAAGAGTATAATATTCTCATAAAATTTATTAGGAACTGCCCCCGTTTCTCAATTTCTGAAATTTTGGAATGACATAATCTTTGAAAGTTTGGTGGAAGTCATCTGCAAAGCAAGCCAGACCTAGCATTTTTCTTTTTGGAAAGATTTTAAACTTATAAAATAATTTATTTAAATTAACACAAGGTTATGCAGACATTCTGTTTCTTCTTAGTCACTTTCAGTAAGTTATTCTTTTCTAGGAAGATATCCATAATGTATCAACACACACTAATTCACTCTGAAGTGAAGTGAAGTCACTCAGTCGTGTCCGACTCTTTGCGACCTGATGGACTGTAGCCCACCAGGCTCCTTGGTCCATGGGATTTTCCAGGCATGAATACTGGAGTGGGTTGCCATTTCTTTCTCCAGGGGATCTTCACTGTGTTGTTATTTTTTTCACACTCTCATTAAATCTTTCAGTAGCCTTTCACAATGGTTATTATCAACCCCTCGTTTTACATGAGGGAGTAAAAAAGGCTTGAGGAAAGGGAGTTACTAGTCCAGGCCACATATCCAAAAAGTGACAGAGTCAGGGTTTAGAACTCGGTATTTCTAAGTTGCAAACACAGACCATTGCTACTAAGATGTGGACAGACAAATGGGAAGGAAAGCTATTGCAGCATAAAAATAGCTGCTCCAAGCATGAACGTGAGCAAATGAGAAAGACATGGAGAGACCTGGCTGGGCTGGAGTCTGGGCTGTATTCTCAGGTGAGTGAGAAGGGGCCGAGGGGAGGTGGGGGTGGGCAAGGGGCAGCCTCGCTGTAAATTTTAGTGGGGCGTACGTGGGAGACACAGGCTTTGCCTCCAGGAGCTCCAGCATCTCGCTGGAGAGACAGGACTGTCTTCGGGGAGGCGGGACCAGGTTTGTTGCCACGTGGGTGGTATGACCGATTAACGCTATCAGAGTTCTGAGAAGGGATACAGGATGGTAAGGAAAGACTTTCCCACTGAATTAGGATCTGAACTGAGATCAGCAGGCTCTGACTCACAATGACGGCTAAAGGCACCGTGTGTAGGCAAGATCCAGAGCTTGGGAAATGTATGGCAGCTGAGAAACCCAGGGATTTAGGAGACTGGAACGAGCCTCAACATCTGTTTCTCCCTCCTCTGCTTGCCACCCCCCTGCCCAGGCTCGGTCGCTACCTTCCTCCCTCCCAGCAGTAGACGCAAGGCTGACATCCGCCCTGGCACAGGGCTCCCCGCCCAGAAGGGCCTCATGCTTGGTTTACTGTCTCATAATCATTGTTTTGAAATGCTTCATAATTTTACCTTAGAACTTACATTTTGCAAGAAAAGTTCACTGTGACAACGGAGGACGCGAGTGAGCTGGGGAGATCCACGCTCATACGTGTGCCACTGACCCTTCCTTGTTTGCATAAAGTATCCACAATGCCCCCTGAACACAGAATTCCACGGGACCTGCAATGTGTGAGCGGGCATTCAGCAACTCCCAAGGTGAGTACAAGGTGCCACTTCATACCCGCTAAGATGGCTATTATTTTAAAAATTAACTTTAAAAAACAGAATAAAAGAAGTGTTGGTGAGGATATGGAGAAATTGGAACCCTTGCACATTACTGGTGTAACAGTATAATGGTGCAGCCACTGTGGAAAACAGTATGGCAGTTCCCCCCAAAAATTAAAATGGAATTACCACGTGATCCAGCAAGTTCACTCCTGAGTTCACTCAGAAGAATAAAAAGCGGGGACTTGAACAGATGTTTGTACAGCATACCTTGCTTTACTGCACTTCACAGATATTGCATTTTTCACCACCCTGTGTCTAGCAAGTCTACTGGCATCATTTTTCCAACAGCATTTGCTCACTTTGTGTATCTATGTCACATTTTGGTAATTCTCATGATATTTCAAGATTCTTATTTATTACGATGTTTGCAATGGTGACTGTGATCAGTGATCTTCGATGTTATTACTACAAATCCCTGAAGGGTCAGATGATGGTTAGCATATTTTAGCAATGAAGTATTTTTTTAATTTAAATTTACTTATTTTAACTGGAGGCTAATTACTTTACAATATTGTATTGGTTTTGCAATACATCAACATGAACCCACCACAGGGGTACATGTGTTCCCTATCCTGAACCCCCCTCCCACCTTCCTCCCTGTAGCATCCCTCTGGGTCATCCCAGTGCACCAGCCCCAAGCATCCTGTATCCTGAAGTATTTTTTAATTAAGGTATGTATATTTTTTTAGATATAATGCCATTGCATGTTTAACAGAGTACAGCGTAGCATAAATATAACTTTTATATGAATTGGGAAACCAAAACGTTTATGTGACACACTTTATTATGATCGCACTTTATTATGATCGCACTTTACTGCAGTGGTCTGGAACTGATCCTACAATATTTCCAAGGCATGCTTGTATATCCATGTTCACAGCTCCCAAAGAGTGGGAGCAACCCAAAGGTCCATCAACAGAAGAATGAGTGAACAGAACATGATATATAACATACTGGACGATTATTCAGACTTTAAAAGGAAGGAAATTCTGACACATGCTACATTATAGATCTACCTTAGACATTACGCTAACTGAAATAAGCCAATCACAAAACGACAAATATTGTATGATCCCACTTCTATGAGGGTCCTGGAAGAATCAAATACATAGAGATGGAGAGTAGAATGGTAGTTTCCAAGGGCTAAGGACAAGGGAGAACTTGGAGTTATTGTTTAATGGGTATTGGAGTTTCAGTTTGAAAACTGAAAGTTCTAAAGACGGATGGTGATGATGGAGCACAACAGATGTGACTGGATTTAATGTCAATGAAATGTACATTTCAAAATGGTTGGAAGGGTAAATGTTATGTATATTTTACCACAGTTCTTAACATCAGCACAAGGTAAGCATGTTACATCTGTGACTAAGTGGCGGCACGATAGTTCCAAGAAAACTACGCTTTCCTTTAGGATTCACTGGAGAGACAGAACCAACAGGCTATATGGATCCTCAAAAGAAGATACACTGCCAGGATTGGTCACAAAGTACTGAGGATTAGCAGTGCCATGATATGTTGTCTGCAGGCTGGAAAGCTGGTAGTATAATTTAAGCTGAGTCCAAAGGCCTAAGAACAGTAATGGGAAGAAGTGGGAACACGCCATAAGTCCTGGAGTCCCAGTCCTGAGAACTAGGAGCTCCTGTGTCCAAGGGCAGGAGGAGATGGACAGCTCAAGAAGACTGAGAGAATTTGGGCTTCTCCCACCTTCTTATTTGAGCCCTCAATGGATTAGATGATGCCCACTCACAATGGTGGGGGTGGCTCTTCTCTACTCAGTATACTGATTTAAATGCTAATCTCTTTCAGAAACACTCTCACAGACATATCCAGAAGTAATGCTCTACCAGCTATCTGGGCATCCCTTAGCCCAGTCAGGTTGACACATAAAATTAACCTGCACACAGTGGAACCAGAACTTGATTCAATTGCAGAAAGAAGGTCATAGCCTTCTAAGAAACATGAATGACCAAGAAATCCTAGCACGTCCTTTTTCACTTGTTACTTCCTTGCATTAGACAACAACTGATGCTGAAAATGATGACGCAGAAGCAAAGGGAAAGTGGGGGGTTTATGATCCCTTTACCTTGCAGCCCTTCTTTCTCATCGAAAAGCTAAATGCAGAGAGCATTGGTAGAATGTGTGAGTAATAAGTAAAAAAGCACAGCTCAATTAGTTTTGGTTAGTGCTTCTACATTCTAGTAAGAATGAAATACATGTTTATGGCGAACTATAAAATACAGACTGTGTAATTTCAAACTCTGTAAAATTGCTGAGTTAGATGTTCCTTCAGTTCAGCTCAGTCTCTCAGTCATGCCCAATTCCCTGCAGTCTGCAGCACACCAGGCTCCCCTGTCCATCACCAACTCCCAGAGCTTGCTCAAACTCATGTCCATTAAGTCAGTGATGCCATCCAGCCATCTCATCCTCTGTTGTCCCCTTCTCCTCCCGCCTTCAATCTTCCCAGCATCAGGGTCTTTCCAATAAGTCAGTTCTTTGCATCAAGTGGCCAAAATATTGAAGCTTCAGCATCAGTCCTTCCAATAAATATTCAGGACTGATCTCCTTTAGGATGGACTGGTGGATCTCCTTGCAGTCCAAGGGACTCACAAGAGTCTTCTCCAACACCACAGTTCAAAAGCATCAGTTCTTCAGCACTCAGCTTTCTTTACAGTCCAACTCTCACACCCATACATGACTATTGGAAAAAGTGTAGCTCTGTCTAGACGGACCTTTGTTGGCAAAGTAATGTCTCTGCTTTGTAATATGCTGTCAAGGTTGGTCATACTTTTTCTTCCAGGGAGCAGGTGTCTTTTAATTTCATGGCTGCAGTCACCATCCACAATGATTTTGGAACCCCACAAAATAAAGTCTGTCACTGTTTCCACTGTTTCCCCATCTATTTACCATGAAGTGATAGGACCAGATGCCATGATCTTAGTTTTCCGAATGTTGAACTTTAAGCCAACATTTTCACTCTCCTCTTTCATTTTCATCAAGAGGCTCTTTAGTTCTTCTTGGTTTTTTTTTTTTTTTTTTTTTTTTGCCATGAAGGTGGTGTCATCTGTGTATCTGAGGTTATTTATATTTCTCCCAGCAATCTTGAGTCCAGCTTGTGCTTCTTCCAGCCCAGCATTTCTCATGATGTACTCTGCATAGAAGTTAAATAAGCAGGGTGACAATATACAGCCTTGACGTACTCCTTTCCCGATTTGGAACCAGTCTGTTGTTCCATGTTCAGTTCTAACTGTTGCTTCCTGACCTGCATATGGATTTCTCAGGAGGCAGGTCAGGTGGTCTGGTATTCTCATCTCTTTAAGAATTTTCCACAGTTTGTTGTGATACACACAGTCAAAAGCTTTGTCATAGTCAATAAAGCAGAAGTAGATGTTTTTCTGGAACTCTCTTATATAGGTGTTTCCATATTTGCATTAAATTAGCTTTATACAATATAAAGGTGAGTAGTAACATTTATATTAATAATGAAATATCTTAATTTTTTCTTTACTTAGTATGATACTATATATGAAATAAAATACCATGATGAGGCCAAACTTATTCTAATATCAAATGCAGATAAAGACAATACAAAAAAAGGAAAAGTATGCTAATATCTCTCATGAATATAACCACAAAATCTTCATAAAATACCAGAAATCAAATCCAACAATGTATAAAATGAATTATACATCATAGACATTTTTCCAAAGACATACAGATGGCCATCAGACACATGAAAAAAATGCTCAGCATCACTATTCAACAGGGAAATGCAAATCAAAACCACAATGAGATACTACCTTGTATCTGTCAGAAGGTAATCCTCAAAAAAAGAATAAATAACAAATGTTGGAGAGGGTATGGAGAAAAAGGAACCCTCAGGCAATGTTTATGGGAATGTAAATTGAGTAACCACTATGGAAAACAGTATGGAGTTTCCTCCATAAAACTAAAAATAGAATTACTATACAATCGAGCCCTTATACTTCTGGGTGTTTTTTTAAAGAAAACAGAGGCACTAATTTGAAAAAAATATATGCACCCCATTATAATATTATTACACTACAGGTTAAGAAGTATATTATCTGAAGGTGGCAACCCACTCCAGTACTCTCGCCTAGAAAATCCCATGGACGGAGGAGCCTGGTGGGCTGCAGTCCATGGGGTCCCGAAGAGTCAGACACGACTGAGTGACTTTACTTTCACTTTTCACTTTCATGCACTGGAGAAGGAAATGGCAACCCACTCCAGTGTTCTTGCTTGGAGAATCCTAGGGACGGGGGAACCTGGTGGGCTGCCATCTATGGGGTCGCACAGAGTCAGACACGAGTGAAGTGACTTAGCAGCAGTAGCAGACTCTGACAAGCTAATGATGAGTATTGTAAATGCTAGAGCAGCCACTATAAAAGTAAGAGGTATTTCTAATAATCAACTTGAGCAGAAAAAGGGAGGAAACAAGAAACAACAAAAAACAGGTATAACATAAAGAAAACAAAAAGCAAGACGGTAAGTTTAAATTTAATCATTTAAATAATTCCACCAAATGTAAATACTCTAATTCAGGAAAAGGCAAAATAAGGGAAATAGAAAATGGATTAACAGTTTTGGGGGGAAAGGGAAAGAGGTTGGCTACTAAAAAGAAAACATAAGGGAAATTTTTAGAGTGATAAATGGTTCTATATATTGATTATGGTAGTGGTTGTTTCACAGCTATATGCACTTGTCAAAATCGTAAAACTGTAAAACAAAAAGGCAAATTTTTGTGTATATAAACTATGCCTCAATAAATCTGTTTTTCAAAGTTCTAATTATTCTAGTACCTTAAATAAATGAAAAAGATTATCTCATTGTTAAGAAAAGTTAACGAAGGTCTAAGTAAATTAAGGGATCTATCATGTTCATGGGTGGGAAGATTCAGCATTATTAAGATGATAATCCTCCCAGAATATATCTACATGGTCAATACAGTACCAATCAAAATCCCAGGAGGATTTTTGATGAAATCAACAAACTGGTTCTGAAATTCATATGAAAAGCAATAGACACAAAAGAGCCAAAACCATTTTGAAACAGAAAAATAAAGTTGGATTATTACTACTTGATTTTAAGACTTACTCTAAACTTACAGCAAGTGATAATAGTAGGGCATTGGTGTAATAGACATAGAGCTCAACAGAACAGAATAGGATTCAGAAATAGATCCACACACATGGCCAAATAATTTTTTTAAATGATGTTTTATTGTCTGCTGGAAAAAAGAAGCATTTGTGAAGTTTGTCAGACAGTTTATATGACAGTGCAACTGATTTTTTGACAAAGATGACATTGTAATTCAAAGAGAAAGAATATTCTTTTCAACAAATGGTGCTGAAGCAATTGGATTACCATGTGAAGGAAAAAAAGAATCTAAATCCATTCCACTCCTTTCACCACACACACACAAATTAACTCTAAATAAATCGCAGACCTAAATATATGAGTTACAAGCATAAATCCAGGAGAAAGTGTAGGAGAAATCTTTGTGACCTAGAGTCAGGCAAATATTTCTTAGGATAAACGCATACAAACCTTAAAAGGAAAAAAAAAAATGGACATCATCACAATTTTTAAATGTTGGTTATTTGAAAGACATACTCAAAGAAGTGGAAGCTACAGACTAGGAGATGTTTAGTTGCTAAACCTCATGGACTATAGCCGCCCCCAGGCTTCTCTGTCCAGATTTCCCAAGCAATAATACCGCAGTTTCCTGTATTGCCATTTCCTTTTCCAGAGGGTCTTCCTGACCCAAGGATCGAGCCCAAGTCTCTTGATTGGCAGGTGGATCCTTTGCCACTGTGCCACCTGGGAGCACACAGAACTAGGAGAAGCTATTTCCAGATCAAGTATCTGATAAAATACATAAAATTATTGCATATTATATAAAAACTGACATATAAAATTCCTTCTACTCAGTAATTAGAAAATAAACAACAATTAGCAACGGAGAAAAGTTTTGAATAGACGCATCGCTGAAAAAGACATACAGATGTCAGATAAGCACCTGAAGAATCCTTAACATTATTAGTCATTGGGGAAATGCAAATTATAATCACAATGAGACAGCATTACATACACACTAGAATGGCCAAAATGAAGGAGACTGCAATACCAAGGAGAAGATGCAGGACCACCAGAAACCTCATACATTGCTAACAGATATGCAAAATGGGACAGTTGCTTTGAAAACCAGTGTGGCCGTTTCTTATATAGCTAAGCACATTTTCCATGCAACCCAGTAATTCTGCTCCTAGGCATTTACCAAGGGGAAAAAAAATGTATCTACACACAGACTTGTATGTGAATTTCATAACAGCCCTATTCATAGCAGTCATAGACAGACAAATGAATAAACAAAACATGGTATAACCATACAACAGAATGCCAGCCAGCAATAAGAAGGAATCAGCTGTGCTGATACTCAGAACTCACAGACAAACCTCTAGAGCATCATGCTAAGGGCGAAAGACCAGACGCAAAAGGCTATGTACATTTATATGTTGTTCTGGAGAAAGAAAGCTATAGAGACAGAAATCAGGCCAGTGATTTCCTAGGGCTGAAGATGAGAGGAGAAGATATACTTCAAAGGGAGATGAAGGACTTTCATAGGATGATGGAAATATTCTATATCTTGATTGAGGTGGTGACTATAGGACTGTATATATTTGGCAGATTTCATTAAACCATGTAGTTTAAAAGGGTGATTTTTACTTTATGCAAATTATACTTCAGTAAAACTGATTGCCCCTAAAACTATTTGGTTGAAAGAACTTCCAATTCTATTAGGAAATTATTCTATTCATTTCTGACCAAACCTGCCCCCATCTGGCTGACCTCCAAGCCTCCCTTGACAGCTCACGCCTGCATCACAGACACAGGCCAGGCCAGAGTGTGGGGAGGGTCTGGTCAGATCTGTCCCCACGTAGGAAACCTCTGAGTGTGCAGGTCCTCCTGGTGGTGCTGAGTGTGCCCTGGGCTGTACCCTAGGTGGGTTGGACAGGGTGATGGGGGCCGTGACCTCTGCAGAGAAGTCGCAGGAAACTGGAAAGGGGGAAGGGGGGCAGAGCACGTGTCCCACCCGGTCAAGGTAGCCTTCCTGCGCGGGAAGCAAATCCTTGTCCCAGCTCCGCAGAGTTCAGTGTCTGGGCCCAGGCCTGGGGGTGCCTATGTGCTAGTCAACACCAGCTGCACCCAGAGCCGCCACCTGTCGGCCAGGAAAGTGGGCACCCTGGGGCTCCATGCACACGGGAGCACCTGGGCACGTCCCTGCTGCCTCCTCTGCTCGCTGATGTCCCCTCCCAGGCCGCCCCATCAGGGACGTGTTCCCAGTGGGACCCTCACTGGGAAGAGGGTGGGGGTGGGCGACTGACAGTGATGGTGAGCCCTTGGCAGGGCCGGCAAGCTGGCACTATAAAGCGACACTCCCAACAGCCCTCGGACAGGGAGACAATGACACAGAGTAGGGGAGGGAGGCTCAGAGAGGGTGAGCGGTCTGCCTCGGTCACACAGCTAGAGGTGGCAGAGCCAGGGTTCGAACCCAGGTCTACTCTTACCCACTGCTCCACACGGCCACGTGACCACGAGGCCACCCAGACCTCGCTGATGACATCGCTTATTTTGCAGATGGTGAGTTTGCCTGCATATCTGCATGTACGGTCTCCTTCATTGCCCATGGCATCATCTGGGGTAGGGGCGGGGGGTGTTATTTCCACTGGACAGTTGAGGAGACAAAGCCTCAAAGAGGGGAGGGGACTCACCCTAAGTCGTCGTGTGCGTGCTAAGTCTCAGTCGTGTCTGACCATTTGCGACCCTATGGACTGTAACCTGCCACTCTCTTCTGTCCATGGGGATTCTCCAGGCAAGAATCCACTGAAGTGGAGTGCCGTTATTCTCCAGGACAGTGGGGGAGGGCTTCTCTCATAGCCCAGTCAGTAAATCATCCCCCTGCAATGCAGGAGACCCGGGTTCAGTTCCTGGGTCGGGAAGATCCCCTGGAGAAAGAAATGGCAACCCACTCCAGTATTCTTGCCTGGAGAATCCCAAGGACAGAGGAGCCTGAGAGGCTATACAGCCTGTGGGGTTGCAAGAGTCGGACATGACTTAGCAACTAAAGCCACCACCACCTCCAGGGGACCTTTCCGATTCAGGGATCAAACCCGCATCCCTTACATCTCCTGCATTTGCAGGCGGGTTCTTTACCACTAGCATCACCTGGAAAGCCCTGGAAATGGCAGAGCTGGGATCTGGCCCAGGTCCCAGGTCTGCGTAACACCAGTGACACAGGCTGGGACAATGGGGGCTCATCTCAGAGAGCCCTGCCACTCCCCACTCTAATGAATTAAGGCCACAAAAGATAAAATTGGACACGAAACTAGATAATAAGGTTAACTTAAATATGAATAAAATCTCTAATAATTTAAAAAAAAAAAAACAGCTCCTCACATTGATGTTGCCACTTCCCACCAGCCCACGACCCTGGCGAGTCCTCTCTAATGGGCCCTCTTCAGCTCTAAGACAACGTCTATTGAATGTCAGCCACCATTCCTGCCACCTGAGAAACTGCATTCCTAGGGCAGAGGGAGGAGGAGGGCCCTTAGCATTATTACCATTAACTTCACCGAGAAGGCATTTCTTCAGCTTTCAGATGACAGGGTCTTAGAGGAAAAGAAAGGGCTTTGGATGACAGAACCTGGGTGGGAAGAAGATTCCCACAGGCTAGAGCCTCCGAGGGAGACTCACAGGGAGGGACTCCATATGTAAATATGAGCTTAGCATGCAGTGTGAAGTTCTGAACTGAGATGAGAAAAACAAATCAATGGCTCAGGTTCAGAGGACAGAGACTGGTTTTGATGGGTGCTGACAGGGAGCTCAGTGTGAACCCGTAGAAATCGGGTGCTTACTATGTATTAGGTACTCACATGAGCTTTATCCTCCCAATACACTTTCAAGGTTGGTGCCAACAGTATTCAGGGAAAGAGAAAACTGAAGTTCAGAAAGCTAAAAGTCGCAGAGCTAGTAAGCAGAGAGCTGAGATTTGAATTTTGATTTATTTGACTCTCCCCAGTGACTCAGATGGTAAACAATCTGCCTGCAATGCGGGGGACCCAGGTTCCATCCCTGGGTCAGGAAGATCCTCGGCAGAAGGAAATGGCTACCCACTCCAGTATTTTTGCCTGGAGAATTCCATGGACAGAGGAGCCTGACAGGCTACAGTCCATGGCGTCACAAAGAGTCAGACACGACTGAGCGACTAACACTTTCACGTTATTTGACTCTGAAGCCAACTCTCCTGTGTACCTTACTGCCTTTTAGGACATGTTAATAGAGGTCAGGAGTTTAGAAGAAGGGAGGTGAGAGTCCTGTTTAACTGGGAGACTGGGATCTACATGCCTTTCTGAACTTTGTCAAAGAACCTCCAGACTAAAAAGGGCATGGAAACAAGATCACATGAATAAATTAATTCATTTGATAGTGTTTTTAGGTTGCTCTTATGTTCTAGGTTCTCTTGCAGGCCCTGGAGATAAAGAGGTGAAGAAGACCAACAAAGTCCTATTCTCATGAGTCTATATGCAATTTTTATCCATGAAATATTATATTATATATATTAAAATATATTAAGTATTAATATGTGTTGGTCAATCAGTCATCTCTGGCTCTATGTGACCCCATATTAAATATGTATATATAATGTACTATGTAATATACACATAAGTATGTTTTGTATGTATATAGTATGTATACATACATTTTATGACGTGTGTGCTTGGTCCTATCCGACTCTTTGTGACCCCACAGACTGTAGCCCACCAGGCTCCTCTGTCCATGGGGTTTCCAGGCAAGAAGGCTGGAGTGGGTTTCCATTTCCTACTCCAGGGGATCTTCCCGGCCCAGGGAGTGAACCTGGGTCTCCCACACTGCAGGCAGATTCTTCACCACTCCGCCACCAATGTATAAATCTCTCTCTATGAAAATCTTCAGTAATTTTTGTTAGGTACCTGTAAATGAAGTTACTGAGCTATAGGGTGGTTGATATAGAAACTGCCAAACTGTTTTCCAAAATAGCTATACTATGTAACACTCCCAGAAGCAATGTATGAGAATTCTAGTCACCCTACATCCTCATCAACACTTGGTATTGTCAGATTTTTGATTTTAACTATGGCTGCTATTGATATTTTTAATTCGTATATCCTGGATGACTAATGACATCATATTT
This sequence comes from Ovis aries, assembly GCF_016772045.2. Lineage (NCBI taxonomy): Eukaryota > Metazoa > Chordata > Mammalia > Artiodactyla > Bovidae > Ovis > Ovis aries. The sequence continues at coordinate 237,481,495 of NC_056055.1, forward strand.
AATAAATTTATATGTATATAGACATGGTTGTTGTGGCTATTCTTCAGTTGCTAAGTCCTGTCTGACTCCTTGCCACCCCTCAGAACGCAGACACTAGGCTTTCCTGTCCTTCACCATCTCCCAGTCTGCTCAAATTCATGTCCATTGAGTTAGCGATGTCATCTAACTATCTCATCCTCTGCCGCACTCTTTTCCTTTTGCCTTCAGTCTTTCCCAGGATCAAGATCTTTGCCGATGAGATAGCTCTTTGCATCAGCTGACCAAAGTATTGGAGCTTCAGCTTCAATATCAGTCCTTCTAATGAATATTCAGGGTTGATTTCCTTTGGGATTGACTGGTATGATCTCCTTACAGTCCAAGAAAATCTCAAGAGTCCTCTCCAGTACCACAATTCAAAAGCATCAATTTTTTGCCTTCAGCCTTCTTTATGGTCCAACTCTCACATCTGTACATGACCACTGGAAAAAATCATAGCTTTGAATAGACAGACTTTTTGTTGGCAAAGTGATGTCTCTGCTTTTTAATATGCAAAGTCTAGGTTGGTCATAGCTTTTCTTCCAAGGAGCAAGTATCTTTTAATTTCATGGCTGTAGTCACCATCAACAGTAATTTTGGAGCCCCCCAAAATAAAATCTGTCACTGCTTTCACTTTTCCCCCTTCTATTTGCCATGAAGTGATGGGACCAAATGCCATGATCTTAGATTTTTGAATGTTGAGTTTAAGTCAGCCTTTCCACTCTCTTCTTTCTTCCTCATCAGGAAGCTCTTCAGTTCCTTTTCACTTTCTGCCTTTAGAGTAGTATTATCTACATGTCTGAGGTCCTTAATATTTCTTCTGGCAATCTTATTTATGCTTGTGATTCATCCACCACTTCATTTCACACGAGGCACTCTGCATATAATTTAAATAGAGTGACAATATACAGCCTTGACTTACTCCTTTCCCAATTTTGAACCAGTTAGCTGTTCCATGTAAGATTTTAACTGGCTTCTTGACCTACATACAGGTTTCTCAGGAGACAGGTAAGACAGTCTGGTATTCCCATCTCTTTAAGAATTTTCCATGGTTTGTTGTGATCCACACAGTCAAAGGCTTTCACTTGGTCTATGAAGCATAAGTAGATATTTTTCTGGAATTCTCTTGCTTTCTCTACAATCCAACAAATGTTGGCAATTTGATCTCTAATTCCTCTGCCTTTTTAAAATCCAGCTTGTGCATCTGGAAGTTCTTGGTTCATGTACTGTCAAAGCCTAGCTTGAAAGATTTTGAGCATTATCTTACTAGTATGTGAAATAAACACAACTGTATGGTAGTTTGAAAATTCTTTGGCATTGTCCTTCTTCGAGATTGGAAAGAAAACTGATTTTTTCCAGTCCTGCAACCACTGCTGAGCTTTCCAAATTTGCTGATATATTGAGTGCAGCAATTCAGCAGCAGCATCTTTTAGGATTTGCAGTAGCCCAGCTGGAATTCCATCACCTCCGCTAGCTTTGTTCATAGCAATGTCTCTGAAGGCCCACTTGACTTCACACTCCAGGATGTTTAGCTCTGGGTGTGTTCCCACACCATCATGGTTTTCCAGGTTATTAAGACCTCTTTGTATAGTTATTCTGTGTATTCTTGCTACCTCTTCTTAATCTCTCCCGCTTCTGTTAGGCCCTTATCATTTCTGTCCTTTATTGCGCCCATCTTTGCATGAAGTGTTCCCTTGTATCACAAACTTTCTTGAAGAGATCTCTAGTCTGTTTCATTCTATTGCCTTCCTCTATTTCTTTGCATCGTTCATTTAAGAAGGCCTTATTATCTTTCCTTGCTATTCTCTGCAACTCTGCATTCAATTGGATATATCTTTCCCTCTCTCCCTTGCTTTTCACTTGTCTTCTTTCCTCAGCTATTTGTAAAGCCTCCTCAGACAACCCTTTTTCCTTCTTGCATTTCTTTTTCTTTGGGATGGTTTTGATCACTGCTTCCTATCAAATGTTAGGAATCTTTGTCCATAGTTTTTCAGACACTCTGTGTACCAGATCTAATCTCTTGAATCTATTCATCATCTCCACTAAATGATCATAAGGGATTTGATTTAGGTCATACCTGAATGACCTAGTGTTTTTCCCTCCTTTCCCAATTTAGCCTGACTTTTGCAATAAGGAGCTCATGATATGAGCCACAGTCAGCTCCAGGTCTTGATTTTGCTGACTGTATAGAGATTCTTAGTTTTATGATCTTACTAAGATCATGGCATCTGGTCCCATCACTTCATGGGAAATAGATGGGGAAACAGTGGAAACAGTGTCAGACTTTATTTTGGTGGGCTCCAAAATCACTGCAGATGACTGCAGCCATGAAATTAAAAGACGCTTACTCCTCGGAAGGAAAATTATGACGAACGTAGACAGCATATTCAAAAGCAGAGACATTACTTTGCCAACAAAGGTCTGCCTAGTCAAGGCTATGGTTTTTCCGGTGGTCATGTATGGATGTGAGAGTTGGACTGTGAAGAAGGCTGAACGCCAAAGAACTGATGCTTTTGAACTGTGGTGTTGGAGAAGACTCTTGAGAGTCCCTTGGACTGCAAGGAGATCCAACCAGTCCATCCTAAAGGAGATCAGTCCTGGGTGTTCTTTGGAAGGAATGATGCTAAAGCTGAAACTCCAGTACTTTGGCCACCTCATGCGAAGAGTTGACACATTGGAAAAGACTCTGATGCTGGGAGGGATTGGGGGCAGGAGGAGAAGGGGACGACAGAGGATGAGATGGCTGGATGGCATCAACGACTCAATGGACGTGAGTCTGAGTGAACTCCGGGAGTTGGTGATGGACAGGGAGGCCTGGCGTGCTGCGATTCATGGGGTCGCAAAGAGTCAGACACGACTGAGTGACTGAACTGAACTGAACTGAACTGAACTGAGTGGTGGGAGTGACTTGGATGTGGGTGTGGTATAAGAGGCATGAGAGGCAGTCACTTACACAGAAGCTGTTTGAAGGAATCAGATACTCATTCTAAAAAGATTTTCAGGTAGACACAGTGCCCAGAGAACTAGGAACATGAGTGAGGCCAACGAGGATGCTGGTTTCACTCTGCAAAGACAAAGACACTTCTGTCACTTCTGCCCAAAGGTGGACCATGCTTGCTGGTGGAGGTGTACAAGTACAGATCAACTTTAGGACTGTAAGGCAGTGGGCAATTAGCCTCTTTGATCAAGAGACATGGATGAAATCCTCTCTCTTCTATTATCTGTGCGCCAGCCAGAACCAAGATACTTGAATATGAACAAAGTGGGATCAGAGCTTCACCTCAGAGCTTAGTCCAGGAAGTCTTCTCATGGGATAAGGAGATGGAGAAATTCTTTCTTACTGAAATCCATTTTTAAAAATTAAAAACAATGCATTAGTACGTTTAGAGTACTGTTGTTCTCTAATGAACAACAGTTCATTAGAGAAAATTTGGAAAGCATAAAAAGAAAATCAAAATCCCCTGTAATCCTCCCCCCACCAGAGATAACAACTATTGTTATTTTTGCATGCATTCTTCTGGGTTTTATTAGTCCCATGTGTATATAAATGAAAGCTGAAATGTACTTTATATTCAGTTTTATATGCCACTTTTTTCTCTAGCTCTTAATTTATAAGCATTTCCCAACATAAATTTCTTGTGAAAGTTTCATTGTGAATGACAGCTCAATCAATATTCCATCATAATTATTTTTCATTCATAATTGATTCAGCCAATCTGCCATTGTTAGCCATTAGATGGTTCCCAGCATCTGGCCATTAAACATGATGCTGGATGACGAGCTCTGCACATATATCTTTGTGTCCATCTCTGATTATTCCCTTATGACCAATTTCTGGCCTCACCAGGTCAAAGGGTATGGGCATATTTAAAGCTTTTAAAACAAGCTGTGAAGTTGCCCCCATGGAGAGCTGACCCGGGTTCCACTCCCTACTCAGGGTCTAAGAGCATCCTCAACACTTCCTCCTTCAGCACTGACTCTCCTCCCTTAGCCTTCTCTCTTGACTCCCTTGGGAAACACTATAGAAAAGGATTATATTCTGAAATAACTTAATTATGTTTTTATCTGAAGGTATTTTTAAAAGTCAACATAATTACTCCAGTCCCATTAAGTTTAATTGGTAGCAAATTATGCCTTTAGCGTGAAGCTAAGGTTGCTTTGCTGGCTGGAGTAGAGATGGGGTTTGGCTGGGTTTTTGTTTGGTTTTTTCTTTTTGTATTGTCTCAGTAAATTCACTTCTTTTTTTTCCTGTTTTATTTATTTATTTTAATTGGAGGATAATTGCTTTACAATATTGCAATGATTTTTTCCATACATCAGTATGAATCGACCATAGGTATACATCTCTCCCTTCCATCCTGAACCCCCCTCCCACCACCCTCTCCACCCTATCCCTCTAGGTAGTCACAGAGCACCTCAAATATATTATTCATTATTTTTAAATTTATAGATTTACAGTGTTAGCATTTAGGTCTAGGATCCACCTGAAGTTAACTTTTGAGTGTGGTACAGTGTTAGGTAGGAGTATGAATTTACCATTTTTCTGTATGGATATTCAGTTGGTACAGCATCTTTTGTTGAAAATGGTGTTCTTTTTACCATCGAATTACATTATAATCATTGTCTAAAACAGCTTGATTGTTTGTATGGCTCTATCTTTGATGTTTCTGTTGTGTTCCACGGATCTACTTGTCCATTCTTATTCTGTCTTGGCCATCATAGTGTTGAGGTTAGTTTTGAAATCAAGCAACATGTTTCCTTTAAGTTTGTTTCCATTCTTTCTGAAGAAGAATTTTTTTTTTTGGCTTTATAGGTCTTTTACAGTTCTATATATCTTTCAAAACTAGCTTATTCTAAAACTGGGATATTTAGATTGAATCTGTGGATTACGTTTTTAAGGATTCCCTTCTTAACAGTATTGATTCTCTCAATCCATGTATATGATATGTCTTTCCATTTATGTGAGTCTTCCCTAATCTCTCTCTGCTCTGTTCTACAGATTTCAGCATCAGAGTCTTGAACATTTAAAACAAATATTTCTGGGTGTTCATTATTTGGAATTGCTTTTTTAAAGTTTCATTTAACCATTTTTTTTTGTTGTTGTTGCTACTATATCAGTTGAACTGTGTACACTCACTGTAACTTGCAATCTTGTTAAATTCTGTTATTATTTCTTGTTAGTTTTCTGTAGATTCCTTGGGATTTCTTACAAAAACAATTTTGTTGTTTCTGAATGAGAGTTTTATTTTATCCTTTCTAAGCTTTAAGCCTTTTATTTCTTTCTTGCCTTATTAAAGTGACTAGAGTCTCTTGTCGGAGAAGGCAATGGCAACCCACTCCAGTACTCTTGCCTGGAAAATCCCATGGATGGAGGAGCCTGGTGGGCTGCAGTCCATGGGGTCACTAAGAGTCAGACACGACTGAGCGACTTCACTTTCACTTTGCACCTTCATGCACTGGAGAAGGAAATGGCAACCCACTCCAGTGTTCTTGCCTGGAAAATCCCAGGGATGGGGGAGCCTGGTGGGCTGCCATCTATGGGGTCGCACAGAGCTGGACATGACTGAGATTTCTTTGGAAGGAATGATGCTAAAGCTGAAACTCCAGTACTTTGGCCACCTCATGCGAAGAGTTGACTCATTGGAAAAGACTCTTATGCTGGGAGGGATTGGGGGCAGGACGAGAAGGGGACGACAGAGGATGAGATGGCTGGATGGCATCACCGACTCGATGGACGTGAGTCTGAGTGAACTCTGGGAGTTGGTGATGGACAGGGAGGCCTGGCGTGCTCCGATTCCTGGGGTCACAAAGAGTTGGACACAACTGAGCGACTGAACTGAACTGAACTGAACTGAAGTGACTTAGCAGCAGCAGCAGCAGCAGAGTCTCTCGTAAAACATTGTTTATAAATGGCTTAAATGAACATCCTGGAATAGCTCCTGATAAGAGTGATGTATTCAATCTTTAATTACTAAGAATAATGTTAGTTACAGATTTTTCATTCACGGGGTCGCAAAGAGTTGGACATGACTGAGCGTCTGAACTGAACTGAACTTTCATAAGATTAAGAAAATTCTCTAGTGTTATTAGTTTATAGCGAGGTTTTTCCTAAAAGGATATTGAATTTACCAAATATATTTTCAACATCTCTTAAGATGGTACTATTTTCCCCTTTATTCTGTTAATGCAATAAATTAATTTGCTTGATTTTCAAATATTGAATTTACCTTCAGTTCTTGAGACAAACTCAATTCGGTCATGATATATTATCTTTTTCATATATTTCTAAATTCAATTTGCTACTGTTTGATATTTTTCATATCAATATTATTGTGCTACATTGATTTCTTATCTTTTTTTCCTAATGTCCTTTTCAAGTTCTGTATCAAGGTTATGATGGCCTCATACCAGTTGGGAAGTGTTCCCTCTTCAATTTTCTGAAAGAACATGTGTAAAGTTAGTATTATTTTTTCCCCTAAATGTTAGCAAAAATTCAAAGGTGAAGCCATTGGAGTCTGGAGCTTTCATTGTGAAAAAGTTTTCTATTATAAATCCCATTTCTTTCATAGACATAGGGCTATTCAGTGTTTCTGTCTCTTCTTCTGTTAATTTTGATAAGTTGTGTTTTTAAGAAATTTGCCCAGTTCATTGGAGTTGTTCAGTTTATCTGCATAAAATGGTAATATTCTCTTATTACCACTTTAAGGAGTGTAGTATCTTGGTGGATGCCCCCTTTACCCCATTGCTGATGTTAAAAACTTTTAGCTTCTCCTCTTTTTTTCTTTCCCAGCTAAGAGATTATTAACTTTATTAATTCTCCAAGAACACTGGGGAATCTGTTTCTGGGTTTGTTTGGTTTTTTTTTGTTTTTTTTTTTTTTTGGTATTTTGAATTGTTTGCCTGTGTTCTATTATACTGGTGTCTGTTCTTTTCCCAGCTTCTTAAGATACTTAGATCATTGATTTTTAAACGTCTTCTTTTCTAATATCAGAATTTTTTTTTGTACTTATTCCTATAGGACAACTTTTTATTTATTTATCTATTTTTAATTTTTCTATTTTAAATTTTTATTTTTACTTTATTTTACTTTATTTTATTTTTACTTTATTTTACTCAGCACTCTTTTAGTTATATCCCACAAATTTTGAAATGTTACTATTTTCTTGTAACTCATTTAAAAATATTTTTTGTCTTTCTTGTGATTTCTTCATTGACCCACAGGTTATTTAGCCATGTGTTGTTTAATTTCCAAATATATGTGAGGCTTCCGTATGCAATATTGTTATTAACTCCTAGTTTAATTCCCTTCTAATGAATAAAAATACTCTCCATGATCTCAGTTCTTTAGAACTGATGCTATGTGTTTTATAGTCCAGAACATAATCTCTTTTGGTGAATATTCCATGTGCACTTGGAAAGAATGTGTAATCTGCAATTGTTGAATATATCCTTCTATTCATGCAATTAGTTCAAGAGCAAAACCTGGAAAGCTTAGCCCCTGAGAGTTCAGCCGTCCTGAACCTGCTGTTGCTTATCACACAGTGAACATCTCCTCCAAGGCCACAGGCTGGGGAAATGGGGCTTCTTTACTGGCCTGAGCAAGTGGCAGACACAGACCAACATGGGGACCTGGTCATATATGGCCACTTAGAGCGAGAACTATATAGGCACACCCTTATAGAGAGAAGTGTAGAAACCGATAAATAGTTCAGCAGAAGCCATGAGCCAACACTATACAGACAGACCCATGCAGAGGGTCAAAGCAACAGAGAGACAGACATGGATGCTCAAACTCACACACAGAGAATCCGAAAATCCAGCCAAACACACAGAAGCACTACACCACCTGGGCTCAGGTAAAGCCCCAGACTCGAACCTATTGACACAGACAGACATGCATATTGACAAACTCTGGTGACAAAATAGAAACACAAAGACACAGATGTCAGAAAAAGCCACAGAGCAGAACACTGTCACAAAGACACACAATCGCACTCTTGTTTATAGACCCGGAAGTGGATGCTAAGAGACTCAGCTCTGCAACCACAGAGAGCCTGCCTGCAGAACACTCAGAAACAGACTCGCAACAGACAGATACAGAAACACAGGCACGTGGAAGAAAGTGTGAGCACAGAAAGATACACAAGAGTGTGGGTGCATGCGTGGACACACACAAACACACATACACGTGATCACGAACCCCTAGGCACACCCAGGCCCAGGATCCCACGCCACACGTGCAAGTACCTGCCTATCCACACAACGGACCAGGCACAGACACACACAGGGACATGCACTCAGCTCTGCCATAGGCCCACGGACCATACGGACATGCAGACTCCAGGGCAGGTCTCCACCCAGACACAGAGGCAGTCTCGGGCCATGGAACCCCCAGGGCTAGGTAGGGATCTAGGCAAGCAGAGGCATTAGCGGTGGGGTGAGGGGGAGCCCCAGCCTGGCGGGTTTAGAATGAAATGAGCAGCTGTCCAGCCCTGCCCTGGCCTCTGAGCAGGACTGACCTGAGGTTGAGACTGGTCATCTGGGGCTCCCTTGACTGTACCCAGAGAACCCTGCGTGGTCTGGGATCCCAGGGAAGAGGAAACCTCTGCCATTCAGGTGGAAGTGACCACACTCACAGCCCCACAGTGCTCTGCTCGCTCTCCTGCCCACAGGCCACCCCCAGCTCTGCCTCCCCTAACCAGCCTTGGCCACTGTCTCCACCCAACCCCGCCCTTTCTCTCTGACCCATCACTCTGGTTGATTTCTTCATGGCCCTCATCCATACCTGTTTATTTGATTATTGTTTCCCCACAAATTGGAGCACAGGGGCCAGTGCCCAGGGTCCAGAACCATGTTTGATGCTGAGCAGGTCTGTCTAGTCAAGGCTATGGTTTCTCCAGTAGTCAGGCATGCATGTGAGAGTTGGACTACAAAGAAAGCTGAGCACCAAAGAATTGATACTTTTGAAGTGTGGTGTTGGAAAAGACTCTTGAAAGTCCTTTGGACTGCAAGGAGATCCAACCAGTCCATGTTAAAGGAAATCAGTTCTGAATATTCATTGGAAGGACTGATGCTGAAGCTGAAACTCCAATACTTTGGCCACCTGATGCGAAGAACTGACTCATTTGAAAAGACCCTGATGCTGGGAAAGATTGAAGGCAGGAAGAGAAAGGGATGACAGAGGATGAGATGGTTGGATGGCATCACTGACTCAATGGACATGAGTTTGAGTAAACTCTGGGAGTTGGTGACGGACAGGGAGACCTGGCCTGCTGCCGTCCATGGGGTCGCAAAGAATCGGACACGACTGAGCAACTGAAATGAATGACTGACTGACTGCCTGCCTGACTGAGGGACTCACAATTGTTGCTAGTTGGCTGAAGGAGTGAGTATGCAGATCTTCACTGCAGCTGCGCATTTACATTCAGCCACGGCTCATGTATCCAGTGTCTTCGGTGATCTGGAACCAGACATCAAATTCTAAACACCCTGAAGCTACCAGGGTAATGATCCAAGGCACAAATGGCAATAGTAAGCATTATTAATTATTGCTATTTTCATCAGAAGTGCTCCGTTCACGTCCTCACCCAGACAGCAGAAACTCCTATTGCAGACACAGCCGGTGATCTAGTTCCTCTGCGGAGGGCATTGGAGGGGTGGGGGCACTGCTGGAACAGAAGCGCTGGCACCTGCCAGGAGAGACTCGTGGAGCCTGGAAAGCACTGGAAAGCATTCTGGAGAATGCTGGGGAGGGCAGGCTGGGCCTCAGTGCAGGGCAGAGGCCCCCAGGGACGCCCTGGGTTAGGACACACAAAGGACCGGAGGAGGACGCTAGGCCATGGGGCCAGTGTACAGCACACTCCACAATCCATGGTCTATAATTGCAGGGGGCAGACTTGGAGGCGCATTTTATAGCTCGTTTTTTTAATAAACCACTTTGCCTTCGTGCAGAAAAATAACAGAAGAAACCAGAGATCACTTGTCATTTTACCTGCAGAGATGCCTCCACTTTGCTCTTGTGGAGGCAGCTGTTGACTCTCTGCTGTATCCCCATGTCATCAGATATGCTTCAGAGTCAAGGCTGTTTGTTATTGGCTGCATAATAGTCCATCCTGCGGGTGCCCATTAGGTTTACCCATCTATTCCCCTCCTGGGTCGTTTCCAATTGTCAACTGCCATCTTCAACCTTAAAATGTTCATCCTTATTAGTAAAACCTGGATACTCAGTCTTCACCGTGTTTTCTGATGGTAGAATGACTGGGGGTGGGGGTGGCGGTGAGAAATGTAAGCATTGTTAAGGTTGATGGTGCATAGTGGGGGTGGAATTGATATACTCATAAGCGAAGTATCAGGGAATTTTCACATTTTAGATGTTAGTGTAACCTAAGAATGGAAGGTAAATAGTTAAGACTCTGTGATTTGGAAGATCCAGTGAGTTTGAGACCTTTCTCCTGGACTGTTAACCAACTAGTAACCAGGATCCTGGGTGGTCACACTTCTGCGTGTGGTCGTGTGTATGTGCGTGAGTGCGTGTGTGTGTGCATGTACGTGCGTGTCCAACACCCCTCCCAGGTGCATGGTGCGCTTCTTATCCATCGTTTCACTAGAACTATCCAACCCTCTGTGAGGTACACAGAGGATGCTGTGGTGCCCTTAGTTGCTCAGTTGTGTCCAAGTCTTTGCGACCCCATGGACTGCAGCTTGCCAGGTTCCTCTGTCCAAGGGATTCTCCAGGCAAGAATACTGGAGTGGGTTGCCGTTCCCTTCTCCAGGGAATCTTCCCAACCCAGGGATTGAACCCAGGTCTTCTCTATTGCAGGCAGATTCTTTACCATCTTAGACACCAGAGAAGCCCAAGAATACTGGAGTAGGCAGCCCATCCCTTCTCTGGGGGATTGTCCCCACACAGGAATTGAACCGGGGTCTCCTGCATTGCAGGCAGATTCTTCACCAGCTGAGCTATCAGAGAAGTCCATACAGAGTATAACGTTCCCATTTTACAGATGACAAAACTGAAGCACAGAGGTCGTATATCATATAAGAGAGAAGAGCATGAGCTTTGGGGGCCGACACCTCGACTTGAATCCCATTCTGCCTCTGGGTGAGCTGGGCCTGTATCTTCCCCCAAATCTCTGAGCTTGCCCTCTTGTGTATAGAATGGACACAGAAACAGCTGTCTGTTGTGAAGATAAAGTGAGAGGTTGGATGGAAGCTTCTGGCACAAGGTGGGCCTATAGCAGGGCATCAAGTAATGGGAGCTGTGGTCCTCATTAGGAAAACCTCTTTTCCCAAGTCCCAGAGGCAAGGTGTGGACCCCTGTCTCCCACCCCCAAATACAGTACATATTCTAATCACTTGGACCTTTGGATCACACATCTGAGGAGGAGAAAGCTTAGATAACTCTATATATGAGGTTATCTGTGCTGGGCCCCCAGAGGCTCACCTTGCTTCCTATGAAAGGAGACAGCTTTCCTGTCTAAGCCAACTTTTAATATAATACAGCCCAATAAGGTCAATGGTTGTCGCCTTGTGGCCCATTAAGACTGGAAGATGGTTTTCCATGTTGAACTGAGCCTCAGCCTGTCCCAATGTCCTCCCAGCCTGGTACTTGGTGTCCTGCATTCCCCCAGATTTTGGGCCAGGAAGACCAGGCAGAAACTGCTTATGGAGGGAAGAGAAGACTCCTTCTCCATGCTGGTCTCTGGGAAAGTATTCCAGCTGCCCACCCAGGCCATGCAGGGTAATGGACAGCCTTTCTTTCATGCTCTCTGGGAGACGCACTCCTCCTTAATCTGCTGCAGTGTCATTAAGTCAGAAAACATTTGCTTGTGGGGCTCCTGATGGCCTTTAGAAACTGCAGCTTAAACACCAACCAGGTCTTAACCCTTCCCTTCCCAGCACAGACCCAGATCTCTGCCAGAGGAGTCGGATCACTGGCCTTGACTCCCAGGGAGACTCTGGGTCCTGTTTCCAGCTCTTACCAGTCCAGTGAGAGAGCGGGTGTGAGGGCAGAGGGAGAACGAAGGGAGAAGAGGAACCCACGACAGCTGAGTCACCCAGTTCAGCTGTTTGTACTCAGAGGACCCTCCCCCAGACTGGGTAGAGAGCAGAGTACTGGCAGGGGGCGGTGGTCCTCCCTGGGTGCTGGGTGACTTTGGCACACTCCCTCAACCTCTCTGTGCTTCATTCCTACAGGGCAGAGGGCCGGGCCACACCCCCACCCAGGTCCCTACCCCTTTCTGGGACCACATGTCACATGTGATGAGATGGGGAGGCCCCCCTGGGGACAGCAGGTTACCTGAATGAACCGACTGAGGAGAGAAAACCCTTTGACCAAGAATCCCTTAGCAGACCAGCACTGTGCCAGGACCCCCCAACTTTACACAAACACACGCATACACAGTATCCAGTGCCAGTCTCATAACAGCCTTGTGAGGACGGGGTGTGGTCACCCCCACTTCACAGCTGACAACATTGAGGCGGCAAGTGCTGGAGTGACCTTGTTCAAGGGCACGCCAAAACCAAGTTGTGCAAAGTCTATCTGATTCCAAAACTCAGCTCTTACCCATCACACGATTGGCAGGAGTGCACAAGAGAGAGGTCTCACCTTGACTCTCCTCTTCCCACCTCCCTGCTTTTGCACACACAGTCCCCTGCTTCTGGCACACCTTCCCTCCTCTATCCAAGCACCACTCAGCCCAAGGCCTGCCTCTTCCAGGAAGTCCTCCCTGAAGACCGACAGCCAAACCTCCACTGCCTTCACCCACCTGGCTCTCTGGTTGTTTAGTTTCCCATCATCATTTTAGCGGTTGCTGCCATGAGGCCCTGACACAGACATTAGCTCATTTCATCACCTCACCAGGTTACTCGATATTTACTGGGAGTTGACTTGCAGCCAGGTGCTGCAGGGTCACGGAGGGGATGGGAACAAAATCCACTGAGCTCCTGTGGCCCCCTACACTCATGCCCACGTGGGTTCCCCGTAGGCCCCTCACTCTGTTGATACAGAACCTGAGCCCCAGAGATTGGGATGGGGTGCTGCCCGGGTCCCACAGTGAGTCAGTGGCTAGGATTCAAAACTGCCAGGCTCCAGATCCACCCCTACCCCCTTACCTGCTCCCAGGACTCCTTAAAGCCCTTGGCTGGGACAGGATTGGTCCCATAGCCTCTGGTCACAAAGCAGGGTTCAGGCAGCCACAGCTGTGCAGAGAGGGGGTGGGGCGGGGGCAGAAAGGTAGGACCCTACATCACCCTCAGGGACACCCAGGGCCCTGTCCCCCTCAGTGACAAGCTACCCTCCTCTGCTGACTCCAGGCTGGGTCTCCCCCTGGGAACTCTGCCCTCCCCTTTCCCCGGCTGTCTCCAGGGCCCCACTCCAGCTGAGAAGCCTCAAGATGTAAATTAATCCATCTCTAGGCTTCGGGCTCCAGATGCTCTTTCCTCTCGCCTCCCCAGGCTGGTCCCTCTCCAGCTCGATTCTTGGAGAAATATTCCAGGAGCAGATGGTGCTGCTGGTCCAGGGCCCTGGGAGGGTGAGGCTCAGCCTGGAACTGGTGCTGGGTGGGAATCCCAACCTTGAACTGGTAACGAAGTGTCCCAGTATGGGCGGGGGTGGCCTCTGTGCATCACAGATGTGTCTGTGGGTGGGGATAGTGAAGCCCTTGTGCCTTTCTGGCCCTGAACTTGGCTCTGGGGCCAGGAAGGGTACCTGGAGTGTGTTCCTGCTTTGCTGATGGAGGACTCCCCTGGTGGGAAGCATCACCTCATGAACCTCTCTGGGGAACCACACCCCCAGACTTTTTGTTCTTGGTCAGCCTGGGTTTGAAAGAAGGAGGGAGAGGCTGAAAGAGAAAAAATTGAATTTCAAACTGCAACAGCCAGAAGGCGTCCTCTGGATCAATCATAACTCTTATTGTTACGGGTGTAGAAACGAATGTCCAGAGAAAACGGCAAAGTTTCACACAACCAGCTAGTGGCAGAGCCAGGACTAACCTAAGCCCTGTGCATGCATCCCCGTGAGATAGCGTGCGTGCATGCGTGCGTGTGTGTGCGTGTGTGTGCGTGTGTGCGTGTGCATGTGTGTGCGTGTGTGTGTGCATGTGTGTGTGTGCATGCGTGCGTGCGTGTGCGTGTGTGTGCGTGTGTGTGCGTGTGCATGCGTGTGCATGTGTGTGTGTGCGTGTGTGTGTTGGGAGTCCACGGCTGTCCTAGTTTGTGTACAGTCACCGTGCAGGTTGTGTTTGACCCTCTGTCTGAGTCGGCGCCCCCTTCCCAGGGAGCTCTTTGATCCTCGGCCCCTGCAAGGTAGGGAGACAGGGCTAGGATGAGGGCAGGAAGCCCATTCTTCTTTATTTGGTCTTCAGATTATGGAATGAGAATTAGATCAAAACTCTTTGTGGGAAGGTAATTTTTCCTAATCACTCACCCTGTTGCACAGATCTCCACAACTTGATTACATCTAATTAGATTAATTGGACAGAAAGTGATTTCTTTTCTCTGAGATTATGAACTATGGAGAACGGGGGTGGGGGGAGAGGTATTGGAGGCGTGGGGACTCCCTGCCCTGCAACCAGTCCGGCCTGGTGGGGAGGGGCCGTGCATGGGAATGCTCTGACATCTCCTCTCTCTGCTTCTCTCTCCCTCCTTTTCACTGGCTCTGTCACCGTGTCCCTCCATGTCTCTGCCTCTTTCCCCAGCTCTCTTCTGATTTGGGCTTCAGAGGCCTCGGGTCTGTCCTGACCGGGCTGGGGTTCACCCTTCTGCCAGGAAGAGGACCCGGGGCTCCCCCTGCATTACCGAGAGGTGTGACAAGGAGGACAGAGGCACAGCAGGACTGGCTCAAGGTCACCTTCCGCAGCAGCTGAGCCACAGGGGCCGGCCTGCAGGGCCAGGGTGGGCCACACCAGCTGAGGGCCTCAGGGAGGTTCCAGCTAGGAGAGCGGGCTCCGGGAGGTTCTGAGGGCAGTGGGGTTCGCTGTGCTGGGGCAGAGGGTGGCTGAAGAGTCTGGTCGCCCCATCCTCCTATGGCTCAGGCTGGGCACTGCCACCTGCAGGGGCTTGTGGCAGAGAGCCCCTGACCCCAGACACTGCTCCTTCCCTGGATCCTGGCCCCAGCTCAGCACTGGCCTCCCCACCCTCTGATGCAGCCAGAAAGCTGAGCTGTTCTCAGCTGCTGCCTCCCTGCAATCCCATCCAGGGAGTCTCCCCGCCCCGCCCCCTTGCTATCTCTCCCCACCTCTGTCCTCTGTCCACTGTCCACAGTCCTGACCCAGTCCAGGGCATCATCTTCTTCTCCCAGGTGCGGCACAGGCGCCCTGCTGTCCTGGACCCAGCCTCCCCCTCCTATTCCCGGGCACAATCCACAGCAGAAATGAACACGCCATGCTCCCTCTCAGAGACCACCCATGGCTCCTGCTGCTCTGAGGACTAAAGTCCCAACAATGCTTGCGGATTGCAGGGCTCTTGTAAACTGGTCATGTGGACCCCCAGCCTAATCTCTCACCATCCCCGGCTCCCACTCTGACCCCACAGACCCAGGTGAGTGCCCGTCTTTGCACATGCTAGTCTGTCTTCCCAGAACCGTTTCCCAGGCCCTGCCTGACACCAGCGTTCTTCTTGGCTTTGCTCGGAGGGCAGCACTAACAGCTGGTGTGTATTGAACTGGTGTGTGTGCTCCGGGCTAAGGGCGTTGCATGATTATCTCACTTAATACTCACAGCAATGCCCTGTGGGGATCATTACTAGCCCTGTTTTACAGGGAGTAAACCGAGGTTCAGAAACGTGAAGCGCCGGTCTTGGAAGCGATGGAGTTGGAATTTGAACCTAGTTCCTCTGCATGAACTCTTCCCATCCCACCTCTAAGCTTAGGGGCCCCTCCCTCACATCCCTGTGTTTCCCCTATAAAAGCATTTTCCTGTTTTCCCATCTCCTCCTGGGGCCTCAGTTGTGAGCATGCCGAGGCGACCCTGAGCCACACCAGCCTCTGATTCCCCAGAGCCCAGCAGGGGACAGGCCTGCGGTGGACACTTGGCCAGAAACTGCTGACTTAGGAACTCCAGTGGCAGTCTTGCTGGCTGTAGGGCCCTTCCTCGCATAACCCTCATCCCCGCCTGCCACCCACATCCTGATTTTCAAGCCCTTTAAGCCAAAATAGAGTTTTACAGTTCATTTGAGTTAATCGCAGCTGCCCTTTCTGGAAAGCTCTTCCACAAATTGCCTGCAAAGAGGCAGGCATCCGGTTGGCAGCTCTCCTACCCCAGACCTCACTGCAGCTTCATGCTCTGGACCTCCAGGAGTGGGCAGGAGGGGAACGTAGAACTGGCCTGAACAGCAGGCTTATCCCAGGCCCAGGACCCCACTGGATCAGGAGGCTGTGACACTTCTCACCTCTTGAGTCACACGGTGGAGTCTCCAAGGCAGAGAGGATGGCTTAGTTCCAGAGCACAAGCCCAGAGCACACAGCAGCTCTGGGAGGAGCGTGGTGAAGCCCCTGCTCTCATCTTCACCCTCACTTCCTGCCCACACCCCCAGGCTCCAGGCACCCAGGCTCCTTCCCACTCCTTTCCCTCATGGTGGCCCTTTACCCATGGGCCTACCTGGCAGTTGTCTGATTCCAGCTCATACTTTAAGGCTCTGCTCAGGGAGCACCTCCTCCCAGAGGCATCTTCTCATCCCCAGGTGAGGCGAGGGGCTCCCAAAGGACCTCCGCAGTCTCTGGGCTTGCCCTCCTCTTAACACTTGGCAGCTGCACTAATGGCAGCAGCGGTGGTGGTGGTGGTGGTGGCAGGTTTGCCTTCATCCTCCTCAGTCGCAACTCCTCGAGGCTATGAGCTCCTCAAAGGCAGAGATAACCTGAGAACAGCCAGGTGCCCAGAGCCCAGGCGCAGGCCTCCCAGAGGAGCACCTTGGCAAAGCATTACAGCCTCACTACCCCCAGGGTCAGGGGGCTGGGTCAGCATCTAGAGACGTGGAGGAGCCTAAACCTAGTAAGTAAAACCACGTGTCAGCCTCCCGAATGACCATGTACTCATCTCTCTCTCTCTTCCTGTGTGTCCTAAATCACTCAGATCCTTACACCATAAAAGGGATGATGGAGGCAAGGATAATTCCAGGAAACCTAAACTCTGGCCAAGGAATTCAGAGACTGTAGCAGGGACTGGTGCCTGGCCCTCTGCCCAGACCCATCTGGGCATCTTTATGGATGTAGGTCACCATCAGACCAGATCAGACACTGCTCGCATAGCATCAGCAGGCTGTTTCTCCCCCCTTACTGCTGCTGAGGTGACTTGGCCTCACTGGTAGGCACATTGTCCAAGCCTGGATCAGCCCTGACCCATGGTGTAATGGCTTCAGCCCCAACTCCTGGGGCTCCTCACCAATTTCTGTACCTTAAGCTTTGTTCTCTGTATTCACTAAATACACCCTATATTCACTAAAACCAGTCTCCCCACTCCAGCCCTCCCTGCACTCAACAAACATTCATTAGTCCCCTTCCCTGTATCTGACATTGCCAGGGTTATGGTGGTAAATGAGGCAGACAAAGTCCCCGGTTTCTTATTGCTGGTATTTCATCGAAAGAGGCAGACAAGCAATAACAAGTAGAGGGGAAGCTGGGAAATTTAGAGCATGATGGATACTGGGAATATAGGACAGGGGCATGTGATGGAAAGACTTCTTGGGTCCTTGGTCAGCCTCCATCATCTTTCACCTGAGGTATCCAACCACCTCCTGGATGGCCTCCTGGCCTCCAGGCTTGTCTCCATAAATCCACATCTAGTTGTGCCAATTTCTCACTTAAAACTTGCCAATAGCTTTCCACAGCCTTCAGGAGAAAAATCAAGATTCTTCAACAAGGCTCATAAGGCCCTGATGTTGCCCCTGCCCAACTCCTGCCCCCTAGCAAGACTCAGTGATAACATTCGTGTTTCAACTGTACCCTCCAACTTTAGGTCAGATACTGCAGCACATCCTGTGTCCAGAGAACTGCAGGCACACAGGTGATGTGAGAGGCCAGTTGTTGTTGTTTAGTCTCTAAGTGGTGTCTGACTCTTTGTGGCCCCATGGACTGTAACCCACTAGGCTCCTCTGTCCATGGGATTTCCCAGACAAGAATACTGGAGTGGGTTGCCATTCCCTTCTCCAGGAGATCTTCCCAATTCAGAGGTCAAACATGCGTCTCCCACTTCTCCTGCATTGCAGGCAAATTCTTTGCCACTGAGGAACTGGGGAAGCCCTGCTAAGAGGCCAGAAATGCCATTAAATCCTGCAGGATTTTCTATGCTCTGTTAAGATATTTAGGCCTTATCTAGTACATCCCATGCCTGTCTTATCTCCCTGCATTGAGTGTAGCTGCTGGGAGGCAGGTACTGTTTTCTCCTCTCTTCTTTTAAGCTCAGGGATGATGAAAAATTTGCTTAGGAGAAAAGACCAGTAGAGACGTGATCTTGCAACACTTCTGTTGATCCAAAAACCAGCTGAGGTAGCTGATCTGATGTCAATTTATATAATGGAGGGATTAGTAAAGTAACCGGAACCAAGGAGGGGCAAGTTTGAGGAAGACAAATACTGAGATGAAGGAGAGTTAGCGGAGGCTGGGTTTCAGCACCATAGAGAGCTCTGAGGGCCATTGGAAGACTTTCCCCTTCAGCATTCTGGAGCCGTTCATTTGTTTCTATCTTTGCGTGGAATTATGTGGCTGCTAAAGGAAATTTGCTATTGCAAACTGTACTTTGTGATCAGAAATGAGGGCCCAGACTCTGGAGTCAGGCTACATGTTTTCAAATTCTGCATCCATCACTTATCAGTTTTATGAACTGGGTCTCATTTCTTAACCTTTCTAAGCTTTGGTTGCTGTGTCTGGCAAATGAAACAACAGATTGGTTCTAAATTGGGAAAGGAGTACATCAAGGCTATATATTGTCACTCTGCTTATTTAACTTATATTCAGAGTACATCATGAGAAATGCTGGGCTGGAAGAAGCACAAGCTGGAATCAAGATTAATGGGGGAAATACCAATAACCTCAGATATGCAGATGACACCACCCTTACGGCAGAAAGTTAAAAAGAACTAAAGAGCCTCTTGATTAAAGTGAAAGAGGAGAGTGAAAAAGTTGGCTTAAAACTCAACATTCAGAAAACTAAGCTCATGGCATCCGGTCCCATCACTTCATGGCAAATAATGGAAAGCAATGGGAACAGTAACAGACTTTATTTTCTGGGGCTCCAAAATCACTGCAGATGGTGACTGCAGCCATGAAATTAAAAGACACTTGCTTTTTGGAAGAAAAGCTATGACCAACCTAGACAGCATATTAAAAAGCAGAGATATTACTCTGCCAACAAAGTTCCATCTAGTCAAAGCTATGATTTTTCCAGTAGTCATGCATGGATGGGAGAGTTGGACCATAAAGAAAGCTGAGTGCTGAAGAATTGATGCTTTAGAGCTGTGGCATTGGAGAAGACTCTTGAGAGTCCCTTGGACTGCAAGGAGATCCAACCAGTCCATCCTATAGGAATCAGTTCTGAACATTCATTGGAAGGTGATGCTGAAGATGAAATTCCAATATTTTGGCCACCTGATGTGAAGAACTGACTCATTTGAAAAGACCCTGGTGCTGGAAAAGATTGAAGGTGGGAGGAGAAGGGGACGTCAGAGGATGAGATGGTTGGATGGCATCACTGACTCAATGGGTATGAGTTTGAGTAAACTGCGGGAGTTGGTGATGGACAGGGAGGCCTGGCATGCTGCGGTCCATGGGGTCGCAAAGAGTCACACACGACAGAGACTGAACTGAGCTGAAGAGTAATTACCTACAGGGCTGTGATGAGGATTAAATGAAACAATGAAAATAAAAAATGACAGAAATTGATACATGGTAAGAGCTTTAAAAATTGTTGTTGATTTTGTTATTATTATTATTATTACCCCCAAGAGCTTTTCTATATAATGAGAAGGGTCAATGCCTAAGAAGGTATTCATAACTTTAGGGGTCTAACAAACTTACTGAGGGATGTGATTTTTGGTGGGAGGGATATCGAGATATGTGTTAGCACAGGCTGTTATAACAAATACCATAGACTGGTGGCTATAACAACAAGCATTATTTCTCATAGTTCTGGAGGCTGAGAAGCCCAAGGTCAAGGCACTGGTAGAGCTGGTGTGTGGTGAGAGCCTGCTTTGTGGCTTGTCGATAGCTGTCTTCTCATTGTACACTCATATAGCAGAGGGCAGAGGAAAAAAAAAGGAGGATCTCTCCTTATAAGGTTATTAATCCCATAACGAGGGCTCCACCCTCATGGCCTAATAATCTCGATACACACCACAGTGAGGACTGGGGTATCAGTATATGAATGGGGTGGGGGACAGGGAGGACATAAACTTTCAGTCCATAGCAGGATATTTGATGGAATAAGAAATGTGAAGACAGGCTCCTGATACAAACTACTTTTAATGAACCGCCCTACTTCACATGAGTCACATGGCCTTTCCAGACTGTACTCCCCATAATAAGAGGAGACTTCTTAATCCATTTGGTTAGAATTTCCTTTTTCCTTTAGTTTTTGTTTTCCCCCTTCCTTCTCTCCCTCCTTTCTTCCTTTTCTTCTATAAGAATATAGTATTCATAGATCAAGTAACCAGAGAAAATTACACATTTTCTTTATTTCTCACTATCAAATAATCTAGTAATCTGATTATCCATTCTGGCATATCACTCATTCTATTTCATTAAATACCCATGTTGTGAATAAAGGCATAAATTGGACTCCATTATCAGGAAAATAAATTAAATAAAACTTACCTCTGACAGATACCACAAGAAAAGAATTCAAGTACTTCTTGATCAATTGAAAGTGAAAGTTCCTCAGTCGAGTCCTACTCTCTGCAACCCTATGGACTATACAGTCCATGGAATTCTCCAGGCTAGAATACTGGAGTGGGCAAGCCTTTCCCTACTCCAGGGGATCTTCCCAATCCAGTGACTGAACCCAGGTCTCACACATTGCAGGCAGATTCTTTATCAACTGAGCCAGAAGGGAAGCCCAAGAATACTGGAGTGGGTAGCTTATCACTTCTCCAGTGGATCTTCCCAACCCAGGGATTGAACTCAGGTCTCCTGCATTGCAGGCAGATTCTTTACCAGCTGAGATATCAGGGAAGCTCCAATTAGAAGCAAACTAATATAAATGAGTGCTATGGATTGCATGTTTGCAAATTTGTATGTTGAAACCCTAGCCTCCACTGGGATAGTACTAGGAGGTAGGGCCTTTGGAGGTAGTTAGGTTTCAGTTCAGTTCAGTTCAGTTCAGTCGCTCAGTCATGTCTGACTCTGCGACCCCATGAATCACAGCACGCCAGGCCTCCCTGTCCATCACCAACTCCCGGAGTTCACTCAGACTCACGTCCATCGAGTCAGTGATGCCATCCAGCCATCTCATCCTCGGTCATCCCCTTCTCCTCCTGCCCCCAATCCCTCCCAGCATCAGAGTCTTTTCCAATGAGTCAACTCTTCATATGAGGTGGCCAAAGTACTAGAGTTTCAGCTTTAGCATCATTCCTTCCAAAGAAATCCCAGGGCTGATCTTCAGAATGGACTGGTTGGATCTCCTTGCAGTCCAAGGGACTCTCAAGAGTCTTCTCCAACACCACAGTTTGAAAGCATCAATTCTTCGGCACTCTGCCTTCTTCACAGTCCAACTCTCACATCCATACATGACCACAGGAAAAACCATAGCCTTGACTAGACGGACCTTAGTCAGCAAAGTAATGTCTCTGCTTTTGAATATACTATCTAGGTTGGTCATAACTTTTCTTCCAAGGAGTAAGCGTCTTTTAATTTCATGGCTGCAGTCACCATCTGCAGTGATTTTGGAGCCCCAAAAAATAAAGTCTGACACTGTTTCCCCATCTATTTCCCATGAAGTGATGGGACCGGATATCATGATCTTAGTTTCCTGAATGTTGAGCTTTAAGCCAACTTTCTCGCTCTCTTCTTTCACTTGCATCAAGAGGCTTTTTAGTTCCTCTTCACTTTCTGCCGTAAGGGTGGTGTCATCTGCATATCTGAGGTTATTGATATTTCTCCGGGCAATCTTGATTCCAGCTTGTGTTTCTTCCAGTCCAGCGTTTCTCATGATGTACTCTGCCTATAAGTTAAATAAGCAGGGTGACAATATACAGCCTTGACGGACTCCTTTTCCTATCTGGAACCAGTCTGTTGTTCCATGTCCAGTTCTAACTGTTACTTCCTGACCTGCATACAGATTGATGTCCTAAAAGTAGAACCCCAAGAACTCATAGCCAAGTGAGGGTACAGCAAGAATGCAGCCATCTGTAAACTAAGAAGATGCTCTCACTAGGACCCAACCAAACTGACCTTGGACTTCCAGCCCCCAGAACTGTGGGAAACAAATTTCTGTTGTCAAGCCACCCAATTGATTGTATTTTTGTTTTGGCAGCTCAAGCCAATAAAGACAATGGGGATATTAGACTATGCGGCATTTGAAGGCTTCTCTAGTCCTAACTGATCTTGAATCATTGGTTCTGCCTTTTCAAGCGTGCACAAAGCTATGATGAGAAGTGGTGCCTTTGAGAAGGCCATGGGGGCACTTACTGAAAGGAGTTGGATGTCTTTGTTGTGGGTACATCCAATCTCTTAATCCAACATTGGACCTCCCCACTTTTCTGATTCGTGCTTTGGATCCTCTGAACTTTGATACACAGTCATCACTTTCCCCTTCCTCAACAAGCTGCCACTATGTCAGTATCTTTCATAGGCTTTGATTCTCCTGCTGCAGCTTATCACATGCCCTTCCTTTTGAAAGAAATGTTGATTGTCACATAGGATTCTTTCAGTTATAAGAGATAGGAACCAAATAGAATAAAATAAATACAGATTGTGAAAAGGACAGTTTGACTGACTCCTCCGCCTGAAAATTCCAACTCAGGCAAACCTAGGTCCAGAGAGTCACGGTGACATTGTCAAGACCTTCCTTTCAATTTCTTGCCTACATTTTCTTTTGCATTGCCTTCATTTCACGTAGTAGTTGGCCTCAGGTAACTCTAAATTTATAACACGTAGGCTTACCACCCTCCTTTGCTGCTAATTTAAACAAAAGCCCCTGGTATTTTCTCTTACTTCTTCAGCCTGGATCATTTGCCCACCTCTGATCAGGAGTGCCTGGGGGTTAAATGTCCACCCTGAACAAGAGCTTAAGGCCAGCCCTACCTATGAGGACTGAAAGAGAAGAAAAAAATTGTTTCTCAAAAGAAAATCAGAGGATGTTAACTGAGGAGGGAATAAAGGATGCTGGGTAGGCAAAAGAAAAAAAATTAGATACCTTTTGCTTCTTTTCTCTGTTCCCTTGCCTGATATCTACTCGACCCTTCAGATTTCAGTTTATACGGCATTTATTCTGGCATGAACTCTCTGACTTACTGATCTAAAACAGGATCCTTCAGTGTTTCCCCCCCCCCTTTGAGTTCTTAATATTGTGGTGGTTGTTCAGTCACTCAGTCGTGTCTGACTCTTTGTGACCCCATGGACTGCAGCACACCAGGCTTCCCTGTCCTTCACTATCTCCCAGTATTTGCTCAAACTCATGTCCATTGAGTCGGTGGTGCCATGCAACCATCTTATCCTCTGTCACCCCCCTCTCCCCCTGCCCTCAATCTTTCCCAGCATCAAGGTCTTTTCCAATGAGTCAGCTCTTTGCATCAGGTGGCCAAAGTGGCATCAGTCCTTCCAATGAATATTCAGGTTTGATTTCCTTTAGGATTGGCTGGCTTGATCTCCTTGTTGTCCAAAGGACTCTCAAGAGTCTTCTCCAGCACCACAGTTCAGAAGCACCTATTTTTCAGCACTCAACTTTCTTTATGGTTCAACTCTCACATCTTTACATGACAACTGGGAAAATCGTATTGAATACTTACTACATAGCAGACACTATTCTGAGTATTTTACATGTATTAACAAATTCGATTCTCATGACAACTCCAATAGGTAGTTATTTTATGATTCCAATTTTCTAGATGAGGACCTGAGGGCTAGTGAGGTTAAGCAACTTATTCAAGGTCTCATAGCCAGGACACGGGTTCAGACCCAGGTGGGCACTCTTCAGAGCCCTGCTCTAAGAAGTCTGTCCACCTCCTCACAGCAGACGTGCAACAATCATACTAGAGTCACACAGCTTACTTGCAGTTACATGTATTATTGATGTGATGACTTTCTCGGTGCCTGACTTCTCACCAGATTCTGAACCCCACAGAGTCAGGGCACTGTGTGGCTAGTCCATTGAGCTACCACCCCCCCCCAACCCAGCACCCATCGCAATGCACAGAGCAGGACTAGGTGTCTTCACTTCTCCAATGGGAAGGATGAGTCTGCCCAACACTGTTTTCCATAGAAGGGAGCCCTGTCTCTCTTCTGCCCCCTCCCTTGCTCACTCCCTCTGTCTTTCCCTCACCATCTCTCTTCCTTGCTCTCTCTCTTTCTCTCTGCCCCTCCCTGACACCCTCTCTCTCTCACCAGCTCCCATTTTTCTGTTTGTATCTCATACTATCTCCTCCTCCCCCGCCTGCTCCCCCAGCTAATTAAATGATACCATAGAACAGGTTTCATTTGTATTTGGCTCAGAGGCTTTAGTGCCGTTGGCTGCATGTTCATTAAATGGCTCTGTGTAGAGGGCTGTAATGAACCTATTTTATTACAATCATCATCTCTACCCATCCTAGGAGGTGATTATGTATTCATCAGGAAGAAAGAGAACCGCAAACCCCAGCTACTAGAGCATGAAGTCTGGGGATAAGTAAGGAGAAGAGAGTCTGGTTCTGACTCAGGGAAGGGTCTGAGCTCTGTAGTAGGGGAAGAGAAGGCTAGGTTGAGTGCAGCCATAACCCTTATTACTTCAGCATCCCCATAACTGTGAATGCAGAAAAAATCCCATTGACTTTGACTAGGGTCCAAAATTTCTGGGCGTGGTTTTCCCTAGGTGGCCCCCAAATTCATCTCTACCAGGCACCATCTGTAGACAAGATAATTGGCTTGGCACACTAGGATCACTTCTTTATTATGTGTGCACGCTACTGTTATCAAGAGGAAAAATCCTTTGAAAAGCATCATGGGAAAGCATTGCAATGAGCATTTTTTCTGTTACATCTTTCCTCACTGAATCGTAGATGAGCGGTGTTAGTGATAATGATGGCGTCAACCATATTGATCTGATTTACTGGACCACCTCATTTAACTTTCACAACAACAGATGAGTCAGGTATGGTTATCAACCCCATTTTATGCATGAGGTAATTGAGGTGCAAAAAAGCGATATGTCAAAGACCACGTAGCCAGGATACTGTGGATTCTGAGTTTGAACCTAGATAACACCAGAGTCCTCAGCACTGCTCTCTCCTGCCTGCAATTTAAAAGGACTGTCCATATCAGAGAGGAGTTCCACATTTTATTTCATTAATGCTAAAAAACGATCCTAAAAGTCAAATCATAGTGGAAAGTCGTGGTTTCTGCAGAAGGCTCACCTTCTTTTCCAGGGTCAGACTGGATTGAGCTTTAAGAGCCTCTGCAGAAGGAAATGGCAACCCACTCCAGTATTCTTGCCTGGAGAATTCCATGGACAGGGGAGCCTGGTAGGCTACATTCCATGGGGTCACAATAGTCGGACATGACCAAGTGACTAACACTTTAAGAGCATCTGAGTTGAGGCATTGAGTATGTGTACGAGGGCGACCTGGTGGTAAGGGGGGGGGGCACACGCATCAGTGGGAGGGTAAGACTTGGGGTCTGAGAGTCTGAGGGAAAGAGTGTAGGGCTGGAATTGGTTTCACCCTGCCTCTGCCTAAAATTTGCTGGGTGACATTCAGAAATTCTAACACATCAAAGACTTACTAAGCATCTACTACATACCAGGAGTTGCCCTAGGCTTTGGAGATACAGCAGTGACCAAAACAAATGAGCCTTCCCTCCAGGAGGCGGTAATCAGGTAGAGTGGGCACGTGACACCTGTAGGGAAGGAGCAATTGGCCAAGATGGCAGGGGTCAGGCTCTCTTGACCCATGGCCTCTCGCTCTCAACCCATTTTTGTAACTAACGATGTAACAACTGAGATCATTTGTTTACAGCACTGCGTATATGTCACCTCTATGAGCACCGCCTGGAAAGCTCTTGTCGGCAGGGGGCATTGGGTAGCGTGTTGCGTGTGATGCGGCTGTGTCCACTCGGTGAGAGAAAATACAGCATGTCTGCTGCTGCTGCCTTGCTGCTGTGCAGCCAAGGAAAATATAAGCACGCCTGCAGTTCCTATGGCTCCTCGCATCTTCTTCCAGCTTCCCCGTTCTCACCTTGCCTATCCTTGCGTTCAGCAAACAGCGAGACAACACACTATGGCTTCTTAAGTTTAGCTTACCCATCTGTAAGCTGGGTCTCTGCAGTGAGGTCACAAGCTCAAATAATGCCAGGGTCCAAGCCGGGGACACAGATGACAGAGATAAACTGATGGGGACCAAGAACAGCTAGGGTGTCCCTAAGGGGCTGCTGCCTCTCAGCTCCAGCGACTGTTGCTGGGGCCAGTGCAGGCCCAGTTTCTCAGCTTCTCTGATGTTGTTTTGTGTGAAATCTTCTGATTTTTAAAGGCTTACTATCTAGTTAAAAACAAGGAAATAAAACCCACTGTGTAGGCAAAAATCATGCCATCTATGGGTGGGTCTGGCTGATAGGCCGCTGTCATGCTGTGGTCATCCTTCAGTGCCAGGTGTGGAGGGACTTGCAGAGAATCTGATGCACAGCAGACAGTAACAGTCACAAAGCCCCCTTCCTTAATTCAGCTGCAAACTGGGCCTTTATTGGGCAAGCTCCATGACAGATGGGGCATTTCTGGGATGGGTGAGGAGGAGCACAGCCCCACAAGCCCCGGCGTGATGTCCACACCACTGAGGATGGTGTCCCGCCCTGGGCGGGGAGAGGCCTTTTTGTAATTTTTCAAACCCAATGAATCTGAAGTGGTCCTGGGCCTCCTGAGTTATAAGGTTGAGGGAGTGGGGTGTGTGTGTGTGTGTGTGTGTGTGTGTGTGTGTGTGTGTGTGTGTGTATGAGAGAAAGAAAAAGAGAGGGGTAGTGGGTTAGGATCTGGAGCAGGAGAAGGGCAGGGCAGACCAGAGGAAACCATGAGATCTTTAACTTCAGGGGGCAAAATGCCTATGCGGGTCTAGAGGGGCCCGTTCAGGTGAAGGCTGAACAGTGACCACTGCAACAGCAACCAACCAAGAAGTCTGAGCCCAGCTCTCTTCTAACCACTTTATGTGTATTATCTCCTTTAATCCTCACTACGACACTATGAGGAATATACTATCATTATCCCATTTTACAGATGAGAACACTGAGGTACAGAAAGCGTAGGCTGCTTCTTTAAGTCACAGTCAGGTGTCAATCAGACAGGTATTGAGTCCAGCAGTGAGGCTCCCAGGTTCACACCTGTCCCATCTCCATCTCCCATGGGGCCACTGTATGGTTCCAGGTAACCACAGCTGACCCCAGGGAGGATCTACTATGTATCAGGTACCACGCAGGGGCTTTGCTCACATTATTTAACCTGCATAACAAGGGAAGGGAGGGATCACCACTCCCATTTTACAGATGAGAAGACTGAGGCTCAGGAGACAGAGAGGCTGCTGGCCTGTGCCCAGGGTCGGCCCTGGGTCTCAGGTTCTGGCAGATTCTGGAGGGTCTGATTATGGAGCCCTGCTTCTCCAGACGCTGACACATAACAGTGCAGGGGCTGTTGTTGGGTTTCTGAGCAAAATCAAGGTGCCCCTTCTGGAGGCTCTGGAGCCCTCTGGGGTCCTTTGGCCCAGTCTTGACTCTTCCTCTCCATTCCCACCAGTGTTCTGAGCCCAGCCCTGCCCCAGTTCTGGACCAGACCAGTGAGGCTCTGAGTTATTTAACAAGGCCAGAGCCCCTGCCAGTCCCTCTTTTCCTAATAGAAAGCAAACATGTTAAATAATTCTGCTGGCCCCTTAGATCAAGCGGAACCTTAGGCCCCAGAGACCCCTTACTCTGCCAAGGGCCTGTTCTAGCAGTGAGATTTGTTAACTCATTAGCAGAGAAGCGGCTGCACTCTACATAATTCCTGGGCATATGAACCACCATCTGTGCTCGGCATCCTGGGCACACTGCATCCAGGTCAGTCTGCTCTGGCCAGCAGAGCCTTGGAGGCAGGGCCTTTCCTGCCAGCCACACTGGGGGCTGAACCTTTGAGAAGAACAAGATACAGAACCCTGGAAGCAGAAGGACCTGTGCAGGGAAGCAAATTCAGAGGAAATGCAGGGAGGAGGCCTGGAGGCGATCTGGTCAGGGAAGACTCAAATGGGCTGGAGGGAGGAACTCAGGTTCACTGAGCACTTGTTATATGTGCTGTGTTTAGTCGCTCAGTCGTGTCCGACTCTTTGTGACCCCATGGACTGTAGCCCACCAGGCTCCTCTGTCCATGGGGATTCTCCAGGCAAGAATACTGGAGTGGGTTGCCATGCCCTCCTCCAGGGTACCTTCCCAACCCAGGGATTGAACCCAGGTCTCCCTCACTGCAGGAGGATTCTTTAGCATCTGAGCCACAAGGGAAGCCCTTCTAAGCCTGATCACTTAATGGGACAAATGTTCCCATTTTGCAGATGAGAAATTCAGGGCTCAGAGAGATTGTGACCTGCCCAGAGTCACATATCTTGGCTCTGGTGGGGCAAAGATTCAAACTTAGGACCCTGGTGAGCCCTAACTCCATCTTCTTCCTCCCAACCATACTGTCTAGGTTTGCTCATCACTGCGGGGGACTCTTCATGGCTCCTCCACTTCTGTTGCCCCCTAAAGCCACCAGGAGACTCCCTGAAGAGGGAAGACTAGTTAAATCTCAGTCTTCAACCAGGAAGGGCTGAGATGGTCCCTCTGGAGGAGCCAGCATTTCCTGGCAGAGATGCCACCCCTCATCCCCAGAAGTTTGTAAACCAAACATTAGAATTGGATTTGCAGAATCTGCTGGGAAAGGTGAGTGAGGCAGGAAGCAGGGGGAGGGATGCTGGGAGAAGAAGTGAAAACTGAAGGTGTTAGTCACTCAGTCATGTCTGATTCTTTGTGACCCCATGGACTGTAGCCCTCCAGGCTCCTCTGTCCGTGGAATTCTGTAGGCTAGAATACTGGGGTGGGTAGCACCCCAAGTCAGGCCCTAGGTGGCTTCATGGAGGGGAGGGGCACAGTGTGGTGCTGAGGGAGCATTAATCCCAACTGAGCCCCCAGGGGTGGGCCAGATACTCCTGGGGCCCCTACCAGCTCCGATACTCTGTGGCTCCCTAATCCAGTGTTTGGAAGCAAATGGAACAAAGGGTCTGGGGCTCAGGGATGGAGGCTGGAGAGGGGGCTTGGGAGTGGGCAGCAGCTCTGAGCTAGGCCCCAGGTAGGTCCATTTGTAGGGGAAGGGGGCTGATGGTCATGAAGGACAGGCCCAGGGTGGGGTTTCCCAGGAGAGCCCTGAGCCAGGGCAGCCGGGAGGAAGCCAGAGGGGCAAGACTCAGTACCTGGGCTGGGAGTCAGGGCCTGGCTCAGCTCTGGTGCTGCTGACTGACTGTGTGACCTGGGTAAGTCTTGTTATTCCATCCCTGAATGCAGGGCTGCTGAGAAGGTGCGAGAGAGGTCAAGAAAGCAAAAGCCAGGGAGGAGGATCCATCCTAAACAAAGAGGGTGGGGCCTGACCACTGACCTGCATCAGGCCTGGTTCTGCTCCACCTTCCTCTACGCCCAGCCTCCTAGTGACTGATTGGCCAAACTCTGGTGTCCCTGCCCCCAAGAGCCCAGCTGATTGGAGGAGGCAGGTCTTTATGCAAATAAGGCTGCTGCCTCCCTCCTCCCCCTTCTCCCCTGAGGGAAACCTCACTTACCATCACTGGGATCTCGCACACACTGGCTTGATTTCCCCCAGGAGTGGCTGGAGACACTTGTAAAGCATCTGATTTACTGTCTAAACGCAGGACAGCTCAAGCTGTCTTTCCCTAGGATGCACACTGCTCCCACAGCCCTATCCTACTTCCTATCCCTTCCTACGTCCATACTGTTCCCCCTTCCTATCCACATTTGTGTGACTTTGGGCAAGCCCTTCACTTCTCTGAGTGTCACGCTCCTCTACCATTAAATGGTGGTGAGAATGCTTACTTCATGGATTAGTCTTGATTATTTACACATTCTCAAAACTTGAAACATGCTGATATTTCTCGGGAGCCTCCTGTGTGTCAGGTCCTGTTCTGGGTGCTGAGGACATGAAAGGGGCAGTGAAGATAAGGACCCACTCCTTCCTGGTTCTCTTGAGAGGGTTATCAGGGGGCTATATTGAGGACCTGGCTGGAAAGGTGTCGATGAAGTGGCTGACCACCACGACAATGCAGAGTAGACAAGTGACTCAGCCCGGGGGCATCTGGAGAGTCAACAGCAGCAGTCAGGCCAGGCTGGCCCGAGCCTGTCGCCGAGTCTGACCCCACAATGTACCTACCATGCAGCCCTGCTGATTTCCATACCTGCAACCCAGCAAGGTGAACTGCTTCTCCGGGGACATCCAGCTCTTTTCCCAAGCATCAGGTCGCAGGAGGTCCAGCCATGCTGGCTCCTTCTGTCATCAGAGTCCTGACCAGGGGCTCTTGGCCCAGGCAGATAAGGGTAGCCTGTCAGGTGGGTACCCCTGAGCTGGTAGCCCCCTGGCTCCCCATCTGTCCCTGCTCTCTCCCACCCCTGGTGCTTCCTGCAGGATTGCATGGGACTGCAGGTGGGGAAGGGGGTGGTGAGAGGCTCTGAGCCTTATCAGACACTCCCCCCGTGCTTTGTCCTGAAGCCAACAGTGAGTGTCTCCCTCTCTCCATTCTGATCACAGACATTTTAATCATTATAATTATCACCTGAGAAATTGGGTTTCTGCTCTAGACAATTAAAACGAAATTCAGCTCTGCCTTCTCTCTCTCAGCTTTAAATCTGATGGTGCATTTTATAACACATCTGGAAACAGGAGTTAGAGGAGATCCTGAGGGGGTGAAAAGGAGCGTGGGGTGAATGTGGGTCTGACGGCATGTCTGGGATGGGGTGCGTGTGTGCACAAGAGCGGGTATGTACATGTGTTTGTGCCTGTGTGTGTAGGATCAGGTGGGCTTCCCAGGTGGCGCTAGTGGTAAAGAATCTGCCTGCCAATGCAGGAGATGCCAGAGACAAGAGTTCCACCCCTGGGTTGAAAAGACTGCCCAGAGAAGGCATGGCAAACCACTCCAGTGTTCTTGTCTGAAAATTCTCATGGACAGGGGAGCCGGACGGGCTGTGGTCCAGAGGATCACAAAGAGTTGGACACGACTGAAACGACTTAGCACACACACATAGGATCTGCAGGTTATGTGGGCTCGTGTGTGTGCACATGTGTGTTTGAACAGGTGTAGGTGTGGACATGGGCTTCCCTGGTAGCTCAGCTGGTAAAGAATCAGCCTGCAATGCAGGAGACCTGGGTTCGATCCCTCAGTTGGGAAGATCCCCCGGAGAAGGGAACAGCTACCCACTCCAGTACTCTGGCCTGGAGAATTCCATGGACTGTACAGTCCACAGGGTCACAAAGAGTTGGACACGACTGAGCGCCTTTCACTTTCAGGTGTGGACACTGTGAGTGCATGTGAATGCATGAACGTGCCTGAGGATATGTGTGTGAGCATGTGCCCTGTGCCTGAGTAGTGAGGGAGAGGGAGCAGTGACAAGATGCAAGCAGCAGCTATGGACAGAGAATCCTACGAACAGAGGAGCCTGGTGGACAACGGTCCATAGGGTGGCAAACAGCTGGACACAACTGAGGTAACTTAGCACAGCAGAGCACACAAGGAGATTAGAGAGGGGGGAAAACAAAAATTATACACACAGACACATAATCATATTCAAAACAAAATGAGGAAACTCGTGGTAACTGGTCTTTATTTCCATAAATGATTGTGTGGTCAGAGCTGTTATTCATAACTACCCTCCTTCACTACTCATCCCATATTCCCTTTGCCCCCAGTAATGACTTCAGATGGTCCTAGTTCTTTATGGTTATGGGACCCAAACCTTCATTCCCGAGAGTGTGAGGCATTTGTAGTCCTACCTGGATTGGGTTGTTGTGGTTTTCCACTGGCTTTAATCATAGGGCATGATAATACTAAGAGACACCCGAGGGGCTGTCCTGTATTCCAGACACACGCTCCCTTACCTCCTTTGTGGGGTATCAGTCCAATTTCTCCTTGCTAGTCAGGATCAGTCACCCCAGTGAGCACCGTAACTCCCTTCATTACCTATTGATTTGGGTCCCAAGGAACTTAAAGTAGGAAGCATCAGAACTTCCAGTTCAATAGACTTGTTGCCATGTTTGCCAGTGGAAACACATTCCTCTCTGGCACTGCCCCTGGCCAGCAGGGCATAAGGTTAACTAATACTCTCCAGACTTGGCACCCGTACACATCTCTGTAAAACATACTTAATCTTGAAACAAAGACATTAACAAGGTAATAATTTCTCCTAACATAATATATCACCAACTCAATGGACATGAGTTTAAGCAAACTCCAGGAGATAGTGAAGGACAGGGCAGTCGGACACGACTTAGCGACTCAACCACAACAACAATAGAATGCGACTATTCTGTTTACAACCAAAAATTTTGCTAGTGAGTCACTAGGGATGATAGTGAGTGGATCTACTCCCACTTCCGCCTCTTGATTCTTGGCTTTGGGGGAAATAGCACCACATACAAAAGTAGTTATCCAAATAGGATGACAAGGTTTTGCTCCCAGACTCTAAGGGTCTGCACTGTGCTTCATCTGTAAGGGCCTGTCCTAGGCTCCTCACAGCAACCTGATTTGCCACTGACACTTGACAAGCCACTGGCTCTGCTGGACCCAAATATCAGCACCAATTGCGCAGCAGCCTGGAACTGTTGCAGAGCCTTCTCTCGTTACAAGTTCAAAACTTTCAGCTTTTCCGAACACTTGATAAATAAGTCAGAGCAACATACCTGAGATGAGGAATATGTTGCCTCCAAAATCCAGAAGGCCTATTATACATTGTGCCTTATTCTGGTTGTAAGAAGGGCCCGATGCAGTATCTTATTCTTCCCCTTAGGAGGGATATCTCAACATGCCTCACATCCCTGCTACTCTAGAAATGTCATTGAAATGGAACGCTCCTGAATTGTCATTGGATTTATTTCCCACCCCCTGGCATATAAATGTCTTAATGATAAGTCTATAATAGTTGCTACTCCTTTCTCACTAGGTCCAGTCAACATAATGTCACCAACGTAACAGATCAGTGTGATGTCTCGTGGGAGGAAGATCCAGATCCCTGAGAACTGAGTGATGACGTAGAGCTGGAGAGCCAATACCCTACTGAGGTAGGGCAGTGGAGGCATACGCCTGGCCTTGTCAGCTGAAAGCAAACTGTTTCTGGTGATCCTTATTGACAGGCATGATTTTTACAAAGCATTTGACAGATCAATAGCCGCGTCCCAGGTACTGGGGAATACGTTAATTTGCTCAAGTCATAAAAGGACATCTGGTACAACAGCTGCAACTGGAGTCACCAGCTAATTAAGCCGATGGTAATCCACTGTCATCCTCCAAAATCCATCTGTCTGCTGCACAGGCCAAGGAGGTGAGTTGAATGAGGATATGGTGGGAATCACTGCCGCTGCATCTTTCCAGTCTGTGATGATGGCACTGATCTCTGCAACCCCTCTAGGAATGTGGCGCTGGTTTTCGTTTACTACTTTTCTAGGTGGAGAAAGTTCTAGTAGTTTCTGTATGGTCTGTCACATCATAGTAGCCCTCATTCCACAAGTCAAAGATTCAATGCGGGAAGTCTGCCAGCTGCTCAGTGTATCTCTTCCAGTTTATGCATTCTGGAACTGGGGAGACTCAGGCCCAACACTGGGCCCACTGTGAGACAGACCTGAGCTAAAATTCCACGGATCATAAGCCGCTTCCCTGACTGGAGGGTCACAGTGTCCTTTTCAGTTTTCTGGAATTTGTGTCAGCTCAGAGCCAATGGGGAATAATTCTCTAAAAGTCTGATTATTTCATTTCCCCCAGCATACGGTTACCCTGGTAAAAGGCCAAAGTCCCTTTAAGGGAGGCTAGGAGGAAATCTAACTATGAATTTTTGCAATGTACCAGGGTCCTTCCTCAAGGAGACCCAGGCTCATCTTTGTTCAAGCCTCTCTGTACTAAGTCAGGTCTGGGCATTGACTGAGAAGCCGTGACTCTGTTTTCATATTGTGAAAAGGTGTAAAAGTGAAAGTCGCTCAGTTGTGTCCGACTCTTTGTGACTCCTTGGACTACATCAGTTCAGTTCAGTTGCTCAGTCGTGTCCAACTCTTTGCGACCCCGTGAACCACAGCACGCCAGGCCTCCCTGTCCATCACCAACTCCTGGAGTCCACCCAAACCCATGTGCATTGAGTTGGTGATGCCATCCAACCATCTCATCCTCTGTCATCCCTTTCTCCTCCTGCCCTCAATCTTTGCCAGCATCAGGGTCTTTTCAAACGAGTCAGCTCTCCACATCAGGCGGCCAAAGTATTGGAGTTTCAGCTTCAATATCAGTCCTTCCAATGAACACCCAGGACTGACCTCTTTTAGGATGGACTGGTTGGATCCCCTGGCAGTCCAAGGGACTCTCAAGAGTCTTCAACGCCACAGTTCAAAAGCATCAATTCTTCTGCACCCAGCTTTCTTTATAGTCCAACTCTCACATCCATACATGACTACTGGAAAAACCATAGCCTTGACTAGATGAACCTTTGTTGGCAAAGCAATGTCTCTCCTTTTTTTTTTTTTTTTAAGGAATTAATATCTTAATGAAATTGAATTTAGCAAAAACCTTTCCAAAGAGTGCCACTTCCACACTGGTAGCACGAAGAATTCTATGGACCTGCTCATCAGTAAAATAAGTATAAATTGGGAAAATAATTTTTTTGGACCTTTTTAATTTTTATTTTTACTTTATTTTACTTTACAATACTGTATTGGTTTTGCCATACATTGACATGAATCCACCACAGGTGTATATGAGTTCCCAATCCTGAACCCCCTCCCACCTCCCACCCCATATCATCTCTCTGGATCATCCCCGTGCACCAGCTCCAAGCATCCTGTATCCTGCATTGAACATAGACTGGCGATTTGTTTCTTACATGATAGTATACATGTTTCAGTGCCATTCTCCCAAATCATCCCACCCTCTCCTTCTCCCTCAGAGTCCAAAAGTCTGCTCTATACATCTGTGTCTCTTTTGCTGTCTCACATACAGGGTTATCATTACCATCTTTCTAAATTCCATATATATGTGTTAGTATACTGTATTGGTGTTTTTCTTTCTGGCTTACTTCACTCGGTATAATCGGCTCTAGTTTCATCCATCTCATCAGAACTGATTCAAATGTATTCTTTTTAATGGCTGAGTAATACTCCATTGTGTATATGTACCACAGCTTTCTTATCCATTCATCTGCTGATGGACATCTAGGTTGTTTCCATGTCCTGGCTATTCTAAACAGTGCTGTGATGAACACACCTATGGACACCTTATCTTCGACAAAGGAGGCAAGAATATACAATGGAGTAAAGACAATCTCTTTAACAAGTGGTGCTGGGAAAACTGGTCAACCACTTGTAAAAGAATGAAACTAGATCACTTTCTAACACCATACACAAAAAAAACTCAAAATGGATTAAAGATCTAAACATAAGACCAGAAACTGTCTCTCCTTTTTAATATGCTGTCTAGCTTGGTCATTTTCCTTCCAAGGAGCTAGCGTCTTTTAATTTCATGGCTGCAGTCACCATCTGCAGTGATTTTGGAGCCCAGAAAAATAAAGTCAGCCACTGTTTCCACTATTTCCCCATCTATTTGCCATGAAGTGATGGGACCAGATGCCATGGTCTTAGTTTTCTGAATGTTGAGCTTTAAGCCAACTTTTTCACTCTCCTCTTTCACTTCCATCAAGAGGCTTTTTAGCTTTTCTTCACTTTCTGCCATAAGGGTGGTGTTATCTGCATATCTGAGGTTATTGATATTTCTCCCAGCAATCTTGATTCCAGCTTGTGCTTCCTCCAGCCCAGCATTTCTCATAATGTAGTCTACATACAAGTTAAATAAGCAGGGTGATGATATGCAGCCTTGACGTCCTCCTTTTCCTATTTGGAACCAATCTGTTGTTCCATGTGTAGTTCTAACTGTTGCTTCCTGACCTGTATAGAGGTTTCTCAAGAGGCAGGTCAGGTGGTCTGGTATTTCCATCTCTTTCTGAATTTTCCACAGTTTATTGTGATCCACACAGACAAAGGTTTTGGCATAGTCTTTGCTTAGTGGGCACATATGAATGAATTTGGCCTGATCCAACTTGGTGTTCCTTCCATCATTATCTCACACCCTTAATATCCATCCCCACACATGTTCGTTGGACTTCTGTCTGTATAAATTAGAAAATCCAAGTAGTTCTTTCAGAGTATAGCATACCTTTTTGTGGGTCACTTTGTACTTCACTCTGGCAGCTTCAGGGACTTGAGCCCAGTTATAGGTCTAGAAGTGAAAGAAGAATGAAGGGTACTGAGAATAATCAGTATTGTCCTGCAAGGCAATTGGAGGATATTGCAGGTTCTTCAGTGGCAATGCAGTTAATCCTCTCAGATGGGGATGCTGAGGCTTCTTATCCAGGGGTGGAGAGGATCCTTCTATCTGCATAGACTCATCAGAATTTAGAAACTCAATATCCTCATCTTCATCAAGGTCTTTCCACATGCCCCCTTTCCAGTTTTCAAGATCCTATTCTTCCCTAATCAATACTTTCACCATAACACTAGGCACCCTGAGAGGCAGGGTGCCTATTTCCATCTTCTTGTAAATCAGCCACTTTTAGGATGTGGTTCTGGGTTTGGTTTTTAGCAATCTTAGTCCTGTGACTACTGGAGATTAAGGGTCTCTTTCAGAGCATACATACAGGCCTTCAGATCACTTTTCCCTTTTTAAGTTAGAAATTCATATTCCTGAGTTCATCTTTTTCTTTTCCCTCTTTGACCAGTAACATTAGA
The DNA here is from genome assembly GCF_016772045.2 of Ovis aries. Lineage (NCBI taxonomy): Eukaryota > Metazoa > Chordata > Mammalia > Artiodactyla > Bovidae > Ovis > Ovis aries. The sequence goes on from NC_056055.1 coordinate 237,518,634, forward strand.
AGCCACCAGCCAATCCCATTAAACTCACTAGTTTGACAAAAATGTTTAAATGTATTGTACATATGGTCACTCAGATCTTTGTTCCTTACAAGTGTTTGGTTAGGAGTATCCAATAGTGATATTTTGCATGTATCTATTGCCAGGTTTATACCATGGACTTTAACTCTTTTTATCACTGGAAGTAGTCATCAGTGTTTTTAAATCTAATCAGAGTTAGAGAGTCGATTCAAAACCTTAGAATTAATTCAGAGAATAATTCATCCTTAAGATTTTGTACATCTAGAGCCACCCTCAGCACCAATATTCATACTAGTCAGGACTCTCTGGAGGAACAGAACCATCCGGATATAGATATAAATATAGATATAGGTAGAATTATTAGAAAGAATTGGTTATGGAGACTGGCAAGTCCAAATCTGTAGTGTGGGCCAGCAGGCAGAGTCCCAGGATAGCTGCTGGTGCAGAAGGAGCCGAAAGCAGCCTGAAGGGGAATCTCCCCTTGCTCAGGGAAGCCAGTCTTTTTGTTCCATTCAGGCCTTCAACTGATTGGATGGGGCTCACCCACATGATGGAGGGCAATCTGATTACTCAAATTTCACAGATTTAAATGTTAATCTTATTCCAAAACACTCTTCAAGTTGACACAAAAGTTAACCATCACAAAGCCTGATCATAAAAGTATAAGCTAATATTTGTGGGCACATATTGAGCACTTACTGTGTGTCCAGCTCTGTACTCAGCACTTCAAATACTTCACTTCATTTCACCGTCATGACCTCCCTGTAAGTTCTATGAATGGCCATTCTTTTATTTCCAGGAAACCAAGCCTTGGAGAGATGGAGCACTCACCCAAAGTCACAACTTTTAAGTGGGAGACTCCAACAAGCATGAATCCAGTGCTGCCTCCTCCATAGCCCATGAGCCAAACCACCTTGCAGGGCTGATATAGTTATAGTTGGGGCCATGGCCACAGGGGTGGTAAGAAAGGGCTGGGATAGAGACCTGAGAATCTGGGCTAATAGAAGAGGGTGACAGCAGAGTTTGCAGGACACAGAGCTGAGTATGAAAAGAGACTGAAGGTCAGTTTGGGGAGGAAAGATAGTGAGCTCATTCATGTTAAATATAGAAAAGCAAGGGGCACTTCTCTCCCTACTCTCTCTCCCAGAGTCATCTAGTCTGAAAAAGAAATATGGCTTTCTGTCAATTCCTGATGACTTCCAAGCTTGTATCTCCAACCCCAGACACTGTTCTCTGTAGCAGTCAGACTAGGATATCTAGCAGCCCCAAATCTCAGCGGCTTAAAATTATTAAGGCTTCTTATTCACTCACACCACTTGCCCTTTCCAGTTACCTGGGGCCCTGATGCATATTATTCTCACTCCAGTCTTGCTGGTCATCAAGGCAGAGAGGAAAAACGAATGAGTAGAATTGTGCACAGGCTTTTAAGTACTCATTAACTCTGAAGAGAGATGACAGTTCTTCCTTTCGGGTCTCAGAAAAGAGATCTCTCTCTGAGGTCTCTCTCAGGAAAGAGATAAGCGCATTTTCAGGAGTCCTCACATAGATGTGGAAACAGCATGCCTTTAGAAATATCTGATGAAAGAGTCTCAGTTCTCACTTGTATTAGGGGTCTCCTGGGATGAGACTTGATACTACTGAAGATAAGTCATAACTGAAAACTCATAGTCGCAAACACATTGTATCAAAGGAGACTATTAGCATCAGTGAGGTGTGGCTTCTTTCATAGATGGGTACCAACATCAATACCTCTGAACTTGAGACAGAGGGACAGAATGGGGGAAGTGGCTGGGACAGAATTGCCAAGTCCAAAGGCTTCCTCCTCCTACCCCTCTGTGTCCACTCCTGTCACAGGAAGAGGACATGAAGAGGCCCCTGTCCCTCTCTGGCACATCACCCCATCTGTGTCTCAGGGGTGGGGCTGGATGATACTTAATGCTGCCTCTGCCTTCACACTGGAATCTTTCTCCTAATCTTGCCCAGACCCCCCTGTGCCCACTCCTGTCACCCCATCATCCCTGAATCTTAATATTAAATAATGGAACCAGTAACCTGGCTAATTGTGTGAGTCTGAAAATCATCCAACGGAGAAGCTGCGTGGGCAGCCCCTGCTTCCACTTCATCACCCTCCCTAATGCATTGCCTGACACTTTCCATTTATTTTTCAATTTCTTCACCATCAGAAATGACAATTAAATTTTCAGTGTAAATACTGCTTTACCAAACTGAATTAATTATGGGTGAGGAGACAGGTTCCAGCAGCATGATCAGAGCATCTCAGACATCAACACTTCTGTCTTCACCAAGGCCCCACAGTAAGGGGCAAGAGGCTCAGAGTTTATCCTTGGAAAACACTGCTTGGAACCTCACTGGGAGTCACCTAGCTCCTGGCTCCATGCCCTCTTGCAGCCTTCTCCCATCAGAGAGAGCCTGAGGGCAGCAAACACATTTCTCCTTGGGAGGGCTTTGAAATTGGAAGGAACTGGCTATTTTGTAGATGAATAAACAAGGCCCAGAAAGTGGAGAATCTCACTCTCTGTGGCCTATCAGAGGACTGATATCACAGTACGAACGGACAACCTGAATTTGAGAAAAGATAGAAGTCTGCAAGGAGAAATAGAACCTGAGCATTCACCTACCTGGGATAGATGGAAGAATGTAAAGCTGCAAAAATAAATAAATGTAAAACAGAAAGCTAGTTTACGTTTTTTTTTTCTTCTCAAATCCCAGGCACTCACTGGAAAATCAGGGAGACTCCTGAGGAAGCATTCATGTGGTACTGGCAAAGAAGGGGTACTACCCACTGCAAAACCCCCCTAGAGCAATCTCCTCTAAGAGCCGTTAAGACTTAATCTGCAGAGCAAAGAGAAAGAGAAACTGTTGTCTTAGGGACATAGTATACCTAATACTGAAAACTAATCACATCATAAGAAATATACCCTCCCACACTCCTCCTACACTGGCTAGCAAGTACTGAGTAAAAATAACAATGGATTATGTCTGGGAGAGCTTTCAGAGACAGGTTATCACCAGCATACAGCACAAAGAAAAGATTCAAAAGCAGAGGGATGGGGAACAGACACTGGGAATTAACCTCTGAAAAACCATCCAACATCTTAACCTTAATTATCACCAGAAGAAATTAAAGCCTGTGCTATACCAAGGATAACCATAGCAACCACAGAGCTCAAACCTAGTCTGACTAGTCAAGTGCTGATAGATTAACACATACTCCCACATTAAAGGTCTAACAAGCAAAGGTGTACATATCTCCAAGCGTAACCTCACTACCTGTCATCCTACAAAAGATATCCAGCTTTAAACAAAAAGTCATAAGATATATGAAAAGGCAAGAAAAAAAGATACTAAGCAATTATCAACACCAAATTAGACATGGCACAGATATTGGAACTATCAGACAGGGAATTTCAAATTACTATGATAATATATGAAAGATTCTAATGAAATGTTTGACAACATTTAATATCAAATGATTAGTCTCATCAGAGACAGAAATGCTAAGAGTCAAGTGACGATATTAAAAAGAAGAAAACATAGTTACAGAGATGGGAAATACCTTCCATGCTCTCACCATAGACTTGAGATAACAGAGGCAAGAATCAGTGAACTTGTGGATAGATCAGTCAATTACCCTATCTGAATCAAAATGAAACAAACACATATGAAAAACTGTAGCACTTCCAAGAACTGTTGAGCAATGCAAAATAGCATAGTATATAAGTAATTGCACTCTCAAAAGGACAAAATAGAAAAAAAAATATTTTAAGAAATGATGTACAAGAATTTTCTAAAATTAAAGATAAACATCAACCTACAGGTTCAAAAAGCTTTGAAAACATCAAACAGGGTCAATATCAAAAATCTAAATGAATATAAAAGTAAACCAAAAAAATCTAGGCAAATAAATTCAAACTTAAATTGCTGGAAACCATAAATGAAATTATAAAGTGAGTCAAAGAACTAAGGCATACATACGGAGGAACAAAGATAAGAGTGTCAGCAGACTCCTTATCAGAAAGCATGCAAACAAGAAGACAATGGGAAAGGGAAACAAAATATTAAAAATGCGTCAACAAAATTCTACACCCAATGGGAGCATCCTTGGAAATGATGAGCAATAAGTATTTTTCAAGACAAACAAAAACTAAATCAATTCATTACTGGCAGACCTACTCTGATTAAGAATTATTAAAGGAAGTTCTTCAGGCCAAAGGACTATATCAGTGTAAATTTAGACCTACAAAAAGAAAGAGTACAAGGGATATAAAGAAAGACAAAATCAACTTTTCATTATTTTTAATTTCTCTAAAACATAAATGCCTAAAGAAAAATAGTAACAATGTGTTATGTGATTAAAGCATATGTAAAAGGGAAATATATGGCAAAAAATGGGAATGCAAAGATGGGAATAAGGAATATATTGTTGACAGGTCACGAGGTGGCATGAGGTGGCAGATTACTATTTTAAAGTACACTAATGTTAATTAAAATGTAAATTACCCCTTTCGAATCACTAAAACTTTTGAAAAGAGAAAAATAAGAGAGATAAAATAGAATCACAAAATAAATTCTCACTTACCTCAAGAGAAGGCAGGAACAAAGAAACAAATAAATGTAGCAGTTAGAAAGCAGCTGACAAAATGATAGATTTCAAATCAACTATATCAAATCACCCTAAATGTAAATGGATTAAGCACACCAACTACCAGGCAGAGATTTTTCTAATTAAACAAAGAAGCAATATGCAACTATATGTTGTCTACAACAACCTCTCTCTAAACATAAAAATGTCAAGTGGTCAAAATTGAAAGAATGGGGAAACATACACTAACTGAAAGAAAGCTGAAGTGGTTATACACATGCCAGATAAAATCTACGTCAGAGCAAGAAACATCATCAGCTATAAAGGCTGTATACTGTCACCCTGCTTATTTAACTTATATGCAGAGTGCATCATGAGAAACGCTGGGCTGGAAGAAGCACAAGCTGGAATCAAGATTGCTGGCAGAAATATCAGTAACTTCAGATATGCAGATGACACCACCCTTACGGCAGAAAGTGAAGAGGAACTAAAAGCCTCTTGATGAAAATGAAGAAGGAGAGTGAAAAAGTTGGCTTAAAGCTCAACATTCAGAAAACAAAGATCATGGCATCTGATCCCATCACTTCATGGGAAGTAGATGGGGAAACTGGAAACAGTGTCAGACTTTATTTTTTGAACTCCAAAATCACTGCAGATGGTGACTGCAGCCATGAAATTAAAAGACACTTACTCCTTGAAAGGAAAGTTATGACCAACCTAGATAGTATATTCAAAAGCAGAGACGTTACTTTGCCAACAAAGGTCGGTCTAGTCAAGGCTATGGTTTTCCTGTGGTCATGTATGGATGTGAGAGTTGGACTGTGAAGAAAGCTGAGCGCCGAAGAATTGATGCTTTTGAACTGTGGTGTCGGAGGAGACTCTTGAGAGTCCCTTGAACTGCAAGGAGATCCAACATGGCAAAACCAATACAGTATTGTAAAGTAAAATAAAGTAAAATTTAAAAAAAAAAAGTCTTCTAAAAAAAATAAAAATAAATAAATAAAGGCAATCAGCCTTGGGTGTTCTTTGGCAGGAATGATGCTAAAGCTGAAGCTCCAGTACTTTGGCCACCTCATGCAAAGAGTTGACTCATTGGAAAATACTCTGATGTTGGGAGGGATTGGGGGCAGGAGGAGAAGGGGACGACAGAGGATGAGATGGCTGGATGGCATCACCGACTCGATGGACGTGAGTCTGAGTGAACTCCCGGAGTTGGTGATGGACAGGGAAGCCTGGTGTGCTGCAATTTATGGGGTCTCAAAGAGTCAGACACAACTGAGCGACTGAACTGAACTGAACTGATAAAGGACATTACATAATGATAAGTGGAAGAGTTCTACAAGAATACATAGAAATCCTAAATGTGTACCCACCTAACAGCAAAACTTCAAAATATTTAAAGAAAAAAAGAAACTGATGAGACAGAAAGGAGAATTTTTTTTTTAATTCACAATTATAGCTGGAAATATCATCACTACTCTCTCTGTAATTGATAGACTGAAAAGGCAGAAAATCAGAAAATCTGTAAAGGTATATATGACCTGAAGAGTATTATCAAACAGCTTGACCTGGCTGATATTTACAGAGCACCCAACAACAGCAGAGTACACATTCTCAAGCGCACATGGAACCTTCACCAACGCAGTGCATGTTCTGGACCATAAAACAAACCTTAGCACCTTTAAAAGAATAATGTCAATAATAATACAAATTGTGTTATAAATAATAACAGAATTAAACTAGAAATCAATAAGAAAAATATCACCTGGGAAATGACCAAATACTTGAAAATTGAATAATAAGTAGATCCAGAAAGAAATCTTAAGGGAAATAGAAAACATTTTTTGAATAAATCAAAATTGGGGGTATATAGCAGCATGTAGAGGAAAAATTCTACCATTAAATACAGGTATTTTTCTACTTACCCTGCCACAACAGAGACCCACATATGGAGTTGTAAAGAACAAAAGTTTATTTTCTCACAATAATAGAGGCTAGAAATTTAAGATCAAGATATACTAGCAGAAGTGGTTTCTGGTGAGTCCTTTCTTCCAGACTTCCAGGTGGCCACCTTCTTCCTGTGCCCTCACATGCTCTTCCTCTGTGCATGCACGCACCTGCTGTTTCTTCCTATTCTTATAAAGACACCAGCTCTTGGATAAAGGTCTCACTTCTGTGACTTCATTTAACCTTAGTTACCCCTTGAAGGTCCTATCTCCAAAAATAGTCCATTGAGGACGAGACTGTCAACATAAGGATCTGAAAAGGACACAGTTTAACCCACAACAATCGTATAGTAGAAACAATGAAGGGCCTAAGATTAGTATCATAAGTTCACACTATAAGCAAATTAAACTCAAAATAAGCAGGAGAGAAGATATGACAAAGATAGAATAGAAACCAACAAAATTGAAAATGGAAACAAAATAGAGACATTTTAGAAACAAAAGCTGATTCTTAGGAAAAAAGCCCGATATAACTTATGTATCTAGCCAGTCTCACCAAGAAAAAAGAAGAGAAAAAATAACTTACCAAAATCAAAAATGAAAGAGAAGAAATCACTACTGACTCCATAGATTTCAAAAAGATGATAAAGACCACAAGAAATCTAAGAAAAATAGACATATACACAGTTGCCATTGTAAATTTCAATACCCCTCACTCCGTAACTAATGGAATAAGTAAATATGAAATAATCAAGGATTTAAAAGGCTTGAACAGCACAACCAACCAATGTGACCTAAACTGCATTTGTATAACACCCCACTCCACAACCACAGAGCACACATTATTTTCAAATGTGTATTGAATATTTATCAATACAAGCTGTATTTTAGGTCATAAAAATGTCTTGATAAATTTTAAGATTCAAGTCATATAATGTATGTTTCCTGACTACAATGGATTTTAGTTAGAAGTCAATAACAGAAAGATTTCTGGAAAATTCTCAAATATATGGAAATCAAATGACATACTTCTAAATAAACCACCAGCCAGAGAAAAAAATAAAAAAGAAATTGGAAAGTATTTTTAACTTAGTGAAAATAAATGTATATAGCACATCTTAAAAATCGTGTTTTCTAATGACCTGAAATTTTTGAAAAGAGAGAATTGAATATTAATACATACTACACTATGGATAAATCACAGAATAATTATGCAGATTGAAAGAAACCAGGCCAAAAAGAAAACATTCTCTCTGGCTTCATTTATATATAATTCTGTGTTATCTATAATAACAGCAAGAATATCAGCAATTGCCTGGGGATGGTGGGGGAGGAAGTGGTGTAAAGGAGGGATTACAGACAGGTAGATGGAAATTTGGGAGGGCGATGGTTATATTCATTATCTTGACTGTGGTGATGATTTCACAGGTGCATAAATCTCTCAAAACTTATCAAGTTGTGTGCTTTTTAAATTGCAGTTTGTAATATATCAATTATACCCCATTAAAGTGTATGTTAGAAATCTTATCAAGTGGTACACTTTAAATATAAGTAGTTTATAACTTGTGGTTGCCATGGGGGAAGAATGAGGGGAGGGGATAGGGAGTTTGGGATCGACATGTACACTCTGCTATATATAAAATGGATAACAAGGTCCTACTGTATAGGACAGGGAGCTCCGCTCAGGGTTACATGGCAGCCTGGATGAGAGGGGAATTTGGGGAAGAATGGATACATGTATATGTGTGATTGAGTACCTCTGTGGTCCACCTGAAACTGTCACAATATTCTCCAAGCTAGACTTCAACAGGTCATGAACCAGTAACTTCCAGATGTTCAAGCTGGATTTAGAAAAAGCAGAGATCAAACTGCCAATGTCCCTTGGATCATAGAAAAAGCAAGAGAATTCCAGAAAAACATCTAGTTCTGCTTCATTGACTACGCTACATCTTTTGACTGTGTGGATCACAACAAACTGTGGAGAATTCTTCAAGAGATAGGAATACCAGACCACCTGACCTGCTTCCTGAGAAGTCTGTATGCAGGTCAAGAAGCAACACTTAAAACCAGACTTGGAACAACAGACTGATTCTAAATTGGGAAAGGAGTATGTCAAGGCTATATATGGTCACCTTGCTTATTTAACTTATATGCAGTCCACATCATGCGAAATGCTGGACTGGATGAAGCACAAGCTGGAATCAAGATTGCTGGGAGAAATATCAATAACCTCAGATACACAGATGACACCACCCTTATGGCAGAAAGAGAAGAGGAACTAAAGAGCCTCCTAATGAAAGTGAAAGAGGAGAGTGAAAAACCTGGCTTAAAACTCAACATTCAAAAAACAAAGATCATGACATCCAGTCCCATCACTTTATGGCAAATAGATGGGGAAACATTGGGAACAGTGAGACACTTTATTTTCTTGGGTTACAAAATCATTACAGATGATTACTGCAGTCTTGAAGTTAAAAGACACTTGCTCCATGGAAGAAAAGCTATGATGAACCTAGACAGCATATTTTAAAAGCAGAAAGATTACTTTACCAACAAAGGTCCGTCTAATCAAAGCTATGGTTTTCCCAGCAGTCACATATGGATATGAGAGTTGGACCATAAAGAAAGCTGAGTTCTGAAGAATTTATGCTTTTGAACTGTAGTGTTGGAGAAGACTCTTGAGAGTCCCTTGGACTGCAAGGAGCAAATCAAACCAGTCCATCCTAGAGGAAATCAGTCCTAAATATTCATTGCCAGGACTGATGCTGAAGCTGAAGCTCCAATACTTTGGCCACCTGATGCAAAGAACTGACTCATTGGAAAAGACTCTGATGCTGGGAAAGATTGAGGGCAGTAGGAGAAAGAGATGACAGAGGATGAGATGGCTGTATGGCATCACCAACTCAATGGACATGAGTTTGAGCAACTCTGGGAGTTGGTGATGAACTGGAAAGCATGGCGTGCTGCAGTCCATGGGATCGCAAAGCGTTGGACTAACTGAGCGACTGAACTGAACTGAACTGATTGTGTTAATCAGTTTTGCTCCAATGTAAAATAAAAGTTAAAGAAATAATAAAAATAAAAGTTATACAAAAAATCAAAGAATGAGTTACTTATTGTAAGTTGATTGTTCCTCAATAAAGCTGCTTAAAATCAGTAAATAAGAACCTATTCAGCAGTTTGAGGAGAAGGCAATGGCAACCCACTCCAGTACTCTTGCCTGGAAAATCCCATGGACAGAGGAGCCTGGTGGGCTGCAGTCCATGGGGATGTGAAGAGTCAGACACGACTGAGTGACTTCACTTTCACTTTTCACCTTCATGCATTGGAGAAGGAAATGGCAACCCACTCCAGTGTTCTTGCCTGGAGAATCCCAGGGACGGGGGAGCCTGGAGGGCTGTCGTCTATGGGGTCGCTAACAGCCAGACATGACTGAAGCGACTTAGCAGCAGCATTCAGCAGTTTGTGCCTTCTCTAAGTACTATCCTTTCCTCCTTTCAGGTGTGGTGTATTGACATCACCTTGGAGATGTTAAGTCACTTCAGTCGTGTCCAACTCTTTACAATCCCATGGACTGTAACCCACCAGGCTCCTCTGTCCATAGGATTCTCCAGGCAAGAATATTGGATTGGACTGCCATGCCCTCCTCCAGATCTTCCCGACCCAAGGATTGAACCTGAGTCTATTATGTGTCCTACACTTACCACTAGCGCCACCTGAAAAGCCCTGGTGAGTCAGGCTGTAAAGAATCTTCCTGCAACGTGGGAGACCCAACTTCAGTTCCTGGGTCAGGAAGATTCCCTGGAGAAGGGAATGGCTACCCACTCCAGCATTCTTGACAGGAAAATTCCATGGACAGAGGAGCCTGGCAGGCTATAGTCCATGGGCTCACGAAGAGTGGGATAGGACCGAGAGAGTAACACTTTCATTTTCACTGGGCATGTTAGAATTGGGTTCTTATGACGATTAGTATACCTCCAGTAATTTTCCAAAAAGACAAGAACTTCCTGGAAATGCACATATTTGCTGTTGGACTCTTTCCAAATGAACGCTCTCTTTACCTGTCCCAAAGACTCTGGAGAGGTTCCAGGTGTGGCTGCCATTGGCCACCAGGGGCCCTGCCCACTGCTGAGCCTCTACAAATGTTAACCACGTTGTATTCACACAACAGCCCTGCAACATTACTCCTATTCTATACCCAAGGACCAAAGAAGTGAAGGAACACATTGAGGTTCACAGCCAGGACAAGGTAGAGTCAGGGCTGCAACACCGATTCATGCAACAGTGACTTTGGGGGGCTTAACACACCCTATAATCTCCATCACTTCCCTGACATCTTCCTTAGACACGTTATCTACCTACCTAGGGGAAACCAAGGCATCCCACTCCAGTCATCTCTTAACCCTGAGAGTGGATTTGGGGTCCTGGTACTTCCAGTGAATTGCACTGCCATCCCTTCTCCACAGCCCAGTGAGCAAAGAACACAAGGGCACAAGTCATCAGGCTCCCAGTCCTTGGGGTCTGGGACCAGGGTCCAGGTTAAGGTGAAGTCGGGGTGGGGTGCAAAGGAGGAAGAACATAGTTTGCACCTTTGTTTTACTGAGGGACACAGGCCAAAAACGAGGCTAAGTGTGGTTCATCACACGCTTAATTCTGTTCAGCTATGAAGTTTACCTTGACTGCACCTGGATATTACTGTAATTCCTCATCCTGTTTTCCTGCGGTTGAGAAAACAAAGATATGCCGTCCCATTCTGATTGGATTCTGACATCCGCAAAATCTCTGGAGCAAGGGTATCTGATGGGACCTGGATGCTCCTGGAACTTATGTAAACTAGAGCAGTTAAAAAGCATACTAATTCAGATTCCTGGAGGTTTATAATACCTTGTAGACAAAAGGTTGGCTTATAGCCCAACATTCAGAAAACGAAGATCATGGCATCTGGTCCCATCACTTCATGGGAAGTAGATGGGGAAACAGTAGAAGCGGCGTCAGACTTTTATTTTGGGGGGCTCCCAAATCACTGCAGATGGTGATCACAGCCATGAAATTAAAAGACGCTTACTCCTTGGAAGGAAAGTTATGACCAACCTAGATAGCATATTCAAAAGCAGAGACATTACTTTGCCAACAAAGGTCTGTCTAGTCAAGGCTTAGGTTTTTCCAGTAGTCATGTGTGGATGTCAGAGTTGGACTGTGAAGAAAGCTGAGTGCTGAAGAATTGATGGTTTTGAACTGTGGTTTTGGAGAAGACTCTTGAGAGTCCCTTGGTCTGCAAGGAGATCCAACCAGTCCATTCTAAAGGAGGTCAGTCCTGGGTATTCACTGGAAGGAATGATGCTAAAGTTGAAACTCCAATACTTTGGCCACCTCATGTGAAGAGTTGACTCATTGGAAAATACTCTGATGCTGGGAGGGACTGGGGGCAGGAGGAGAAGGGGAGACAGAGGATGAGATGGCTGGATGGCATCTCCGACTCAATGGGCATTAGTTTGAGTAAACTCCGGGAGCTGGTGATGGATGGGGAGGCCTCGCGTGCTGATTCATGGGGTCGCAAAGAGTCGGACACGACTGAGCGACTGAGCTGAACTGAACTGAACTGAACACCCATACAGACTGCTTCCTCTAACCCTTACCTCCACAGTCACACTTCTGGGACTTTGTCCTGCTCCACTGCCTGCTGGCTGTGTGACCCTGGGCAAGCTTCTGCCCTTTCTGAGCCTCAGTTTCATCATCTGCAAGCTGTGGTGAGGATCAGTGAGATAACTGTTGTAAGGCACCTGAGAAGGCACACTGGATCAGAGGCAGCAGGTGTCACCCGAGATGGGGGTTCTACAGAGGAGTTTCAGACAATAAAGCCCTGCACCTGACGATTGCTATTCCCATACTGTTATTTACCCCGAGTGTCCTCCCCAGAATCCCACATGGGTCCCTGCCTGTCCCTCTCTTGCCACCCTGCCATCTAATGTGTGCCAGTGCAGTTTTGATGATAGTAAAGGGCACCTGGCCTGAACTCAGTCTATAGAGACTGGTTCTCTGTGATCAGGAACACTGGCAATTTACTCCAAGAATCACAGATAACAGTTTTCTTTTCCACATAATGACAGGAGCCCAGTCAAGCCAGGGTCCCACTTTGTGCCTCTACAAACAATTCAAGGTGCACACACCCTCCCCCCTCCCTCCTCACCAGCCAGAGGCTCATCACTGCCAATTTGGAAAATGTAGCCAATCCTTTTAGGACCCATTATGTAGAAAGCAGTTTGCACTGAGCAAGCTGTTACCTTTTCTCCCTTCTTTCTTTAAGTGACAGTATCTGTTGTTCACTCTTCTGTCTCGGGAAAGGTCTACAAAGGACGATGAATCTATGAAATTCATGAACTCCTGGAATTTGTGGCTCTTAAAATTATACTCACTTGGAATGTGAAATACTGCCAAGCACAAGTGTGTAAACTTAGGCAATTTCACAGCACAGGTTGAATTGTTTGGCTGTAGATCTGTCTATAAATACCTGCTCTTAACTGGTGCTCATGACTTCCCTTTCTAGCTGTGATGCTCAGAGTGAGATGCAGGTCTGGCTGGGTCTGCCAGCCCTGCCTAAGCCATGCCAAAAAGGCAGGAAAGGCCTCACCTGTGTCCTCTCACATCTAGGTGGACTTGGGAGGAGGTTGGGGTTGGGGTTCTGGGCCTCTGGTGGGTGCTCCTCCCTGAGCCCTACTCCTTTTCTGCCCAGGACCACCAGTGAGGCTCCCTGACCCAGCAGTGGTACTGCCTCTGTTCATGGCCTCAGCAGAGGCTCTGTGGTCTCCCCTCCCTAATGGCCTGGTCCAGCCTCTTGGGTCCTTCCCACTGTAGAATCAGGCACATGGTGTGTGGCAGGTGGAAGAGGGCTGGATTTCACACCTCAGACCCGGGGAAAACACCCCAGAGGTCCTCCATCTGACCAAGTGTACACTCTGGTTCATAGAACCCTGGGAGAACAAGGTCTTCCTGATATAACTCTAGCTCCTTAGGCTTACCCAAGTTGAGAGTGGGGTCCCTTGTGCTGGTGGCTCATTTCAAAAGTCTCAGGAGAGAAGCCTTGTGAAAAACTTTGTCAAGTCAGCTTCCCTGGCTCTTTACTTGTTAGTGGGAAGAGAAAACAATTCTGGAGGTACTTCAGTCGAGGACTGAATCTCCCATCACAGTATCATTGGACCCTGGAAGAGCCGAATACCCCAGATGCTTCTAGGGCTGTGGTCTCTGTACACTGCCTTGTGGGCTACAGGCTGAATGAATACACAGTGGACAGGAGGAAGCCTTACAATATACCAGGTTATTATCATACAGGTGGGACACAGGAGGAACCAAACAGCCATTGCTTGCTGTTAGCTCAACCAATCAGATGAATTTACTTGCTTGACCAACAAGGGTTGAGTACTGTCATGAGTTCCTATGAAGATACAGGTGGGGGACTTCCTTGGTGGTCCAGTGATTAGGAATGCACCTTGAAACGCAGAGGACAGCGTTCAGCCCCTTTCTTGTTGTTGGGGATCCTGCTGTTCACTCAGTGAGCTGGTCACATGGAGCTAGCAAGGACAGGATTGCTGAGCTCTAAGGAGTGGGGTGTGTGCCTTCCACAGCCAACTCCCAGGCCAGCTTTTCAGGGAAGGGAAGCAGTGGAAAGGTTTTTATACTATCTATACATGTGAGCTATGTGATCTCAGGCAAGTGACCCAGTTCTTCTGAATCTGTTCCTTCATTCATGAAATGAGCGTGTGTGTGTGTTAAGTGTTAAGTCACTTCAGTTGTGTCCAACTCTTTACAACCCTATGGACTGTAGCCCACCAGCATAATAACATATAAACACCACCTACTATGTCACCTGGCACATAGTTGGATATATGTGTTTCTTCCCTCATGAATGGATCCCTTGGAGCATCAATTTTGGTCTCTGCCTTTCCCTAAGAATTCCCACACTTGGTTCACAAAGGAATGAATTGGATTCATGCTAAAGAACTAACTGGAAAGTGGCAAAGGCCTCCGTGGCAACAAGTATTTCACACAGGTTGCCCTGGAAACCCTCACTGATGCTCTTGGGGAGGAAGGTAGTGGCCAGAGCCAAGCAGAAATGAGGCACACCCTCATCATATGAGCCAGAAGCCCCAAACAGAAACATTATTTTGAGTTGGAACAATGGTGAAAGGGGGAAAATTCAAGGAAAGAAGAGAGATGGAAAACACTTTAAGGTTAGTGCTCATACATTGGGCTTCCTTTGTGGCTCAGCTGGTAAATAATCTGCCTGCAAGGTGGGAGACCTGAGTTCGATCCCTGGGTTGGGAAGATCCCCTGGAGAAGGGAACAGCTACCTACTCCAGTGTTCTGGCCTCAAGAATTCCATGGACTGTATAGTCCATGGGATGGCAAAGAGTGAGACAGGACTGAGTGACTTTCACTTTCTTTCATACATTGAAATAGATCCCAGTTCAGCACCATGGACAGAACCTGCCTTCCTGGAGAAGTTTGTCAGGGAACTAGCATGGTGGCTTGGGGGTGTGGGGGGGCAGGTAGGGAGGGACCTGGTAACTTTCAGGTAATGGCACCAAACTAAACCCAAGTCACAAAGAACTCACTTGGCCCAACCCATTGCATCACAGCAGCACTTTATCAATACCACTACACAATTACAAACAAGCAGAAAAAGTCATTAGGCTGTTTTGGGGAAAGAACTAAGAAGGGGTCAGGAACCCAGAGGTCTGGTCTCTCTCTGAGCCCATAGGATCACTTCATCACCTTAAGTAAGTCGCTCCCTCCGGTATCAATTTCTTCACCTTCAGAATAAGGCTACACACCAGATGGCCCCTAAAGGCTTTTCCAGCCAGGAGGCTCAATAACCTAAGGACATTTTAACCCATGTGGAAACATATCTTTCCATTTCTAGCTTTCTGGACTTGCAGACATGTTGTATTTCCTATACAGCCTATCAGGACTGCAGGGAAGGTCCCATTACCCCAGCCATCCATACCACTCGGTCCCTGGCCATTGTCTCCCAATCTCCTGGACCTGGGAGGCCTGGGAAGATCCAACATGAAGATATGGAGCTGGCCACTTTTAATGAGTCAGAGCCTCAGCTTCAGACAGCTGAGTTTGAGTCTGGGCTCCGCTCACCTATCAAGGGACTGAGGAGATGTTGTTTCACCTGCTGTGCCTCATTTGATATCAATTCTGATCCCAGTGAGTGCTCAGGGTGTCTGCATACCATCAGTGCCCCTTCACCCCTCTCCTGTCTCACTAACATCATACCCACTGTTTATCCACATGACACTCCTTTGATCATGGTTGACATTGATCTATTAGAATGGAATTTGCCTTCAATTTCTTATTATAATAATTGTTAGAATCGCCTGTAGCGCACAAACTCTAACTATCCTCTAGACTAATGTAATTGCTGTTGGGTAGATGCAAAGAATTGCTGCTCTCATTAATGCAATAAAAAGTTGTTGACTGCATGCTCCCTGAAGTGTGTGGCCTGAGTCTCGGAGCCTGTCTTGATCTTTCTCCACCAGGGCAAGGGCATCTGTTTATCTCCCAGGAGAAGTCATTTGTCTTCCTCTCTTCAGCAGGATGGACATGGTAGCCTCCCCCTGAACACACATCACTGTGCAGATTTGCAGCAACTTCTCTTGCTTTGCCACTGTCATTGTTGGCCACCAAGTTCTGAGAACTTACCCTGGGCTAAGTGTGGTCCTGAGCGCATTGCCGTCATTATTCCTGTGGAAGAGGTGCCATTCCATTCCCAGTTTATGGGTGTGAAAACTGATGATTAAAACTAAGGAACTTTCCCTTCCTCACTCAGCCAGTGAGTGAGGAAACCAGCCTTTGATCTCAGGCATTTCTATATCTAGAGTCCACACTTCTAACATTTCGCACCCAAGAAAGAAACCTAAACTCTCCTCTCCTTCTCCCACCTCCTTCTCCTCCTCTTTCTCTCTTTCCCTCCCCACCTGGATCTTTGCTCACAGCCCCAGACTATCAAGGTCCTTAGAAGGCTGAATGTAAAATTCCATCTCACAGGTAGAAAGAGTGAGGGGACCTGACCTAAGGTAGGGACCCACCTGAGGGTACAGCACACCTTGACGCCCCTTCTTAGTTTAGAACTGCCAGACTGGAGGGAAGTGCCACATTTTCTTCCCCTTTATCTAGCAGCTCATACATGCACTTAGCTCTGCCCTCAGCCCACATTACTGCAGGTGTGTGAGTGATAGTAAGTGCTGTTCCAGGGTTGACTTCAATACAATTGTGGCAAGGACCTTCTTCCAGACCTCACTTGATCCTCACAGCATCCTAGGAGATAGAGCACTGCATCCGCTTGAAAGATGTGACAGGTGAGACTGAGAATGTTACAGGTTTTTGGAGCTCCATTGATTTTTGAAAGGCTCTTCAGAGATCATTCATCACACCATTTTATAAATGAGGGAACTGAGACCCAGAGAGAGGAACAGATTGCCCAATGCCACAAAGCAAGTGAAGAGCAGACCCAGCACTAGACCTCAGGCTCCCTGATCTTAGGTCAATGTCTCTAACCCCAGAAACCAGCCCAGGATATTGGGTGGATTTCACCATGATTCCTACTGCACTTGCCTGCAGAGAAACCAAGGGATAAAACTGTCCAGGTTCAGAAACAGATTCCAAGCTCCAAGACCAATGAGCAGTATAGACTTAAGTCACTCTTACCCCTTCTAAGCCTTTTCTCTCACCATAAAATGACTGTGGGATAGAGTGCCACTTTTGACTGCCCCAGGCATTTTGGATATGCTCAGAGTGTCCTTTCCTCCCCGGGGAATAAAAGGCGAATAAAAGCTTTCCAGCCAACCTTGGCTTAGAGGCAGCTACTTCAATTCCATGACAACAATTTTAATTGCTCCTCCTGCAAACCTCCATGGATCCATTCAAGCCGAGTAAACTAATTTGTTAAAATGATCATTCCTCAGTGCTATTCTCATTGGCTGCAAATAGATGGCCCTTCTGGGTGCTTCTGGATAAGCCCCAAAGTCCAGCTGAGACAAATCCATCCCTCTAAAATGACATCTGCTGGGAGGTGGCATTGAATTAAGTCAGATTGTAATAGCATTTAACCAGGTTCCTCTAGCTTTTACTTAACTGGAGTTGGAACCTCCCACCTAGAGGCTTGATGCTCAGAAGACTTTTCCTGGCAGAAGAATGCCTTGGGCTATCCAGAGGAGATTAGGTTGTGGAAGGAAGGATGAAGCATTGGTGAGCAGAGTAAAAGTCTCCAAGCTAGGCAGGGGAGCGGTAGATGCTCTGCAGGTGGTGAAGGTCAGCTTTGAGAGGACCAGATGCATTGGCGGGACTAGATCCAGGGTCTGGCTAGGGTGCTTAGACTGCTTTGAGACTTGCTTTTCATATATCCTCTCAATCATCCCCTTTCTCACTCTCTTGACAAACATTTAATAACCATCTATTTACCAGTGCCTGTGCTTAGTGATGGGGATACAGAGATGATAAGAGTCTGTCTTTACCAACATGCTCACAGTCTGGCCCAGGACACAGATATGCCTAGTGGGCATCAGAGACCAAGAAGAGGTCTCCTTAGAGGTCAAGTGGGACAGGTGTCTATCTTAGAGCGGGTGTCCCCAAGATCAACCCCAAGGAAAGGACATGAGTTCTGGTTATTTATTTGGGAGGTGATTCCATGGAACTGTGTGAGGAAGTATAAATAAGGATGTAGGGAAGAGAGCCTTCATGAGTTGGTACCTCTGTGAACCATGAGGATGATCCCACTGGGGACCTCTAGGGAAACACGTGGAGACACCTCAGAACTGTCCTCTATGTGACTGGGGAGGTGGGGCTTTAATCCACTAACCCTCATCCCCCACAGCTCAATGGCTGCTCCTGGGATGTGTTAAGTCACCTGCACTTTGATACTGCATAATAGATGAGCAAGCTTCCATAGTGTTGGAGAAAACACATGGCTGAGAAGAAAGCAGTGGACATTTGAGGATGAGGGCAACAGTGTGCCAAGAATTGACAGTGCCACAGGACAACCCAGGATGGGCCAAGGGGGCCTGGGTGAGTTAGCAGCAGCATCTGCGGCAGTGTTTTCAAAAAGGTGATATCTGAGCTGGGTCTGGTGGACTCAGTGGGCATGGGCCAGGTATAGAGGGCAGGGGCATTGGTTTATCCAAACTGTTGGAACAGGGAAGAAAAAAATGGAAAAAGAAAACCAGGACAATTCCTTTAGATGCCAGTTGTTGATAAGGCAATAAGGCAGCTGTTCAAGGAGCCTGGAGATATGAAGAGAAGGCTTTACTTTTAGGTTAAGGATGGGAGAGGTTTGAGTAGCTTGTTCACAGGAAATTTAAGTGGTGGGTTGAGGAAGCTGAAGAAATGGGAAGAGAGAAGACGGCCAAGAGCTTCCGCAATGGCGGAAGGAGACAGAATCTGTGGAAGGTCCAGAATCTGTTCTTACATGAGCAGAGAGCCCCTGAGATGAGTGAAGGGAAGTCAGTGAGGAATGAGGGAGGGGTGTCCCTGGCCTCTCTCTGTCTGATACTGAACGGGCCACAGCGAGCTGAGCCAGTGACAGGGCTGGGGGTGGCAGCGGGTCTTGAGAAAGGCAGGGCCCTGAAGTCATCCTAGAGGGAGAGAGAGCAGCTCACAGGAGGCCAGAGGGGGGATGGGCGATGCTGGTGACAGCTGAGGTTGGCACCTGTGCCCTGGAGGAGGTGCCCGTCCCCTGGGACATGCAGGTTTTCCAGCAGCTGATCCCAGCTCAGTGCAGATATGTGAAAAGCAAGTCACTTACCTCAGTCCCGGTCCAGTTTGGCAGGGCAAGAGTGGGACAAGAGCACAAGCTCCGTGTAGACACAGCAGTCCTGGAGCAGGACTCCCCTGCAGGTCAGGCCCTGCCCTGCCAGGGCCTGGCACCTTGTAAGTGCTCAGTAAGTGCTGGTGGTGTCATGAGGGCCCTTAACCACACTGCTCTCTGCTTGTCTGTCTCTCTGTCCCCTGCATTCATCTGTGAGCCCCCTAAGAGCAAGGACTCCTGCCTCTGCGCTGGGCTGACTTACTCTGGTTACCTGTCGACGTAGACCTGGTCCCTGGGGGCTGCAGGACCACACTGCTGTGTGGGCAGCAGGTTCCCCAGAGCAGGTGTCTCCCCCTGCTCACAGCACCTGGACTCTACTTCCTGTTGCCTGCACAGGGTCCCTGCCCGCATGCTCAGCAGGAGCCCCTCTGCTCTGCAGGCCCACACCTGCAAGTGCCCCCCATCTCTACTCAGCGGACCTTGATTTTCAAAATTTGCTGGGCATCCTTTAACTGTAAAAAGCAGCTTATTTCAATATTCACGATGTCTTGACAGTAAGTCTGTGCATATTCTCCATCTCTGCATCTCTGTTTCTATCTCTCTTTGTCTCTCTCCCTCTGTCTCTCTGTCTTTCTGTCTCTCTTTCCCTTCCTCCACCAACAATATGTCAGGACAATCTGTCCCCTCGCAGAGGGACCATCAAGCCACATCAAGCAATATCTCAACACATGTAACCAGATTGCCTGGCCTGGGTACATAAGCAAATGTCCTCAAAAAAGCTGTCTGCAGCCGAGCCCTGCCTGGTTCAAGGCTCCGCATTTGCTCTGCTGAAAACAAGGTCCCTTAACAAGGAGACACACAGGCAGGGCAGCCAGAGGCTGGGCTGTGTCCTGGTGGGACCACTCGTGGTTGTGGACTTGAGGTGTGCACCTCACCTGGCAGAGCCTCTGTGTCCTCATCAGCAGAGGAGACAGTAACAGCACCTTTCTTGCTTGGAGGATTCAGAGAAAGATAGAAATTGTCAACATAAGAAATAGGGCTAGTGAGCTGCTGAGGACTCTTGGGTCTCTGTGAAGTGAGCTCAGCTGCTCCTCTCTGCCCAAGCCCAGGTGGAGGCTGCAGACCCTAGCAAAGGGCAGCTCCCCATCTCTCATCCAAGGGGCAGAGTCAGGGGCTCACAGCCATGAGGGGCTGGGCTATGGGTCCTGGAGCTGCTCCCACATCCAGGGAGCCTGGGTACAAGTTTCTGGAGTCTGGAACCACCGTGCACCCCTATTTGACTGACCTCCTACATTCCATGTGGTGTGTCTGCCTTCAAAGGCGACATATTGCCTGGCCTGGGTACATTCCAGGCCTCCGAGTCCCTGAGAGTATCCGTCCTGGGTCTGTTTGGAGTTTCAGGGCTGGCCATGCCTCTGCTCTGCCATCTACTTCTAACCAGATCCTGGCCCTTGGGTCTGAGCCCTGGAGTCTGACCTCCACCCCCATGGCTTCCTGACCTCCCTGCCACTTGCTGGACATTTCTCTATGAAAGCTCATCCCACAGTGGGTCTGGAGCTGGGATTAATTAGCCATGTGAGTGGTCACCTCTGGATAGTTAACATTCTTGGGGAAAGTCTGGTCTGGCCCCTCCTTGAACCCTCAGAGCCTAGTACAGGTCATGTGTATTCATAAGACTCTGTGGAATGAATAGAATATTTGAGGGGTCAGAGGTCATATCCTTGGCAATTTGGGAAGGAAGAAAGAGAGAGGGGAGGGGAGAACTGGTTTCCAAGTCCAACCCTGCTCCTGGCTCAAAATACAGCCTTGGGCAACAACCTTCCCCTCTCTGGCCTCAGTTTCCTCTTATGGATTATGGGGTTGATGAAGATGATCACTAATGTTGATATGCCCAAGAGTCTGCTGAGATCTGACTCCAGTCACACAGTCAGGAGCTGACACCATCTATGGTTTAAACTATGAGCTGTGGGATCCAATAGCCCTGGATTCCTGTTCATCTGGTTTCATAACTTTAAACAAGTTGCTCTGAGCCTCAGTTTCTTTGTCTATAAATTGGGGTCCGCAGTAGGAGAATATCATCACAGGGTGAGGACCCATAAGCAGATGTGTGCAAATCTCTCCCCACTATGCTTCTTTCAGTGCTGAATCCGGGGCTCTTCTTCCCCATGGAGATAATGTTGATGGTGGTGGTGGTTGTGATACTGATCATGATAGTGGTGATGATATTGTTGGTGACAGTGGTGGCGCTGGCGATGGTGATGGGAGTGTCACGGGGAGGCAATGGGTCCCTGATTCATGGTTTAGTTCTGCCTCAATTCTAATCCCTAAGCAACCCCAGGTGACAGGTGGGAGAGGACCTACTAGAGCCCCAGGAAGGAAGGGACATAAGCATCATAGACCTTCAGGCCCAACCTAGGAATTAGTCAACAGACATTTATGTGCCCAATACTGCACCAGGTGCTGGGGATACACCAGTGGATGAGAAATCCCTCATGGAGCTTACATCCCACTGGGAGCAATAGCAAGTGACGAGGGAAACAAGAAAGTTACATCCTTTGGTGATGAGAAGTGCTGTGAAGAAGATAAAAGAGGTCTGTGTAGTGGAGGCAGGGTGCGGGTCTACTCTGCCTTAGGAGCAGTTAGGGAAGGCCTCCCAGAGGAAGGTGGCATTTGAGCTGACTCAAAGGAAAAGTGTTCTATGCAAAAGGCCCTGAAACAGAAACCACTTAGATTAAAAACAATTGTTTTTCTTGCGGAATTCCCTGGTGGTCCAGTGGTTAAGAATCCACCTTGCAACATAAGGGGGAGGCACCGGTTTGATCCCTGATCTGGGAAGATCCCAGATGCCTTGTGCACCTAAGCAATTAAGCTCACGTGACACAGCTACTGAGCCCACACCTTAGAGCCCACCAGCCGCAACTATTGAGCCCAGGCACTTCAAGTATGAAGCTCCTGTGCCTAGAGCCTGTGCTCCACAACACGAGAAGCCGCTGCAATGAGAAGCCTACACACCACAGTGAGGAATAGTTTCGGCTTGCCACAATTAGAGAAAACCCGTGTGCAGCAATAAAGACCCACCACAGCCAAAAAATAAAGATAAATTAAATAAATAAATCTTTAAAAAATTTTCTGGTCCAAGCTTTCGCCGTCCCCTCTAATGCTGGTCCACCCTGTGCTGCCTCCTGAGACTCACCTCTACCTGTGCAGCGGGGACAGAACTCATCATTTAATCACCCAGCAATGCTTTTTACTGAGCATCATCCATGTGCCAGACACTGTGCTGGGCACTCAGGACAGGACAGATGTGGTCCCTGCCCACATGGCGCTGACGAGCTATTAAAAGAGAAAGAGGAAGTTAGGGTTAATAACAGTTAATGGTTTCATCGCAGCAGATTCAGACACTGACAAAGTGCCAGGTACTGTACTTGGCTGAGTGATCTTAAGAGACACTTGGTCCTCGCCCTGTGGGCATCAGTGCAGAGCCAGAGATAGATAACAAAGACGACGAAAGCAATGACGACAGCCAGTCTTGTGACGTGCCAAGCTTCATTCTCAGGGTGCTACAGACATCACCTCCCTGATCTCCGCACCAACTTCCTGAGACAGATTCACTCTCAGGTGAGGAAATCAGGGCCCAGAGAAGGGACATAAATCGCCCGTGCAACAGCCAACACGGGGTGAGACCTACCTCCCACCTCCACAGATTCGGAAGCCCACAATCATGACCCCCTACTTGCTCCCTTGCCCTAAAGACCCTGAAAACCTCTGCTCCCCAGTTTGGCTGGTTGCCAGATGCCCCATTCTGTGGACTCAGAGTAGGACAGGACCACAGGGGTTTTCTTTTCAATCCTGCATTTCTGGCTGGGGATACAGGTTCAGAGAGGCAGAGGGGCTGGCCCCAGGTCACCTCTCTGAGCAAAAGGAGGGAAATGAAGCAAAACAAGACAGCGTGAGTGAACTTCGAGTAAGTGGTTCAGCATTATCCTCAGAACAAGCCCATGAGGGAAGCTGAACTATCACCCACAAGTTACAGAGGGGGAGCTGGAGGCTCCGGGAGGTCAGACTTCTTGTCTCAGGCTCACAGAGTAAGTGGCTAAGCCAACGTGCACCCCCCAAGCCTGTATCTGCTCTTTCTCTTGCCTCACTTGCCTCTGTCATTGTCACCAGGAGGACTCGCGACTCTGGCTGGCTGGTTCCATATGATGGACTCAGGCCTGTCTGCACGCTGGCCGTGCATGTTCTCTGGGGAGCCCATTCAGTGGGGCAGCAGGGCCAACACAGCCCATCCTGTGACTCATTAACTAATATCCTACAGCAGAATATTGGCTGTGACCTGGGCCTGCAGGCTGCTCCATGGGCCTGGAGACTGAGCCCAGGTCCCTCAAATTCTGTAGCAGGGCTGTGGGTAGGAGGGACTCAGAGGTGCCAATAGTACTGGGACCTGGGGCTTTTCCTGCTGGCAGGGCTAGGGGGTCCCATCCACCCCCCTACCCCAGTTCAGCCCTTCTCTCCTTCAGCCCCTTCCCTGCTCACCACCCTCTGCCTGGATCCCTGGACCCAAGGAAGGATGTCATAGTTGCCTCCTCAGTTCTGTGTCCTAGAGCCTACAACATCTGGCTCAGAACCAGCTGTGAATGAATGAATGAACAAATGATGAATCGTTGAAAGAAGGTCCTTTCCACACCTGGCAGCTGGGCTTGGGCCTGCACCTGGACTTGTGCGCATCTGGGATTCACAGCAGAACCCCTGAGGCTGGGTGCAGGTACCAACACAAACCGATGTCCTGAGGAGGCTACCCTCCCAGAGGCCTGAACAGACCCTGACTGCCAGGCTGACCGTTGCCTGGGACCTGCCTGCAAGGCAGACTGGTGGCCCCACTTCTATAGTCTTGCACCCTGGTGCTGCTGTTGTGGGCTCGAGCTCCAGGACTGGGGCTGCTTCTGTCTCCCCAGCATCTCCGTCCCTGGGTCCATTCCCTCAGGGGATGGGGTCCTGCTTGCTACTAACTGCCAGACCTCCCAGACGTGGCTGACCTGCCCACTCACCCTTCACAGCCCCCTTTACTGTTTCCCCAAACGTCACCAAATAGCCATACCCCGCCTGCTTCTTTCTCACCTTCCGATCTAAAGTGTCCATGTCCCTTAAGGGGTAATTCACAGCCATCCAGCTCGCTGTGGGGAGATAGGCCCTAAGGAGGTGTGTGTGTGCGACGGAGCAAGACAGATCGAATAGTCACAGCTGCAGTGCCCATCAGCCAGTGGGAACTGAGCAGTCATCCCCATGCTCTCAGAGGAACCAGATCCATCAAATGTTACAACCAGCAAGAAGTCCCGGCCACCAGCCCTGCCTCTCCTAGTTCTGAGATGTGGAGTCCAAAGTGCACAGAGGTAGGGTGAACGTCCCAAGGTCATGGTCAGGCAGCACCAAGACTCAGACCGGAACCTGGGCTTCATACTCCTGTCCTGGGAGCTTCCACTGCACCACTGCTCTGCGTGTTCTGCTCTTCCAGCTGCCCTGACTGACTCCTGCCCCACAGCATCTTTAGCACTGGGAACACCTTCTCCTGGAGCCCCATCTGCATCTGATTAGATAACCACCCTGGGGAAGGGGGCCACCCCCCGTCCCCAAGAGGAGATCCTGAGGGTGAGATGAGGAGTGACTCTTCCCACCCTCCTGCTCCACGCTCAACCTCCATCTGAGGAACATTCAAGTTCACAGAGGTCTCTTATTTTACACGCTAAGAGCATTGTCTATGAGAACCGAGTAGCATTTTCTATACTTAATCCATGATGACTGATCACATGAATTTAAACTGTCTCTGTAAATCTGCATTCAATGCCCCAGTTTCAAAGTATTTAGGACCCTTAAGTAATGAAGTATTAGCACAAAACCTCTACTACTCTGCTTACTTCCTTTTCTCCCCTGCAGCTCCCCCCTCGCCACTGCCCTTCCCTGCTACATCCCACCCTCCAGACAGCAGCCTCGCAATTTTTCTAAAATACGCATCAGACCATACCTCTCCAGGGCTTCCTGTCCCCCAGAGCTCCCACTGCACTCGGGAAGGTCAAATCCTTTCACATGGATCCTGAGGTCCCCTGGGACCCAGCCCCCACTGCCCCAATCCTTGGTCACCCCCACCCACCTCCCCTACGACCAGCCGGAGCCACAAGGACCCCCTTGCCATCCTGCTAACACGTGCCTCTCATTTATTTCTCCCAGGCCTTTGCACAAGCTGGTCCCTCTGCCCCGAGAGCCCCTCCTTCACTGGCACCTCCCCCGGGGCCTCCGAGTCTCTGTAGCGACGGCCCCTCCCAGGGAGGCCTTCCCTGAGCTCCCTCACCCTAGCCCCATGTGCCTGTCTTCATGCATCTGACCCCCCAGAATGGAACAGCCCAATTGTCCTCCCCCATCTGCCTCCGCCATCTGCCTCCCCCATATGCCTGGGAGCAACCTAGGGGCAGAGGCATATCTCACTCACCTCTGCAGCCCCAGCACCTGGCCTTAGGCCTGGCCCATCCAGGGCTTCAGTGCACATTGACGGAGGGGCAAAAATGTCAGGCTGGCAGGCCACAGAGGTGCCACGTGTCCTGGTGGTTAGACTGCGTGTCTGGCCCCATTCATCACCCACCAATACCCTCACCTTCTCAGGCTGTGGCAGGGATTCCCTGTTACCAGAGAGGGCGTTCCCAAGTCACCTCCAAGGAGTAGTTTCAATTCACCTAAACCAGCTATGGTGATCTCATCTCCCTGACCAGTGATTGGTCTAGGAATTGCTATCTTCCACTCAATGAAATAGAAGCAACTCTGTCTTAGACGAGGCTTCTAGGAAAGATTTTTTTTCTAAATAAAAGAACCTCGGTTGATACAGGGCTTCCCAGGTGGCACTAGTGGTAAGAACCCACCTGCCAATGCAGGAGATAGGAGAGACATGGATTCTATCCCTGGGCTGGGAAGATCCTCTGGAGGAGAGCATGGCACCTCACTCCAGTATTCTTGCCTGGAGAATCCCATGGACAGAGGAGCCTGGTGGGCTATGGTCCATAGGACTGCAAAGAGTCGGACACAACTGAAGTGACTTAGCATGCACAACTCTCTTGCTCTTTACTCAAATCCTTCCTTCTGCCTGCTATCCAGACATGATGTCTGGCTGGAGCTGCAGCAGCTATTTCATGACCATGAGGCCACTAACCCAGGGGCAAGTAGCCACATTTACTAAAGAAGGCAGAGAAGAAAGAACCTGAGACCTGTGTGACATCATGAACAGTTGAACTGGGGCCAGGTGTCACTCACAACCTGGACCTCTTTTCAGGTGAGAGAAACAAGCCGCTATTTATTTCAAGCCACTATTAGATAACAGCTCTGTTACTTGTAGCTAAACAAAGTTGTTGCTAATACAGACAGACAAATCCTTCCTCTGACACTGACTAATAGTGACCTTGAGTAAGACAGTTAACCTATCCAACCTTTCCAAGTTTCTGAAATTGCAATTTATTCACCTATTAGAGTGGAGTTGACGGTCCCTACCTCACAGGTGTTCTCCATGAGGGGAAGGACTGATGCTGCCCGGGTCAATGCAAAGCCTGGAACAACAGGAGAAATTGCTAAATGTATGAAGACCTCACCATGTGTGGACACGGATCTAAGCTGTTTGCATGAATCATCTTCCTCAATTCTTATCACATTCCTGTAAGATAAGTACTAATATTAACATCCCTCTTTTTGTTTACAAATGAGAAAACTGAGGCACAGAGGGGCTGAGTCGCTTGCCCTGGGACACACAGCCGGCAAGTGGCAGAGAGGAGATGTGAGCCCAGGCAGTCAGATCCCAGAGCTCGTGCCCCTAACCATCGTGCTGTGCTGGCCTGGTGTGGGGTAGGTGCCCAATGGATGCCTGCTGCCCAGATGAATGAACGCATTGAGACAGGTGCTGGGGGATGCATGGGCTGCTAGTCAAGTTCCTTTCATCACTGCCTTGGTTTGTGAGGGGCTCCTGAGGAGACCCTGAACCCAGAGGGCAGTGGGCAGACCCCCTGAGCCCACTCTCCACCCCTCTATACACAAACCCACCCCCACTCCTACCCACGCACATCCCCACTCCCACTTCTACACACATATCCTTACCCCCCGACCCAAACCCACACCCCTAAAGCTGTGTCTCCCCCAGGCTCACTGGCCCGTAGGTGTGTCTCTGGCCCACCTCAGTCCTCAGACACTTTCTCATTCCATCTGTGATTGAGACAACACCTTGTTCTCATATTCGCTTTTATTGCCTATTGATTTTCTCTGCCCCGTCTCAGCCATGTCCATTTTTATCTGTTTAAAGCAGTAGACACCATTCAATGGGAGAAGCAAGAGCGTACAAACAAGGACCTCTATGAAGGGGCCATTGCCCTTGATGGGAGCAGAAGCGGCCCCCCTGCACACTGGCCACATGTACTGGGCTGGAGAGCCCCACGAGGCGGCTGCCACCCACTTCACCCAGTGAAGTCCCGGGTCTGGGATGGGGGTGTCATCTAGGGCGACAGAGGAGAAGGCCCTGAGCATGGCTACAGGGGTGTGTCCAAGTGGAGGTCAGGGGAAGGTTGGGGTGGGCGCCTCAGCAGAGCTCAGACCTGGTGGGTGTCTACAGGGAAGGAAACAGGAGGTGAAGCCAGAGGCCAGATCCCGAGAGACAGAGGCTCTGAGCTGCGCTCACAGGGCCCGGGGCCTTGTTCGCCCTCCTGTTCCCTGCCCTCCCTGAAGAATGTGTTTGTGTCTGGGCTGGGACAGGCAGGGTGCAGTGGGTTGCACATCCACCATCTGAGTCCCCATCCCAACATTCCTCCTGAGGTGAGGGGTTGGGTGGTCGACCTCTATGCACCCCATGGGGATCTTTCTGGGGCCCTGTCCTGAAGGAGAGAAAGTCCTAAGCTGGGTTTCTTCTTCTTTGAGGGGAGAATAATAGTACCTGTTTCTGGAGGTGTTGGGGAGGGCAGGTCTTGAGGTCTTATCAAAACACCTCCTTGAGCATCACCTAACACAACGGAAGCTCAGTGGGAGCATAGTGAATGATGACAACATTGATGACAAGGACGAGATGGTTATGCTATTGGTGATGATGTTGATGCTTGTGACGATGATGGTAATGATAACGATGAGGATGGTGGTGGTGGTGGTGGCAACGATAAACACGATAATGAAGACTATAATGAAGACGATGACAGTGGTGATGGCATTGGCGATAACGATGGTCATGGTGGTGCTGATAATGATGGTGGTAATCATGTCGGGGATGATGGTGATGGCAAAGAGGGTGACGGTGGTGATGATGACAAGAATACCAGTGATGACGGTGATCACGGTAATGGTGGCGGTGGTAGTAATGGAGGGGAAGGGGCAGACAGAAACTGTGAGAGGCACCTGACCTTTCATCCCTAATTATCCATCCTCATGATGCTATGCCCCCTAATATGGTAGCCCTGATCCCAACTGCCATGCCCTAGGCTTTCCTGTTATGTTGGGGTCATGACCTTCAAGGACTGTAATTCCCACATCTGCAGGGACAGGGTGTGTTTCACTCACAGATCTGTTCCCAGCAGCCAGCTCGATGCCTGGCTCATGACGGGTGTGCACTAAGCATCTCTCCATTGGCCGGAGGAGGAAGCAGGAACCAGTGCCTCCTGGTCCCCATGCCTGCAGACCTGCAGGCTGCTCCTTCACTGTCACTCAGCCTCCACATCCAGATCTCAGAGGGCACCATGAGGGCTCGGAAACCAGGACTCAGGAGTCTCCTTCCCAGGGACTATCCTTCCAGCTCCTTGCCTGTCTTTGTTCATGGCAGCTTGTGTTCCAAGACCAGCAGTCACCTCATGGTGTTATTGACATTTACTAGTGAAGAGGCACTATTGTCTCTGATTCCCGTAGTGCATACTAATGGAGAAAAGATTAAGGAGCTTTGATGAACCTCAAGGCCCATGAGGTTCCCCCAGGGAAGTCCAGTGTGAGCTCTCCTAGAGCCCACAGAGATGCAGAGTCCGCCACCTCCGATCTTCCAGGTGACCTGGGCTTGTAGAAGGTGGCTACAGAGTGTCAGGGCTGGGAGTCTATTCCACTCTGGCCCTCCATCCAGGGCTTGGTGCACTCCTCTTCTGACCTCTCCAGTTTGGTTTGCATCCCAGGTGCCCCCATCCAGGCTCTCTGCATTCCATCCAGGGTCAAACACTGCACTTGGGGAGGGTGACACTCAAGTCAGTGGAGGCCTGAATCTCTCTGAGGGTGCTTTTCTTCCCAGCCTGCAGTCATCCTGCAA
Source organism: Ovis aries (assembly GCF_016772045.2). Lineage (NCBI taxonomy): Eukaryota > Metazoa > Chordata > Mammalia > Artiodactyla > Bovidae > Ovis > Ovis aries. The sequence continues at coordinate 237,548,294 of NC_056055.1, forward strand.
CCACAAAGCCAACACTCCCTATGCAGGTAGGAAGCAGGAGGGATTCTTCCTCTGCCAAATGCCCCAGCAACCTAGGAGTCAATTTCCTCCGTTGTACTGTTGGCAATACTTTAGGGTGAGAGGAAGACCACAGGTCATGTATCGCCCAGTTCTCAGCTGAGGAGGGAGTGGGGTAAGCTAGCAGTGGAGGTTTAAGGAACACAGGGTCGGGGACAAGCAGGCATCTCTCAGTTTATTGATGAGGGAACACAAGTCCAGAGAGGCGAAGTGATTTGCCTGGGGTCGCACAGCATAGTGACTGCAGAGCCAGGATAGAACCTCAGCTCTGCCAACACCGTGCTTTTTCCAGGACACAGCACTACCCCAAGTGTCAACATTCCCAGTGAAGACAGAGGCGGGGAGGCCAGAATGGGGTTCACTTGGGGGTGGGCAGTGAGGGGGTGCAGAGAATGTTCTGACACGTGCACCCCGTGAGGACAGGGCCTGGCCTCCCTGGTTTTCTGCTGTTTCCACAGGGCCTGGCACTCAACAGGTGCTCAGTAAATGTTCCCAACACGAGGACCAGGCCAGCCCTACTGGGAGGCCCCCAATTCTTCCCACAACCGGGCATCACATCCAAGAAGGCCCGTCCTCACTCTATCACTTCCCTCCTGACACCAGCTGTCTCGGCAAGGACTCAGAAACCATCTGAGCTCCAAAAAACAAACACGTACTAAAAACGCGGCTGTCTCCCTTCTGCTTCTGTTACAGATCCAAGCGCTGTTCCTGCTTCTCCTGCCCCGAGTCTCCAGCCACCTGCGACCTCCCTCCACCTCCCTCAGGGTGGAAAGCCCCAGCTCCTTTGCAACGTGGAGGGACAATGATGCAAGAGCCTGTCACTGGAAAACCCCACCCACCTCCAACAGCATATTAAAAAGCAGAGACATTACTTTGCCAACAAAGGTCCGTCTAGTCAAGGCTATGGTTTTTCTAGTAGTCATGTATGGATGTGAGAGTTGAACTGTGAATAAGGCTGAGTGCCGAAGAATTGATGCTTTTGAACTGTGGTGTTGAAGGAGACTCTTGAGAGTCCCTTAGAGATCCAATCAGTCCATCCTAAAAGAGGTCAGTCCTGGGTGTTCATTGGAAGGACTGATGTTGAAGCTGAAGCTCCAATACTTTGGCCACCTGATGTGAAGAGCTGACTCATTTGAAAAGACCCTGATGCTGGGAAAGATTGAGGGCAGGAGGAGAAGGGGACGACAGAGGATGAGATGGTTGGATGGCATCACTGCCTCAATGGACATGAGTTTGAATAAGCTCCAGGAGTTGGTGGTGGACAGGGAGGCCTGTGCTCCATGGGGTCGCCAAGAGTGAATCCACCTCCGAGGGGGCCAGAGAAGTCCAGAAAGATGAGCCCCACGAGGCTGCAGAAGACAGGATCAGCCCTCACGCCCCAGGCCTGCTATGCACTGGGCACTCCAGTCACTCATGGTGACCTCAGCCGTCCTGAGTGCCGCCCTTGTCCATGGTTGTGGGTCTGCGTGAACCCAGGGCTTCCTCTGGCTGCCTGTCCCCTGCAGAGCCTGCCCTGTTCCCACCCTGAGGATCTAGGTCCTCGTGGAGCTGATTCCAGTGTAGAAGACAGACCCCAAGGCAGCTCCCCCATCTGACGTTGTCTGGCTCCTCAATCCTTACCTACTGCATCCCCAGGCAGCACAAGCCTGACCTGGTTGAGTCTGGTCCCCACCCCTGTGACCTGGGCTGTGGTGGGGAGCCTGAAGGGGAAATAAAAACAAAAGGTTCCACAGATCCCAAGATGCAGCCTAGGATCTGGGTCCTCAGGACCCTACAGTGGCCCCCTCCCTGGTCCCACTGGCTGTTCCCATGTAGCAGCCCCCCAACACACACCATGGCTGTCTGGCAGAGCTCACCCCAGCCAGTGGGCAGGGCATGGAGGTACTCACTCATTCCTAGCTTCCTGGGGCACAGATGAGTCAGTCAGCAGTTTGCATGCCCTGGTTCAGAACTGGCCCAGCCCAGCTTGGCTTCCTGCCCATCATGTCACCTCCTTGAGCCTCAGTTTCCCCATCTGTGAAGTGGGCTTATGCAGGTGCCTGCCCCCCGGGGCTCTTGGGAAGAGTGAAGGCAGTAATACAAAGCAGGTGCCTGGCATGTGGGGAGCCTCCGAGCCTCTCCTCTGTCTGTCAGGAGATGTCCAGCTGCTCCTCCTCCCATCTGAGCTAGCTCCTCCCCACTCCAGCCGCCTGCCCTCCACCCACTGCCCCTGCCAGAGCACGGCCCCTCCATCTCTCTGAGCTGTTCCAGCAGCCTCAGGTCTCCTGCCTCAGCCTCCAAACTCCAGGCTATCTCCAGAGATGTTTTCTTATTTGAGACCTCATCATCTCACTCCTGGGTCAATGGTTTTCCTGACGGCTCCTGTCACCATCAACTACCAAATAGAGTCCAAACTCTTAGCCTGCAGCTGGAGAAGCTCCAGAAGAGCCAGGAGAGAGGGGCCTGGGGCAGCACCTGATGACAGGGAGGTAAGAACATTGCTTGCATTTCACAAATCAGTAAAAATAGTCAGGTTTGCTGGAAAGCTTCTATTTACTCTTCTTGTAAAGATTTAGAAGACAGTGAGTATCCGCTGACACCGATGTCAATGGCACCGATGACAATGATGAAGACAATGATTTATATTTGGGGTGACTTAAGGATGTGGATGTGCTCATCCAAAAAGTATTTGCTGAGTACCTACTATGTGCCAGTCATTGCTCTCACAGACTGAAGGCGGCTAGAGGCTCCCAGGCCACCTGCCGAGGCTGCTGCTGCCTGCCACTCAGCTCCTCCATGGGCTCCAAACCCCACCGCCTCGACAGCCGCACCTTCCCCACCCCCACCTCATGCTATAGTCTCTCCTGAATCTCTTCTCACATGAGTACCACAGCATCATTGCCAAGTTAACAGAACTGTAAACCTTACTTGGAAGAGATATTAGATCACTACCTCCATTCACCCTCTGCCGTCAATCCAGCCTGGAGGCAGCTTGGAGTTTACTCTCCCCACTTTGCATAGACCCCCAACAGACCCCAGACTCCCAGGGCACTTCAGTTTCTATTAAATACCCAAGTCCTTCATGCAAGCTGATTGATGCCACCGTAGGTCACGCTGGAGACCACTGTCTGGAAGGGGAGAAAGACACAGTAGGTGCGTTGCTGAAGCCCCGGGTCAGGAACGCAGGCAAGAGTGAGCTGACAAACGTGGACCCTGACGGTCAGTAAGGCGACACCTCATCCCTAGGTCCTGATGGCCCCACTCCAGAGGGTACGGGGACAACCGAAGGGTTTAGGCCACAGGGCACACCTCCAGGGGTGCCAGGAGCCAGGGTTTGGTGACACCAGCGATCCACGTGGGGACAACGCCCAAAGGCGGCAGTTAGGATGACAGTGGATGTGGGGCCAGGGCAGTCTCTGAGCCCAGATAGAAGTGGCCTCAACCCTGGCTCTAGTCCCCTCTCTGCACCCCAGTTTCCCATCTGTAAGTGGGGGTTCAGGCCCACCTTGCAGGACTCCTGGGGCATTGCTGACAAATCAGCAAAGCACCCAGAACTCAGAGCAGGCATCCACTGTGACTGTTGTTTGAGGGCCTGGCAATAGGCAGAGCCTCTTGGGGAGTGAGGGCTGTGAGAATTATCAACCAGAGAGATGATAATTGAAATCTCAGGTGTGAAAGAGGCCCCCTGAGGGACAGAGTGGGAAGAGAAGAGATGAAAGGGTGGCAGCTCCAACGGGAGCCCTGGAATCTCTGGCTGGATGCTGCCTGTGGCCTCCTCTGAAGTCACAAAGAAAAACTGGACTATGGCTGCAGCAGTTGACACAGAGAAGAATCTTCTGACCAAGAAGGAGACATGAGTGTGGAGGCTAGGAAGGTGAGCATGGACCCAACTCCCTCACTCACTCTCCATATGATGCTGAGCAAGTGACTTGTTCTAACACTCAATTTCCTCATCTTTCAAAGGGAGACAACTGCTGTTGACAACTCATCCTATGGGGTTGCTGTGATGATTAAATGAGATAACGCATGTAAAGTTTGGTGCTCAGTACAAATGAAGCTGTAGTCTTCATGCTAGTAATGATGGTAGTGGAGATGATGCTGGTGGAAACAGTGAATGTGATGGTGGGATGATGATGGAGGTGATGGTGGTGATGCAGGAGGTAGCAGTGATGGAGGTGGTGATGGTGATGGAGGTGATGATGATGGAGGTGGTGATGATGATGTAGGTGGTGGTGGTGGAGGTGGCGGTGGTGATGGAGGTGGTGATGGTGATGGAGGTGATGATGATGATGGAGGTGGTGATGATGATGGAGGTGGTGGTGGTGGTGGTGGTGATGGAGGTGGTGATGATGGAAATGGTGATGATGACGGAGGTGGTGGTGGTGATAGAGATGGTGATGCTGGTGAAGATGGTGATGATGGAGCTGGTGGTGGTGATGGAGGTGATGGCGATGGAGGTGATGATGGTGATGGAGGTGATGATGGTGGTAATGATCATTGTCTGCTTCATTATGGCCCCATGGAGGGCGGGATCAAACCCATACACAAAAGTGGTTTGGATGTTGAATCTGAACCAATGATATCATGCATGCACACACATCGGGACGTGTGAAAAGATTTACTATTCACATAATGAGGCCTTCTGAAGAGGGAAGGGCATGCATCCAGCTTGTTCATTTGGTTTGAGCTCCAGCTCTTATTGTCGTTAGAGATAAGGCCAGGGTGAGGGTTCCTATATATGGAATATGGTTTGCTTGCTTTTTTGCTGAAATTCTTCCAGGGCCAGGAAAGGGAGCATTGGCTTTCTTATCAATTTGCCCAGATAAAGGATGAAAAGGGGAAATGATAACATGTGATCTGAAACACCTGTCAGTGTTCCAACATAAAAAACGGAGTCAAGCTCTTCATTACAATGGAGGTCATGGTAACAATGTTTATGACGATGGTGATGCAGGCAGATCCTGCCCGCAGGACCTCCCTGGCTCCTTCTTCTGTTTTAGCCAGAGATGCCCTCATGGCCCACCCTCTTAGCCACTCCCATACCCAGGATTTGATGCACGAACCATTTTCTCCATCACTGGGCCATTGATATTCATTGATGAACATTCTTAGCTGAGAGCTGTGGAGGACCCAAATTGTGAAATGTGGAGGGAAACACAGATTTGTTTCTCAAATCTCAGAGACTAAACATGGGTGGGGGGAATGTGGAAATAGAAGCTCTAGGGAGGCTGAGGACAACATAGATGTCAGTCTGCTTTACCCTGAGGAGAGGAATGACATGGATGATCTGGACAAGCCCCAGGCCTTCGCAGGCCATTGAGGGAGGTGGGAGCGAAGAAATAAAGCATTTGACTCCTTGAAAATGACTTCAAGGAAGTGGCCATGTTCTTGCAGCTACTGTCAAAGCTTTGATCCCAAGCAAGATGGCAAACACAAATTGCAAGGCCCATGGGAGCCAGACTACTGAATTTCCCAGTAGTCATGTATGGATGTGAGAGTTGGACCATAAAGAAGGCTGAGCACTGAAGAATTGATGCTTTTGAACTCTAGTGTTGGAGAAGACTCTTGAGGGTCCCTTGGACTGCAGGGAGATCAAACCAGTTAATCCTGAAGGAAATCAACCCTGAATATTCATTGGAAGGACTGATACTGAAGCTGAAGCTCCAATACTTTGGCCACCTGATGTGAAGAACTGACTCATTTGAAAAGACCCTGATGCTGGGAAAGATTGAAGGTGGGAGGAGAAGAGGATGACAGAGGACAAGATGATTGGATGGCATCACCAACTAGATGGACATGAGTTTGAGTAAGCTCTGGGAGATGGTGATGGACAGAGAAGCCTGGTGTGCTGCAGTCCATGGGGTCACAAAGAGTTGGACAGGACTGAACGACTGAGCAACAACAACGTGGTGGCCAGGTCTTGAATCTTCACACGTACATCAGCCTCTGCAAGGTGAGCGATATTTCTATGTTTCAGATGAGCAACCTGGGGCTCAGTGGTGAAACGTGGCCTGCCCAAATTTGTCCCTGATCAGCCTGAAGCCACAGCCAGCACTGTTTTCTGAAGCACACTGGTGTTACACAAACAGGGCAGATTTTGTTTTTTATCTTATAGAATCTAGTCATTTATCAACTGAAGAACCATCAGTGGAGGAACTAATGAGAAGTTGGGTGTGGGGATCTGTGTTGAGCAGAACTCATCGGAACATGATTATTCTCACTTTCACCTCTGAGCAGCCTCAAAACATGGCATGTGTACATGTATGCTCAGCTCAGTTCAGCTCAGTTCAGTTCAGTTCATTTCAGTCGCTCAGTTGTGTCCAACTCTTTGGGACCCCATGAATTGCAGCACGCCAGGCCTCCCGGTCCATCACCAACTCCCGGAGTTCACTCAGACTCATGTCCATCGAGTCAGTGATGCCATCCAGCCATCTCATCGTCTGTCGTCCTCTTCTCCTCCTGCCCCCAATCCCTCCCAGCATCAGAGTCTTTTCCAATGAGTCAACTCTTTGCAGGAGATGGGCAAAGTACCAGAGTTTCAGCTTTAGCATCATTCCTTCCAAAGAAATCCCAAGGCTGAACTCCATCAGAATGGACTGGTTGGTCTTTGCCCTGCTTCATTCTGCATTCCAAGGCCAAATTTGCCTGTTACTCCAGTGTTTCTTGACTTCCTACTTTTGCATTCCAGTCCCCTATAATGAAAAGGACATCTTTTTGGGGTGTTAGTTCTAAAAGGTCTTGTAGGTCTTCTTAGAACCGTTCAACTTCAGCTTCTTCAGTGTTACTGGTTGGGGCATAGACTTGGATTACTGTGATATTGAATGGTTTGCCTTGGAAAAGAACAGAGATCATTCTGTTGTTTTTGAGATTGCATCCAAGTACTGCATTTTGGACTCTTTTGTTGATCATGATGGCTACTCCATTTCTTCTAAGGGATTCCTGCCTGCAGTAGTAGATATAATGGTCATCTGAGTTAAATTCACCCATCCCAGTCCATTTTAGTTCACTGATTCCTAGAATCAGCTAGAATCATACATACTAGCATGTATGCTAAGTCACTTAATCATCTCTGACTCAGACGCTATGGACTGTAGCCCATCAGGCTCCTCTGTCCATGGGATTCTCCAGGCTTGAATACTGGAGTGGGTTGCCATGCCCTCCTCCAGGGGATCTTCCCGACCCAGGGATCAAACCTGCATCTCCCATGTCTCCTGCACCACAGGCAGATTCTTTACCACTGAGCCACCGGGGAAGCCGCCTCAAAACATGGCCATATACATAAAAATTTCAAACCTCTGTGCATCAAAGACCCAATTAACAGAGTGTAAAGGCAATCCATGGAATGGGAGGAAATATTTGCAAATCATATACCAGTAAGGGGTTAATAGCCAAAATCTATAAAGAACTCCTACAGCTCAACATCACAACAACAATAGATTCTAAAATAGTAGAAGGGCTTGAGTGGACAGTTCTTTAAAGATATACAAATGGCCAGTAAGAACTTGAAAAGATACTCAACATGACTAATCATTAGGGAAATGAACGTGAAAACCACAGTGAGAAACCTATCAGGATGGCTATAATCCAAAAAGGAAAACAAAATAACAAATGTTGGTGAGGATATGGAGAAATCAGAACCTTTATGCACTATTAGTGGGAATGTAAATGGTGCAGCTGCTATGGAAAACAGTATGATGATTCCTCAAAAGATTAAAAATTAGATTAACAAAGGGTCCAGCAATTCTAGGCATGTACCCAAAATAATTGAAAGCAAGGTCTTGAAGATATATTCATACACCCATGTTCATAGCAGCATTTTTCACAGCAGCCGCAAAATGAAGCAACCCAAGGGCCCGCAGACAGATGAATGGTTAAACAAAATGTAGTATTTGCAGGCCTGGTGACTCAGACGGTAAAGAATGTGCCTGCAGGTGCAGGAGACCAGGTTTGATCCCTGGGGAAGGAAGTGGCAACCCCCTCTAGTATTCTTGCCTGCAGAATTCCATGGACAGAGGAGCCTGACTTGCTGCGGTCCATGGGGCCACGAAGAGTCAAACATGACTGAGCGACTGACGCTTTCACTTGTCATAGCTATCATTCAATGGAATATTATTCAACCCAAATAGGAAAGAAGTTCTGACTTGTGCCGTAATATGAAAGAACTTTGAAGATATTAACCTAAGTGAAATAAGCTAGTCGCAAAAGGACAAGTACTGTATAATCTCACTTTCGGGAGATACCTCTGGTTGCCAGGGGTTGGGGTCTGGGGGAGGATGGGGAATTATTGTTTAATGGGTCAGAGTTCTGTTTTGCAAGATTAATAGAATTCGGGGGTGGATGGCTATGATGGCTGCACAGCAATGTGAAAGAACACAATGCCACAGAACTGTACCTTTCAACCAAGTTAAGACGGTAACTTCCGTGGGATTTGTATTTTCCACAATTAATAATTTTTTAATGGTGATAGATCCATAGAAAGTCCTAGAGCCTCTAGACCACATGGCAATGAGTAGGACACAACGCTGGAGCCACGCAGGCTTGTCAAACCCCCAGACACCCCAGCCTCCGGTGCTGCAGCTTTCATTCATTACTTGCATAAGAAAACTAAAGCTCAGAGAGGCTGAGTGAGCACCCCAAGGTTGCACAGCAGGTCGGAAGCAGAATCAGGCTTATGCCTTGTCTGTTCTGATTCCACATGCAGGCCACCAGCCACTGTCCCAAGCTGCTTCTAGAAAACGTGTACCAAGAGTCATATTTACACGGACACTCATGACTCCTGGACCAAGACCCAGAGGTCTCCATGCCAGTTGTCCTTGCCTGGCATTTGAGGCCGCTTGCCCATGGTTCTCGGCACACTCCCAGCATCCTTCACTCCATTGGCCCCCGGCGGCATGGACCCCTCCTCTCCCCTCCATTTCCTGCCCAGACCTTGTTTTGCATCCAGAGCTTCTTCAACTGTCTCGTGCTGAACTTCCTTCAACACACCTTCTGTGACCCCATAGCTGCCTGCCACCCTTCTGTGGGTGAGGGGCTGAGGGCTTCCAGTAAAGACCCCACGGTGCTCTCAGCACCGGCCACTCAGGAGCAGCCTCAGCTGCCAGGTTCCTGGGAGGAGGCCACCATCTTGCAAGGAATACTAACTCTTACTTGGCCACTGTCTTTCCAGATAGCAACCTCCAAGTGGATGACCTTGATCTGACAAAGAGGGCCTTCCCCAGTGTCTTCCTCTCTCCCCAAAATGTGGTGAAGAGAGGCTGACCTTGGGGTTAAGGTCTCACCTCTACCATTTCCAGCAGGCGAGACCCCAGGCAATCAAGCACCCTTTCTGAGCCTGAGTTTTCTCATCTGCAAAATGGAGAAGGAAGTAACGATTTCACAGTGCGTGTAGCCGACGAGAACAGAATTGCAAAAGCAAAGCCGTTGACTCCTAGGAAGGGCTTGGTAAATGTTCCCAGTAAATTCTCCCTTCTTTCCTGTCTGTGAACTGGAAAGAGTGTGAGTTGACATCACAAAGCCTGGCCTTGCATCTGCGGTCCACCCCTTACCAGCTGTGTGATCTCGGACAAGTGACTTGATTTCTCTGAACTGTTCCCTCTTCTGTTATAATGAACCAGCAATGAGTGCCCCCTCGCTGATTGGTTTTTGTTAAAGTCAATGATTCAGTGAAGAATAGGAGCTCGACACTCACCGGCTGGTCCTTTCCCACCGCTCCCAGCTCTCTTTCCTTGGCATAGGCCAGTTGGGTCCACACCAAGTACACCACCACTTTGATCCCACTTGGCCTTTTCTTCTGGGCCTGCCCTCCTGGCTACTCTGAGTGGATTTCACAGCAGAGATGACTCTTTTACAGAAATGGGCTCTGATGCAGTCTGGAAACCATGATTCATAGAACACAGGGAGTAGCTGCCAAGACAAGCATGTGCGGGAAGAGTGTCTCTGGGGAAGCCTCCCTGTCCCTGGGCCCCGATGTCCTGATGGGGCCCCCACAGCAGGGACCCTGTCAAGGGGTCATCTCCCGGTGCTGGGTTCCCTCCAGACAAGAGTACTCAGCCAGACCTGCACTCCCGGTCCAGCTCCTCCGGTCAGTCCCCTCCCCTACTCCTGGGTCAAGCTGCCTTCCCTTCCAAATGGTGATATGAAGGGCAGCACCCTCCTCTCCAGGCTGTAGTGAAAAGGAGAGGGCTCAGCTCACAGAAAATGCTCCAGGCCCAGCACCCCTAACTACTGGATAACGGTACCAGTTATTATTATATCCAGCATCCCCCCACCCATTATGTGGTGATTATGGGTCATTCCTTATACACTCTGAGCCTCTTTTTAACGGTCTGTAAAATAGGCATGAAAAATCTTACCCTACAAGACAATGGGAACTTAAATCCCTTGTACAGAGCCTGGGACGTAGTAGATGCTCAACATACACGCAATCTCTCATCCTCCTTCCTCCCCTCTCCCTGTGGATGCAGCTTAAGCTGTTATCCAAGTCCAGTGAATGGCCTTTGACACTGCCCAGTCCCAAGTCTGGATCCAGGTCTGTCCACCTGTCTGGATCTTTCTTCCGGGACCACGCCTGGGGAAAAGCTCAGCTCCTTCTCTCCTCCCAAACACCCCACACACCAAGCATTTTGAATTCATTGGTGTTAGAGATTTGTGGGGCTGGAGGAAGGGACACAGACTTACTGGCTCTGTTCTCTTTCTTGCTCCCTCATTTCTCAGGAGGAAGCTGGGCTTGTTTCGTGCAGAGCAGTTTTACCTGCAGCTTCCCAGTAACCTTCCCACCAGCTGGTTCTGAGCCCTCGGGATGTTAGTTCTTGGTGCACGTGGGCATCTTCCAGATAAACACTTAAGTCTCCCCATGAAGAGTTGTATGATCAAAAATGGATTCCTCATGTTCCAGAAGTATTATCGTCACTGTCTTACAAATGAAGTAGTGGAGGCTCAGAGAAGTTAAGTGCCTTGGCCAGAGGCACACAGTGAGGGGAGAATTTTGGCAGCAGTAGCACCATCGAGGGTGTAGCACTTGGGCCCTTGGGTTCTGTTCAGACAGTCCTGGTCTGGCCCCAGCTCCACCACTGACCAGTTGTCACGGTGCCATGTCACAGGTGAATAAGATGACACATCTCAGGTGCTGGCCAAGTCCAGGCACATAGTAGGTGCTCCAGTAAATGCGGCCACTGTTGTTTTCATGGATGAGCTCACTGTCCCTGCAGAACCTTCCCTGTCTCGGGTTCTACCCGTGTTCCGTCCTGTCTCTGTTCCATTTCGGTTTCATCTCTTCTTCCAAAACCACTCAAAAGCTCCCTCCCTGAAGTTGACTTCCCTGACCCGCCTCACTTGACTCTTGCCTGGCAGCCCCATGAAGATGGAGAATAAGATTTGGAATTAGTCCTGGGCTCAAACCCCCGTCTTCTTTCACTGGTAGTGAAGTGATGCAGGTCTGTTGACAAGCCTCAGTTTCCACATCTGCTCATCAGGAGCAGCTTTCTGTCTTCTCCAGGTTTGTTATAAAGACCAAATGAAGCAGCAAGAGTGCAAACTGCTTCGCAAATGGCGAATGTTCAAGCCAGCGCTTGAAGACTGGCTCGTCATCTCCACCTGTCTTCCCTCGCTCGTTGTCCCCTCAGCAACCTGGAGTGTGATTTATGTTTTTGTTCTACATTTCATGATCTCCTTCCATGCAGAAACTGTGGCTCTAAGAACAGATCAGACAGCAGGAGCAATGGAATGAGCTTGCCATGTGGAACCAGACAGGCCAGCCTGCTGGATAGAATGCAGACTCCAGTCCCCACAAAATATCAGAGGGGCAAAGCTGGGATCTGCCAGAGCCAAGCCTCTTGGTACCAGTGTTGGTATTATTAGTACCTGCATGCACAGCTTTGGGGTGATGGAATTTCAGGCATCAAGGCAGCCAGTGGGACAGCTATGTCCTGGCACTGCCTCAGCCCCATCCACCAAGCCCATCAAAGTTGCCCAAAGAACAGCATATTTTTAGTTAAGATTCTGAGCCCAGGAGGGAAGCAGGAAATGATTCATTCTCTCACTCAGCCAATGTATACAAAGGCACATTATTAATATTTACTCGGGGGTTTCTCCAAGGACCCCAAACAGCAAATCATGGTGAGAGAAGGGAACGGAAGATGAGGTTTGCCAGGCTTTCTGGGTGCCTACAGATGGAGTGAAAGAAAAAAAACCCTGCTAAACATTTTGCATGGCAAGGGTGCTACCCATGTCCAGGCTGGAAGGGGCCTGACAGCTCATTCTGTTCACCCCAGAGAGAGTATGGACCCACCCATGGTGACCCAGCCAGGTCATGACAGAGGAAGAAATAGAATCTGGGAATGCGGAGGGGTGGAAAGAGCATGGCACTGTGAGCCTCAGGGCCCCCATCTAAAAATGAAAAAATGAATGATACCCGCATAGGTCTGTAGGAAGAGAAGATTTGCCCACTGCGCCTGGCCAAAAGCAGACGCTCCACAAATGGCACCAGTGGTGAGCAGTGATGAGGAGAGAGCGCCAATGCCAGTCCCTGTTCCCACTGCCCAGTGGGCCTCGCAATAGTCTCGGGTGCCTCTTTCAGTAGAGGAGGGTCAGGTTTCCCAGGCTGGGCTGGGCTGATGAAACCCAGGGTGCGAAAGGATCATTTACTCGGCACACAATTCCATTCACAATCTCCTCTCCCCAGGGCCAGAGAGCAGGACTCTAAACCCCCTTTTGCCCCAGAAACCCTATCCCTGGCCCCTTCTCAGGTCCAGCAACCCCTCCCCCACCCTTCTGTGGCCCTTTCTATGTCACTGCCATGAGGAATGAGGTCCAGATGTCATTTTCTGCGCGGCGGGCACCTGCTGGCAGCTTCTGTCGCTTGGCGGCTGTAATTGCTGCTCCCTCTCTCCCCTGTATTCCCCTCCTCTGCACAGACTCCCTTCTGCCTCTGCCAGGGAGTTTATTAAATAGTTTATTAAATCTCTCTGCCTTTGCTTGCAAACTGTCTCTTTCAGAGATGAAAAATACTGAGACCTAAAGAGGCAAGATGAGCCTCCTGAAAGCCACACAGCTAGAAAAGGACTGAGCTGGGAGTTTGTGAGTTTGTAACTCTGACTCTCCTGGCTCCTTTGTGACTTCCCCCAGGAAGTGAGGGGATGCGACAGAGGACTGATGTATATTATGGAGAACAGAGGATCAGAGGAGGGATCCAAGCTGGTGTAGGGGCAAAACGGAACTTCAGAGGTCGGTGGGGACCTAGGGGTCATTAAGCTCATTTCCTCATTCAACAAATGCTGATTAAACACACAGTACCTGGAAGAGGTCCTGAAGATTCAACTGTGACTCACAGTCCCTGTCCTGGATGGAATCCAGGTCTCCCACATTGCAGGCAGACACTTACACCAGGGAAGCCCCCAGGAGAAGAGACAGACAAGTAAATACCCATGGTGTGCGGTGATAGGTGAAGACTGTGGATACGCATCAAACAGATACTTTATCTGGGCTTAACAATCAAGGAAGGCTTCCTGGAGGTGGCAGTGTCTAATTTGAAACCTGAAATGAGTAGAATGTAGTTTCAGCACCTTGCCTCTTTGGAGTGAAGAGTTTTGTGGAATTAGTGGACAAAAACCAGGCTGGTATTGACACCAGCATCAGCCCAGAGCAGCTAGATCTCCTAGAACTGAATTTGAGTCATATTGCCAACTTCCATGTTGCTCTACAATGCAAGTCAGTACAATTCTTAATATTTTGGCCTCTCCTCATAAAGCGTGTGGGGTGGGGCGGGGATTGGGGGATGGAGGGGTGGGGTTGTTTACAGATAAATGTACACAAATTTCAAGGACTGAAAGGCGTTTGTGGCTGACTCGGTTGAGGCTGTGTAAAGTTCAGGGTTGTGGGTGATGCTAAGAGCAGACAAGAAACCCTGTGGACGAGGAAACAGAAAGGGACGCAGGCAGATCCTGGTCCTCGGGTTCCTCCTGAACCCCTCTGGTCTCCCCCAAGTTGGCGTTCAAGATAATGAAGGGGGTCTGTACATGACGTTCTCCTTTCACTGGGTACCTGAACAGATTCTGCTACCTGTGACTCAAGAGGCCTTGATTCTGGACATGAAGAGGAGCTGCCGGGTAGTCACAGGGGTCCAGAGCCAGGCAGTCAGCTGACTTGAGGAGGAAGGGCTCTGCCTGGCAGTGCTGAGCCCCCGGGGAGCCCTTCACACCTGGGGGCTGCGGTGCCCTGCTCAGCGCTCCCTCTCCTAGCCCATCTCTTCCTGCTTTGTTTTCTCCCTCCATGTCTCTCCCTGCGTTTTCTCCCACACTCAGCCCTTCACTGGATCATTCATCATCCCGTAGGCACGGTGTGTGCCTGTTCAGCCCCCAGGCTGGCCACGAAGGGAACACCCCCAGGAGGCCAGGCTATGTTGCTGTCCTTGGGGAGCTCCCAGTCTCGCTGGAGAAATGGATGAATCCATCATGACCCAGAGCAGTCCGTGCTGAGACGGGGGGAGAGGCTGTATGGGATGGGGAGCACGGGGAGGACCCTGACCCTGCACGGAAGTCAGGGAGGACCTCTTGGAGGAGGTGGTGCCCATGCTGAGCCCTGGAGGAGAAGTGGGAAGCCGGGGGCGGGTGGGAGAGGGGGTAGATGGGGGAAAAGGTTGTACCTGCAGCAGCAACTTGGCACCTGCCAAGGTCTGGCAGAGAGGGCGAGTTGGGAGCCTTGCGAGTGGCAGGTAGAGCCGAGATGGCTGCGGCTGCGGTGTGAGCGGAATGAGGGTTGGGAAGGTGGGGAAAGACAGGACAGGACTCCTCTGGGATCAGATCACAGAGGATGGGGCTGGGCTGTGCAGGCTGGGCTTCACCCTGAGGATCCTGGGAGCCACGTAAGGATAGGGGAAGGGATCAGGGAGGAAGTGACCGCTCTGTAGGCATTGGGGTCGGGGGCGGATTCCAATAGGAGCCGGCTTCTCCAAGCCCTGGATGGGAAGAAGCTCCTTCTCCCCCTCCTCCCCTTCCCGCCCTAGCACTTTCTCTCCTCCCTCCTCTGATGCCCCTGCTTCTCTCTCTCTGTCCTCTCCTCCAGTCCTTTCTACCCCCCTTCTCCTCGTTCTCTGTTCTCTGCCTTTCCTCCTTCCTCCGCCACTCTTCCCCCATCCCTTCACCATGTTCCCTCCAGACCCTCCCCACCTTCAGGCACAGGGCTGCATCCCGGCTGAGCGCCCCTTGCGAGGGTCGGCAGCGCCACCTTCAGGTCAGAGCCGGGACCGCCGCGGGGTCTCCCACACCAGGAAGACGGGGGTCCTTCTCCGCCTCCTGCAGAAGAGGAGGTGCCCGCCCACTTGGCCCGGTCCCAGTGCCCCGCTCTGTCCCCCGCAGCCTTGGGTCTGGCTGCTCTGGGTCGATGCTGGCATCAATACCATCCCCGCCTCTGTCTCCCCTAACAACCCTAATTACCAGGCAAGCTCTTCTCCCAAAGACCAGACGACAGAACTAATGTGTTTAATAGCAGAATTCCTTACCTTTCACAGCCCGTGCCCCGAAGTCCTGCCAGCCTGAGGATGCCAGTGTTCTCTGCTCTCCTGGGAGGGAGGGCCCCACAGCGGCTAGCATGCCCATATTACAGATGGGGAACCCAAGGCTCGCACAGGGTGAGTGGGGGTGAGTCACTGGGGACCCAGGAGAACCTGGCGCTGTGCACTTGTTTGCGTGTTCAGTAATCACGCATGGACACCCAGGCTGTGCCGAGTGGAGTTCTGGGACGAGGGGCACAGAGATGGAAAGAGAGCGGAGGAAGCCCCTGCCCTGGGAAATATAAGGAACGGTGCTGGTGCTGGAGGACTGGAGTGAGGGCCTGGAGTGTGTCAGTTACTGCGGGAGTCCAGAGAATGTGGTGGCAACACAGGGGGATTCCGCCAAGAGAGGAGGGGAGCTCTGATCTGGCTTCACAGGGGAGGTAGCATCTGAGCTGATTCATTCAGGTGGAGTCAGAGTGTGCCTGGAAAAGATGATAGAAGGGCCTTCCAGGAAAGGGAACAACATATCACAGGCATGGAGACCAGAAATCAGGGAGAAAAGGAATTCTGTGTGGTTGAAAATGTGGGAGGCGAATTAGGTTGGAGGGGAGGGCCACACCAGGAAGAGCTTTGGGGATCTCCTTCAGTAGGCGTTAGGGAAACAGGTTATAACAGCAGTAATGGTTCTCTAGTAGCCACAGCTAACACTAACTGAGGGCTTCCATTTGATGAGGTACCTTCTGAACTCCTTAGACCTTCCTTTTTCTAGCTCTAGGTAGGTATGGTTCTTGCCATCTCTGTTTTGTAGAGAAAAGCAGGCACAGAGAGATTGTCGCCTGCCCCTGATCACTCAGCTCATAAGCAGAGATTTGACCCCAGCATCCTGGCTCCAGAGCCTGTACCCTCAACAAGGACACTAATAAGGGAGGTGGGGGTGGGGTGGGAGTGGATCCCAGAGCTTTTTAGGAGACAGCCCCTCTGGCCTGAGCTGCTGATTAGAAGAGGAAGCCAAGATGATGTCTTAGTCTGATGGTGGCATTCGGATGTACTTATTCTGAGAACAAATACCTACTTCATGCCAGCCTGGACTTGGTCTCTGCCCTCAGGAAACTGGCATTTCAATAGGGATGATGAGCCCTAAACAAGAACATATGACTGAGGATGATGATTTCAGTGACGCATACAGGGAGGAAAACTGAACAGGGAGAGGAAGGCCTCCTTAGGACCAACCTCCTGGGATAAACCTAGCAGCCCCTCCCTTCAAGGATCTCCCCCACCCCCACTGCAAGGGGGTGAGACACTGATGGCCCACCTCTAGAAAATGCCCCCAAAGACTCCTTGCTGCTCTCTGGGTCACTTTCTCCCCCCATGCCTTGGTGTCCCGCCATCCCCCTTGGGATTACCAGAGTAATGGGCCCAAAATAGCAAAGGTTTTAGCTTCCCCTGCCCACCTCCAGGGCCAGGAGTGGGGAGGGCCAGCTCAGACCTGTGGAAACATAGCATTGGCCTCTCTCTTTGAGAGGAAGTAAGGAAAAGAAATTCCCTACCACATGATGTTTGGTTTTGAATAACCCCTTGTGACACCTATAAAATATTAGACACAGAGAATCTTAGAGCAATAGGGTCTTAGATCCTCAGACTTAGCATCAAATTATAGACTCTAAGGCTCTTAGAATCATGGAATGTTAGAAATAGAGCACCTTCGATTCACCTTAAATTATAGATTTTTAAAATTAGAACACAAGATTTTAAAAATCTTAGAAGCCTAGGATTTTAAGAGTTTGGAGTTGCAGGAAACTTGAAGGTCATCTCCTAGCTCCATCTTTCACCAGCCGATGTCTTTGGCATTAACTTCATCTCTCTGGGCTTCAGTTTCCTTTTTGTTTTTTAAAAAAATGCATAATAATAGTTTGTACCTAACATGGTTGCTAAGAGGGTTCAATGAGTTGGCTGTGAGCAGAGCCAGAAGCATGACCAGCATGGGTGACAAGCATGGGTACTCTGTAAGCTGTTAAATACTCTCACAACTAATCTATTTCCCTTGTGATATAGGTTAACCAGCCTCTCATCCCTCTGCCACCCAGCTTCTGTGTAGGAAGCCATCTAGGCTAGAAATAAACACTCCCGTAGGAAGCAACCTTTCTCCTGCTGCCTAGTATTGCTTCCTTTGATGCCTCTCAAGCCTGCTGTCCCCTAGTACAGCAGGCTTCTTTTGTTTCAGTGCTCTCCTCTAGTGCTGGAGACCCCCTCCTCAAGGCCGTCACAGACACAGGAATCCAAGAGCCCAGCAGCTCAGCCTCTTCTCCCAGACAGCCCTGGTGAAGGTGGTGCAATTTGTCTGCGATCCTCCCCTCAACCCACTGCCCTTTTCTTCCTTTCTGGAACTGAATGATGGAGATGATGCAAGGATGCAGAGGCTCAAGAAGGAAAAGAACTCCTGTGCCCCAGTCCCCCTGTCTCCTCCCTGCCCCCACTCCACTCCTTGTAGCAGGTACAATGAATGGTCCCTGTGTCTCAGACCCGTCACATTCCGCCAGGCCTGCTTCTCTGCACGTACCCTTCCCCCTGCCCAGGAATGCCCTCCTCCCTCCTGGCTAAACCCCTGTCACCCTGCCTGCCCCACGCCCCCTCCTCTGTGAAACCTCAACTCTCCGCCACCCCGACTCCTCCGCACCCAGCTACTCCAACCATTGTTCTCTAAAGACCTTTTCAGTCCCAGATCTTCTTTCTCTGAGAAGCTCCTTCCTCCATCAGTTCATAGTATTGCAATCGGATCCCACATTAAATCCATGTATATGTAACTGTGGAAGAGCCAAGCGGAGCAGAAAGTGACTCTTGGACAATGTAACATTGTGTAGACATTTGATTAAGCATGTATCAGCTTTCTGCTGCATTTCTGTTGCAGCTTTCTGTTATATTTAAATCCCCTGACTCTCTTCAGGCCTTAAACATTTTCATTGACCCTTGGGGTTCTGCAGCCCTGGCACTGTGGGTAGAGTTGAGCAGCGTTGAGCGGCACGGCTGCTGGAGAAACACTCCCCTCCCAATACCCTCCTCACCCAGGCAGAACCAGATCCTACACAGTACCACGTGGGGATACGGTAGTCATCTGTGTGCCATAGTCCCCACTGGGCAAGCCAAGGGTCACAGCTTGTAATTTCCAGGTGCCACATGCTCAGCTCAGAGTCAGGCACAGAAGGATCAGTAAGCCTGTTAGGGGAAAGTAAGCAGGCAGGGACTTTCCTGGTGGTCCCGTCGTTGAGAATCTGCCTTCCATTGCAGGGGACTTGGGTTCCCTCCCTGACCTGGGAACTAAGATCCTATGCACCATGGAGCAATTGAGCCTGTGTGCTGCAGTGAAGGATCTTTCATGATGCAACTAAGGCCTGCATAGCCAAATAAACACGTAATAAATTAATATCTAAAAAAAAAAAAGAAGTAAGCAGGCAAAGTAGAGCAAGCCTGCAGGAAGCAGCAGACATACATGTCTGGATTTTGTGAGTTCAGGACATGAGGGTGGACTCAGACCCCTCCCCCTCACTGTCTACCACCTTGGAGAGCAGGAATTTCTTTCCCAAGAAAGAAAGGAGACCAAGCGTCTCCTTCTCTATGGAGATATTACCAGAACGTGATGTTCCTGAGATCCTATTGTGAGCCAGCGCTGGGTGAGCATCACTGACTTGTCACCCTTGTGCTGGTCTCTACACATCACATCTTGAGCAGAAGCCTGGGGGTGGGGCCCACACTGATGACACCCCTCTCCCAGCAGTCAGGGTGGTGTGGAGGGGAGAGCATGGGCAGCAGATGGGACCACTCTGGACAGTCTCCCAGGCCCTCTCCTGGGAGATGGACATTCCAGCAGCAGCTTGGCTGGTTAGACCTAGGTTTGGAAGTCCTGAGGTCACATTATGGTCGCATCAGGATATCTTCTGACCCCCAGGGAGTGACATACTCTACTGTCCCATCTCCCCATCCCCCACCAGCTCATGTCCAAAAGCCCACCAGACCCTTCCTGACCACCCCACTTAAAGAGCCCCTTCCTTCCTCTGGAGGACCCACAGAGGGACCGGCTAAGGTTCAGTGAAGATTCACAGCTCAGGAGAGGAAAAAAGCAGAGTGTGTGCTGAGCACCTGCTGTGTCCCATGACTGATGGTCAGAGCCCACCACTGCGACCTTATCTGAACATCACAGCAGCCCTCTGAGGGACGAGGTTATCATGTTTGACCTTTTACAAAGCAAGAAGTTTACAACCAGGGGAATGGCTTGCCTTGTCTAAGGTTAAGTCTTGAACAGAGTGTAAGTGAATGAGCCAGCCCCAACCCTCTATCCACTGCCCTGGAGATGGAGGTTTGGGATCCTTGGCCTTGGAGGGCATAGCTGATGCGACCTGCTGATGGTGTGGGTTAGACCAAGAGAACGTGAAGGAGGACACATGATTGTAGAGGAGCTCAACGAAAAATGTGAGTGTGCTATGAAGATGGGTTGAGAGACCAGCAAAGTGGTTTGAGAATAATCCATCAGAGACTTGGAGGAGAGCTAAGAAAGAAAGTGATGCAAAGAGAGGGCAGTGGAATAGAGAATCAAGAAGTGGGTGCCACAGACATAGAAAACAAATTTATGGCTACCAAAGGGAAAGGAGGGAGCAGATAGATTAGGAGTGCTGGATTAACATATGCACACTACTACAGATAAAGCAGATAATCAGTGAGGACCTACTGTACAGCATGGGGAATTCTACTCAATACCCTGCAACAACCTATATGGGGCAAGAATCTTAAAAAGAACATATATATATATATGTAACTGAATCACTTCACTGTACACCTAAAACTAACACGTATTCCAATAAAATTGTTAATGCACTCAATTAAAAAGAAAAGAAGAATCAGGTGGTAGACAGTGGTCCGTAGCAATGATGGTGGTCAGTAGTGACCAGCGGTCAGCAGTGATAATCAACCTGGGCATTCGTAGTGAGTGATGGTCAGTGTTTAGTGAATGGTGATCTGCGTGGTCCACAGTGGTCCCCAGCAGGCGGTGGTCCAGCCAGGGCAGCACTGAGAAGTGCCCCTTGGATGTCACCACCGAGAGATCCCCTGTAACCTTCGTGAGAGCAGCTGCGGAAGGCCTGTAGGTGGGGCCGAGAGTGGGGGTGGGAGGCGAGAGGAAAGCAGAGAGCCTGGTGGTAACCGGGATGAGGACTGGACCAGAGGAGATGAAACTCAGGCCGAGAGTGAAGAAGACTGTCGTTTCTATTGTCACCTGCCAAGTGGGTGACCTGAGGATAGCAGTAACAGTCTGGGGCAGTTTGCAGGGTTGGGCAGAAGAGGAGATGAGGGAGAAGTAAAATGGTGCTGGAGCAGCTCATGGGACACCCCACCCCACCCCAGCCCTAATGTGATCAGTTGGTTTAAATCAAGTGAAGCAGAGGAACCTGGTGGAAAGGATGTGGGGTTAGGTGTCAAGGCAGCGTGGCTGAAGTCTGGTTTACAAGGCTTGCAAGCTGGGTGACCTTGCTTACTCTCCCTGGGCCTCACTTTTCTCAGCTGTAAAATGGGACCCAGAACACCCACCCATGCTTACTCACAGGGAGTTCCAACTCAGCACAACGCCCATGGTAAAGTCTTCAACAACCCAGGCTCCGGAATTGCTGTCACTTCCTGGATGAGATGACCTTGGGCAGGAGGCCTCAAAATGGGGACATTAATTGTGTCTGCTTCGTGGTATTGTTCCAAAAGAGGCAATGCCTGCATTGTGCTTAGCATGGCACCGTGTGAAAGCAGTGTTCCACAATGACGAAGAGCTGCAGCCACGGTGAAACGAGCAACCTGTGGGCTTGTGGGTGGACTTTTCTGCCATCTTCCTCTTCCCAGGGCCTGGGGCCTCTGTGGGTGAAGGCTCAGGCTGACCTCAGTATGCTGGGGTCTTGGAGGGAGAACAGAACCTGGAGATGAGCTCTCTATGCCAACTTTTTCATGGAAAGATACAAAATCAGGGCCAGAGAGGGCTGAACCTAAGGTCACACAGAGTGACGGCTGAGCCAGGGTAAGGACTTGGGACCACCTGACTCCAGGAGCAGTCTCCTGTATGCACTGGTGTCAGCATTTGGGGGCTCATTACCCTCCAAAGTGGACCAAACCAAAGTAAGAAATAGCTGTTGGAAGCCAGACATCATGCAGTATGAAGTCAAGTGGGCCTTAGGGAAGAGCTACTCCGAGCAAAGCTAATGGAGGTGACAGAGTTCCAGCTGAGCTGTTTAAAATCCTAAAAGATGATATCATTAAAGTGCTGCACTTAATATGCCAGCAAATTCGGAAAACTCAGCAGTGGTCATAGGACTGGAAAAAGTCAGTTTTCATCCCAATGCCAAAGAAGGTCATTGCCAAAGAATGCACAGACTACCATACAATTGTGTTCATTTCACATGCTAACAAGCCTATGCTTGAAATCCTTCAAGCTAGGCTTTGACAGTCCATGAACTGAGAACTTCCAGATGTACAAGCTGGGTTTTGAAGAAGCAGAGGAATCAGAGATCAAATTGCCAACATTCACTGGATCGGGGGAAAGCAAGAGAATTCCAGAAAAACATCTACTTCGGCTTCATTGAGTACACTAAAGCCTTTGTCTTGTGTGGACCACAACAAACTGTAGAAAATTCTTAAAGAGATGGGACTACCAAACCACCTTACCTGTCTCCTGAGAAACTTGTATGCTGGACAAGAAGCAAGAGGTAAAACCAGACATGGAAAAACTGGCTGGTTCAAAATTGGTAAAGTAGTATGACAAGGCTGTATGTTGTCGTCCTGTTTATTTAATATATGCTGAGTACATCATGTGAGATACCAGGTTGGATGAATCACAAGCTGGAATCAAGGTTGCTGGGAGAAATGTCAATGACCTCCGATATGCAGATGTTATTTTGCTGTTGCTCTTATACAGTCTCTAAGTCGTGACTTACTCTTGCAACCCCATGGACTATAGCACATCAAGCTCCCCAATGATTCAGTGAATATTGGCAATTTGATCTCTGGTTCCTCTGCCTTTTTTAAATCCAGCTTGTACATCTGGAAGTTCATGGTTCATGTACAGCTGAACCCTAGCTTAAAGGATTTTGAGCATCACCTAGCTATTATGTACAATGAGTACAATGGGGTGGTAGTTTGAACATTCTTTGGCATTGCCCTTCTTTGGCATTGGGATGAAAACTGACCTTTTTCAGTCCTGTGGTCACTGCTGAGTTTTCCAAATTTGCTGACATAGTGAGTGCAGCACTTTAACGGCATCATCTTTTAGGATTTTAAATAGCTCAGCTGGAATTCTGTCACCTTTACGAGCTTTGTTTGTAGTGATGCTTCCTAAGGCCCACTTGACTTCCTACTCCAGGATGTCTGGCTCCAGGTGAGTGACCACACCATTGTGATTATCCAGGTCATTAAAACCATTTTTGTATAGTTTTTCTGTTTATTCTTGCCACCTCTTCTTAATCCTGTCTGCTTCTGTTAAGTCCTTACTATTTCTGCCCTTTATTGTGCTCATACTTGCATGAAATGTTCCTTTGTTATCTCCAGTTTTCTTGAAGAGAGCTCTGCAGCTGCTGCTGCTCCTGCTGCTGAGTCGCTTCAGTCGTGTCCGACTCTGTGCGATCCCGTAGACGGCAGCCCACCAGGCTCCCCTGTCCCTGGGATTCTCCAGGCAAGAACACTGGAGTGGGCTGCCATTTCCTTCTCCAGTGCATGAAAGTGAAAAGAGAAAGTAAAATCGCTCAGTCGTGTCTGACTCTTCGAGACCCCATGGACTGCAGCCCACCAGGCTCCTCCATCCATGGGATTTTCCAGGCAAGAGTACTGGAGTGGGATGCCATTGCCTTCTAGTCTTCCTCATTCTACTGTTTTCCTCTATTTCTTTGCATTGTTCATTTAAGAAGGCCTTCTTATCTCTCCTTGATATTCTCTGGAACTCTGCATTCAGTTGGGTATATCTTTCCCTTTCTCATAAAGTGAAGAGTAACTAAACAGCCTCTTGATGAGGTTGAAATAAGAGGGTGAAAAGGCTGGCTTGAAACTTGAAACATGATAAAAATGAAGATCATGGCACCTGGCCCATCACTTCATGGCAAATAGAAGGGGAAAAAGTGGAAGCAGTGACAGATTTTATTTTCTTGGGCTCCAAAAATCACTGTGGACAGTGACTATAGCCATGAAATTAAAAGACACTTGTTCCTTGGAAGGAAAGCTATCACAAACCTAGACAGAATATTAAAAAACAGAGCCATCACTTTGCTGACAAGGGTCCACATAGTCAAAGCTATGGTTTTTCTAGTAGCCATGTATGGATGTGAGAGTCAGACCATAAAGAAGGCTGAGCACTGAAGAATTGATGCTTTTTGAATTGTGGTGCTTCAGAAGATTCTTGAGAGTCCCTTGGATAGCAAGAAGATCAAACCAGTCAATCCTAAAAGAAACCCACCCTGAACACGCATTGGAAGGACAGATGCTGAAGCTGAAGCTCCGATAACTTGGGCCACCTGATGTGAAGAGCTGACTCCTTGGAAAAGACCCTGATGCTGGGAAAGATTGAAGGCAAAAGGAGAATGGGGTGGCAGAGGATGAGGTGGTTAGATGGCATCACCAATTCAATGGACATGAATTTAAGCAAACTCCAGTTTGAGCAGAGAGTTGGACACAACTTAGCAACTGAACAACAACTGCATGGTTGCTATTCATGAAACTCTGGTCTGAGCACTTTATATGTCATCATTTGTTTTGTCCTCTCTAAGCTTCAGTGGAGCAGATACCATTATTGTCTGTCTCCCCTTCAGTTCAGTTCAGTTGCTCAGTCGTGTCTGACTCTTTGGGACTCCATGGACTACAGCACTCCAGGCTTCCCAGTCCATCACCAAGTCCCGGAGCTGGCTCTGTCTCCCCTTACAGATGGGCAACTGAGGCTCAGAGAGGTGAAAAGACCAGACAAATAGCACCTGTGGGATTCACGGCAGAGCCACGATTCCATCCCAGGCAGTCTGGTCCTAGAGCCCATGAACCACACCTATTGTGTGCCTTGAGCAGAGGGAGAATGCGGGAGGGGCTGGGAGGGCCTGGGGAGAAGCTCCACCCCCTCCATACCTGGAGGGGATCCAGGTGGCACCCGTGACAGCACATAATATGTACTCAATTGTGTGGATGACCTGACCCTCTCTGTGTGTCAGGAAGCATGGCTTCTCCCTGAGCAAAAGGGAGTTGGGGGGTGGGGGGCCGGGTGGCAGGGGCAAATTGCTGCACTGGACTGAGCTGGTACAGTGTGGGCAGAGGGGAAGAACAGCACCAGCCAGACCCACGCTGGACCCCAGCATCACCAAGTCTGATCTGGCCAAACACGGACAAAGTTCTTCCCTCCCATGAGCCTCGCTTTCTGCAGCTTCACGATGCAGACAGACACGGTGGCGGTGTTGTGGGATTCAAAGGAGCTAAGCGAGAAGAGGAAACTGATGCTGAGGTTTAAGGAACGTGCCCTCAGCTTGCCTCGCTGGTGACCTCTGAAGCCAGGACTTAGGCCTCGCTGCCCTCCCTTCCAGTCCTCACTCCTCCACTGACTGGGGCTAGGGGGCAGTGAGTTTACCTTCTAAGCCTCGATTTCCTCATCTGAGGGATAATGATAATGATACACTCTCATAGGTTTTCAAGCAAGTCTTGCGATCTTCTGTTTCAATTGCCTGGGACCTGGTAACATCCACATCCATGACCTAGTAGTCTAAGGTGGTGACAACGATAAAGAAGATGATGATGTCAATGATAACAGAGGCTGAATCAAGCAGAATTAACAGGGTCACAAAGAGTCAGACACAACTGAGCAACTGAACTGAACTGAACTGAACTGAACAGGGAGAAGAGAGTTGATTAAGGGAAGACTCTGTCCCCACTAGGGAAGGATAGGCTGATTATGGATGCCTACCTGCTCCTTACCACCTGCCAAGCCAGAGAGGCTCCACAAAGCTTCTGAGGGTGACTCAAGGGGTGGGGGGCCCACTGCCTCTCTGGACATCAGCTGTTGTCCTTCCTGCCAAGGGACATTTGTCAGTCATTGCAGGCAAAGGAGGGACGTGTGGTTCTGCCCTTCTCATGGGGCAGGGGCTGGAATGGGCAGGACGGGAGAGAGGCAGGCAGGAGGGTGCCAGGTGGGGTTCTGCCTCTCTGCTTGATAGTGGGCGACCCCACAGCAGTCCTGCCCTGAGGCCAGGCTCTCTTCTTGATCTAATTAGCCTCACTGAGAATTAAACTCCACAACCCTGAAGGGAGCATGTCCCCTGTGAGCATCCCAGAACTAATACTGATTAAATATGAAATGATCTTTTGTTCAGGGCCAGAGTCATGGGAGGCACAAACCAGGGATGGGAGCTGTAATTACTAGTTCCGATTATGCAGTACATTTTTTTCTAATAGACTAGAAAGGAACTAGGGCTAGAGTTAGGACTAGGACTAGTAATAAAAATAAAATGAAATAGAATAGCGTAGCATAGAAATG
Organism: Ovis aries; assembly: GCF_016772045.2. Taxonomy (NCBI): domain Eukaryota; kingdom Metazoa; phylum Chordata; class Mammalia; order Artiodactyla; family Bovidae; genus Ovis; species Ovis aries. The sequence goes on from NC_056055.1 coordinate 237,574,333, forward strand.
AAACCTTCCTTCCCATCCCCCAAGTAAAAGCAAAGAACAACATCCCAGATTACTTCTGCTTTAAAGAACATGAGCTTTTTTATTTATTCCTTTCCCATTCATATGGTTGTACTTTTCACCCAAGTGATTTTCAGTGCACCTACTATGTGCTAGGTGTGAACCAGCTGCATCAGACCAGGTACGTGCTCTCCTGAGTCTCACAGTCAGAAGGGACATGGCCTTCAAGGAAAAGTCCCAGCTGATATTCAATCAACCCCTGGGATGGGGTCAAGCAAATCCTCCTTAGGAGGCAATGTGGGAGGCTAATAAGGGGGACTAATTCAGAAGGAGCTGATACTTAAGTGGCAACTAAGGAGCTTTGCTCTCCTCATCTCCTCTGCTCGAAATGCTCTTCCTCAAACATCCATGTGGCTCTCTCCTTCACCTTCTCCAAGTCTTTGGGAAAACGTCAGCTTTTCAGCGTATTCTTCTACAGTTGCAAGCCATGAGGGTCCCGCGCTCCCATTCTTCTGGATTTGTCCCCTTTGCGCTTGTCACCAGACGATACAAGAGACCCATTTGATCGAGGTGGTTACAGGACATCCTCCCCATTAGAAGAGAAGCTTCCGGAGGCCAGGGTCTGTGGCTGTTGCCGCTGCTGCCATTCTCCAGCATAGCCCCAGCTGCTGACACAGGGAGGGCTCTCTACATGTCTACCGAGTGAATGAAGGAGTGAATGCTTCTTGCTCAGGGTAGGAAAAGGAGGGAGGTCCCTCAGGAGTGGGGATGAGCCAGTGCAGTGTGGACCAGCAGCCAGGGAGAGAGCCCGATGGGTGAGGGAGGAGGAACAGGTCACAGCGTCCAAAGTGCTATAGGGGTGTGGGAACATGGGCTGGGGGATCAGGGGGAAAAGCCCAAGTTCCCAATTTGGTGAGGGAAGAGAGGAGTTCAGATTGAAGTGAGGGAGGGGGTGTGCTCACTTGGGCTCTCAAAGCAGAGCCCAGAGATAATAAACCAGATGGGGACTAAGCAGGAAGGGAGAGCCAGGTGGAGCGGCCTCACAGGCTGGGAAATACACAAGGATCCATTTTCCTGTCCTAAAACCGCCCTGATTTGTTATCAGAAACAAGTAGGAGCAGAGGACACCTGGATTTGTAATCAACCTGATATAGTACCAACCAGGCCTGGCTGTAATAATCTCCTCCTCTCACCTGTTCACCTGTGACAAGGGCAGGTTCCCTCCCCAGAGGGGAGGGGTGGGGTAGGGATGGAACTCAGCTCCAGCCAGAGAGCTCTGGTCGCCATGGAAACAGGTGGCTGGGGAAGGCAGGCCCTGAAGTAGAGGCCCTCAGCCAGGCTCCTGCCTCCAGAGCCCAGTCCATTGGGCAGAGGCTAAACCAAGGGACTCGGCTTTGGGTTCCATCATCGTTCCCACTGCACAGGCAGAACTGCTCCATCCCCACTTCAGGTCACCCAGGCTCCTGGGCCAGCTGCATCTGCCCTCAGGTCCTGCCAGCAGAGGTAAGAGGATCAAAGGCTGAACCTGAACCTAGGGGGTCAGAGACCATGGCTGGACACTGAGGGTGCTGGGGTGGGTGGGGAAGAAGGAACTCGCAGGACTTTGGGCTTATTAAGACCAAGGAAATCAACCCTGAAGATTCATTGGAAGGACTGATGCTGAAGCTGAAGCTCCAATACTTTGGCCATCTGACACAAACAGCCGACTCATTGGAAAAGACCCTGATGCTGACAAAGACTGAGGGCAGGAGGAAAAGGGGATGACAGAGGATACGATGGTTGGATGGCATCACTGACTCATGAATATGAGTTTGAGCAAGCTCCCGGAAATGGTGAAGGACAGAGAAGCCTGCTGTGCTGCAGTCCATGGGGTCGCAAAGAGTCAGACATGACTGAGCGACTGAACAGCAATAACTAAGACCTCCTGGGGCCTTAGGCTCAGCCTGCTCCTTTTCTGGATGGGAGAGCTGGGGTCCTGGGGGTGCAGGACACTCACAGTCCCCTGGCATCAGCCCAGACTTCCTGAGGATGCTTCTCCCTGACAGGCAAAGTCCTCAAAGCCTTTCAGGGTCTCTGCTGTCTCCAACTTCCTCCCAGGCAGGCAGGTTCTGGCCTGGCCATGTCGATGTGGATCCAGAGCCTGCTGGCCTCCTAAAGTGACAACCAAGACTCAACTGACCGCAGGACACATAAGCCCTAAACCACCCTCAACCTGGTGCTGGGACAGCTCCTGCCCACCCCCCAACCCCCACCCCCATCTGCAGCAAGGCCCATGAGCCCTGATCCTGCCAGCACAAGACTGAGAGCCAGTTTTGGGCGGTGGAGAACAGGCAGCATTTTGTGCAGAGCCTGGGTTTTTCTCAGAGGGTGTTTTGGGTGCCCAGATGGGAGACGATGATGGAGAGGCAGGGAGGGTTGCAACGCCAAGAGTCCCGTGAGCCAGGCTCACCGTGCGACGTCATCCCAAGGCAGGTAGGAGCCATGAAGGGTGTTAGGCAGAGATCCAGGTGACTGTCCTGTCTTTGGGACAATCATTGCCTGGTGGCAGGGGTGTCAGTGCAGGCCGCCCCCAACATCTTTGCAGGCCCTGTCCTCACCTCACCACTGACGGCTACCCTTTGGGGTTTAGGGGATATGTGCTGGCCACACAGGTAACCCTCAGAGGGGGAGACCTGGGATGAGGCCACGCAGGTCCTGGGAGCAGGTTTAGGTCAGTCCGGAAGGGAGCTCCGGGGCTGGGGGGCCGGAGCTTGTCCTTTGTCTCCCTGTCCCTGAGGGGAGAGGCACAGCTGGAGGAGGGAAGAACAGGTCCCCTCCCCCAAAAGAATGGGACCCCAGGAAGAGCCCCCTACTCATGTCTCAGGGTCACCGGATGGAGTGAAGGGCCAGTGGAGGGCTGAGGGACCAGGCGGGTGTGGTGTGGTTGGGGGATGTCTGGTCGGAGATGTCCAGGGCCTGAGATGAAACAGTGGGTGCCGGGTACAGGGGGCCACAGAAGTTACAGGACTTAAACTTGTCAGGACTCAATGGTCCCTGAGGTGTCAAGAGGGTCAGGGATGCCCCCTTGCTTCTGATTTGGGTGACTGGGAGCTGCGGGGACAACACTAAGACGGGAATTGTGGAAAGGACCAGGTTTGAGGGGAAGATGAAGGGTTTGGATTTAAACTTCTCGAGGGTCAGGAGGCGGCAGGACCCCCAGAGGGAAAGATCTAAGAGGCAGGGGTGGCCTCTCCAACTCAGCTCTGTATGGCCAGGCCGTTGACAGGTCCGGCACAGCAAAGACTGTTGATTTGAATCGTGACTGGAGGGAAGGCTGATGGTAGCTGATAGACATCAGGCTGTTAGCACATACACTGGGGATGGGCCCACAGATTGGCTGAGCTCAATCAGGGAGAGAGAAGAGAGGAGGGTGATGCGGGGAAGCAGAGATACCCGCCCTGGCTCCATCCTGGCTGGGTCTGCCGAGCTGACTGCCTCTTGGCTGCAGGCAGGGGCACCGGGCGAGGCTTGGAAGGAGAGAGCGGGTCCAGCGCTGGCACCGTCCAGGCATTGACCCCGCCCACTAGTGAGCATGGCCCAATCAATGTCCCACCGCTGACCAATCAGGTCCGCACATCCTCCATCCCAGAGGAGCAGGGAGTGGTCTCCCAGAGGTCTCCCAGAGGAGGGTCACCATGCGGTGAAGGGCAGATATTGCTGCCTCCAAAAATCAGGCATTAATTGCTGACAACTGCTGTAATCGTGATTAGAGCAAAGTCTGTGCAGAACACAAAGGCAACAGATATTCATTTCAACTGGGAGGTGAAGAAAACTTCATGGAAGGCCTGCCTTTGACTTCAGCCTTGAAAGTAAGGGAAGATTTCAATAGGCAAAGATGAGGTTTGGTGGGGAAGGCAGGAGAGTGTACTGGGGGCGGAGTACAGGGCACAATTCAGCAGCACCGCAGGGGCCTGGTGTGCTTTGAACAAAAGGTGCAGTGGATAAGGCTGGAGTTAGAAAACGTGTCCCTGGAGAAGTAGCAATGGGCCAGTGGGGGATAAAGATGGAAGATCTGAAGTGGAAAGAGAACAGAGATAAACACTCCCCGCGGAGCAGACAGCCCACGGCTGAGCCGCCGCACCAATGAAGGGACGGGTTTAGAATTCGAATCACACAGCCTACGTTCCTGAGGAGACGTAGATGAGAAGAATGACAGAATCATAAATTTTAAAGTCTTAGAATCCTAGGAAATCTTATAATCTTAGGATAATTGAATTATTGGATCTCAAGGTCTACGACTACAGCAGTTTGGAATCGTAAATGGCTCGGGGTGTCATAACCCAGCCTCCTCCCTCCCTGCAACGATACTCTGCACTCCCTGCTCAGTGCTTTGCACACATTATGTCCTTTTGTCTCCATGACAACCTGGGACATGGGAACTTATTTTGCCTGATTTTCTAGATGAAGAAACCGAGCCTCAGTGAGTACAAGTCACTGCTGAAGGTCAGACTCCTTGCAAGCAATGTGACTGGGACTCAGCCCAGATCTCTTGGCCTCCAAAGCCTCTCTGCTTCTCCAAATGCATCCTTCCTCTGTGCACACCTCCAGTGACGGGGAGCTCATTACCCTTCCCCAGGGCTGCCCATCCATCCTGGCAGTGGACACGTCTCTCCTGTTGTTCTTAAATCTGCCCTGGGAGACCCCCGCAGGAAAAGATAACCTTCACCTAGGACTCCTGTAGGGAAAGGAAGCAGCTGCCCAAGGTGGGACAGTGCTCACACAGGAGTGGGGGGCCTCAGGTTAGAGGAGCCCCAGCTGCAGCCCCTCCCTGTGATAGAGAGGAGGGGCGTTCATCCTGAGGGAGGGAATCAGCCTAGACGTTGGCAGCAGAAGCTCTCAAAGACAAGTGAAGATGAGCCCAGAGCACTGGGTGCTGCGGTGGGGGATGGACTGTGATACTGAACACAGCTCCCCAGCAGTCAGAGCACGGGGCCTAATAAGACTGGAATCCTAAGTGCTGTGCCTTTAATTTCTTGGCTCTTCTCCCTGAAAACTTACTCTACAAAATGTGCCTTTGTACCATCCATCCTCCCAGATGGCTTTTTAAGTGAAGCTTTTTTGTTAACTGGGAGAAGAAAAAGGAGGGGTGGAAGGAGAGGGGAAAGGGGTGGAGCCACAGCCCTCAGGGTTGGAGACAAAGTCGAAAGAACAGTGAATGGGAGGATGGGGCAGGGGAGCCCAGGGGTCCAGGAAGGGGCAGAACAGGCCTCCCTGGATGGGACCTCGGCACAGAGAGTGGAGTCACATGACAGAGTCCCAGGGACAGTCGCTAGCAGTGTCCTGGCGCCACTGTGAGCCCAGCTCTGGTGAGCACTTTGGACTCATTGACCCAACACGTCCTCACACAGCCTGCATGCAGGTCCTGGGACTGTCCTCATCCCACACAGGAGGGGCTCAGAGAAGTGCAGGCCTTCACCCAAAGTCACACAGCTGGAGAGAGGCAGACTCGGGATTCCAGACCAGGACTGTGGGACTCCAGAGCCCCAGCTCTTACCCAGGAATCACACAGCCCCTCCCAGACTGCCAGCCAGGAGAATAGTAGAGATCAGCCCCACTGCAGCACCACTGCCCTCACGGCCTCAGTTTCTCCATCTGTACAATGAGGCGGTTGATGGAACTCCCTGGTTCCCAAGCCTGAATCCACAACAGAATCTCCTGGGCGCTTCTCAGAAATGCTAAGGCCTAGGCACCACCGTAGGCTGATGGAGTCAGGATTTCTGGGAATGGGGCCCATGTATCTAGATTTTTTTTAAAAATCCCACTGCTGACAGTCCTCATTGCTGGAGCGGATAAAAAGCAGCAGGAACTCTCACCCATTGCTGGTGTGAATATGAAATGGTACAGCCCTTTTGGAAGACAGTTTGGCAGTTTCTAACAAAGCTAAACATAGTCTTACCATATGATCCAACAACAATCACACTCCCAGGTATTCATTCAACTGATCTGAAAATTTGTGAACACACAAAACCTGCGTGTGATTGCTTATAGCAGTTTTATTCATAATTGCCAAGAGCTGAAAGCAACCTGGATGTCATTCTGTAGGTAAATGGATAAAGACACTGTGGTACATCCAAACAATGGAATATGACTCAGTGATAAAAAGGGATGAGCAACAAGCTACACAGAGACATGGATGAATCTTAAATGCCTATTGCTAAGGGGGAAAATATCACTTGAAAATACTACATTTAGGTGACATTCCGGAAAAGGCAAAATTACAGAGACAGTAAACAAATCAGTGATTACAAGGAGTTTGGGGAACAGGGAAGATTGAAGAGGTGAAGTATGGAAGCTTTTTTTCAAGACGATAGAGTTATTATGTGTAATACTATTGCAATATAATGGTGGGTTGATTAATGATACCATGCATTGGTCCAGATCCATAGAACTTACAGTGGAAAGGGTGAATGTTTGCAGATTTTGAAAAATCCTTTAGGAGGTCCGGGATTCCAGGGTGGGATGCCCTGACAGAAGAACCTAACTTTCTCACAAATGTATGAAATTCCCTCGCTGAGGCAGGTGAAAATAAAGGTGCTGACCTCTGTACCTTTGGAAATGGGTGGAGACTGGAAGACTACACCAGGAACTGCATGTAAGCACCATTTTCTAGGGGATAAAGGTGTTTGCTATGGCATATGGGTTAACAGTTCTGAGACGACTGTACACCTACCCTGGGAACAAGTGTTCCTGCGGACGGCAGATGTCGGGAGCCAAGTTTTCTCACCGCTGGGGTGGGAGGTTCCAGACAAAGAAGGGGAGAAAGCTAGAATGAGCCATGTGGTAATGGGTTAGAGTTGGAGACATCAGTATGAATTCATGTTTAGCTGAATATAGACATGGAGATTTACATATAGAAATATTTATACCTGAGGGTTCATGTTTGGGAACGCATGTAAGAATTAAAGATCTTAAAATTTAAAAAATAAAAAACTAATAACATGTAAAAAAATAAAAATAAAAAGTAAAAAAAAAAATATTTATACCTAAGTCCTATGCATGGGTTAGTGCTACAGAACTTTTATTTCCTGACTCTGAGAGCTGACAGAGCCTAGAGGCAATGACATCCCAGTCACAACAAGCAAATCTGATACCCACATCTTTAGTTTCTTGTACCGTTCTCCAATGAAAGGAGCCAAGGCCCCTTGAAGAAAAAGCTGATTCTAGATCTAAGGCAGGAAATATATAAGATGAGCATGGCACATTGTTTAATACCAGAAAGTAAGAAAGTGCCAGTAACAACCAAACAAAAGAAAAACTCATAAAGACAGGTGACACTCAAAGGGACATGAGAGCCAGCTGAAAGAACCTTCAATGGCCAAAGCTGGAATAATCTGAACAGAACACATAGAGTAAGATTGGATTATAACCCACAAGATAAAAAAATGAATATGCATGAGTTCACACTGATATGAATGAACGAATACCTACCCATATACACACATGACAAAAATCTCACACGCAGAAGAATCTAAATAATTGATGTATTGAATCTGTGATGTCACCTGACTCATTTCTGATGCTGGTACCTTGCGTCTTCCCTTTTGTGCTTTCTGATCAGTGTGGCTAGAGGTTTATCAATTTTATTGATATTCTCAGAGAATCAGCTTTGGTTTCACTGATGTTCTCTATTGCTTTTCTCTACTGATTTCTACTCATAATTATTTCCTCTCTGTTACACTGAATTTAATTTGCTCGTCTATTTCTAGTTTCTTCAAGTGGAAGCTGAGGTTGCTGGTTTGCAGCATTTCTTCTCTCCTAATACAGGCATTGAGTCCTATAAATTTCCTCTAAGAACTGCTTCAGCAGCATCCCACAAATTTTGATATGTTGTGTTTTCATTTTCTTTCTGTGAAAAATGCTGTCTAGTTCCTCTTTTGGTTGATTCTTTTACACATGGGTTATTTAGAAGCGTGTGCTATTTTTTAGTTTCAAAATATTTGGAGGTTTTGCAGAGATCTTTCTGTTACTCAAAGAGCATTTCCTCTTAAATTACTGATTTCTCATTTATTTCTGTTGTGGTCAGAGAACATACTCTGTAGAACCTGAACCCTTCCAATATACTGAGACTTGTTTTATGACTCAGAATATGGTCTATCTTGGCATATTTAGATATACTCATGAAAAGGATGTGTGTTTTGCTGTCGCAGGGTGGGGTGTTCTATAAATGTCACTTAGATCAAGCTGGTTGATAGTGTTGATCAAATTCTCTATATCCTTTATGACTTTCTGTCTACTTGCTCTATCAATTATTGAGTAAGGGATGTTGAAATTTCTGACTATCATTGTGGATCTGTCTATTTCTTCTTGCAGTTGTATCATTTTTCTGTTTTATGTATTTTGAAGCATTGTTATTAGGTACATAAACATTGTTAGGTCCTCTTGATGAATTCACTACATCATCGCCTTTATCTCTGGTAATATTGTTTTCTCTATAACCCACTTGGTCTGATATTACTATAGCCACTCCAACTTTCTTTGCCAGTCACTGTGGATTTTACCTTATTGGGTGCTGGATATTTTTGTTTTGTTATAAATATTGTTGAGCTTTATTCTGTAATGTAATGTTAAGTTACTTGGAAACAGTGTGGTTCTTCAGAATCTTCTTTAGGATGGCTTAGGTGGGACCACAGTAGCTCTCAGTCTATGACTAAAAGTTCCCACACCCGAGGCAAGACCCTTCCATGTCCTCTCCAGAATCTTCTCTCTATCCCTTTCTTCTCTCTTCTCAGGCACTGTGTCCTGCAAATTCCAGCCACCTTGGTCTTCTGGAATCTCAGCTCCACCTCTTCAATGCTGGGACCTCCCTGGGCTCCACCTCGGTTCCTCCTCCTTGCCCACAGCCAGGAAACTCTCAGGGCTGGAAAGCAGGGCAATTTAGGGCTCACTTCATCTGTTTCTCATCTCTGTTTCGCTGCCTGGCACCCTGCATCTTGTAAGCCTCTGTTTCATAAATGTTGTGGTTTTCCGTCACTGTGAGGTGGGAAGGTCACTCCATCTTGCCTGAAAGGGGAAATCTGTACAGCTGGGGTTGAGAACCATTGAGCTACACCCATCATCTCATTGTTAATATGGGGAAACTGAGGCTGGGACTTATAGTACTTGTCGAAGGTCACATAGAGGGTTGGAGGGTCTGGAACCTGCATCCCACATGTATGGGATTCTCCTGAGAAACCCAAGGTGATTTCCTACTGGGACAGTCCTCAGAGTGAAGAGGCAATAGGAGTTGCCCACAGCACACCTCTGCAGCAGCGTGGAGTGAGGGCTGGTGATGGAGTAGGTTTTCCCTCTGCATTTCTTAGTCCTCCATATTCCCTTCCCCGCCTTCATCCTTCCTGAGTGCAGCTCAGCCCAAGGCTGCATTGCCTCCACATCCAGCATCTGGCAAACCCACCACCTTGCCCAGCTGCCCAGCCCCATGTCTAGGGCTGTGGCCCAAAACTGGGGGACAGAATTATAACCAAAAAGGAGAATGAGAAGAGGATGATGCTCACAGACAAGAAGCCAGGGATGAGCCAAGCCAGCTGCTCTGGAAGCTGTTCCAGGCCCGAGCACATCCTGATGCTCTCGCATGCTTCAGTTATAAAAAACATCTGCGTCTAGATCCAGATACATAAAATTCGTTCCTTTCCTCTCCTTTCCTTTCCATCCCTGGATTTGTCTACTTCTATAGCAGCCTCCAGATGCTGGGAAAACAAGAACTTCTCAAACTATGGCTAGAAAATGAGTGTTGGAGAGGCAGCCATGGAACCCTCTGGTGAGAAGCCATGGCCAGAGGCTCTCAAGGTGCAGAGAGAGGTTTTGCTCCTGCCCACCTGGCCCAGAGGCCCCAGAGCCCACTGTTTTTGCCCCCTGAATTTGCCCCTCCTCAGGGTTTCCTATCCCAGAAAAGCTGTCTGAAACCTCCTCTCCTTCATCACTCCTCCCAAGTTCAGTTAAGTCACTCCTGTCCCCATTCATTCACCAAATGTACCAAGAGCCACAGTGTACCCACCTGCACTGGGGACACAGCTGTGAGCAAGCCAGTCGCATCCCTGCCCTGTCACCTCTGGGTCACAGTCTAACCAGGAACAGGTGACGAAGGTGATAAAGCACAGCTGTGCTGAAGGCTGTGCTCGGTGCCTGCAGCTGCAGAGCAGACAGGGGAGAGGAGACCCCCGAGAGGGCACAAAGGTGCAGGAGCCTCTGCGATGGGGGGAGCTGGGGGTGCTTCTCTGCAAAGGGAAGCCCCCGGTTCCCAGCTCCGAGCAGCCACATCAGCTTCACAGTGAGCCTGGGTCCTCCCAGCCCACGGTCACCTGACTGGAGCCTGTGACCCCATTTTCAGTCTCTAAAATACTGTAGTTAATTTGCAGCCCCGGGCTGGCCCTGCCCACAAGCAAGCTGTGCCCCCTGAAGCCCTTGTGCTTCCTCCCACTAACCACTGCCTCTCCGGTCCCCTACTGACCTGCTCCTTCTCCCCTTTCCCAGCCTCCTCTGTGCTCTGGGATACCCCACAGGCCTCCTGGGAGTCTGTAAGGATGTATCTGACACCCTGTCAAGAGGCCCCTGGTGTCTTCTAGGCCCCTTTGGGGACAGGGTCCTGCATCAGCCCTGACCAGGGGGCCCAGAAAGAGGAGGAAGTGTCAGCTAGTGAACTCCCAGGGACTGGGACAGGGACCCTGAGAGTAGGACTTCCGTTCCGTGAACCTCCATTCTCAGGCAGATGGGACTCTACCCACCCATCCTCTGGTCCCAGTCCACGGGGCCTCCCTGGACCAGGATGACGTAACTGGACTGTGGTCAGAGCCCAGGAGCATGTTCTGGAAGCCCTGGCAGTGGCAAAAAGCTGGTGGAGGGGGTGGGAGGGGAGAGGAGCGTAGACACAGCCAAGGGGGTATGGCTCCAGTCAAATCCATTTCCTCTCTGATGCTGCCTCTGGTCCTGAGTGTGGACAGGCAGTGACTCTGGGAAGACTTGGAGGAGGAGGACTGCCAGGAATCCAACAGCCCTGAGGACATCTGATCATGGTGCTCAGAACATGACCAGCCACTGCATGCCAGGCCCTGGGCCAAGCCCCACCCTGGGCATCGTCCCTAGGATTCTCTGCAGCCTCTGGAGGAACACTGCTACTGATCCCACTTTAGAGATGAGGAGCCCGAGGCTCCTGTCTACCTCTGTTTGCACCTACCACACCTCTGGGACTGCCTGAACCTCCAGATTGCAGGCTGGCACTCCCACAGCCAGGCTGCAGACTTTCTATCCTTGCTCAAAGAATGCCCTAGAAATGTCCCATTTATAGAGGTCTGTGGAGGTGAGTGTCAGCGTTGAAGGGGCACTGTGTCCTCCTGGCCAGCTTTGCCCACCTCAGGTGGCTCAGAGATGCTCAGAGATGACTGCTCCCAGCGGCATGCAGGGAGGATTTATCAGCCTCGGGAGTGTGGAGTCCCTGAGATCCTGCAGCCAGCCTGAAAACTGGCTTTATTAAGGGCCCAGGGGACCCCCTTACGGGATGAGGGAGGGACAAGCCAGGGGTTTTCTGGATCTGTTACCAGGACATGAACCTCTGGGTTTAGAAGTCACTGTGTCAGTAAATTTAATTCCCAGCATGTTTGCCATAAGGACTGGGAAGAGAAGGCACCTCTTTCCTGTGAACTGGGGACTATAAGAAGATTGGTCTGGAAGTTTCAGGGCCTCTGTGAGAAGAAAAGCACAGAAGAAAGCAGAGCCTAGAGGTGAAACCAGAAAGACCAGAGCTTGACAACATGGATTGGACCTGTGTATCCAGCCCACCTGTGGGCATGCATGTCCTGCCTTGTATCAGCTCAGGTTCCTGGGCCCATCCCATCCCAGGCACAAGCAGCCATGGCTTCTATCCACAGCAGCAGCTTATCTTTGCCTGGGACCAAGGCTGGAAGGCTTCATCCCCTTTCCCTAGCAAGAAGTGGCTTTTGTTTCTGCCCTGCCCACCTCCCCCAAGACTGTAGGTCTTTTCCTGGGCCCTGGGGGCGTGGGGGTAAGAGGTGTTGCTGTCCCCTTGAAGTCCTTCTGGGCTTATGCTTCACAGGAGATAGGGGTCTGGGAAGTGGGAGGAGGTTCAGATCGGTATGCCGTAGTGAAGCAGCTCTTTCAGATGCAAGTCCAGTCCTGAGCATCTTTCTCCCGGGCTCCATGAGAAACCGTCGTGAGTGAGTCGTGTGTGCCTGAGCACCACGGGGAACTGCCATGAATGAATGTGCACTCCCCTTGTGCTGGGGCTCCCAGGCACGCTCAGCTGGCATGCCCGTCCCCATTCAGCCTCGGGAGTTCGTTAAAATGTTAGCTGTTTACAGTGGAGATGCAGACGTAGAGAACAGACTCATGGACAAGGGTAGGGGAGAAGAGAGAGAGGGTGAGGTAAATGGAGAGAGCAGCATGGGTGTATACACACTGCTGCTGCTGCTGCTGCTGCTGCTGCTGCTGCTGCTGAGTCACTTCAGTCGTGTCCGACCCTGTGCGACCCCACAGACGGCAGCCCACCAGGCTCCCCCGTGCCTGGGATTCTCCAGGCAAGAACACTGGAGTGGGTTGCCATTTCCTTCTCCAATGCATGAAAGTGAAAAGGGAAAGTGAAGTCGCTCAGATGACTGACCCTCAGCGACCCCATGGATTGCAGCCCACCAGGCTCCTCCATCCATGGGATTCTCCAGGCAAGAGTACTGGAGTGGGGTGCCGTTGCCTTCTCCGGCATATACACTAACACATGTAAATAGACAGCCAACGGGAATTTGCTGCATGACTCAGGGAACTCAAACTGGGACTCTGTAATAACCTAGAGGGGTGGGAATGGGCAGGAGGTGGGAGGGAGATTCATGAGGGAGGGAGGGGACGTATGTGCCACCTGTGGTTAATTCATGTTGATCTATGACAGAAACCAAACCAATGTTGTAAACCAATCATAAATCAATCAAAAATAAATATTTTTTTTAAATGTTAGCTGTTTATATTTCACTCCTGCTTTCGTGGCAGCCGCCTCTCTCTCCCGAGTTCTGCCAAAGGTGCAAGGGTTTGTGTGTTTCTGTCTCTCCTTGGTAGGTCTTGTCAATCTGTGCATGGGGTGCCTTGCAGCCCTGGGCTCCCTGATGGGCTCAAGAAAAGTTGTGATTTTGTAGTTTATCCAGCTTTTTTTTTTTTTTTTATATTCTGTCTTGTGTCCTTTCATATCTGAAGTAGAAGCAGAAATCCATGAGCCGACCGAAGAAGTAAACAGAATGTTAGGAAGCCTGAGCAAAGGTTGGAAGCAGCATAATGAGGGGGCATGATTTTCCTTTATAAAGGTCACTTCTGCAGTTCAGCCTTCAACAAGTATTTGTTGGGCATGAGTTATGCATCAGGTACTGCTCAAGGCACTAGATTAAGTGGAGGCAGCTGGGAGGCAATAATAAACTGATAAATGACGGATAAACAGAGGCCCAGGGAGGGCCATGTAAGAGACCCAGGTCACACAGCGAGCAAGCACAGAGTTGGATGAGAACCCAGCTCCTCCAGCTCCTGGCTACCCGGACACAGGCTGCCTTTCATCCGGAGGTTTGCTGGAAGCCCCTGCATCTAATTTAATTCTCACCCTGCTGGGAAACAGGGGCCACAGGCCAGGGCTCTGTGTCTCCAAAGACAATGAAATATAATTTCAGGCCCATGAAATTAATAAAGACTGAATAAAAAGAGAAGAAATCGATGCTGGTAAATGTGTGGCGAACCAGGCACTCTCAGGCGCTGCTGGAAGTCTCTTTGGAAGGCAATTAAGTAATAAAGATCTTGAACCTTCAAAATGTCAGCGCCCTGATCCAGGGATAGCACCTCCAGGAATCGGTCCTTAGGAAGTGTTCAGGGATTTGAGCAAGGATTATGCCTTGAGATGTTTATTACAGCCCAAGGATAAGAGTGAAGAACCGTAATGCCCTGTTTATCCAGCCACAAAGGATGACAAAGTAAATGATGACACTTCTAGATGAGGGGCTGCTACGAACTATTAACATCTTGCTTTTGAGGAACTTTTCAATAATGGGAGAAAGCACTCATGATACCATGATAAATAAGAAAGAAAGCTGAGTATATAGTAAAATCTCAAAAACAAAAACTATATTGTATGGATATATTCAAATCTACAATACATGCTTATAGAAAGGGATAGTTAACAATACTCATAATAACAATACAAAGAAAAGCTTTCGAGTGCTCTCTCTACGCCATGTACTGTGCTGAAGACTTTAACCCCCAGATGGACATAAGTGGCAGAAAACGAAGCACGGAGGGGTTAAGTGCCATGTCCAGTGTCGTCAAGCTGAGAGTCCGAGCTGTGATATGAACTCTGGTCTGGAAGACGCCTGCCGTTACTGGCTACTGCTGGAGCTGAGAGGGCCTGGCACTGTCTTGGACCACTGCCCATCGGCCCAGGCTCCTGGAGAGTCCACGCACTGTGTCAGGAGACCATGGAGGCTCTGCTGATTGCCCTGATAAACTGAGGCCCGGAGCCTCTCTTGACCATTTCTCAAGTTGGTCCAGGCTGCTGTTTTCTATTTGGCCATCTCTGCCTGCCCTTCAACCCCCAGTTCTTCCAAGTTACTCAGGGTGTTTCCCCGACGGGCCATGCTGACAGCTGGGAGATATGTGGAGATGTGGGACCTTGTGAAGGTCTAAGGGCCCAGGCCTCCCCTCATTAGAGCTGCTCTCACATCCATCACCATCAGTGAAAGGCGAACACCAGGGCAGGAGGATCCCAGAACTATCACTCAAGGGCTCCTCAAGTAGGGAGGGGTGATGGTTTCCCCCTGATTTGTTGATAACTGTTTTCTTTACGGCATCAGTTTCTGATGCCCCTGCCATGCCTGGGCTGCCCGCATCTCTCCCCACCTAGCTGGGGGCTTCTGGACAATCCATGGCTTATCTTGGTCTGTCTGCTCACTCGCATGTGGAGGGGAATCTCGTAAGCCACCCCCACCAGACTTTAACCTCCCCTCCCCTGACTGCGTGGCCATCCCATCTACCTCTCCTCTGGATGGATCTAGATGTTCTGATCAGAAATGTGTTGCATCAGCCTGAGCAGGGAGTGAGGCTTCCTGGAAGCTGGAGGAGAGAAGGGAATAAATCCCCACCTTACCCAGCTCACCCTATCCAGCCCTGTCATCACCTCGACAGTCCACCCCTCCCTTCTGTGGGGACTTAGAACAGCAGCCATATAGTGGGGACACACTGGTATGTTGGCCCCTGGACTGAGGCTGCCCAGACCTCTTTCCCAGCAGGATTTCAGATCCAGCCAGGGCCACCCTTCTTGTAACACTCAGTCTGTACCACAGGCAGAGATGTAAGCAGAGAGATTTGTAATTATCTGTGTACACAGGTGTGCGTTTTCCTTGACAACGTGTTTTCCTATCATTCTTCACATCCCTGCAAGGCCAGGGAGGTTATCAGCCCCATTTTATAGATAAGAAAACTGAGGTACCGAGAGAAGTCATCTTCCATCCAGTTACCATTTACCTAATTCAGTAATGGACACTGGACTCCAGCTTGGGGGTGACTGATGCAAACTCACGGGTTGCCCTTGGTTACAGAAAGAATCCTGAAGAACCGGAAGCAACTGAGATGCACTTGAGGATGAGATGCTTATTAGGCATCAACAACTTGGAAAAGAAGGGAAGGCAGCAGGGCTGGAAGGAAACAGCCCTGCCTGGGGGAGGGTGTGCAGATGACAGTTCTCAGGTGACACCACCCCCCACTCAGCGTCTGTTTCCACCCACTGAGGAGCTTTGGGTCGAGACACGTGCAGGGCTCCACATGTGAGGAGCCCAATGTGGCCAACTTACCAGCTGGTCTCATGGAGGAATGGTGCCATCTCAGGGGCTCAGCAATGGCCTGTGCAACTGGCTGGTTGGTTTCCAGAAGGAGCAGTAGCTAGGTCCACTTGGTAAGTGGAACCTAGGCCATTGTGCCCAATTATGGCCCCCATCTCCATAGGTCAACATGGGGTGGCCAGTGGTTGCTGTCAACTGTTGGGTCATTTTGTTTACTTGGTCCTTTAATGCATCTTCTTTAGAGGAAGATCATGTGATACAAAGACTTGAGCACTTATTGAGCATTTACTAAGTACCAGGTAATGAGCTACAGGCTTTATATCTATTAGCTTATTCAGCAATAAGAACTCTCGTCATACCCATTTTACAGGTGGGGAAACTGAGGCACAGAACAGGTCAAATACCTTTCCAATTCTACTCAACTAGAGAGTGGAAGAGCCAGGGTTCAAATGTGGGCATCTGGCCCCAAAGCTAGGGCTTGACTCGTGGTGTCACACGGCTTCTCCGAACACCCAGACAGATCCTGGTCCTGTTCGCTCCCCCAGCAGGTGTTTCAGCCCAAAGCTTCTCGGTGGACGGAAACAGATACTGGGTGGGGGATGGTGACACCCGAGAGCTGTCATCTGCCCACCCTGCCCCACGCAGGCTCAGCCAGACCCACCACCCAGAGGCGAGGTTGCTACTCATGTGCTTCCAGAGTGCGTCCTTTGTGGCTGGAGATGAAGGGTAGCTGTTCAAGATATATTCGTTTAGCATCGACTATGTGCCAGACCCTGTACTGGGGATTCATGAATGAACAAAAGCAGATTCTCCCCAATACTTCACGGTTTACAGTGAGGGTGAGGATCAAGTTTAAAATAAACACCTTTGATGGATCTCACAGGACAAAGGAGATGGAGCCAAGAGGGCTTGTGGCGGGAGCTCTGAACCAGCCAGGGAAGTCAGGGAGGGCTTCCAGAAGGAGGCAATGCTGGAGTGCAGTCAGAAGCCTGGAAATGCTCTCGCACTGCTCAGAACTACATCAGGGAAGGGACTGGAGTGACGGCTGAGTGTCTGGGCAAGACTACGGTTAAGATTCCTGGAATCCTAAAACCTCGTGATCAGATTCAATATTTTATAGTTGTAAGATTCCATTAAGTGAAGATTCTATGACCTGGGAATTTATGATTCTGGAAGTCAAGGACTATCTGGTTCTAGGGTGTTGTCATCCTCACACATGAGCCTTTGCTGCTGGAGAAGCACCAGTCAGAACCTTCCTTGGGTCAGAAGCGTGCTGTTCCCCTTCCTGAGCCCCAGCCAGGCCCGTAACATGGATACATCTGCAGCTCTCTGTGGCTTAGAGAACGTAAATTTATTCTGCAGCTCCAGCATCAGGCACTCACCTTATCTGCATGTTCCAGTCGTAAGGATAAATATTAGGAGACAAGTCTGTGGAGATTTTCTGTGTGTACATGAGTTAAATCCTCCAGCCAGTGGTTAATCCAGGCAGGGATTTCAACAGAAATGCTTTCCTTATATTAATTACAAGGAAGGACTGGTAACTGGGCCTCTGGCTCTATCTGAAGAGGGCTCCTGTCTCCCCAGGAACGGACTGAGAGGGGTCTTTGTGTGCTGAGGCTTCAGGCCAAGGTGGGAGGAGGCAGGAGGGAGGGCAGGCCCAGCGGGTCTGGGCTGTGTGCGCGGATGGGGCTGTTTTCTGCGAGCATCTGGGGGTCTCCATGTGAACCTCTGGGTCTGGGCTCACCCAGGGCTGGTGCTTGAAGAGCTTCCCCAGCGGGATGAGAGGGGCAGGGCAGCCCCACCATGGGTCAGACGCTGCCCTGGGTCCCCAGGCAGACTCTGAAGTCAGACAGATGGGGCAGAGCTCGCAGTTCAGTCAAGTGATCTTCCCAAGCCCCTTAGGATTCAGTTTCTTCAAGGGGACCCAGGGTCTCAACCACCCCACCCCATCTGCTGGTTCTAAGAATTAGCAATGGAGCATCAAAGCCAGGAGACACTCTCATAAAGCCCTCTGGAGGCCAGGCACAGCTTGAAGCACTTTGCATAGCTGAATCTCCACCCCAGCCCAGTTGTAGTGGGACTGTCACTCTCCCCACTTTACAGATGAGAAAACTGAGCCACAGAGAGATTAAGTAACTTTCTCAATATCACATCGGTAAAACAAACACAAAACAGCAGAAGCAGAATTTGCAATTAGACAGTTGGCTCCAAAATCAAGGAACTTAAAACACTGCATTCAAATTATTCCAACCCCCTCCTAGCTGGGTGCCCAAGAATTGGCCACGTTTCAGCACGGGCACCCTAGGATCTGGCTCTCACCCTTCTATTCTGAGGCTCAAGATTCTAGCCAAGTGACAATGAAGTGCAGTTAGGGTCTCTAGGCCTTTGCTTGTGCTGTGCCTGCTCCCTGGACCACCCTTCCCCTGGCTTATCCAACAGTCACCAAGTTAGGTTCCTGTTGTAAGATTCACATTCTGAGAAGAAAGACCAACCCAATGATGTTGGTATAACTACTTTCTTGTGGCCAAAGGCCCAAGTAGCAGTCTGGGAACTGTGACCCCACTCCAGACTGCCAAGATCACTTTGTATAGTTAATGGAGAAGCCATTCCTGTTTAGAGGCTGTAAAGTCCCTCTCACCCGACTCCCCCAGGAATGTCAGTCACTCCTCCCTGCAGCCAGGAGTCCAGGAGACACACCTCCTTTTTGTCACAAACCAAACCATTTAGTCAAGTTCGTTAAATGTGTATTGATTATAAGAATATTACTTAGGATTTTAAAGAGATACACTTAAGAGAGGAATGGGGGAAGAAAATAACAGAACGCTATGGCTTTGTTATGTTTTTTCAGAGCAAGCCTTGGTAAGAAATTGAAGGCTAAAGTAAATTTTTGAAATTTGCGGTTATTGTCAGTCCCCTCTAATTCTAAAACATAAACTCCATGTGGGTGGGAATTTTGTCCACTTTCTTCACTGCTGAATCCAAGCACTTAGAACATTTTACGGCATGCAGTACTGGGACAATAAAAATTATATAAATGAAAACTAATAAAAATAAAACAAATAAAAATTTTAAAGAGATACATTGAGGTACTATGAGATTAACTAAAAAAAAAAAAAAACAGGCAAGTCAGTTGAGAAAATTAATGAAACCATAGTTGGTTCTTTGGAAAGACCAGTAAAATCAATGAGCCTCTATCAGGCCAAGAAAAGTAGAGAGAGTCACAAATTACTAATAACAAAAATGAAAGCGGGGCCATCACTACAGATCTCACAGAAATTAAAAGCATAACAGAGGAACACCATGAACAACTCTATGCCCACAAATTTGATAACCTAGATGACATGGACCAATTCTTTTTGAAAGAGACAATCTGCCAAAACTCAAGAAGAAATAGATGATCTGAATAGACCAATATTTATTAAAGAATTTGAATAAATAATTAACAACCTCACAAAATAGAAAGCATCAGGCCCAGAAGGGTTGACAGGTCAGTCCTAAAAAAATGTTTAAAGCTATACCAACTCTGTACAATCTCTTTCAGAGGATAGACGCAGAAGGATTTCTAACTCATCCTATGAGGCAAGCACCACCCTGATACCTGAGCTAGAAAAAGACATTACAAGACAACCAAACATAGGCCAGTATCTTTCATAATGCTTGATGTGAAAATCCTCAACAAAATATCGGCAAACCAAATTCAAAAAACATAAAAATAATTTCACTGTGACTTCCCTGGTAGTCCAGTGGTTAAGAATCCAACTTCCAGCCAGGCTGGATCCCAGGTCTGAGAACTAAGGTCCCATGTGCTGTGGGGAAGCTAAGTCCACATGCTCTGGAGCCCACACACGACAGCAAGAGAGAAGCCCACTCCCACAGTGAAGACCCGTGCGCTGCAACGAGAACCTGACACAGCCAAATAAAAATCATCATCATAATTCCACCATGATCAAGTGGGATTTACCCCAGGTAGGCAAGACTGGTTCATCACTCAAAAATCCATTACTGTAATCCATCACATCAACAGACTAAAAAAGAAAAGTCACATGGCTGAATCAATAGATGCAGAAAAGAGCCTTTGACAAAACTCCCTTTCATAACAAAAACTCTCAGTAAACTGGAAATAGAGGGGGAGGTTCTCAAGCTGATAAACACATCTACAAAAAAACCCACAGCAAACATCATACTTAGTGGTGAGAAATTTGAAGGATTCCCACTAAGAACCATATTGATACACTATCCTGGCAGGTATCATTTAAAATTCTTTTTACTTCTTCACTTTAAAACTTACTAATAACGGCCTAATTCTTGTGGATTAGCAAACCCGTACTAATGGATGACCAAATGAAATGAACTGGCAAGAGTGAAGAGCAAGTTTAAATGAAGCCAAGGTTCTGTGGTCCAGTCAAGGTGAGCCTGAAACAGGCGAACCTCTGTAAAGGAAGCACCAGCCTCATGGACCCCTGACGGTCATCATCCTGCAAATGCTCTCAAGAGGTCTCCATGTGTGGGCTGGGGTTCAGGCTGCCTTGCTTGCTCACCTGGAACATGGCCCCAGCCTCCCATTTTGCCAACTCCAATCCCATCTCCTAACCCTAGATCAGAAGTGCCTCAATCAGAGCATGGCAGGAAAAGATGCTCAGCTGATGCTCAAGTGTTGACTGTTCTCATCAGAAGCTGTGGTATAGTGGAGTCCTCACCTTGGAAGGTCCAAAGTCAGGGAAAGAGTTGGTCACAGAGGCAAAGAACTAGGGATGTTGGGCCAGCACTCCCAAAGCCCGCTGCACTCCATCCCTCCTCATGTCCAAGAGCTGGCAGGGCAGGATGCTTGCTTCTCGTCCCGCAGCCCTCCAGGTACAGATGAGGGAACTGAGGTTCTGAGGGTGGTGCAGCCCAGGGGCTAGAAGCATGGGTTCTGTGGCCCAAAGGACCTGGGTCAGCACCACTCACTCCTGTGGGACCAAGCACCTATTTCCTCATCTATAAAATGGGGATATTTGTGGTACTTACCTCCTAGGGTTGTTGTGTTGGATCAAACTGTATAAATGTCCATGAATGATCTGGCACTGAGCCTGGCACATTGTATGTGGTTCAATAATGTTAAAGAGTGATAATAACAATTATCATTCATATTATTCTCCTCAAGTGACTTGGCCTCTTGGAACCCGAGGCCAGTGTGCTCTGTAAACCTACAGACCCTGGGATGACTGCATTAGCCATTTTTATTTGTGTCTTCAGCCCTTGTCATGGTTCTCAAGGATCTCAGACTATGACTCCAAGATCTCAAGGTCTTTTCATTTCCTGTCAACGAACAGTGATTTTGTCCAATATTTACATGGTCCTGAGTGTGTGAGTCTCCAACCATTAGAAATAATTTCGTTCTGCATCTGTTAAATTCCTAACCGAGGGTCTCTCACATTCAAGTACTTGGTCTATGTTGCTTAAGGAATTTATAGGATGGATTTTTTTAACTATTAATACATCACTGATTTATCAGATTAGGGATAAACATTTCAACATTTAAAAAGCTTTGTTTGGAAAACCTCACAATTCAATTATCATTGTTGTATTTAGCGCTTACACTGCCTTGAGAAACCTGTAAGCAGGTCAGGAAGCAACAGTTAGAACTGGACATGGAGCAACAGACTGGTTCCAAATAGGAAAAGGAGGACGTCAAGGCTGTATATTGTCACCCTGCTTATTTAACTTATAGGAAGAGTACATCATGAGAAACGCTGGACTGGAAGAAACACAAGCTGGAATCAAGATTGCCGGGAGAAATATCAATCACCTCAGATATGCAGATGACACCACCCTTATGGCAGGAAGTCAAGAGGAGCTAAACAGCCTCTTGATGAAAGTGAAAGAGGAGAGCGAAAAAGTTGGCTTAAAGCTCAACATTCAGAAAACGAAGATCATGGCATCCGGTCCCATCACTTCATGGGAAATAGATGGGGAAACAGTGGAAACAGGGTCAGACTTTATTTTTGGGGGCTCCAAAATCACTGCAGATGGTGACTGTAGCCATGAAATTAAAAGACGCTTACTCCTTGGAAGAAAAGTTATGACCAACCTAGATAGCATATTCAAAAGCAGAGACATTACTTTGACGACTAAGGTCCGTCTAGTCAAGGCTATGGTTTTTCCTGTGGTCATGTATGGATGTGAGAGTTGGACTGTGAAGAAGGCTGAGGGCCGAAGAATTGATGCATTTGAACTGTGGTGTTGGAGAAGACTCTTGAGGGTCCCTTGGACTGCAAGGAGATCCAACCAGTCCATTCTGAAGGAGACCAGCCCTGGGATTTCTTTAGAAGGAATGATACTAAAGCTGAAACTCCAGTACTTTGGCCACCTCATGCGAAGAGTTGACTCATTGGAAAAGACTCTGATGCTGGGAGGGATTGGGGGCAGGAGGAGAAGGGGACGACAGAGGATGAGATGGCTGGATGGCATCACGGACTCAATGGACGTGAGTCGGAGTGAACTCCAGGAGTTGGTGATGGACAGGGAGGCCTGGCGTGCTGCGATTCATGGGGTCGCAAAGAGTTGGACACGACGGAGCAACTGAACTGAACTGAACTAAACTGCACTGAACTGCCCCAGTATTGCTTTTATACGGGGCACATGGTGGAGAGGGGAACAGACAAGTTTCCTGCTCCTGATAGTTTATGTCTTCATGGGGAGATAAGAAATGAGGATGGAGAAAAAGATGGAGGTTCATGTGGAAAGACCAGAGATGAGGAGGAGCATGATGCTAAGAGGAGCTGGAGGAAGTGAACGGAGACCTGAGTGACTGCAGAGGGGTGACAAACAGGGGTGTCATGTGGCCTGAAAGGCCCTCATCAGGGTCCCGTTCTTCATCCTGAATACAGGGCAGCCACTCTAGGGAGATGTCCAAAGACTAGATGACCCCAGTCCTGGAACTGGGGGTGATTCTTATGGAAAACAAAGAGGGGGGCAGTCCAGACCTCCCAGCAGGGACATGGCCACTTAATTTGCCACTAAATCCAGACTCAAAGCCAAGAGCGATGGCCCCATTGCCCCCGACCCTGACAGTGGCGACACAGCAGTGAGACTCCTCCTCCTTACGCCACTATCATCCACTCCTGGAACTGTGATGTCATATATGTGCGGGAAACACCAGAGGTTAAAGCGTCTGCCTCTAATGCAGGAGACCTGGGTTCGACCCCTGGGTTGGGAAGATCCCCTGGAGAAGGAAATGGCAACCCACTCCAGTATTCTCGCCTGGAGAATCCCATGGACGGAGGAGCCTGGTGGGCTACAGTCCATGCAAAGAGTCGGACACGACTGAGCAACTTAACTTAATGAACTAGAGAACAACCACAAGGCAAATTGATGAGGCAAGATTTGGGGGGACGTGGCCTTCCTGCTGGTGTTGGAATGTCCTGCAGGGATTTCATTGTTCTGTCTGGATTAGTGGAGCGGTGGTGCTCCAACTCCACGGGGCTTCTGCAGGACAATTTCTGATCCAAATGGGAGAGGGAGAAAGAAGACCCGTGCAAGCACCTCCTAGCACTGTGCACTGACGCTCCAGAAAGCCCAGCCAGTTCTGCAAAGCTTATGACTGAAGCACACCAATTGTTAAAAGCATTTTCCATACTGGGTTCAAAAGACACTGGTTTGGGAGATGTTAACAGTTGACAACCTTGCACCAGCAGACTACACTGACCTTTTGTTCTCATTTTATGAAGAGCTTGTTACAACTTCATCCCAGGCTGCCATGACATCAGGCTCAAGTATGCGCACTGGCTGGGATGAGGACCAGAAAACCCTCATTCGGCGCTCCCTCCAGAGCCCGAAGGGTCCCCGAGTGGACACTCTCCTCCACGGGCTCAATTTCATCCCCTCTACCCAAGTCCATACCTCCTCTTCTGCCCTGCTCTCATCTGTTCCTGGCTCAGGATTCTGGTCCAGCCAGCCCCAGGTTTGGAATTCAAGTGAAACAAGGCAGAGCTGAGAGACACCAATCGTGGGTCAGAAGAGTGAGTCCTGGTCCCTGTTCTGCCACTGACTCAATCATGACCTTGAACAGGTCACGTCCCCACTCTGGGCCTCAGTTTCCCAACCGGACCATGACGAGGTTTAACTGAATGAGCTACCTTGTCCCTCTCCACTCTAGGAGCCCAAGGATCTCTGATTCTGTGCTGGAGGACTTGCCCCGGTATTTCGTAACAGATGACACAGGGTTGATTGACAATGGTGTCTACCTGGGAGGTGAGAAAGGGGAAAACATCAACTTAATCATGAACCGTAATCAGAACCCATAAGATTTACCTTCATGCTAGTTACCACTGATAGAACAGAGGGACACTTTTGTTCCCAGAGTGATTAAATTCTAATCACTAAAGTAAGATGATGTGTCAGGACTTAACAATTTGATCCCTCTTCTAATACAGGGTGTAGGATTAACTGAGTCAGTAAAAGGAATGAAAGCCCTTCTTGATGTAAGAGTCTGGGGACAGGGAGGAAATGGATCAAGAAAGAGGGGGCCTGGCCTTTGATGACAGGAAAAAAAAGGTGATAGGAACCAGGAGGAGAGGTGGGTAAATAGCAACAATAATAATAACAGCTCATGTGTGTTACGCACCAACCTCCTTCTCAGCACTCTATAAAGAGACTTAGCCCAGGGCCCGGCACACAGTGGGTGTCTGTGCTGGTTGGACTGATTCGTCTAGCAGCCATCAGTGAGGTCTATTTTTGATGCTGCTGAAAGGGCACCTCCTCTCATATCGGCCATGTGCAGCCTAGCTATCAGCTCTCAGCAAACTTCTAAGAAATGATGAGATTAGAGGAGAAAGTGAGCAAGACTCCCCACGTCCCCAGTCACAGCAGCATTCGCAAAGGCCTACCCGCCGCACACACGAGGCTGCCCCATCACACCACCAAGGTCAGACAGTGTCTTCACATCCTGAATGTGGCACAATGCAGGCATCTCTGAAAAGCCTGGAATAGATCCCGCCCGTGCATCCCTGTCCTTCCCAGGTACCTCTTGGGCCTGACCTCTCTGTTTCCACCAAGATCCAGTTATTCTACAGGGGACTTTAAATAACTCCTAAGCTGCCAAGAACTGTATTCTGTGTCCCAGAGAGATGTGTGCAGCTGTGAAAGATGAGTGAGAGAGAGGTTCAAGACCCGGCGGCTTTTGGACAAAGAGCATGAAGTGTGCCCTCCTCTTTCTTTCCTCCTTTGGGATGTCAGTTTCCAGTGACTCAGCGGATGTCACCAGAGAGTCCCAGGCCATACACAGGGCTCTGGTCACAGAGAGAAAACTCGGGTGTATTCCGTGGTTGAGGAGGTCACGGTCAGCTGGGGCAACCTGACCTGCCAGCAACACATCCCCGCAAAGCCCCAGACTAGAGGGCACAGCAATGGGAGCCGATCCAAGAGCTCCCCCTGTATACAACCTGCTCATTTAGTGCCTACTGTGTGCTGGTGCCATGGCCTGCTGATTCACTGGCCCCATATCAACTGTCCCTGCTATTTAGAGATAAGGATACGGGCTCAGAGAGGTTGGGGAACTCACTCGCAGTCACACAGCCAGGGAGGCAGTTTGAGTCAGCGTGTGCTCTCTGGCTACCCACGCCCCCTTACGGGTGGCTCAAGGAGGCTAGACCTGCTGGGGTGGACCAAAGGCAGGTGGGGTCACTGACCCAGGTGGTCAGAATCCGGAGAAGGTGCTAGATTGCAGGAGCACTGTCACCTTCTGATTGTGGAGCTTCCTCAAGGTGATCAACGATACCCCAGTAGAGTTTGGTCATCTCACCCCAGTGACCAAGCAAGAGACAAGATCAGCTTTATCGATACTTTGTATATCATCCTCCTTCCCCCTCACCCACCCCTTCTCCTCTCTTTATCTCAGCAGTTCAACTGGGGCTGAGCCCACACCATACTCCAAGGGTGTACATGTGATGCAGGCCTTACCAATCAGTAGTTCCCTTCCCCCAGCCACACTGGCTGGCTCAGATTTGGCACATGACCCTAGCTGATTCAATCAGAACTAGACCCTGTATTTTTAATTTTTCTGAACATTAACGTCTGTAAACTGGCTAGTATGAAGCACAGTGGTTGGTGGTCATCTTGAGAAAGGCCTGCCTGAGAGGGAAGCCAATGCCGACAAATGCAGCTCTGAAAGACGGAAAGGAAGGAAGAAGAGAGAGCTAGACAGAGAGACAAAGAGCGCGGGTGCTGACATGCGCATGTGGGCACGTGATCCACTGACTCCAAGCCCAGGGAAGGCAGAGGGGACCTTCCTTCTGCATTGCTCCTGCTATTTCCCAGCTCTGGGCACTACCTGGCACAAAGCAACTGGAACTCCCGGAACCCCCATATCAAGGCAGGCCTGGAGGCAGAAGCCCCCATCCTTCCCTGAGTAAAGGGCTTTTCTTTTCTATCTAAACCAGTTGCAGTTGGGTTTGATAGTAACTCAGTGAGTCCCGAGGGTGCCTTGTAGCTGCTCAGCCCCACACACCTGGAGAAACAGTGCAGGGAACAAAAGTGAATGAACTTGACCGTTTCCCCTTTCTTGGTCCTCTCAGCTCTCCCCAAGAGCTACCCCCATCCTCTCCCAGGCAGAGGTCCTAGCTGGACCATCAATCACGGGTGCATAAAGGAGGCTTGACCACTCAGAGGGGGAGACCCAGCAGAGTGGCAGCGGCCACTGCATCGTCAGTGCTGACTGCTGGGCGGCCCCACCGCCACCCCAGGGTCCCACGGGAGCCAGACTCTGGAGGGCAGGTGGGCTCACGTCTTTCATCTCCTTCTGTATCTTCCCTCCGCACGGGAAGCTCCAGGATGCCTCCCTGAGCTTGGAACAGTGAGGAACTCATAGCCAAAGCTCACAAATGCAGCACAGAAGAAAGATGGGGGTACCGAGGGACTTCACTTCATAGATCCAGAGTAGAATTGGAAATTAGTAGGTTGTGAGAGTGAGGAAATCAGAAAAGCTTCAACATGAAAAAATGGTCCGGTGGTGACCTATGACATCTGGCTTTCTCAGGAACAAATTACGCTGCACCCTGGTAGATCTGGGAGTTCCTGGTGCAAAACATTTCTCACACCTCTTACTTGTCATGCTGAGCTGGACAAGTCCCAGATTCCAGGAGCCAGTGAGCAATCCTAGGACCAGGGCCCAGGAAAGAGCAGGAGGTCTGAGCTCTGGTCTCTCCTCACCAGCCGTGTGAATGCAGACGAGTTCCCATCCGGTGGATGATCCTCCTGTGTCCCAAGCTTGGGAGGGTCAGGGTGATGGACTTGGGGCCCAGGACACCAGCCCCATGGGCTGCAGGAGCTCAGGGACTGTGGGGTGAAGGTCAACAGCAGAGAGATGGTGGGAGCTCCACGGATTCTGGGGCACTGACTCACCCCCTCTCCCTCACTTCTTGCCCCAACCCCTTGGGTAGGTACTGCCCCCACATAGACATGAGGAAACCAAGGCTCAGAGAGGTCATGTGCTTTGCCCAAGGGCACACAGCCAGCCCTGGAGTGTCTAGGTGAGATCCTGGCCCCATGCTCTTCCCATGATCCTGGGTTGCATTTCTGTCCCCAAAGGCACCTTCTGCAGTCCTTAAGATAACAATCCCGGGGGTTGAGGGGCCTCTTAGGCCATTCCACAGGACCTTGGCATTCAGCCAAGCTGGCCACCAAGCTCATCTTCCTCTCAAGGCGTGACCCCTCCCTGCCTCACGAGGGTGGGTTGATCACTGATGGGACCTTCCTAGCTGTGTGACTTGGTCCCTTCACTCCACCTCCCTGGAATCACAATCCCTCTCCTGTAAAAGGAGTAATAACAGTTTCCAGGCCCCTCAGGTTATAATGAGGATAGAGTGAAGTAATTTTCATAAAGCTGGGTACATGGCCGGCAACCTTTCCTCTCGGGAGCAAGCTCCTCCTACCAAGCCTCTACCCTCTCCCTTGAAACTAAAAGTGTTAGCCTCTCAGCTGTGTCTGACGTTGGCGACCCCATGGACTATAGCCCACCAGGCTCCTCTGTCTATGGAATTTTCTAGGAAAGAATACTAGAGTGGGTTGCCATTCCCTTTCTCCAGAGGATCTTCCCAACCCAGGGATTGAACCTCAGTCTCCTGCATTGCAGGCAGATTCTTTATCCTCTGAGCCACCAGGGAAGCCTACCTTACCCCCCTCCCCTTACCTACTTCTTAATCCCCCACCCTAAGTCCTTCAACAGCCTCCCCAAACCTGGCATTTGTTTTTTATTATACTTTTTTTTTTTCCTTCACAGCACTTTTCATACTATGTAATGTTTTGTTTTGGTTCATTTACTCATTTTGTTCAGCTGTGTCCTGAACTGCCCAAGACCTTGAGGGAACAGACCTGGCTATCTTGTTCACAGAGCCTGGCACCCAGGAGCCTGATAAGTACCTGCTGGATGAAGGGTTGAATG
This sequence comes from Ovis aries, assembly GCF_016772045.2. Lineage (NCBI taxonomy): Eukaryota > Metazoa > Chordata > Mammalia > Artiodactyla > Bovidae > Ovis > Ovis aries. The sequence continues at coordinate 237,602,590 of NC_056055.1, forward strand.
AGAGGTGGGACTGGGTTGTATCAGTCAGTATAGGTGAGGTGCCGTAACAAGTAGCCCCGGTGACATCACGCAAGAAGAGCTGGTTTCTCTCCTCATGAAGGTTGCTGGTCTGAGGATCTCCTGCAGGGAGGCACCTTCTCTGAGCAGTGATGCAGGGATGCAGGCTCCTTCCATCTGTGATGATGTCATCTCCACACATAGCCTCTGGGATCACCAGGGAAGGGGAGTGAGTGAGGCGGAGGTCACCAGGTAATTAACCAGCTCAGCACAGAGGGGTCCACATCGTTTCTGCCCACCTATCACTGGCTAGAATGAATGTGCCTCCTGCCCCCCTTGGATGCATGGGGGCTGGGAAATGTCACCCCAGGCTGGACAGCCGCCCCCAGCACCAGCCTTGCACTGTGAAAGGAGAGGGTGAGCAGATACCTTCACAGAGATGGTCAACAGCCATCTATGCCCCTCTGCAGTGGCAACTGATGACTCCTGCCATTTTTCTCCTCTTCCTGAGACCCCTGGGCCCTGGGCCCTCTCTCTGAGCCTCTGGCTGGCACTGATGCCTGGGTCAGGAGGGTGTGGAGTCCAGATCAATGTCCCAGGAAAGGGCTGGGAGCACTGCTCCCCACACTTGATGGGAGGGGGGGAAAGTTCTGGCTGTTTTGAGCTGATTGTGTTTGGAACCTTCTGTGTCTGCTGAGCTGCTAATTCCGGGGCCATCTGCCTGTGTTCCCAGCACCAAAGCCCCGGGATAAACAAGTTATCTTCCGTAGTTCTTAAAGAAAGTTTTCACAGAGGGTGGGGAGAGCGAGGGGGAGAGGAAGGAGGCAGCCAAACGTCTTTGTCTCTGAAGAGAAGGCACTGCCTCACCGAGGAACAAAGGATGTTGGAGGGACTGGAGTGTAATTTGCCTGTAGCTCAGAGCCTCATAAGAATCACCAGAGATTACTGTAGTTTGCCCCCATTTTACAGAGAAGGGACCCAAGACGCAAAGAAATTGATTAGTTTTCTGAAGGTCTCAATCTCCAGGTCACGGAGCAGAGCTGGGGGCAGCTCCTTATCTGACTCTGGTTGCTGCTTCTTCACGCGTCTGCTCCTCTGGCTGGAAGCACCCACCCCCTCGGCCCTTCCGAGAAGCACCTCCCCACCTCATCGCCGAATTCTGGGGATCAGAAAAGCTCAGGCTTGGCAAGGAGGCTCAGGGGAGTGTCTGCCCCTGCAGGCAGGGTCACAGAGCAATGTGAAGCTGGGCGACGGAGGGGTGCGGAAGGACAGACTTGGAGACACCGCATTTGGAATGAGTCCCGGATCCATCAAGCACCTACTCTGGGATCCCCTGTGACCTCACCTCCCCAGGAAACAGCAATAAAACGCCACCCGGGAGTGACTGGCACGTGGCACGTGGCAACAGATGTTTGTTCCCCTTCCATTCAGAGGCACGACTCAGAGTCTTAATCATCACCTCCAAGAACACCCAGTTTCTGCTCTCGCCCCCAACAATTTCTCAGGAAATCTCCTTACTTCCCAAGGCTCCGTGTGAATGCCGCTGTGATTTGGGTCAATAATAGTAACCAGGAAAGGATTTGGAATCTGCATCCCAGATCTCAGCTGCCTTGTCTCTGGGGTAAAATTGACTTGGGATAGGATGCCAGCTGTTCCCTGCACACCAAGTGAAGCGATGCTGGTCTCTTTGCTATGTGAAAGTGTGTCTATTCATGAAATGGGGATTATACTGGAAACTCCCCCATATTATATTTAAAGAAACAAAACCCCAAAGGTATAAAATTACTAAGCCAGAGAGAAAATATTAACCATTTTGCTGTTATTCAGTCCCTCACTTGTGTCCGACTCTTTGGGACCCCACGGACTACAGCGGGCCAGGCCTCCCTGTCCTTCACAATCTCCCGGAGCTTGCTCAAACTCATGTCCATTGAGTTGGTGATGCCATCCAACCATCTCTTCCTCTGTCGTCCCCTTCTCCTCCTGCCTTCAATCTTTCCCAGCATCAGGGTCTTTTCCAGTGAGTCCGTTCTTCACATCAGGTGGCCAAAGCATTGGAGCTTCAGATTCAGCATCAGTCATTCCAATGAATATTCCAGACTTATTTCCTTTAGGATGGACTGGTATGAACCATAGCTAAGGTCTACTTTTATCAGGCTTATTGGGAGATAATTGGCTTATGGTAAACTGTGCATGTTCAAGTGTACAGTTAAAGTTGTGACATATGTGTGCCTCTGCGAAACCATTACCTCAGTCAAAAAATGATGAAGATATTCATCACCCCAAACTTTCATTTGTGCTCTTTGTAATACTGACCTACAACCCATGCTCACCCTCTATCCTCAGACAGCCACCCATCTGCCTTTTATCACTACAGATTGGTTTGCGAGTCTCAGAATTTTTTATAAATGGAACCATACCATATGTAATCGTTTTGTCTGGCTTCTCTCACTCAGCATAATTATTTTCAGATGTATTCATGCTGTTGCAATAGTATATCAATTCTTGTGTATCAATAGTTCATTCTTTTTTATTTTTGAGTGGTTTTCCTTGGCAAGGATAGACCTTTTTCACCCATTTAATGACCCTGTTGATGAGTTTTTAGACTGTCTCATATTTGGAACTATTACAGACAAAACTGCTCTGAAACATTTGTGTACCATTTCCCTCTAATTTCTGTCTTAGCAGCGTCTCACAAATGTGTCTGTGTTGTGTTTTAATTTTCATTCATTTCAAGATACTTCATAATTTTCCCTTGTATTTTCTTCTTTGAGCTATGGATTCTTTAAAAGTGTGTTTACTTAGTTTCCAATTTGGAGGGTATTTTCCAGAGACTTTTCTATCATTGATTTCTAATTTAATTCCATTGTGGTTGGAGAACATATGTTTCATGGCTTGAACACTTTTAAATTTTTTTGAGATTTGTTGCACATAGCCGCAAATCGTGTGTCTCTCAGTAACTGCTCTGTATGCCCTTGAAAAGAATATGCACTCTGCTGTGGCTGTGTAGAATTTTCTATAAACGCCAAGTAGGTTAAGTCTGTAGATGGCATTGTTCAAGTCTTCTATATCCTTACTAACTTTCTATTTGTTCTCTCAGTTATTGAGAGAGGAGTATTTTGCACTCTCGAGCCAACTGAAGTTTGTTTATTTCTCCTTGAGATCATAAATTTTCCTTCGTGTGTTTTGAACATCTGTTATTGTGTTTGTGAACATTGATAACCGATACGTCCTCCCAATGAACTGACACTTTTGTCTTTATGAAATGACCCTCTTATCCCAGGCGACATTGTTTGCATGTCTTCACTCCAGCTTTGTTACTGATATCACCACTCCAGCTTTCTTTTGATTAGTGTTACATGATATATAATTTTCCATCCTTTCCGTTTCATCTATTTCTGTCTTTTGGTATTTAAAGTGTGTTTCTTGTAGGCTGCTTATGGCTGTGTCTTGCCTTTGCATCCGATATGATGATCTATGTCTTTTAGTTGAATATATTTAATGTGATGACTGATATGGTTGGGTTTTAGATGTACCATCTTGCTGTTTATTTGCTATTTCTTCCATCTGTTCTTTGTTCTCTTTTCCCTCTTGCTCTGCCTTCTTTTGGACTAATTAGGTAGTTTTTATGATTCCATTTAGTCTCCTTTGTTGGCTTCTTAGTTATACCTCCTTGTTTTGTTATTTTGGTCCTTGCCTTAGGACTTACAGTATACATTTTTAACTTATCGCTGCCTACTCTCAAGTGTTATTACTCCACTTTACGTTTAGCGTAAGAACCTTACAACAGCCTCTCCGAGTCTATGTGTTAAAGTGGTCATACATTTACTTCCACTTAACAAATGGTAAACAGCCAATTATCTTTTAAATATATTTAAATAGTGAGAGAAAAAATGTATTGTATATTTACTCACATAGTTCTCATTTTCAGAGCTCTTTATCCTTTAATGTTTTTAGGGGTTGTCATTTTCCTTCTGACTGCCTTTAATATGTCTTGCAGCTCATATCGTGTAAAAGTGAAGCCTTTCAACATCTACGTACCCGAAAGCATCTTTAATTTACCTTTAGTTTTGAAACATGTTTTCGCTGTCTATAGAATTCTAGGGTGATGACTGCTTTGTACGTTTTTCCTTTTCAGAATTTTAGAGATTTTTCTCCACTGTCATCTGGTTTACATCGTTTCTGGTGAGAAATCTGTCGTCCTCATTTTTTTCTTCCTCTGTAAGTAATGTGTCTTTTTCCTCTGAATGCTTCTAAGATTCTCTCCTTATCACTGGTTTTGAAGACTTTCCTTGTGATATGCCTTGGTATAATTTTTTCCATGTTTCTTGTGCTTGAAGTTTTCTGAGATTCTTGGATCTATGGATTTAAAGTAGTGACCAAATATGGGGGGGGGGGCGGTGAATCTCACCATTATTTCTTCAAATGTATTTCTGAACACATCCTTTTAATTTTAGGGACTCCAATTACACATGTAACAAGGAACCTGAAGTTGTCCCACAGATCACTGATAATCTGTTTATCTTTTTCTACATTAATCTTTTTTCTCTGTGTGTTTCCTTTTGAATAATTTGTATTTCTATGTCACCAAGTTAGCCAGTCCTTTTTTCTGCAATGTTGAATTTGCCATCACAACTGTCTAGCATCGTTTTCATGTCACACATGGTTATTTTCATCCCTAGACATTCAATTCTGGTTTTTTTCCTGTCTTCCTTGACTCTACCTGTCACTTCCAGTTTTTAATCTGTCCCCTCTATTTCAGAGTGTATGAAATAATGTTAAAATCATTGGTTTTACCATTCCCGTCTGCTAATCATATCATTTACTTCAGTTCTAAGCTTTGATTTTTTTATGCTCAACACAGGTCATATTTTCTTTGATTGCCTGGAAATTCTTGACTGAATACTAGTCCTTATCAATTTTGTCTTTCAGGGTTCTTAATATTTTTGTACTCTTATAAATCCTCTTAAACTTCGTCCTGGGACACAGATAAGTAACATGGACACACATATCTCAAGTCTGGCTTTTAAGACTTATTAAGCATAAACACATGGGCTTCCCTGGTAGCTCAGCTGGTAAAGAGTCTGCCTGCAGTGCAGGAGACTTGGGTTCGATCCCTGGGTCAGAAAGATCCCCTGGAGAAGGAAATGGCAGTCCACGCCAGTATTCTTGCCTGGAGAATTCCACGGATGGAGGAGCCCGGTAGGCTACAGTCCTTGGGTCACAAAGAGTTGGACATGACTGCGGGACTAACACACACACACACAAAGATGTGTGGGCAACATTCATAACATGGACTCGACTTTGGGGTCAAAGACACAGCGGCTCAAGGACCCCGAGGGCCATAAGGATCCTGAGTCCTTATGAGCTCTGCGACCCTGAGCTTCAGTTTCTTCATTAATAAAGAGGGAGTTGCTGATAAGAACCTGTCGTAGAGCACAGGGAACTTTACTCAATACTCTGTGATGACTTATATGGGAAAAGAATCTAAAGAAACTGAGAGTGGATATATGCATATCTGTATGTATAACTGGCTCACTTTGCTGTATACCTGAAACTAACACAACACTGTAAAGCAAGGAAACTCAAAGAAAAAAAATGATGAAAATTAAGCAAACAAGCAGGGAGTTTAATAGCCACCTTACAGGGCTATGCATGCATGGTAAGTCACTTCAGTTGTGTCCAACTCTGTGTGACCCCATGGACTGCCGGCTGCCAGGCTCCTCTGTCCATGGGATTCTCCAGGCAAGAATACTGGAGTGGGTTTCCATGCCCTCCTCCAAGGGATCTTCCCAACCCAGGAATCAAACCCACATCTCTTACATCTACCTGCATTAGTAGGCAGGTCCGTTACCCCCAGCACCTCCTGGAAAGCTTGTAGGGCTGAGAGGAAGGTTAAACTGGATCATGGATGGGCTAGCACAGTGCCTGGAACAGTTTGCTCTGGTCAGAACAACTGCAGTCATCACCTACTAGACCTTCGATAAGTTATCTCAATTTGATAAAGTGGGGGAAATAATAAGACTTTCCTCATAGTCAGATTATAAGAATGAAGCGCAACAATCATATCTGCCTGATTCCTACATCACTCACCTCCACCTCTTTTGTTTCACTGGCCTTCAAACCCCCTATCTTAGTGCCATCATCCTTGGGACCCCTGTGCTCAAGGCTGGGGGGAGCAGAGACAGTGGGTGTCCATGCCCCTGTCTCGGAGCAGACTAGGTAACCACAGTACTGGCATTGGCTTGACACTTTACTAACTTTTCATCAAGCCAGTCTGTCATAGGAACAAGAATGTCATCTCTAATTTCTCTGCTGCTTCATTTAAATGCAGCCATTGCCCAAAGGCCTCCAGGTATTTAGAGAAAACTACATAACAGTATGGTTCCTGTCTCCTGTGTGCATGGAATTATGCTCTCTCTGAAGCCCAGTGAGTGCTACATGCATTTATTTGAAAACCCAGGTGGGTCTTAGCTATGAGATAAGGCGGAGACACTGGCCCCATGGAATATCTGGATGGGCATGAAAGGGCTGGGCGTCAGGAGTAGGCATTCCATGAGAACCACAGAAAGGCCTGGCAGTCCCACACATCAAATGTTCAGGGTCACACCCAGCACCTCATGTTGTCCTGCAGGTCTGAGTCAGTTAACACAGGGCAGAGCCCCAGAGTCTGCAGATATAGCAACTGGTAACCACAATGTGAGGTCAGCAAACTAGCGACCAGTGTTCCCTGAGCACTTGCTATATTCCAGTCACTGTTTATCATCCCTGTTTAGATGAGAAAGTTGAGACACAGAGAGACGAAAACCTGGCCGCGGTCCCACAGCTGGGAAGTGGCAGAGTGGGATCTGAACCCAGACCGCCAGGTCCCGGAACCTGTGGTAGAGTCACTGTAATGAAGTCCAGACCATGCTCCCCCCAGCCTATCACAGAGGCCACTCCTCTCCCCAGTTTGTCTCCTTCTCATGTGTATCAGTTAGCATTTGCTGCGTAACAAACCATCTTCATATTTAGCACTTAAAACACAAGCGTGTACATTTCTAATAGTTCTGCCTGTCAGCAAGGCAGCTATTCCAGGCCAAGCTGGCCTGAATGGGACAGGATAGCTTCAGATGGCCTCAGCCAGCTGTACGGGCCTCCAGTGGAACCACTAAGAAGGCTGGGTCATCTGCCCACATTGTCTCTCATCCCCAGAAAGCCAACCTGAGCTTGCCCAGGGGTGGCAATCACAGGTCTCCCAGCAGCAGGAAAGGGCTGGCCCCATGCACAGCATTTTCCAGATCCCTGCTGGTGTTATGTTATTCATGTCATTTTGAGAAGGTCACTGGGCCAGGCCCAGATTCAAGGTGGAGAACCAGACTCAACCTCCTGGCCAGAGGAGCAGCCACACTGCCTAGCACAGGGCAGACACTGGGGGAGGCGGCGGGCAGGGGGAGGGGCGGCCTGAGGAGTGCGAGCACGCTGTGATCTGTCATGCCTTGTCCCCAGCTTCACCTGTTGCCACCTCCCTCCCCACCTGTCTGCTGCTCCAGATTTCCACACATGCTGTTCCCTCAGCTTGGGGTGCTCTGTCTTCAATTTCCCCGGATAAGATCTTTCAACATTCAGCTCAGGGACACAAGACTTCCCTGACCACCCATCCACTCAGGGGGTAAACACATCCCCTCCGGTAGGCTGGGAACCCTGAGGTCAGGAGCAGCATCTGCCAACCCCAGCATCTATCAGGCCCAGCATAAAGCCAAGAATGAACAGCTAGGTTAATAACGGCTTCGGAGGCTGAGAAGGAGGAACGAAGGGAGAAACAGAGGGAGAGAAAAAGTGAGGGAAGGTGGAGGGAGCAAATAAATGAGCCTTGGGTGAAAGGGACAAGATGATCTAGGGTCAGATGCCAGGACAGTGACCAGGCAGAGCCAGGCCCAAGCCAGGTAGCAGCTACCCAAAGACCCATCAACCCTGACATGGAAGAGCCTGAGTTTAGGGTATATATCCTGGCAGGGGCTAGAGGGTGTAAAACATTTACTGGCTAGTAACAAAGCCAGTTTCTACCGGCAAGAGTGCTGCCAATGAGAAGGGCAAGTGCCTGAGCTGGGTAACAGCTCAAGGGCTTGATCTGGTCCCAGGTGAGGTTGGGGGAGCCTTCTTAAAGGAGGTAACATTTGATGGGAGAATGAGGGGTGCAATGAGGTAAGTAGTGGGCAAAGGTGTGGCAGGCAGAGGGGCACCATGGACTCCTCTCCTGAAGTAGGACGGGCAGGGCCTGTCTGAGGAGCTGCATTAAGACCCCCAGGTAGGCACTCGGAAAGGGAAACAAGAGGGCTTTGTGTGAGGCTGGGAGAGTAGCCAGAGTCTGGGGTGGAGGCTTAGGTCCTTCTTGGGAATCCTGCACAGTTTGAGGGTATCTATGAGGTTGGAGGAGGGGCTGAGTCTCAGCCTTGGAAGGTCTGGGGTCTCAGGAGAGGGAGCAAAGCAGCAGCTCAGATGCTGAAATCCAGAACAATAGGATAGGAGCAAATCCTCATGTGCCAAGTACTACTAAAGGCCAGGCTGGGGTACCTGTACTCACTTAACCTGACAACAAATCAATCAGCTGCGATAGCCTATTGTTCCCATTTAACAGGTGAGAAAACTGAGGCACAGAGAGGCTGAGCAGCTTGACCAAGGTCACAAAGTTAAGCAAGTGATGATGCTGGACTTCAAACACAGATCATGTCACTGCAAAGCTTGTGCTCTTACCCACTATCATCGCCTGCCTTGTTATTAGACAGTCATTCAACAAGCATTCATTAATCACCTAGTGCATGCAGACACTGCCCTCGGTGCTAAGGATATGGCAGGGGACAAGAGAGACCTGGTCTTGGTCTCTTGGCATGGATACTCTACCTGGACAAAGAAACAGGGCAGCAAGTATTAGTGAAACAGGCTATGATGCAAATAAAGAAGGGCAATGCAATAGAAGGGATGGCTGGGTAGGGGATGGGGACAAAGTTGGGTAGGTGATTGGATAGTCCCTGGAGGTGACATTTGTCCTAAGACCTCAGTGCTGTGAGGGGATGAGGAAGAAGAGAGCCTCCCAGGGAGAGGAAACAGCAAGTGCAAAGGCCCTGAGGCAGGAGCGAGTTGCATGTATTTTAAAAACTGAAAAGAAAAAAAAAAGTCAGTGTGGTGGAAATACGGTGAGGGGCAGAGGGCAGGAGATAAGGTCTGAGGGGCAGGCAGGGAAGATCTGGTTGGGCCTCAAGGGCCATATGTGCTGCTGACCTCTGTGCAACCTGCAGATTCCCCCTCACCATCTCCCCTGCTCTGTGCCTGGGAAACGGGTCTGCAGGGATGGCACCGACAGGCCGCTGAGCCCTCCTGGCCTTTGGCTTCTGCTGGGTCCTGGAGGCAGCCGAGGAGCCCAGGGTCAGGAGGAAGAAGGTCCAGTATCCGTTCATGGCTTGCGCTGCCGGCCACGTCTGTCAGTGGCTGCACCTCTCTCCTGCCATTCCAGCTCCAACAGGCAGCCCCTCTCCCAAGCTCTCTCTGCAGTCTGATAACTGCCCCGCCTTTGGTCTCATCAGGACTGAGATGGACACAGCTCCCAACTCTTGCTCATCCCAGGGGCCCCAGCATCCCTGGTTCATTTCCTGTATCCTGTCTACACCTTGGAGAATCATTCCTCTTTCAACCTCTCTTCAGCTACCGTCCCCCACTGGTCATTTGCTCCCTGCAAAGACTATATACTTGGTTCTCCGTAATGAGTTCAGATTTTATGTGAAGTCAAATGGAGAAGCCACTGGTCAAGGCAGGGACTTATTCTGACTCACATTTTAGAAAGATTCCCCCCTGGCTGCTGTGGAAATGGACGAGAAGAGGAGGCAGGGGTGGATGGGGGATATGTTAGGGTCCAGGCAGGTCTAATGAAGTTGGTCCTAGGTGGACACATCAGAGAGAGAGTCCAGACCAGACTGGTCAGCTGCAACATCTACAGAACCCACGGCTCCCACACTCCTTGTCTAGAGTCCTGAACTCCCCGGTGAAGGGGAACTGGAGGGTGCAGAACCAAGGACCCTCTGCTGAGTCTGGAGCAGGCTCAGAGGAGCTCAGTGTGGGAGGGGTCCCTGGGGACAGCACCCTAGGATTTAAGAAGGAAGGACAGGTGTAGGGGTACCAGTGGGAGCCAGAAGCTGCTCTGGGCCCTGGGGAAAAGCTGCCTTGAGCTGGGAGATCAGGAAGCCCATACATTTCTGCAGCTCTGGACAAGGCAGCATTAAGGCACTAAACCGGGAGCCAGAAGCCTCATCTTTTCTCTTTATCTAATTGTTTCAATCTGGGGAAGGGGAGACAGCATGGGGCAGGGAAGTGATGCAACTGATCCTCCATCATCTCTTAACAAGCAGAACCGAGATGCATCTCAGACTCCAACAAAGGTCCCTGCCCCTGCCCTGCATCTTTCCCTCTAGGTTCCACCCCTGGAAGACAGGAATGGAAGGTTAGGGGATCCCCAGTTGGTGTAAGAGCCAGGAAATTTGAGATCCTTTTCCCAATTGGACAGTTTTGTGTTTCGGAGGGATTAGCTGTTGGGCACTGGGCAAGTCATTTAATTTCCGTAAGCCTTACATACCTCATCTGGGAAATGTCTAACATCTGCATCACAGGGCTGGTGTGAGCCACAAGGGAAGTGACCCAGGTGCTGTGCTTGGCCCTCGACAGAGGCTCCACGTGGGTGAGCTCCATCTTCACCGCAGAGACCTTGGCACCAAGGATGCTCCTAGAAGGCAGCCCCTGAGTCTCTCTGCCTTTAACATCCCCACATCTCTCTCACCCCCCGTTTGGAAGGTCAAGGCATGGGTGGATGGTCACCAAGGTCCTTTTCAGCTTGGATAGTGTGGGGCCCCTTATTTCTTTCCTGAACAAGAACCTCACTGCCCAAGCATTAACCCCTGCACCTCCCCCGCCAACCACCGGAGCCTGTCGAGAGGCATTCAGGCGACCCTGAAACCTCGCTGCTGAGCCCCTACACCTGCAGGCTGGGGAAGAGACCTCCCACTAAGTAAGGACATCGCCTGTGTGTCTGGGTCCTGGGCTCATAGGGAGGCCCCCTTTCCACTGAGGTTGTGTGTCTGTTGGCAGAAGGGCGCAGAAACCATGGAGATGACCCTGGGGCCCCAGGCACCCCCGGGAGCCAGGCGCTCACCTGGAGACCCAGGAATAAACATTCTAGGTTCCCGGGTGAGCACTGGGCGGGCTGCAGCAGCTCCAGCTCTGCAGCCTGTCAGCACCGGGAATAATTAGAATCCTAAAAAAGCCTCATTATTTCTCCCAGGGCCGAGGCGCCCTTTGGAAAAAGGGATGCTTCCTGCCAGATCGTCCCCTGAATGTGCGTTTGTCACAGGCTATTGTGTAAACCCACGTTTGGCCCATTTGAAAAGATGTGACTTATCCGCTTGACTGGCCTTAACTCCAAACCCTCAAAGTGTGGCCGTAATTAGCAGCCCAGAGAGAAGCCATGAAACATGACGCGGCGGGGCTGGTGAAGTCAGCCGCTGGGCCCTGAGCCCCTCGTCCTGCACGGGAGAACCAGAGGGGAGGAGCTGCGGACACTTCAGGACACGGTCAGTCCTCAAGGAGAGAACCTGGGATGCAGATAAAGGCCTAGCATCAGGTCCTCTCCTGCCACCAGGCTTGTTGAGGCCCTACTGTGTGCCTGCCTGCACAGGGGTCGAGGTGCAGCAGGAAACAGACAAGGTCCCTGCCCCCAGGAGCTGGAGTGGGGAGGCAGGAAGGAGCAGGCAAACCACCATCCACAAGAGCATCCCAGGTAGGAGAGGTGCTGGAAGAAAGTGGACAGGGTGATGATGTACTGGCTGGCTCAGGGGCGGGGGAGGGACAGTGCCCATGAAATGGGCGGGTCAGTGAAGGCCTTTCTGAGACAGGGAATCTGAGCTGAACCAAGGAAGGAAGACAGAGTGGTTAGTTCTGCCTGGAGTGGTGAGGGGAAGGCTCTAGGGAGGAACAGACACCCCTCACCTAATCTTGATGGATGCTTAGAATGGCACCAGGTGGGAGGGAGGAAGAGAATCCAGACAAGGAGACAGGAGCAAAGGCCCAGAGCAGTGCAGGTTCACAATAGGTTGGAGAAATGCTTATTGCAGCCAGAAGTGGGGCCGCAAGTGTCCTGGGGGCTGCATGAGACAGACCTGAAATCATGCTGAAGAGATGAGATGCTATCCTGAGACAAGGGACTCTCCAGACATGTTTATCAGGGAGTGAGTCACACTTCTGAAGAGGACACACTCTGGCTTTTCTAAGGCCCCTTCCAGCTCTAAATCTCCGTGAGCCAGAGCAGCAAAGGCTGTTGACTTTAGTTGAATGAACACTGAATGTTAATAGACTTGTACTCAAATAGCCTTGAGTGTCTGGGGTTCACAGAGACCAGGGCCTCAGTAACCAAGGCTCCCTCACATGGGGACCTCACACGGATGGATAGCCAAGGGCAGGGGCTACCACCTTCCTCCTAACAGCCTCTCCACTCAACATTGCCTCCCAGAAGTGCCAGCAGCACCCAGGCCTCCCAACACTCATCACCCCAGCCCCCTCTGGAGCAGCCTGGGAAGATCAGCCCCAAATAACCAGCCCTGAACCAGGTCAGCCTCCCTCCCCTTCTATTTTAGACCAACCCAGCCTGGCTTCCCTGGGGGAGCAACAGACTGCCGTTCTCTCCCAGGCTCACTAAATTGGTCAGACCCTGTGACTGTCCCAGCAGGCAACAGAGGGAAAAGTTTTCCAGAATGTCAGGCCCTTTGATGGAGAAAGTGCCTAATAAATAATGCAGAGGTGCCTCGGCTTCCCGAGACCGATGCTGAGCAATGAAGGTGTCTGTCCCAGTTCCCCCAGCAAAGGAGAGCTTCTGAGTGCTCCAGCAGAGGTGAGGAAAAGGCTTGACCTAAAGATGAGGCAGGAAAGGCAGGAGGGCTCAGGTGCAGAGAGGCTGGAGGTGCCAGGATAGGCAGGGGTGGTGCTGCTTCAGGTACAGATGCAACCAGGTAGTTAGTAATTATGAGCATGGACTCCACGCTCAGATCTGGATAAAAGACCTGTAAATAGGTACAACACAGGGTCAGAAGCGCAGCCCATCCTTTGTTCCAAATGACCAGGTGCATTTGGAGATGACAAGGTGGGAGATACCATCTTACAGCAGTCCAAAGGAAAGAGAGTTCCTTCCCTACCCAATATCTAGTCATACAAGTCCAGGGAAGAGCTGATTGGCCTGACTTGAGCCATGTGCTTATCCCTGCACCAATCATAGTAGGCAATTGGTTGAAGTACTGTGATTCAGTCAGTTCAGTTCAGTCGCTCAGTCATGTCTGACTCTTTGTGACCCCATGGACTGCAGCACGCCAGGCTTCCCTGTCCATCACCAACTCCCAGAGTTTACTCAAACTCATGTCCATTGAGTCAGTGATGCCATCCAGCCATCTCATCCTCTGTCGTCCCCTTCTCCTCCCACCTGTGATTGGTCACTTCTAAATCACTGTGTGTGTGTGTGTGTGAGTGAGTCATTCAGTTGTGTCCAACTCTTTGCAACCCCATGGACTGTAGTTCTCCAGGCTCCTCTGACCATGGAATTCTTCAGCCAAGATTACTGGAGTGGGTTATCATTCCCTTCTGCATCTAGATCACATGCTCACTCCTATTTTGGGAGAAAGGTGGTTGATTGACCACCAGTCATAGAACCACAGAAGAGAGGGGAAGGGCAAACAAGAAGGAAATGAATGGTTGTTGGCAGAAGAATGGAGAGAGGAGGGGGTGTTGCTGGGCATTTGATGGGGTATTCAAATCCTTTAATGATCTGGCCCAGGCTTCCTGTCCAGCCCCTTCCAGACACATCCCTCCTGCACTCTGTATTCCTCTGGATATTTGCAGGGTCTTCATGCCACACTCATGGAGTGTGAAATCAAGTGGGCATTAGGAAGTATTATTATGAACAAAGCTAGTGGAGTTGATGGAATTCCAGTTGAGCTATTTCAAATCCTAAAAGATGATGCTGTGAAAGTGCTGCACTCAATATGCCAGCAAATTTGGAAAATTCAGCAGTGGCCACAGGACTGGAAAAGGTCAGTTTTCATTCCAATCCCAAAGAAAGGCAATGCCAAAGAATGCTCAAACTACCGCACAATTGCACTCATCTCACATGCTAGTAAAGTAACGCTCAAAATTCTGCAAGTAAGGCTTCAATAGTACATGAACTGTGAACTTCCAGATGTTCAAGCTGGATTTAGAAAAGGCAGAGGAACCAAGATCAAATTGCCAATATCCACTGGATTATCGAAAACGCGAAAGAGTTCCAGAAAAACATCTATTTCTGCTTTATTGACTATGCCAAAGTCTTTGGCTGCATGGATCACAACAAAATGTGGAAAATTCTGAAAAAGATGGGAATACCAGACCACCTGACCTGCCTCCTGAGAAATCTGTATGCAGGTCAAGAAGCAACAGTTAGAACCAGACATGGAATGAAACAATGCCCTGGTTCCAAATTGGGAAAGGAGTAAGTCGAGGCTGTATAACTGTCACCCTGCTTATTTAACTTACATATAGAGTACATCATGCGAAGTGCCAGGCTAGATGAGTTACAAGCCAGAATCAAGATTGCTAGGAGAAGTATCAATAACCTCAGATATGCAGATGACACCACCCTTATGGCAGAAAGTGAAGAGGAACTCAAAAGCCTCTTGATGAAAGTGAACGAGGAGAGTGAAAAAGTTGGCTTAAAACTCAACATTCAAACAACAAAGATTGTGGCATCCAGTCCCATCACTTCATGACAAATAGATGGAGAAATGATGGAAACAGTGGCAGTTTTTTGGGGGGTGGGGGGAAGGGGACTCCAAAATCACTGTGGACAGTGACTACAGCCATGATATTGAAAGACACTTACTGCTTGGAAGAAAAGCTATGACAAACCTAGACAGCATATTAAAAAGTAGAGACATCACTCTGCCCACAAATGTCCATATAATCTAAGCCATGGTTTTCCCAGTAGTAATGTACAGATGTGAGAGTTGGACTATAAAGAAGGCTGAGCACTGAAGAATTGATGCTTTTGGACTGTGGTGTTGGAGAAGACTCTTGAGAGTCCCTTGGTCTGCAAGGAGATCCAAACAGTCCATCCTAAAGGAAATCAATCCTGAATATTTATTGGGAGGACTGATGCTGAAGCTGAAGTTCCAATACTTCAGCCACCTGATGTGAAGAGCTGAGTCACTGGAAAAGACCCTGATGCTGGGAAAGATTGAAGGCAGGAAGAGAAGGGAACAACAGAGGATGAGATGGTTGGATGGCATCACCGACTCTATGGACATGAGTTTGACCAAGCTCTGGGAGATGGTGAAGGACAGGGAAGCCTGGTGTGCTGCAGTCCGTGGGATCGCAAAGAGTTGGACAGGACTGAGCGACTGAACAGCAGCATGCCACACTCTGTCAGCTTACCTCCATGCCTTGCCCATGTGCTCCCTCTGCCTCTGATGGGTTCCCTTCTTCCAGCTGAACAGTGAACACTGTCATTGTTTAAGTTTTAGATGTCACCTGCTCTGCTAAACCTTCAGTCCTGCCTCTTAAAACACTGTGCTCCATTCCCACCACACCCTGTAAAACTGAAACGATGCTCATAATGACAGTGACCACAAAGACGATGATGAAGGTGGTAAGGAGTAGCAGGAGGAGAGGGGATCTCTTCTCCTTGGTCAACCTCTGTTCACACTCCTATCTGACTTGAGAACAGAGATTTATTCTCCTCTATTTACCTTGAGCCTTGCACATCACCAGGCACATGGTAACCATCAGTGGATGTCTTTGAAATGAATCAGTTAATGAATTGCAGTTATGGGCAGAACTGGTCTTTTGCATACCTGGAGGGATAGTTGCTGTCCATATGCTGTGGGTTAAGGTGCGTGGGAGAGATATCCTTGTCCCAGAGTATATTCCCAAAAGACATCCTGGAGAAGTCTCTTCTCTCTGACCTTGGTTTTCTCATCTGTGACGTTAAGGGCTGAACTGCTTGACCTTTAGCTCTGGTTCTAGTCCTATAAGTCACGAAAAAGGAACAGCCTTGGGAAACAGGGAAACATAGGGCCAGCCTGGGGTCCCTGCACATTCAGGAGGGCTTTGGGAGACTGCCTTCTGGACAGCATAGAGCAACAGGCCAAGATAAGAAAAGTTTCCAAGTGCAAGAAAGAAATTCAGTGAAATATTAGAACACTGTCAGATATTTCCAAACTCAAAAAAAAGGGGGTTTGAATCTTGAATTAGCCTTTGCGTTTTAATAGGGAAAATTAAACTTGTGTTTGAAAATACAATAAAAGATCACCAACACAAACTGGGCATAATTCTAAGGAGGGAAAAATTATTTTGCTAAACCAGTTGATATTATAAAGAGGACTGGAAGTGAGAGAGCATTTGCCCTACTAAAATTAGCAAATTGTCTTCCAACCTCTTATTCACAATGCTTGGGTCTCATAAGGACCTCAAGATCCTCTCACTGGACTCCTCCTTCATCCTGCTTGTGTAATCCATACCCAGATGAGCTCTCAGAAATAGGTAACGCTTATAAAGGACCTGCTCTATGCTAACACCTGGGCTAAGCACTTTTAATCGGTGCAATTCTGTTTCTGCTTCTCTGACCTCATCTCCTACTGCTCCTGCCTCCCTCACTCTGCTCCGGCCACACTGGCTTTTCCTCGGTGCATAGAATGAACCCAGCTAATGTGCACCCTCAGCCTTTTACACATGGTGTTCCCTCTGCCTGGAGCTCTCTGCCCCCTGATCTCCACATGACTGGATCCTTCTCACTGTTCAGTCCTGAATCCAAATAGCACCTCCTTCAAGAAGCCCTCCCTGATCATTCTATCCTGCACTTCCATCCTCCTGTCCCACAGCATCCCCTGCATTAGCATATCACCCTCAGTTCTCACTGTCATCACCTTCATCTTGGTCTGAAGTCAATCTACTTGTTTATATGCTTGTTAATTACCTGCCTCCCCTCCAGAACTTGAGCTCCTGCAGCGTGGAGCCCGTATCTGTCTTTTTCATGGCTGTATTCCCAGTGCCCAGAATAGTGATTGGCACAGAGCTGGGACTCCATAACTGTGTGTTCAGTGAATGGATGAATGAGTGATTGAAGGGTTTCCATTACCTAGACAGTGTATTAAAAAGCAGAGACATCACTTTGCTGACAAAAGTCCATATAGTCAAAACTATGATTTTTCCGGCAGTCATGTACGAATATGAAAGTTGGACCATAAAGAATGCTGAGTGCTGAAGAATTGATGCTTTCAAATTGTTGTGCTGGAGAAGACTCTTGAGAGTCTCTTGGACTGCAAGAAGATCCAACCAGTCAATTCTAAAGGAAATCAGCCCTGAATATTCATTGGAAGGACTGATGCCGACGTTGAAGCTCCAGTACTTTGGCCACCTGATGGGAAGACTCATTGGAAAAGACCCTGATTCTGAGAAAGATTAAGGGCAGGAGGAGAAGGGGGCAACAGAAGATGAGATGGTTGGATAACATCACTGACTCAACTGACATGAGTTTGAGCAAACTCTGGGAGATAGAGAAGGTCAGGCAAGCCTGGTGTGCTGCAGTCCATGGGGGTCTCAAAGAGTCGGACACATTTTAATGACTGAACAACAACAAAAAATTTTCCAAAAGCCTAACCTTGCCTGTGGCACTTCCCAATAAATCCTTATTAAATTAACAAATGGATGTAGGAAGTAGAGCAGACCCAAATAACTCTGAATATATTAAGATCCAGGCAGGAGTTTGTCTCTACTTCATCAACAAGTTTTCCTAAGTCATTTGAAAGGTTGTAAAAGACATGTCTGTTCTATTTTTGAAAGTTCTTTGTTTTCCAGCTATTTCCACTCACAAATTCATCACCTAAATAGAATTTCAGTGATCATATAAGACCATAGCTAATTTAACAAATGAAAAAAACGGACACTCAGAAAGAGGGACAGGTGCTCAGCAAGATCTTGGGTGTGTCAGAAGACCCAGGACAAGAAGCCAGTCCTCTCCATCCTGTCCTTTCCATGTCTAAAACATTTAGGAGGTGCTGGCAGTCACTAAAATTGGCACATTTCTGGATGCACCCTAAAAATAATAATAAAACAATAATAGTAGCAGTCAAAATCTCTTAGTGTTTTCTGTCTGTCAGACAGTGTAGCCAAGGCCTTAATTTTTCACAACAAAACTAGGATGGATGGGTACTGGTATCATTCCCATTTTTCAGATGAGACGGAGGCACAGAGGGAGGAAGCATCTTACCTATAGTCACATAAAGAATAGATGGTAGAGCTAAGGTTTGGCCTAAGGCAGCCTAGCAATGAGCATCAAAAATGTTTGGTTTGACAAATTCACTCCTGAATACTTCTTTCAAGGAAATGATCATGGTCCAGGGGACCCTCTCTGGTGTGCCCACTTTACATGGACTTCAAGTCTGCCCAAGAGGAGAGAGAAGCTGTGAGCCTCACTGCCCATCACTGGGGGACACCTATGTGAGGAGGACCAAGCCAATCCCTCCCACAACACCCCTCTCAAGACAGGGACAGGTTGGGGAGACCCTGGCACACTTTCTATCATCTCGCTCACCTGGTCTCATTAGTGGAGATGTTAAGATACACCAAACGCTGAATTCACTGAGACTTCTCTATCCTGCAGTTTCAACTGAAAATTATGTCTCTTGCTTTCTTTTTTCGCTCCTCCTAAAATGTCAAGTGGGTCTTTTCTAGAAGTGCTAAATGGAAATAAAAGGGATTAGGGGATAATTGTATCCCATTTAAGCATAACCTGGAGCCAATGGGAGCAAACAGACCCACTTGGCACCCACACTCATTCGCCTTCTGCCTCCAGGCTCCTGCCCTCCCGCTCCCCAAAGGCACCCTGAGAGTTCTTAACACCAGCAGGATTCAGGCATCCACTGGGGCCATGGTCTGCCTTCCAGAAGTTCCATACCTATATTCACTTTGTGTGAAGCAGTTGCCTGTGAAAGGCTCTGAATCTTCTGGGAAAGAAACGGGAGGAACCTCCTGGGGAGAAGACAGAAGCCCCTCCAGCCTTGTCCCGGGATGACTTGGCCAACACTCCTCTCCATGAAACCGCAGTCCACAATGAACCTAAGCCCAGAGATCCGACCTGCTGTTTCCTAGATCCTGTCTGCCTACCTGCCATCTTTGTGGCCAGACAATTTGTGAGAGGTGACTCAGCAGAACCAGCCAAGAGGCAAACACGAGCATGGGCAGGAGTCCGGAGGCAGCCTAGACAAGGGCAATAGTTCAGGCAAAGGCACAGAGAAGTTTGGAAGGAAGCAAGAAAGAGCTCAAGGTAGACAGTGATGATGGGGGGATGGAAAAGTAGGGGCAAGCAATGAGGCTTCAGACTTTGCCCAAGGACAGACTTGACATGCCAGGCTAAGGACTTTGAAATCTATTCCAGAGACAAAATACTTTTGTGACCAGCTTCCTCTGAGATGGCTCAATTGTTGAGTTGCAATATTTAGCAAATAAAAATGTAAGATGGACTCTTCATTTCATCTGAGTATCAGTTAAATGGTGATTTTTCTTTTTTTTTTGGTATGACTATGACCCATTCAGTATTTGGGATATACTTATTCTTTTTGATTGTTTCTACTAAATAAATACATTTATTGAAATTGCAGCTGGGAATCAAGGTCAAGTCAGTTTAAGGCTTCAAAGCTCCTGTTCTTAATAAGTCTCTGTTTTCCTACATGTTGTTGTCCTTCGGTTGCAAAGTAATGTCTGACTCTGTGGCCCCACGGACAGCAGCATGCCAGAATTTCCTGTCCTTCACTATCTCCCAGCGTTTGCTCAGACGCAGGTCCCTAGAGTCAGTGATGCCATCCAACCGTCTCACCCTCTGCCCCCTTCTCCTTTTGCCTTCAGTCTTTCCCACCATCAGGGTCTTTTCCAATTAGTTGGCTTTTCACATCTGGTAGCCAAAGTATCGGAGCTTCAGCTTCAGTCCTTCCAATGAATATTCAGAGTTGATTTGCTTTAGGATCAACTGGTTTGATCTCCTTGCAGTCCAAGGGACTCTCAAGAGTCTTCTCCAGCACAATCTGAAGGCATCAGTTCTTCAACAGTCAACTTTCTTTATGTTCCAACTCTCACATCCATATACGACTACTTGAAAAACCATAGCTTTGACTATTCGGACCCTTGTTGGCAAAGTGATGTCTTTGCTTTTTAATACACTATCTAGGCTTGTCAGAGCTTTCCTTCCAAGGGGGCAAGAGTCTTTTAATATCATGGCTGCAGTTACCACCAGCAGTGATTTTAGAGCCCAAGAAAACAAAGTTTGCCATTGCTTCCACTTTTCCCCCATCTATTTGCCATGAAGTGATGGGACCAGATGCCATGACCTTAGTTTTTTGAATGTTGCATTTTAAGCCAGCTTTTTCCTACACGTAACGAATGCTTTAATTAATTCTACCTGCGTGCTTGTGCTCAGTTGCTTCAGTCCTGTCCAGCTCTTCACAACCCCATGGACTGTAACTGCCAGGCTCCTCTGTCCATGGGATTATCCCAGCAATAATACTGGAGTGGGTAACTACTTTCTCCTCCAGGGAATCTTTTCAATCCAGGGATTGAACCCATGTCTCCTGAGTCTCCTGCATTCGCAGGCAGATTCTTTGGAGGCAGAGTCACTGGCAGGCAGAGTCACTGGAAAAGACCCTAATTCTACTTGGGATGTAATTGTTGTAAAGAAAAGAAATCTGTTGTTTATCTGGAATTCACGTGTAGCTGGGTGTCCTGTATTCTATCAGACAACCCTGCTTGGGGTGGAGCAGGAGGAGGGGAGGCCAGGAGAGGGCAGGCTCAGCCCCTCCCCACTGCAGTCTGAGAAGCCTTGCTGCTGTCAGTTTTAGATCTGGAGGAATCCGTGTCAATGTCCCATTGAAAACAAGTGTTTGACTTTTCATAGTATCATAATATACATAAAAACGCTGGATAAATTATGTGTAAGAGCCCCTCAGGCAAGTGTCTAGAAAAAGAGTCAGCAAACCTTTTCTGGAGGGCCAGACTTCAGGCCTGTGGATCGCACAGTCTCTGATACAGCTCCTCCGCCACGCAGGTGGAACATGAACACAGCCTTAGGCAGTACAGGATCTGATGAGTGGGGCCGAGTTCCAATAAAACTTTATTTGCAAAAACAGACTGTGGGGCCAGCCATGGCCCATAGGCTGTGGTTTGCTGATCCCTGGTCTAGACCATTGGGCACCATCAGAACCAGTTGGAGGAAACTGTACTCTTTCCCCCACAGTCCATAAAATCTACCTGGAGACATCAGTATTTCTCTTTATGCCACTGAATTTTAGGCATGCTGTGAATCAAGATGTCTTACCCTCCGCTGGTCTCAGGAGGCCCATCTCTAAGATGAGGCCATTGGACCTTCAGAATCTTCCCTAAATCAGGTTTGATGACCCTGCCCTGCAAGATAATTCTTGTCTCCAAAGTGGTAGGTGTCTTTCTCCCTGCTTCCTTCCCCAAAACCCCCACTGACTAGGCAACAGTTTGCAAGAGAAGATACCTGTTTCTTATTCTGTCCTCTTCTGCCCTTAGTGACAATGGTTTCTGATTTTCAGAGATTCTGAACCCTCTGGCAACCCTCCACCTCTGCCACTTATTTAGCCAATTAGCTGGGTGGAATGCCTCAAACAGGAGCACTTTAATCAGCCTCCCAGCAACTCCCCTCCTGCAAATAAATAGGTGCTAACTCACTGCAAGTTGCCAAGGGGCCCCATCACAGGGCACTTGCTCATAACCGGAAATATCTTTAACACTCTATTGATGGTTTTCTCCCCTCTACATCTCTGTGACAGAGTTGAAACAGTGAAAGACATCGATTTTCCATGTTGGACCTGTGAGCCCAAGATCAAAACAGGGAAGAGGTGGGAGAAACATGGTACAAGAGGGCAGGTTTTACAATGAAATTATGGTGATTGTTGTCCTGGTAGCATGTCTTCTGTGCCTCCGTGGCAGACAGCTCTCTGAGTAACAGCAGGTTTGTATTTCATTAGGACACTTTAGTCAAAAGATCAATGATACTCTCGGAACTGCTCTGTCAGTCCACGGGGGCGGATGAGCCTGGTGAGAAGCCTGCAAAGATCCAGCTAAAATTAGGCAGCTGCTGACAGACACTGGATTCACAATCATAGCACATCGATTTCCAAAGTGATGCTGAATTCAAGTGAATTTCATCGGCTTCTGTGTTGTGTCTTTGTGGAAAGGGCCTTTCATAGTGAAGTGGGTCCCTCTCTGGGGAGATGGGCAGTCTTGGGGTCTGACAGAGTCGAGGGGGCTCTTTTAACCCAGAACTTGCCTGTCAGGCTCTGGGGTTCATAAGGAAAAGCAAGACTGCGGGTGGCAAGAAAGAGCTCAGCTACTGGCCAGCTGAGTGGCCTCAGCACTAACTTCTCTGGCCCCCATTTTCCTCATCTGTAAACTGAGCACCTTATCCATTGGTACCATCCAATGGTACTTCATCAAGAAGTTGTTCTGAGAATTCATTGACTGAATTGGTGCAAAGTGATTGGCAGGGGGCACGGCACAGTGGCACAGCTCATGATCCAGAGACCATCACTGATGCCTCTTACTAAGTAATCTTCCTCACACCACACACTGTACCTTGCATTTTCCTTGCCCGTGTGGATGCAGAACTTTCAAGCCCTCCTGGGTTTCTGGGCTCTCGGTGGCCTGTGGCACTGATTGTCTGCACTCTAGCATCTCATCCCAGCCTCTCCACTGCTTTGCCATGTTTTCTGATTGTTTTAACGGGCACCAAGTTCAAGGAGAAGAATGGCCTTTGAGTCAAACAAACCTGGATTCCAATCCCAGCCCAGCCACTTCCAAACATTGTGATCACTCTCAATTCATTTACCTGCTAAATCGCAGACTCTTGGGATAATTATGTCTATAGGCCACTGAGATACAAAGAGGGGGAAATCTGCATGGCCACCCTGCAGAATCTGTAAGCCCCTGGGGGTGTGCAGGGTAGGGGTGTGTGAAGTGGGGGGCACCAGAGTCACTACCCTTCACATCCTCGTGGTGCCTTGGGTACTCATGCATTCTGCCAAACATTTTCACACCTCACCTCTTCCAGGTCCATGATGGGACTGAACTTCCTGTCCCCCATGGCTAGTGGGACTGTATGACTTGTTCTGGCCAATGAGTTGTGTGAATGGAAGTAACGCGTGTCACTCACCTGCAGAGCATTTCATAGCTGGTACAAAACCCACCAGAGCTCTCTCCACCTCTGGCTTGCTAGCTACTCTGTTACCTGGGGTCCATGAAGGGCCCTGATGAGTAGATTCACCCCCACCCAACACACAACGGGCAGGTAGGATTAGCAAGAAATAAATATTTGGGTTTTTATATGTGGAATCTAAAAAATAAAACAACAAAATGTATATAACAAATGTACGTAACAAAACAGAAACAGATTCACAAATATGGAGAACAAACTAATGGTTACCAGTGGGAGAAGGGAGAAGGGAGAGGAGAGATAGAGGTATGGGATTAAAACCTTTTATAAAAAATAAGTCAGCAACAAAGATGTACTGAACAGCATAGGGAAATACAGCCATTATTCTGTAATAACTTTAAATGGAGTATAATCTATAAAAATATTGAATTACTGTGCTGTATACCTGAAACTAATATAATATTATAAAGGAAATACACTTCAATTAAAAATAAGTTGAATTAGTAGATAGAGAAACAAACAAAATGTCAGTGACATAAATAAATAAATATACACACATACACATATATGTATTTAAGCCACTGGGGACTGTTTGTTACTGAGCAGAGCCTCACCTATGCTGACTGATACAGTGCTCACTCAGGCAAGGCCTCAAACCAGGTGTCCTCCATGACTCTCTACTGAAGTATGCTCACAAGCTCCCTCTCTGATGCTGCTCTAGGAGGGCCAGGGACGGGGGCAGCAGTGACTGGAGACATTGGTCTAGCCTTTCAGAGGAGGGGACAGTGATGATTAAGCCCCTGCCCCACTGTGGAGGCTGTCAGAGTTCTGGGAGAGATAGCCCAAAGTGACACAAAGCTTGGCAAGTCAAAGCCGGAGCCCTTTAACCACAGGGGCCATAATCCAGGGCAGAACCGTGACCCAGGCTGCAGCTCTCATGGGCTCAGCCCATCTGCCCTCCAAACAGCCTGAAGGTGACAGAGGGCTTTGGGCTCTTGGTTTCTGGCTATCAGAACCCAAGACAAGTCTGTTCTCCCCCTCTGTTCCCCCTTATGAAAGTCAAACTCGGGGAACTCTGCCTGCTCAGGAGTTCAGCACAGAGCTCTAGCGTCAGTTGTTGGTGCTGGCACTGCCTGGCTGTGTGACCTTGGACAAGTCCCTCTGCCTCTCTGAGTCACATTGCTCTCAACTGGATAATGAAGATAACTGGACTCTTGGCGGGGGGGCAGGGGGGCGGGTGGCTAGGAGGACTAGAGGAAGAATTTGCAGGGGGCTTAGTGTAGGGGGAGCACAGGGCAGCGTCGAGTACGCAGGAGTCAGAGATGAATAGACATCATCCTCTAGGCTCAGGGAGTCTAGGACCAAGGTTGTAATGATCCAGCCACTTAAATAGTTGTTTCTTTATATATATAAATAGACTGTTTTGACATGTGTAAAAGCTCAGAGAATAATGAGTAGTGCCATAAAAAAGAAACACCTGGGGACAGAGCATAGCTGTTAAAGCAGAGACCTGGGACACGGGGATGACGTCAACCGTGGTGATGGGAGTGCTGTGAGGGTGATGTGAGCGGGCCTGTGCACAGTGTGAGAAGAGGGGCTGGCTCACAGCCTGAGCCCACGGACATCAGTTCTGTAGAACCGCAGTTATTACAGGCAACCTATTTTTACTGATGACCTGGAGGCTGACTACAGAGGTGCAATGAGGAGTGAGGGTGGGAAGGGACGTGTTCCCATGTCTAGGGAGGATTTTCAACCAGGAAGGGAGGCATCCAAGGGTGGAGCCAAGGCCACTTGCAGCTATGTCTCCGGTTGTCCCTGGGAGACCCGTAAATGCATCTACTTCCCTGGGTCTCAGGGGAAAAGCCAGAACAAAAGAAAGAGGCTGAAAGGGGCCAGGGTTCAGCTTACCACCAGGAAGAACTTTCTGAAATCCACAGGTTCTCTCTGATTGCTGAGGCCAAGCTTCCTGGCTTAGCATGCAAAGCCCCATAGGATCAGGTCTCCTCCCCAGTGTCCTCTCCCAACCAGCCCTTTGCCTCCAGCCCTGGGGACCCCTCCCCACCCCTGCCTTTGCCCCTCCTATTCACCCAGCTGGAGCCCCTCTGCTTTCATGCCCACAGGGTAACCAGTGCTCAGGGCTCTCCAGGACCCAGCTCAGAAAGCCCCTTCTCTCCATGCCCACTTCCCCAGGCACTAGATGGGCTCAACAAATACTCTGTGTTATTATTTTTAATCTGTCAGTCCCAGGTTCAAATCTAGACCCTGCCGCTTCCTGGTAGTGCATTCTCATGTAATTGACTCAAGCCCCATGCAATGCTGCCTCCCAGGGGCTGCTGCGGGGAGAGTCAAATCCATGTATGAAGCTCTTGGTCCAGGGTTCGGAGACACCAGGGTCCACTGAAAAGGAGACCTCTCCAAAGCCTCCCAGGGCCTGAGGGGAATGTGGGGTGCAAGGCATTTATTTGCAAGAGAGACAGTTGGTTATTCCAGAAAGGATGTCGGGGAAGGAAAAAGAAATTATGTCCCTCCCACCTAACTTTGTAAGCATTATTGATTTGAGGCAGTAGTCACCAGTACTGCAGGTGCATTGATCGACGGGCTGGGCTGGGCCTTTCAGGGTAACATGAGCTGCATTCACAATCAATTCCATCCCTGCCCTCCCGCAGCATTGATTATGAGATTAAAGGTGCCTATAAAGCTCCAGCAGGAGCAGCAGCCACCAGCTGGTGTGGGGGAGAGGCAGAGTGTCCAGGAGGGTCAGGGGACCTGAAAGAAAGACCATGCTCAACTTGGTGTGCCCCACCCCCTTGCCAGGAGAGATGCAGGGTAGAGGCCAGGAGAGATGCAGGGTAGAGGCCAGTGGTACCCACAGAGGAGGGAGCAGCCCTGAAGAAAAGGAACAGAGCTCCTCATCACCTTGGAGCTTCCATTCTGTATGTTTCAGTGACTTTTTCACATTTCACCAGGGAATTTCCTCTCTCCAGATCTATTCCTTGAGGCCAAGAAATGGATCTCCTTCCCTGGGACCACAGCCTTGTTCTTGGCACATTGTTGCTGTTGACTGCTAAGTCATGTCCAACTCTTTGTGATCCCAGGGACTATAGCCCACCAGCCTCCTCTGTCCATGGGATTTCCCAGGCAAGAATACTGGAGTGGGTTGCCATGCCCTCCTCCAGGGGATCTTCCTGACCCAGGAATCAAACCCTCATCTCCTGCATTGCAGGCAGATTTTTTACTACTGAGCCACCAGGGAAGCCCCTCCTGGCAGATAGTAAGTACATATTTGTTTCATAAATTAAGTCTCTGAGCTCCCCTTTGCCTGGAGCCTCACACTCCTGGAACATTCAGACTATAAATATCAGGATGGACGAAGGAGAAACTGAGGCCCAGAGAGGGAAAATGACTTTCCAAAGCTGCACAACAAGCTATCAGCCCATTCAATGAAATGGAGCAAGACCCTATGGTCCTTGCCCCTCCCCCAATGTCCTCTGCCTGCCGTTTGCCCATGGAAAACTTTAGTCAAAGAATAAGTTTAATCAGAGAAATGAGAACATACAAAAACAAAGGAAAACAATCCAAAGAGACCAAATAATAATCATGCAGTCGTGAAGCATCATCGAGGACCTCTAGTTCCCTCTCAAGGGCTGTAGATAATATTCTGAGCCATATCCGGTGAGCTGTCTTGTAGATACTGAAACACTGGAAGAAGTTCACTATGTGATGACCAGACTGTACCCACATCATAAGCCGCCACAATTCCAAGAACTGGCCTCAAAGAAATGCGAAAAAAAAAAAAAAAAAAAAACACGACCGTGGAACTGAAGATTAACTGCAGCTAAAACAATCAAGATGACATCGGTCAGACCGCCAGTGACCAACTGGAGATGACTGTCAAAGATGACTGTGCTCTTTCTGCCTGTAGCCCCCACCCCCTCCACTGTCTATAAAAACTTTGGCCCATTGACTGTCCGGGGGGAAGAGTCAGCCTTTGGACAGATGTCTGCCCTCCCCCTGCCCAGTTGCCACATCTGAAATAAAGCAAACTTTCCTTTCCACCAACCTGTCCTATTTATTGTCTTTTCAGCGGCAAGCCACTGGACTCCTCCACTCTTTCAGTAACACCAGAACTGGAACCCAGAGACTGCTGCCTCTCAGTACAGGGCTTCTTCCAGATCTTGTTCACTCACATCCACTGGGCACGTCCAAGGCTGCGGCACAGTGATTTTATGAGAGTGTAAAGACAATTTATTTTCCCCTAAAAATAACTGAAAAAATAAATGACTGAAGAAGACACCCAAATGTTTATAAATGTGCTAAAACCATGCTTTCAGCTCATAAACTACAGAAGCGTGCAGGGGAAGAAGGCTCCTGCCTGCGAGGCAGTGACAGGCCCATCCCATGTGCCCTTGATGGAACCAGCTCCATAGGCACCTGCTAAACCTAGTAGGAAATTCCGTGCACATAGGCAGCAGGACTCCCAGAAAGTGAGTTTCAGATGCCTTCACTCTTCCAACTTAACAGCAGCAAGGGCAGAAGACAAAAATCTATATTGTCCTATAAAAGTACCAACCTAGCATCTTTCACAGAAAATCACAAACTACTTTCACTCATCTAAGGAGGAAAGCTGGCTATGGCTCATGTAGAATTTGATGGGTTCGGACAAAGGAAAGAAAATGTGATATAGAACAAGAAGGAGAAAAGGCACATCGTTTCTTGCAATACCATTGTGTGTGGCACAGAGACAAGCACTCTTAGCTCATTTTCTAAATTCACCCGTGAACCGTGTGGAGCAGGTATATAAAGCCCAGCTCTGCACCTGCTCCACACCTATCTGCCGAATCAAGCCCCGCTGTTCAGCTGTGGTGGTGGTGGTTTAGTTGCTGAGTCAGATCCGACTCTTTGGGACCCCATGTACACAGACTGTGCTTGCATGGGACTATCCAGGCAAGAATACTGGAACAGCTTGCCATCTCCTTCTCCAGGTGATCTACCCAACCCAGGGAATGAACCCGAGTCTCCTGCTTGGCAGGCGGATTCTTTACCTGTAAGTGACAGTGTGCGTTAGTTGCTCAGTCATGTACAACTCTTTGCGACTCCATGGACTATAGCCCGCCAGTCTCCTCAGTCCATGGAATTCTCCAGGCAAGAATACTGGAGTGGGTTGCCATTTCCTCCTCCAGGAATAGAAGGGATCCCTTCCCAGCCCAGGGATCGAACCCAGGTCTTCTGCATTGCAGTTGGATTCTTTACCCTCTGATTAGCTGGCCCTGTTCAATTCACTTGATGGCAGAACAGAGCCACTCTATTCAGTGGCATCCATCAGCCACTCATGACCGTGTCTGTTTCAGCAGCCACCTGCTTGCTCAGCTCTTCATCCCAGAATCTGGGGTCAAACACGGAGCGCTCTCTCTCTCTCTCTCACGCAGTCTGGACATCTCTTCTCTGCCTCTCATCCTGGCTCGCCTTCATCTCCGTGCCCTCCTTTCTCTCCCCCCTTCCGCTTTCCCTTCCCGATGTTTATTTTCAGAACCTCAAAATCCTTCCCAAGCCTCTGACATTTACTCTTCAGAATTAGCAACTTTTCCATTTCTCTTGCCCAGAGCAAAACTGGTGGAAAGGGTTTCCCCCAGGATCTTACCTGCCCTTCTAGAGGCAAAGCTGGCTTATGTCAGCCCAGCACCAATTGTGTTAACCAGCAGTTATTAGGTACCCACTGTGCACCAAGTCTTTCTAATGAACTATCACATTCAATCCATTTAATAAGCATGTGGGGTTGGTGTTACCATCTACAGTATGAATGAACCGAGGCTTAGAGCAGTTAAATAGCAAGTCTCAGGGGGAAGGAGAGGAGGGAGGGGGAGGAGTGACATCACAAGAATGAGCTAGCGCTCAGAACTTTCTGTGTATCCTGCACTGCTCTGAGTGGGCATCTTACACACGCTAATTCATTTATCCTCATAACAATGGCATGAGATACATCTCCAGTTTATAAATGAAGAAACTGAGGTGCTGAGAAGTTAAGTAACTTATTCAGAGCCATGGTCAAGCAAGATTTGACCCAAAATCTTGGGTCAAAATCAGTAGCTCAGTCGTGTCTGACTCTTTGCAACCCTATGGACTGTAGCCCACCAGACTCCTCTGTCCATGGGATTCTCCAAGCAAGAATACTGGAGTGAGTTGCCATTTCCTTGTCCAGGGGATCTTCCCAACCCGGGGACTCAATCTGAGTCTCTTATGTCTCCTTCATTGCAGGTGGATTCCTAATCATTGAGCCATCTGGAAAGCTCCTTTCTTTTTAGACCTAGCCTCGACTCAAAACCCATCACCAAAGGAATGAAAAATGAACCCACCCTGGCACTTAAGATCTCTGTTCCACCACCCCAGGAGTCCCAACCAGTTCTCTAGACTGCAGCCAAATCACAGCACTTTGTTGACTTTATTTCATCCTTTCATGACCATTAGTTGAGTATCTGGTATGTGCCAGGCTAAGTCTGTTGGAGTTAAGGGTGCAGAGGTGAGCAAAACAGACATGACCGCCCCTGCCTGTGGAAGAGACAGATGTGACACAGTAAAACTGTCCCCACTATAAACTTCCCACCTCTGAGAATTTGCTCTTGCTGTTCCCTTTGCCCGATCCATCCAGCTATTGATCTATCACCAACATCTGCAATTCTGGACACAAGACTGCAATTGGGGAAACTGAGACCAGGGCCAGGACAGAGCCACTGTCCAAGCCCTGGGTCGCCGTATCTCAGCAATGGCCCCACCGTCCTCCATCCTGAAACCTGCACATCGTCCTTTGTGCTGTGCTGTGCTCAGTCATGTCCCACTCCTTGCAACCCCAGGGACTGTAGCTCACCAGGCTCCTCTGTCCATGGGACTCTCCAGACAAGAATACTGGAGTGGGTTGCCATGCCCTCCTCCGGGGATCTTTCCAACCCAGGGATCAAACCCAGGCCTTCCACATTGCAGGTGGATTCTTTACCAACTGAGCCACCAGGGAAGCCTCTGAATACAGGTGTGGGTAGTCTATCTCTTCTCCAAGGGATCTTCCTGACCCAGGAATTGAGCCAGGGTCTCCTGCATTGCAGGCGGATTCTTTACCAGCTGAACTACCAGGGAAGCCCCACATACCATCCTTTATCCCTCCCTTTTCTTCACCCTCCCTTGAAATCAATCACCAAGACCTGTTGACTCTAAAACCTGAATTCTCCTAAAAGCCACCTCCATCCCCTCCGCCTCAGCCTGTCCCCCGCCCCCCCACCCTTTCTCCCAGTGCACTGGGCCAGCCTCCCTCCTGGTCTTGCTGCTTATCTCTCCTCCTCCAATTCAGCCCCACACTGAGAGCCAGAAGGCCCTTTCAAACGCACAAGTCTGCATGTTCCTTCTGCTCAGAAGCTTTCACTGGCCACCCAGTGGACTCAGCACACTTCCCAAATTCTCCCCCATGGCACTGAGCCTACCCAGGACCCAGCTCCCCTTCACCTCTCTCCCTGTCACAGGATACACCCTAACCACACAACCTCTGGAGGTCCCCAGGGCTCAGTACTGTCCCTTGGGCCTCTGCACGTGCTGTCTCCTCTGCCTGGTGTGCTTTGCCCCTTCCCACTGGTCACTTCTTACTTTTTCTAGACCATGCACATCATCGCCTCCTCTGCCGCATGTTCTCAGAGCTCTGATACTGCCTTCAGAAGGCAACTTTTCTCCACATGGTGATTCACGGCCCCAGTTCCTTCCATCTCAAGGCTCCACCCCTCCTCTAAGGCCTCAGACTGCTCTTTTTCCAGCTGGCAGAGGGGAAAGAGAGAGTGGAGAGGATACACCTGCTTCTGAATCACTTCAACCAGAAGTAACATTCACATCACTTCTCCCAACCCACTGGTGAGAGCTGGTCATGTGGCCCCGGCCTACATGCAGAGGGCCTGGGAAATGCAGCCCCCGGCAGCCCCTTCCCAGCCTCAACCCCTCACACATCTCACCACCTTATCATCATCTCTGTATTAGTTCACTAGGGCTGCTGTAACAAGATGCAACCAACTGGGTGGCTTAAAATAGGAATCTACTGTCTCAGTTCTAGAAGCCAGACATCCATGTCAAGGTGTCAGCAGGGCCATGCTCCCTTGAAGACTCTAGAGAGGGATTTGTTCCTGAGGCCTCCAATAGCTTCAGGCATGCCTTGGCTTACCGCCATCTTCTCCCTGTGTCTCATGACATCGTCTTCTCCTGCGTCTGTGTCCAAATTGCCTCTTTATGTAAGGGCACAAGTTATACTGGACTAGAGCCCACTCTAAGAATCTCATTTTAACTTTCCCTCTGGAAAGATCCAATTTTCAAGAAAGGTGACATTCTGAGGCACTAAGGGTAAGACCTACATGTATCTTTGTGGTGGTGGTGTTCAGTCATGTCCGATTCTTTGTGACCCCATGGATGGCAGCACGCCAACCTTCCCTGTCCTTCACTATCTCCCAGAGTTTGCTCAAACTTATGTCCATTGAGTCAGTGATGTCATCCAACCATCTCATCCTTTCCTGCAGCCTTCTCCTTTAGCCGTCAGTCTTTCCCAGCATCAAGGTCTTTGCCAATGAGTCGACTCTTCACATCTGGTGGCCAAAGTATTGGAGCTTCAGCTTCAGTATCAGTCCTTCCAATGAATATTCAGGGTTAATTTCCTTTTGGATTGACTAATTTGATCTCCTTGCTGTCCAAGGGACTTTCAAGAGCCTTTTTCAACCCCACAGTTCAAAAGCATCAATTCTTTGGCACTTCTTTATGGTCCAATACTCACATCCATACATCTTTTTGGAGAAACACAACTCAACTTATAGCAATCATACATTCCAGTTCATTGGCAACTCCTGGGCCACTTTTTACCACCATCTTCACCTGGGGGCCTGCAGGTGGTCGGAGTAAGTGGTTAAGAAGCTTCAAGGCAGACAGAAGTGGACTCAAGCACTTCTTTCCAAGGGAGCAAAGGTCAGGAAGAGACCAACCCACTGAGAGGTGGGGAGGAGGAGCAGGAAGGTGGGAAAGGACAGCTCCAGATGGCATTTCCAGCTGGTCTTTAATGCTGAGGCTTCTGAAATGTGATGCACAAAAAGAAAACAGACTTGACTGAAATGGAAACATGTTGTGATGGGTAAGAGGGGGAGAAAATGGAAACTGCACTTCCTTTCAAACATGTTGTATGTCACTCCTGAAAGGAGATCTCCTGGTAAAAGCTGCCCTGATGCTAACTGAGACGATGGAGATGAGAGAGCACAGAGCCCTCGTGGAAAGAAGCGAACAGTAGCTGTGGCCGCTGTCAGTCTTGTCCCCTCAGGACGCAGCCCAGAAAGGAGGGCCTGACACTGATGGGGAGCCTGGAAGAAACCAGAGCCCCACTGGCATCGACTTGCTGATTGACTCTGGGGAGGTCAAGGCCTCCTCCCTCCCCACCCACTCCAGCAGCCACAATCACCCCCAAACCCCCTCCCAGGTGAGAAAGTCAAAGGCCGTGATGGGCAGGCCACACGACTGTGCAGGGGGAAACAAGGTGCTGGGTTTAGTGACATCACAGGAGCTAGGGGGCGGGGTGCACTCAGGTGCTCCATCTGCACAGGCCTTAGTTTCAGGTTCCCCACGTTCCTGCAGGAGCAGGGCCAGCCAGAGGCCCCAGGGCCCAGTGCCCACCCCGACATTGCCACCCAGCAGGTGGCTTTTCTCCTGCAGAGATTCAGGACCCAGGGGCGAGGGCCGCCCCTTTCCACCTCTCAGGAAGTGTGGGACAGAAGCTAGCACATATATGTGGTCATTCAGAGGGGGTCTGAGAAGAGAAGGTGGGGACATGGCAAGTCTGTGGGGTCATTCAGAGGGGGACTGGGGGGAGAAGGTAGGGACCGGAGACCTACTGTCCTATAAGAGTCACCCTGGGCTGATCCCTTGAGTAGGGCAGCCCCTCTTGCCCTAACAGCCAACTGCACTGACCCCATATTGCAGAAGAGGAAACCAGGTTCGGGGGATGTGACCAAGTCACCCAGCAGGAGAGTGGGGGAGCTGGGACTCAAACGCAGGCCTCTTAGGCTCCAGAGCTGGTGCCTCACTCAGCCACACGCTGGAGCTCCTCACGAGTGGGCATCTCCCCTCCAGCCCCTGCGCTCCATCAGGACAGCAGCTCTGCCTCATTCAGCTCTGCATCCCTGCTGTGCTGGTTCCCAAATCCCAGGCAAAGAACCCCTGCGGCAGCCTCCCCTGGGAAGCTCATTAAAGACGCAGGTCCCTGGGCCCCACTCACAGCTGCTGCAACAGCATCTCCAGCGCTGGGGGTCCTGAACATGAAGTTTTTAAAAGAACCTCCCTGGGGAATTATGTCCAAGGAGCACTGCCCCAAACCCTAAGTGCTAGTCTCTCTGTGCCTTGGGCCTGAGGGGCAGGCACCATGCTAAATGCTTTACACCTAGTGATTCAGCCAAACCTCACTGCAACTCTACGAGGTCGCCACTGTTAAGTCCCTACTCTATGTCCCTATAGAACTTCCCAGGTGGTTCAGTGGTAAAAATCCACCTGCCAGTGCAGGAGATGAGGGCTTGATCCCTGGGTCGGGAAGGTTCCTTGGAGAAGGAAATGGCAAACCACTCCAGTTTTCTTCCATGGACAGAAGAGCCTGGCAGGCTACAGTCCTGGGGTCACAAAAGAGTAGGACGCGACTTAGCAACTAAACGATAGAGCCTAACTCATGGCTATTGTGCCTGGCAAATAGTCATCATTCAAAGCACACCTGCTGATGGCCTTGCTTCCTATAAACTCATTCAAGGCCCAACAAAAATATGAAGTGGATCTAACTCCCATTTTATGGAAAGGGAGACCGAGACTCAGACAGGCTAAGTGATTGGAAGAGGCGGGGTCAGGAACTGGCTGGCCTGCAAGGCATTGTCCAGGGCGAGCTGGGCTCTCCCCTTCCCCTGCACATGGAGTGGCGGCAAGAGCTGTGTCAACAAAGAGAGAATTGATCCCGTGGTCCAGTGGCTTTGCTGAGGCCTGATGCTAGGAGGAACCAGCTGCCAGCTGGGCAAGGAGTCCAGCTGTATCCAGAGAGGCTATTTTCATGCCCCCTGTGTGCTCAGAAGCTGTGACTGTGCTCTTTGCTTCCATCATTGGTTCATCCCCCAGAATGTCCCTAACCCAGGCTGGAAGCCCTTCCACTGGGGCCTGGGTCTCTGCCACAGGGTCTCCCTCCAGGCCCGGCCTGGCTGTGCCTCCCACATCTCTGGGGAGGAGCACTGCCCACCAACCTGTGCCAGACAGCTCACCTGGTCAGAAAGTCCCTTCTCCTGAACTCTGTCTCCCAGGGGTTCCTCTTGAAGATCCTAGCTCCACACCCAGGGGCAACATAGAGCAAGCAGTCACCCACACAACAACCGTCACACATCAACCACAGCAAGCTATTGGCAAAGAGCTATTTACCAAATGCTCGCTGCCTGCCAGGCACCACACACCACACAAAAGGGTTCACTCGGATAATCTCATCAAGCCCCTGACAACCTGTGGGGGTTGGGGATGTTATTGTCCAACTGTGCGCATGGGGAAACTGAGGCTCACTGAGGGAGAAAGGTTTGCCTAAGATCATGGAACACAAGTTTCGATAGAGTACCTGACATTACCCTCTCCTCTCTCCCCCTCCCTTGGATCCTGCTGACAGCTTGCTGGGATCCCTTTCTGAATTCTCCTAAAATCCTAAAATAGTCCTTGGGCTATGGAATCAACCCCATCTGTAACCTCATTCACACCTGGATTCTCATCACGTGCAGTAATGAATTTCATTAGGATCCAAGCCATTTTGATTGGAGCTTTATTGATTTGGAGCCTGAGCAACATTATAGACACAAAGTTCACAGTAACACAAAGTACTGACATGACTGTTAAAAGATGTTATCAGTGAAATAGGCACAGAACCAGGGGACACCAGGGTTATTCTGAACTCTCACACCCATGCCCCCTGCGGTCCGCATCCCCCTTCACAGCTCTCAAAGCATATTTTGTTCTGGACAACCCCACCCACCCTTCACAGGAGAGGCTCAGAGAGGTGAAGTCACTTGACTAAGATGACTCAGCTAGTGAGGGGCAAAGCCCAGAAGTGGACCCACGTTGTCTGGTACCAAACAGAGAACATTTCCCTGCACCATGGTCCACAAGTGGGCCAGTATTGCTGGTCCAATTCGATGGATCCAATCTAATTGTGTGGATTACAGAATGACAATGCTGATTAAACTTGCTCATCAGACAAGCTGCTGCTTCTCCCTTAAATAAGAGAAGGTAGAGAGAAAGAAATGACAGGAAACGCTTCTGGACTATAGTCCCAATGGTGGGGTGGCTCCTACTGAAGAGCCAGGAGTAAAATGGGGAAGGGCAGAGGATGATGGCCCGTTACACCAACTATTAGCATAGCATCATCCATGGGCATGGACTGCAGGTCATAGTAGAGGTGAGGTGGGCTGAACTTCTACCCAAACTCCTAGCCAGCTTCAAGCCCACCCCATCCTTCTGTTCAAGATAGCACAGAACACAAAGAGAGAGGCAAGGGAGACAGGGTGATTGCCACTCCTGGGAGCACCCAGCCAGGCCTTGCTGGAATTAGGATGAGCAGTTTCCCAGAAGAGAAAGTGGTTTGGCTCTTGGTGCCCAGCAAGGATGGGTCTTTCCCTTTTATGCCAAGGCTCAGAGGGCCACGTTTAATCCAGAGAAGGCTTTACACTTGGTTATTAGTCAAGAGTGAGGTCAACAGGGCTAGTGGGGACTATTTCCATCCATGCACATGGTCAGAGCAGCTGCCAAGCAAAGGGCGTTAGCAGCCAAGGTATGTCCAGGGCCTGACCCTCAACCCCAGGGGTGTGAATTGAGGTCATCACAGCAACCAAGGCTTCACTCTGGACTCTTTCTTCCCCCACGTGCTGCAGTGAATCTGGCTGTATCGTGCCTAAATCCAGATGTGTGGAATCCCAGGAAACACTGTTGGTCAAAGACAGCAAAGAATTGTAGTGGCCTTAGCTCTCTCTAGAAGTGGAGAAGGGCCTGCGAGGCTGCCTGACTTTAGGACCCATACTTCCCTGTTCAAATGTCCTCTGAAGGCTTCCTGAAGCCCTAACTGGAGAGACAGAACTTCTCAACATGACCTATATGGCCCTCCCTAGACTGGGCCCAATGTTGTTCCAGGCTAGCTTTACCCCACTACCCCACTCTCCTCACTTTATCTGCTCCAGCCACACTTGCCTCCTGGTCATGCTAACCTGCCCACCCCAGGACCTTTGCACATGCTGTTCTCTTTGCCTAGAATGCCTTTTTTCTTCCCTCTTACGTGAGAAACTCCCATTTATTACTTCCTCAAGACCGTCTTCCCTGACCCCTTACTTGAGCTATAAAACATGCAATAGATGGTTGGCTTTATATACTGTCTGCTCTCGCTGCAGTCTAAGCTCCAGGAGGGTGGGAACCCTCTGATTCTTCTCTCTGTGGTGTCCCTACCCTCATAGCACAGGTTCTATCACAGAGTGAGAAGCCAGTAAATATTGAGTGAGTGAGTGAATGAACAAGGAGTTTCAGCAGTGGTTACCGCAGGTGCATAAGGCTCTGTCCGTGTAAACATTACCTAATTATCTAAATGTTCAGGGAGGCCCCCTAGTATGAGGCATCCCAGAGTTAAGAGATGATCCAGAGGGCTCTTTGAGAGATCCAAATTAAGTCAACAAAAAAAAACCCACATATCAATGTTAAGGTCGAGAAGGATGGAGTTGGAAAGCAGGTCTTGGGGGCAGGAGAGAAGGTGAAGAAGATAGAATGGACTCTTTCCCCTCACATAGTCAGCACCACCCCCCGACTTCCAGAAACACCCTCATCTACACACCTGAGTTGGGCAGGTCTGCCAGTGCCCACCCCCCAGCCCCGGCAGCCGATTCTCCCATTTTCCTTTAGCAACTGAACCTCAAATTTCAGCTTCGTCTGTGGCTGCTCAGACCACATTTCCCAGGGCTTAAGAAAACCTTCATCTCAGCCCACTTCTGCTGCCTAGACTTGGGCACAGCCAGCCCACAGAGCAAGGGGAAGGGAAGGAAGGAAAATTTATGGCACCACTGATGGGGATGACGGTTATGAATGGGTGGATGTCCAGCCACCCACCCATCACACCCGCCTACTGAGGCCTCGGGCAGGCGGGGCTTAGGGGCCGAGTCCTCCTCCCTTCAGGGCTCACTCTGGCCCCCTTGCTCCGGCTCCCTCCCACCAGGCCTGGTGGAATCATCAAATAAATCCAACATTTAGAAAAGGGGGGCAGGGAGGGGGATCCTGCAGACACTTTCCTGAAATTCAGTAGTAATAAAAGAGAAAAATGGACCAGCTCACTCTCGACAACCAGTGCCAGAGAAGTAATTATCCCACTTTCTCGTCTTCAGTGAGGATGCCAGTGGCAGAGGCACCTGCCCAGGTAATTCATCAGCCTCAGATTTATGGACTCTCCGGGAACCTAATGTACAAAGACGCCTCTCCAGTTCTCTTGAAACAACGCTATTTAGATTTCGTCAAGATTATTGCTCTTCTCTGCCATCCCTGAGCGGGGAGGCAGGCGCCACGATGTATGGCACAAGTAAATATTGATTTCTAAGCACCAACCCTGAAGAAAAATCTCTACCAATGAGCCAGTTGTTGCCAACTGCCCGAGCCCACCCTAGGGCCGTGGTTTCCCCTGTGAGACACCAAGCTGCCGCTCTCACGCCAGGCAGACAGAAAGCCCAGCTGACTGACCACAGGGCAGGAAGGCTGTGTTGTATAGAAGGTACCATGAGCCTCAGTTTCCTCATCTGTGAATGGGGATCACAGCATGGAATGATGAGGATTCTCATTTTCTCTATTGTTTTTTAAAAAATCTGAGATGAGCAGATATTTCTTTTGTATGGAGAAAACTAAGCCCAACAAAACAGAAATAAAAGTGAGGGTGGACAGGGACGCCCTGGAGGCACACTGGTCGAGAATTCACCTGCCAATAGAGGAGACTCGGGTTTGATCCCTGGGTTGGGAAGATCCCCTGGAGAAGGGAATGGCAACCCATTCCAGTATCCTTGCCTGGAATATCCCATGGACACAGGAGCCTAGCGGGCTATAGTCCATGGGGTCACAGGAGTTGAACACAAATTAGCAGCTGAGCTTGAGCATGAGGACACACCCCGCTGATTTGCAGAGAGAGTTGAGTGTGGTGATACGACGCCCACAGGACAGGGCTGGGCAGGTAATGAGCGCACAGAGCCTGTGACCGCCAGGCCACTCTGATGACTAGCGGGTGCTGGTTGTGGCTGTTGAAAATCAGGGAAGAACAAGGCAGGGTGATGCCTTGCGACATTGGCCAGGGAGGATGACCTCTCTGATTCACCCACGAAATTATAAAGACACTACTTTCCAGCCTAGAGGCAAGGGCAGACCTTCTGCCATCTCCAGCACCTGAAAACCCCTGTTTGAGTCACTGAGGGGCTGGTGACCTTAGATGTTAACCCTTCAGGAGGATAAGACATGACGGCAAGCGTCTCTTCACTTCGCTATGGTCCAATGCCTTCACTCATCCCTCATTCGCGCATCCTTTCAAAAGCCCAGGAGGCCTTATTCAGCACATTATAAGCTGTGCCCTGGTACCCCTGGTACACCAGCCCTAAGCCTGGTGGGTGAGGAACACACAGGAGTAGGCGAGTCTGGTGCAATGGGAGGTGCCGGCTGCAGAGATGCCTGGAGTGTAGGGAGCTCCAAGCAGGGCTTGTCCGAACCTGCCTGCGTAGGCTGGGCAAGCTTCACAGAGTGGCACTGATGTGGGAAGGAAGAGGGGGCGTTGTTAGGATGTCATGGTGGGAAAAGCACACCAGACAAAGGAAATAGTGCCTGCAGAGTCTCAGAGACTGGGAAGCATTTGGCCTGTTCAAGGAAGAGCACATGATCTGGAATGGCTGGAGGATGGGGTTTGTGTTAAGGGGTGGAGCAGAGGAGGCTGGAGAGGCTGGTGCCTAGCAGGCAATGACGTCACCTTACAGAGCCTGTTTATTGCTCCAATTGAGGGGGAGCTCAGTCCCTGTCAAACCAATGCTGGGGACCAACTCTTGAGTGCCTACTGTGTGCTTTGTTCAACTCAGCCCCTCTCAGGTCCTTTTTCGGGAAGTGCCATCTCCCTACCCTGGGATCTGCCTCGACTTGTGCTCCAGGCCTGATGGCACCCTAAGGGTCTGAAAGGCTCCAGCTCGGCTCCATGCTCGGCCCCAAGCTCAGTGCCAGGCATGGGGGGCGAGCAAGTGTGTCCATGGGTGAGCAGTCTTGTTGGAAGAGCATCCTCCCACCGACCTGTTCTGTGGTCAACCCCACGCCCCCATCCCCCACCCAGGGAACCATCCCCACCTCTAGCCCTGCTCCTGGTTCCATCCCTGAGCCTGGGCTCCACATTTGGAGTCTGCTTGCATCCCAAAGGCTCTGTGAATGCCAAGCCCGTGCAGTCCACTTCCTGTGGCCCCCACCTTTCTACATGGTCTTGTCCAACAGGACAGCCTTGTCACTTATCTGGGGCCTCCAGGGCTAATTGTACTCTGAGTTGCAACCAGCTGGTGTCTGGGCCTTGGGAAACCTGGGTCTTCCAAAGTCAGGCTGGGGGACAGAGCATGAAGCCCTCTTGATTTTCTGATTCTGCCTAGTCTCAGAATGAGGTCATATCCAGGAAAAAGAAATTGAGACAATTAACAGCCAGAGTGGTGAAAATAAAACATGAACATATGGCCATTCACAATAGCATCATAAATAAGAAAATACTTAGGAATAAATTTAACAAATGAACAGCAAGGCTTGTGCACTGAACACTATGAAACATGGCTGAGATCAATTAAAGAAGATCTAAATAAATGCAGAGATATTTCATGTCCATGGGCTAAAAGACTCCATATTGTCAAGTTGGCAATTTTCCCCAAATTGATCTACATATTAAATGCAATCCCTATTAAAAAAAAAAAAAAAAAACAGCGATTTTTTTTTTTACTGAAATTGACAAACTGACTCTGAAATTTATATGGAAATTTCAAGGATGAAGAATAGAGCAAATAATTTTGAAAAAGAACAAAATTGGAGGACCAATACTGCCTGACTTTGAAACATACTATCAACCCACAGTAATCAAGACAGTGTGGCACTGATGCAAGATAAGCACATAGATCAAAGAAAAGAAACTGAAAGTCATAAAGAAAGCCATGAAGTTCATGGTGAATTGATTTTTAACAAAAGTACAAAGACAATTCAGTGTCTTATAGAATTCTCAGGGCACGTTTGACCATTGGTTCAATCTTGTCAACAAATGGTGTTGGGACAGTTGGCTACCAACATGAACTTAAACCCTAACCTCATTCCATACACAAAAATTAACCCTAAATGGATCAAAGACTTAAATATAAAAGCTAAAACCATAAACCTCCCAGAAGAAAACAAAGGAATAGCTCTTTATGACCTTGTGTTAGGCAAAGAATTCTTTGCCTTTTTGGAAGAGACCAAGAAGATCAGTAAAAGAAAAAAAAAAATCAGCAAATTTCCTTTGTCAAAATTTTTAAAACTATTTCAAAGGACATCATTAAAAATATTAAAAACAAGCCCACAGACTGGGAGGAAATATTTGTAAATAGCATACTGATTAAGGTATTATACCCAAAGTATATCAAGAATACCTCTCTAATTTAATAATAATAAGACAAACAATCCAATTTTAAAATAGGCTGAAGACTTGGGTAGACATTCATGAAAGAAAATTTATGAAGGGCTAATTAGCTCATAAAACATGCTTAACATATTCAACTAATGAGATTAGTCAGGAGGTAAATGCAAACTAAAACCAACAGTGAGACGCCCGTTCACACCCACTTGAATGAATATCCTTTCTTTAAAGGACAGTATCAAATATTGTTAAAGAAGTGGAGAAACAGAAACCTCCTTATATTGCAGGTAGGAATGTAAAATGTACAGTTGCTTTGGGGAAACAATATGGCAGTTTCTTCAAAAGCTAAACACAAACATATCATAACACCCAGCAATTCCATTCTCAGGAATCTCCCTAAGTGAGACAAAATACAACAACAACAACAACCTATGTTCACAAAAGAGGTTCATATGCAGATGTTTATAGCAGCGTTATTCATGACAACCAAAATGCAGGATAACCCAAATGTCTATCGACTTTGAGTGGGTACGTAAACGTGAGCGTCCATCCCGCAGAATATCACTCAGCAATAAAAGGGAAGGACGACTGACCTATCATACTCATGAATGAACCTCAGACCTATTATGCAAAGAAGCCAGCTGCAAAAGACTATGTGCAGTAACAGCCCCTTTATATGGAGAGTCCACA
This sequence comes from Ovis aries, assembly GCF_016772045.2. Lineage (NCBI taxonomy): Eukaryota > Metazoa > Chordata > Mammalia > Artiodactyla > Bovidae > Ovis > Ovis aries. Next base: position 237,644,217 of record NC_056055.1, read on the forward strand.
AAAGGCAAACTTACAGTGACAGAAATCAGACCTTGAATGCCTAGGACGTTATGTATCTTTGTAGGGGAGGGGAGAAATAAGGATTAACTGCTAACAAACATAAGGGAGCTCACTGTGATAGAAATGTTCAATAATTGGATTTTGGTGAAGGTTACACAGCTAGCGTGTGTGAAACATTCTTTGAGATTATACATAAACTACACTACACTAGAATGGGACATGGAACAACAGACTGGTTCCAAACAGGAAAAGGAGCACGTCAAGGCTGCATATTGTCACCCTGCTTATTTAACTTATATGCAGAGCACATCATGAGAAACGCTGGACTGGAAGAAACATAAGCTGGAATCAAGATTGCCGGGAGAAATATCAATCACCTCAGATATGCAGATGACACCACCCTTATGGCAGAAAGTGAAGAGGAGCTAAAAAGCCTCTTGATGAAAGTGAAAGAGGAGAGCGAAAAAGTTGGCTTAAAGCTCAAATTCAGAAAACGAAGATCATGTCATCCAGTCCCATCACTTCATGGGAAATAGATGGGGAAACAGTGGAAACAGTGTCAGACTTTATTTTGGGGGGGTGGGGGGGCTCCAAATCACTGCAAATGGTGACTGCAGCCATGAAATTAAAAGACGCTTACTTCTTGGAAGAAAAGTTATGACCAACCTAGATAGTATATTCAAAAGCAGAGACGTTACTTTGATGACTAAGGTCTGTCTGGTCAAGGCTATGGTTTTTCCTGTGGTCATGTATGGATGTGAGAGTTGGACTGTGAAGAAGGCTGAGTACCAAAGAATTGATGCTTTTGGACTGTGGTGTTGGAGAAGACTCTTGAGAGTCCCTTGGACTGCAAGGAGATTCAACCAGTCCATTCTGAAGGAGATCAACCCTGGGATTTCTTTAGAAGGAATGATGCTAAAGCTAAAGCTAAAGCTCAAGCTCCAGTACTTTGGCCACCTCATGTGAAGAGTTGACTCATTGGAAAAGACTCTGATGCTGGGAGGGATTGGGGGCAGGAGGAGAAGGGGACGACGGATGAGAAGGATGAGATGGCTGGATGGCATCACTGACTCAATGGATGTGAGTCTGAGTGAACTCTGGGAGATGGTGATGGACAGGGAGGCCTGGCTTGCTGCGATTCATGGGGTCGCAAAGAATGAGACACTACTGAGTGACTGAACTGAACTGAACACTACAATGCATTTTATTAAATAAAAGAGAACAGTTTAGATACAGCAAATTTTAATTAAATAAGCATAGTTAAGATCAAAAAGATAAATTAGACACTGCCAACTTATCTTCAGCCCTTGCCTTAAGCAGGCTGATCAAAACAACTTGAAATATACAAATGAGTCTTTCTCTGTTCTATGAAGCAGTAAATGGATATCCTTGGTATTTAAATATATTAATATAACCTGTTATATAGACCTAACTATAAAACCAGTCTCCTAGAGGTTTTGAGATGCCATTCACCATCTCTATAAAAGGTTGAACATTACCAGTCAAATTTAGTCATATGTTTACAAAGGGAAAACAGTGTTAAAATATTGTTTTCTTTTTTAGTTTTTTGGCTGCTTGCTAAATAAAAATTACTATCAAAATTCAAAAAGCTGATCATGATTTAGCCACAAGCCAATCTTACTTAAATCAGGACTTTCCAGCAGAAATATTCTATCAGCCTTTTATGATCTGAATTCTTGTATATGCAATCAATTTAGATACTGTACATATAAAAAGGTCATAGACATTTCTATCTTGTAATAAATAAGTAGTTGTCTTGACATAAGCTATCAAGTCTGAGAAACCTGTATGCAGGTTAAGAAGCAACAGTTAGAACTAGACATGGAATTGTATATTGTCACTCTGCTTATTTAACTTATATGCAGAATACATCATATGAAATGCCAGGCTGGATGAATCACAAGCTGGAATCAAGATTGCTGGGAGAAATATCAACAACCTCAGGTGTGCAGATGATAGAACTCTAATGGCAGAAAGTGAAGAGGAACTAAATAGCCTCTTGATGAGGAAGAAAGAGAAGAGTGAAAAAGCTAGCTTAAAGCTCAATGTTCAGAAAAATAAGATCACCCAGCCTCATTACTTCATGGCAAATAGATGGCAGAAAAATGGAAACAGTGGCAGATTTTATTTCCTTGGGCTCCAAAATCACTGCGGACCATGACAACAGCCACAATATTCAAAGACACTTGCTCTGTGGAAGGAAAAATATGACAAACCTAGACAGCATATTAAAAAGCAGAGACATTAATTTGCCAACAAATTAGTCAAAGCTATGGTTTTTCCAGCAGTCATGTGCGGATGTGAGAGTTGGACTATAAAGAAAGCTGGGCGCAGAAGAATTGATGCTTTTCAACTGCGGTGTTGGAGAAGACTCTAGAGAGTCCCTTGGACTGCAAAGAGGTCCAACCAGTCCATCCTAAAAGAGATCAGTCCTGGGTATTCATTTGAGGGCCTGATGTTGAAGCTGAAACTCCAATACTTTGGCCAAATGATGTGAAGAGTCGACTCATTGGAAAAGACCCTCATGCTTGGAAACATTGAAGGCAGGAGAAGATGGCGGTGGCAGAGGATGAGATGGTTGGATGGCATCACCAACTCCATGGACATGAGTTTAAACAAACTCTGGGAGATGGTGAAGGACAGAAAAGCCTGGCCTGCTGCAGTCCATGGGGTTGCAAAGAGTTGGACATGACTTAATGACTAATCAACAACAGAAATCAAGTCTGCTCTTTCCGCCTTCTTAATGCCAGTGAAGGTTATTTTTGTTTCAAGGATGTACTACATACGAGTCTCTGAATACTGGTCCATGTCTCTTCTTCCCAGTGATGCCTTTGTTCTTGTGAGCACCTGCATAAGAGAGTCTAGGGGCCTGAACTGCATTTCACCAAAACAGAACATGGGGGCTTGGCCCAGCCTAGAGCTTGTCCCTTTTCCACAGTATGGCACTGGGTATACTTTGGAGAAATCATCTTGCCCTTCTCAACATCACCCACTTTTAAATTGTTCCTTGGTCACATGTGATACAAAATTTCCAGATACAAGTCAGATGTCCACTCTCTCCACAACTTTTTAAAGATTTTTTTTGATGTGGACAGTTTTAACATCTTTATTAAATTTGTTACAATATTGTTTTGTGTCTTGGTGTTTTGGTCACAAGGCAAGTGAGAAACTAGCTTCCCATCCAGGGATCGAACCTGGACCCTCTGCATTGGAAAGTGAAGGTTTAACCACTGGACCACCAGGGAAATCCCAACAACTCTTGAAGTTTACTAAAACTCACTGATTCATACTCTTAAAGTGTGGATGGAGTTTATTATAAATTATAGTCCATATTCATGAACTGTGATTCAATAATGTTAAAACATCAATTCTTCTCAACTTGACAGATAGACTCAAATCAATACCAATCAAAATCCCAGTAAGTTATTTCATGGATATTGGCACACTGATTTTTGTGGAAAGGCAAAGGACCCAGGAGAGCCAACATAATGTTGCAAAAAATAGCAAAGTTGGAGGACTCACATTATCCAATTTCAAGACTAACTACAAAGCTACAGTTTTCAAGATAATGAACGCTGGACACTTAGATCAATGGAACAGAAAAGAGAACCCCAAAATAGACTCACATAAATCCAGTTAACTGAATTTTTACAAAGGGGCATGGCAAGTCAATGGAGAAATAACAGTGGTCGCAACGAAATGTGCTGGAGTAATTGTGTAGCTATTTGCAAAAAAAAAAAAAGAACTTATCCTTTACAAACATTAACATTATCCTTCAAAAAATTAACTCAAAATTGATCATAGACCTAAATGTAAAATGCAAACTATAAAGTTTCTAGAAGGAAACACAGGAGTAAATCATGGTGACTTTGGCAGCTACTCACGCTGCCATTCCTCAGCTACCCTTTGGTCTATAGTTAAACCCCTTCTGGCTACCCCTCCAGTCTGGGAGACAATGAAGATAAACACAGCCGGACGTTAGTCACACCAGTGAAAACAGAATTTATTCAGTAACTAGTGACACTAGGTTTGACTAGCTCAGCTGGAATTTCATCACCTCCACTAGCTTTGCTCATCATGCTGCTTCCTAAGGCCCACTTGACTTCACACTCCAGGATGTCTGGATCTAGGTGAGTGATCACACCATCGTGTTTATTTGGGTCATGAAGATCTTTTTTGTATGTTTCTTCTGTGTATTCCTGCCATCTCTTCTTAATACCTTCTGCTTCTGATTGGACATTTTAAAGAGAGAATGATGGAGGAGAAAGGGAGATGGCAGGGGCTTGAGCAGAGTCAGGGAAGTGAAACATTACAGAAAGTGAGAAGGACGAGTGGTCCATGTAAAAAAAAAAAAAAAAAAATCTGGGTTTTCTCGGTGGCACTCAATGAGTTAAGCTCCTGCCCTCCCATGAAGGCTGAGAGACTGCAGCCATATCTTCAGGTGTTGGCTAGAAGAACAAATAATAACTACTTTTGGCAGCCTGGAGTTCTGTCAAGCAGGCTCTTTAAGAGGGGCTGTGGACATCCTAGGGATGTGGCCTTGAGCTGTTAGAAACTGTGTTAGTGTTTTGTTCAATTCTTTATAGGCTAAGGTTAGGCCTAGAAAGAGGAGGGCCCAGAGGAGCCAGGCTAGAGTTCAGTCAAGGAAAGGATTTTTGTCAGAAACCAGGGCCACATCTTCATTCTGGGCTGCCAGTTCAACCTACTTATGATGTTTAGGGCTTTGCTAAATCTCCTGTGGCATCGGCTCCCCAGGTAAGTTCTTCTTAAAAGCCTTCTCTGTGAGAGAGTTGGCAGTGCCAGTTTCCCTTGGAATATAGATCTTATTCATCTCTGTTCCTCTACAGTGCCAAGCGCAGCACCCAGCTCTTAGAAAGAACTTGGGAAAATATTGGTTTAATTGGACAGAACTTGAAACAGAAATTGAGCATGTTTTTAAGGGTTGCATTGAAGCATAAAAGAAATGGGTTTATAAATCAAAATCTTTTTCTGTAGGCCCCTGGTGAGTGCAGCATTTCAAGGAAGGCTTTGGCAAACCTTTTCTGTAAAGTGTGGAATTGCTTTCTATTGCGAACAGCTCTTCTTTGTAAGGCTGTTTCACACACACGCATGAGCTTGTGTGCACAAATTACAGAGGTAATATGTGATTTTGGGTAGAAGGAAAGAGAGAGAGAGAAGAAAGAGTTAGGGAAGAAGAAAGGAAAGGAAGAAGGGAAGCAAGAAGCCAGGAAGGTAGGGCGAGAGGGGTGAACATGCAGTTGGATATACAAGCCTGCAGTTCAGGAAAAGGTCCAGGCTGAAATGTACATTTGGGAGTCATCAGTGTATGAAAGGCATATAAAGCCACAAGTTGGTGAAGTGCCCAAGGGGGTGGGGGAGGATAAGGAGAAGAGAACATGGGGCGGAACTCTAGAATAACTCCAGGGTAATTGGTTGAGGAGCCAAGAAAGAATCAGCGAAGGAGACAGAAGAGAAGAAATCAGGGAGACAGCAATCAAGAGAGGGTGGGATCCCAGAGCAGAGAGGAGAAAAGGTTTCAGAGAGGCATGAGCCACTATTCCAAATACTGATAGTTCAAATGTCATTGAAACTTGACCATTGGGTTTATTAATTCATGGCTAATTGGTGAGCTTGTCAAGAGCAGTTATGGTGGAGTGTGAGGGGCTGAAATCCAGTTAGAGTGCAGTGAAAAGAAAACGAGAAGAGGGAAATCAAAGATAGTAAAAACAGTGACTCTTTTGTTTTTACTGTAAAGGGATGCAAAGGTAGCATAAGAGAGTTAATACTGATTTTATTTGGGGGGATTAAAGACTGGTGTGTTTGTAAACAGGTTGCCCTAGTCTAAAGATCCCACCTGGCAATGCAAGAGACGTAAGAGACTCAGGTTCACTCCCTGGGTCAAGAAGACCCCCTGGAGGAGGGCATGGCAACTCACTCCAGTATTCTTGCCTGGAGAAGCCCCATGGACAGAGGAGCCTGGCGGGCTACAGTCCATGGGGTTGAAAAGAGTTGGACACGACCGAAGCGAATGAGCATGCATGTGTTTGTACTCTAGTTGGAATGATCCAGGAGAGATGGGAACTTTGATGATGTAGGCAAAATGGGAAGGGATCTCAGGCACAAATAGCCTTGAATAAGGGACATAGAGTTCATGCAACACACAGGCCTCAATGCATGAGGAATTTGTCTGAGAGTCTCCCACAGATACACACCCAGCCAGACACTTATCTATGTACAAACCAAGACTATTAGAATCTTTATCACGCTGTTCACATTTTTCAACTCACTACTTCCTTTATTCAAAAACACATCAAGAATATTCTCCCAAGTCAAAACCTAGAGGCCAAATTCAATCATTTTAATGGCTGCTCAGTATACAATGGTATGGCTGCACCATAATTTAAGTAACCAGTCTCCTACTGATGGACATTTAGATTTCTCCAGTTTTGCTATTACAAATAACACCATTGTGAAGACCCTTACATAGCTTTGTACTCTATGCGGTATTTCAGAATGAGCAACTCCTAGAAGTTAAATTTCTGAGATAGGATATTTGCGTTTTGAATTTTGATAGACACTGACCAACTGTCCTCTGCCAAGGTGGCATGCATGTGTGTGTGCTAAGTCACTTCAGTTGTGTCTGACTCTGTGTGACCCCATGGACTGTAGCCCACCAGGCTCTCCTGTCCATTGGATTTTCTAGGCAGGAATACTGGAGTGAGCTGCCATGCCCTCCTCCAGGGTATCTTCCCAACCCAGGGATCAAACCCACGTCTCTTACATCTCCTGCATTTGGCAGGATTGTTCTTTAACCACTAGAGCCACCTGGGAAGCCCCCTGCTAAGATTACCCCAATGAATATCCCACCAGCAGAATGTGAGAGAGGGAGTATAACACCAGGGGGTTGATTTGAGCTTGGACTTTCCATCACCGACGTGCTTAAAGTGCCTCAGCCTGAATGTATGTGTCACAGGCATAAGTGACCAACTTTGGTCCTCTCCATCTTCAGGCTGCAGAAATGTGCTGACTCCAGCAGGTCTGGGGAGCTGGAAAGGCAGAGAATTGGGACAGCAAGAAAGGAAACAGCAGAAAACATGGCCAGAAGTGCAGATCTGAAGAGCTATTGGGTGTCCAAGGCAGGGAACTGGCCTCTAACCTGGTTCTTCAACACTGCTATGGGGACCCAGGTAAATGGCTCAGCTGCTCACTTTCTGATCACAACAAATGTGTTTGTCTGGATCCAAGTGGAAGTGAAAGTCACTCAGTTGTGCCCAACTCTGTGACCCCATGAACTGTACAGACCATAGAATTCTCCAGGCCAGAATACTGGAGTGGGTAGCCATTCCCTTCTCCAGGGGATCTTCCCAACACAGGGATCGAAGCCAGGTCTCCCGCATTGCAGGAGGATTCTTTACCAGCTGTCTGGATCCAGGGAAGTGGCAGACATGAAAATGAGGTTGTAAATGTGGGGGCAGAAACTGCAGGATAGTCACCTTCCTCTTCTTACTAACACAACCCCAGTTTGGTTGGGGGCAGCAATTTCCCCTGCTTAAAAACACTACATTTTCCACCCTTCTGCAGGCTGTCATGTGACACAGCTCTGGCCAATGAGATGGGAAAACATACAGTCTCACCCCCTGCAGGAAGTCATGTGGCACAATTCCTACCAATGAGACAGGGGTAGAGGTTGCTGCGGGGCATTCTGGGAAATTCCCTGGAAGGTCAGGGGCCTCAGGATTCTCCTGGTTGGCCACCAGCTGCCCAGGTTGAAAGGTAGGCTGAAGCTCAGATGGAACAGCCATGCTGTGACCTTGAGGGTGTCTGCACACCCAAGGACTCTGAGGAAAGATAGAGAGGGAGGCTGGCCTGATGGCATTTTCAAGCTATTGGGTTTTCATCACCCCCCACCCCAACCCTCACCCCATCCAGATGTCTCATTGGATGAAAAACACAACCCCTAACTTTCTGCCTCTTCCTCAGCCAGATTTCCATTACCCTCAGGAAGGCTATTCCCAGCTGTAGGAGTGGCAAGGTGACAAGCTACCAGAAACTGGACTCTAGGCAACCTGACCACACCCTCTTCACCACTGACCAGCTGTGTGAGGGAGCCCAGAGCACTGGGCCTCTCTGAACCTGGTTCTTATATCTATAAGTAGGGTGACAATTCCAGGGACTCCAGTCTTGCTGGAATCTAGGAAGATAACAGTGACACAAACTCTTTGAAGTCTTCTGTCCTGAGACACAGAGAGCTAGCCTTGATCTCTGAATGGTGGGCAACTAACTTTGCACAACCCCTAACTGCTTTCTGACCCTGTTGTTTCACGTTTAAATAGGAGGGTGAATACACCTTGCAAAAGGCTTCCCTTGTGGCTCAGCTGCTAAAGAATCCGCCCGCAATGCGGGAGACCTGGGTTCAATCCCTGGGTTGGGAAGATCCCCTGGAGAAGGGAAAGGCTACTCACTCCAGTATTCTGGCCTGGAGACGTCCATGGGATTGAAAAGAGTCAGACATGACTGGGTGACTTTCACTCACTCCCTCATTTAAGGGAGAGAGGCTGTTGGTGCGTAAATGTATATAACTTAAGAGGGTTGATGGTCCCCACCAAGGGTCATGAGAAGGGCAGCTGAGGGCTCAGGCAGTCAACCAGATCAGTGGGTAGTGGGAGAGCATTAGCCTGGGAGTCAGGAGCCCTTCTACCTGGTTCGCTCTGCCTGCCTTGCAATGCCCTGCCTCTCCTGGGTCTCAGTCTGCCTCCTAGAAGATGCAGGGTTTTGGCTAGATGACCATGGATAGCCTCACCAGCTCTCATACTCCAGAGTTAATTTGTCTGCTTTCACAGACCTGCAGGGAGATAGGATCTGATGGCAGAGGTTGGGGTCAATTACTGATCAGGAGTGTGAAGTGTGAAGAGCCCCATGGTCCTCTGAGACTCTCAAGCAGGGCCCAGCTGGGTGCATCTACTGAGACACCTGCTCGTGTAGGAGAGAGGGTGGGAGGGACAGGCAGGTGATGAGGGACCCCCTTTTCCACTCAGCCAGGGCAGAGTGGACTCTGGCCCACGCAGCCTGTCCTGCCTGTCTGAGTGAGAGCCGGGCTTGCCTTGCAGAGCTTTCATTGTAATTCTGCACCTCCTCTGAGCAGATGGACACCAGTGGAACAACCTCTCTCTGGGAAGACCTGAGTCTTCTGCTAATGAACTGCGGGACCCTGAGACGGTCACTTAAATTTTCTAGGTCTGTTGCCTTATCTCTGAACACAAGGATGTCAGACCAGGTGCTTTTGAAGATTCTTCCAACATGAAAAAATAGATTCTGGGTTTAGGATAATAGTAGTCACACTCTCATTAAACTGTTTGGAAGATGAAATAAGATCAGCCATACTTCACATCTACTAAGCTTTTCTCCCCACTAGTCCCTTGATTTTACACATCTGTTTTTCTTGCCCTCCACCCTAAGGCCAGTAGAGGATATCTGTAAGCCATTGCCACCTGGTGCCCTGGCACCCTTTTACTGGTAAAGCTGTAATTTCCCCCTGAGGATTTCCTCCTCCCTGCACTCAGCCCGTCTCTGCCTTAGGCTGGATCAACCCCGCTTCCGGACTGCAGGATGATTTTTCGTTGGATTAAGCCAATCACCACATTTCTCCTCACTGACCCAGATCAGTTCAGGGATAAGTGTGTGGCCCTTGGAGCCAATAGAAATCAGCCCAGGACTTTTGATTAGTTGTTGAGGAAGCTCTCTCTTCTCTGCTGGACTTCAGTCTGAAGGGAAAACCATCTGGCCTCCAAGAAGGGGGATCTGAGCGTGACTCTGCAGGAGGTAGAGATGCTAAAAGATGGAGGTGGTCCTGGTAGCATCATTTGAGCCCCTGATGAGTAAAGGCTCATCCCTGAGCTTGTCAGTGGCATAAAAGCAATAAATCCCTTCTGAGCTCAAGCCAGGTTGCACTGAGGTTCCTGTCACAGGAAATGAAAGAGCCTAATGGCTGCCTCCCCTCCAGCATCTAAGTCTCCAAGCTGAGACCAGCACAAAACTTTGTTGTGTCAGCCTCTCCCCCAGGGGTGTGAGTCAGGTTCATCTCCCGCTGCCCCTTCTCCCTCTTTTCTTTCCTCCCACAGAGGAAGCTGCAGAAACCACCCTGTAATGGCATCTCCAAGGGCGAGGGCACATTATCCCCAGACTCTGATGAACCGAGCAGCCCTGTCACCGCCAGACCCGCATCACGCAGTGACCGTGGGGGCTGCTGACTCTGCCCTATGGCTTCCTGGTGCTGACGTGCCTTCTTCTGGCAAAAGGTGGATTTGAGCTGGGAAGCCCCTGGTCGTGTTTAAGATGGGGGTGGGGGGAAGCCTTTACACAGAACCCTCTAGAATTAAGGCTCTGGGAGAGGTCTTAGAAATGATCTTGTTCTGCAGAAGTACAGACAGGCCGAGTGACTGGCCCTAAGTCACACAGTGGTCTGGAGGCTGAGTTAGGCCCAGAACCCAGATCTCCCTGAGGTCCAGCTTCACTCTGCCACGGCCGCCTCCCAGGATTAGACTTGTTTTTTCCCCAGGTCCTAAGCAATGGCCCTGTAGAATCCCTGCTATCTCCAAGAATCTACACTACCCTGAATGCTCCCAGTTATGTGCCAGGTCTTCCCAGTTATTCCATTAACAGGCCCTGCATCAGTGGATGCAGAAGGGATATGGATGGACACCACGTGGTCTGAGGCACTCATTCCCAGGGCCTGTGGAATCTCTGCGCTCAGGTATTGCCCCCTTTCTCAGATGTTATGGGTGCTCTCTTCACCCGAATCTCTAGGCAGCACCTGCTCCCAGCCCTCACGGTGGGTGGAGCTCTGCCGGCTTTCAGGACACACCCTGCTCTGTTTTGTTTCTGAAAGGCCTGGACTGACCTTGCCGGCCACCTCTCACCGGCCCCGAGTTTCTCTGAATGCCGTCTCTTATCGGCTCTGTGTGGGCTCCCTCCAAAGCTCTCTTGTCTGTTAGAGCAGGGAAGTCTATTGCCGCTTCCCTGACTCTCCATGTCTGGTTCTCCTCAATGCAGATCCACCTTCTCGTTGCCCAGTGGTGCCCAGAGCCTCCTCAGACAATCAGCAGTGGGATAGGGGAGGCCCAGAAGCCAGGGCTCCCCATCCCCATCTCACTCAGCTCAGCAAGTCATCTGGCACCCACTTCAAGTCAATAGCCACTTATCCGAGCAGGTGCTGTGCACAGTACCATGCTGAGAGCTTCCCACAGCCTCTCTCCTGGGACCCTCACTAGTGCTCTGTGAAGGAGGGTTCATCAGCCGTCCTTCCAAGTGGAGAAACTAGGGACTTGCCCCAAGGTCACCTACCTGACCCTAAGACACCTTGAAGGGGATGCACACACATGCTCCCACTGCCCTCGTCTACAGAGATGTGGTTTTCTGTAACCTCCAGATACAGTCTCCCTTCTTCTATAATTGGCTGTTGTTTACCTGGAATCATCCCATGGATCCCGCTGAGATCAGAGTTGCCTCCTGGAAGCCAAGGGCAGGACCACACAGTTGGTAGACCCCACAGCCCTGCTCCCAAGAGGTCCTTGTTTAACCACAGTTACCAGGGCACTGGGTCTACAGGAGGCCTGCCCCGCTTTGGACTTCTCAGAAAATCACAAGAGGACTTGTTATCAAAACTGACTTGTGGAGGTTGAAAGGCTTTGGATGAAGATCTCAGCGGTGGGACAGCTGTACTCAGGCAAAAACGCAAGGCCATGAGCTGTCTGGGTGAAACACGATGACTGTCATGAAATTTTAATTAAACCCTTACTGGCATGAATAATTGAGCATCAGAGTCAGGGCCGCTGACTTCTTCAGGCCTGCTCGGGAAGGGGAGCTCGGGCAGCCTCGGCCTCAGGAGCAGGGCCCTGGGGGGATCTGCCGACACCCAACGCCCGAGGGCCGTGGTGGGACTTCACCCTCATGCGCCCCAGGAGCTTCCCCCTTCCCCCTCCCCTCAGGGAAGTCATTTCTCCCCACTTCCTGTTCTCCTTGACCTGGCCGGAAGCGGCAGGGGAGAGGAATAGATGGGAGAAGAGCCAGAAAAGCAAGAGGGCTTGAGGGTTGCAGGCTGGGTGGCAGTTGAACCTCAGGTATAAATCGTGATTCTCCAGCTTGCTGGCTGTGCCATCGTTCTTTACTTATTTTTTTATTTTATTATTCTTTTTTTTTTTAGTTTTTATTTTTTAATTTTAAAATCTTTAATTCTTACATGCGTTCCCAAACATGAACCCCCCTCCCACCTCCCTCCCCATAACATCTCTGTGGGTCATCCCCATGCACCAGCCCCAAGCATGCTGTATCCTGCGTCAGACATAGACTGGCGATTCAATTCTTACATGATAGTATATATGTTAGAATGCCATTCTCCCAAATCATCCCACCCTCTCCCTCTCCCTCTGAGTCCAAAAAGTCCGTTATACACATCTGTGTCTTTTTTGCTGTCTTGCGTACAGGGTCGTCATTGCCATCTTTCTAAATTCCATATATATATATATGTGTTAGTACACTGTATTGGTGTTTTTCTTTCTGGCTTACTTCACTCTGTATAATCGGCTCCAGTTTCATCCATCTCATCAGAACTGATTCAAATGAATTCTTTTTAACGGCTGAGTAATACTCCATTGTGTATATGTACCACAGCTTTCTTATCCATTCATCTGCTGATGGACATCTAGGTTGTTTCCATGTCCTGGCTATTATAAACAGTGCTGCGATGAACATTGGGGTACATGTGTCTCTTTCAATTCTGGTTTCCTCGGTGTGTATGGCCAGCAGTGGGATTGCTGGGTCATAAGGTAGTTCTATTTGCAATTTTTTAATGAATCTCCACACTGTTCTCCATAGTGGCTGTACTAGTTTGCATTCCCACCAACAAGGATAATGGCTTCACAAAATTGTGTTGGTTTCTGCCACATGTCTACATGAATCAGCCATAGGCATACACACGTCCCCTCCCTCTTGAACCTCCCTCCCACCTCCCACCTCATCCCAACCCCTCCAGGTGGTCAGAGAGCACTGATCTGAGCTCCCTGAGTCACATAGCAAGTGCCCCCTGGCTGCCCACTCTACATATGGCAGCGTATATGCGACTCTGTGTACATGCTGCTCTCTCCATTCACCCCGCCCTCTCCCTTCTCCATGTCTGCATCTCCACTGCATGCGTGAGTGCGTGCTAAGTCCTGTCTGACACTTTGCGACCCTATGGAGCACAGCCCGCTAGGCTCTTCTGTCTGTGGGATTCTCCAAGCAAGAATACTGGAGTGGGTTGCCATGTCCTCCTCCAGGGGATCTTCCCAACCCAGGGATAGAACCCATATCTCCTGTATCTCCTGCATTGGCAGGCAGATTCTTTACCCACTGAGTCACCTGGGAAGCCCACATCTCCATTGCCACCCTGCAAATAGGTTCCTCAACACTTCCAGACTCCGCATATATGTGGTATTCATTTCTCTCTCTCTCTCTCTCTGACCCACCGCACCCTGAATAATAAGCTCCAGGTTCATCCACCTCATTAGAACTGACTCAAATATGTTCCCTTTTAATGACTGAGTAATACCCCACCACCCACGTGCACCACAGCCTCTCTATCCACTCATCTGTCGACGGACAGTCAGGCTGGCTCCATGTCCTAGCCACTGTAAACAGTGCTACAATGAGTATTGGGGTCACTCTACCATCTTCAACAAATCATTGTAACCTCTTTGAGCTTCAGTTTCCTTATCTGAAAACTGAGGACTATAATTCCCATCGTTTTAGAAATGCTGATTATTTTCTCCTAGCCTATCCCTCCCTGCTTAGCCCATAGCCCTGATACGTTCCTCTTCCCCTTCCATCACCACCAACAACCCTCAGCTTACAAACAGTATTGAGGTGAACAGGGGGTCCACACTGGCCCAGCTATCAAATTTCCCCTCCTGGGAATCTCAGTTTGGAACATTGAGTCAGAGTCACCAAGCTCTGGTAGCAAGCTGGAAGTGCAAGGAGCTCAGGGCAGATGGAAGCTACCATTTTGGTGTGGTCATGGTGGCTCAGGGTGAGCAGAGATGCACCCCCCCCCATCCACCCACACACCCATGCTCATGAATGAGCACAATTGAAAACTGGAGAAATCTGAGCAAGATGGGTGGGTTGCATCAGTGTCAATCTCCTGATTATGATATTGTCTTTCAGTTGACAAGATGTTACTATTAGGGAGAAATGGATAAAGGGCACACAAGATCTGTCTTATTCCTTTCTTTTTTTAAACTAAACTAAATGTCAGTTCCTCCACAGGCTGATAGATGCTTTCCTGGCTGGGGGCTGTGGTGGAATCCGTCTGGCCTAAATGATGTGGGCAGGGCTCCCATTAGATCCAGTGGAAGAAGGGGCTTATCTGGGCACCATCCATTGCCAAGTGGGGCTAATAGAGAAACGGGGCCTGGGTTTCCTTCTTCTGTAGGGTGGGCAACAGGCGTCTAAGACATCCTAACTACCATATTGTTCCTCCAGTCCTGGGGTTCCTAACCCATCTGCCTTCCTCTGTCCATTTTTCAGAGTGTTCCTTCGGTTCTCTTGTTATTTCCAACAATGATAGTTACACCCTAGGGAGGACCAGGAAAAGATCACTGTATAATTTGCTATAACTTCATAGGGCTCTTCAATTATCCCCACCCCCTAAAAGGTTAATTTTTAAAATAAAATAAATGCATGCCAGAAAAAAATAAGACTAACACTATCAATCTCATTGGATCATTGTAAGAATTAAGTAAATTAATATATGCAAGAACTTAGCACATGCTTGGCATGCAAGGGTGCATGACAGATATTCATTCTTCTCCAATAATTTAGGAATGTCATGTGTTTTTTTTGTTGTTGTTGGTTTTTTTTTTTTTTGTAGCTCAGAGTATATTTTTCCCTAAAGCTTTGTTATAGACTGGGGTTAATCCAAAAGTCCTAATGGCTTCTGTTACTGCTAAGCATGACAACAAGGCTACTTTGGGGAAATGTAGCCCGAACTCCTCCCTTCCCTGGGCCATACCCAAGACATGGGGGAAAAAAATTGCTTGGGTACCCAAAGCAGAGAGAGAGAAGCAGAGTGAAGCCAGGCTCTACAGTTATGAAGAGTCAGAGTCAGCGGAAACCAGGAGCCTGAACACACCTCCCATTCAGGTCCCATTTAGAACACCAGAGATGCCACCCACGGTTGATCGGCAGAGGGGTGGGGGTTGGGGCAGGAACCTTTTATGTGCCAGGTTGTGTGTGTACCACCCCACTAATTCTCACTACCACTCTCCAAGGAAGGGACTGTGTGAAGCTGTTTTACAGCTCAAGGAACTGACACAGACTGAGACCCCCCCTCCTCCCCAGGGCCACGGGGGAGTCTTGGGCTCACAGAGAAGCCTCCATCTGAGTATCACTTGTCCTGGTGCCCAGATCCCTCTTTCTAGGTCTGCACCGCATCCTCCCTTCTCCTCCTCCCCAGAGCCCTGGGCTGTCGCTTCCTTAATGTGCCTGCTTTAATTATTACCTCCAAAGAAGACTTGATCCAGGAGGCACACCCAGAAGACCTGCTTCTGATAACTGAAGGCATCCTGCCTCCCTCGGATGCAAAGGGGGCCCCTGGAGTAACACACCGCTAACCTCTGCCAGGGCTGAGCAAACCCCGACGTGGTGCATCCCCACCTGACCCCATCCTCACAGGCCCTGGACCTGCATGGGGAGGGCGCAGGGACTGAAGCCCAGCCTTCTACAGAGCCAAGAGCTCAATCCAGGACTCTGTGCTGCACAGCCAGGAATGGGGTGGGTGGGGCCGGAGGGATCGGCACACAGCCAGTAGCAGCTCCAGGCTGTGCACTCCCAGTGGGCCCCTGAGACCCAGTCACACCTGGCCTGGCCAGACCCATCAAGGGACACTCCTGGGTGTTCAGGCATCCCTAGGGACCCTGCTCCTAACCAGGCACTACTCCTCGCTTTCCCCTCTGCCTTGGCTGTGGGATTCAGCTTTCCTAGGCCTGACTCAAAGCTTCCCCTTGGGCTCTGCTGTGGAACGGTCCTCCTGCCCCAAATCCAGGCTCTGTCCGGGATGGGAGCCATCCTCTGACTTGACCCTTCACGATGCACCCCAAGACCAGCCTCGGGAGCCCAGCCAGCCTGTTCCCTGGACCACCCCACCCCACACCCTGGCAGGAAGAGCTGGGCTCCCCTGCAGGCTCCCTGTAGCAGCGCCCGGGCTGGACGCGGGTGGGCGTGTGGGCTTGGGGACTGATCACATAGCTAGGCGTTCTTCTGCTCCACCACTTCCTGTCTGTGTCATTCGGGCAGGTTACTAACCTCTCTGAATCCCAGCTCCCTCATCGTAAGAGACTTTTCCCTCTATAGACCTCAGCTTCCCCTCTGCAAAAAAAAAAAAAAAAAAAGGCACACATCACTGGCCCATCCCTTTCTGTGTTTTTGACGGAGTGTGAGCTCCACAGGGCAGGGCCAAGCTCATTTTGCTCGCCACCATGTCCCAGTGTCCAGCACACAGTAGGCCCTCAGTAAGCACTTATCACATCTATGTACAAACAAGGTGTACACTTACTACCCTGCTGCCCAGCATGTGCTCCGTGGAGCAGCGGCATCAGCCGGAGCATGCTAGAAGCGCAGCCTCTCTGAGCCCACCCAGCCTCCTACATCGGAATCACACCTGCACAATCCAGGGAGACACAGCACGGAAGGCCCAGCGGGGGCCTCTCTCTGCCCACAGGGAGGGCCAGGTTTAGGTGGGATGCGTGCAGATCCAAGTGGCCTAGTGGCAGTGGGAGGCTGTCTGTCACTGGCAGGGGGCTGGGTTGGCCTCGGTTAAGTGAGGATCGAGTTTGCTGTTCAGAGTCCAGGTGCTGCACACACAGGAATGTTTTTTTGTGGTCGTAGCAGACGCTATGGGAGCCCCTCCTGTGTCCCCTGGGCATGCGCCCTCACACGCCAAGGAAGGCAGTCGCCTGAGGACACCTGCAACTCTGTGCCTCCTGTTTCCTCTACTAGAGCACATCCAACAACATTCACTCACAAAGCAGAGTGTCCACTACGCGCCGGGAGCCAAGTCAGGCTGGGGACACAGCTCTGAGCCGGACAGGGAAAGGCCCGTCCTCGTGGAGCTGATATTCGGTGGGGAAGCGTGAGCAGAGGCAGCTGTGTCCAGAGGCAGGTGATGGCACGAGATAGGGGCGGGGCGAGGCGGCGGGGCGACAGCGTGCGGGTCAGAGGCTGACGTGGCCTCACTGTGCACAGAGTGAGGAGGAGGCCAGGGCTCATCCCGCCTGAACCTCTGGCCCCACGCAGAGCTGGGCTGCCCTCGGACAACACCTGCTGACTGAGCGTCAGAAGGAGGGAGCCCCCTCCCCACGCACTTCTGTGAGGGAGGGGTGGACAAGATGGGCGGAGGGCTAATCTCTGTTTTCCCACCCTGATGCAATGTCTCCACTCTTTCACGTTCCTGGAGAACTGGGGCTCCGGCACCCCCTTTTCCCAAGGTCTACAGGCTCTTTGCAGCAGATGGGGGAAGGGGGTGAGGAGGGAGCAGGACGCCTCCTCTTCTTTCTTTCCCAGGCAAAGCCATCATCCCCTGGAAGAGAGAAGAGTGACTCAGATACTCCACCACCCCAGTGGGGACAGGCCCGGGGTGTGGACGGAGCAGGAGGTGCTGTATCCCAAGGCAGTGAAACTGATTCACGGTGTACATTCACATCTCGAATGCAAATGCAGACATCTGTGGCAAGCCGCAAGTGTTCAACGCAAGTGGTCCACAGGCCCTCATCACCGCCCTCCCGTCTTGATGCCTGACAGCCCTTTATTCCCTGTATCGCATGTTTCAAAAGTATTGTTTTCCTTCATTTGATATAGTGAAATTCATTTAAGGTTCTCATGGTTATTTCATGTCTCCAAAGCATACTTTTCATGGGAAGATCAATTCCAAGAAAACATTTAAAGCCTGTGGAAGTTAGATCCATTAACAAATGCTAAGTGGGCAGTCGCTGATGGAGGGGGCCTTTGACTAAGGCCAGGAAGTGACAGCTCTGCTGAGAGCCCTGAAATAAGGTTCAGTAAGTCTTTTCTTTTCCCTCTGCCTGAAATTAAAGTTTGTTTGGAGACCAAAGAAGATGATCAGGACAGATAGCCAGTCTGGTGTGGTAAACAGGGGAGGGGCTCCCAGATCTCTCCCTGGAAAGGGTCTGTGCTCTGCAAAGACAAAATATTTTGGTAATTGTGTGGATCGAGGGGCCCCTCATAGTGTGAATCAATCATCTTCACGTGCAAGCAAGCAGTGGGAGCAGGGGAACCTGAATGTCACCTCGATGCCAGAGTTCACCCGGGTAAGGAAGGCCAGGTCGGGGGTTATGAATCAGCAGAGATCATTTCTGGAAGGAGAGAGAGGGCTGGGGGGTAGCCTAGAGAGGCAGACCACTAACTGTCAGAGATAAATGATGGGGTTCATTCCAAAGTGCTGAAAAGAGGTAACAGCCAGACCGTCGTCTGATGACCGATCCGCTCAATAAAAATAAACCGTGACAACATCAGCTTCCAGCCACTAGGACTGTATACACTCCTGACCCTTTTGGTGCTTTTCACGTGTTTCTTCATTATTGGAACATCATTGACATAAAATAAATTACATGTATTTAAAATGTTTTAGTATACATTTATCACTGCAATCAAGGTAATCAATGAACCCATCACCTCCCCAAAGTCTTCATGCACTGCTCTATACTCCCTCTCTCCTGTCCATCTCTGCCCTCCTCCATCCCCATTACCTGGACAGCCATGGATCTACTTTCTGCCGCTATCAATAAATTGGCATTTTCTAGCATTTTATGAAAATGAAATCAGAGCGAGGTGTTCCTTTATATCTGGCATCAGTGTAATTATTTTGAGATCCATCCATGTTGTTACATGTATCAATAGCTATTTTATTGCTGAGTAGCATCACACTATATAGACAGGTCAAATTTGTTCATCCATTGACCTGCCAAAGGGCATTTGGGTTGTCTCTAGTTTGAGGCTGTTGTATTTAAAGTTCCTATGGACTTCCAGGTTCCCACTGGGTGAACAACTGGGAGTGGATGAGCTAGACCATACGGTAGATGTTTAGCTTTATAAGAAACTGCTGAACTGTCCTCCAAACTGGTTGTACCATTTTTTACATCCCACCAGCAATGTATGAGAGCTCCAGTTCTTCCACACCCTGGACAAAACTTGGTATGATCCATCTTTTAAATTTTAGCCACTGTAATACCCCAGGTCTACAGAGGCATTTCACTGTGGTTCTAATTTGAGCTTTCCTAATCACTTATAATGTTCAGCATTTTTTCACACACTTATGTATTTGCCATTCATGGATCTTCTTTGATGAAGTATTCAACTCCTTTGCCTATTGCTTATTGGTTGTTTGAGAGTTTTTTACATATTCTAGACCTAAATATTTTATCATATACATGTTTTGCAAACATTTTCCTCAAGTCCATGACCTATATTTTAATTCTCTTATTATCTTTCAAAGAATAAATGTTTTCAGCTGTCATTAACTTCAATTTATCAGTGTTTTCTTATAAGGATCATGCTTTGTCAATCATATTTAAGAAAGCTTTGCTTAACCCAAGGTCAAAAAGATTTTATCCTCTTCCTCTAGAAGTTATATCACATTAGGATTTATACTTAGATTTGTAGTCCATTTTGAATTAAGTTTTTAAGCGATGTAAGGTATGAACTCTTGCATAGGCATGGGCTAAGCAGACAGCATGATCAGAAGCACAGCAAAATCACTAATATCAAAGGAAGAAAAGCAAAAATGTCCTGTGTCCAACATGTGCCTTAAGAGAGAGAATGAGTTTATGGGCAATGCTGGGACAGAGATCTCATCATCCAGGGTGAAGTTGTCTCCAGGGGTTGAAGGCACCTCCAACAGTGAGGTCCTTGACTGGGACCATGTCACCCCAGGGATGAGCTCTTGGAAGGAGTTGTCAGCTGGGTTGTGGGACTGAAGTGACCTGTCCAAGTGGATATCACCCACCCACAGGTTGATGTGGGTCTCAGCATTTGCTGTTTCTGCATGAAAACAATGGCTTACTTTGAGGATTTGAGCCTCCAGACTGTAAACTAATGAAAACACCTAGACTGGTAGTAAGAAGATCCAGTCAACAGAAGGATATACAACTTCATTTGAGAGTGTTTTTGTTCTTATTCTTTGGTGGAAGTTTAAATAATTCAAAGGGGCCCCATATCAGATGAGCAGCTGTCTGGCCTGTGGCATAACCTCTGGATAATAGGTCCCAGGAAAGTATGCACCTCCATCTGGCCTCCAGCCCTTAAGGAACGGGAGTAAGATCAAAACTTCATAAAGACAAGTTACAACCTGAGACAAGATAGAAACCTATCTAGGGGTCCATTGTTGGAACAGAATTTGAAAAGAAGTTGTTTGAGGTCATTATACCTCTCAATCAAACCAGTTATCTGGGACTCATCAGGAACAAGAAAGCCCTATTAAATACCTTTTGCAAGCACCCAGTATTGGGCACTTTGAAAAGTAAAATACATGTCTTTGTTACTACAAGTATTATCTGTAATCCCAAAGAAAGTAAGGAGTGTTAACTTAGGCCTTGCACCGTGGCCTTAGTATACAGACAGTCGTGTGATGTTGATTTATATTTTGGGTGTCTGTGAGGCAAAAGTTTCCCAAGGTCATGATTTTGGTTCTGTTTGTTTTTATTTGATTTTACCCTTGAAGCTCTCGCTTGCTCAGTCGTGTCTGACTTGTTGCAGCTCTATGGACTGTAGCCCACCAGGCTTTTCTGTCCATGGGATTTTTCCAGCAAGGATACTGGAGAGTGGGTTGCCATTTCCTACTCTAAGGGATCTTCCTGACCCAGGGATCAAAACTGCATCTTGTGTGCCTCCTGCACAGCAGGTGAATTTTACCTTGAAGGGAACAATTTTTAGGCCATGGCCCAACAATTAATAATAAACGTGAAAGTGGGGGCCACTTGTTGGCCAGGACACCCAGTGAAGAGATGATTGCCTGAAGTGTGCTGTTCCTTGGGTCCCCTCCTTTATCTGGGTCTTCCTGGCTACAGGATGGAAAAGAGCAACATTTTACCATACTTCTATCACCCATGATGGCTATCAGCACCATTCACATAATCAATGAATTTCCATTGCTGTCCACTCAGTGAATCCCACAAGGATTTCCAAGTAGCCAAAGAGTCTGGGGGAGGGGTAACATCCTCTCACACGTGGCATTTGGCACAAGACTGAGGACAGGGGAAGCCACCCACTTCTGCAGGAGGAACATGCCAGAGGGCCCAAATTTGGCTCCACCATGTCTCAAAGTCTTACGCCTTAAGTAGGCTTCTGTCTCCATGCTCCAGTGTAATGCACCTCTGGGTACAGAGGGTCACAAGCTCAAGGTCTATGAGAGTCTCCATTGTCCAGAGAGCCCGGCATGGAGCCAGTTATTTGCTGTTTTAATCACGTGTAGCTAGAGGCTGAGAACATTTTCTTGCATTAGGAAGCTTTGGGCAAACATGGCTATCATAAGTGGTCTAGGGATCCCCTGGTGGAGGGCATGAGAAGAGGCTGAGAAAGCCTGAGAAGAGGCTGCCAAAGTCTAAGTGCTTGTTGATCCATTTTGGAAGTAAAATTTGCCGTCTTCAGAACCCCAAAACGACTAAAAGAAGCTGGATTTAAACGCCCTTACTGTTAGTCGCTCAGTTGTGCTGACTTTGCAACCCCATGGACTGTAGGCTGCCAGATTCCTCTGTCCACGGAATTCTCCAGGTAAGAATATGGAGTGGGTTGCCTTTCGCTTCTCCAGGGGATCTTCCCAACCCAAGGATTGAACCTGGGTCTCCTAAAGTGCAGGTGGATTCTTTACTGTCTGAGCCACCAGAGAAGCCTTAATAAGCGTCAAATAAGTCTCCTTGAAGGAGTATGTCATCAATATAATGACAGCTATTCTCCTGGAGAAGAGTGGTTGTAGTGAAGATCTTGTCTGCATAGATTGTGACAGGCCCTGTGTGTGGTCTGGAAAAGGTATGTCTCTTCCAAGGTGAAGGCAAACCACAGCTGAGAGGATGGTGAAATTGGTGCTGAACAGAATGTATTAGCCAAAATTTTAGGAGCAAAATATTTACTGGCTGTTGACTGGATGTGCTAAGTCACTTCAATCGTGTCTGACTCTTTGCGACTCCGTGGACTGTAGCCCACCAGGCTCCTCTGTCTATGGGATTCTCCAGGCAAGTATACTGGAGTGAGTTGCCATGCCCTCCACCAGGGGATCTTCCCTACCCGGGGATTGAAACCAGGTCTCCTGTATTGCAGGCATATTCCTTACCACTGATCCACAGGGAGTCAATAATTTTAATAATATTTGATACTGGGTATGAGGGACCACAAAAAACTGTGGAAACTTCTTAAGATATGGGACTACCAAACCACCTTACCTGCCTCCTGAGAAACCTGTATGCAGGTCAGGAAGCAACAGTTAGAACCAAACATGGAATAGCAAATTGGTTCCAAATTGGGAAAGGAGTACATCAAGGCTGTATATTGTCACCCGGCTTATTTAATTTATATGCAGAGCACATCATGTGAAATGCTGGGCTGGATGAAGCACAAGCTGGAATCAAGATTGCTGGGAGAAATATCAATAACCTCAGATATGCAGATGATACCATCATATTGGCAGAAAGCAAAGAGGAATGAAAGAGCTTTTTGATGAAAGTGAAAGAGGAGAGTGAAAAAGCTGGCTTAAAACTCAACATTCAAAAAAACTAAGACCATGTCATTGAGTCCTATCACTTCATAGCAAATGGAAGGGGAAAAAATGGAAACAGTGACAGACTTTATTTTCTTGGGCTCTAAAATCACTGCAGACAGTGACTGCTGCCATGAAATTAAAAGGTGCTTGCTTCTTGGAAGAAAAGCTATGACAAAGCTAGACAGCATATTAAAAAGCAGACATAGCACTTTGCTGACAAAGATCCACTACTCAAATCTATGGTTTTTCCAGTAGTCATGTACAAACGTGAGAGTTGGACCGTAAAGAAAGCTGAGCACCAAAGACTTGATGCTTTTGAACTATGGTGCTGGAGAAGACTCTTGAGAGTCCCTTGGACAGCAAGGAGATCAAACCAGTCAATCCTAAAGGAAATCAAACCTAAGTATTCACTGGAAGGACCGACGCTGAAGCTGAAGCGCCTATACTTTGGCCACCTGATGAGAAGAGCTGACTCATTGGAAAAGACCCTGATGCTGGGAAAGATTGAAGGCAGAAGAAGGAGGTGACAGAGGATGAGATGGTTGGATGGCATCATTGACTCAATGGACATGAGTTTGAGCAAGCTCCGGGAGATAGTGATGGACAGGGAAGCCTGGCGTGCTGCAGTCCATGGGTCGCAGAGTCAGACACTACCAAGCAACTGAACAACAACCAAGGAGGGCCCTAAAGGATGGAACCACAGCATTCAAATGGCAACAATCCCCCATGACATGCCCCAGGCGAAATTGGGCTGTCAAATAGAGAAGTGGGGATAATCACTTTTTAATTAAGATGTATGTAACACAATTTAATACTTGAAAGGGCCTGTATTAAATTACATTGGGCCACATTAACTCAGGAGAGTGAGAGAGCCTGTAGGATCTCATTTTTATCAATATAATTTCACTTGTGGGAGCCAAAGATTTAATTTTATTATTGATTGTGTCAGAGTGTCTATGCATAGCATGGAATTTCTTAGGACAATGGATACTATGATGATGGGAAATTTAGGTAAGGTTACAGTGAAAGTGAAAGTGAAAAGTCGCTCAGCTGTGTCCGACTCTTGGAGACCCCATGGACTACACACTCCATGGAATTCTCCAGGCCAGAATACTGGAGTGGGTAGCCTATATCCAGGAGATCTTCCCAACCTAGGGATCGAGCCCAGGTCTCCAAAATTTCAGGTGGATTCTTTAGGCTGAGCCACAAGGGAAGCCCAAGAATACTGGAGTGGGTAGCCTATCCCTTCTCCAGTGGATCTTCCTAATCCAGGAATCAAACCAGGGTCTCCTGCATTGCAGGTGGATTCTTTACCAACTGAGCTATCAGGGAAACCCTACAATTACAATGAGACATGTCTATTTCTCCCTATTTGATATTTAGTTAATTTCCTAAGATTATGCTGGGGTGCCACGTTTAAATTTAGTGTGACTCCCAGGTATAACTAATTCCAGCCCCAGCACTGATAAAGTGTCTTGTCAATCAGTGCATTTTAACAAACGTTAAAGATAAATAAATAAATAAAGTTAATTTGAAATCTAGGTTACAGAGTCACAAAGTCAATCAGCACCTCTATTATCTTTCTGTTCTGTAAATTCTTTTAGCATGGAAATATTGAATATATATTTGTTATATATAATTATGTAATTTGTTACATGCAATTTTAGTATATAAATTTTAGAATTCCGACTAGATCAAATTATAGAATTTTGTTTTAATTTCAGTTCAGTTCAGTTCAGTCACTCAGTCGTGTCCAGCTCTTTGTGACCCCATAGACTGCAGCATGCCAGGCCTCCCTGTCCATCACCAACTCCTGGAGCTTACTCAAACTCATGTTCATTGAGTCGGTGATGCCATCCAGCCATCTCATCCTCTGTCATCCCCTTCTCCTCCCACCTTCAATCTTTCCCAACATTAGGGTATTTTTAAATGAGTCAGTTTTTCACATCAGGTGGCCAAAGTATTGGAGTTTCAGCTTCAGCGTCAGTCCTTCCAATGAATATTCAGGACTGGTTTATTGGAAATCTAACATTTATATACCAAAATTTATGACACACACACATATATATACAAATATATGTGAAAAAAGTGAAAGTGTTAGTTGCTCAATCGTGTCCAACTCTTTGTGACCTCATGCCCACCAAGCCCCTCTGTTTGTGGAATTCTCCAGGCAAGAATACTGGAGTGGGTTGCTGTTTCCTTCTCCAGGGGATCTTCCTGACCCAGGGATCGAACCTGGGTCTCCTGCATTGCAGGCAGATTCTTTACTATCTGAGCCACTAGGGAAGCCCTATATGTATATATAACTAGTATATTTTTATTATCTGTATATTTTACATAATTATGCATAGTATGTAATTATGCATATTTATATGTGTATTTATGTGAACATAAGTTATATGTATATTTTTGTATTATATGTATACCTTATGTTATCTGGACATTTTAATTAGCTACTTTTTCCCCCTATATCTAGCAGGGAAATCTATATCTATTTTTTCCATCTGTCTTAGGCTTTTAACCACATGTGCCCATGGTTTATAGTTTCTGTCTGATGATGAGCAGGAAAGAGGGGAAGAAGAGGGAGGGGCCTGCGGACTTGCCTTCAGACTTTTCTCTCTCTTTTGGTCTGAACCTGTCCTTTTCTTTCCTCTTCTCTCTCCCTTAAATAAAGATTTTTTTTTTAAAACAAAATCTGCCTTGTACCTCTAGGTGTGTACTTTTTTTTTTTTTCTTTTTTCTCTGTCTGTCCCTGAGCATAGTTTTCCTTTCGCCTTTTTCCTTGGGGTGTTTGCGAGCCAGGCTGCAGGTGGCCCCCAGTGGCCTCTGCTGTGAGCAGCGGCCTCCCTTTCTAGGGCAGCCCACTCAAGCTCGGAGAGGGTGGGGCTTACAGCCGAGTGAGCACCAGTGCTATCAGCTTTCTTCATCAAGCCCTTCTCCTTTGCGTGTGGAACTGATGCTGACAAGCAGCACTTCAGAGAACCCCTGCACGTCGATTAGATGCGTTACAGGTTTGTGTTATTAACTGAACTATATAACCAGGGGGTTTGAGGGGATCCAGGACTGGATATTCCTTTCCTCTCCCTCTTGTATTAAACATCGAACCACTGGTCTCCAGGGAGTGGCCCTCTTATATCCACCATGCGGAGCGGGGGACAAATGGCAACAGCAGCAAGCACAGGACCGCAGAGAAGCGTGCAGCCTGAACCACAAGGCTTGCAGGGTGTCACACTACCCAAAGGAGGAGGAGCAGGGACTCAAAAGCACCCCCACAAATAGCCCTTGATGTGTAGCAAACGTGCACTCCCCCACTTCTCAAAAAACACAACAGTAAATGTGACTCTGTGAAGCTCCACTGGAAAAGGGGAAATGGTTTATGGCGTGTCCCTAGGAGCACACCATGTCCTGGGCACTAGACTCATTCACTGAGCGACTCAGATGACCCCACAGCTGTAAGTCCTGACCGGTCAGCCGGTCATGGCAATAGGAGGGTGGTCACTCTCGTCCCCTTCAGAGGGACCGCATGGGGAAATGAAAGTGAAAGTGAAGTCGCTCAGTCGTGTCCGACTCTTTGTGACCCCATAGACTGTAGCCCAGGCTCCTCCATCCATGGGATTCTCCAGGCAAGAATACTGGAGTGGGTTGCCATTTCCTTCTCCCATGGGGAAATGGTAGTAGCTAATTACCTCCACACCCCCAGGTGCTCTGTCCTGAGCACCTGAAACTCTAGCCCACTGGAAGCTCGGGGAGGACTCAAAGTTTTAAGCTCCACAACTTTCAGGTGAGAAATCACAGCTACACCCCACAGAAACAACGAGACTCAGCCGCCATCAAGCCCTGTGCCCCCCAACAGCCGGCTGTGCCTCTCCAGGCAGAGGCCTCTGTCTATGGGGTCAGCTTAGCAAGCAGAGAGCAGCCGGAAGACACAGCATCTCCATCTAGAGTCAAACCACCCTGCTTGCTCTACCAGCTGTGTTACAATGAACCCAAGATTGAGCATCTTTTCATGGGTGTGTTGGCCAGAAAAATAGCACAAATGGATGTATACACAAAACAGTCTCACAGACATAGAAACCAAGATTATGATCACCAAAGGGGAGAAGGAGGGGAGGGATAAACTAGGAGTATGGAACTAACAGACACAAACTACTATACATAAAGTAGATAAGCAACAAGGATCGACTGTATAGCACAGGGAACTACATCCAATATGTTACAATATCCTGTAATGAAAAATAAGCTTAATATTTATATACATATAGGTATATACATACATGTGTATATATATATATACATACATAAAAATAAATGTATTATGTACATAAAACTGAATCACTTTGCTATACATCTGAAACTAACACACTCGGGTTCTGTTTTAACCAGGTGTGGTAAGATATGAGGTCAAACAGTTGTTGTAAAGGAGGGAGTTTATAGGCAGAGCTCCCTAGAGACGGAGGCACAGCATACAGGGCCATGTGGGGAAGTGCCAAGATGAGGCAGGAGGCAGAAGGAGAAGCCAAGGCCCAGAGCCCATTTTGGGGGCTTTAGTGGGAAAGAATGGGCAAGATAAGGTAGTAACGTTGAGTAAGCTTAGGATCGGATAGTTTAAATAATTTAGGCAGCTCTGGGCAATAGGGGTGGTCCCTGGTTGCCAGTACCTGGCCCGGGGTGATTTAGGGCAGGAAGAAGGTTGACATGGTGTGTGAGAGTTAGATAGGGGTGCTTGGGGCTCTGGGTTGGTTGGTTGGCTTGTACACCAAAGCCATGCTCACAAGGGAGTCACTTGTTATCTCTAGGAATTAGCTAGCCCTTCCTGGAGAGAACCAGCCTCCAAACACAGAGCATCAAGAAGATGGAAAATAAAAGTATATGGTCAATCTGCCAACCCACATCTCAAAACAGCTTTGCGTGCTTTCACTTCCTCTTTTGAATTTCTATCTCCACCATGAAGATAGGGACAGGCCCACTGTCAGATGAGGCCATATGAAACAGAAATGAGCCATTCCAGCTGAGGCCTTGCTAAACCAGAGACCACACCCGCAGAGAGCCCGTCCGCAGCTGACTGCAGGTACATGAGTAACCTCAACCAAGATCAAGCAGACCCACCCCATCAAGAGGAGCATCCAGCTCACCTTCACATTCCTGAGCTAAATAAATGCTCATTATTTTAAGCCAGTAATTTCAGGAGTGGTTTGTCATGCAGCATTAGCTAACTAATACACCACATCTCTCACTCCAGACCTGTTGGATCTGGCAGGCTTGCAAGTGTTTACGCTACTGCCTGGATTCTTCTCAATCATCCCTTCACCATCATCTTTGTTCCTAAGACTCCACAGGTATTTCCCTCTGCCTAAAGAAACTGTAATTGAACTGGTAGAACTCATTTCCCCCTTGCAGGGCACCCTTTGTTCAGCCACTGAACAGATACTTAAAATGTGCCGCTGCAGAAGAGCAGACAAGGAAGACAGTGATAGAACCCGCCGCCAAAGAACTTATTGGGAGATGTGAACGTCAGATAAATAAGTGCAGAAATTATTACAGTGGAGTTAAACACAGCATTGCACCCAGAATTTGTTCCATGATAAAATATCCCCAACCTGCAATTAAGTTGCAGCCATGACACTCAGCCAGAATGCTCCAAGCCCATCTTGCGAGAGAGCAGATGTCCACCGTGAGGGGAACTCACACCCCTCTGCGAACAGCTGTGCTCACCCTATGAGGGGGGACACCAGCCCCAGATCAGAGGAGTCCCACGCAGCGGTAATGAAGGAATTGCAGGGTCTTGGATGATGGACTCTGGAGGGCTTTGAAGACAGACCAAGAGAAGGGAAAGGTCAGGTAGGCTGGGAGAGGAAGCCTCCATCAGGGTCAGCCAGACTGACTCTCGGCCTCAGCTCTTCCATCCCCCCTCTGGTGACCTTGGGAAACTCCTTAATCCCTCTGAGCCTCAGCTTCTGAAGCACCCTGTGAGGGCTGCATGAGTATAATGCATGGGAAAACGCCCAGCACAGTGTCAGCTTGGTTTTAAACATGAGCTGGAACCAAACCACATCCACTGTAATGAGGAGACGTCGGATCAGGACCCAGGGCTCTGATGCCTGAGCTCTGACCCTCTGTCTCCCTTCTGCTGTAGAAGCTAAACCCAGCGTCTCTCCCTTTGGACTCAACAATAAGTGACTTTACACATGGTGCCTCCCTTGGCCATGTGCCCTTCACAGCATTCAAAGGTGTTGGGATTCATCAGGGCCCTGCTCCCCAGGATGACCACAGATCCATGCCAGTTCCTTTCCTGTTTCCCTCCCTCCCTTCCTCAAGATTCCACATCCATGGGACAATAGCTGAGTGGAATTTGCAGGGAGTTTCTATTGGCTAGTCAGGCTCCTCGGGGACCAGTGTGCGTTCCCTATAATGACATTCATTAGTCTGTCTGACATCAATACTGTTCTCAGACTAATATGTTTAACTTAATGAGGCATTATTTTCAGTTAGAAAACTCCTGAAGAAGCATGTTTTCTCCTGATGAACTAAGCTGATGAATAGGTTAATACAGGCTTGAAAAGCTGACCAAGAAATTGAGTCTAACCAGCTCCTTTTTCTTCTTCAGGTATAAACTGAGCTTAAATTAATTTGAGTTAAACTTGTCATTTCTTAGAGGAAGAAACAGGGAGAAACCTTCCACATTGGCTCTGAGATTTGTCTCCCGTGTGCCTGTTGTTTCCCTCCTCCCATCCCCAGCCCCAGCTCTAAGACCAAGGACCAGCAAATGATGGGGTGGAGCAGGGGGGAGGTAGCATCTGAAATTGAGCAGTGGGAGGGGCCAGAGTGTGAATGGAGAGGTCTCACGTGGTGACAAGGCAGCAACCCACAGAGGATACAGCTGGAGTCCAGCCAGCCTATCTTTGTCATTGCCCACTTCGCAGGATTCACTGTGCCCAGCACCTAGTAGGTGCTCAATAGATATTTGTTGAATGAGTTCAGTAAATGATCACCTAGTGGCTCTCATCTATTCAAGGAATCATATGACCTCAAGGGAGAGAAGGTACTTGATGTCCCAGATACATCTGGTGGGTGAGTCAGTATTTATGACCCCTGGCCTAAAGGCCAAGTATGACCCATACACCATTCTCCTTTGAGTAATTGACCAGAGGATTTCCCACACCACTCTTCCCATGAACAACTTAGAGTCACTGCCACCCATAAGATGCCAGCCAGTGTATATTACCCCTTCTCTCAGAAATAGGCTCCCAAGTCATCCTAATTCAATGCTGTATTTGCACAAAAGTCGAGTGGCAGAAGAAGGGACTCTACCTTGCTGTGCCCACCTGCCCACTCATTCTGGCCAAGTACAGCCCTGTTTCTATTGCATTCAGAGTCAGGGATTGGAGTGTTTGCTGAGGGATGAATAAGGGTTTTATTGCAGACTGAGTTTATTTCAGACCTCACTTCTGTCCTCTCTCCAACTGAGAGAGCTTGGGCAAGTCCCTCCACCTCTCTGAGGCTGCATTTATGTAGTTGTAAAATGGTGATAATGTTGCTTTCTTTCTTGTGTAACTAACATGAATTAAATGAAACCACATGTGTAACACAGTGAATATTCTGTAATTATAAAATTAAATTGCAAGGAGATTATTTCATCAGGTGCTTCCCAAGATTTTACCTTCCAGCCACCTCAGATCTACCTTCTTTGCTGCTGTTCTCCAGCCCAACTGATTCCAGGTTGTGAGTCTGAACCAAAGGGTCTTGTACCCTTCCTGGCCCATCTATTCCACATCCCTGGTCTCTTACCCTGTTGGCTGTGCTGCTTATACAGGGTCCTGACAGTTGGTCCATCTGAGGTCCTAGATAATAAGCTGGCCACAGCTTGTGAATGCTCCCGTTTCTGTATCCAAGAATGCCTCTCCCCGCCCCCATCATATGGTGATATCAAGGCTGATGGAGAGAACTTGGCTTTGGCATCTGTTTTGCTGGAAAACCCAAATCTAGGACATACACAGCTTCAGTGCCTGATCAGTGAGAAAACAAAACCACAGCACCATCCGCCACTGCTGTCCTGTCTCTAAAGGCCTCTGTTCATATGTGGTTTCCAAGGTTTGTGTGGGGAGGCACCAGGAGCCTGGCACATTGGGAAGCCATGAGATGGTAGAAATAATGATTCTAAGGTGAATGGGATGGAACTTTCAAGCCCATGTGTCCTCGTCCCCTTGGCTGTGGGCCTGGCCCTCACACTCCTTCGGGACCTTGGACAGTAGCCACGCCCACCTAGGTTCTAACCTCAGCTTCTGTGTGTCTTTCATGACTCAAACAATAGTAAATTAATATAATGGAAAGGAATCTCGGAGACCATCTTAGTTTAACAATTTCTCTCTTCATTTTACAAATGAAGAGATGCCAGGATTGAATTGAGTAGTGATGCTGATGAAATGGTCATTGAACTAAAACGCACATATCTTAGGTCAGTCTTGGGTCTCCTTGGGCAAAATAGTTCCCCTCCATGAGCCACAGTACTCCCAAATTCTGTTATTGTAGAATGCCTGGTTTGAGGTACAATGCAGGTATTGTTTCCGAGTTCCATAGTCCTAATTCTGTCCTCATATGGGGAAGGGCATCCAACAGGCTTGTGAGTCTTCTCACTGCCCACCAGATGTTGTACTCCAAGTATTTTAACCCTTCGGTTCTCCTATATAGAAAATCATTAATGAGTGGTTATAAATGTGGCCATATTCATCAACACCAAACTAATTACAAGACTTTTAGGGGCTTCTATCTCAGAGACCTTTTGAGACATTGAAATGGTTTTCAATAGGTCAAGAAAGCAACTCACAGATTAAGAAAGTGTTCCAGCTGGAAATGCTTCGTCAACTGTTCTATCCAAATTTCTGTATTTTATGGATGAGAAAACTGAGGCCCAGGGAGAGGAGAAGTCCTGTCAAAGTCTCTCTATGAGTTAGTGAGAGCTGGAACCAGACCCAGGATCAGCTCTTGGTCCCCAGCTGACATCCCTGTCCACTTCATCTGCAGGTGCTGGAGAAATCAACCCAAAATATTTCCATCATGCTCCTGGGTTGAAGACCCTAAAAACCAACCCTGTTATGGTAATAGGGATCAACAGCAATGATGGTGCTCATTATTCCACTGATTCATGACAGCCCCTATGAAGTGATCCCCAATGTTAATGCCATTTTAAAGACGAGAAACTTGAGGATTAGAAACACATGGCTGGTTGGTGTGGAATATGAAATATATGCAAGCACTCTTAACTACATGCTTTTTATTTCTCAAAGACCTTCTACGTCACCTCTAGTTTACCTTACCCTATCTACCCCAAGACCTCACCCTACGTCTCCTATGCCCAGATTTTTGCTTCTCCAGTTGGTGGCGTTCCAGGCACAGCAATTTTTAAAATGATAACCCATCCTTCCTAGAACATCTATACCACTGGAAGGTTTTTTTTTTTTTTAATTCAAGACAGAAAAAAATATATAAAGGAAAACAGTGGAAATTAACATGACATTTTTAAAGATGGTGAGCAGTCCTGAAAATGTTATGTTCTGTGATGGTTCATTTCTGTTGATGCCCTCAGAGTCCCAGAGAGCATTCTTAGCACCCTGACCTAAGAGAGTATTGTAGGAAAAGTTTCAAGAGCATCACCTTTAACATTAACCAGCATCCAACAGATCACCCAAACCCTCACTAACCCTGATTCCCTAAAGTTCAGCTGAATCATAAAAGGTGTGATCCATGAGTGTACCTAGGGAGAGCATTCCAAGTCACAGGGATCACAGGTGTGAAGCAGGAGGTGGGAGTGTGCCTGGCATAGTCGAGGGTCAGAAAGGAGGGTCAGCAAGGAGGGTCAGCCCCCATGTGGCTAGAGCAGAGTCGGGAGGAGAGATAGGAGAGGGGAGAGGAGAGAGTCACAGCACAGGGATCTTGGGTGCCAGTAAAGAGCTCTTTAATCTGAGGAAGATGGGAGCTGTAGAGGTTGTGAACAGAGGAAGCAAGGACCTGGTTGCAAAAGACTCTTTTTCTGGCCCATGGAGATGAGAGCAAAGAAGGTAAAAATGGAACAAGGGAGAATGTTGAACAGCTCCTGCAATAATCCAGACAGATATGGCTGTGACCAGGGTGAGAGCTTAAATAAATGTATTTTCCAGGGTTACAATCAGGATCATGAATAATAATAACTAAACAAACAAGCCCCCAGATGAGTACATGGCATATCACAGGTCCTCAAGAGATGATAGCTATTACTAGCAGGAAGTAGAAGGGGCTGGTAAATCTGAAATCAAGTCTTGCAGCTGCCTGGCCTCATCTGAGTCCAGTACGTCCATCTGGTCTCCTGGAGGAAACTGAAGAAACCAACCCTCAGGCTGCAAAGAGGAATTGCTGACAATGCCGTGCAGCTGGAGGTCCCACGCCTAAGCCTTCCCCTCGTTGGAAAGAGGCTTAGATAAGTGATAAAACAGGTGGTGTGTTGGTAAAGAATCTGCCTGCCAATGCAGGAGATGCAGATTTGATCCCAGGGTCAGGCAGATCCCCTGGAGGAGAGCATGGCAACCCACTCCAATATTCTTGCCTCGAGAATCCCATGGACAGAAGAGCCTGCTGGCTGCAGTCCATGGGGTCGCCAAGAGTTGGACACAACTGAGTAACTAAACAACAAGTGATCAAATGCATTTCACATGCTCAACATGTGCTTGAACGACCTACATCCAGAGCCTTTTTAAGGGGAAGGTAACCTTTTAAAATAATTTGTTCTCTCCTGATTTGAAAATTAAATTCAAAGTTTGAAAGAAACTCAAATTCTCCCAAATCAAAGCCCTTCTTTTGTCATTTTTTATGGCATTTTAATTACATCAATAGCATGCAGTGTTCACATAGGCAATAGATCAAACGTGCTTGCTTTGGAGTGAAGCTGACAGCCATTTCAGATCAGAAAATGCGGTTTGGGGAGGAGTCGAAAAAGAAAATATGGTCCCAGGGCATATTAGCCTCCAACTTTTCAAAGGCATCATTCATGCTTGCTGGCTTTTGTTCTTTCTGAGAATATCAATCAGAAAATTCCCAGACGAGGTAGAACGTCTCCCTGGAGCATAGAGTAGGAGCCACATTGAGCAAAGACTTTGATTCTGAGCAGAACTAGGAGCTTGGCCACAGCTGGTTGGGTGACCTTGAACCCACTGCTCCACTTCTCCAGCATCAGTTTCCCCAATGTGTAAAGCAAGGGGGTTGGACCCATTGGTCTCTAACAATACATCTGAGTCTGAAATTAAAAATAAGTCAAAGTGGGCTTCCCTGATGGCTCAATGGTAAAAAAAAATCTGCCTGCCAACGCAGAGACACGGGTTCAATCCCTGATCCAGGAAGACCCTACATGCCGTTGCTGTTGTTCAGTCACTGAATCAGGTCTGATTGTCTATGATCTCATAGACTGCAGCACATCAGGCTCACCTGTTTTCCACTGTCTCCCAGAGTTTGCTCAAATTCATGTCCATTGAGTCAGTGATATTATTTAACCATCCATCCTCTGCCATCCCTGTCTCCTTTTGCCTTGAATTTCTCCCAGCATCAGGGTATTTTCCAATGAGTTGGTTCTTTGCATCAGGTAGCCAGAAGTATTATAAGTTCAGCTCAGCATCAGTCCTTCCAATGAATGAATATTCAGGGTTGATTTCATTTAGGATTGACTGGTTTGGTCTCTCAGAAGTCCAAGGAATTCTCAAGAGTCTTCTGCAGCACCACAATTTGAGAGCATCAGTTCTTTGGTGCTCAGCCTTCTTTATAGTCTGACTCTCACATCCATACAAGACCGCTGGAAAAACCATAGCTTTGACTACATGGACCTTTGTCAGCAAAGTGATGTCTCTGCTTTTCAACATGCTGACTAGGTTTGCCATAGCTTTCCTTCCAAGGAGTAAGAGTCTTAATTTCGTGGCTGCAGTCTCCGTCCGCAGAGATTTTGGAGCCCAAGAAAATAAAATCTGTCACTGCTTCCACTTTCTCCCCTTCCATTTGCCATGGAAGTGATGGGGCCAGATGTCATGATCTTAGATCGTTAATGCTGAGTTTCAAGTCAGCTTTTTCCCACATGCCTTAGAGCAAGTAAGCCCGTTTGCCACAACTATTGAGCCCGTGCACGCTCCTGCAGAAAGAGAGTAGCCCCCGCGCTCCACAACTATAGCAAAACCCTCACAGCAAGAATGACCCAGCACAGACAAAAATAAATAAATAAAATTATTTTTTAAATGATTGGCTTGATCTTGATTTCTTCTGCAAAAACAAGTCAAAGCAAAACTGAGATAAAGGAAGGTAAGTGAGCAGGTAGTGGAAAGGAGAGAAGTGGAATCCTGAAGGGTGATGCACAGAACCAAAGTAAGGGAAACGCTACCCTTTGTGAGAATGAGACGACCAACCCTGGGATGGATGAGGCAGCAGGATTTGTTAAACCCTTCACCTCCATTGTCTCACTCAATCCTCCCCATACTCCCAGGAGGCTGGTCTTTTTATCCCCACTTCATGATTGTGGCATCTGAGACTCAGAAAGGTGACGGGACTGGCCTGAGGTCACACTGCTGGAGAATCAGAGGGGAAAATGGAGGGAAAGGTGGGTTTAGCTGGCTGCAGCCCCCAGAGAGGGTCACAGAGGTGAGACTCCCCAGGTGTTCCAGCTCTGACTCCAGGGCTCCTTTCATCAGTCTGTGGATACATAACAGCCTACTGGACACCTCCTTCTGGATGCACTGCTGGCAATTCCATGTGTTCTAATACCAAAATCAGGGCTGTCATCTTCCAGTCACACAGCTGGACATGCATGCATTGGAATTTGAGCCCACATCTGACTGATTTTTAAAGTCCAGGTACTTTTTATCCTATAACAGCATCATCTTCAGTAAATCAGCCAAGTTCTATGATTTCGCTCCATGTGAAATTGCCTCCATCCATTTCATCCTCTCCGATCTGACTACTCATCTTTGAGTTACAGCAAAAAAAAAAAAAAAAAAAAAAGCCCATTCAATATCTTAGACACTACTCTGTGAACTGTGCAAGGGCAGGTTTATCAAAGATCCCAGTGCTCACCAGGAGGCCTGACCTGTGGACCAGTTATCCCAGGAGGTAGGTCAGGATGCCTGGGAGCCTTGTCTCCCAACAGAATCCCCAGGGTAGGAAAGACAGCCAGGCAGGGCCAGGTCCAGGTAATGTCATCCAGAGTGGCTTGAGAATATGTCCACAGGACCAGTGCTGTAAGGAGTCAACGGCAGAACCAAGAAGGAGAAAGACCTTCACTGAAGCCCCAGGGAGGGGCAAGACGGGAAGGGAACACTGAGTAGCTGGGCTAAGGGGCCTGAGACATGACCACGTGAGATCACGGGGAGGGTGAGTGGTTCAAGGGCAAGTCTGTGGGGAAAGAATGGGTCCCACACACTGCTGTTGAGAATGAAAATTGTAATAACCACTTAGGAAAGCTATGTGATATTATCTCCAATGGCTGAACATATAACATATAGTCATAGCTGGTTTCTTGGAAGGAAAGCTATGACAAACCTGGACAGTATACTAAAAAGCAAAGACATCACTTTGCTGACAAAGGTCCATATAGTCAAAACTATGGTCTTTCCAGTAGTCATGTACAAGTGTGAGAGTTGGACCATAAAGAAGGCTGAGCACCAAAGACTTGATGCCTTTGAACTGTGGTGCCAGAGAAGATTCTTGAGAATCTCTTGCACTGCAAGGAGATCAAACCAGTCAATCCTAAAGGAAATCAACCCTGAATATTCATTGGAAGGACTGATGCTGAAGCTGAAGTTCCAATACTTTGGCCACATGATGCAAACAGCCAACTCATTGGAAACGACCTTGATGCTGGGAAAGATTGAAGGCAAAAGAAGAGGGCAGCAGAAGATGAGACTGCTGGATAGCACCACTGAGTCAATGGAAATGAACTTGAGCAAACTCTAGGAGATAGTGAGGGACAGGGAGGCCCGGTGCGCTGCAGTCCATCGGAATCACAAAGAGTTAGACATGACTTAGCAACTGAACAACGATAGCAAATACACATATACCTTGTAGACATGTATCAATATATGTGCATATTGTTATGAAATAGTTATGAAATAACTATATGAAATAGTTCATGAAATCCACAAATTCCACTCTTACGTGTCCACCCAGCAGAAATTCATCCCTGTATTCCCAAAAAGACACATGCAAGAATTTCATAGCAGCTCTGTTCATAATAGCGCAAATCTAGGCAGTACTCAATCTTGCCTAGTGTTAGATGGGTAAATAAACAGTTACATATTCATACAATATACAAATACCACACATCATCATGAGTGAATGATGAGCAACTCAGAACATAGAAACATAGATAAACCACACAAACATAATGTTGAACAAAACCAACAGAAGACTCATAAAGGCACAAAACAGTGCAAATCCATCCGGATGAAGTTCTGGGACAGGCAAAGGCAATTCCCAGTCTAGGCTTGGAGGGACACTAACAGGCTGGGCTACTGGTAACATTCTCTTGCTTGACCTGGTGCTTATCTTACAAGTATATTTAATTTCTGAAAATTCTTCTGGCCACACATACACTTACGATTTGAGGACTTTGCTCTACCTAAATTTTACATTGCATTATCCTATAATTAAAAGTTGGCTTTAAAAAAATATAAGCCCTGGGCTTCCCTGGTGGCTCAGTGGTAAAAAAAAAAAAAAAAAAAAAAAAACTGCCTGCCAAAGCAAGAGACACAGGTTTGATCCTTGGTCCGGGAATATCCCACATGCCTGTGGGAACTAAGCCCGTGGGCCACAGCTATTGAGCCTGTGCTCTAGAGCCCAGGAACCACAGCAACTAAAGCCTACTTGCCCTAGAGCCCGTACTCCACAGTGAGAAGCCACTGCAAAGACAAGCCCGCGCACCATAACTAGAGAGTAGGCTCCACTCAACTAGAGAAAGGCCCATACAGCACATCCCAAAGAGAGAAATAAAATTTTAAATATATATATATATATAATGTATATGTATATGAGTCCCAAGGCCCCTTTTACCAAAATGCCTAGAAAATGCCAGACATGTGGCATGGCTGCCATTGCACCTAAAGGATACCTCTTACACATTGTATATAGAAAAACCATTTGCTGTTGAATGATGAATTAATAAAGGGGTGGGCAGCTGCATGAACCACTGAATAAATGACTGAACCAAGGAATAAGGGAAAAATGAAAGAATGAATGATGAATAGAGCTCATCCACAAGTGAGCAGATGAATGAACCAACCAAGTAAAGCGAGAAAGAATGAACAGGCTGCTGGTTGGCTGAGTAAGGAACTGGGTACGTAGATAAACAAGGAAAGTCAAAAATGAATGAAAGCGCAATCAGTGGAAGGAGGAGTGAAAGGCTAATAAATTAACACAGGATGAGCATGTGAATAAATGACTGACCGAAGCAATGAATGTATGAAAAGTAAAGCTAAGGCAAAAGGTAAGTAAGAGTATATAAAAACATAAAAACAAAAAGCAGGTGCGTGATTGCATTGGGTCAGTCAAAAAGCTCATCTGGATGTTTCCATAAGGTCTGCTGGAAACACCTGAACGAACCTTTTGGCCAATCCGTAACATGGTGCAGATAGATCAACGGTCTGATGACGCATCTGGCTGAGCAGGAAAGGGAAGTAACTCTGAGGAATGTCTCCACTCTATTTTTTTCGTTAGCTTTTTGGCTGTGCTGAGTCTTCAATGCTGCATGCGGGCTTTCTCTAGCTGTGATGCACAGGCTTCTTGTTGCAGCAGCTCTTCTTGTTGCGGAGCACAGGCATTAGTCCACACGGACTTCCATGGCTGTGGCACATAGGCTTAGTTCCTCCTCGGCATGTGAGATCTTCCCAGACCAGGGGTCAAGTCTGTGTCCCCTGCATGGCAGGCAGATTCTTAACCACGGGACCACCTGGGAAATCCTCCACTCAATGCAATAATAAAACACGATTGCAAATATCACTTGTGCCACGGTGCCGCTCGCACCCCAGGATTAACTCTGTTCACTGGGAAGAGCTAAATAGCCTTGACTACACTGTTTTCCCAATTATGTTCAAGATAATTACTTATTATGTAGCAAACCCCCAGCATGATTTTAATAATTGTTATTTAAATAACACATTTTCACTGTCTCCTTGTAAAT
Organism: Ovis aries; assembly: GCF_016772045.2. Classification (NCBI taxonomy): domain Eukaryota; kingdom Metazoa; phylum Chordata; class Mammalia; order Artiodactyla; family Bovidae; genus Ovis; species Ovis aries. Next base: position 237,683,207 of record NC_056055.1, read on the forward strand.
AAGACTCTAGTAAGCATAATTACTGTCAGCGTGGGAAATTTTGCTGAGCGCCCTGGGAATGAGGAAGGGGGTTGGCACATCACCGTAATTATCCTGGGAGCCCCCAAGGCCAAGTGATGCTGGGGACAGAACTCAGGTTTGGGGAAACCTGGGTCCAGGACATCAGCTGAGTCCCTCCCCAATCTGGGCCCTGTCAGCCCTGCTATGAAGTGAAAATGGTCTCCAAATGCCCAAACTCCCTGGTCTATCCAAAAGCTCTCACCCTAGACCCAGGTCAAGGTCACAGTTAGTGACCGCCCCCCCCCCCTGACTGTGCCCGCACAGCTCAGGCAGCCTCATCACGGGGTAACGGGGTCTCCATCTATCCCCCATCAGACTGGGAGCAGGACCTATCTGGTCCTCAACATGCACTCAGCTCCCAGCGCAGGGCCTGCACACAGTAGTTGCTCAGCAAATGCTGGGGGAGGAATCCATGGATCTCGCTGTGCAGTGTGGGTTTGAGACGCCGCTTCAGTCCCTTTCAGAACCACAAAGTTTGATGAGTAGGTGACCTCAGCAGGTCCTCACAGAGCTTCCCACGGTGGTCCCATTGCTGCTGCTGTTCCAGGCATCACTCGTTCCCTGGACGCCACCTGTGTCTGCCCATCTCAGCCCTTCTCCCTCTCCTGTAGGACCTGGTGGACCTGAAAGTATGGAAACAAGCTGGTGTGACTGTGCACAGAGTATCAACAGGCTCTGTTCTGGGCCGGAGTTCTGATCTGATCAAAGCAATGTTGTTCAGCCAATACGTCTTGTCTGACTCTTTGCAACCCTGTGGACTGTAGCACTCCAGGCTTCTCTGTCCTCCATTATCTCCAAAGTTTGCTCACATTCATGAGTATTGAGTCAGTGATGTTATCTAACCATCTCATCCTCTGATCAAAGGGCATGAAGGTTAATAAGTCTCCGGGCACCCACATAGACCCTGACCTAGTGCCAGCATTGACGAGAGGTGGGGGAAGACCTGCCTCGTCCCCTGTGAACATCTGGAGAATGATGGATGGAGGATCCAGTTCCCTGACAATGACCTTGATGCTGCCGCTGCTGTCCATCGTGTGGATTGAATGCCATGGATCCAGGCTGTATCAGTGATTCTAACATTTCTGCTTGCTTCCAGAGAGAGGGAGTGTTGGAGGACAGTCCAAGAGGGAGACCAGGCTCCTCTTCTTAAATCTTCTACATTCTTCAAATTGTCCTTGATAGTGACAAATTGCTCTTAGAGGAAGAAGTTAAAAACAGAAAAGAGAAATAGATAGAGGTGATTTCTCTGAAATGAGATCAAGTGTCCTTCTACACAATCAGAGGTGGGAATTTAAAATACCCTTTCACACAATCAGAGTAGATTCGACAACTAAGCGACTGGAGATTCAGGTTGTTTTAGCGGTATAGGAATCCTGGATTCTCAGCTCAGAGGAGTCTGCCTCTCTACAGGCTGGGAAACAATCTTCACCCTCCTCTCTATGTCACCGGGTCCCTTTCTAGTCTCCCTCTTAAGTGGATAAGGGAAACCAGGGTGAAATCTCTAGAGGGATACAGAGATGATTAAGGGGTAGAGTCAATTTGTCCCACTGGGGGAAGGAATGAAGATGGCACCAAGATATTTTTAACTGTCAAAATTAATTAATAGTAAGTTTCGTCACTCACATGGATTGAGAGCATTCCATGTACCAAGCAAAGTTCTCTGTGTAACTTTATTTAATCCTCATGATAAGCTCATGAGCTTAAGTACCACTGTTATTCCCATTTTATATACAAGACAACTGAGACGCAGAGGAGCTGAACTGAATATGGGAAAGGGGGTAGGTGAGGTGAGGAGCACGAACTTGGGAGTCACGCAGGTCAGAGCCCACATCTCTCCCCATTTTGCTCTTCATCACCTGTGTGGTCTTAATTAAGTAACTCCAGATCTCTGAGCCTCAGTTTCCTCCTCTGTGAAATGGGAAGATGGGGTATGACATCTGCAGGACCTGGAGTGTGGCAGGGGCTGTAGAGATGCCCATTTCTTCTGAAGCTGAAGTCAGTGCCAAGCCCCCACCGGTTGGATCTGGACACATTCATGGCTGGGCCTGGTCTAAGGAGGATGCTGGTCCCTCAGCAAAAGACAGATTGTCTGAGCTATATTCTGGGGACTGCCCCCAGGTCTATGGGTGAGGGATGATCCAGGGGCACATAATCCCAGTATCGTTTCTCGGGGGAGACTCATCCCAGCAAAAGGCAGTGAACGTAACATATATTCTGAAAAACTTTTCAGTTGAGGAGATGAGTTCTCACAGTCAAGCCCGAGTCTGGGGTAAATGGAGCGGAAGAGCTGGATTATGTGGTAGAGACAGTTAAGGTTTTAAGAAACCACCAGGCTGTTTTCCATCGTCGCTGTAACATTTTATATTCCCACCAGCAATGATAAAAGCTCTGTTCTTCCACATCCTCACCAATACTTGTTATTTTCAGTCTTTTTAATTTTAGCCACTCTAGTGGGTGTGTAATGGCATCTCATGGTGCCTTTAATTCGCATTTCCTTGATGACTAACGATGTTGAGCATCTTTTCTTGTGCTTATTGGCCATTCATAGATCTTCTTCTTTGATTACTTTTTAATGAAAAACACATTTGCATCCAAACTGAAATTATATTGTCAGGAGTTAATTATCACTTGTCAAACAAGTGTGTGCCCAGATTGTGGATTTAATTTCATATAGGTTTGCAAACGCCTCGTTCCTCATGTTTGACGAGGCCTCTATGAGCGGGAGACATTCATTGTTGGAAATGGTGCTTTTTTAAAGAACAGTTTTAAAAATAAAAAGGTTTCCTTGGTGTCTGAGTCAGGGCTCTTTGCAAGTAGCACAAAACCATTCAGTCTAGCTTAGATAAGAAGAAATGGTGTGTGGATGGAGTGTTTTACCAGGTGTGGGGTGAGGGGAGTGTCTCTCAGAAGGCCCTGCCTCACCAGAGCCTAAAACCTGGGGCTGGAGCCCCCAAAGGGACCCGAGATATCTGCTCACTGCCCACCCCGTCGGGGGGGATGTTCATCTCGGCTTCTCTCTGGGCACCTCTTCATCCTTCTCTCTGCAGCTCGTTTCTCTCACTGCCAGCGTGACCTGCGTCCTCCTTTGTTAACACATATCCTCAGGTCACGGGCCCCCAGAGACAGACCTGATGGGTGGGTCACCTCATCTCTTAGCTCTGAGACCCCTCAGCCTCTCAGATCTGTACGTGGCAGCAGGTTGGCCTGAATCACCTGCGAGTTGCCGGTCATCAACCAAGTAGAGCTCTTTCCTCGCGTGGGCAATGGAGACAGCGCAGGACGTGTCTCTGCCTCCAGCGGTGGGGCCAGGGGCTCGAGGAAGGGGGCTCGGGGAAGGGCTCGTCAGGGCTGGGAGCAGAATCCATTCCTGACTCCTGAGAGGGTGAGGGTGCCAGCTCTACCCTCCTCATCCTCTCCACCCCAAGGAGGGTCGGGGGGTGGGGCAGACCCTCACAGTCCTCACTCTGCTCTGCCTGGTGGGCTCGACTTCCCCTGCAGACCAGGGGAAATCTCTCGCTACCTCTGCCTCTGGCCTTGGACAAACAGACACACGTCTGTGTGTGACTTGAAAGTGTGTGCAGGGTGGATGTGTATACGGTATCTAGGGTGAATGTGGGCATGGGTCTCTGTGCATCTGTGTCTGTCTCTGCTTGTGTGTGTCCAAGTGTGTGCTAAGCATATGCACACACCTGTCTACACATACAGAGGTCCTGAGTGGTGCCCACAAGGGTTGGACTCCAGGCCCCCAGGGGCCCCTAGGCCAGTGCTCTCTCCACAACCCTTGCTGCACCACGCCCATTATGGAGGAGAGCTTAATGCAGCCCAGCTTCACCCCCACACAGACCACCCTTCTCTCCCTCTCCAGCTGTAATTGACATAAATACTGTTCTAATGTCTAATCATTTTGTGCAATTTGCAAAACGGTTTCTTTGGTTCCTGCAAAAGGGTCTACCCAGTCAGCTCGGCTGTGCTTCTCCCTGGAGGATTCTTATGAAAATGATGTGGCAGAAGTGTTGTCTTAGAGTCAAGCAAAAAGAAGGAAAAATAATCGAGCGTCCTGAGGGGGAGGGAGTGGGAGAGGAGACAGGCGGTCATGGAGCATGCGATGATTACAGGGAAATGATGGGAGCCTGTTATTTCAGCCAATCATTGCTTAACTAAGGGCTAGTTCCAGACATGTACTAATAGGCCAGCCTCACCATCTCCTGGGATGAGAGGTTTTTGTTTTTTTTTTTTCCTCCCTTTTGTCCATCCAGCCCCATGGCCCTCAGCCCCCACTACCTCCGCCCAGGAGCACAGGGCCAATACCCGTGTTTCCACCCAGTGGAAAATTCACGGTCTGTGTACTGTAAAATCAGATGTGTTTGGAAAGATCTTCTGTACAGGCTGAAAGCAGAGATGCAGGTATGGGTCTTGCAGGTGGGAGAGACCGAGGTCAGAGTGACCACCCACATCTGACCCTGCTCGGTCATCCTACCCCGGTCCCAGGTGGGACGCAGTTTCTCTCAAGACAGAGGGTAATGCCTTTCATCCCAGTTTGATCAGCATCTAGGAATCTTGTATGAGTTCTTTCCTCTGCCCCATGGGAAGCAGCCAGCTCCCCCCACGGGTCCCTGAGATGCTAGGAATGAGCAGTGAGGCAGGTGAGTGAGAAGAGAGGCCTGAGCAGCATCTGGAGGCTCGCCCCACCCCAGCCCAGCCCTGCCCCTGCCCCCTGCCTCCTCCTGCCCTGGATAATGGTTGTCCTGGTGACAGGTAACCCGGACAACCTCTGCATCATCCCAGGTTCCTCACAGACATGCTTCCCAAAGAGTGAGTAGAACAGAGCTCCACAACCCCGTTCTGCCCAAGGGGCGACTTGCCAGCCTGCATCAGGGCCAGGGCATGGGCAGTGACGTTCCTGACCCCAGGGGAAGATGCTCTTTCCTTCACCAGCGGAGCTTCTGTGAGGGATGTTCCTGGTGGCTCCAATGGCCATGCCCAGTAAGGCAAGCCTGCGACCTGCTTACCCACCACGACCTGCTAACCAGTCTCGCTGCCGGCCTCTCCTGCAAACCTGCGGGGTGCGTCCCGCACGGCTCACGCCCCTTGAGCTGTCATTCCTTCTGGCCTCCCTGGTGAGGATGCTCCAAGGCAGAGGGAATAACACGAGCCAAGGCTTGGACGTTTGGGTGGCAGAAGAAAGACAAGCGTAACTAGACCATCTTGAACAGGGGGATCAGAGCTGGACACAGCCAGACTACCCTGCGCCTTAGAGGCTGCATTAGGAATTCAGGACTTGAGTTGAAGTGCGACAGTAAGTCACTGAAGTTTATTAAAGTTGTATTTTTTTAAGCTGCCTCTGGCTGCTTTGTGCTTAGAGGCAGTGGTATGAGACCTTGGGGCCCAGGGCCACTATGAGCGTGGGCTGTGTCCCCATGAAACAGGAGCTTCAGAGTGTGAAGCAGAGCAGGGATGGCCTCCACCTTGAGTCTCACGGGGTCACCCGGCTCCTGCAGAGAGTGACAGGAGCAGGGCCAGGGCAGAGGCAGAGACCAGGCAGGAACCCACTGCACCGGCCCAGGCGTGAGGGTGGTGGGACCAGCATCAGAGCCTGGACAGTGGGAGAAGATCTCAGTTCTGGGGTTAAGTGACAGTTAAGCAAATGGAAATGATTCACTCCCTGCACGTTAGGCATATCAGTTCTTAAAACAGCATATTACTTTAACATTTCCTTCCCTGTAGAAGGCTATTCTAACAAAACAGAAACACAGAGGAAGATTAAAGAATGAAAATATTAATTGCATTTTATTCATAGTCATATAAAATGAAATCACCCAAATCACATAAATAGGATGTTAAATTACGAAACATTAATCAAGTGGACTACTTTCAGGAAACTATGAGATGGGAAACTGGTCAAACATAAGTGTCAGGCAAGCAAGACCCAAATCTGTGTGCATGACATTGGAGGGCCCAGCTGGGGTTCTCTAAGACCCAGTTGTGCTGAGCCCCTCCCCATGGCCCTGCAATGGGTAAGCAGCATCTCCCCCACCACCTTCATGTCCATTTCCATGAAATTTGCTTTTGCTAAGAAAGCATGAAGGGAGGTGTGGTGGGTCCTTTCCAGAAAGGAGCACTCAGGGGTCAGAGTTCAGCATTCCGATCTTCCCTGTCACAGCTGAGAGGGAATGTTGCGTGATGTCACCACGTGAAGATGGTGACATCCTGAAACAGTGGTGCCTCCATCAGGGAGGGTCCCACATGATGAGCCAAGCCCTCCCCGCTGACCACAGTGGACACATAACACGTGTTGCTCGGAGGGTTGCTTATTATTGTGTCATGTCTGAGCTTACCCTGACAGTCACATGAAAATGAAAATGTGCATAGACGAACAAAGGAATAAAGAAGGATATCGACAATTTTTTTAAAAAAGGTAGAAGTGCCACTCAGTCATGTCCAACTCTTTGCAACCCCATCGACTGTAGACTACAGGCTCCTCTGTCCATGGAATTCTCCAGGCAAGAATGCTGGGGTGGGTAGCCATTCCCTTCTCCAGGGGATCTTCCCAGCCAGGGATCAAACCCAAGTCTCCTGCATCAAGGGCAGATTCTTTACCTTCTGAGCCACCAGGGAAGCCCCTACCAATAATTTACCAGCCACCATCTTTGAGAAGTTGGTATCAAATGATTTATGTATTTACCATTTTGCACTTTCCAAATGCTTCACCATAAGTAGGCATCACTCTCCCTAAAGGGAAGGGTCAATATTATTACGGGGAGTGCTGGACCCTGGAGAGGCCATCCTGTCTCAGGCTATATCTCAGGCTCTGAGCATGCAGAGCATCTGTCCTGCCCAATTAGCCCTTTATTACGGATCGTTTTGTTCTCCAATTGCCCGCCCTGCATAATTTAGCACGCTTATATACTGTCTGTTCTCAAATGTTTAATTTAGTGTTTCTTGGCCTCAGTTTCTCATCTTCAACTGCAGCGGCAGCAGAAAGGGAGATCTTTAGAGGCCTCTCAATGCCAGCCCTCCCTTGGGGCCTGGAATAGTAAGAGCTGACTCTGTGCTAGACCCTGTGCTCAGCACTTTACGAGCATTAATTCACATAATTGTTTCAACAATCCTGTCAATGAGGCACTGTTGCTATCCCTCGAAGCACAGAGAGCTTCAGATACTCATCCAAGATCACACAGCTCAGAAGTGCTGGAGCCAGGCCTTGAACCCTGGCAGTCTGTCCCCCAGTCCCTGCTTTCCTGCTGTTGACTGTTGGCCTTTTCTGGGCCCAGACCTTGTGCCAGGGCTGAGCTTGACACTCAAAGTCTAGCCGGTTTGTCTACCAGTTTGTAGGCAGATGACAAGTCTTGACGCTTGTCATCTGCCTACGAGCTGATAAATAATCATCACAATAATCGTGACAAGGCCAGTGACCATGCATTCAGGGCTCACCGTGCATCAGGCGTGTAACACCAATTAGGCACAAAGTCTTCACTACATCCTTCAACATCAGCGACCAGCACAGTCACCAAGATACACATGAGAATCCAAGACACAGAAAGCCCCGGGTCCACCCAGAGTCCAACCTCCAAGTGCTGCCTGGAAGTGTCCTGCGAGCCCAGGAACCTGCCTCCCGCTGAGGTAGCCTCATCAAACCCTCACAGTACTCAGATGTGGCAGTATTACTGTACCCATTATACAGAGAGGAAAAGTGATGGGCCTCATGGAGGATAAGCCACTTGGCCAAGTCACGCAGCAAGTGAACACTGGCGACTGAATCTAACACAGTCCTATTAGGATCTGAAGCTGGTCTCGTCTCACTGCTTCAGTGGTGAGAGGCCCAGGTGGAGGCAAAGCCCTCCAGGTGCAGGGGGAGCTGCCCACCTGCGTGGGGTTGGGGCCAAAGAGATCACCAGCCGTGACACAACACAGGGGTAATATTGATAATAACAGACCCCATCACTGAGCTGCCGCCTGTGCTACCACATCCAAGTCTGGCCCCCAACCCGTATGGCAGATGCTTTTATCATCTTCAGCTCACACTTGAGGGGGCCAAGCTCAGAGAGGTTAAGTAATTTTCCTGAGCTCCTGGCTAGAAACCAGGGTAGGGCCAGAGCTTGTGATCTAACCGGCAACACTGCCTCCCTCCACCATGCTGGAGGGAGGGACCATTAACAGGGACTGAGTCTCCACTACTGGGATTCAGATCTTAAGATTAAACCCTTCAGGAAAGGTCCTCAAGGCTCTATATTCAGATGCTGTCCTGAGAACAGGGAGGGGAAAGTCCCAGATGATCCAGGACAGCTCAAGAGGGTCAGGGAGCTAAAGGAAAGAGCTTCAGAAGAGATCTGAATTCCGGTCTTCCCATCCTCCTGGCCACCTAAATGTCTATCATCTATCCGCTCAGGACTGCAAACACGCCTGCAAGACCACCCAGACCAGGGCTCTCATCCGTGACCATTAGCAGCACCGGCTCTGCAATAAGCCTAATGCCCACACACCCTCACCCACCCATTGTACAGATGGGGAAACAGAGGCTACAGGGGCTGAAGAAGGAAGTGTTGGTGTAAGGACTGAGTCCTGGCCTGTTGGGATCCACTCTCTGCTTCTCTCAGCTCCTGAGACATCACTCAAGTTGGTGCCTGACCACCATGGACTGTAATCATTTCTCTAACTCCTATGTCCCTAAGGAACTCCTGAGGCCAGGGACCCAGCCTTGCTCCTCTCTGTTCCACTTGCCCACAGGATGAGGGTCCCACCTGTGACCTAGAGACTTGAAGGTTTGCAAAAACCCAAGAGTAGGTGGAGGGGCATCCTTCCTGGGTGGGCTGGGTCTCCCGCCTACCAAGCTCCTACACACTTTAATCCCCCCGGAGCCAGCATGGCTCAGCCCTCACTTCCTTCAATTGTCACCTGCTCAGCTCAATGTCACCAGCTCAGCTCAATATCACCTACTCAGAGAGGTCTTCCTGGGCCCCTGCTGCCCCCTCCCATCAGTCTCTCCCACTGCCCACTTCCGGCCTCTGCACGTGGCCCATCACCACTGGGCACTGCTGTCTCCCCAAAGGGAACCTCAGCTCATCCCAGTGCCCAGAACAGAGTCTGGCAGGTGGCAGGCACTCAGCACACTGTTGGGTGTGAGAGTGATGGGGGAAGCCTCAGTTTCCCATTTGGAACAGGGGAAGTCCCCTCTCTGTGGTCTTCAGGGTCTCTCCCATGTCCATCCCCCACAGGGTTTGTCTGTCTTAGAGTGGAGAACCAGGAAGACCGGAAATGGTGGGGATGGGCATAGGTCTGAGCAGGGGGCCAAGGGGGTGACAGCCAAGGCCCCCCACAGGGCTGGGTGGCAGTTTCATCTCATGCTTGGTGTCCAAGCTTGCATCGCGGTGCTGGCCAGGAGCCTGGTGTGCAGTTACTAACTGCGATCTGCTGTAGGTGTGTAACTGTCAGGAGGCTTTGCATGTTTTGACCCATCTGTAAATGCGGATGCAATTAACCGTCATTAGCATATGGTTATGCTCCGAATAAGTGTGCGTTGTTTCCTGAGAATGCGAGTTGCTGATTCACAGCCAAGACACTGGGACCCCAGGTTCATAGTCACATGTCCCTGTCAGCCAGGACACGGAACCTGTCCACTCATCGCCTAGGGAGGAGGGGGCAGTGGGGGCAGTGGGCAAGTTTCCCCACAGCTATGGAAGGTCCTGGAGCTCCAGGAGAGACAGAGAGAAGGGTCAGGAGAGAGGTCAGCCCCAGCCACCAGTCTGCACCAGGCTGACAGAGAGGAGGGGCTTCCTGAGCATCTGCCTGTGGCCCCACCCAAAGCCCTGCAGGGGGTCCGAGCTGGAGCCCCATCTGCCCTCACTCGCCTGGGGTCTCAATTTCCTTGGCTTTAAAATGGAGATGAAAGCGGCGCCCAGCACACACAGGAAGTGCTGACTTGTGTGAATTGATGTTCCTGCTGTTACCATCCAGGACTGAGACAGAGGAGGTGCATGGGCCCATTTCACAGACAAGGCTAATCGCTGTGATGATTCCCAGCTGCTGACAAGTCTTTGGGCCAGGTGCTTGCATGCCTGACCCTATGTCCCCTTCACAAGCGCCCTACACAGCAAGTGCTATTCTGACTGCCCCCCTCCATGTAGGAGGAGGGGAGGCTGTGCCTTGGGTGGGTCAAGTACCTCCTGGATCACACAGCCCACAGGGAGCAGAGGCTCAGAGCAGGGCTTTCTGCCCCAGGGCCCGGGCTGGGCCACCACCTCACACAGCCCAGGACACTCAGTTATGAGCACTGATGAGAAGGTGGTGGACACTCATGGCCACCCACCCAGCAGCCCACTCCTCCCTTCACTCTCAGAGCCCTGGGTTTGTCCTGCAGCAACAGGCTCAGACCTGGTGGGCTTCCCCAGCCCAAAGATAAAGCCAAACTTGGCACCCCAGCCCCCTTCTCCAGTCACTGTTTTAGGGGTGAGAGTGTGACCCAGATCTGGCCATTGAGATATAAGGGAAAATCTGTTGGTAGAGGGACTGCTCCTGGGAAATATTTTTTCCATCTCACTTCAACCCCTCCCTTCTTCTCAACCTGAATGTTTAGTGTGAGACTTGATGTGTGAAGCTCTAGGAGCCATCTTGCAACCATGAGGCAACAAGTGAGGAAAAAGTCAAGGATGATAACCAGCAAAGAGAAAAAAGACCTTACTTTTTGGCATCTGACCCACCCCTCAATTACCTCCCTCCAGACATCATTCTATGGTCAAGCATTATATCTTAATAACTTGAGCCGCTGTTGCTGGATTTTCCGTTACTTGATACCCAACACATCCCAACTGATGGAAGTACTCACCATGTGCCCAGCTGTCGTCTCTCCTAACCCTCAACACACAGAGTCAGGGCTATTTGTCTACACCTCTCACTCCCATATCAGACCCTGGACCAAGAGGGCCAAAGACGGTAAAGAAGAGAGAGAAAGTGCCTGGGTTTGTTGATATCTCTGAGCTCCTGACCACCCTGGAAACCCCTCCAACACTTGATTTTACGAAATTATTTCATGTCTCGATAGCTTAGCTACTGTTGTTCAATTTCTTATTACTTGCTGCTCAGAAAATCTGAAGTGATGGCAGCACCCTGCTATGCATCAAGCACCCAGCTATTTGTTTACAACTTTGTCTCCCTCACCAATCCCTGAACTCTTAGAGGGCAGAAGTTCTGTCTTGCTGATCTCTGTATCTCCCTGGCCCCAAGGGCAAACAGGGCATGACACACAGTCAACCCAGCTCCACAAGGAGAGTAACATGAGTAAATGATGAGCACATGCACAAACAAATGAGTGAGTAAATGGTGAGCAGGTGAGCATAATGGATATGAAAATGCAAACTGTAAAGTGCTGGGCCCAAACGCAGGATTAAGATCTGAAAGGTGGACAGAGATAGTGGCTGCAAGAGATACAGGGTGCACTGAAAAGTGACTGTTGGTTGCTCAGTCGTGTCTGACTCTATGACCCCACAGACTGTAGCCCGCCAGGCTCCTCTGTCCATGGAATTCTCCAGGCAAGGATACTGTAGCAGGCAGCCATTGCCTTCTCCAGGGGATCTTCCCGACCCAGGAATCGACCATGGATCTCCCACACTGCAGGCAGATTCTTTACCTTCTGAGTCACCCGAGTGCAGAGCAGGAACTGAAGGAAACGTGGCAGGACCTTTGTTTCAGCAGGAATGAGGCCGATGTCCCAGCCTCTCCATGCTGCTGGCACAGAGGTCAGGTGGGAAGCCCTGCCCACCCCGTGCATGATCACTCCTTGGCTACTGGAGCCTCTAACAGCCAGCGCCTCCTTTCCCAAGCCAGAGAGACAGGCTTTGTGCTCTTGCCATTTTCCCCCTAAAAAATTGTTTTGAGAAACCAAATGGCTATCATTACACCAGATGCAATTCTTTGCTGCATTATTTTGTAAGAGACAGAGGACTGGGCGCTGGGAGAGGAGGTGGCGGGAGAAGTGAGGAAAAAACCATTTAGAGTGAACAGACTCTAACATTTCAGCTCCGGGTTTTGCAGAGAAACTGGATTAAAGAATCAAATCAAATGAATTTTGCCATCAGAGTAAGAGATCTGTCTCTCCTAAAATGCTTTAATTTGACAGTTGGCTTCAAGGGGGCTGGCAGAATTCGTTTTGTGAGCAGACAAGATCAAAGAAGAAAGCAAAACACAGCCCGCCACAAGAACTCTGTTAACCATTTGACATCATTGTGCTTCACCCAGAGTTGGATTTTTGGCAAAATGAGAAGTCATTTTCTTTCCACTGACGTCTGATATTTGTGGTGTCTGGAAAAGGTCCTGGGGCCGGCAGGGAGGAAGAGGGGTTGCGGCGCAGTCAGCAGACAGACAGGGGCCTCACTGTTCTGCCCTCCTGCCCTCAGAGTCACCTGGGGAAGCTGGCGGAGGTGAGCCCTGAACAGTAATGGGCTCCAGGGCCCAAACAGTCTTTCTGTGTCCGTGCTTCCTCTGGGCCTGTAGCCCATCGCATTGCCAGAGGATGGATTTGAGGCTGGACATTGACCCCTTGAGGCCCATCCTGGCTGCTCAGATCAACAGCCTCCCTCACCCATGATCTATGCGCTCTCAGCATCACCCTGGATACTGGTAGTTCTCCAGATGGGGCCTGAACCCTAACCCTACCCCTACCCCCACCACGGCATCTCTCGCCCATTAATGGGCAATTTATGGGCCTGACACATAGTTTCATATTAGCTGCACCAAGATCAATTTTAATGCCTCCTCTAATATGATGGCCTTGAATATCTCCTACCCCTCCGATCTGAGTGCTTTCTTCTCATCAGTTCCCTGGAAGCCACGTCCTCCTACCTGCCTGGCCCCCTCCTGACCAACATACGTATGACTGCATGTTCATTCATTCAGGCATCAGTTATTATGGGACACACCAAGACGAGTAAAACTCCCTTGCCCTCTGAAGGGTTGCAATCTGTTTCTTACTCGAACATAGCTGGTCCCAAAATCAGGGTGGTGGACCTCAAGAAGAACTCTGGGAGGAGGGACAGTGCAGTGCAACGGATACAGACACAGACTCTGAGAATGAAAGACCTGGGATGGCACCCCAGTTCCGGGGTTCACCAGCTGTGTGTCCTCAGGCAAGTAACTTAACCTCCCTGAGCACCACATCCCTCACCTGAAAAGCAGAGAGAATAGTATCTGCTCTGTCTGGGGGAGAGTCTGGCACAAGGTAAGTGCTCACTTCAGAGCAGCCTTTATTTTCTCGGAGACAGTCGGGCTTTGGGGAAAGAACCAGGCACACCCCGACTCCACTGCTTACGGCATCATTTGACCTCTGAGCCTCAGTGTCCTCATCAGTAAAATGAGGAAAACGCAGCTTGATCTTTAGGAGGGCAGAGAGGGGCCCTGAGACACAGATGGGAACTCGGGGGACATCGTTTCCAGCCAGGAGCCCCTGAGGCCACGTTGGGGGACAGTGGATAAAAGTTGCTCTGGGGAGGTGGTAGGGACAGGAGGGACATTTGGTCTCCCCAGAGGAACAAGGTCTATGCCCAAGGCTCCCATCTGCCAGGCTCCAGATCCATCCATGGCTCCCAGCGCTGCCTGTTCAACCCACTTCCCCTGCCTCACCTCCCTCCAGACCTAAGCTCAGGTCTCCAGACCACCCCCTGGCCCCCAATCCACCACACTGCATTCATGCTTCCCACCTTTACCCTCCTGACCCCTCTCGGGGAATGTCCCTCCCCCAACCCCACCTTCTGAAACTCAAGTCCCCTTCAAGGATCAGCTCAAGTGTGTCACCTCCTCCAGGAGGCCTTCTCTGATTCCCTTTGCTGCTGTCCCTCCTCCATTCCCAGAAAACTCAGCTGATGTCCCTCCTACAGAGCTTGTTTTAGTCTCACCACTAGACCACAAGCTACTGGAGGCGACAGGAAGTTTTTACTTCTCTCCCTGATACCTGGTACGCGGCCTAGCACCGAATAACTCTCAAAGTAGTCTGAACTAATGATTGAGGGAGTGAATGAATACATGAATACGACTAGCCTCCACTTATTCAGGACCCACTGTGTACCAGACACCATGCTGACATTTTACAAGCATCGTTTCATTTAATACTCCCTACAACACCTTGTAGAGTGTACTGATACACTCTATCCTGTATGATACTGCCCATCATACAAATGGGCAAACTGAAGCCCAGGGGGTTGGGTCATTTACCAAGATCACATAGCGAGTAAGCTGAGGCAGTAGAACCTTCTTGCTCAGCTCCATCTGAAGTGCCTCAGTCTCCTGGTCGAGCTGATCTCACAATTCACAGTCATGTCTGGGGCTTCCCTGCTGACCACTCCACCCACTGAAGGACCCAGGATGGCTGCTTTGGCTGAAAGTCATGATCACAAACATCCAGGCTCAGTCCTAGAGCAACAAAGGACAAAGAATATGTCTAAGATGGTTTCTGCATCCATAGGAAACCCTCCCAGTCCCACCCACAGCTCCCAACTGTCCCCAACAACAGTGGAGACCTCTCCCAAGCCCACATAGGCGGCTGGCAGTTCCCTCTCCTCAGGTCCAGGTGATCTATGGATCACAGGCAAACTCAACATCGCGTGTGTATCTGCATCAAGCGGGGGCCACAGAGTCATTCAAACCCCCAAGATTCTAGGGAGGGAGGAAATATCTCAGAGAAAAAGCAAAGAGATTGGAGAGTGAAGAGGAAACAGATGTGTCAAGGAGATTAATCCAGCGCCCAGACATGAAAGAAACATGTTCAATTATATTCAATTATATTCTGTTGCATTTCATTGAAATGTACATGTCATACTTAGCTGCCTGCAAGCCTCGGATTACCCAGAGAGAAAGTGGAAGAAAGACAAGAGAAGAAAAACACACACACACAAAGAAAAAAAAGATCCTAAAACTGGAATCACTAAGAGAGAAAAGAAAGCCAGACATCAGATGAAAACTGCTGCTTGGCACCCAGGCCCTCTCAGCACTGACTCCAGGTCCCTGTGGCCATGAAGTCCAGGGCCAGCCACATATCTTGCTCACTGGCATCAAGAAGTCCCAGGTGGGAGTCAGCAGACTCCACTTGCTTTGTGAGAAGCCTGAAGCCTTCAGAGGCCACTGGCATGGTGAGAGGACAGGGAAAAGAGCAAGACGAGACCACATTGACAAAGCCTGGGGCAAAGGGAAACCCACCCCGGGAACTGTGCCCTCCTCCACAGGTCTGTTGAACCCAGGCTACTTTCTCCCATTCACCTAGAGCAAGACATCCTAGAGTGTGAAGTCAAGTGAGCCTTAGGAAGCACTGCTGCCAATAAAACTAATGGAGCTGATGGAATTCCAGCAGAGCTTTTTAAAATCCTAAAAGACGATGCTATTAAAGTGTTGCACTCAGGACATCAGCAAATTGGGAAAACCCAGCAGTGGCCATGGGACTGGAAAATGTCGATGTCCATCCCAATTCCCAAGAAGGGGAGTACTAAAGTATGTTCAAGCTATCGGACAGTTGCACTCACTCTGATCAAGTTTATGCTCAAAATCTCTCAAGCTAGGCTTCAGCAGTACTTGAATCAAGAAATTCTGGGTTTAGAAGTACAAGCTGGGTTTAGAAAAGGCAGAGGAACCAGAGATCAAATTGCCAACACTCTCTGGATCATAGAGAAAGCAAGGGAATTCCAGGAAAACATCTACTTCTGTTTCATTGACTATGCTAAAGCCTTTGACTGTGTGGATCAAAACAAACTGTGGAAAACTCTTAAAGAGATGGGAATACAAGGCCATCTTACCTGTCTCCCGAGAAACCTGTATGCAGGTCAAGAAGCAACAGTTAGAATCTTACATGGAACAATTTTGAAATGACTGGTTCGAAATTGAGAAAGTAGTATGACAAGGCTGTATATTGTCACCCTGCTTATTTAACTTATATGCAGAGCCCATCAAGCGAAATGCCAGGCTGGATGAGCTACAAGCTGGAATCAAGATTGCCAGGAGAAATATCAACAACCTCAGATATGCAGATGATACCACTCTAATGACAGAAACCAAAGAGGAACTAAAGAGCCTCTTGATGAAAGTAAAAGAGGAGAGTGAAAAAGCCAGCTTAAAACTCAGTATTAAAAACCTAAGATCATGGCCTCTGGTCCCATCACTTCATGGCAAATAGAAGTGGAAAAGGTAGAAGCAGTGACAGATTTCCTCTTCTTAGGCTCCAAAATCACTGCAGATGGTGACTGCAGCCATGAAATCAGAAGATGATTGCTTCTTGGAAGGAAAGCTATGACTAACCTAGACTGTGTATTAAAAGCAAAGACGTAACTTTGCCAGCAAACATCTGTATAGTCAAGGTTATGGTCTTTCCAGTAATCATGTGCAGATGTGAGAGTTGGACCATAAAAAAGGCAGTCTAGAGAGGTCAAGTAACTGGAGTGGTAGAGAACCGAAGAATTGATGCTCGAACTGTGGTCCTGGAGAAGACACTTAAGAGTCCCCTGAACAGTGAGGAGATCAAACCAGTCAATCCTAAAGGAAATCAACCCTGAATATTCATTGGAAGGACTGATGCTGAAGCTGAATCTCCAATATTTTGGCCACCTGATGTAAAGAGCCAACTCATTGGGAAAGACCATGATGCTGGGAAAGATTGATGTCAGAAGGAGAAGAGGGTGACAGAGGATGAGATGGTTGGATGGCATCACCAGTTCCAATGGACATGAACTTGGGCAAGCTCTGAAAGATGCTGAGAGACAGAGGCCTGGTATGCTGAGGTCCACGGGGTCTCAAAGAGTCAGACACAACTCGGTGGCTGAGCAACAACAACATCGAGTGAACAGTTAGACCTGTTTTAACTGTGGCTTGCTTTGGCCAGTGAGATATGAAAGACCGTGGCATCTGCCACTTCCAGGAGGGAGCATTAAGAGCCAGCACACAATTTGCTCGTGATCTCAGAAAGCTCATATGGAGGTAAAGCCACATCAGCCCAGAGTGACTGCAGAGGGAAGAGTCGGTCACCTGCCCTGGGCATGGCAGTGCAGAGAGGAGGCAGGGCCTCCTCTTGAGTTGGGGATGCTGTGGCCATTGGTTACTGCAGTATAGCCCGGGCCCCTCAGGTGATGCTACCACTGGAACCAGGTCACCCAAGGTGTGCCCCTGCTCCCAGGCCCCCTGGATGCTGGTCCCTGTGGGATAAGTCACTCCACGCCACCCATCACTGGTCTGGAGTGCCCTTCCTGTATCCAGGAGGCCAGTTACCTGGGCTCTGACCACCCAGGCCTGGACCAGACAGGCACATCCCATAATAACATGCCGATCCCCCGAGAACCTCTGGGCTCCAGGTTCCTCTCTGTTTACTCATCCCTTAAACAAAGAAGCCCCTGGACAGAGTCTGTGCCGGGCCTGTGCTGGGCACTGGGAGTATCCAGGGAGCAGCGCCTGCCCTCCCGGAGCTCACAGGCTAGTGCAGGAGACAGTCGGTACCAGTGAGCACCCAGAAAAGAATCGAGTGGAGCAGGGGAACGCTGGGGGCGGGGAGAGGAGGCCGGGGGAGGGGAACCAAGTCTGCAGGTGGGGTGGGCTGGTCATAGTCGGATGGTCATCTGAGACCCAGAGGAGAGAGAGACCAGCCAAGTGAAGGGAAGCCAGGAAAAGGCATTCCAGGTGGAAGAGCTGCATGTGCAAACATCCTGTACCAGGAAGGGCCTTGGGGAGAAAGAGCAGGGCAGAGGGAGGGGAGGGAGATACAGAAGGGGGGACAGAGCCGGACCACACAGGCCTGCTGGCCGCAGGGAGGAGCCTGCACCTGATCCTTCTTGAAGGAGAAGCCACTGAAGGGGCCTGGAGGGGAGGGTCATGGCCAATTCACATCCAGAACATTCTCTGGGCCCAGGGTTTACACAGGGCTTGGGCATACAGTGGTGCTCAATGAATGCTGTTGACAGTAGGGACACATGAGGGAAGTAAGGAGACACTCTTTAGGGCACTGTTGACTCACGCTGGTCAGTCCTCATGCTCCCAAAACTCAGCGAGGAGTCCACTGGAGGACAGGGATAAGCTGGTGTTCATGGAGCAGCTGCTGCTGCCTGGAGCTGGGGCTTCTCAGATGTCATCTCACATGTCAACTCACATGTCAGCTCACATGTCAACTCACATGTCAGCTCACATGTCAACTCACATGTCAGCTCACATGTCAGCTCATGTCAGTTCACAGGTAATCTCACATGTCATCTCCCATCGTCTCATGTCAGCTCACATGTCATTTCACATGTGAGCTCAGGTGTCTTCAGTGAGAACCCCACAAAGAGGTGCATAGACATCCCCAGTGCATTACTGTTGTTTTTGCAACAAAATAGGTCCCAAATGGAAACATTCTAACCCTAAGACACACAAACAAGATTCTCATTAGAAAGGGCATCAAGACATATTCAATATGGAAATCAATGCACACTCGTGGAAATAATTACTAGCTGAATAATGTGGAAGGGCAAGTCAATAGAACTTAGTAAACGCAGAGGAAAGAAGCCACAACTCTCTTCCTGATTATAGGGTTGGAAACACTGAATTGATAAAACAGTGACATTGAATTACAAGGAAACATGCAACTTCTTAACAGAAGATATAGAAGCCAGTTAATGTGATATCTGCTGAGAGAGCATCAAAGCTTGTGGTCAGGTCTGAGCATTTTCTAGGCACATGAGTGAGCCCGAGTCTGACCTGCATCCCAAAGTGAGCCCCGGGGCTGGGCCAGCGACCTGGCATCATCTTCTCTGAGCTGCGTCTCCCCAACACCTTCTCTGGACCACACGCTGGTCTGTCATGTCCACCTCTCCACCCTCAGTGTGCAGTCCACCTCTTCCAGGAAGCCTCCCCTGATGACTCCAGACCCCAATTGCCCCAACTCTGAACTCAGCCCATCCTTCCCCTAGTAAACCTCAGGTGGTCCCAGCAGAATGTAAGATTAACAGATTACAGGGCACAAAGGCAGATGATAGGTTCAAGTTCTCTCTCCCGTAGAAGGTGACCTCCTCTGGCATTTCTACAGCACTTTATAGTTAGCAGAACCCAGCCACACCCTTCATTGTAGTGGAAGCTCAGAACCTCAAGCTGCAGGTAAGACTGAGCCTGGGGCCAGAATCTCTAGGTTCAGATCGTGCCTCCACCACTTCCTAGTTGCCCTAGTTGAGCAAGTTCTTTCCCATTTGACATTGTTTCCTCACCTGTAAGCTAACTATGTTATCTCCTTTGTAGGAGTGTTACAAGGTCTGTACACGGAAAGCATGTAGGACAGGGCTTGGCCTGTAAAGGTCTCTCCATCATGTCTGAAATCTTTATCATCCTTCCCATTTTACAGAGGAGCAAACTAAGGCACAGAGATGCTAAGGCATGTGTCCAGGATCACACAGATGACCGCTGTCAAAACCAGCTCTTTAACTCGGATCCAGAGTGTCTGGACCCCCATTCCATTTGCTACGTACCAAGGGCTTCACTGTTCCATTTACACCTTGTCTCGTCCCACAGCCATCCTCATCTCCCATTTTACAGGTGAGGAAACTGAGACCCTGGGCATGCATGAAAAGTCACTCAAGGTCCCACAGCCAGTAAGGGAAGAATTTCCCACAGTTCAAACCCAGGGCTCCCAGTTGCCACAGCAAAGGCTATTTCCTCCTCCGTTTCTTGTTCTGAGGCTGCAAGGGTGGCCAATGGGCCCAGCTGAGGGGAGGGGGCTACAGGAACAGGGGGCCGTTTGGGGTCTGTAGGGAGAGCAGGCTGGAAAGCCAGCCCCCAGGGCTCCATAGATCGAGTTCGGAACTTTGCCAAAAACTGCAGATTTCAATCCATTGCAAAGCCAGTTCTCCAAGAGCCCCAGGCAGGAGGCAGCAGGTGAAACTCATTTCCTGGGGTTTATGCCTCCTGCTCCTCTTCAGCAGAGATGCTCCAAGGAGCCAGCAATAAATCCTGGGAAGACGGATGTGTCATAAACTCATTATCTTTCCTTCCCAGGGTCAGAGGTCATATCATTAACTTCCTGCCTACTCTCCCGTGCAGATCTGCGGTGAGGCTACAAGCCTGTTTTAGGAACGGTAAATCCATCCCCCTCTACTCTTGGAAATCAATTGGAAACCTCGTTGCTAAATTGACCCTAAACATAAAAGCTCTCAAACCACAGGCTTGTTCCAGGCCGGGACTGGTCTTCCGAGGGACGTGCCCTGAGGAGACACCATCCTGGAGTCGGACCCGGGTTCTGGCCAGAGTCGGGAGCACTGCAGGGACCAGGCAGGCCAAGCCCTGTGTCAGGGACACAGTGAACAACAGTGGGGAAACCCCAGCTGAGCCAGGCTCTGTGCTTAGCTTGCTGTCTCCTCCCCCTTGGAGGCCCATCTCCTCCACAAGTCTCTGTCAAAGGGGAGAAGGTCCACTCAGAGAGGGCAGGGGTCTCACTAGCTTCCCTTCAAGAGTCAGGCTGAGGATGGGGACCACGGCCTGGCCCTTGGTGTAACCTCAGTCCAGGAGACAAGGCTTCCTCACTGCCTCAAACACGGAGTCACAAACCCAGGCTTCTCTTTAGAATATGCCGGCTCTGAATTAAACCAAGAGATTTGTTCCCATAAGCTGACCTTGCTATTTTAGAAGAAGAGAAAACTTTTCATGTGCAGTTCAGTCAATCAGTCATGTCCGACTCTTTGCAACCCCATGGACTGCAGCACGCCAGGCTTCCCTGTCCATCACCAACTCCTAGAGTTTACTCAAACTCATGTCTATTGAGTCGGTGATGCCATCCAGCCACCTCATCCTCTGTCGTCCCCTTCTCCTCCTGCCTTCAATCTTTCCCAGCATCAGGGTCTTTTCCAATGAGTCAGTTCTTCACATCATGTGGCCAAAGTATTGGAGTTTCAGCTTCAACATCAGTCCTTCCAATGAATATTCAGGACTGATTTCCTTTAGGATGTACTGGTTGGATCTCCTTGCAGTCCACAGGACTCTCAAGAGTCTTCTCCAACACCACAGTTTAAAAGCATCAATTCTTCAGTGTTCAGCTCTTTTTATAGTCCAACTCTCACATCCACACATGACTACTGGAAAAGCCATACCTTTGACTAGACAGACCTTTGTTGGCAAAATAATGTCTGCTTTTTAATATGCTGTCTAGGTTGGTCATAACTTTTCTTCCAAGGAGTAAGTGTCTTTCAATTTTATGGTTGCAGTCACCATCTGCAGTGATTTGGGAGCCCAGAAAAATAAAGTCTGACACTCTTTTCATTGTTCCTGCATCTATTTTCCATGAAGAGATGGGACCAGGTGTCATGATCTGAGTTTTCTGAAGGTTGAGCTTTAAGCCAACTTTTTCACTCTCCTCTTTCACTTTCATCAAGAGGCTCTTTAGTTCTTCTTCGCTTTCTGCCATAAGGATGGTGTCATCTGCATATCTGAGGTTATTGATATTTCTCCAGGCAGTCTTGATTCCAGCTTGTGCTTCATCCAGCCCAGCATTTCTCATGATGTACTCTGCATATAAGTTAAATAAGCAGGGTGACAATATATAGCCTTGACGTATTCCTTTCCCTATTTGGATTTTTTTTTTTTTTTTTTTGAATTGCTATTTCTGAAGAAGAGGAAACTTTCATGTGCAGGCAGAGAATAAAACTGACCATCCTGTGTTCACAGAAATGAGGGACTATTCCTGTGAGTGCTGCTAGGATTCAAGTCTCCTTTAGGGTTCATTTCCTGTCCCCGCCCCCCCCCCCCCCCCGCCCCCGCTTTGGTAAATTTAAATTTGTCCTTTAAAAATTATCTTACTGAGATTTTCAAGATCTGGGTATTTTTTGTTTTTTTGTTTTTTTGTATTTAAGTTTTCTTGGGTTCTTGTTGAAGAGAACAGGCCAACCGTGTTTGCTGAGGGAAATGACTGGCTGATTCAGGTGGGTCAGATACAGAGAGATAGAATTTGGGAATAACCTTTGACCAGCTTCCTGCCTCAGCAGTATTCTTCACCACCAGTGGGGGCACTTTTAAAACAAAGTTGCAAATTCGTTGCTGTCTCTGCCCACAACCCTTTGATCAAGAGTGTATGGTGGAAGCTATATGACATCCAAGGCTAGATCCTAAAAGCTGCAGTGTGAGAAGTCCAACCACTCTCCAAAGCCACCACGCTCTGAGGAAGCCCAAGCCAAAGGGCTGGGCTTTGGCCAACATTCTCAGCAGAGTCCAGACTTCAAGGCTATCCCAGCTGAAGCATCTGACATGTGAGACGTGAGCATTCTCTAGAGGTTCTTAACACCCAGCTATCCAGGTTACCCCACTCTATCTGAATCTTTCCTGCTGAGGCCCAGACTTTGTAGAATAAGGATCAGACCACCCCCACTGCCTGGAATGTTAGGTCCATGAATCAAGGTAAATTGGATGTGGTCAAGCAGAAATGGTCAAGCAAGAGTGAACGTGGATATCTTAGGGTGCTGAAGCTTCAATAATTTGACCACCTAATGGGAAGAGCCAACTCATTGGAAAAGATCCTGATGCTGAGAAAGATTGAAGGCAAAAGGAGAATGGGGCAGCAGAGGATAAGGGGGTTAGCATCACCAACTCAATGGACATGAATTTAAGTGAACTCCAGGAGATAGTGGAGGACAGGGGAGCATTTTGTGCTGCAGTCCATGAGGTTGCAAAGAGTCAGACATGTCTTAGCGGCTGAAAAACAACACCACCCCCCAGTGCACCTTGTCCAAATTTTTGACTCTGATTGGCTCCTTTTTTTCATCTCTAATTTTTTGGTATACTTTTTATAATTTTATTTCATTCAAGTGTAGTTGATTTACAGTGTTGTGTTAATTTCTGATGTACAGCAAACTGATTCAGTTAGACATATCAATGAGTCAGTTCAGTCGCTCTGTTGTGTCCAACTCTTTGTGACCCCATGGACTGCAGCGTGCCAGGCTTCCCTGTCTTTCACCAACTCACGGATATACACATTCTTTTTCATACAAACTCTGGTTGTTAATTCACATGACTAAATTTGGGCGGGAGGCAATGGTAGAAGTTGCTATCTAACAGTGGATTACCAGATAATATGAAACGATATTCAAAGTGGTTTGACTCTGAGTCTCTATCTTAAACTCTCAGAAAGTTAATGTGTTTATCCTGGGAGAGGCCACCAGTGCTGAGTGTGTGTAACAAAGCACCCCAAGCCTTGAAAACCTGCAGCAGCAGCAATCTATTGTTTTATCACCCGGTGCCTGGGTAGGTGACCTCGCTGCTAGTTCCCCCTGGCCTTACCCTTGTACTGCATTCCACCTGGTCTGGAAAGTCCAACTTGGCCTCCTTCACCCTACCCCACCCCCACACCAGTAGTTGGATGTTGGCCGGAGGGCTTCAGCTCCCCACACGCCCACTTATCCTCCAGCAGTCTCAGGGCAGCATTCCAAGAGGGTAAAAACAGGTGGCTAGGCCCTGAGGTCTGCTCTGAGAAGGCATATCACATCTCTTCAGCTGAGGTCTAGGGTAAAAGCCAGCCCCAGGCTCGTGTAGACTCAAGGGGAGGAAAGGAAGACTCCATCTTGTTCTTTAAGCTTTATTTATTTATTTTCCTTCTGGCTGTGCTGGGTCTTTGTTGCTGCACGCGGGCTTTCTCTAGTTGCAGCGAACAGGGATACTCTTCACTGCGGTGCGCGTGCTGCTCAGGGCTTCTCGTTGCAGAGCACCGCCCCGAGAGCAGAGGCTCCGTAGTTGGTGGGACGCAGGCTCAGTTGCCCTGCAGCATGTGGGATCTTCCTGGACCAGGGATGGAAGCCATGTTCCCTGCGTTGACAAGTAGATTCTCAACCATCGGGGAAGCCCAGACTCCTTCTCTTGATGGAGCCAGTGGCGGAGTCGCGCTGCAAATGTGCGCGAACGGGGGGATGGGGGAGCGGTGGCCATGTTCCTACAACATGCCGCACTGAGGAAGCTGTAGGCAAGCCAGCAGGAGAAGCCTGTGTGTTCTGTGCGGAGAAAAGAGGTTCAAGAGTGAGCCTAAGACCCCCAAGGGGCTCACTTAGTCCCACAAGGCAGTGGCTCCCCGCTGCACTCCCAAGAGGAAAGAGGTCCATGCTGTCTCTCCGTGGCCCCCGCGGCCGCCCCGCCAGTCCTCCCCAACCCCTTCAACCCAGTGTCAGCGAGTAGGGGTCAAACACTCCCCTCCCTGGTGTTATGTCTGTTGAGGCAGTCCAAGGGTGGGTTGGGAAAGTATTTCTGGGCACAGAGCATTTCAGAAGGGAGTGAGTTTATTAAGAAGGAGAGTAAAGTGGGCACTGTGAACACAGCAGGCCGGCAGCTCCTGACAGGCCAGGGAGAGTGGGCAGTTTCTGTGGGTTAATAGCCAGTCTTTACAGCCTCAAGGCAAAGAAAACTCCTGCTGGAAGGTTGGCGTTAGGTGCTTGGCTGGGGCACTGTGCTTTAGTCACTCAGCTGTGTCTGACTCTTTGCAACCCCATGGACTGCAGCCCACCAGGCTCCTCTGTCCATGGGGATTCTCCAGGCAAGAATTCTGGAGTGGGTTGCCATACCCTCCTCCAGGGGATCTTCCCAAACCTGGGATCGAACCCAGGTCTCCTGCATTGCAGGCGAATTCTTTACCCTCTGAGCCACCAGGGAAACTGCTGAGGCGCTATAGGGTATTTGCTAGAGAGGGCATCTTTGCCTAACTGGAAGTCAGGGAGCTTGTTAGTGAAGATCAGGTGGGCTTTGGGCAACAGTTACAAAGCGGCTCAGTCATCTTCGGAGGTGACCTTGGTTCTGGGCTCTGCTTCTGTGGCCTTGGCACCAGGCCTGCACCTGTGGCCTGGGGCAGGCCTCCACAGTGTCTACATTTGCTTTCTATTCCAGCCCCATGGCATCCTGCCATGGACGAGTTTTCCTACAGGCAGAGAGGCAGCCCAGCTGGGTAGCTGGGGAGGTGCCCGTGACAAGGGGGCCTGAGGGGCTTTGACTGCAGGCTGGGGGTGCTGAATGAGTCTCTAATAGAGGTGAGGGGAGGCCCATTCCAAGGGGCAACCCATAGTCACTCAGTCATGTCTGACTCGTGACCCCATGGACTGCAGCCTGCCAGGCTCCTCTGTCCACAGGATTCTTCAGGCAAGAATTCTAGAGTGGGTTGTCATTCCCTTCTCCAACGGATCTTTCCAACCCAAGGATCAAACCTGGGTTTCCTGCATTGCAGGCAGATTCTTTACCAAATGAGCCACCAAGGAAGTCCCTTTAGGTAGTAGAGTAATAGCAAAACTTGTTTTAATCACATAAATGTCCGTTATACTTATCCCATTCTAAATAACCCTCCAAAGAATTTTTTTTAAATACATTTGTGGTAACTCCTTTTTTGAAAGAAAAAAAAAAATTGTACCTCATTGAAATAGTAGCTAGACCTCTTTTGTTTTATCCAAGTTTTTTCTTGATACTCTTAACTGTCCTTATTAGCATCTGTAAGGCCCATTGAGAAGACCTCAATGAAGCTTCCTACACTGTTTGTTGTGTTTTTTTTTTTTTTCATTCAAAAAAGTTCTTAGGTTAAAAGCAAAATGAAAAGCTGAGGGATGGTGTAAGGTGAGGGCAGCTTGAGGAAGGGGCTGTCTATGCTGCCCAGGAAGCTGCCCGGGGTAGGGTGAGAGAGACTCTTCCTCCCAGTTCCCACCCCGGGGATCTCCCACCAACAGTGTGTGGAGAGGGGGTTCAGATCAGTCTTGCCTAAATTTTAAGGATCTGTGAGCTGGGGGCCCAGGACTGGCCCAGCTTGGGTCAGACACCAAGTGTAGAATAAATCCTAGTGGCCAGGCAAGGGGACAGGGTCAAGTAAGACCAAGGGCACCCCTACTATCACCATCTGGAAAGGGAGGAGAGGCAGACGGCTTGAGGAGGGAGGAGAACTGGGCAAGTCCCAGTCCTCAGGAGGAGGCAGATGTGAAAACTGAGGCTAGGAGCCGAGGAACTTCCCGAGACCACCCAGCGACAAAGCAGTCGAGCTGGGACCTGAGCTAATTTCCCGCGCCTCTGCTCTAACCACTGAGCAGCAGCGCGTCAGGCTGCAGGTTTAGCAGACTCCACAAAAGCTGGAGGGGCTGCGGGGCCCCCATAGCAGACAGAAGGGCCCTGCCTCCCCGGACGCCAGAGAAGGCAGGCACTCTGCCCTGGGTGCCCCCAGCCCCTCTCGGAGGGCTCGGCCCTGTGAGCGTGTCCAGGGTGTGGCGGCTGAAATGGGGGCGCATCTCGAAGCTTCCAGACCTCACCTCCACAGCCAATACCAGCCAATTACTCCAAATAATGGGGCTGTTTGCTCAGGAAATCGAGGAGGCAGTAAACAGTTGCCAAAGTAATTAAACACAAGCAGTGAACGTGCCAGGCTTCTCAACGCCGCCAGGCGACTGCACTGCAGCCTCCCCTCTGCCGGCTGAGATGAAGCCACTGGGCTGTTTGTCTGTTGAGCTGAGCAACTGAGAGCCAGGGGATCAAAGAAAATCCAGAGGGTATGGGGTAGTGCCTTGGGAACCACTGAATATAAAACTCTTGGTTTACAGATAGGGAAACTGAGACCTAGAGGGGCAGAGAGGCCTGCCCAGGGACAGCAGGCTAGAGGCTGAGGTAGGTCAGAAATGTTCCCAGCAAATCTGGATACGTGCAAGGTCAAGGTCATGGGGTTAGGACGGAGGCTGACAGATAATGAAACTGAGGTTCTGAGAGGGTAGGTAACTTGCCCAAGGACTCACAGCAAGTGGCAGAAATAGCTGGACACGGGTCTGTTTGGCACGGGGGCTTCCCTGTGGCTCAGATGGTGAAGAATCCACCTGCAATGCAGGAGACCCCTGTTCGATCCCTGGGTGGGAAAGAACCCCCTGGAGAAGGGAATGGCAACCCACTCCAGTATTCTTGCCTGGGAAATCCCATGGACAGAGGAGCCTGGTGGGCTGCAGTCCATGGGGTCACAAAGAGTCGGCCACAACTGAGCGACTAACACTGCTACTATTCCTACTGTTTGGCATCTTAATTGCACTCTGCTGCCTGCCTCTCCTCAACCTCTGGGTCAAAAGGAGAGGGAGTGGGAGAGATCAGGGAGAGCAGATTCCCATTCCAGGCTGAGGGAGAGCAAAAGCAAAGGCACAGAGAGGGGACCCTGTTTGGTGTTCGTACCAGCTAGTCCTCTGGGTACAAGGCAAAGTCCCCCTCACCTTGCCGTGAACAGTCCAGGGAATACACAGGCTCACATAACTGAGAGGGCCTGAGACGCTCAGGGGCAAGACCGAATATCTCCCGTTTGTCCAGCCAAATCCACCCCACCCTCCCCTGTGCCCCAGAAGGATGACCTGGGTGGACTGCTGTTCCTCTGGCTTTTCCACCAAAGAAAGTGAAAGTCGTTCAGTCATGTCCAACTCTTTGTGACCCCATGGACTATACAGTCCATGGAATTCTCCAGGACAGAATACTGGAGTGGGTAGCCTTTCCCTTCTCCAGGGGATCTTCCCAACTCAGGGATGGAACCCAGGTCTCCCGCACTACGGGCGGATTCTTTACCAGCTGAGCCACTAGGGAAGCCCGTGTCCACTAGGGGGCGCCCCACAGGGAGGCTGGAGGCAGGGAGGCCCAGGTGTTCATTGCTGCTCTTCCTATGCAGGGCCACCCAGGCAGTGACTCACCCACGCACTCAGTTCCCCCAGGCAGACCTCTCCAAGCAGCCCCGTCTCCAAGTTCTGACACCTGCTCAGTCCCCTTCACCCTTCTCAGGCCCAAAAGTAGCAAAGTAGCCCCTCTGCTACTTGCCCCGGAGAGCTGAACTATCCTTTGTGGTGTCTCTCCAAACCGCTTTTTTAATTTTATTTTATTTATTTTTGGCTGCACTGGGTCTTCACTGCTGCACGTGGGCTTCCTCTAGTTGCAGTGAGTGGGGTCTGCTCTATGCAGTGTGCGGGCTTCTCACTGCAGCGGCATCTCTGGAGCACGAACTCTAGAGCATGTGGGCTCAGCAGTTGCTGTGCAGCAGCCTAGTTGCCCCGTGGCATGTGGGATCTTCCTGGACCAGGGACTGAGCCTGTGACCCCTGCGTGGGCACATGGATTCTTAACCACTGCAGCCCAGGGAAGTCCCCACACTGCTTTCATTCATGTAAATTGTCCATTTATTAAGTTTCCCTCAAGTTGCCCAATTTTGTTTCCCACTGAAGCCCAAACTCATAAAAATTGGCTTCAGGTATGGCTTGAGCCAGTGGCTCAAATGAGGACAACAGAGACCCAGGCTCTGTCCATCTCCCCCCTCCTCCTTTTTTGATACCAGCTTCATCCTCAGGCTCTCCACAGTAGCCCCCTTACCTTCCTACTCCATCCCCCACTCTACCCCACTCTCCTCTCCGATGATCCACATTCTCCCAGTCTCACCTCCCCACATCACGTACTTCAAGGAAGAGACAATCTCTTTGAGTAGCTAAATGGAAAAAACCTATTTGTTTCCCCGAAGCTGGAGCAAACCTCCATGTCTCGTTGCTTCTGATTATGTTCCCAACCAAGCCAGTAACTGTGGGCAATGGCTAACTAGCTGTAGCCAATCAAGGCCCACCCTGAAGCTAAACCACATGGTTGAGGATGAAAAAGGTGTCAGATCCAGGAGAGCCTGGACATGCTAGGGTTGGGGGGAGGGCAGTCAGGAGGCAATAGCCCAGTGGGCACTGATAGGGCCTGGCCTAGCGCAGAGCTGGAGGCAGTGAGAAGGAAGAGGTTTCAGGGAGAGATGTGCAGATGTCCGTTCCTGCATCGCAAGGACCTGGCTGAGGAACTGAATTCCAGAGGAGGCATCTGGCCCCAGGTAGCTCAGAACCTAACCTCCCAGGCCTTCCCAGACTGTGTTGATGGATAAATAGCAGCTGTAGGAAGTATGAATGCAGAGCCAGGGCCCAGCAGCCACCCACAGCTGCAAGTCATGGAGACCAGGCCACAGATGGAGAAAAATTTAACCACCAGATGGACCCAAGACAGGGTAGGAGGCTCTAGCAGTGAAAAGCTGACAGTCAGGTATGGCAAAATACTGACAGTCATATAAGACAGGGAAAAGCCCTGGACTCTGAAAATCTCACCAACCTTGACCCAGATATTGGCCCTGCCACTCATTTTCTGTGAAGCCTTAGACAAGTTACTGATCTCTCCAGATGTTGGGTTTCTGATCTATACAAAGACAGTTTAGACTTGATTAAAGGGAGCAGCTGCCCAAGTCAGATTCTGGGAGCAACGTGAGCTGCAGCTCAAAAAATCGATCCCTGAGTCAAGGAAGAAGTTCTTCGCTGCAGCTACCACACCACCCCCTGAGCTATCAGAGGGGAAGCACAGCCCTTAATTGGACTGCTGAGGTGCTGGAGACTACATGGGCCTCATTATGTATTTTGTTGAGCCTTATGTGTAAGTTGACCAGAAACCCTGTCAAAAGTATCTGGGGGCTGGAAGAGCAGGTGGTGCTAGAGGCAGCATGACAGGATGTCTCAGCAGCCCTACCCTGCTGCTGCTAAGTCGCTTCAGTCGTGTCCGACTCTGTGCAACCCCATAGACGGCACCCCACCAGGCTCCCCCGTCCCTGGGATTCTCCAGGCAAGAACACTGGAGTGGGTTGCCATTTCCTTCTCCAATGCATGAAAGTGAAAAGTGAAAGGGAAGTCACTCAGTTGTGTCCGACTCTTCGTGACCCCATGGACTGCAGCCTACCAGGCTCCTCCGTCCATGGGATTTTCCAGACAAGAGTACTGGAGTGGGGTGCCATTGCCTTCTCCGAGCAGCCCTATCCTAGGGACCTGCAAACCCAAGGACCCTTGTTAACTCAGGTCAGGTTGCTGATTGGAGCCCCTGGCAAAGGGAAGTAGTCCTTCCTGCAGGTGCTCCTCGAGGATGCAGATACCCTGCCTCCCTGACCCAGCTACCTGGCTGCACGCCATCTGACAAAATAGCTTCCAGCCTGCTAGGGGGCACTGTGGAGACTAAGCCGCAAGCGTAAGACCTCCAGGGAAGACTATGCTCTGTTATTCCCATCTTGGGTTGGGTCCACCCAGGGGCTGACCCAGAGTGTTGGAAAGACACAGCAACTCCAGCTTAATTAAATGAAAATGGAATATTCAAGAGGGAAGGCAGTCTGGCCCCACACAAGTGTTCCCTAAGCTGAATATAGTAGAGCCACGCCTTTAGGGCTCTACTAAAAGAGCACACCTTTGGGGTTTCCCCGGTGGCTCAGAGGTTAAAGCTCCTGCCCGCAATGCGGGAGACTTGGGTTCGATCCCTGGGTTGGCAACCCTCTCCAGTATTCTTGCCTGGAGAATCCCATGGACGGAGGAGCTTGGTGGGCTACAGTCCACGGGTCACAAAGAGTCTGACACGACTCAGCAACTTCACTTTCACTTGTTTGTTTAATCTTTGAACTCTTCATGAGAAATGCCTGGCTAGATGAGTTACAAGCTGGAATCAAGATAGGCAGGAGAAACATCAACAACCTCAGGTATGCAGATGATATCACTCTAATGGCAGAAAGTGAAGAGGAACCAAAGAGCCACTTGATGATGGTAAAGGAGGAGCATGAAAGAGCCAGCTTAAAACTAAATATTGAAAGAAAAAAAAAAAAAAACAAGATAATGGCATCCAGTCCCATTCATTCAGTTCAGTTCAGTTCAGTTCAGTTCAGTCACTCAGAGGTGTCTGACTTCTTGCAACCCCATGGATCACAGCACGCCAGGCCTCCCTGTCCATCACCAACTCCCAGAGTTTACCCAAACTCACGTCCATCAAGTCAGTGATGCTATCCAGCCATCTCATCCTCTGTCGTCCCCTTCTCCTCCTGCCCCCAATCCCTCCCACCATCAGGGTCTTTTCCAATGAGTCCACTCTTCACATGAGGTAGTCAAAGTATTGGAGTGTCAGCCTCAGCATCAGTCCTAAGGACCGGTCTCCTTTAGGATGAACTGGTTGGATTTCCTTGCAGTCCAAGGGACTCTCAAGAGTCTTCTCCAACAGTTCAAAAGCATCAGTTCTTCAGTGCTCAGCCTTCTTCACAATCCAACTCTCATATCCATACGTGACCACTGGAAAAACCATAGCCTTGACTAGACGGACCTTAGTCAGCAAAGTAATGTCTCTGCTTTTGAATATGCTATCTAGATTGGTTATAACTTTCCTTCCAAGGGGTAAGCGTCTTTTAATTTCATGGCTGCAATCACCATCTGCAGTGATTTTGGAGCCCCCCAAAATAAAGTCTGAGACTGCTTCCACTGTTTCCCCATCTATTTGCCATGAAGTGATGGGACCAGATGCCATGATCTTTGTTTTCTGACTGTCGAGCTTTAAGCCAACTTTTTCACTCTCCTCTTTCACTTTCATCAAGAGGCTTTTTAGTTCCTCTTCACTTTCTGCCGTAAGGGTGGTGTCATCTGCATATCTGAGGTGATTGATATTTCTCCCTGCAATCTTGATTCCAGCTTGTGCTTCTTCCAGCCCAGCATTTCTCATGATGTACTCTGCATAGAAGTTAAATAAGCAGGGTGACAATATACAGCCTTGACGTACTCCTTTTCCTATTTGGAACCAGTCTGTTGTTCCATGTCCAGTTCTAACTGTTGCTTCCTGACCTGCATATAGGTTTCTCAAGAGGCAGGTCAGGTGGTCTGTATTTCCATCTCTTTCAGAGTTTTCCACTACTTCATGGCAAACAGAGGGGTAGAAAACTGGAAGTACTGACAGATTTCTTCTTCTTGTGCTCTAAAATCACTGCAGATGGTGACTGCAGCCATGAAATCAGAAGACATTTGCTTCTTGGCAGGAAAACTATGACAAACCTAGACAGTGTGTTAAAAAGCTGAAACATTACTCTGCCGACAAAGGTCCATGTAGTCAAGGCTATGATCTTCCCAGTGGTCATGTATGGTTGTGAGAGCTGGACCATAAAGAAGACAGAGCAGCGAAGAATTGATGCCTTCAAACTGTGGTGCTGGAGAAGACTCCTGAGAGTCCCTTGGACAGCAAGGAGATCAAATCAGTCGATCTTAAGGGAAATCAACCCTGAATACACATTGGACAGACTGATGCTGAAGCTGAAAGTCAGTATTTTGGTCATCTGATGCAAACAACTGCCTCATTGAAAAAGTCCCTGATGCTGGGAAAGATTGAAGGCAGAAGGAGAAGAGGGCATCAGAGGATGAGATGGCTGGATGGCATCACCGATGTAATAGACATGAACTTGGGCAAACTTTGGGAGATGGCGAGGGACAGAGAGGCCTGGCATGCTGCAGTCCATGGGGCCGCAAAGAGTCGGACACAACTGGATGACTGAACAACAGCAACAGCCAACTGATGACTTGTTCACTGAGCAGCTGTGCAGCCCTGGCAACTCTGAAGCCCAGACTGAGAGCCAACCCCTTTTCTTAGACAACACTCATAAGAACAAGATGTTGTATTTTCAGTAACTCTTAGGCTGTGGCTAATGGCCTAGGCATCTAGTCAAGTGCACAGGAGATGGTTGGATGATATATTAAAGATACCCTGCTATGGAGCCATGAGCTCTGCAAAGCCATTGCCAGAGCCCAGCAGGACATTTATAAGCCCGTGTTGATGCCATGCTCACATGACAGTGGATGGAGCAACACAGCCCGTCAACCTGACAGCCCAGGCTGCCAGCATCACTACTGGGATCCCTCACAGGACTGGACGCTACCATCCTGCCACCATAACATAATGGCTCCAAACGTGGGTCTCCATCTGCATGGGCAGGAGGGACTGTGGACCCTGTCACCACTCTATCTGCTCGCTATGCAGGAAGAGGACTGGCTTGTATCGTGCTCTTGAGATGTTTGCTTCATGTTCAAGACGTGCTGGAATCGTAGCCCTGGGTTTCTCTGTTTCATCACCACCCACTACATCGTAGCATCCACCTGAGTCCACCACTCTGCCCTGTGGGACTTGGGGCTGGGGAATTAATGCAACTTTGCTAACATTCCTGCTGTTGGCCGTGTGGAATGGTAGACGGTCTTGCTCAGATCTAAGTCTCAGGTCCACATCTGGCACCTGGGGAGTGGTGGCAGGGTTACTCTTCACCATTCTCTATGAGGTTGGGAATCTCTCCTGACAGGCCCCCAGGGCTCGGGAACAGACAAGTTGAGCGGCGGCGGGGGGGGGGGGGGGCGGCTCTCAACACAGAACAAGAGTTGCAGGAACTGTACTCTGGGCACCTTCAAGGATTCTTTCTCCACCCATCTCTCTTGTTTCTGCTGCATTCAGAAAAGAGAGGCCTGCGTTCAGCAAAGTGGTCTCACTTTCTCCCATCAGACCCATAAGGATAAGTAAGGTGACCCCTGTTATGCCCAGAGTCCGAGTCCCCAAAACTGAGAGAATAAGACCTCCACAGCAATGCAAAAGCATAAAGGGGTTTTATTGCCAGCTCGAGCCAGGGCTCCCATCTCATCCAGGGCAGTGGAGTCTTGACGAGAGCCCCAAGCCCAGATTTACAGCAGTATTTATAAGTTTAGAACAAAGACAGGGAGTTGGCAAGGGTTGATTGGCTGCAGGGGTTTCCTGATATTTACTGATTGGCCAGTCATCATCTCTCTGATTGGCCAGAGTTACCATCCCCGGAAGCCCCAGAAGCCTGACTCAGGAATTATTTTTGGCCTAGTGCACCTCTCTGAGCCTGTCATGGCTCTGGTGAGGTTGTAACAACCCCAAGCAGGGCTTTCAGTTCCATCATCCCAGAGATAAAGAGTTTCTCCCACTTGCTCCAGTGGAAAGTCTCAGGGAGGGCTCTGATTGGCCCATCTCTGAGTCAATCAGTAGGACCCAGGATATAGTATTCTGATTGGTCAAGCCCAAGTCACATGTCTGTTGCTGAGCAGGGTGAAGTCAAGTTAAGGAATTGAGGGCCCTCAGAATCACATGGGTCTGATGGAGGTTCTCACAGAGTGGAAGAGATGCTATCGGCAGAAGAGGGGAGGGGGATACAAAGGCAAACATTCTACTCACCCCTCACACACTCACACTCTCAGAGTCTGTTCCTCTTCACCCTTTAAGACTCAGCCCTGCCTTCACCTGTATCAGGAACCTCCCTGGCCCCCTTGAGACTGTCAGAAGGCCCTCTTCTGTATCCCTGTAGCATCCTGCCCTTGCCATGACATCCCCACCAGCTGGTGCAAGTGGATATCCCCACACACACACACACACATCCTCCCAACCACCCACCCCCCTAACCACAGGGACTCCTGGAGGGCAGGGTCCTGCACAGCCACCCCTGGCATAGCAAAGACATCAGAAGCAGCTGTTGGGTGAACAATTTGTTGAACTACTGACTTTCTAAGACTCTCTAGTAGAGTAGACTGAAGTCCTCCCAGTGACTGGTCAGTCTGGGCCAGTCAATCTGAAACCTAGCCAGTTCCCAGGAAGAGCAGGGAAGCAAAGTGTGTAGAGCTGATTCTGCAGGTGACCCACGGGGCAGTTCTGGTCCCTCTACCCAAAAGGTGACATGGCCAGGAGCTCTGTATCACCAGGAACTGTCCAAGAACTCGGCCACACACAGCAAACTACTGGACAAAGAAAAGTGTCCCTCCAGTGGTAAAATAAATCTGCCTGCCGATGCAGGAGACAAAGGAGACATGGGTTCAATCCCTGGGTTGGGAAGATCTCCTAGAGAAGGAAATGGCGACCCACTCCAGTATTCTTGCCCGGAGAATCCCATGGACAGAGCAGCCTGGCAGGTTACAGTCCATGGGGTCACAAAGAGTGCGACACATCTGAGCAGCCCTCTTGTCTCATGCTGGTTGTTTGCACAAACGTCCACCCAGGACCTGCAGCCCACATCTTTCCCAGTCCCCTGGGAACTCAGGCAAGAGCTAGCCAGGCAAACTCTTCAATTCAGCAACTCCACACGTAGGTGTCGATACCAGAGACAAACTCCCACATGCACACAGGAAGGCATGAACAAGGAGGTTTGTTGCAGTCATTTTTATAGGAAAAAAAAAAAAAAAAAACCTAAGTATCCATAGGGAAATGATTTAGGAAGGGAGCAAGGGAAGGAGGAGATCTAAATAATTGAATATGACCCAAGCCTTGTGAAAAAGAATGAGGTAGCTCAGTTTGTGCTGACATGGGAAAATGTCATTTATTTTAAATGCTAAAATGCCAGAGAACAAAACAACACATGTAGTATGATACCTTTAATGCTTTTTAAAATGCACAGAGCAAACACACATAGCTCAGTATACATTTATATGTTCAGAAATGCATATCTAAATAGTCTGTAAGGATTACTTACGACACTGATAACAGTATCTATGTGGAAGAGATTAGAAAAAAAAATGGAGATGATTATAGAGAAGGATGAAACACAGCACTTTTCTTTTATCTGAATTCGTCAGCATAAAACAATAAGAAAATCTGTGCACAGCATTTGTATAATTAAAAATAATTTTAAGTGAATGGGGGAAATGACAGGATAAGCTTATTGCAACATTGTTATAATAGCAGATAAGCCAAAAGCAACCTAGATATTCATGTATAGGGAACTAACTAAATAAGTGATGGTGCCTATGGCAACAGAGCACCAGGCAGCGAGGGAAAGAATGGAGCAGGTCCATGTGGGAAGATGTTCTCAAATGAAAAAGCAACTTGAAAGCAGTGTGTATTGTGGTGATCTCATTTTTGCTATAGAAAGAAAATTTAGAATATACATTAAAATGCATGCCATATTATAAAGAGTGGAACTTCGGAATCATGCAGAGCTGGGTTGAACTCTCAGCTATGTCTTACTTCTAGAGTGGCTTGGGTAGATCACTCCACATCTCTGAACCTCAGCGTGGCCACCTCTTTCATGGAGGACTAATTGAAAGAAAATATCCAAAATGTTTGTCACGGCAGAGACAAGAGAGCAAATTCATAACTTTATTTTGTTGTTATTGTTGCAGTGTTTCATCTAGAAAGCATACTTGGGGCGAAGGGAATATAGTGATTTTGTTCAGTCAGTCCTAAAGGAAATCAACCCTGATTATTCACTGAAACAATGAATAATTCTTATTCATTCCAACTGATGCTGAAGTTGAAGCTTCAGGACTTTGGCCACCTGATGCAAAGAGCCAACTCATTGGAAAAGACCCTAATGCTGGGAAAGACTGAAAGCAGGAAGGCGAAAGGGATGGCAGAGGATGAGATGGTTGGATGGCATCATTGATTCAGTGGACATGAGTCTGAGCAAACTCCAGGAGATAGTAAGGGACAGGGTGGCCTGGTGGGCTGCAGTCCCCGGAGTTGGACAGTCATACACAATTGAGCTAAATAATTCTTTTTGAATGACCTTTATTGAGGTAGAATTGAAATGCAATAAACTGAACATATTTAAAATATAAAATTGGATAAATCTTGACATATGTGCATATCCATGAAATCGTCACCACAATCAAGATAATGAATATAATCCATCACCACCAGCAGGTTCCTCGTGCCCTTTTGTAATCCACCCATTGTGGTCCTCAGCCCCAAGCAAGCACTGATTTGCTTTCTGGCCCTATAGACTAGTTTGCATTTCCTAGAATTTAATGTAAGTGAATTCACCCAATATGTGTGCTTCTTAATTTACTCCTTCCACTCAGCATAGTTATGTGGTGATTTAGCCATGTTGATAAAGGTATCAAGAGTTCATTCCCTTTCACTGCTGAGGCGTATAACATTGTCAGATCTCTATAAACCTTTTGTTAGATTCATCGATAAGTATTTCATATTTTTAAGCCATTGTAAATAGGAGATATGAATTCAAGTTTCTGATTGTTCGTTGCTATTGAAATAATCTTTCTAAAATTTGTTAATATGGTGAATTACATTTATACTTCTATAATAGACATAGGGTTATTCAAGTTATCTATTTCTTCTTGACTGAGTTTTGGTCGTCTGTGTCTCTAAAGGAATTGGCTCATTTCATCTAACAAATTTATGTGCATAATTATTCATAGTATTTCCTTGTTATACTTATGTCTATAGGCTTAACATTCCTGATTTTGATTTTTTCTATTATCTCTCTCTCTCTGTCTTTCTGACCTAACTAGAAACTTGCCAATTTTATTTATCTTTTCTGAAAACCAGCTTTGGGTTTCATTATTTCTATTAATTACCTGTTTTCTATTTCATTCATTTATGCTTCAGTTTTTATTATTTTCTTCCTTCTGCTTGCTTTAAGTTTAATTTATTCTTCTTTCTCTAATTTCTTAAGGTTATTTTTAAAGTGTTCTTTCCTCCTAATATATATAATCATGCTATAAATTTCCCTCCTAAACATTGCTTTAGCTTCATCTCACAAATTTTGATGTAGTTTTATTCTTACTTAGTTCGAAATACATTTCCGTTTTCCTTAAGATTTCTGCTCTTTTGATCCATGACTTATTTAGAAGTATGTTGTTTAATTTTCATATTTGGAGAGTTTCTGAAATCTTTCTGTGGTTGATTTCTAGTTTAATTCCACTGAAGCCAGAG
Source organism: Ovis aries (assembly GCF_016772045.2). Lineage (NCBI taxonomy): Eukaryota > Metazoa > Chordata > Mammalia > Artiodactyla > Bovidae > Ovis > Ovis aries. Next base: position 237,720,712 of record NC_056055.1, read on the forward strand.
AACTTATTTTCCATAATTTGTTCTTTTTTGAATTAGTTTTGTTTTTTGGTCCTAGACACCATCTATCTTTGTGAATGTGTCACACGTACTTGAGAAGAACGTGTATTTTGCTGCTGTTGGGTGGAATATTCTATAAATGTCAATCCGTTAAGTTAGTCAATAGTGTTGTTCAGATCATCTATATCTTTACTGGTCTGTGTCAATTGTGGATCAGTTTCACTTAACTTTCTTTTCTCCTCATTATCTGATCTCATTGTTTTCCTGCCTGTTTGCATGCCGCGTAGTTTTTGATTGGGTGACAGACATTGTAAATTGTATCTTCTTGGATGCAGGACATTTCTGTATCTTTTTTTTTTTTAATACCTTCCCTCTCTTAATGAATGAAGTACCACCCTCGATGCTGCAGGACTTCATGCTTTCTGAGGATAACTGTTTTACTGGTTTGTTTGGCTTTTGCTCTGGGGTTTTTTTATTTTCCCCACAATAGGAAGCATGTGGTATCTTAGCTCTCCAACCAGGAGTCAAACCCGCTTCCCTTGTAGAAATGCTAGACTTTAAGTGCTAGACCACCAGGGAAGTCCCCATTTTTGTATCCTTGTGCATAATTTTCTGCTTTGTTCTAGGATGCAGCTAAGTTACTTTGAAACAATTTGATCTTTTCAGTTCAGTTTAGTTCAGTTCGCTCAGTCGCATCCAACTTTTTGCGACCCCATAAATTGCAGCACTCCAGGCCTCCCTGTCCATCACCATCTCCCGGAGTTCACTCAGACTCACATCCATCGAGTCCGTGATGTCATCCAGCCATCTCATCCTCTGTCATCCCCTTCTCCTCCTGCCCCCAATCCCTCCCAGCATCAGAGTCTTTTCCAATGAGTCAACTCTTCTCATGAGGTGGCCAAAGTACTGGAGTTTCAGCTTTAGCATCATTCCTTCCAAAGAAATCCCAGGACTGATCTCCTTTAGAATGGACTGGTTGGATCTCCTTGCAGTTCCAGGGACTCTCAAGAGTCTTCTCCAACAGCACAGTTCAAAAGCATCAATTCTTTGGTGCTCAGCCTTCTTCACAGTCCAACTCTCACATCCATACATGACTACAAAAAAAACATAGCCTTGACTAGACGGACCTTTGTTGTCAAAGTAATGTCTCTGCTTTTGAATATGCTATCTAGGTTGGTCATAACTTTCCTTCCAAGGAGTAAGCGTCTTTTAATTTTATGGCTGCAATCACCATCTGCAGTGATTTTGGTGAAAAATAAAGTCTAACACTGTTTCCACTGTTTCCCCATCTATTTGCCATGAAGTGATGGGACCAGATGCCATAATCTTCGTTTTCTCAATGTCGAGCTTTAAGCCAACTTTTTCACTCTCCTCTTTCACTTGCATCAAGAGGCTTTTTAGTTCCTCTTCACTTTCTGCCATAAGGGTGGTGTCATCTGCATATCTGAGGTGATTGATATTTCTCCCAGCAATCTTGATTCCAGCTTGTGCTTCTTCCAGCCCAGTGTTTCTCATGATGTATTCTGCATAGAAGTTAAATAAGCAGGGTGACAATACACAGGCTTGACGTACTCCTTTTCCTATTGGAGCCAGTCTTCAGGCCTTGCTTAATCTTTGTTAGAGAGTCCCAGAGGAGGGTTCAATCCAAGAATAGCTCTTCCCCCATTCTACTTTGTGTCATGGTAGTCATGCTGCTGCTAAGTCACTTCAGTCGTGTCCGACTCTGTGCAACCCCATAGACGGCAGCCCACCAGGCCCCCCCATCCATGGGATTCTCCAGGCAAGAACACTGGAGTGGGCTGCCATTTCCTTCTCCAAAGCATGAAAGTGAAAAGTGAAAGTGAAGTCCCTCAGTCGTGTCTGACCCTCAGCGACCCCGTGGACTGCAGCCTACCAGGCTCCTCCGTCCATGGGATTTTCCAGGCAAGAGGACTGGAGTGCGGTGCCACTGCCTTCTCCCATGCTGGTCATGAGGTTTCCCAGTGTGGCTGGTGGGAGCAGGTGCGATTCCCAGCCCTGTGTGAGAGTGTGGCACTGTTATCTGGATGAGATTTTCCCCAAACCACAGGTGGGTTCCTCACATGTTTGTCCTGATTAGAACTCAGTGGAAAACTCAAGAGGTCCCTCTGCAGACCTCTGAATACCTCTCTGTGCATCTCCCTCTTTTCCGGTCCTCTGTCCATTGAACCCTCACCACAGTGGTCTCCAGAGACCCTCAGCTTCATCTCCTTGTGCTAGGGGGTCCTCTGTGCCCTGTTCGGGCTCCCCTACTCTGCATTACATCCAGCTGAAAACTCCCTCAAGGGACTAAGCTAGTGCACTTGTAGGGCTCACTTCATTTGTTTCCTGCCTCTCAGAGATTACTGTTCCTCCTTGTCTGATATCTGGCATCCTGCTGAGGGCTGTTTTATATATATTTGCCCATGTTTTTGGTTCTTCTAGGTGGCAGGAAAAAAAAATCCAATTCCTGTTACTCCATCTCAGCCAGAAGCAAGGTCCTTCTCTTCTGTTCTTTATATACTTTTATACTGTGTGAATTTTAACAGCATGCTTAGATTATTCTCTATTAAGACATACAATTAATATTAAGATGAAGTGAGGGAATAACCCCAGCCTAGCAGTTGCCTGTGAAGTGTCCCCTCTGCTGAACCCTATATGCTTGCATCACCCTGAATTGGGGATCCTGGGGCCAGCATGCCGGCCATGGCTGGCTTCAGCTTCCGGCAAATGTGCCTGCCCGTCTCCATTCTCATCTCAGGAAAATTGCTTTTAATTCTACAACAGTGATCGTGGGAAAGTAGACAAGAAATGAGCCAGGTCCTGAGAGCATAGTGAGACAGGCTAAGGCCATTCCTCCCTGGCAAGGGCTGCGAAGACAGTGGCACGCATTCTCATACTGCTCACACATGCCCTGTGATTTAATATATAGTGGAAATTTCTCCAGCTGCCTGTGGTCAGGGCTCCAACCACATGAAACTGTGCAGATAAAAACCCAAGCAAAGGGCACTGAGACCTTGGCTCCCTGACATCTTGCCACTGGCTCGGCCAGAGCCCAGCTGGCACATTAAATTGCCAGAGTCAATAATGAGATGCTGCAGGCACTGAAATAAAGGGGCGAGAGGGAGAAGGATTGGGAGCGGTGCAGAATGGATTCTTCTCTGAGAGTCCCGTGGTCCTGTCGCTGTTGCTTTTGGCCAGAAGGGGCATCAGGTGAGTCCGAGGAGGCTCCATCTGATTGTGAAGCAGGAAATTCAGGTGACTGGCAGCATGGCCAGGCACTGACTCCACAGAAACGCAGACAGCCGCTCTGTGGACTTTTGACCTGCAAGGCACAGGTCACTTTTGTAAAGGAGGAAGCCTCAATGAGCTCAGCTGTGTGGTGAAAGCTAAAAAGGTCCAGTCCACGCACTGAGTACCTACCGTGTGTCTGGCCAATGCAGCCCCCAGGGACACAGCAGTGACAGGACAGGTGAGGCCCTTGTCCATGAACAACCATCAGGATAAACAACAGCTACTACTAAAATAATAATAACATCGTCATTCCTTGGTAGCTTACTTCCTGCCCTGCTCTGTGCTAAGCACTCCACATACATTTTTTTTTCCCCTCATTTAACCTTCGCAGATACCCTCTGAGGTAGAATTTTACAGGAAAACGGAAGCTGAGTTTTGGAGCAGTTGAGATGTCACCCACTATGACACGCTTTGTATAAGGAGCTTCTGGGTTTGAACCCAGATCTCCTCTGTCCCCAGAGCCCACTCCCAACCCCTGTAGGAGTGGCATCTCTCACTCTCTGGAACTGCTCTGGGGCCTGGGGACCTGAGTGCCAGTCCCAGTAGGGTGCTCTGTGGCCATGAACCCTGGTATGATTGATTAGGCCACCCCAGCCCTGAGAACACACTGGACATTTTCTGACGGCTCATCAATTCAAGAGGACGTTTTCTAGTTACCGTTTTTGACAAGCTTGTGTGTGTGCGTGCTCAGCCACTCAGTCATGTCCAAGTCTTTGTGACCCCATGGACTGTAGCCCACCAGGATCCTCTGTCCATGGAATTTTCCAGGCAAGAATACTGGAGTGGGTTGCCATTTCCTGCTCCAGGGGGCCTTCACACCGGCGTCTTTTGCGTCTCCTGCATTGGCAGGTGGATTCTTCACCACTGTATCCTCTGAGGGCTCCTTCAGTTCAGTTCAGTTCAATTCAGTCGCTCAGTCGTGTCCGACTCTTTGTGACCCCATGAATTGCAGCAGGCCAGGCCTCCCTGTCCAAACGTGTCTCTAAAGCTGGTCTTTTTCCAGTGCTGAGATTTCAACCCCTACGTCTCCTACCTTTCCTCTGACTCCAGAGCTAATCAGGCATAGAGGCCTGGAGTCTCTTGAGCAGGTCCATAGGTTGGGAGAGGGCCTGACAAGGGGCAGTGATGATTCTAGAGGGGTTGCCCTGGGCTTAGCTGTCTAACACCCGAGAGACTAAGCTTTGAGCTGGCAAGGTGCGGGTGAGAGAGGAAACTGAGGAAACCAGGTTTGAGACCTTAAGACTCAGTGTCCTCATCTGTAAAATGGGGATAATGAAGTTCAAACTGGAGTGTGATATGATAATATGGGAAGAAACACGGAGCCCCAGGCAACAAGAGAAAAGCAACTAATCATATACAAAGCAATCCCTGTTTCCTTTGCATCATCAGCTGATTTTGCAGCAGAAACTTTATAGGCCAGAAGGGAGTGACAGGATAAAGTGCTGAAAGAAAAACACTTAAAGCCTAGAATACTCTACCCAGCAAGTTTGTTATTCAGAATTAAAGGATAGAGAGTTTCCCAGACAAGCAAAAGGAGTTCATCGCTAATAAACCTACGCAAAGCATGGTAAAGGGTCTTCTTTAGGTGGAAAAGAAAAGGCCACAGTTTGAAACAAAAAAATATTGGGGTGACAAAAAAATTTGTTTTTTTTTTTTTCCCATAAGATGGTACAGAAAACCTGAATGAACTTTCTGGCCAAGCCAATCTATAAAAGAAACACGAAGCCCCATCTTCTTCGTGGAGCAGATGCTTGGAAAATGTTAGGCTTTTTTTTTTTTTTTTTTTTTTTGCTGTGCTCACACCTCCTCCCAGCAAAGATAAAGGCATTTGGAGAATTATTTGGAATTTTTTCATGCAAGGGATAGAAAACCTAATCTGAGCTTACTTAGGGGGGAAAAAAAAAAAAAAAGCATTTATTGGATGCAGTAACTGGAAAATGCACAGGGAGTTCCGGTTTCAGACCTGACTTTATCCAGGGATCCACATAAAGCCCCCAGGACCTGGTTTCTCTCTCCTCCATCCCTCACTTCCAGTTCCTCTGGTCTGGCTGCATCCTCAGACACACCCTTCACTAATGGCAACAAGATGGCTGCAGCAACGGTGCGTCTGTTCTGAAAGTCAAAAGAGTTTCTCTGGTCGACTTTACCTAGAGAAGTCCTAGAGTCACTTTGATTTCCTCCCTGATCTTTATGATTTCCTTTCTTCAGCCTCCTTTAAATTTAATTTTCTCTTCTTTTCCTAGTTTCTAAAGGTACCAGCATCAGTCACTGACTTTAGATCTTTCTGGGTTTGTATACATTTTTGGATGCTATTCATTTTCCTCTGTATACTGCTTTAGGAGCATCCCACAAATTTTAGTATGATATGCTTTAATCTACATTCAATTCAAAATGCTTTCTAATTTCACTTTTGATTTTCTCATTGGCCCATGGGTTATTTAGAAATATTTTAAGAAGGAAAAAGAAAAGGAAACTCATAGATGCAGGGAACAGATTGGTGGTTACCAGAGATAGGGGTAGGAGTGAGTCAAACAGGTGAAGGGAGTCAAAAGGTACAAACTTCTAGTTATAAAATAAATAACTCATGGAAATACAATGTACAGCATGGCAAATATAGTTAATAAAACGGTATTACTTGACTTCCCTGGCAGTCCAGTGACTGGGACTTTGCCTTCCAGTGTGGGGGTGTGGGTTTGATCCCTAGTCGGGGAACTAAGACCCTACATGTCTTGTAGCCAAAAAAACAAAACATAAAAACATGCAATATTGTAACAAACTCAATAAAGACTTTAAAATGGTCCACATCAAAAAAATCTTTAAAAAAAAAAACACTGTATTTCATATTGAAAGCTGCAGAGAACGTAGATCTTGAAAGTTCTCATTACACGAAGAAAAATCTGTAACTATATATGACGGTGGAAGTTCACCCAACTTATTGTGGTGATCATTTTGTGATATATACAAATATCAAATAGTTATGTCATACACCTGGAACCAATGCAGTGTCTGCCAATTACATATCCGCTTTGAAAAAAGAAATGTGGTTTTTTTGGTGGGTTTTCCACGGAATTTTCTAATTTAGTTTCTAATTTAGTTCCATTGTGGTCAGAACATACTTTGCATAACTTAAATCTTTCAAAGTTTATTGAGAGTATTTAACAGCCCAGAGTAAGATATATTTTGGTAAATATTCAATGTGCACTTGAAAATAATGTATATTTTGTGGTTTTGGGGTGGAGTGTTTTGTGATTATCAGTTAGGTCAAGCTAGTTAATTGGTTGCTATTGTTTAGTCGCTAAATCCTGTCTGACTCTTTGTGACTCATGGACTGTAGCCCACCATGCTCCTCTGTCCATGGGATTTCCCAAGCAAGAATTACTGGAATGAGTTACCATTTCCTTCTCCAGGGGATCTCCCTGACTCAGGAATCGAGCTCAAGTCTCCTGCACTGACAGGCATATTCCTTCCCACTGAGCCAATAAGGGAAGCCCACTCTAGTTAATGGTGTCTTTCAAGTCTTTTATAGCTTTACAAAATTTCTGTCCACTTGCTTTATCAATCATTAAGAGAGTGATATCAAAACCTCTGATGATAATTGTGGATTTGCCTATTCCTCCTTGAAATCCTGTCAGTTTTTGTCTCATGTATTTTGAAACTCTCTTATTAAGGACATAAAAGCTTATGACTCTTAAGTCTTCTTTATCATCATGAAATGTCCTTTATTGCTGATATAGTCTATGCTCTGAGATCTTTTTTTAAGGTAAATATGGCCACTGTAGATTTGTTTTTGATTAGTATTAGCATGGCATGTATTTTCCAGGCCCTTTTATGTTTAAGCTATTTGTTTCTTTATATTCAAAGTGCTGAACTGAACTGATTCATAGTATACTTCTTTAAATATAGCAGTGTGGTGAGATAGTTGGATGGCATCACCAACTCAATGGACATGAGTTTGAGCAAGCTCCAGTAGGTGGTGATGGACAGGGAAGTATAGCATGCTGTAGTCCTTGGGGTTGCAGAGTTAGACACAACTGAGCAACTGAACTAAACTGATTCAAACTACACTTCTTTAAATTTATCTGTGTGTACATGTCAATCCCAAACTCCCAATTTATCCCTCCCCCTTTTCTTCCCCCTTGGTAACCATAAGTTCATTCTCTAAGTGCATGAGTCAGTTTCTATTTTCTAAATAAGCTCATTTGTATCAATTTTTGATTCCACATATATGTGCTGGGAGCCAGCACAGGAGATCCCACCCATGACAAGGTCATGTGGAAGAGAACTGTTAAGCAAGGCTTCAGGACTCGCGGGCCTCCCTAGACCTGCTCGAGCATCTACCCCAAAACTAGAATCTGTCTGTCTTACTATTTTGTGCCTTTCACCAACTCTCCTGACATACATGGGGCTATCCCCGACCACCTTTCTGTGGAGAAAATCAACTTAGGGCTCTAGCTAATAAGTCTTCTGGACATGAGAGGAATATTTCCATTCAAACCCCCTCTGTTAGCATTCTAGCTTGCTTGGCAGGTTTATCCAGACTCTTGCAGCTACGCATATGAATATTCACAGCCTCCCAACTGTGAGAGGCATGGGAAGCCTAAAACATAGAGCCTTTCAAAGAGTTAAAAGTTATTTGGGTAGTGCTGGTGTAGGATTTCATTATTGGGCCAATGCTTGTTGCTAAGTTCCCATCTCTCTTATCCACTGTGCACCTTGGAGTGTATTAGTTAATATAGTTGGAATGTAAGAAAAAAAATTAACCACATCAGACCTTTGAGCTAACTGGTTCTTTCTTTGTTGTAACTCACTGCACCTTTGCCCCGTGAGAAATGTAACTCTGTTTAGCATTTTCTGAGGCTGACATAGATTAGAAATATAAAGAAAAAACATTTCAAGGGAAAATAAGTTTTCTGGCTGAGCAGCCTTTATCAAAAGAGGGTCATAAAATGTTCACAGGCCTCCAAGGCCAGAAGGTAATGTATACAACATTTGTTTATAGGAAAGATATGCAGAAAAAATCCTGGTTTTGATAAAGACAAAACAGATGCAATGTTTGGGCTGACTCTGTATGACTTTGCATCTTTCATTTCCCTCTATGTACAAGTTAAGGTATAAAAGTCCCTTTTAAAAATAAAGTAGTGGGCCTCGCTCAGTGAAGAAGCTTGGTCAGTCCGTGTTTTTCTTTTTCTCTCTTTCTTTCTTTCTTCCTCTCTCCCTCTCCCTCCCTCTCTTTTTCAGGCTGATCCCTTGGAACACAGAGGCTCTCTGCGTTCACTTTCCTGCCTGGGCTTCTAAGACTTTATTAGCTTTCTGTGTAAACCAAGGAATATCAGCCTCTTTCTCTCCTCTGTTTTCTTATCTACAACATTCTTTCCTTATCTGTCTCTAAATCATTCGCCAACGCCATTTCTTCTTTGGGTTCCCCTGGATCCTGTGGGGGCTGGACCCTGGCATATATGCAATATTAAATATTTGTCTTTCTCTGACTTACTTCACTTAGTATGATAATCTCCAGGTCCATCCAAGTTGCTGCAAATGGCATTATTTCACCCTCTTTAATTGCTGAGTAATATTCCATTGCACATATATATATTACATATATTACATATATGCAAATTATATATATATATATATAAAAATATAAATATATAATATGCCATGTCTTCTTTACTCACTCCTCTGTTCTTGGACATTTAGGTTGCTTCTATGACTTAACTATTGTAAACAGTGCCATACTGAATATTGGGGTGTATGTATCCTTTCAGACCATGTTTTTCTCCAGATATATGCCCAGGATTAGGATTGCAGTTTTTCAAGGCACTTCATACTGTTCTCTGTAGTGGCTATACAAATTCACATCCCCACCAACAATGTAGGACAGCTCCCTCTCTCCACACCCTCTCCAGCATTTATTGTGGCTTTTTTGATGACAGACATTTCGACTGGTGATGTTTCATTGTAGTTTTGATTTCCACTTCTCTAATAATTAGCAATATTGAACATCTTTTCATGTGCCTTTGGCCATCTGTATGTCTCCTTTGTAGAAATGTCTATTTAGGTCTTCTGTCCTTTTTTTTATTCGATTGTTTGTTTTTTGGACATTGAGCTGCTTGCAAATTTTGGAGATTAATATCTCATTGGTCTCATCATTTGTGAATATTTTCTCTCATCCTGTGGGCTCTTTTCATTTTATTTGTGGTTTCCTTTGCTGTACAAAAGCTTTTGAGTTTATTAGGTTCCATTCGTTTATTTTTGTTTGTATTTCTATTACTCTGAGAGAGAGATGGAAAAAGGTATTGCTGTGATTTATGTCAAAGAGTGTTCTGCCAATGTATTCCTCTAAGAGTTTTACAGTATCCAGACCTACATTTAGGTTTTTAATCAATTTTGTGTTTTTTTGTGTGTATGGTGTTAAATGTCCCAGTTTCTTTTTTTACATGTAGCTGTCCAGTTTTCCCAGCACCATTTATTGAAAAGACTGTCTTTTCTCCAATGCATAGTCTTGCTTCCTTTGTTGAACATTGCTTGACCATAGGTGTGTGGAATTATGTCTGAGCTTTCTGCCTTGTTCCATTGATCTATACTTCTGTTTCTGTGCTACTACCACACTGTTTTGATGACTATAGCTTTGTAAAATAGTCTGAAGTCAAGAAGCCCGATTCCTCCAGCTCCATTTTTCTTTCTCAAGATTGCTTTGGCTATTCAGGGTCTTTCGTGTCTCCACAAAATATCTATATTTAAAATAGATAACCAACAAGGACTTACTGTGATAAATAAAGTGTACTTCTTGTAGGCAACATACAGTTGAATCAGTATGAAACCACCATGACAATCTTTACCTTTTGATTGAGATGATTAGACCATTTATATTTAACATGATTATTGATATAATTAGGCTTAAGTCTCTTATTATGTTATTTGTTTTCTATTTTTCCAACTGTTTTTTCCTTTTGTCTCTCTTTCTGCCTTTTTTTGAACTGAGCTTTTTGTGATCCCGTTTTATCTTATTTCTTGATGTATTAGGAGCCATCTCTTCATCATGCTAGCAGTTTGCTTTAGTGGTTTGAATATGTATAGAATACATATTCAACTGATCACAGTCTGTCTTCAAGCAGTATCACACTACATCATGTATAGTATGAGAAGCTTATAACAATGTTGGGTTTTTTCCACCCTTTCTGGCTTCTGTGCTATTTTTTCTCATACATTTTATCCTATGTGTGTTGTAAAACCTACAAAACATTGTCATTACTTTTGCTATAAAACCAGTCAGTTATCTTTAAAGAGATTTAAATAATAAGAAAAAAAAAGTCTTTCATTATTTACTCATGTATTTAGCCATCTCCAGATATCATCATTCTTTGTGTGGATTCCTGTTTCCATGTGGTGCTGTTTTCCTTCTGCCTGAAGGACTCCCCTTAACATTTCTCACAGTATAAGTCTACTGGTGACAAGTTTTTCTGCTGGTCCTTGGGTATTTTGCACCCAGAAGCCCAATGCCACAATTTCCCAAGGTTGGCAGTCTCCAAAAATTCAAAGTGAATCAACATTTCCCGTCAGTCTGAGTTAAGAGCATGGAGGGCTGCATATCAACACTCTAGGAGCACTATGCCTTGGTCATACAGGTTCCTCTTTATGTTTAAGTCAGTAGGGGACCCTTAGAGCTGATGCTCTTGGAGGCAGATAGAAAGAGTGAGGAGAACGCACTGTGTGCCAGGCACTGTGCTAAGTGTTACACATACCTCATAAGGTGTAAAGAGGGTGAGATGAACCCAGCACCTTATGCATGTCATATTTCAGCAACAGGTAGCTGTTAGGATGAACTTCCTCAATCCTGTTAACATCATGGAGCAGGCATTCTGATTCCTGAGTTACAGGTCAGTAGGCCAGGCTTAGAGAATTGAATCAGTGAGAAAACTGGGATTCAAACCCAGATCAGTCTGTCTCCAAAGCCTGGGCTCTACACCTGCTCTATCCCAGCCTTCTCGGGCAAGGAGCTGGCAGGGACAGGGCAGGGCTGAGCTCCAGGCCATTGAGTCCACGGCCAGAGGAATCACAGAAAAAAAATATCCGGGAGAGTGGGGCTGCTCTGAGCCAGATCTTGCTCAGGAATCAATCTGAAGAGTCCAGGCAGGGGTGAAAAGAGGCCCTGGCAACAGCAGCAGGGTGGCGGGGGGTTGGTGGGGTGGCGCAGGGTGGGAAGGCACTCAAAGCTGGGTCTGGGACTGTTTGCACAGAAACCCAACACATTCCACCTAACCAGATTTGTACCCAGGACACGGAGAGCTTGGCAGCACATTTGATCTTTTTCTTCTAACAAATCAGTATGTTTTTGCCTCAGCTGAGCAGTGTGGAAAGTACAATGTGTGCAGCCATCAGAGGCATAAAAACTCAACTCCAGTTCTGCAGGTTTTATTGGTCTCACCTATGGTTGCCCAGGGCCACCCCCAACACACACACTCAGAGGTCACCCAGGGACTGGCTATGTGCTCTCAAAACCCTGTGCTTCGATCCTCAAAACAATTAACATCTGTTTTCTCTTTATTCCTTTTTTTCCTTTCTTTTTCTCCTTTTTTCTCCTTTTTTCTTTCCCTCCTTTTCCCTTGGTGCTTGTCATCTTTGAGGAGAGTGAGATCAGTACTTAATTCCTCATCACAGAGCTCAGAGATGAAAGTTTTCAGGAAGACAAAAAAAAAAAAAAAAGAAGAAGAAAAGGCACTAGCGGTGATTAACACTGCCCTGTTCTCTGGGACTTATTCCAGGGTGTATGTTTCTTTTTAAAGAGCTTTAGCATGGGAGACGCTGGGAGGCCAGCCCATGGATTAGCGGATACCCCATCAAGCAAAGCGAGAATTCAAAGGAAAAGAGGGTTGCCAAGCTAGGACAACAGGAGAGAGTGAGCCTTGAGGAAGAATTAAAAAGACTTCAGGTGGGGGCTGGAGCTAGTCTGCCCCACCCCCAACACTACCAGGACAGCTGGATTCTTGGGGGCTGGTGCAGGAGGCAACAAGGGCATCTGAATCACTTCTGCCAAGTTTGCAAGACTGTTTCTGTTGTAAACCCTGCCTAATTTTCTTTCCCTGCAACCTCCCATTACGCTGTGTTAGTTAAGATGGTCTACTCCATCCTGGAAGGTGATGAGAGAGGATTCCCATGGCCAGAGTGGAGTGTACTTTGGGGAGAACCAGTAAATGAAGCCAAAACAGGCAGACCCAGGAGGAGCTGTTCCTGTCCTGGGAAGATATGATGCATCCAGGGGAGAGGAGACAGATCCACCCAGGAGGTGGCAGATGGAGTCGGTGAGACTTGGTGACTGTAGCCATGCACCAAGCGCTCAGTGAGGAACCGGCATGAAGGCAGCCCCCTTACTAAGCAGCAGGGCCACGTCAAAAACTCAAGTGTGCTCAAAAGATGATGTTCCTGAGGCAGATATGACAGACAGAGGTGGAGGCGGGGAACAGAGGAGCAGAGGTGTCTGCATTTATGTATCTCTCTTCTTCTCCTGCACGTTCCAGGCCAGGCCCTCTTTTTCATCCAACACACACAATTGACCCTGTCTCCTGACCCACAGTCCTGGCCTGGCAGATCGACCCTTCCCTAGCTGGTGGCCTGGTCTCTGGTCTTCAGTTTCCTCCTCTGCCAAGTCCCACCCTGTTGAGGCTGCGATGAAATCAGGGCAACAAAGGGAGCCGGGGGTGACCCAGCCCCAAGGTGATGAAGGACCAGCATCTATGCCCCTCTGTGCAATTGGTCCTTTCCACGCCCTTAGGTAACACTGTGAGTGCTAAGTCGCTTCAGTTGTGTCCGACTCTGTGCGACCCTGCGGACTGAAGCCCGCCAGGCTCCTCTGTCCACGGGATTCTCCAGGCAAGAATACTGGAATGGGTTGCCCTGCCCTCCTCCAGGGGATCTTCCCAACCCAGGGATTAAACTACATCTCTTGTCTCCTGCATTGGCAGGTGGGTTCTTTACCACTAGTGCCGCCTGGAAAGCCCTACGTAACAAACCCTAGTACCAAGTGGCTCCTAGGTAACACTGGATTGGATAACAAATTGGGGGAATAAGAGGGTCCAGCACAAACTAAGACCCTAAGCAATAAGCGTGTCACATGAACACATTAGTTGATGAGTCTGAATTCTTGCTTTGACATTTAATAGTTTCATAACCTCGGGCTAAAACATAGAGTCAGTTACTTTCTGGATTCCAAGCCAAAAAAAAAAAAAAATCTCAGTAAAAACAAACTCAGATTCAGGGATGGGGCTGGGGGCTGAAGAACAGAAATATTTCTAAAGACACCATCAGGGAAGCAGGGTGGCACACAGACACCCAGGACCCAGCACATTTGGTTAAATTCTCCGCTGTCACCATCTTGAAAGTCTTCAGATCTTTAGCTTATGCTTTGTAAGTGGCGTCTAATGGGACAGTGGAGTTCATGTGTGTGAGCAGAGGAGGCATGCAATGTGTGTGTCCTGTTTATTGCCACCCATTCACGTATATCTATGATGCCCCTGTTAGCTCAGAATTCCAGGGATCCCTGTCGGGGGGAGATCAGTGAGACTCCGCATGAATACAAGTCAAGAGTGTTACATCTCCAGCTGAGTACAGGGTGCCTGAGAGCCCCCAAAGGCCAGGCTTCTCTTTTGAACCAGGATATTCTACAAGTGCAGAAAGAACTCAGTGTTATTCTAAGAAAGGTAAATGATGAGAAAACCTTTCTTTCCTACTTGTGTTACTTCCCTATACTAACCAACCACTGAAACTTATGATGGGAGGAAAGGAAAAGATAAAACAGCTCCTGATTCTTTTCCTTTCAGCCTTTCCTTTCTCACCAGTGAGCCAAAGGTAGAGCCTGTTGGTAGCAGGGAAGCATATCAAGAAATGAAATAAAAGCTGCGGAGCTGGTTTTATGCAGTTTTCATTCTTCCGGGAAAAATGAAATACACACTCTGAAATGAGCTTTGAAATACAAATTGTGTAATTTCAGTGATTCCCTGTACGAATGAAATGCTCTTCTATTTGCATTTAAAACTGGCATTGCACAATACGAAGAAGAACAGTAAAGTTCACACTAATAATTTAAAATTCTAATTTTTCTTTACTTAGAACAACACTAACTAGGAAATAAAAAAACACCATGACAAGAGAGAGAGTGTGTGGCAGAAAGGATAAAGCTTCATATTTTCCAATGCTTAATGGCATTTTTTCCAACTTTCTGAACAAAGGCCCCCAAATGTTCATTTTTCACTGGGCCCACAAATCATGTAACCGGTCCTGAAGGGAGAAGCCAGACGTCAACAATGCACTTTGCCTGGGTAGGGAGGCTGGGTTTCTGTTACATAAGTTCTCAGCTAGTGGGATGTGCTAATTAAGGACAGGATTTTAGGAAATGTGAGTCCTGGCAAAAGTTTCTGATTGACTTTGCTCTGAAGGTAGGGAGAAGGTGGGCGATGGGAAGCCTGCAGGGGAGAGGAGCCATGAGCCCTTCAGAGGCCCAGGTGGGAATGGGAAGAAGGGAGGCAGGAGGGAGGGAGGGAAGAGGAAGGGAAGAGGTGGAATCTGGGGAGTATGTACTCACGTGAGTTCCAGGCGGCACTGCGCTTTCTGCACATGGCTGGTTTCATCCCACAGCCATCCTAGGGGGTGTGAGTTCACCCCTTTTACAGATGAGAACACTGAGGCTCTGGGTGGTCAGGAGGCTTGTCCAAATGATGGAGGCGGGCCCTGTGCTCACCATGGGGACAGAGACAGCACTGGTCCCCCACTAGTCCCCCAGTCCGTGGGAAACAGATGATGAGGATGCAGGGGGGTCTGATGGGGAGCACAGGCGATGTGGGAGCCAGAGGAGGACCCTAACCAGCCTGGGGTGTCAGGGGCTCCCCAAGGAGGGGCTGTCTGCTCCAGGGTCTGAGGGTGAGCAGGGGTTCACCCTGCCAGGAGGAGGAAGTAGAGGAAGAGGAGGCAACAATCAGTTCAAAGACTCTCCTTGATGAACAACTTTCGTTCCCTCCCTGAAGAAGAAGCACCTTAAACTCACTGTCCTGTTGGCACAGACACCCCAAAGGCCCCTAAACCTATGCCCCCTTCCCTGGGCAGCCCCTCCCCTTCCCCCACAGCGAAGGCAGCCCCTCCGGTCCCAGAGCAAGGCCTCCTGTGTGTCCCTGGGGAAGTTACTTGCCCTCTCTGAGCTTCATTTTCCCCATCAGTCAAGTGAGGGGCTTGGACAAGGGAAGAGAATTCACCTGGATGAGCCCTGTTGTGTGCTGAGCCCTGACTTCTCCTCTCCAAAGAGTCCTGGGTGCCAGGAAGACTGGTGCACTCTCATGAGTCCTGAAGCACAGACTCTGTTCCCTGTCCTCCCCGCCTCCTGCCTGACATCAACCGTCACCAGGCAGAACAGCCATCCTCCACATCACCTGCATTGCAGCTCTAGGACCTGCTATGTCTCCCACTGTTGGCTGCTGTCATGGCCTGAAGCCTCCCTACTCAGCAGCTCTACCACCCACCACTCCTCCCATCCCTCCCCTGCCAGGAAATTCAGAGCAAATTGGGTCTTCACTGTATGCCCAACGCTCTCACTCCATCCCAACCCTACCAGGGCTTTGCTGTATCCCCTCTCCTTTCCCTCCTCCCTCTAAAGAACTCCTATTCATTCTTCAAGGCCCAGAATTCATCTCTCAGTGAAGCCCATTCCAGGCAGACTAATTGCTCCGTCAACACTGTCCCAGAGTATCTGGTAGAGAACATGTCCAGAGCCCAAGTGCTCTTCCATCACACCCGTATCATCTCCCTTAATCCTCACCCCTACCCTGGAAGGCAGGATCACTGTTATCCCTGCTGTACAGATGACAAAACTGAGCTCAGAGATGCGTGTAATTTGCCTGAGGCCACATAGCCAAGAAGCAACAGCACCTCCGCCCTCCTCTCTGTGTGATTATCTGTGTCCCAGGATGTCTCCCCAATGAGGTGCTCCTCCCTGTGTCCCCAGAAGCTGAGAAAGTGGGCCTGGCAGGCTGGATGACGGTTTATTCAATGATCACCCCTGCCCCTGTATTCCCCCTTCCAGCTGCCTCCTGCAGTGCCCCCACCTCCATGCCCTTCCCAATCCATCTGCCAGCCCATCCTCTGCAGTCCCTAGAGCCAGCTCTTCCAGGGACCTGGCTTCCCCAGAAAGCCCTGTGGCCTCTTTCCCCAGTCGTTTGTTTGCAGGTTGGCCCCCCAAGGAGGTGCATGTTCCCAGGGATCCAGGACCTGCCTCTCTCAGACCCTCCTCAGAGTGACCAGCCCTGGCTTCACAGAAAATGCTCAATGCTCAGCTGAATGGAATGTGGGTCAATGACAAGACCCACCGCTGGCATCTGGGTCCCAGCTCCCCTGATGCACACGTCCCTGGCCCTGTGTGCCTCCACACAGGGCCAGAGAAAGAGCGAGGACCCTGGGGTCAGCCAGGCCTGGGCTCCCATCCTCACCCAGATCTGCCATGGGTGAGCCCAGTGACCCGGGGCAAGTCAACTCAGCACTCAGAGCCCAGACAGCCTTGCATAAAAGTGGGAGCAGCAGTGCCCACGGGGGGCAGGGTGAGTGCTGATGGGTCAGCATGTGCCCGGCCCCTGCACGCAGTAGGTGCACAGACAGTAACGTCAGCCCCCACCCCCTGCCCCGCAAAGGCGGGCTACCTCTAAGTTGCATCCAATTCAGAGCTTTCAAAAGATCCCTTTATCCAGCAGCCTCCAAACCACCCCCAGCCCCAGGCCCGCCCTCCCAGGCCCCAGCTCAGCCTCCAGCCCACCTCAGCCCCACTGCACTGAGCATAATTCCTGTCGTTTCCACACAGCCACACTGTATGTCCACCATACAGGATAAATCTTCCAGGCTGTTCAGATTTCAACTGTTCATTCCCCTCCCCCGAAGCAAAGGCTGTTTGGCAAAGGTCACACATAAAACACAGGGTACAGGAGTCGCGAAGAGTCGGACACGACTGAGCGACTTTCACTTTCACAGGGCCGAAACAGGGGGGCCAGAACTCGATTAGGGAGTGGGTGCCATTCATTAAGGAAATCGCAGCTCTCCCAGGGAGCACGCGCTCTTCCGGGCTGCAAACCCAGAGAGAAGGCACTTTTCTCCGGAAGCCTCAGAAACACGTGATGGGCAGAAATGCCCAGCTCCCCAGCTCCAAGCTGGGCGGCTGCTGCAGCAACACCGTGAGCTCCGGTGCGCCTGCTTCCTTGGGTTACTACGCAGCGCAGTGAGGACGCAGCTCTCTGAGAGGAAGGGACTTGCCCAGGATGGCGTAGGGCAGTGAGAGTTGGGGCTGGGATTGGAACCCAGGTCTGCTGGCTCGGCTTGCAGGTCCCTGCTCCTCTCTGGACTCTGCTCCCCGGGAACGTGGGAGCCTTTGCGATGGAAAAATCTGAGCAGAGAAGTCAGCCCAGTCCAGGTGGACGCCCACCAGGCTTTGGGTTCAACCCACTCCTCTGGTATTTGCATGTATTTGCATACCGGGCTCAGAGGGCTTGGGTATAGGCCACAAAATCGATTAATTAGTGCAACCAACCAGTGGGCACGAAGCTGCAGGTTACTCTTAACTAAGGTAAAAGGTGCAACAGATTTTGAAAATGATCCATCTCATCACCTCCTGAGTCAGCAAAGCCAACCCTGAACTGGCTCAGCCTCCAACCATCAGCCCCTCTAGGTCAGAAGCGAGACCCTTGAGGGGAAGGGCCTCCCTGCTCCATTTGCTGGAAGAACAGATTAGGCATGGATGATGCAGATACAGACACAGATATATGTCTGTCTCTGATATAGATTAGACAAATCGATACATAGGAGATAGGCACAGCCGCATAGATAGAGACAAAACTGGGGCGCTGAGCAACAGGGTGGAGGGCAGCCTCTGCTCGCTGCAGATACCCTCGAGGCAGAACCTTGGTGCTCAGACCCCTCCCCAGAGCTGAAGGGCTTCCTAGGGCAGAGCAAGGGGGTGGTTTGGCCCAGGTCACCCAGAAACCCAGAGGGACAGTGGGCACTGGGGTGGGTGGGCTGCTCTGACCTGCCCTCCAGGGTTCACCTGTTAATACCCTGTCGCTGCATGACCAGAGAGGAGAGATGGGCAGGAGTCACCCTTGAGCTCCTTAAACTTCCCTGCCCCCTCACAGGGTTGGGGGCACCCTGACTGTTCACAGTGGAGGCTGGAGGCCAGAGTCACTGTGGGGCCAGGGGCGGGGAGGCAGGTGGAGCCAGGCTGGAGGCACTAGTGAGTAAATGTGCTGAGGAGCGAAGGGGGCGTAAATCCGCGCTCACTGCCTGGGTGCACGGATCCAGCGCGGACAGTGGAGGGAAGGAGGGAGCAGGACTGGACTGGACAGAGCCCAGGAGCAGACACAGGGAAGACCTGGGGAGTGAGGAAGCAGAGGTCTGCCCTTGCACCGTCTCCTTCGGTCTGGCCACTGCCTTGTGGGGGAGCTCCATCAGGACCGTCCACGTGACCTCACGAGGGCAAGACTCAAAGCACAGAGAGGCTAAGTAACTTGCTTCATGTCACACAGCTCATGGGGTCAGCACTGAATCCCAGCCCAGAGACTCCGGCCCCACAACATGCCTCTGGCTGCTTCCCCAGGGCCACCAGGCTCACTAGGAGACTTGGCCTCCTTTATAAACTTAATAAAATCCACCTCTTTATGGCAGAATAAAACCTTGCCGGATCCTTCTGAATTGCTCCAGTGTTCCGGGCTGGGGTTCACCATCAAACAGCTCCATGTGTTGGGGCTGGGTGTTGGCTGGGAGCTCTTGTCTATAAGGATGATCATTCCTGACATGCTCCAGTTTGCTCAGCTTTCCTGGCCCTTCCGTGCTTCGGTTCCCAGCGGGTCGGGCGGTTGAACTCTGTCCCCAGGCTGAGGATGAAAAGAGGATGGGGCATCTTCCCAGGAGGGCACCTCCTCCTCCCACAGCTCCCAGCACCCTCACTCCCGGCTCCAGGACAGGGGCATCCAGGGTCCTGCTGCCCCCAGACCATGCCTGCAGCTTCACCCCTATACCCCAAGCTCCAAGAACAAGTGCTGCTCCCCAAGTACTCTTGACAGGGCTGTGGCTCCCAGGCCTTTGCACAGGCTGTTCCCTCTCCCAGGAATGCCATTCCATGTCTTTTCCACATGGAGGAATCCTGCTCATTCCCCAAGACCCAGGCTTGGATGGAGGGCGTGGAAGGAGTTAATGTATTTACCCTGTGCCAAGGGCCCCGAGAGGTGAGCACCCTCAGCGAGTCTCCTGGGTAATGATCACAGAGAGGGCTTCATTAGCCCATTTTACAGATGGAGAAACTGAGGCTCTGAGACACTGAGTAACTTAATTCTAAGTCACCCAGTGGTCAGTGGCAGGGCTGGGATAACTCTGACTGGGTCAGCTGACTCACAGACCAATCTTGCCCACCACCCCTGGCTCTGAGCATCCTCCTGACTCAGAAAAGCATCACTCCTTCCTTCATGCCTCCTGGAGCATTACTGAGCATCCTTTCCTTGTGCTCATTCCCTGTCTGTCTGCCTGCATCACTGACTGGTCCCTCCTCAAGGAGAGGAGCAGACTAAACTCTTGTCACTTTGTGGATCGAGGAGAGCCAAGGGCCCGCATGCCATCCCCAAATCCTGGGGGCCAGCTGTGCCCCGGAGGGAGACAGATCCCAAGAGGATCAAACTGTGTGTGCCTAGGGGAAGCCCTTGTGTTGGTGTCCAGTTCACTTTTTCACGTTTGGCTCCTCCTGAGCAGCTGCGGCACACACGCAAGAGGGGTGGGTGTCATGTGGGAGCAGCTAGGCTCAGCAGCAGCCTAATGTACCCAATCAAGGGAGAGGCTCCCGATCCCTGCAAGAGGTCGAGTTGTTACAGGAAAGGGAAGAGAGGGCTCCTGCATAACCGGCAGTTTTGGACAAGAGGCACTTCCTGTGCTAAGATTCTGCCTCCAGGGTGTCTATTTCAACGCCAGGTTCCTCCGGATTGATTCTTTGATCCCAAGTGTTCAGTAAGTGAGGCTCCAGGGTTTCTCCAGGGACTCCTTAATTCTGTGGCTCTCGTCCCATGAGTCCTCGAACGCTCCTGTGATTCCAGAATTCTAGGATTCTGTGAAAGGGACCAGATGCTCAGGTTCTGGGATTCAAAGGCTGTGAAAGCGTCTGTGAGTCTGTGAAAGATGCTCTAATTCCAAGATCCCATGCATTGCAGATGCCGTGAAAGAGGCTGACAGATCTGAAAATCCTGGGCTGGGAGAGAAGGAAGGTTCCATAACCTTCTGCTCCCTGGTTTCGGCATCTGCAGGGGGAGGACATGGGGAGCTCCTCTCGGCACTAACTAGCGGGGTCCCAGGAAACGCCCACGTGCATCTCACCCTCTGCCCCCAAGCCCAAGATGCTGAGGGGGTGACCCGGGTCCTGAGAGCCCAGGGACGGAGCCCACGTGGCCAGCACACCCGTGGACGTGCCCCGGAGGAGCCCTTTGCCATTCTGTCCTTGTTTCCCTCTTGCATCAATTATGAGCAGCAGCCTTTGCTGAGGGGAGTTTTCTGGTGCATCTCCCTTGGTGTAAGCAGATCGGGGACAGGAAGCCAGGAGCACAGTTCCTCCCGGTTCTGGTTGTGTTCCCTGATCCTCTCGCCCTCTCCAGGAGCTCTTCTCTAGTCCTTGTTTAGGCTGGGCCCTCAGTGGGCTCTGAGCAGGCTCTAAGCACCGACTAGACATCCTGCTGGGTCCACCTTGGTTTTTCTAGAAGGATCTACATTCCGGGGAGGGAGGCATGGGAGAAGGCAGGGAGGGGCGGGAATTCTGGAGGCCGGGTCAATCCCGGGGGGCCCCCACCCAGGGGCCCCCACCCACCCACCTTGACCTCAGCAGGCAGGTGGGGGTCCCAGGCGCCTGCAGCAGAGAGGGAACCCAGAGCCCAGAGCCCTACAGTCTTAGCCCTGGCGATTGGGACAAGCCACTTCCCGTTCTGCATCTCAGGAGCCTTTCTGAGAATTTCCCCAGGGCTGGCTGGGTGCTTCCGTAGCCCTGAAACACTGTTCCTGTGCAGGCCACTCTGATCCCCACTGGCTCTGCCAGGAGGTATCCTTCAACCCAGACTTGGCCTCTGGGCAACACCCAGGCTGTGACCCTTTCTTCTTCAAACACTCTCTCCTTTTGGGCCTGAGACTTCTCCTCCTTTCCCTCTAACCCCCTGGCCACTCCCCAGCCTCCCTTGCTGCTTCTTCCTCCCACCTCCTAAGCCTAGGGGTCCTGGGGCTCTGTCTCGGACGTTCCTCCTGAGCTGCCCTCTCTATGCCTCTCTGGAGGGCTCTCCACCCCCTGAGGCTTCGGTCACCTACCTATTTGCTCATGACCTCAAGCCGCTACCTGCTGCTAGAACCTGCCTCCCAACTGCCCCCTAGAACCCACAGATGCCTCAAATTTATGGACACAACCATGCCCAGCATCTCCCCTACCTCAAACCTGCTCCTCTACCCAGGGACCTCCACTAGGGTCCCCAAAACAGCCACTCAGGCTGGAAACCTGGGCATCCACCCTGCCCCTCCTGCCCCTCACTGGGCTCTTTTCCTTCATCACTGAGACTGAGACCGAAGGCCCCGCCTTCTCCAGCCTGAACCGCCACCACCACTTTCCCACTCGCTTCTTCTCCCCTCAGCCCTCTCCACACCCCCACAGTGGCTGGAGGGACCTTCAGGCTCAGATCTGCTGGGGTTCATCTGCCCTGCTCATGCCCTGCACTCCTTAACTCCCCAGCACGGCTTCCACTGCGCCTGCCCTCACACCCCCCTTCCCCATCCCAACCACAGCAGCCATGTTTCTCCTCTTGGATCCATCCCAATACCCTATCTACACCTCCCAGGGGAGCCTGGGAACTCCACCTGGACAGTCCCTCCTCACCCACTCCCCTTCACTGTGAACTCCTCCTGGTCCTGCAGGTTCCTGCTCAGATGCCGCTTCCTCCAGGAAGGGGTCCCTGAATCTTTCATGCGCCACCCTCACAGCAGCCTGTGCTCCCCCTCCGCAGCCATCCTCATGCTTCCTGGTGATATGTGCTTAACACTGGTGTTTCTGCTCCACTGAAGCACCATGAAGGCAAGACCTTGGCGATTTTGTTCAGAACTGTCTGCACCATGGCATCCAGCACTTAGTAGGTGCTCAGAACCATCTACTGGATGGATGGATGGATGGATGGATGGATGGATGGATGGATGGTGGATCACAGTTGGATGACAGATGAATGGATGAATGGATGGATACACAGATGCGCAGATAGATGATCATGCTAGGGATAACACATCCAACACTCTGAGCTGGTTCAGAACCCTCCAGGCTGCATCAGACTGTGCCTGCAAGAAACAGAGCTTTGCCTCATGCAAGCTAAGTGGGCTGCCTTGGTGGCACAAGTGGTAAAGAACCCAGCTGCCAATGCAGGTGGTATAAGAGTCACAGGTTTGATTCCTGTTGTCAGGAAGATCCCCTGGAGAAGGAAATGACAAACCCCTTCAGCGTTCCTGCCTGGAGAATCCCATGAACAGAGGAACCCAAAGGGCTACTGTCTACTAGGTTGCAAAGAGTTGGACATGACTTAGCAAGCAAAACTATACCTTAGCTTCAAATTGTGCCTGCCCAAACAACAGAAGTTTACCCCATGAGAAGACAAAATCTAACACAGGAAGAAGCCCTACTGTTCTGGAGACCTGGCCAGCCCTTTTGGCTGCTCTTCACAGCCATGACCCTATGAGGTGAGTCTCTTTGTCTAAGGCTACAGTCAAGGATATGGTGGCTCCAAGCAGCCCAGTGGGTGGCCAAACTGGACGGACACCCAGCCTGCCTGGCCCAGATCTATGAACGTGAGAAGGGCGCCCCTGGCAGGAGCTGCTCGCATGGAGCTGTGCTGAGGATTCTCGCGGCACCCAGAATAAGCTCCCGAGGCTTGCACAGTGATGTTAATACTACCAAGAATGCCACCATGCGCTGCCGCCGCAGCTCCAAGCAATGACTCAGTGCTGGGCTCCAGGCCAGCCCCCCACCCACCTCACCCGGTTTCACCCCACCACAGCCCCTCGGGCTGCTACGGCTCCTCCCCACTTGACAGAGGAGAAAACTGAGGCTCGCGAGGTGCAGCAAACTGCCCAAGGTGTCCCCATCCCGCCACCGGCAGAGCCAGGCTGCACCCTGGGATCTCGTGGGCCTCCTCCGTGTCTCCCAAGCTTCAGCAGCTTCTCTGACCCTCTCGGAGACTGCCACCCACACCTCTACCTGCACGATACTGGTTTTCTTCAGTCCATCCCTTTGACTTGAAATGGTCTCCCTTTTTCAATTTGCCTCACCCTAAGCAGTAACATCCATGAAATCAAGGGTTTAATGCCTTAATTGCTTGTGGACCTTTTTCTGATACCCATTAAAATAAAAACATGATTGGTGAAAATATTAATGTTTGTCTGTGCACCACCTTTGATCACCTCTCAGAACCCCCTCCCTGGGAGACCCCGGGGCTGCTGCTGGAGAGGCCGGAGGAGGGGAAGAAGGTACCATCTGAGCAGTGAAGCCCGTCTGGCCTCTCCCAGCCCAGCCCAGCCCAGGACAGCGGCAGTTCTTTCTCCTGGGGAGGCCCCACCTCATCTGCTTCCCTTGGCAAAGGGAAAAGCCAGGGCAGCTGTATAGGAGCCACTGACCACCAGCCCCGTGAGGGAAGATGGGACCCATGGGGATCAGGGACCAAAAGGCTGTGATGGCCCCAGTGGACCTTTAGTTAAAGAGGGATGTGGAGTGCTCATCACATGCCCCTCGTCCCTCCCAAAGGAAGCCCCAGGCACTCAGGAGCAGAATTCCTGGCTCTGTGCCATCACAGGGAGAGAAGCCAGGAGGAGCCTTCTGTTCACGTGCAAAGGGTCCTGCCAGGAATGAAGACAGGAAACTGCAAAGGAATATCTGACAACAGGAAAAGGGAACAGAACTTTCCAGAAAGGCAGCCGCATCTCCAACCAGCTCCAACCAGCTGCAGCAACTGTGGCAGGGTGCGGAATTGACAGAAAACCTCCAGGCTAGCATGGGGACTATGGGGATGGGGAAAGCATGCTAAGACAGGGTGTCTGCTCTGGGATCCCGAGAGGAGGTGTGGTCAAGCTGGAGGAAGTCCAGACATAGCTCCAGCAGGGGAGGGGACCCCAATTCAACTACCCCAAAAAAGTTTGTGGAGGAATAAAGGTTTTCCACTAGGAAAAAGAAGCATCAGGGGCCACTTGGGGCAGACAGCCCTGAGTTTGAGTCCCAGCTCCTCCTCTTACCCCTGCCGTGCCCTTCTGCTTGCTGAGCCTCATTTTTCTCCACCTGTAAAATGGAATGGGCTTCCTCGGTGGCTCAGACAGTAAAGAATCCTCCTGCAATGCAGGAGACCTGGGTTCAATCCCTTGATGGGAAAGATCCCCTGGAAAAGGGAATGGCTGCTCACCCCAGCACTCTTGCCTGGAGAATTCCATGGACAGAAGAGCCTGGTAAGCCATAGACCATGGGGTCACAAAGAGTCGGACACGATTGAGCGACTAACACACACACAAAATGGGATAGACTAGAACCTGTGTTCCAAGGTTATTGTGGGGAATAACAATGCTGAGGACACAGGAGGCAGTTGGTGTGCATCAGCCATCACAGTTTCTGTCTTATTGCATATTATTTACTATTCTTCCACCTGAAGGGCTATGGGGAGCAAGGGTGACAGGTATGTGACATGCAGTCCCAGATATCATTCATTTACTCAACAAATGTATTTACTGAGCACCTGGGTTGAGCCAGATTCTGTAGTGGGTGCCAGGTGAGGGTACAGGGCAGAGCTGGACCCATCTGGGAAGCAGAGTTGAGGTTGAACTGGGAAAGCCCTCCTAGTAGGGCACCTAGAAAGGGCTGATGCTGACACTGAAGTCTCAGGGACAGTCATGATGAAAAATGCCTACTGTGTGCTGAACACCAGCTGAGGCCCATTCCACAATAGCATCTCACCAAGCCATCAGCAGAAACAGCCAAGGAAGCAGGACGCATTAGAAAAGCACCTAGAAACCCCCTTCTAGAGGGATGGGAAGTCTCAGAGAGACTAGTAAGTGTCTCCTGTACCAGGGGCCAGAGCTGGTCTCCTATCCAGTCCTGGACAGAAGCAGGGTCTTTGAAATGTAGGTTCTAGGGCCCCTACCTACTTGAAGAGTCTATTGGATAGAGGCAGAAAGGAAGTACAAATAGCAGGAAATTTGGCCTCGCTTCCAATTCCAGCTCCAACTCAAGTGCCTTGAGCAGAACCTGCATGACTGAGTCTCCATTTAACACCTGCAAAATCTTCCCTGCTCCCCTTTCCTAACGCAGCACCCCGCACACATCTATCTGTAAAATGGATCTATAAAATAACCACTGTGAAGTTAGAAAACCCACATAAAGCTTTCAAGAAATGGTGGCTCAATAGAGGACCCAAACTGCCCAGACCCTAATCCTCAGATATTGCATCCCTGTGAGCAGGGCAGCCCCTCCTCCGGCAAACACACCTGATGCCAACATACCAGGTACCAATGACCAAGCCTCCTAGTCACAAGGCAGCTCTGAAAAGGGAGGAGGCGGGTCCTCCTAGCACAGCAGGCCCCTCCCCATGTCTGTCTTCTCGCATATCATTGTATCTGCAACTGGGACAAATACGGTATTGGAATTTTCATCTCATTTTTCACAGACCTCCCAACATAGCCATGCAACTGAAAAAGAGAAATTTGAAACCATCCTCTTAGTGGGATGTCACCCTCTTCCCTCCCTTGTAAATCTAATAATGAGTTGTCATTGCAAAGGTAGACCCTTTATTGAAATCTGATAACTAATTCAATATGGGGCAAAGCTGTTCCCAAGACCTGAAGAAAGAAGTGTATATGAACTAGCTTAATTCATTATCTATATAAAAAATCAAGGAAAAAAAATATTGGCTAGAGAGCAACTTGCCAATAGACAGCGGCTGCCCCGAGGAGATGCTGGTTTTCCTTTTTTCTGAGACTTGTTTATAACCTTCCGTTAATCAAATCTGGATCTGAGAGGACATGGGAATTACCTGGAGAGGGTGGATGGAACGAGGCCCTGGAGCAGACATGGGGAGAATCAGGATGAGTTCACAGCAGGAGTTTGGGTGTGAAAGACCTCAAGGTGCCCACCCCCATTTTCCCCAGAGCCTGAAAAGATGGTCCTTTTACACTTGGCCCCTCTCAGGGAAGAATGTGGTACCCAGGAGGGCAGCCATGTGGGTGAGGCTCTGCCACGCAGGGATCCAGGGTAGGCTGGTGTCCTAGAAGCTGGGTAAGATGGGGACCTGTGGACAAGTGGCTTATGGAGGGGTTCTCTCAGGAGGGGTGAGAAGGAAACAGGGCAAGGCTTCAGGCTCAGCTCCAGCCTGGCCTCAGCCTGAACACACAGGGAGCCCTGGAGGGTGTACAACACCGCATGGCGGTGCCCCTCGGGCAATAAGCTGGGCCTTTTGTAACTGTGTTAGGTCACTATTAACTGGAAGTCACCAAGTGCAGAGACTGTAAGCTTAGCCTTTTCGGTATAGGCTGGCAGTCAACTCCCTCCAGCAGAGGTTAACACTCATCTCGATTAGAGTGTGGGTGCACTGGCCCAGTAACAAGCATGTGGATGAGGCAACTGCTTCCATGCCTGTTGTGGGTTGAATCGTGTCCTGTGTTGAAGTCCTAACCCCAAGTAGAGTGTGACCTCATTTGGAGACAGGGTGTTTACAGAGGTTACAAGTTAAAATGAGGTCCTTTGGTGGGCCCTAATTCAATATTCACAGCAGACAGTGACTGCAGCCATGAAATTAGAAGGCTATTGCTTCTTGGAAGTAAAGCGATGATAAACCTAGACAGTATATTAAAAAGCAGAAACATTTTGCTGAACAAATGCCTGTATAGTCAAGACTACAGTCTTTTCAGAAGTCAAGTACAGAGAGTTGGACCATAAATAAGGCAGTGTTGAAGAATTGATGCTTTTGAACTGTCGTGCTGGAGAAGACTCTTGAGAGTCCTTCAGACAACAAGGAGATCAAACCAGTCAATTCTAAAGGAAATCAAGCCTGAATATTCATTGGAAGGACTGCTGCTGAAGCTGAAGCTCCGATACTTTGGCCACCTGATATGAAGAGTTGACTCACTGGAAAAGACCCTGATGCTGGGAAAGATTGAAGTCAGAAGGAGAAGAGGGTGACAGAGGATGAGATGGTTGGATGGCATCACCAATTCAATTGACATGAGCTTGGGCAAACTCTGGGAGATGGTGAGGGACAGGAAGGCCTGGTGAGCTGCAGTCCATGGAGTGGCAAACAGCTAGACACGACTTGGCAACTGAACAACAATGGTTTAATATCACCAAGATCCTAACAAAATCAGGAAATTTGGACACAGATGTACACACATGGAGAAGGACAGGTGAAGATGAAGCCAGAGATCAGAGTGATGCTTCTTCACACCAAGGAATGCCAAAGACTGCCAGCAACCCACCGGAACTGAGGAGAGATGCTTTCTCATCGCTCTTGAAGGAATCAACCCTGCCAGCACCTTGATCTTGGACTTCTAGTATCTGGAACTGTGAGAAAACAAATTCTGTTGTTTAAGGCAGGGGTCCCCTGCCTCCAGGATCTAACACCTAATGATCTGAGGTGGAAATGATGTAATAATAATAGAAATAAAGTGCCCAGTGAATGTAATGTGCTTGCATCATCGCAAAATCATCCCCTTCCCCAGTTCATGGAAACACTGTCTTCCTTGAAACCAGTCCCTGGTACCAAAAAGGTTGGGAACCACTGGTTTAAGGCACCAACCCTGTTATGGCAGCCTTAGGAGTGTAGGACAAAGCCCAACTCTTACCCCAGTCATCAGTAACCTCTGGTGACTCTACACACCCAGTATCCTGGCCTTGCCTCTATCAATTTCCTAGTTTCCCTCGAGGAACCTCTGGGCAGCCCTCTTCAGGGTCCTCTAGAAAGTGCTCCTTCCCCAGACTAAGGGATGGGCGGAACTCTGGGCCTGACCAACCAGAGTCCTGTATCTGCCTGGCAGTAGATATTGGTTCAGGAATGAGCACACAACTGAATCTGATCCAATGAGGCTGAATTCTGGAACTTTCTCTGGACCTGGAGACACCAGGGTGTGAGCATGGTCCCAGCTGGAAGAAAGGGCCTGCAGGAATGTGAAACCTCCATGAGAGATTCAGCCAGGAATGGAGCCCTCATGACATCATTTATTTAATTATTAAGCTTTTGTTTCCCCCATCATCCTAATTTCTGTGTATGTTTATACATTCTATCAAATGTTTGGCTGTTTCAGATCAATTTTGGAACATAATTTTTTTTAAAAACTACCAAAAAATGGGCTGGTTCAGACTGGAGTCCAGGGTAATCTTGAATTGGGAAGTAAGACTCTGCTATCAAACAAAAATCAGAGCGATCATTATTGAAGGTGAATTATATACTACATATGTCAAGCATTAACACGTTTGTCTTACATGCATTACCTTAAGCCCCACAGTCATCCCTCTGAAGTAGGACCTGTTAATCCTCCATTTTTTCAGGTAAAGGAACTTGTGTTACTTTCAACCAGACATGTCTATACCCTGATACCAAAAGCAAAGCTAACACACAAGAAGAAAACTGCAGACCAATATAGCTGACTCATTTCTCCTGCCGTAATCTTAGGTTCGTCTGTTTCCCCTTTCAGTTCTACCAGTTGATGTCTTTTGATGGTCTACTGTTTGGTGCCTACATATTTAGGGCTCTTATGTCACCTTGGCGGATTGGTCCTTTTATCATTGTGTGATGTCCCCCTTTCCTCCTCTCTCCAGTAATTTTCTTTGCTCTGAATTCTACCTTATCTGGTCTTAATATGTCTACTCATGTTTGTTTGTTTTTTTTTAATTACCAAGAGAATTTAATGGAATCTCTACAGTCACCACCAGATGCAAAGAGCAGACTCATTAAAAAAGACTGATTCTAGGAAAGATTGAGGCCAGGAGGAGAAGGGAACAACAGAGGATGAGATGGTTGGATGGTATCACCAACTCAGTGGACATAAGTTTGAGCAAACTCTAGGAGACAGTGAAGGACAGGGAAGCCTGGCATGCTGTAGCCCATGGGGTCACAAACAGTTGGACACGACCGACCGCCTGAACAACAACTACTACTAAAGTCCAAGGGCAGAGATAGAGGAAACCCAGCCTAAGCTTCCAGATTCTGGGAGCCACCTCCAGGCTGGGTCCCACTTCCAGGGGAAGGGTGATGTCCCCGCCTTAGTCCCAGGGCTCAGGGGAAGGGTGATGTCCCCGCCTTAGTCCCAGGGCTCAGGGAGCTCAGCACAGCTAGAGCCCAGCCCACAGCAGGGCTGAAGGCTTGGGGGCTGGCACTGGCTGACTGGATGGGGACCCAGTGCTGAGGGTGGGACATCTCAGTCACCAGTCAGTGAGGCTCCTGAGAGAAGGGCTGGGTGATGCTTATCCACATTTGCTGTTTTGTTCCAGGTAAGGAAACTGAGACCCAGCAGAGGGTGTGGAAGGGCAGCCCAGCCTGATGCCCAGGATTTGGGGTGTGGCTAGGACTCAGCCCAGGCCCCTGGCATGCCCGCCATGGGAGCCCATTCCCCTTCCCACCCAGAAGGGTAGTCAGCTGGTGAGTGTGGGGTTTGGCATTGCTCTGTCTGACATCTTGTTGGGGAGTGAAGCAGTTCAGTCTGCACGGTATGCAGGGCTACAAAGCCTGGCAGCATCAAAAAGTCTAGAAGCTGGTATTTCAGGTAGGAGAGGGACTTGTCCCAACCCAGGATCAGGCCATTGATGCCGGTGACTCAGACCTGGGGGAGGATGGGAGTCATGAAGAGTAATTTCACCAGTGGCTCAGCTGGCCTCACGGACTAGTCAGCCTTGTAGAATTCCCAGAACTTGTCCCACAGCTTCCAGCGGCTCTCAGCCAGCATCTGATCCTTCAAGAAAAACCAGACACCAAGCACAGGAAAGGCATCAACTGGTTGACAAGGACTTTTCTGAAGATGTTTAGGAGGCCAAAGAAGTTGAACGCAGCAAACAAATGGTCCAGTTCAGTTCAGTTGCTCAGTTGTGTCTGACTCTGCGACCCCATGGATGGCAGCACACCAGGCCTCCCTGTCCATCACCAACTCTAACACCCAGAGTTTACTCAAACACCCAGAGTTTACTCAAACACCCAGAGTTTACTCAAACTCATGTCCATTGAGTCAGTGATGCCATCCAACCATCTCATCCTCTGTCGTCCCCTTCTCCTCCAACCTTCAATCTTTCCCAGCATTAGGGTATTTTTAAATGAGTCAGTTCTTTGCATCAGGTGGCCAAAGTATTGGAGTTTCAGCTGCAGCATCAGTCCTTCCAATGAATATTCAGGACTGATTTCATTTAGGATAGATTGGTTGGTTCTCCTTGCAGTCCAAGGGACTCTCAAGAGTCTTCTCCAACACCACAGTTCAAAAGCATCAATTCTTCAGCACTCAGCCGAATATACTTTCTGTATATTCCAACTCTCACATCCATACATGACCACTGGAAAAACCATAGCCTTGACTAGACAGACCTTTGTTGGCAAAGCAATGTCTCTGCTTTTTAATATGCTGTCTAGGTTGGTCACAACTTTCCTTTCAAGGAGCAAGTGTCTTTTAATTTCATGGCTGCAGTCACCATCTGCAGTGATTTTGGAGCCCAAAAAATAAAGTCTGCCACTGTTTCCACTGTTTCCCCATCTATTTGCCTTGAAGTGATGGGACCAGATGCCATGATCTTCATTTTCTCAATGTTGAGTTTTAAGCCACTTTTTCACTCTCCTCTTTCACTTGCATCAAGAGGCTCTTTAGTTCCTCTTCACTTTCTGCCATAAGGGTGGTGTCATCTGCATATCTGAGGTTATTGATATTTCTCCCTGCAATCTTGATTCCAGCTTGTGCTTCTTCCAGTCCAGCATTTCTCAGGATGTACTCTGCATATAAGTTAAATAAGCAGGGTGACAATATACAGCCTTGAGGTACTCCTTTTCCTATTTGGAACCAGTCTGTTGTTCCATGTCCAGTTCTAACTGTTGCTTCCTGACCTGCATATAGATTTCTCAAGAGGCAGGTCAGGTGGTCTGTATTCCCATCTCTCTCAGAATTTTCCACAGTTTATTGTGATCCACACAATCAAAGGCTTTGGCATAGTCCAAGCAGAAATAGATGTTTTTCTGGAACTCTCTCACTTTTTTCATGATCCAACAGATGTTGGCAATTTGATCTCTGGTTCCTCTGCCTTTGCTAAATCCAACTTGACTATCTAGAAGTTCACGGTTCACATACTGTTGAAGCCTGGCTTGGAGAATTTTGAGCATTACTTTGCTAGTGTGTGAGATGAGTGCAATTGTGCGGTAGTTTGAGCATTCTTTGGCATTGCCTTTCTTTGGAATTAGAATGAAAACTGACTTTTTCCAGTCCTGTGACCACTGCTGAGTTTTCCAAATTTGCTGGCATATTGAGTGCAGCACTTTCACGGCATCATCTTTTAGGTTTTGAAATAGCTCAACTGCATTTCATCACCTCCACTAGCTGTGTTCATAGTGATGCTTCTTAAGGCCCACTTGACTTCACATTCCAGGATGTCTGGCTCTAGGTGAGTGATCACACCATCATGATTATCTGGGTCGTGAAGATCTTTGTTGTGCAGATCTTCTGTGTAGTCTTGCCACCTCTTGGCTTAATATCTTCTGCTTCTGTTAGGTCCATACCATTCCTGTCCTTTATCGAGCCCATCTTTGCATGAAATGTTCCTTTGGTATCTCCAATTTTCTTGAAGAGATCTCTAGTCTTTCCCATCCTATTGTTTTCCTCTATTTCTTTGCACTGATCACTGAAGAAGGCTTTTTTATCTCTCCTTGCTATTCTTTGGAGCTCTGC
Source organism: Ovis aries (assembly GCF_016772045.2). Taxonomy (NCBI): domain Eukaryota; kingdom Metazoa; phylum Chordata; class Mammalia; order Artiodactyla; family Bovidae; genus Ovis; species Ovis aries. The sequence continues at coordinate 237,752,950 of NC_056055.1, forward strand.
ATTCAAATGGGTATATCTTTCCTTTTCTCTTTTGCCTTTCATTTCTCTTCTTTTCACAGCTATTTTTAAGGCCTCCTCAGACAACCATTTTGCCTTTTTGCATTTCTTTTTTGGGGGGATGGTCTTGATCCCTGCCTCCTCTACAATATCACGAACCTCTGTCCATAGTTCTTCAGGCATTCTATCAGATCTAATCCCTTGAATCTACTTGCCACTTCCACTGTATAATCATAAGCGATTTCATTTAGGTCATACCTGAATGCTCTAGTGGTTTTCCCTACTTTCTTCAATTTAAGTCTGAATATGGCAATAAAGAGTTCATGATCTGAGCCATAGTCAGTTCCCAGTCTTGTTTTTGCTGACTGCATAGAGCTTCTCCACCTTTGGCTGCAAAGAATATAATCAATCTGATTTCGGTATTGATCATCTGGTGATGTCCATGTGTAGAGTCTTCTCTTGTGTTGTTGGAAGAGGGTGTTTGCTATGACCAATACATTCTCTTGGCAAAACTCTATTAGCCCTTGCCCTGCTTCATTCTGTGCTCCAAAGCCAAATTTACCTGTTACTCCAGGTGTTTCTTGACTTCCTACTTTTGCATTCCAGTCCCCTATAATGAAAAGGACATCTTTTTTGGGTGTTAGTGCTAGACGGTCTTGTAGGTCTTCATAGAACCATTCAACTTCAGCTTCTTCAGCATTACTGGTCAGGGCATAGACTTGGATTACTGTGATATTGAATGGTTTGCCTTGGAAATGACCAGAGATCATTCTGTCATTTTTGAAATTGCATCCAAGTACTGCATTTCAGACTCTTTTGTTGACTATGATGGCTACTCCATCTCTTCTAAGGGATTCTTGCCCACAGTAGTAGATATAATGATCGTCTGAGTTAAATTGACCCATTCCGGTCCATTTTAATCTGCGGTTTCCCCCTCAGTCAGTCTCTCCCATCAGGAAGCTTCCATAAGCCTCTTATCCTTCTCCATCAGAGGGCAGACAGACTGAAAACCACAATCACAGAAAACTAACCAATCTGATCACATGGACCATAGCCTTGTCTAACATTGAAACTATGAGCCATGCTGTGTAGGGTGACCCAGACAGATGGGTCAGGGTGGAGAGTTCTGACAAAACGTGGTCCACTGGAGAAGGGAATGGCAAACCACTTCAGTATTCTTGCCTTCAGGACCCCATGAACAGTATGAAAAGGCAAAAAGACAGGACACTGAAAGATGAACTCCCCAGATCGGTGGGTGTCCACTATACTACTGGAGATCAGTGGAGAAATAACTCCAAAAAGACCGAAGAGATGGAGCCTAAGCAAAAACAACAACCAGTTGTGGATATGACTGGTGATGGAAGTAAAGTCTGATGCTGTAAAGAGCAAGTGGTCCAGGCAGAGGTAATAGCAATGTGTAAAGGGGCCCATGCTCTGGGCCACCATAAACATGCTTGTTGAGCATCTTAGGTCAAACTTCTGTCACACCAGGCACGAATATCTCAGGACTGGTATGTATTGTCCCCAGCCTCCATGAAAGTGCAGCAGCCCAGATTATTGGTGATGAATAGTGCATGGCCTTGGAATAGGGCTGCCCTACAGGGGCAGCCTACAGGCCACACAGCCTGTACATTCCAAGCCTACAGGCCACACAGCCAGTTTCAGCCATCACAGGCCACCACCTGACCCTGATTTTTTTTTTTTTTTTTTTGGCAGTGTTGGGTCTTCATTGCTGCACACTGGCTTTCTCTAGTTGTGGCAAGCTGTGGCTACCCTTCACTGCAGTGTGCATGCTTCTCATTACAGTGGCTTCTCTTGGTGCAGAGCACAGCCTGCAGTAGTTGTGGCTGGTGGGCTTAGTTGCCCAGAAGCATGAAGTTGCCTGGAATCTCCCTGGACCAGGGATTGAACCCATGCCCCCGCATTGTCAGGCAGATTCCTCCGTACCACCAGGGAAGTCCCTCCCCCAATGTGTTTTGTTTTGTTTGTTTTTAAGAGTTTAATTTTTAGAGAAGTTTTAGGACTAAAACAAAATTAAGAGGAAGGCACAGAACTTCCTATATACCCACCGCCCCTGCACATGCATAGCCTTCCCCATTACGAAGGTCACTTATCAGAATAGCACTTTTTTTTTCACCAAAGATGAACCAATATTCACAAATCTTTATACCCAGAGCCCACAGCTAGGTTTGCTCTTGGTATTATACTTTCAACGGGTTTGAACAAATATATAATTACTTGTCGGGCTTCCCAGGTGGTGCACCAGCAAAGAATCTGCCCGCCCATGCAGGAGACGCAAGAGACCCGGGTTCCATCCTTGGTTCAGGAAGCTCTCCCAGAGAAGGAAATGGCAACCCACTCCAGTACTCTTGCATGGAAGATTCCATGGACAGAGGAGCCCAGGGTTACTTACACTGGGTTATTTAACAGTCCATTGGGTTGCAAAGATCTGACTTTGCATGACTGAGCATTCACTTTTTTACCTTTTTATAATGACTTGTATCTGCCATCATAGTATCATACAGAGTAGTTTCACTGCTTGAAAAAGCCTCCAGCCACTGATTTTTAGTCAACACTTTCACAGTCTTTTTCCGTATCTTTTTCCAAATTATCTGTCTTATAATTTCACCCTATCTATGTTGTTGTGTTTCATAGCATATTGCTGGGTCAGGCTTTTTGGAGCCATTGTTTTATTTTGTTTTTGGTCTACTCTGCCAATCTCTGTCTTTTAATTAGCGTATTTAGTCCATTTAGATTTATTGATATGTTAGGGCTTAAGGCTACCATGTTATCTTTTATTTTCTGTTTGTTTTCTTTGTTTCCTATTCTCTGTATCTCTCTTCCTGTGAGTTACCTGAACCTTCTTTAGGATTCTATATTGATTTATTTAGTGTTTTTGAGTCTACTACTTTGTATAGTTTTCTTAGTGCTTGTTCTAAGTATTATGAGATATGTATATAACATTGTACTCTATTGGTATTGGTGTTTTACCACTGACAGTTAAGTGTAGACACCTTACTTCCATTGAGGTCTCTTTACCCTTCACACATTATAAATATCATAGTATTAAATATTTCCCTTACAGATACTGAATACCATGGTTTTTAACTTTTGCCTCTGCCACAAAATATGATGTAAGAAACTCATGAGAGAAAGGATTGAATATTCTGTTTACCCCATCCATCCTGATAATCTTCACTCCTTTTTGAAGTTCCGAGCCTCCTTCTGCTCACATTTTCTTTCTGTTTAAACAATTCCTTTTAGCAATTTTCTGAAGACACCTTGGGCTTCCCTGACATCCAGTCTCAATCACTTCATGGCAAATAAATGGGGGAAAAGTGGAAACAGTAACAGACTTTATTTTCTTGTGTTCCAAAATCACTGCAGATGGTGACTACATCCATGAAATAAAGACACTTGCCTCTTGGAAGGAGAGCTATGACAAAACTAGATAGTGTTTTAAAAAGCAGAGACATCACTTTGCTGACAAAGGTTTGTCTAGTCAAAGCTATGGGTTTCCAGTAGTCATGTATGGATGTGAGAGTTGGATCATAAAGAAGGCTGAATGTTGAAAAATTGATGCTTTCAAATTGTGGTGCTAGAGAAGACTTAGGAATCCCTTGGACTGCAAGGAGATCAAACCAGTCCATCCTAAAGGAAATCAACCCTGAGTACTCATTGGAGGGACTGATACTGAAGCTGAGTTCAAATACTTTGGCCACCTGATGTGAACAGCTGACCCATTGGAAAAGACCCTGATGCTGGGAAAGACTGAGGGCAGGAGGAGAAGGAGGCGACAGAGGATGAGATGGTTGGATGGCATCACTGACTCAATGGACATGAGTTTGAGTGAACTGCAAGAGATAATAGAGGACAGGGAGGCCTGGTGTGCTGCACTCTATGGGGTCACAGATTCAGACAAAGCTTAGCGACTGAACGACAGCAAGGACACAATTACCAGCAATAAATTCTCTTAGCTCTTCTTCATCTGAAATGTCTTTACTTTCCCCTAATTCTTGAAGGATATTTTCACCAGACATAGAATTCATGGATGACAGTTCTTTTCTTTCTGTTCCTGAAAAACTTTTGCACCACTTAATTTGAGTCTCCACAGTTTTAAAAGAAATATCCACTGTCATTCAACTTAATGTAACTTATAAGTAGCAGTTTCTTTCTGGGTGCTTTTAAGATTTTTTTCATTGTCTTTAGTTTTTGAACATTTAATTATGATGTGACTTGGCATCAATTTCTCTGAGCTTATCCTCTTTGGGATTTTCTCAGCTTCTTGAATCTGTAGGTATATGTGTTTCATTAAATTGGGGCAGTTTTAGCCATTATCGAATACATTTTTAGTGCTACTCTTTCTCCTTCTGAAACTAATGATATCACTGCTAGTTCTTTTGCTATTGTTCCTCTGGTCTTTGAAACTTTGTTTGGTTTGGGGATTTTATTTTTCAGTCTGTTTTTCCCCTATTGTTCAGATTGGGTAAACATGCTGATCTGGCCTCAAGTTCACTGATTCTATCCTCTATCATCTTTACTGTATATTGTCACCTTTACTTTGTTACACCTTTACTGTATATTGTCAGGCTGTATATTGTTACCCTGCTTATGTAACTTATATGCAGAGTACGTCATGCAAAATGCCAGCTGGATGAACCACAAGCTGGAATCAAGATCGCTGGGAGAAATATCAATAACCTCAGATAAGCAGATGACACCACCCTTATGATAGAAAGCAAAGAGAAACTGAAGAGTCCCTTGATGTAAGTGAAAGGGGAGAGTGAAAAAGCTGGTTTGAAACTCAACATTCAAAAAAGGAAGATCATGGCATCCAGTCCAATCACTTCATGGCAAATAGATGGGGAGACAACGGAAAACAGTGACAGGCTTTTCTTTCTTGGGCTCCAAAATCACTGCAGATGATGACTGCAGCTATGAAATTAAAAGACGCTTGCTCCTTGGAAGAAAAGCTATGACCAACCTAGTCAGCTTGTTAAAAAGCAGAGATACTACTTTGCCAAAAAAGGTCCGTCTAGCCAAAACTATGGTTTCTCCAGTAGTCATATACGGATGTGAGAGCTGGACCATAAAGAAAGCTGAGCACCGAAGAATTGATGCTTTTGTACTGTGGTGTTGGAGAAGACTCTTGAGAGTCCTTTGGACTGCAAGGAGATCAAATCAGTCCATCCTAAAGGAAATCAATCCTAAGTATTCATTGGAAGGACTGATGCTGAAGCTAAAGCTCCAATACTTTGGCCACCTGATGGAAAGAACTGACTCATTTGAAAAGACCCTGATGCTGGGAAAGATTGAAGGCAGGAGGAGAAGCGGATGACAGAGGATGAGATGGTTGGATGGCGTCACTGACTTGATGGACATGAGTTTGAGCAAGCTCCAGAGTTGGTGATGGACAGGGAGGCCTAACGTGCTGCAGTCCATGGGGTCGCAAAGAGTCAGGCACAGTTGAGCAACTGAACTGAACTGAACTGCTCATCTTTATTGTCAATGTCAAGCCATTCATTGAGTTTTTATTTTGGTCATTGTATATTTTAGTACCATAATTTCCATGTGATTCTTTTTTATAATGTATTTCTTTGCTGAGATGTTTTTCATGTTTCCAGAGAATTCATAATTGCTTACTCAATTATTTTGGGGATGGCTGCTTTAAAGTCCTTGTCAGATTACGCCAACATTTGATTCATCCCAATGTTGACATCTGTTGATTATCTTTTTCATTCAAGTTGTGATTTCCCTGGTTCTTGTTGTGACCAGTAAAATTTTTTGTATCCTGGACATTCTGGATATTATAAGACTCTGGATTCTATTTAATCTTTTTTTTTTTTTTTTTTTGGCAGCAGTTATAGCAAGAGGCCAAATAGGGGTGTGTGCTCAGCTCTCCCTAGCATGCCTGCAAAAATAGGACACCAAATCTACTATCTTGTTGCTGCTGAATTGGGAGGGTAAGCTCAGCTTCCCACTGTGCCCTACTGACACCAGGGACAGGGAAGCCGAGGCCTGACTCACAGCACTTTGTTGTTGCAGGGTGGAGGCAGGAACTGAGCGTCCCACTGGGGCTTGCTGACACCTAGGGAGGGGAAGGAGGGTAGCAGAGTGCCCACTAGCCCTACCACCACCACCTCATTCTGCCTCATTGATGCCAGGTGGGGTACAGACTCTTCGCTTTGGGTCCCACTGATGCCAGAGAGATGGTGGATGGGGGCACTGAGTTTGAATAGCTGTACGTTCTATCACCATAAGTCCAATGCTCCAGGCGGAAGTGGAGGCTTAGCTCATGGCTAGACCCATGTGACACTTCTCAGGCAGGGGACTCAGAGCATCTCTGCTTGTTTGCAAAGTGGGTCAGGTTAGGGAGGGGGTTGAGGGGCAGTGAGGACATCAGTTTCCTGCTCAATCTTGCCAAAACTGCAGAGTGGGGGTTGGCAGAAGAGTAGTTTTTCTGTTGCTCTTTGACTAGAGTAAGGCAGATTTTGACAAAAAGGTTTTCTGTTGTGAAGCCACTCCCTCCCTTCTCAGTCCTTTGGCTAGAGTGTCAGTGTTCTCTTGGAGCTTTTCTAGTCTGTGTCTGTTTGTGGCTCTGGGTTGGAGGCTTTGCCAGCATTCTGTTGGGATATATGAGAGGCAGGAGGGAAACCCCCTCATCAGTCAAGCTCTGAAATTCCCAAGGCAGGCTATCTTCTTCTTTCCATCTTTTAAAGTCTTCCCATGCTTGCTGTGTTATGTCCAGGTTATTAGTTGTAAGTGGGAAGACCTGGGAAGCCTGGGGCTACTTCACCTTGGAAGAAACGGAAGTTCCATCCTTGAGATATGTGTTGTCACTCTTAGACAGGATCACAGAAGATCTCCCAAAGCCCTACAATAGGTTAGCTCCCTTACATGTTTCCATGGCAACCCATGGACTTCCTGTGTGGCACCATCAATTGCATGTGTGCATATTTACATGTGTGGTGGAGGCGGGGGGAGCGTTCAACTAATATCCATTCCCATCCTTCCACTTTATCAATAAAGCCCACATAGGTCCAAGGACAGGGACAGGTCCTGCTCACTGCGGTGTCCTCTGTGCAGAGAACAGAGCCTGAAAGGGAAATGGAGAGATGCACTGCAGCACAGAGATTCAGGTGACAGGGACTCCCTTAAATAGAAGTTCAGAAAAGGCCTCTAAGAGGTGGTGACATTTATGCAAAGATCAGAAATACACAACACAGCCATGCAAGTGAAACCCTGAGCTTCTCCACTGACAAAGCCTTGTGGTGGGAATGAGTTTGACATACTCCCAGAGCAGCAAAGAGGCAAACGGCTGTAGACGGACCTAAGGAAACAGATCAGGTGGGTCTTTGGAGGCCAGTAGAGGAGGAGGAGAGGTCATTAAAGCATCAGAGGAGGGATAAGGGGTCACGACTTGACTTGGGTCTCAGGGGCGAGCTCCTGTGTGTATTGTGATCGACAGGACCATAACAGGCACCCAGAGCAGAGGCTGTTGAAACCCTGGATGAGAGATGGGATGCAAGAGGTGGGCGTGAGCTAAGGTAAGAGAGGAAGTTCCAGGGTGACTGGATCTGTGAATGGACGACTTTCATTCACATGTGAGGTATGTGAGGGATGAAAATGGGACAGAGTACAGAAAGCATCAGACATATGGTAGGCGCCTCTCATGAGAAGCTGGTTTCTACCCCTCTCAGCTCGAGGCTTTCACCCCACCCCAGGGGCCTCTGCAGCCAGCAGAGTCTATGCAGGCAACTCCAGCTCTGAAGAGGACACTGTCAGCTGGCTCCTACAGAAGCCAATGGTGTTTCTGCACCTTTGGTCTGCAATTTGTGGTGGCAAATGCCACTTGGAGCCCAGTTGTTCCATCCCCTTGCATTCCAACACTGGGTACCCCTCCCCAGGAGCACCTCCCCCAGTGTCTCACCTGCTCAATCCAGCCCACCTCACTTCAGGTCAACCTGCAGAAATCTGGCACGTCATCCAGGCGCTGCGACCAGGGTCCTAGTTTGAATGTAACAGTGACATCCCGCGGGTTTTGAAGCCTGCTCTGAGTCTGGAATCTCCACCGAGAATCATAGAGGCAGTGAGTGTGAGCACTGGGACCCCAGGCATCACACACTCCAGCCCCTGCAGCTTACAGATGGGGAAGTTGAGTCTCGTGAGGGCAACGTTCCTGAGGCTTAGTCACTAAGAACACTCTAGGGTCAGGTAGATTTGGGATTCACATTCTCACTCTGCCACTTCATCTTTGAGATCTTGGGCAAGAGACTTTCCTTCTCTCTTGCTTTCCTCATCTGTAAAATGTGATAATATTCATAGCCAGCACTCACTCTGTGCCAGGCACTATTTCAAGTCATACATATACGTGATCTCCTCTTTCAGTCCTGAGGAAGTCCATGAGGCAGGTCCCGGGCTTACTCACCCCATCCTGCATGAGGAAACTGAGGCACGGCAAGCTTATGGAACGCCACAAAGAGTTACTCAGCCAGGAAATGCAGTTCGGTTCAGTTCAGTTCAGTCACTCAGTCATGTCCGACTCTTTGCCACCCATGGACTGCAGCATGCCTGGCCTCCCTGTCTGTCACCAACTCCCAGAGTTTATACAAACAAACGTCCATTGAGTCTGTGATGCCATCCAACCATCTCATCCTCTGTCATCCGCTTCTCCTCCTGCCTTCAATCTTTCCCAGCATCAGGGTCTTTTCAAAAGAGTCAGTTCTTTCCATCAGGTGGCCAAAGTATTGCAGCTTCAGCTTCAATATCAGTCCTTCCAATGAATATTCAGGACTGATCTCCTTTAGGATGGACTGGTTGGATTTCCTTGCAGTCCAGGGGACTCTCAAGAGCCTTCTCCAACACCACAGTTCAAAAGCATCAATTCTTTGGTGCTCAGCTTTCTTTATGGTCCAGCTCTCACATCCATACATGACTACTGGAGAAACCACAGCTTTGACTAGATGGACCTTTGCAGCGTGATGGAGGCAGGTTCAAATCCAGCAGGCCTGGCCCTCAGGTCTGTGCTCCCAGCCCTGATGCTCTCCTATCTCCAGAACATCCTTGAAGATGGCCTTGAAGGTTACTTGACAAATGCCTGTAAAGGCTGAGCACAGTCCCCAGCACACAGCGCTCAATAAATGCTGGCTGAGGGTCCAGAAAAACATCTATTTCTGCTTTATTGACTATGCCAAAATCTTTGACTGTGTGGATCACAATAAACTGTGGAAAATTCTGAAAGAGGTGGGAATACCAGACCACCTTACCTGCCTCTTGATAAACCTATATGCAGGTCAGGAAGCAACAGTTAGAACTAGACATGGAACAACAGACTGGTTCCAAATAGGAAAAGGAGTACATCAAGGCTGTATATTGTCACCCTGCTTATTTAACTTCTATGCAGAGTACATTATGAGAAACACTGGGCTGGAAGAAGCACAAGCTGGAATCAAGATTGCTGGGAGAAATATCAATCACCTCAGATATGCAGATGACACCACCCTTATGGCAGAAAGTGAAGAGGAACTAAAAAGCCTCTTGATGGAAGTGAAAGAGGAGAGTGAAAAAGTTGGCTTAAAGTTCAACATTCAGAAAATGAAGATCATGGCATCTGGTCCCATCACTTCATGGGAAATATATGGGGAAACAGTGAAAACAGTGTCAGACTTTATTTTTTTGGGCTCCAAAATCACTGCAGGTGGTGATTGCAGCCATGAAATTAAAAGATGCTTACTCCTTGGAAGAAAAGTTATGACCAACCTAGACAGTATGTTGAAAAGCAGAGATATTACTTTGCCAACAAGGGTCCATCTAGTCAAGGCTATGGTTTTTCCTGTGGTCATGTATGGATGCGAGAGTTGGACTGTGAAGAAAGCTGAGCACTGAAGAGCTGATGCTTTTGAACTGTGGTGTTGGAGAAAACTCTTGAGAGTCCCTTGGACTGTGAGGAGATCGAACTAGTCCATCCTAAAGGAGATCAGTCCTGGGTGTTCATTGGAAGGACTGATGTTGAAGCTGAAATTCCAATACTTTGGCCACCTCATGCGAAGAGTTGACTCCTTGGAAAAGACTCTGATGCTGGGAGGGATTGGGGGCAGGAGGAGAAGGGGACGACAGGGGATGAGATGGCTGGATGGCATCACCAAGTCAATGGACATGAGTTTAATGAACTCCAGGAGCTGGTGATGGACAGGGAGGCCTGGTGTGCTGTAATTCATGGGGTGGCAAAGAGTTGGACACGACTGAGCGACTCAACTGACCTGAACTGAGGATCAGTCACCCGCCCTGCACAGTGGGGAGACAGGGAGAGTTGACCCAGACAGAGCTGGGAGGGGCTTCCACCCCCCTGGTAAGGATGGAGGTATGATCTGCAGAAGAGAGCCGGCTGCAGAAACTCGAGGGCCATGGGAGCCCAAGGTGGGGCTTTGGAGACAGAGGAGGGAACAGCATGTGGAAAGGCCTGGTGGTGAGGAGGGTAGGCCTGGCCCGGGATCCAGAGAGGAGCAGGGAGAGCCATCGCAGGCCGCGAGGAGTCCAGGAAGGAGCACAGTGAGGCCTGAGGCCTTGCAGACCCTGGGGCAGACAGGGATTAGATGGGAAGGGGGTTGAGCCTCGAGTCAGGGGAGGCTGGTGAGCAGCTGCTGGTTGGGGGGCTGGGCTCACAGGCAGGTCCTCACTTCCCTACATTTCTGGGGCAGGGGACTTTCACACGAGGAGTAGGGGTGTCCCTCACTCCCCTCTGCTGATTGCTCAGGATGGGGGACAGCGATTCCCCAGACTCTGGAGCTGCCAGGCTGAGGTGGGCCAGTCTCCCCTCCTCCGCATCTTGTCCACACCCTGTCTCCTCTCCCTCCAAGGCTGTTCCAGGCTGTTCCAGTGCATTAAAAGGTTGAAATAGCCTCACTACTGAAGCCTCTGGCTCATTATCAGGCAGCTAGAGAGGCTGGGGGACCACCAAGAAGAGGCTGGACGGGTTGGGGAAGGGAGGCAGCAGAGCCTGGGCGATGATAACCATTTGCATGCACTTTCTGCTGAGTTCTGTGTATTCCGATCGGTACTCAGACATCCTGGGCTTCCCTGGTGGCTCAGCGGGAAAGAATCTGTCTGCAGTGCAGTAGACACAGGTTCGATCGCTGGATGGCGAATATTCCCTGGAGAAGAAAACGGCAACCCACTCCAGTATTCTCGCCTGGGAAATTCCATGGAGAGAGGAGCCTGGCGGGCTACAGTCCATGGGGTCACAAAAGAGCTGGACACAACTTAGCAATTTAACAACAACAACACAGACATCCTAGGCTTTTTTTAAATCACTGACAATCCCACTGGATCTGCACCACCTGTGTCTCTGTGCTGTTATTACAATGAGCCCTGTTTCAATCTGCAGCAGGAGGTACAGAGAGGGGAGATGACCTCCTCAAGGTCACACAGCTGCAGGTAGCAAACGAGGCCCCCACACCAGCAGCCCACATGGATGGAGCTCCTTCTGGGTGCCCAGCTATTACCCACAGTACAGGTGGGATGCTGGCAACCCTACCAGGCAGCATTATCATCTCATTTTATAGACAAAGAAACCAAGGCACAGAGAGGTCAAGGTACTTGCCTGAAGTCACACAGCTCCATTTTCTTGCCCTCAAACCCTGTTCCTTCTGCACTGAGATGCAGTTGGGGCCTTCTGGGAAAAGGACCAAACCTCACAGGGTGCCAAGTGATGGCATCTTCCTCCTTCCCACATCGCCCCCCACCAAGAGTTCTAGGATCAGTGAGGACCAGGGTATGGAACTGGCAGTGCCCTGGAGGCTGGCACAGACCCACAGAGAGACCTTCAGAGGCACTAGGGAAGAGGCCCCTTCTCTGATCAGAGCCCCCTGCTCAGGCCAGCTCACTCTTGTTCTCCCTCTATCTCCCACTCAAGACTCAGAATGGCTGAAAGACATCTGTGATCCCAGGTGGGCAGGAAGCCCATGGTCTCCTCCTCCTCCTCCAAGGCCATGGGTATCTGATGATGACGGTCATATCATCACTAGAGAATATCCAGCTGGGAGAGGGGACTGGCCAGGCCCACACAGAGCACCCCAACTCAGACACCAGATAGAGATGGAACGCCTATTTACACCCAGTTCTTCTCCTGGAGGGTCCAGCCTGGGGAGACACGGGGTGGGCTTTCCAGAAGCTAGAGCAGCCAGTCAGAGAGGACACTCTCTCTGGAATGGGAAGAATATGGCTCCTTATCCCCTCCTTTACCTCCCACGGGAACTGATGGCGTCATGGGGGCATTCTCTGCCAGGAAGGAGGTGTTGAAGGGTCAAGGGTATGTAAGAGAATAGTCCGGGGGATGGAGGAGGTGTCTGTGCAGATGGGAGCGCTATGTACATGGGGATGGGGAACGGGTGAGTGTGCAACCAGGTTGAATGTTTGCCAGGGTCCCTGTGAGACAGGATGTGACCCAGGAACGGGAGGAGGCAGGAAACCCAAACTTCTTTCTTTGACAACTCAGGAGCCTGTGAGCAGGAATCAGGAGTATGGTAAGGACTAGAGAGAACTTTCCTGAGAGAGGCAGCGTGCAAGCAGCTGGTGAAATGTCTGGGAGTTCGTCTCCAGACGACCTTGCTGTGTGACCTTGAGCCAGGGGCATCCCTTCACCTCTCTGAGCTCTCCTTTCTTATCTGCATAATGGGGATCATGCTAGATCAAGATGTGCTTTGTTCCTGCCAACATGGATTATTATCTCCTGCTGGGACATGGGGCCAGGAGAGGCCTGACCTCGGGCTGGGGAAGTGGAGGCTGCGAGAAGCCTGTGTTTACAACAGGCTACTGACAGATACTGAGTGGGCCGGTGACTAGGACACTGGGGCAGTTCCCTGCAACTTAAAAGCTTGAAAGAGACAGAGAGCAGGACACAGGTATTTCTACTTCTCAGAAGTGGCTGAGTGCGTTTAAATTTGTCAGTATTCATTAATTAAACTCTCAGCTTTGTTCTGTGGCAGATTTAGAGGAGCTCACAGCAAAAGGCTATTTAGTACAGTGATAAAAATAGATGGAAACACACAGGTCGGGACCGGAAGACAGGAGCCTGCCATCAGCACCTGGATGACAAGCTCAAGGCCACAGGAGATCTCGGAGCATCTGGGGAAAGGTGACCGGGGGAAAAGGGCAGAGTCATCAGTCCCATCCCATTTCTAGCTTTTCTGTTCTTTACTTTAAAAGCCAGTGTTGTAGCTTCTGAGTCACTTTGCCTGGGCCTCTGAAAGAGACACAGTTTCGATCTCTGGGTCAGGAAGATCCCCTGGAGAAGGAAGCGGCAACCACTCCAGTATTCTTGCCTGGAGAATCCTGTGGACAGAGGAGCCCGGTGGGCTACAGTCCATGGGGTCGCAAAGAGTCAAGACACAACTGAGCACCTGAACACACAGAGCAGTGAAAGAGCTAGAGAAGGTCGTGAGCGCCTCGCTGGGGCCAAGAGCCAGGGTCCAGGGGTGGCGTCTGAAGCCTCCGCCATCGCCCCTTCGGATAGTTACGGCGGGGGAGGGGAGGGGGGGAGGAAACCTGCCCGTCCCCTTGCACCCGCCCCCAGAGCCCCCTGCACGCCTCCCTTGCGGGCCTCCCCACACCCTCACCCTCAGAAGTAGGGCTCTGTGATGCTTTGGGATGAAGGAACCAGACGGGGGAGGGCCTTGTGGCCATAGTACAGAGTGCCGGCTTTTTTCTTCTAGGCTTCCTGGGAATACAGGGAGCGGTTTTAAGCAAGGAAAGAGGATAGGATCTGGGTTTATGATTACAAAAATAACTTCTCTATAACAAGAGGTGGGACCAGGATTGACCAGCTCGGCCTCATCTCCAAACTCACAGCCAGCGCGTGAGTGATAGGCTGCCCTCGTCACCCAGCCCACCTTCTGTGACCAGCTCAGGGCCCTGGACCCCACTCTGTCCCTGGGACGGGAGACGTGCTGTGTGACCACAAGTGTTTCTCCCGCCCTGGCTGGGCCTCTGTCTTCCCCTCCCTTCTCTTTGCCTTCCCCTCCCTTCTCTTTGCCTTCCCCTCCCTGCTGATGGGGTGATGTGGGCGCAGGGGAGTGGAGGACCCTGGAGCGGGCCTGGAAGGGGCCTCAGGAGGGGCTGGCTCTGGGGTCAGGGTCCTGGGCCTGGTCTGGACTCTCGCTGATCCCCCAACAGCTGCGGGCTGACATGACTCTCCGGGACCCGGTTCCCCGCCCGGGAGGTAGGATCAGGCCTGCCCCACAACCCCACTGCTGGTGCCTCGAGGTCCCATCAGGGCTCTCAGCCCAGCTGTGCTCTGGGTGCTTGTGAGGGCGTCACGTGGCTCCTTTAATGGACCTCATACCCAGGGGCAGTCTGGGTGGCTGAGGGTGGCCCCAGTTGTCCTGGCGTCCAGCCCCCCTCCCCTTCCCGGCTCATTTCTTCCCAGCTTGCAGAAGGCTGTCCCCCTAAGGGCAGGGGAGCCTGCGGGGGGCAGGGGTGTGGCATGGGGACTGTGGGGGGTGGTCTGCAGGGCTGAATGCACAGTTACCTGGAGTGTAACTGTGTGAGTGTGTTTGTGAATATACGTCTGTATATGTATCTCTGTGTGTCAATGTGTGTGTTCGAGTACAGGTGTCTGAGTGTCTGCATGTAGGTCTGTGCATGAGTGTGTCCTTGTGCTTCTGTGTGAGTGTGTGTATCCATGAGTGTGTCCATGTGCTTCTGTGTGAGTGTGTGTATCCGTGAGTGTGTCTGCATGTGTATTTCTCTTTGTGAACGCACGTGTGTAAAAGGCCTGCTTCCCTCCAGGCCCTTTCCCCACCTCCTTCTCACTCCAGCAGTGGGCTTGGGAAAGGTTCTGGAAGGAGCAGGGCCAGCCCTTGGGTCAGAGAAGGCCCTTCTGACCCGCTGGTCCCAGGCCAGCCTGGTCCCCAGCAGAGAAAGCACCAGGCCCCTCCTGCTGGTGGTGCTGCCCCCCGCCTTGTGCACAACCGTGGCCCACCTGTGTGTTCTCTTTGCACGCTGCCAGGAGAAACCACTATGCCTACTCCTACTACCCGTAAGTAGCGCCCCTGCCTGGGGGCCCCGCCCCTCCTGGGGAGCCCCCGCCCCCCCTGGGGAGCCCCTGCCCCAGCCTCTGCCCTGCCTGGGGTCAGCGCCTCCTCCACGGCCACCCTGCCTCTGAGCTTCCCTCCTCTGCTGTCTCTCCTCTCCCCACCGGCCTCCTGTGTGGAGGTCACGAGCACTCGCTCTGTGCTCAGAGTCTTGGGTTCAGAACCAGCTCTCTGAGGCGCCCCAGACAAGTCACTGGACCTCCCGGAGGCTCCTGTCCAATTGATCACCCCATTTCACTGATGAGGAAACTGAGGCTCAGGGAGGTTAAGGACTTGTCAGAAGTCACAGGACATGCAGAGACGGGGTTGCAGCCCAGGCTCCCCTCTAACTCCACGGCCTGCCGATGCCGCTCTGTTTTCTGCCTCTGGGATCTCTGACCCTGCAAGCCTTCCAGAACATTCCCCTGCACCCGTGCTTGTCCCATCCTTGCAGAGCAGGCTCAGGTGATCCTGGGCCAGCCCAGAGGACGGTGGTCCCTCACCTCCTCCCTGGACCCTCTTCTTGCATTGACATCACCCACCATCACACTGGCTTTTCCTGCAACCACACCCCCATCAATTCACATGGAGCCTCCAGCTCAGCGGTGCTAGAAGCTGCTGACAAGGCAGCTCACCCAACCCCTCTACTTCATAGCTAATTTTGAACCTAAATGCAGAACTTTTCTGAGTGTCCATGTTGCACGCCATCTGCTTGATCTCACCCTGAGGTCGGCTGGAGGCCGCGGTGAGCGGTGTCCCTCCTGGCTCTGTCTGCGGATCTGGTTGGTTGGTGTTTGAAGTTCTTCTTCCAAGTAGAGCAGGAGGCCTGGGCGGGAACAGAGCCCTGTGGTTCACTGCTGCAGGCTGCCTCCTAGGCCAGGATCCACCGGGGACGGGTCCTCCTGGGGCTGCATGGTCCAGCCAGCCTGACGGGCTGTCCTCTGTCCGAGGCCCTCTGTCTGTCGTCCCTGTGGTCGCTGGTGTCCGCCCCCTGCCGTCTCCTTCCCCACCTCTCTCCTTGTCATTATTCCCTTATTCTCCTCCTCCTCTGTTAATCCTCTTGCCCCCGCCATCTCCCTCTTCACCTCCCCTCCTCCTCCACATTCTCCCTTATGCTGATGCTCAAGGTCACGGCCACAAGACTTCTCATGACCCAAAGGGGTCTGTGGCTCTTCTCCAGACCACAGTGAGTCAGATGGCCAGAACCCGGCAAGAGGGGCAGTCAGAGGTCATCCTGTCCTTCCCCT
Organism: Ovis aries; assembly: GCF_016772045.2. Classification (NCBI taxonomy): domain Eukaryota; kingdom Metazoa; phylum Chordata; class Mammalia; order Artiodactyla; family Bovidae; genus Ovis; species Ovis aries. Next base: position 237,769,262 of record NC_056055.1, read on the forward strand.
GCCTCAGGCACCTCTTGAGTTAGGACAAGAAGATTTGAGTTGTCCCAGTCTGCGGATATCGACTCACTGGCCTCTTTATCGCTGTGAGTGGTCAGTGTTTCTGGGCCCCCACAACCCGGAAGTCCTCTCTCAAGCCTAGCCCACAGCCCTCCTGCTACAGGACTAAGCAGGGGAACAGCTGTCTCATCTCAAGCCTTCCCTGTGATTGGGCCCCAGTTCTTCTCCAGTCTCAGCATGGGTCCCGAGTCCTTTCCCCTTTTCCCTATTTGGCACCCCAGGCATGGAGCTGTGCCCTCTGCTGCCCCACCCCAGCCCCCTTGCCCCTTCCTCCTGGCCTCCAGACTCCCTTCCTCCATCCTCCTGAATAAACAGAATCAAGTCCTTCCATGATGTTCCCCATATCAGATGATATATTACCCCTAACCAACACTGAAGCATCTATTATGTGCCTACTGGGTACCCATAATCATACTTGCAGTACAAAGAGGAAGCAAGTATTATCCTGGTATTGAAGAATATTTTTTATTTTTTAGTTTTTATTCTATGGACTGTAGCCTGCCAGGCTCCTCTGCTCGTGGAATTTCCCAGGCAAGAAGACTAGAATGGGTTGCCATTTCCTTCTCCAGGGTGAAGAATCTTTAGGAAAATTTAGTTCACAGGCTAACATAGAGTTATAAAGGGAGTGAGGAATAATTAACACTCTACTGGGCACTGCCTTGGTCTCGCCTAACAAATATTAAAAGCAAGACCCAGCAGGATCAAACTATTTCCAAGTAATGTAACCATGTCCCAGAACAAATCTCAAGAATATTTATAGGAATAGAAACATATCTGGCCTCCAACCAGGTAAAACAGACAATGTCTGGCACTCAATCAAAAGTTACCAGACATGCAAAGAAACAGAAAATATGCCTACTAATGAGGAGAAAAATCATTTATTTGAAACTGATCCAGAATGCAGAGCATAGTCAAAGATCGGGTGGCTAGGAAATTTAAGCTGTGCTCAGGAGACTGGAGAGAGGTCCCAGCACCTCCTATGTCCTTTTCCTACTCGCAACCCACTAGCCTAGTATTCACCTCTTTCCTTTCTTCTCCAAGAAGTAGAGACTTAACTCCTGTGGTTTATACCCTAAAGCCATGTTAATTGTGGCTCTTCCTTAAATGCAAGTTTGCTTTTTTTTTTTTTAATGGACTTAGAGAGCACACTTAGCATCCAGATTCTAACATCAGTTCCTCAAAAAATTAAAAACATTAATTTTTTCATATTCTTATGAAATTGCCATATGATCCAGCAATTCCACTTCTAGATATGTATCCGAAAGAATTAAAGGCAAGAACTCAAAGAAATCTTTGTATCTCCATATAAAAGCAATATTCACTGTAGCTAAGAGGTGGAAACAACTCAAAATTCCACTGACAGATGAATGGATACACAAAAGGTGCTATATTCATACAACAGAATATTATTCAGCCATGAAAAGGGCTGAAATTCTGAACAATGCTCCAACATGGAGGAAACTTGAGGGCATTATTCTAAATGAAAAATCCAGTCACAAAAAGACAAATTCTGTGAATTAGCTAGAGGAGTTAAATTCAGAGACAGAAAGGAGAAGGGATGTTGCCAGCAGCTGGAGGGAGGGGGAAATGTGAGCTGTTTAATGAGGATGACATTTCAACACTGCAAGATGAAAAAGTTCTGGAGACTGGTTGCATAACAATGTGAATATACTTAATGCTCCTGAACTGTACACTTAAAAAATGATAAAGATGGTCAATTTTGTTATACATATTTAACCACAATTAGCAATTTTTTTATGAAGAAGGCAATGGCAACCCATTCCAGTACTCATGCCTGGAAAATCCTATGGATGGAGGAGCCTGGTGGGCTGCAGTCCATGGGGTTGTGAAGAGTCGGACACAACTGAGTGACCTCACTTTCATTTTTCACTTTCATGCACTGGAGAAGGAAATGGCAACCCACTCCAGTGTTCTTGCCTGGAGAATCCCAGGAACGGCAGAGCCTGATGAGCTGCCATCTATGGGGTCGCGCAGAGTCGGACACAACTGAAACGACTTAGCAGCAGCAACAATTTTTAAATTTTGAAGTACTGATCCATGCCACAACATGGATAAATCTGGAAAACATTATGCTAAATGAAAGAAATCAGTCACAAAAGGCCACATGGTGTAGGATCCATTTTATGTGAAATGTCCAGAACATAGAGATTCAAAGAAACAGAAAATGGCTTAGTGGTTGTCAGGAGCTGAGAGAAGGAGGATTTAGGCAGGGGGAGCTGCTAATGCCCCCTGGATTTCCTTCTGGGGTGACAGAGATGTTCTGAAATCACCTAATGATGATGGTTACCCAACTTTGTGAAATACTAAAAACCACTGAATTGTACACTTTAGAAGGATACATTTTATGACACATGAATTACATATCAATTTTTTTTAATCCCAACTGAGGAACATTCCACAAATTATCTGACCAGTAATCCTCAAAACTCTTAAGTCCATCGGAAAAAAGTCTGCGAAACTGTCACGGCCGGGAGAAACCTAAAGAGACGAGACACTGAGCCCTATTAGTAAAAACTAAGGAAATCCAAAACTGGTAGAGACTTTAGTTAATAATGATGTATCAACATTGCTTCATTATTTACAATAAATGTACTATACTCAGATGATAAGTGGCTAATAGGAGAAACTAGGTCTGGAGTATATGAGCATTTGCTACCGTTGTTCGGTCGCTTAGTCGTGTCCAACTCTTTGCAACCCCATGGACTGCAGCACGCCAGGCTTCCCTGCCCTTCACCATCTCCAGGAGTTTGTTCAAACTCGTGTCCATTGAGTCAGTGATACCATCCAACCATCTCATCCTCTGTCACCCCCTTATCCACCTGCCCTGAATCTTTCCCAGCATCAGGGTCTTTTCCAATGAGTCCACTGTTCGCATCAGGTGGCCAAAGTATTGGAGATTCAGCTTCGGCATCAGTCCTTCCAATGAATATCCAGGGCTGATTTCCTTTAGGATTGATGGGTTTGATCTCCTTGTTGTCCAAGGGACACTCAAGAGTCTTCTCCAGCACTGCATCAGAAAGCATCAGTTCTTCAGCGTTCAGCCTTCTTATACTATATATGAGTATATAATATACGTGTACAGTATACTCTATACTATCTTTGCAACATTTTCATAAATCTAAATCTATTCTGAAATAAAAGGTTTATTAATTTAAAAAGAAATCGACTTAACATATCAAGGCACATTGTGGCAGGCTGCTATTGAAATTTGAGCCCCACTGACTTCAAAGCATTGCTGGGAAAAGCCCCCAGATCCCCCTGGGCCCCATCCATCCTGAGCTCTTGATCCTGCTGGGTGCCAGTGGATTCCACCCAGATGGTGTGCTGGGTGAGTCCCAGTTCCTCTCACACTGTCTGGTAAACACTTCTTCATCAGAAGAGGGACAGCAGGGGAAACCTGGTGAACAATAGGACCCCAGAGTCCGACAGGCCCGGGTGTGAGTCCTGGTGCTGCCGCCTCCCTGCTGTGGGGTCGGGGAGAGCCCGTCTTCCTGGGCTCAGGGTACGCGGGGCTGGGAGCAGTGCCATCACTCACCGCCCTGCCCTGCCCACCGGCTGTATTTACAGAACATCTGCTGTCGTCCTTGGACTCAGCCGGCATGCCGCCCTGATTTGATCTGGCTGCTGGCATCACCCTGACCAGGTGGTGCTGTTTGCTTGCCCTCAGCCAGCCACAAGCTCCTCCTGCGTCCGCTCTCTGAGCTGCTGAGAGCAGCCGGCCCTTCAAGGCGCCCTTTCACCCCTTCCTCCGCTTGGAGGGTACTCTGCTGCACAGTCAGCACAGCTTGCATAAGGAGCTTGAGTAATCCTTTGTCGCCCAATCCCCCCTTCTGGAGCTCCTGAGAGTTCCTCAAGCAGCAGAAAATTCTCTCTTGAAATTTGAGCTCATGTTTTGTGTGTTGGCTGCAGCTGCCTCTTAAGAATCATCTCTCTCCAAAGCTACCGCTCAAGCCGTGGTCCAAATCCCCTCTGCTAAGGCAGATTAAGGGCAGGTCAAGCACCACTCTTGTCGGCTCCTTCTTTCCTCTGAGAAGTTGCCCTTGGCTTTCTGGGATTCAGTAGGTGTCTGACTTTACAGTAAATTCTAATAGTATCCATAGCTGCTGTCAATGTGCATTCACCAAGTGCCAACAACAGACTGGGTGTTTTTCATGCATCATCTCATTTAATAATTGTAGTTCCTCTATAGGATAGTGATGGCTTTATCCTCATTTGACGCATGAAAACTGAGGTTCAGAAGGGCTAGTCTTTTTTCCAAGGATACACAGCCAAGAAGTGGCCCAACTGGGATTCAAACTCAGGCATGTCTTAACAGATTCCTTGCTTTTAATCACCCCATTACACTTTAATCTCAAGATGTTTACTGGAGTGGGTAGCCATTTCCCTCTCCAGGGTATCTTCCCAACCCAGGAATTGAACCCAGGTGTCTTGCATTGCAGGCCGATTCTTTACCAGCTGAGTCACCAGGGAAGCCCAGTGAAATATACACAAACAAAAACCTCCTTGGAGAAAAAGGAATTAGGGAATGTTACTACTTTGGTTTTCCTGGAAAATCACAATGCATGTTAGGTTGCTGCAAGTCCTGAGATGCCCTGCAGGGAACAGACTTGTTTCATTTCTTTCACCCGAAATTTTCCAGATTCATTTTAAAAAATTGAACGTTTGTTTTTTAAGTGGACTACCACTTAATCATCTTGCACAACTTGTGTTCTCTGGAACACACTTTGGGAAACACTACCTTTGGAAGTAACTTCTTTCCAAGCCTCAGTGGAGCTTCTGGACATTATGGAGCCACGGGCGGGCATCCCTCCCCCTATAAGCAACCGTATCACAGGGCAAACATATGTGAGACAACTATTTTCAGATCTTGGGCAATAGGCAGCTCAGCACTGCGATCCCTGAGAAGAAAAAAAAGCACAGGGTGAATCCTGCAATTCTGTGAGTGTCGGAAGCTGGGTGTGGTTGAGTGGGATTGTTCCTCGATCCCAGGGCGTGATCTTGGGGACCTCGGTGGGATGTCCTTGGGGAGGCTGGCCAGGAGAGCCAGGGAGTGATGGTCTGAGGGGAAGGGATGGTTTTCCTGGGTGTGGGGCAGCGTGAACCTCTCCACCTGCTCCCCATGGGCTGAGCTGCCACACAGACTGACAATGGAAACACTTGTGCGAGAGAAACACCTCTATTCAGGTGCTTCCTGTTAATCTGTGGAGGGAGTGGCAGTGGCAGCTAATTTTGGAACTTGCTTGTCTTTGAATGGGGTGATTGCTGGGAGATGTCAGCGTTTCAGATTGTTCCCTGGAAGAGGAGGAGGAAGGAGGGGATGTCATGGGCTCTGCTGAGCGCGGCCCCCTGCAGGCAGTGAGTGAAGTCACAGAGGGGGCCCTCGCTGGGGAGCCCAGGAGAGTGAGGGGACGAGGGATCCCAGATGCAGGGCTGGGCCAGAAGGTCCCCCAGAGGGCAAGTGACCCGATCCCCTCATTCTACCAATGGGAAGACCAGGATGCCCCAGGGAAGGGGCTCATCCAGAGTCATCCAGGGCAGCCCAGCCAGCTGCCTGGCTCCAGCAAACAACCCGGGCATCCTCCACGCTGGCTGTGCTCCCATCCCTCCCACGACCCCCCTGAGTCCATGTAGGGTTCCCCTGGCTGGGGCCTGTGCACGTCAGGAGCCCCTTTTTCCTTTCTCTGGCTGCAGGAGACCAGCGTGGCGGTGGGGTCACTGAGGCCAGCAGCCTCCTAGGGGGCTCACCGCGGCGGCCGTGTGGCCAGAAGGGCTCCCCATATCACACGGGGCAGCTGCACCCCGTGGCGCTTGTGGCCGATCTCCTGCAGCACATCAACCAGGTGAAGACGGCCGAGGGCTACGGCTTCAAGCAGGACAAGGTGCCTGGCCCCGTCCAGCTGGGACCCCTCCCAAGGGCCTCCCTTGGCTCCTTCCTTCTACACCCCTCCCACCAGGTTGTCACGGAGGAAATAGGAGATGGTGGATGTAAAGGCTCGGGTGCATTAGGGACTCACTGGGGCACAACTGTCAACACCCCTGCTGTGATCATCATTCCCAGCTCGGGGCCAGGTTGGATGCAGTAGGACAGGCCTTACCTGCCATCATCCCGGTTGGACTCCATCTCAGAGCAGCATTGCTGCCCCAAACTCGAGCTTACTCCATCCTCTTGCTGATGCCCTGTGCCCTCTCGGGAAACTTCCGGCTCCAGGCCCCTCTCTCAGCCTCCTAGTCTCCTTTCCTGTTCCAGGAGCCACACATCAGCACCTACTCTGCAAACCTAGATGCCTGCCTGTCGGGAGAGGCCACATCCCCGCCAGCAGGCCCGCTACAAGGAGATACAGGTCCTCAGCACTGACCGGCACTACCCTCGGAATGACCGCACTGTCGTGGAGAGTCAGTTCCAGAAGTTGGGCTTGTGTGCATGTGTGCGGGAGAGAGAGAAAGTTGCATGTGTGAGCGTGGCATCTACGTGTCTACATGTCTGTGTGTGTGTGTGTATGTGCCTGCTTGTGAATGTGTCTGTGAGAGGGTGTTTGCACGTGTGCCCATCCTTCCTGCTCGCCACAGTGGGGACCCCAACAGCTACATCCCTGCGGCCCTGACTGATGTGAGGGCTGGAGCAAAGCATACCCTAGGACCCCCTAACCTCAGCCGAGAAAATCCCAGGGAAAGGAAGCAGGGCTGAGGTCTGCAGGGGAGGACACGGGGGTGTCCCCTCTGTGCCATCCATCTCCCTAGGGACCAGACCTGTGGGGTGATCCCCTCCCCTCCAGTGATCCTCCATTCTGGGCATCAAGGCTGCTATTCCTCCTCTGTGTGCCCCTCTGCACATGGACAACCTGCTTGTCTCTGAGCCAGGGAGGGTCAAGCTAGGGCTCCCTGGTGCCGGGTGGACAAGCTGCTGGGGCAGCCCAGTCCCCCCGGCACCAGGGTCCGTGGTCCCTGATCCCAGTCACCTGAAATCAGCCCAGGAGCCAGGAGGTTCTGATTCTCAGACTGCCCTGAACTTGTCAGTGAGGGACCAGCTGGGCTCTGTTTGGAGTGGTCAAGTCTGCGGGGAGCCCCATCGGGTGCCCAAGACTGAGTTTTAGAATTTGGCCAGCCCTGGTCTCGAGGAGCTGCCAGCAGCCTTGCACCTGCGCCTTCAGAAAGTCCCAGGGAAGGGGAAGCTGGTGAACTGGGAGGGGTCCCTCGTTTCTCTGCCCTGCTCCTTTCATGGCTACAAAGGGCAAGTCAGGAGACAAATCAAGCACAAGGGTATAGGAGCCCATGCCAGCCTCTTGAGTCAAGAGGAAAGCTGAGGTCAGCTCTAGGAATGGGGTTTTAGGAGAAAATCATCAGGAGAGGGAGAGAGACATGGACAAGTGGGTCGAGGCAGGAGACCAGGAGACCCGGGGCTGGAGCACTGACAGGAGAAGGCAGTTGCCAGCCCACCCAGCGGGACGAGGTCAGGATGGGGAGCAGGGTCAGTGCGTGGCACTGCCTGGGAGCCTAGGCTGGGGTTTCAGATCTTCCCAGTCATGGGGTTGGAAGGAGCCCAAGAGATCCATTCATTTATTTAAATATAATGTTTGAACCCCTGCCGTATCCTGAGCACCAGGGATACTGAAATGAACAAGACAGGCAGACAGTCCTCTCACCTAGCTTTTCTCAGGGTGGGGGGCGCAGTTTGCGATACACAGACAAGCATGTGATGGCACGTCAGCAGCTGGTCAGTGCTGTGGAGCACCTTCAGGCAGGACAAGTGCGAGAGGCCTCCCACCCACGAGCCTCGAGACTCTGCATGAGTTAGCTGCCCTCCCTCGGCCTCAGTTTCTCGTCTGTAAAATGGGAGCCGTCATGTTAGAATTGGATGAAACTGTGATTGAGGGCCTTATATGATGCCAGGCGTGCTGGAGGGGCTCCACCTACAAACACGCAGCAGGGATCAGCACACCCCTGCTGGGCATGGATGACTGACAGTGGGCCACATGTTCCAGTGGCCTGAGTCCAGCCGGTTCCAAGTCCCAGGTTTCCTCAGGGGTTGGAGTGGGAGGAAGAGTGGGACAGCTGGCAGGGACCCGAGTCACTCCTGGCTCAGTCACAGACTTACTGTGCAGCCCTGGAAAAGACACTTCCTCATTCTGGACCTCATTTTCTTCAATAAAGACTGACTCTTTGATGTACTGATTCTGCTCTCACACTGGCTGATGCTCTCTGCCTCAGTTTCCCCATTGGCCAGAGGACTCTAAAGCCTTTAGGATCTAATATAATTTCACCTGGGCTTTCCTGGTGTCTCAAGGGTAAAGAGTCCGCCTGCCAATGCAGCGGACATGCATTCAATCCCTAGGTCAGGAAGATCCCCTAGAGAAGGAAATGGCAACCCACTGAGGTATTCTTGCCTGGGAAATCCTATAGACAGAGGAGCCTGGGGGGGCTACAGTCCATGGGGTCACAAAAGAGTCAGGCATGACTTAACAACTAAACAACAACATCCCTTTCATCTGAACTAAGAATTAATAGTTCAGTGTGAACCCCCAGCTTGTTCCGTTACACCATCACTTCCCACCACTCCGCTGCCCTGGCAAGCCCCTCTGAACCAGGCTCAGGTTTGTAGGAGAATGTCAGTGCAATCCCTGCCTCCCAGGAGCCTTCAGTCCACACAGATCCACAGCATCATTAGCAATCACCCCACTGGGGAGGCAGGCTCTTCAGCTTTGCAGATGACAGGCTCTTGATAGAAAAGCAAGTGTGTTGGATCGGAGTGGGAAAGAAAACCCCCGCAGGCCAGAATCACAGATTGAGACTCATATGATGGGATTTAATATGCACGAGTGAGTTAAACATGCAGTGCCAACTAGATCCACAGCTCAGGGAAAGAGGAGGGAGACAGGCCTTGAGATGAGACTGATGGGGAGCGCAGAGTGAACCTACGAGGTGACATGTCTCTCACATCACAAGTCCCTTATCTGCTCTCTCCTTCCATGCCACCCCACCCATCCAGTCCAGCCCCAACCCAGGCTGTTCCCACGAGATGGAAGGCCCCAAACCTGGTTAGTTTAACAATAACAACAACAGTAAGTGCTACCAATTCTCAAATGCTTACCCTGCGCTGTGTGCTCGCATTCTCTCCTTCTGCACAAGTTCGCAAGGTTTGTATTAATAGCATTTTACATGAAGGAAGACTGAGGCTCGGAAAAGCTAATTAAAACAAAGCTAGTAAGCGGCAGGGGCTTTCCCAGTTGGCCTAGTGGTAAAGAATCCACCTGCAATGCAAGAGACGCAAGTTCAATCCTTGGGTCAGGAAGATTGCCCTGGAGAAGGAAATGGCAACCCACGCCAGTATTCCTGCCTGGGAAATCCCATGGACAGAAGAGCCTGGCAGGCTACAGTGCATAGCGTCGCAAAAGAGTTGGGCACGACTTAGCAAATAAACAATAACCAAAGCAAGTGGCAGAGCTGAGATTTGAGCCTCGTTTTAACTGACTCCAAAGCCAACACACTTCTGTGTACATCCTGCTGCCCGTTAGGCCATGTAAATAGAGATATGGAGTCTAGAAGAAGGGAGTAGAGAATCCTGTTCAACTCATGAATAAGCTGAACTTTGCCAAAAGGCAGGGCCTCCAGGCTTAAAATGGCATGTGATCAAGGTCACACTGATTCATTAATTCAAGAAGTGTTTATTAGAATCTAAGTATTAAAGTCTTTTCTAAACACTGGAGATATAGAGGTGAAGTCGATGGACAAAGTTCTGCTCTCCTGGTGCTTGCATTCCAGTAGGGGAAACAGATAATAACCAAATAAGTATATCCTAGGAAGGGGTTCCCTAGTGGCTCAGACAGTCAAGAATCCGCCTGCAATGCAGGAGACCTGGGTTCGATCTCTGGGTCAGGAAGATCCCCTGGAGAAGGGAATGGCAACCCACTCCAGTAGTCTTGCCTGGAGAATCCCATGGACAGAGGAGCCTGGTGGGCTTCAGTCGATGTGGCCGCAAAAAGTCAGACACGACTAAGTGACTAAGTACACAGGAAGTGATATGTTCTGAAATGAAGGAATAAAGTGAATGGAAAGAGACTGGAGATGAGGCAGCTGTATTAGAGAGGGTGGTCAAGAAAGGCCTTTCTGAGGAGGTGATATTTGAACAGAGAACCTGGAGTAAGAAAGAGAATGAGCTGTGTGATCATTGTCAAGGGAGCAGCAGGTGCAGAGGCCCTGAGGCAAGAATGAGCATGATGTGCTCGAGGACGGGAAGAGCCAGTGTGGTTGGAGCACGGCAAGCGGGGCGGGGGTGGGGGGGGGGGCGGAAGTGGGGCACGGAGCGGGGAGAGGGAGGGGTAGGAGGTAAGGCTTGAAAGTGTTAGTCCTTCAGTCGTGTCCAACTCTTTGTGATCCCATGGACTGTAGCCCGCTAGGCTCCTCTGTCCATTGGATTCTCCAGGCAAGAATACTGGAGTAGGTTGCCATTCTCTCCTTCAGGGGGCCTTTCCAACCCAGGGATTGAACCCGTGTCTCCCACAGGCAGATACTTTACCATCTGAGCCACCAGAGAAGCCAGGCCTGAGATAAGGCATGAGAAGTCAGCAGAAGGAAGGTTGTTTAGAGTCACAGGCCATGGTACAGCTTGGATTTTACTTTTAGAGTTGAAGGAATTCACTACAGAGTTTTGAGCAGGCAAGTGATGGGATCTGATTTGTTTTGAAAATATCGCTAAAGCTGCTGGGGAAAAAAATGGAAGCAGGAAGGCCAGGGAGCTAAGATCATAAAAGTCCAGGAGGATTCAAGGGGAGAGGGGGCAATGAGAAGCAATCATTCACATGTGGAGTTATTGAAATAAAGGAACATTCACCTTCAAAAAGAAAAGGCTCAGATGGAACCAAGGGCTGACCTCCACCTTCAGGAAGCCCATCACATGGACCAAAAATTGAGCCCATTCTGCTGTCCCCGAATGTCAGAACCAGGACCTATGGGTGAAGCCACGGGAAAGTTATCAGTAGTGACCGAAGATGGAGCAGCTTCCCAGTGAGGACATGTTGCCCCCACTGGAGAAGCCCAGCAGAGGTCAGTTCTCAGGGCGTGGGTGGAATGAACAGAGGTCAGGTTTTGGAACCAGGCAAATCTGAATTCAGGTCATTTTCCTTTTCCATTATTATCTGTGCTGCCTTAGGCCACTTTGCCTTTCCAAATTTCAGTTGCCTCATCTGTAAATTAGAACCAATTCCCATCTCATTCAGTTCAGTTCAGTTCAGTTCAGTCACTCAGTCGTGTCCGACTCTTTGCGAAGCCATGAACCGCAGCAGGCCAGGCATCCCTGTCCATCACCAACTCCTGGAGTCCACCCAAACCCATGTCCATTGAGTCAGTGATGCCAACCATCCATCTCATCCACTGTCATCCCCTTATCCTCCTGCCTTTAATCTTTCCCAGCATCAGGGTCTTTTCCAATGAGTCAGCTCTTCGCATCAGGTGGCCAAAGTATTGGAATTTCAGCTTCAACATCAGTCCTTCCAATGAACACCCAGGACTGATCTCCTTTAGGATGGACTGGTTGGATCTCCTTGCAGTCCAAGGGACTCTCAAGAGTCTTCTGCAACACCACAGTTCAAAAGCATCAATTCTTTGGCACTTCAGCTTTGTTTATAGTCCAACTCCCACATCCATACATGACTACTGGGAAAACCATAGCCTTGACTAGACGGACCTTTGTGGACAAAGTAATGTCTCTGCTTTTCAATATGCTGTCTAGGTTGGTCATAACTTTCCTTCCAAGGAGTAAGCGTCTTTTAATTTCATGGCTGCAATCACCATCCGCAGTGATTTTGGAGCCCAGAAAAATAAAGTCAGACACTGTTTCCACTGTTTCCCCCATCTATTTGCCATGAAGTGATGGGACCGGATGCCATGATCTTAGTTTTCTGAATGTTTAGGTTGTTCAATAAAGCATAAAAAGTACCCAGCACTGGGCCTGACACACAGATGTGCTCAGTAAGTGGCAGTGATGATGGTGGTGACTGTGCTGGTGATGACGGTGGTGGTGGGGATGATAGTAATGATGCTCATGGTGCTGGTGGTGGTGGTCATGGTGTTGGTGAAAATGGTGATGGTGGTGATGATGCTGGTTATGAATACAGTGATAACAATGATGATGATAATAGTTATGATGAGAAGGAGTGTTGCCAAAATACATCACCGACTCGATGGACGTGAGTCTGAGTGAACTCCGGGAGTTGATGATGGACAGGGAGGCTTGGCGTGCTGCGATTCATGGGGTCGCAAAGAGTTGGACACGACTGAGCGACTGAACTGAACTGAACTGTGCACCAATGCTGAATAGGAATACAGAGACAGTGTTTTGGAGAAGAGAGAAAGAGTAGCTTTATTTCTTTGCCAGGCAAAGGGGAAACACAACAGGCTAGCACCTCGAAAACTGTGCCTTTCTCCCTGGGGAATAGGGAAAGGTCTTATAATAAGGGCTCTTCGTCAGGCGTATATGATAAGGATTAAAGCAATGACAATCTCGAATTCTTCTTTCTTCTGCAAAGAAATTAGGTCTAGTTGTCGCCAAGGTTATTGCCTGCGACCTTCTTTCTGAAATAGAGAATGCTATGAGGGAATGTTACAAGGGTTGCAGGCACGGGAGGATGTGGGAATGTGTATGGGTGAGGGGAAGAACGCCAGGTACAGGACACACAGAGTCAGAGAATTATTACGGAATTAATTTTGTGAAGGACAAGTCCAGTTACATGCACTATAATTAGAAACAGCTAAAGTAAAATTGAGTTGCTTAACTCTTACAGGTCTGTTCTTGGGATTTCTATAGCCATGCACTCTCTCCTTCATTTCCCTTGTTTCTTAGCAGAAAAACCCAAGCTTCCATTTCTGTTTTAACAGGAGCAGGATGGTGGTGATGATGAGGATGGAGATGAGATGATGAGTGGAAGATGGTGACTACATGCTGACCACAGGTACGTAGACTCCAAACTGGTTGGAACCAGAAGGTTGATTATTGAGACCCCTGAAATTTCATCCTGTTACCTCACCACCAACCAGTTAGAAGAAGGTTCATGCTGATCAGGCATCCTACACCCTCTCCCTCGTACTGTCTTCAAAAACCCTTGCCTGAAAGCCATCAAGGAGTTCAGGTCTTTTGAGCATGAGCTGACTGTTCTCCTTGTTTGGAGCCTTGCAGATAAGTGCTATACTTTCCTCCACCATAACTCAGTGTTGGTTGGTTGGCTTTGCTGTGCATCAGGTGAGCAGAATCCAAGTTCAATTCAATAATGACTTCATCCTAAAGGTTACCTCATGGTTACATGATGGCTGCTGGAGTTCCAGCCCATGAGAGCTACATTCTTGGTGGGGAAAAAAAAAAAAAAAAGGAGGGAAGGAGAAAAAGGCTCCTTCCAGCTGAATAAATTCTTATCAAAGAACTTTCCTGGAAACTACATCCACCACCTCAACTCATATTTCATTAGCCACCCCATCTGCAAGGAAGATTTAGGGCAGAAAGCCACCCACAACAGTACTGGCCTCTTGCTACTAACGGAAAATGGTAGACTGGATCCTGAGCAGAGGACCAGTAGTTTCTCCCATAGCCAGCAATCAGTAAATTTAAATACAAATGGGGAGAGCTCCAACCACAGAATTTGCTCCAGGAATTCCCCTGGTCTCGCTTAAATCTGCTTTAAAAATAGTTGAAGATGATAAAATCGCAGTAAATGTTAATTACAGAAAAAAAATTAAACATAAAAGGTTGAAACAAAAATTTAAGATCTCCTCTTAATTTCATCATCCTATGTGATTTTCTGATTTATTTTACGTGTGTGTATGTCTCTGTGTGTGTGTGTGTGTGTGTGTGTGTGTGTGTGTATCTGGTCTTCATCCACTATTCCTGGCACAGAGCTCCTAAAACCTTTGCAAAGTGAAAGGGAAAATCATTCAGACATGTCTGACTCATTGCAACTCCATGGACTTTAGTCCACCAGGTCCTCTGCTGCTGCTGCTGCTGCTAAGTCGCTTCAGTCGTGTCCAACTCTGTGCGACCGCATAGACGGCAGCCCACCAGGGCTCCCCCGTCCCTGGGATTCCCCAGGCAAGAACACTGGAGTGGGTTGCCATTCCCTTCTCCAGGGGATCTTCCCGACCCAGGGATTGAACCCGCGTCTCCCACATTGCAGGAGGATTCTTTACCATCTGAGCCACAGGGAAGACCAAAACTCTTGTAATTTCCTAAAGCCAAAGGGTTTTTTATAATACTTTTTCATAAGTTTTTGTTATGATATTTGCTTTTGTTCCTAGTTGCCATTGTGTTTCCTGAAAGAAATGGGGGAGAAGAGACTAGGGTGGGAGTCAGAAAGACTATGCTGAACGAGGAGGGAAGGAGGCCTGAAATAACTTCAGAATATAAACGTATAATGGGTGTCTTTTGTTATTCATAACAAGTCCCTATCAACCACACCTGAGTTTACTTTAATGAGATGAGTTTTAGAAAGCCCCTAAGGATGCGGACTGGTTTCCAAGGGAACCAATCATGTGACTAGAAAGTTGGAACTTTCAGCCCCCACTCCCAACCTTCTGGAGGGGTGAAGGGCTAGAGATTGACTTGATCGCTAATGGCCAATAATTTAATCAATGATGCCCACGTAATGAAGGCTCCATAAAAATCCCTGAGCACTGCAGTGCTCAGAGCACCTCCAGACTGGTGAACAAGAAGGCAGGCAACCCTGTGCAGCCCACTACAGGGACAGACATTTCTGTGCTTGAGACCCCGGGGGACTTCAAACCTCATCCTGTGTACTTCTTCATTTGGCTGCTTAATTCATATCCTCTGTAATAAACCAGTAATCTTAAGTCAGTTGTTTTCCTGAGCCGCTCTGGGAAGTTAATCAAACCCAGGAGGCAGTCGTTGGAACAACCAATTTATAGCCAGTTATCAGAAGCATAAGTGACAACCTGAACATACAGTTGGCCTGGACTGTGTGGGGGGCAGGGGCGGGGGTGGGGGCATGCAGTTCTGTGGGACTGAGTTTTTAACCTATAGAATCTGACACTATTTCCAGGTAGGGAGTATCAGAACTGCGTTAAAATGTAGGCTGCCCTGTTGGTGTTGGGGAATTGCTCGTTGTGGGAAAAGCCCACACATCCAACCAGTGTCAGGAGGGATGTGATGCTAATATTGAGACGAACGAGCCCCACAGGGCTGTGCTTTTCCATTACATTAAAAATTAATTAAGCACTGTTAGTATTCTTGCACAGTTCCTCCTGGGATTTCTTTTTTTCTGGGTATATTTAGAATATACTTTCTATCCAGATGTATATACTGCTTTTCTTTTTCCCTCTATTTTATGAACATCTTCCCAGGTGAGTTATTTTTTGACTGTCTGGTTTTTAATGGCTACATTACATTCCCTCATGTGTTTGTCCCATAATTGAGATAGCTAATCCTCCGTTGTTAGGCAGAGAGCTGTGTGTGTGTGTGCCTGCTAAGTCGCTTCAGTCGTGTTCCTATTCTGCAACCCCATGGACAATAGCCCATCCGGCTTCTCTGTTCATGGGATTCTCCAGGCAAGAATACTGGAATGGGTTGCCATGCCCTCCTCCAGAGAATCTTCCCGACCCGGGAATCGAACCTGCGTCTCTTGCATGGACTGGTGTTCCCACCTAAATAAGTTTGTTATAAATGTCCCTATGATCACTGATTCTTCATGGAAATCTTTGTCTCCATCTGATTACTTCCTTATGATAGATTTGGGGACTTAGCGGAACACTAGGTATGGATATTTTTAAGGCTTTGGATGTGTTTTCCCAGAAGCTGGCCTGGGATCCACCCCCCCCCCGCCCAAGCAGGTCCAAGAACATCCTCAGATGGGTTCTGTGGTCTCCTTCCTCCCCTCGTTCAGCATGGTCTCTCTGATTCCCATGTCAGCCTCCTCTCTCCCGATTCTTTCAGGAAACAAACAATGGCAAGGTTTATTTTCTGAAATATCTAATCGTATTTATCTCTAAGTACTTTAAAAAGTCAACATGATTAATCTCATTAAGTTTGATTTGCAGCAAATTATGCCTTTAGCTTGAAGTTGGGGTTGCTTTGCTGGCTGGAGATGAGACAGGGTTTGGCTATTTATAACAGAGCCCGCGATGGTAACTAACAGCTCAGCTGGGTAAACAGCTTCAGGCCCTTTCTGAGGACGGTGCTATTCCTGGCTGGGAGTCTCAGGGTCCTGGCTACTGTACCCCCATGTCCCTGGGCCAGCTCTGCTCTCTAAGCAGCCCATGACCATAGTGCCTGGAAGTTTCTAGCGAGTTGACCGCTGCCCACACCCCTCAGATCCTGCTTCCCTCTGCTTTTCCACCCTGGAGTTCTCCAGTGTCCCGGGCACTTGACCAGCCATAACAAGCAAGGCAGCCCCAAAGTGCCAGGGCTTTAACACCCCCAGGGCACCTCTCAACCAGGGAGGGACAGGATAGGGGTAGATAAATAAATACTGAGCTTCCCTCTAAAGGACAGCCTGAGGCATGTTCCACACATCTCCTCAAAGGGCCCTCAGCAGGGCTGAGCCCCCAGTGTGACGGGCTCTCTGATTGAGGCTTCAGGGCTTTCCTCCCTCCCCCCACCACCCCCCCACCCCGGTCCCCTCTTCACTGTGCTTCCTGGGATCAGCTCCCACATAAACCCCCTGCTTTTTCAGAGGGCTCCAAACTCAGTCCTGATCACTCTGGAGCAGCAGCAGCTGGACGGATAGAGTGGAGGATGTGAGAGGTACTCAGGGAGGGTGGGGCAGTGATGGACAGAAGGGTAAATGGTGAAAGCATACTTTTCCCCATTTGAGCCTCTGGTAAGACTGTAGCCCTCTGAGACTCTCAACAGGGCACGCAGGTGGCACAAACTGGGAGACTGAGGTTGACCTGCATATACTAACTGCCACGTGCAAAATAGATAGCCGGGGGAGCCTGCTGTACAGCGCAGTGAGTGCTCTGTGGTGACCTAGATGGGGGGCATCCAAGAGGAGGGGATCCATGTACACACGCGGCTGATTCACTGCATCGTACAGCAGAAACAAACATAACATTGTGAAGTGATTATATTCCAATAAAAAAAGAATAAATGGGCATGTAGAATATAAACAAATAAACAGAACATGCAGCTGTCCTGTGCCCAGACTCCTCCTGAACCACAGAAACAAGTCTCATTTATCATCTCAGAGCTGTGGCTGTGGGTCTGTCCTTCCCTGACCTGACTCCCATCCCAGACACTCAACACCTGCCTTCTCCTGAGGGCACCTTATCCTTCCTAACTAGTGTCTGAGACCCCTCCTGTTCCCTGTGCTCACAGTCTGTCCACCTCCCAGGCCTCCATCTGGGGCCCAAAGCCTGCTTGGAGGTCTGCCTGTTGTCACCTGCCAGCCAGGTAGCTGGGCTGGACAGTGACCCCCTGTCTCACCTTCCTGGGGCCAGGCACCAAGTCCTCCTGGGAAACCTTCTACCCTGGCTCTGGACTGGCCTTCCCCTCTCCTGGTTTTAAGACCCAGGCCCCACATATCCTGCTGTGATGGTTAATTTTATATGTCAGCTTGGTGTTTGGGGTGACATTTGTGTTTAAATCAGTGAACTTTGACTAAGCAAACTGCCCTCCGTAATACAGCGGACCTCATCCAATCAGCTGAAGGGAACTCTCCAGCAGCCTGCCTCTCCAGACTCCTGGCCCCACACCGCAGATTTTTGACTCTCCAGCTTCTGTAATGGCATCAGCCAAGTCTTTATAATAACTCACTTTCTATATACAGGTACACATCTTCCTGGTTCTGTTTCTCTGGAGAAGCCTGACAACACACTTGCCCAGGCCAAGAGCCAAGGTCCCCAGGGCTGTTCAGATACTGAGCAAATAACCTCCCAAAGCCAGCGGTCCTAGGTCTGGGGACCACATATTTGCTTAGCTCCTTTCCTTGTCCCGCTCTGCTTCCCCTTCCCTATCTCCCCTCCTCCTAGTGAACCACTTCCTTAAGAATCTTTATCTCAGGCTCTGCTTCTAGGGAACCCAATCTCAGCTAATTGGTAATAGGAATGGTCCTAGGAAGTAAGTTCTTAAGATGTAATTGTAGAGATGATGCAAATTTGGCTCCTGTGCACTGACTCCAAAATAAATCTTGAAGACAGAGTTTTGAGTGAAGTAGAAAAGAAGAGCTTTATTGCTTTGCCAGACAAAGGGGACCACAGCAGACTAATGCCCTCTAAACTGTGTTTCCCAGCCAAGCAGTGGAAAGTCTTAGAGTCCAGGGGCTTAGTTGCTGGTATTGACCAGATCCATGCAGGGCCTGAATTCCTTCCATCTAGAGATCTTCCGGGGTCACATAGTTTCATGATCTGTGGCTCTTCGTTGTTGCTCAGGCACTCAGTCACGTCTGACTCTTGGTGACCGCATGGACCTCAGCATGCCAGGCTTCCCTGTCCTTAACCATCTCCCGGAGTTTGCTCAGACTCATGTCCTGGGACCTGACCTGTGTGTGTGTGTGTTGGCCACTTAGTCATGTCTGACTCTTTGTGACCCCATGGACTGCAGCATGCCAGGCTTCCTTATCCATCACAAACTCCCAGAGCCTGATAAAACTCATGTCTATCAAGTCAGTGATGCCATCCAACCATCTCATCCTCAGTCGTCCCCTTCTCCTCCTGCCTTCAGTCTTTCCCAGCATCAGGGTCTTTTCCAGTGAGTCAAAGTAGCCAAGCTATTGGAGCTTAAGCTTCAGCATCAGCATCAGTCCTTCCAATAAATATTCAGGATCTCCTTTAGGATGGACTGGTTGGATCTCCTTGCAGTCCAAAGGACTCTCAAGAGTCTTCTCCAACACCACAGTTTGAAGGCATCAATTCTTTGGCTCAGCCTTCTTTATGGCCCAACTTTCACATTGCACATGACTACTGGAAATACCATAGCTTTGACTAGATGGACCTTTGTTGGCAAAGTGGTATCTCTGCTTTTTAGTACACTGTCTATGTTTGTCACTGCTTTCCTTCCAAGGAGCAAGCGTCTTTTAAGTTAACAGCTGCAGTCACAGTCTGCAGTGGTTTTGATTCTTAAGGTTCTTAAAATTATTATTTTTTTTTAGCTTTTTATTTTGTGTTGGGGTATAGCCAGTTAGGGCTTTCCGAGTGACTCAGTGGGAAAGAATCCTCCTGCCAGTGCAGAAGACGCGGATTCAATCCCTGGGTCGGGAAGATCTCCTCAAGAAGGACGCGGCAACCCACTGCAGTATTCTTGCCTGGATAACCCCATGGACAGAGGAGCCTTGCAGACTACAGTCCACGCAGTCACAAAGAGCCAGACAAGACTTACCAACCAAACAACAGCAACTAAACGACAACAGCCCAGTAACAATGCTACGATAGCTTCAGGTGAACGTAGTGGCTCCTTAACTGTGACCTTCTCTCTGAAACATCTTCCATTTGGCGGGGGTTTTAGTTCTACAGGAGAGCTCAAAGATATCATGTACATCTCTTGGGTAACCAGGTCCCTGCCCCAAGGCTACATTATTGTTTCTTGACTGTTTCTCCCCTGTCTCTGCTTCCGCTCCCTACTGTGATTAACACCTGTTTGAACCTGCCCTTTGGAACTCAGGGAAGGGGACCCAGAAAGGTTTTGTTCCAGGAGCCCCACAAGGTCCTCTGCTCAGTCCTGGGCAGCGAAGACCCATCACTGGTGGTAAGAGAAGCAGAGACACTCCTGACATGTGGTGGCAATGCCATGGTTGAGACATCCACCACAGGGAACAGGGTTGGGGAGAGGGGAGCACTAGCTGGAGCAAGATCCTAAATACTGTGGGAGGGAAAGTAATTGTAAGGAAACTGGAACTGGAAGCTATTGTTGAATGGTTCTGATACATGAAGCCTGAAAATTACAGACTCAGATGTATTAACCAGCAACTTGAAGCACATGTTCATCCGAGAACGTGGTTGGCAGCTCATGGAAAGACGTCCATGTCTTGTATCCAGAGACCAGACACAAGCCATCACTGTAGGAGTGACAGCTTCAAGGAAGGATGAGCCCTCTGTCTGGGAAAGTTTTCTGTGTCCAGGTTAGGGCCCCTGATGAGACAGGAGCAAGCACCTGAGACTCGGGGTGAAGATATCTGGGTGAATGGGACATGAGAACCCAGATTCCTCAGAACCTTCAGGCCTGCAAAGCGACCCACTTCCCTTGTTGAAAGACAAAAGTCTCCTTTCCAAAGGATGATGGGGGGCTTCAAATGAGAGGGTCTTTACCCGAGAACCATTGTCCTCTTCAGGGTCTGCCTCTACATCCCCTTTTGGCCACCAGAGCTGAAACCAGGCCCAAATCTGAGCATAAACCAAGAGCTAAAGCACTGAGTCTTCCAGGGAGAAAATGGATTGCATATATACCCAAGGAGCTGTGGGACCTGGCTACAAGGGCCAGCAGGAACCAGGAAGACAAGCCTGGAAGTGGATCCTGGAAGTGCCGGATGCAGGAGAGCAGGGTATAAAGCTGGATAAAGCCACATGTTGATATAGGGGGACTGTCCTGTGACACAGGATTTAACACTCTGGGAAGGGTCTGTTCCAAAGCAGGGTTCCTTGGCAATTATAGGGATGAAAAGATCCCACCGTGGCAGATGGCATAATTATCATAATGAGCAGTAAGGTTGAAATGACATCCTCATTAAATCTAAAAAGTGTTGAGCTTCAAAAGACACTGGTAAGAAATTGAAAGACAAGCAATGGACTAAGAGAAAAGATCTGAAAATCAGATGTCTGATAAAGGACTGTTGCCAGAACACAGAAGGAATTCTTAAATCTCAGTAAATAGAAAATAATTTGATTTTCTAAATGGAATATAGTTGATTTACAAAGTTGTGTTAGTTTCAGATGTCATATACATATTCATATACATATTGTCATATGACTATACAGTTGTCATATACATATTCCTTTTCAGATTCTTTTCCGCTATAGGTTATTATAAGATATTGAGTATAGTTCCCTGTCAGTCAGTCAGTTCAGTTGCTCAGTCGTGTCTGACTCTTTGTGACCCCATGGACTGCAGCACTCCAGGCTTCCCTGTCCATCACCAACTCCTAGAGCTTGCTCAAACTCATGTCCATTGAGTCAGTGATGCCATCTAACCATCTCATCCTCTGTCGTCCCCTTCTCCTCCAACCTTCAGTCTTTCCCAGCATCAGGGCCCTTTCTAATGTGTCAGTTCTTCCCATCAGGTGGCCAAAGTATTAGAGTTTCAGCTTCAGCATCAGTCCTTCCAATGAATATTCAGGACTGATTTCTTTTAGGATTTACTGGTTGGATCTTCCTGTAATCCAAGGGACTCTCAAGAGTCTTCTCCAACACCACAGTTCAAAAGCACCAATTCTTCGGCACTCAGCTTTCTTTATAGTCCAACTCACATCCGTACATGACCACTGGAAAAACCATAGCCTTGACTTTGACCAGGGAAGCCCACTTTATATACAGTAGTGTTATATGTGGGCTTCCCTGGTGGCTCAGACGATAAAGAATCTGTCCACAATGCAGGAGACCCAGCTTCAGTCCCTGGGCCAGGAAGATCCCCTGGTGAAGGGAATGGTTACCCACTCCAGTATTCTTGCCTGGAGAATTCCATGGACAGAGGAACCTGGTGGGCTAAGGTCCATGGAGTTGCAAAGGGTTGGACGTGACTAGGCAAGTAACAGTTTCACTTCCTCTTTTCTTCAGTGTGTGTATATGTTAATCCCAGACTCCTAATTTATCCCTCGTCCCCTTTACTCTTTGGGAAAATTTATCCCTCCTCCCCTTTACTCTTTGGGAACCATAAGTTTGTTTTCTATGTCTGTGAGTCTCTTTCTGTTTTGTAAATAAATTCAAAAATAACCTGATTTTTTTAAATAGGCAAAAAGACCTGAACAGATATGGATGCAAATAAGTACATGAAAAAGATGCTTGGCATCTTTATTACTAGGAAAATGCAAATTAAAACCACAGTGAGATACCCCTACATACCTCTTAGAATGGTTAAAAGTAGAGCCCAGTGATTTCAAATGTCGGTGAGGATATGAAACAACACAGCTGTCACACACTGGGGTGGGGAGGGGGGAAGCACTGTGGAAAGCATCTGGCAGGTTCTCAAAAAGTTAAGCATGCAATCTGCTGGATGACCCAGCCATCCTACCTATAGGTATTTACCCAAGGAAAATAGAAGCACAAGTTCACTCAAAGACTCATACACACATGTTTATGGCAGCTTGTTTTGTAATATCAAAAACCTGGAAATAACCCAAATCTCCGTCACCAGGTCAATGGATTAACAAACTGCGGTGTATCCAAGTGAAGGTTATTATTCAGCAATAAAAAGGAAAAAACTATGTATACACGTAACATGGATGAAACTAACACCATTTCCGAGTGAAAGAAACCAGACAAAAAGTACATGTTCTATAATAATTCCAGTTACGTATAGTTCTGTTGATAAAAAATGTTAACTAATCTATAGTGAGAGAAAGCAGATCACTGACTTCCTAGAAATAAAAAGGAAGGTGGAGAAGAGGTGGATAAAAGGGAAAAGATACTACTGGCCCTGGAGGCAGATGGCTGTCAACCTGTGGTCCACCAGGAGTGGAAGCTCTCTCTTGTGCTGAACAGAACCTCAGCTGGTCTCAACGTGTTTCCAGGCTGTCCTTTCCTAGAGTGAGTGTCAGAGGGGCCAGGCAGGATTTGCTGACAGCAGGGGAGTGAGGACCCCTTCTCCACCCAAGTCTCTAGGAAAGTATTCCAGGGGTCAGCCCATGCCAGTCTGGGTAATGGATGTCCTTTCTTTCATGATCTCTGGGAGATGGACTCCTCATTAATCTGCTGCGGTGTCATTAAGTCAGAAAACATTTGTTCGTGGGGCTTCTGTTGGCCTTTAAAAACTGCAGCTTAAACATCAACCATGGTTTAACCCTCCCCTTCCCAGCACAGGCCCAGGTCTTGGCCAGACAGGTCCACAGATCACTGGCCTTGACTCCCAGGAGGCCCCTGGATCCAGTTTCCATCTCTTCTTAGCCCAGAGCAGGTGGGTGTGAGGGCAGAGAGGGTACAAAGGGAGAAGAGGAACCCTCGACTCCTGAGCCACTCAGTTCAGGTGTTTGTAGACAAAGGACTCTCCCCTTGGCAGGTTAAAGAGCAGAGGACTCGGGGGTGGGGAGGAGCTGTGGGGAGCTTGTTGGGGGCTGGGTGACATTGAGTCATTCCCTTGGCCTCTCTGTGCTGGGTTCCTACAGAATTAGAGGGGCATCCAGGCCCCAAGGTTCTAGGGTCTGTGTTTTACAGAGGGTAGAGCCTGCTTCCCTGAGAGGGGTGACATGTCCACGCCTCCACCAAGGCCCCCGCTCCCTGCTGGGACCACATGTCCCATGAGGCTAGGTAGCGGGGCCACCTTTGGGGATAGAGGGGAATAGGTGACCCAGATGAGCTGACGAGGGGTGAGTCCCTGTTACTGAGGGTCCTTTGGGAGCCCAGCACTATGCCGGGACCCCCCGCTCACCCTCACACACAATATCATATACCAGCCTCAGACCTCGAGAGAGAAGTCTCACCTTGACCCCTCCCCTTCCCTCCTCCCTGCTTTTGCACATGCACTTCCTCCTCCTAACACACCTTCCCTCCTCCATCCAAGTCCTACCCAGCGCAAGGTCTGCCTCTTCCAGGAAGTCCTCCCTGATGACTAACAGTCAAGCCCTCAATGGTTCCACCCAGCTGGCTCTTGGGTTGTTCAATTTCCCAACAGAGGTTGGTGCCACAAGGCCCAGACACAGACATTAGCTCATTTCATCATCTCACCAGATCAATCGATATTTACTGGATGCTGACTTGGAGCCAGGTGCTGTAGGGTCACAGAGAGGACAGGAACAAACATCCACTGAGCTCCTGCAGGTCTTGTGCCTGGTGGGTGGCTGGATTCAAAACCCGCCAGACTCCAGATCCACCCCCACCCCCTTTCCTGTCCCCAGAACTCCTTGAACCCCCCTCAGCTGGGGCAGAGCTCCCCCTGGAACCTGGAGCTTCCTGGTCACACAAGCAGGTCTCAGGCAGCCACAGCTGTGCAGAGAGAGGAGGCGGGACAGGGGTCAGAGAGAAGGACCCTTGGGCAGGCCTAGGGTGAGGCAAGTGAAATGCTCCCTTCTCTGTGACTCCCCCTTCTGATGTCCACCTGGGACTGCAGGCCCCCTGGCTGCACGCCTGTCCGCCCCCTTTCTCCAAACCATCCCCAGGGCCTGTCTGTTGCTATAGCACATGATGAATCTGCCTTTAGGATTCTGGTTCGAGATCTGTTCTCTTGCCTTCCTGAGCTGGTCAAGATTCTCAGAGAAATACTAAAGGGACAGATGGTGGTCACTGATCCCAGGCGGTGGGAGGACAAGGCCCAGGGTGAGAATGGACAATAAATCCCATCACTTGGAGCCAGTGATGAATTTTCCTGCAGACGTGTCTCAGCATGAATGCAGAGAGGGAGCGCAAAGGGGTTGTACATCCTCTCTGCTTGCCCAGGTCCTGAACTCCGTCCCTGGCTCCTCCCTGGAGCTGTTGGGGTGAGTTCCCAGTTCCTCGATGGGAGGCCAACAATGAATGACAGCTTGTGACCTCACTCTG
The DNA here is from genome assembly GCF_016772045.2 of Ovis aries. Classification (NCBI taxonomy): domain Eukaryota; kingdom Metazoa; phylum Chordata; class Mammalia; order Artiodactyla; family Bovidae; genus Ovis; species Ovis aries. The sequence goes on from NC_056055.1 coordinate 237,793,946, forward strand.
GGCTGCTCCTGGGTCAACTTCAAGTTGAGAGAGAGGAGGAAGAGAAAATGAAATCCCAAGATGCTACAGCCAGAAGGGTCCCCAACAGTCTGAATCTAACTCTCATTATAGATGGAGAAACTGAGGCACTGAGAAGGTACTGGACTTTACACATCTGAGCAGTGCTGGGCCCGGCACACAGGACTCCTGAGTGCCAGTGCATCCGTGTGAGATGCTGTGTGCATGTGTACGCGTGCCTGCGTGTATACAAGCTTTGTTAGGATGTGTCTGTGAGCATCTCCCAGCACATGTGTGAAGGTTACAAGGACAGGTGTGTGCAACAGTCTCAGGGTGTGGGTGTCAATGTGAGTGACTGGGTGTGTGAGAGGGATGTGGAGGTGGCCTGTGGGTGAGGGTGGTGATCTCAAGATAGCGTAGCTCTTTCAGAGCATGTGGGTGCCTGTCAAGGCAAGGCCACCCAGCTTGGGGACTCACTATTTGCAGAATGCGGGTGGGGTTGGTGACAGTGTGTGTAAGGTGTTAGGCACTGAAGGTGAAGCTCAGAGGCCAGAACTTGGTGCTGAGCCCCAGGGGTGAACTGACCCCTACCTTCTCCTGCTACAGGTCAGGGCCAGTCCAGAACTCAGGCATTGAGCCTGTGAGTGGGGCCGAGTGACCTCAGTCATGGTTGAGGAGGAGGCCAGCCTGCCCAGGCTATGTGGGCAGTGGCTGGCATGGCTCAGGTGGTGACCCACATCCCTAATGTAGATTACAGACTCCTGGGGTAGCAGGGAAGACCAGCCAGGTGCCTCCCAAGATCTCTCTGTCAATTCCTTGGCTAGCAACTCCTCCACACTCCTTCAAAGATTGTAACATTTTGCCAACTCTGGTTTCCTAGAGTCACTCCCCGATCTGTGTTTACGGTGAAAGGGGCTCCATGATTTAGAACATAGATGGAATCTTCAGTTACAGTGAAACTTGTCCAGAAGGCCAGCTCGTTGTCCAGTGGGAGGAGCCACATCCTGACCCCAGCTTCTGAGGCCTCCCTGAGTCCCATGACCCTGGGGAGGCTGCAGCCCATTGACTCCACACCCAGGTCAGGAGGGGAAGGTGGGTGGCCAAAGTGAGACCAATGGTGTGATGGTTAAGAATTTATTTGGAATTAGACAGAGACCTGAGTTCAACCTGCTCGCGGTGTGACCTTGGGCACGTCCCTCCACCACTCAGAGGACAAACATCTTATAGGGCAGGTCCCACACTGGGCTCTTGGACATCAGTCTTGTTTCAGAAAACACCCATATTCCCAGAGAAAAGAAATTATTCTCCATCTAATTAGTTTAATTATTAGCAATCAAGTTGTGGAGATCAGTGCAGCAGGGTGAGTGATTAGGAAAAATTACCTCCCTGCAAAAAGTTTAGATTTAACTTTTTTGGTTCCACAATCTAAACACCAAAAATAAAAAAGAGTGGGTTCTCTGTCCCCACCCCACCCTCACTGGGTGAGAATTCCCCAAGGTGTGGGCACCAGCCCAGAGAGAGAATCAACCTACATCCAGATGGGCAGGAGGGCACATTGGGCCTGCTGAGGCCATCAGCCACAAGCCCTGGAAGATCTGTGCTGTCTCAAGACCACCACCTGCTCCTTTGGAAACCCCCCAGTTCCACCATCAGGCCCCTCTCATACACCTGGTCACGCCCATACACAGCTCTGTCTGGAGACAAATGACATGTCTGTCTTTGGGTGTCAAAGTATTCTTCTATTTTATCCCAATAGATCTTCCCTCAAGAGAACCCAGGATTCTTGGGAACCAGAGATGGCTATATCATGTGTGTGTGTGGGGGGGGGGGGGGGGGTAGGGTATCCTAGAGGAGAGGTTGCACTGGCTTCACGGCTTCCTGTCTCTGTTGGGTTTGGCTCAGGTGGGATGGAGTGGGTAGGTGGGGCTATCAGTGGCCTTCATCAAGGGAAGCCTGGGAAGCAGCCTGCAGGATGACATCCGGATAGAACGATGCTTCACCCAAAGGAATGAATGCCCCGAGAGTGTGCAGGGCCTATCAGAGTCCCTTAAATCATACTCCCTCTCTCTCCTCCCTCACTAAAGAGTGAGTCCTTGGCTTATTTCAAGACTTAGGACCTATTTACTGAGAGCAGCACTCTGTACCACCCATCCATTGCTAGGGATGAGCAGAGCCTGGAGATGGTTATTTTCAGTCCCGCTGAGTCAGGTAGACCAGCCTTTCCAACCACACCTTTTCCCAGCTTGTCCCCCAGTCTGCATAATGTATCTCATCATGGGCAGAGGAACCAGGAGGAGGAGGACTATAGAGGAAGGTGGGAAGGGATAGATGGAGGGCCTTTCCTTTACTGGCTGTGTGTTGGAGGGGGAGGGAGACAACATTCTTTAAAGGAGCTAGGAGGATGTCAGGACTTCCTTCTCTTCCCCAGCACCTGCTTTGGGGTTTAAAGAAGAATAAACAGGACACAGTACTCAGAACCCTAACTTCGGGTACCCAGAATCCAGAATTATATATAATCCAGGATCAAGATTGTAGAATCCTAGACCTCAAAGTTATAGACTATAAAACTGTAAACCATTGAACCTAGAAGTAAAGACCCCAGAGTCACAAAATTCTAAACCCAGAATTCAGAACCCAGAGTCACAGGATCCAGAACCATGGAATCTAGAGCAGAGAATAAGGAACCCTGAACATAGAATTATAGAGCTCAGATTCCAGAATTACAGACCTTAGAACACTAGAAAGTATTCATAGGACTTTCCCCTCTCACTGAAATGCCCTCTGCCTCCTGTACCATCTGAAATCCTTCAGCACCCACCCAAATACGTTGCCCCACAGGAAGTTTCCCTGGTGCCCTACCTTTGGCAGGCCTCTTTCCTTCGAGTTGTCTAGGCATTTCCTAGATCCTGTGATGCTGTCCACACCTGCCCTCTCCTGCCACTCATATTAAATTTCCACCTGCATCCGCACTTCATCCCTGCATTGGGTCTGACCCATTTCCATGTTCCTGGTAAACATCTGAGGCATGTTTGTGGAAAGAGTAAATTCTTGAATCATTTAACCTGAACTCCCTCAAGTTTCACAGGACTTGCCTAAAACCCAGAAAGGGAATACATTTTTCCAATGGTCACACAATATATTTGGAAATCTCAGAGAAGATCCTAGTCCTTCTTATTATAAACCTAGAGCTTCTTCTCCACCCCAGGTTATCTCTGAAGAACTAGAGAGTTGATATGGAAAGCTGTTATATCTCATTGCTTTATAATATCCCCAGCATTGTTAATTTCATGCTCAAAAGCCTCAAAAGCACTGGAGAAACTACTCAGTCTGGTAATGGCAGTGATAGCAGTAGGAATGAAAATAGGCTTCCTGGAGGGGAGGGCGGGGTAGGGGGCGGGGGAGCAGGGTGGACCTGACCTTGTGGGTGTGCAGGAGTCTATGCCTGTTAAAGAGCGAAAAATCCCAGAGGTAGACGTATCCTGTGTTCAGAGACTACAGGTGGAGGGTGATCATAGGTCATATTACAGGAGACCCTGTAGGGTTTTATATGCCATCCTATGGGCGGAGGAGCCTGGTGGGCTGCAGTCCATGGGGTCGCGAAGTCGGACAAGACTGAGCGACTTCACTTTCACTTTTCACTTTTCACTTTCATGCATTGGAGAAGGAAATGGCAACCCACTCCAGTGTTCTTTCCTGGAGAATCCAGGGACGGGGGAGCCTGGTGGGCTGCCATCTATGGGGTCGCACAGAGTCGGACACGACTGAAGCGACTTAGCAGCAGCAGCAGCAGGATGGTTAGGCCTTACCAAATGTGTATCTTTTGAGGGTTTCCCAGGTGGCGCTAGTGGTAAAGAACCTGCCTGCCAATGCAGGAGACCCAAGAGACATGGGTTCAGTCCTTGGGTTGGGAAGAGCCCCTGGAGAGGGGCATGGCAACCCACTCCAGGATTCTTGCCCAGAGAATCCCATGGACAGAGGAGCCTGGCTGGCTACAGTCCATGGGGTCACACAAAGTCAGACACAACCATAGCAACTTGGCACACACAATGTATATCTTGTATATATTGTATCCTTAGATTGTATATAAATTCTTTGAGAGCAGGGACTATGTTTTTCCCCCTAAATCTCCAGGATAAACACATATTTGATCAAGAGAAAGATCAGTGAGGGAACACTGCTGGTCCAAGGCTCAACTGAAGCAGCTCATAAGAAAAAGAGTGAATGTCAAGTCAGAGCAGGTGGGTATTTATCAAGGGTAGCCTGAGTACGCTGAGGGGTAGGGATGAGTAGGGGGGTAGGAAAAGGTGGGTGAAGGTCAAGAGAGTGGACAGAGTACATCTAATAGTCCTAAGCACTTTATGTTCATGAAATTGATGGCTTAGCATGTAAGAGGCCACTGAGTAATTACATCTTATGTCTATAGGAGTCTCCATGTGAGTTTCAGGACCATGGACAGCTAATGGGGGGCATTTAGATGGCTTTTCAGATTCCTGGGGTCACTCATTTCCCATGGTTTTCTAGATGGAATTATCTGGTTGATTTTTACTTTTTCATAATTTGCTCCTGCAAATTGTGCATTTGACCAGGAATGAGGGAATGGGTTCTGAAGCCAGACTGCCCAAATTCAGTTCCTCACTCTGCTCCTTACTATTAAGTTACAAAATTTGGGGCATCCAGCACCCAACTATGTGTAGAATGTAGGATTTGGTGCATTTTTTTCCTCAGTGGGAGTAAAGAGCTGATCCAGCATCGCCCTCCTTGCAAAGGGCATTTAGAGAGTCAAATCCGAACTTGAGTCCCATCTCATTGCTTTGCCTCCTGGCTTATCCCTTTCTTTCCTTGGTCCGCTTCCCTCCTTTCCACCCTCCCTCACCCTCCTGCTCTCTGTTTTCTCTGTCTTAGCCCCAGACTGTCTCCTCCCCTCCCCACCTCATCCCTGTTATTAAACGGCACTGTGGGATGCACTTAGTTTGTATTTGGCTCAGGGGCCAAAGAGGGTCAGCAGTCCTGTGTTCATTAAACTGTTTGTGTAGAAAGATGTAATGAACAGGTTTTATTACAATCTTGGCTCATCCTATGAGTCAATTTTGTTTTCATTGGAGGGGGGAAGAACCACAAGCCTTAGCCACCAGTGTTTGAGACTTGGGAGTGGGTGAGGAGAGGAAGGCTCAGATCTGAAACCAGGAAGGGCCTGGGATGCTAGGCACTGTGCTTGAGTGGGGAAGCAGGGAAAGAGAGGAAGCTGAATCCAGGTGAGTCCTGGACTTTTACTGCAATGCTGTCATCACTGTGCCGTCAGAAATCCCTCCTAGTTTTGACTAGAACAAGGTCAAAGTCAGAGTGCGGCCATTAAATTCCTAGGGGTGATAATTGCAAGGAGTCCTCAAATCTGTCTCTTGTGCACCCAGTACTTGATAGCTCCAAGCAGTTTTTGTACATGGAATTATAGGCTTAGCACATAAGAGGCCACCATTTTATTGTATGTGTGCTACAGAAATTATAATGATGGAGAAATTCATTGAAAGCATTTCTGAATTCCTAGTGACTTCTGCCCATTATGTATTTCTTCAGTCACTGGTGTTGCACAGTTGTCATAGTGATATAATGAGAGCAGCCACCATCCAGTGATCACTTAGTGATTTAGTAGACAGCAACTCTGGTGGAGGAGATAGTTATTAATATTATGCATCTTTTGTGGCTAAGGAACTGAGGCTCAGGAGTAAAGTGCCAAGACCAAGACACTGAGCATTAGACAGTGAAGGTCAGTGATCCCTCAGAGGCAGGACACAAAAAGCTGAGACCAGGGATTTCCCAGTTTCCTGTCCTGAGAGGATTCCCAGGCCAAGATGCTAAGAGGACTCAGCTAGAGCTGAGTTAAAGGGATGAAGCTGAGAAACCAGGAAGAACAAGAGGAGACAGGAAGAGAATTGCGGCAGGTCCCTCCCAGGTGTTCAGCGGAAAGCTGGTGAGTGACCCATTGGAGGAAACTGCCAACTCTGGAGAAAGAACCACCCAAAAGGATTAAAGTAGCAGTGCCAGAACTCACACAGGGCTGGGAATAATACCTGCTCCCACTAGGCAGACTGGAAAACCTCATGGTTCACAGGGAACTGAGAAAAGTACATAGAGGGGCCTTGACCAGATAGCAGGAAGTAAGTCAGTCTGGGTTAAACATCACTTCAGTTCCTCTAGTGTTTGTTGCTCAGCCTTGTCCGACTCTTTGTGACCCCCATGGACTGTATCCCGCCAGGCTCCTCTGTCCATGGAACTTTCTGGGCAAGAGCACTGGAGTGGGTTGCCACTTCCTCCTCCAGGAGATTTTCCCAACCCAGAGATCAAACCCGGGCCTCCTGCATTGCAGGCAGATTTTTTTACCATCTGAGCCACAAGGGAAGCCCTCTGTTCCTCGACCATTTCTTCGAAAAACCAGACCATCAGAAAGGACTCAGAATATAGCTTAATTTTTTGTCCAACAAAAGAATTCATGATGCTTGGATTTTTCCATCAGATATTATGGAAATTTAACAACTTAACTACACCCCAGAATATAGCTTAGGAAATTTTATAGAAATACAAAAACACCAGCGTCCAACAAGGTAGAATTCATGATGCTTAGGGTTCAAATAAAAATTAGCAGGCTTTCAAAGAAGCAAGAAAGTGCAAGCCATAATGAGAACATTAAATGAATCAATCAAAATGAACTCAGAATTGACACAGATGATAGAATTCATAGACAAGGACTTTAACGGTTATTATAACTGTGTTCCTTATGTTCACAAAGTGAAGTAGAGACATGGAAGATATTAAAAAGATCAAATGGAACATTGAGAAGTGAACGCTACAATGCGTGAGATGAAATATACACTGGATGGAACTGACACAGATTAGAAATTGCAGGAAAAAAAATCAATAAACTTGATACCATAGTAACAGAAACTATTCAAACAAAAACAGAGAGAAAAATACTTTTTAAATGAAAAGAAAAAATAATATTTTTAGCAGATTGTGAAACAAATACAAATCCTCTACTGCACATGTATAATTGGAATCCCCAAAGGAGGGAGGGAAAAAATGCTTCAAATAATAATAGCCAAAAATTTATCAAACTAAATGAAAATGGTAATCCTAGAGGTCAAAAAAGTGCAATAAAGCTTAAGCAAAAGAATCATGAAAAAAACTATAGGTTTTTCCTAGAAATTGATAGATTGATTTTAAAATTCTTATGGAAACACAAAGGTTCTACAATAGCCAAACAACCTTGAAAGAGAAGAATAAAGTTAGAAGACTAATATTTCATGATTTCAAGACATTATAAAACTACAGTAATTAGGACAGCATGCTGTTGGCATAAAAAAAAAAAAAACAAATAAATCAGTTAGTGAAACAGAATAAAGTCCAGATATAGACCCGCAAACATAAAAATACAATTGATTTTTGACAAAGGTACAAAGGCAATTCAGTGGAGAATGGGCAGTCTTTTTATCACCTGCTGTTGGAACAACTCAATATCCATATAGAAAAAAAATAAAAGAATCCATATATTAAAATGCCATATGTAAAAAATAACTTTTAATGTATCATAGACCTCAACGTAAAACCTCTCCCATAAGATAATGCAGAACAGTTTTGTGATCTTGGGTTAGGCAAATGTTTCTTTTATGTAACATCAAAAGCAAAATTCAAGAAAGAACTAATTGAATAAATTGAACTTCATCACAATTTATAACTTCTGCTCTTCAACATAGAAAACTTCTGGTTACCAAAGGTGAGGATGTGGGAAGATAAATTTGGAGTATGGGATTAAAAGACACAAATTGATATACATAAGCAAAAAGGATTTACTATATAACACAGGAACTATATTCGACATCTTATAATAACCTATGATACATTTATATGAACTTATATACGTGTGTGTGTGAATCACTTTGCTGTACACCTGAAACTAACACAGTATTTTAAATCAGCTATACTGCAATAAAAATAAAAAGCTAAAAAAAAAAGTCTGCTCTTTAACAGACTCTAGTAAGAGAATAAAAAAGCCACAAAATAGAAGAAAATATTTGTGAATCATATTCAGATAAAGGACTTGTATCCAGAATATGCTAAAAACACATACAACTCAATAATACAGATAACCCAATTCATAAATGGGCAAAATATATGAATAGACATTTCTCCAAATGATAGACAAATGGCCAATGAATACATGAAAAGATGCTCAATACTTAGTCACTTGGTAAATAGAAAATGCACATCAAACCACAATGATACATCACTACAAACCTATTAGAATGCCTGAAACAAAGCAACATTGACAGCAGCAAGAGCTGGCAAGAGTGTGGAGAAACTAGAACTCTCATGCTGCTGACGGAAGTGTGGAACGGCTTAAGCACTCGGTAAGGGTTTGGCAGTGTTTTAAAATGTTAAACGTATGATCCAGGCATTCCACTTCTAGGTGAGAAAACAGTCTCAGGAGACAGCCCATGGTCTCTGGTGGCCCTGCTGGGTTCCGGCTGGTCTGACTCCAGGGGCCCTCTCCTTCCAACACGGAACCCAGCTGGCAGTAGCAGCGACTTTGAGATTGGAAGGGCTTGTTTGGGGATCTCACTGCAAGGAGCCCAGAGATCCCTTCAGAGGGTGTGGAGCTGCCGCCCTCCCACTGCCTTCAGGGGTATGACCTCCACCAGTCAGACCCCGGGTTAGATGCCTCATGAGGCCAGTGCCCACCACTCTTTATACTTATTAGAAGCCAGACAGGTTAAAGAGTTCTGCTGACCCCTTGGATCACAGCACAACTTTGGCCCCAGAGGCCCTTCCTCTGCCAGGGGCCCTTTGTAGACAAGGTGTGTTAACTCACCAGCAGGGAAACAGCCGCACTGCTAACCATCCCTGGACATGTGAGCCATCTATGCCTGGTGTCCTGGCATGCAGCGGGACCCAGCCTGCCCATGGGACCTTGTCCTTCTCCTTCCTGAGCCACAGGAACCTGTAACCTGTGAGACCAGAAGGGTCTGCTCTCCCCCAGGACTGAGACAGGTGCAGGAGGGCACTTAGAGGAAAGCAAGGACAGAGACCCAGAGGAGGTGATCTGGCAGGAAAAGGGAGACCTCAGTGGCTAAAGGGGAGAATCCAGCTTTCCTGAGCACCTCCTATGTGCCTGGCGTTTATACACACCCCTTGTTAAGCCTCATCATCTTAGAGGCAGATGTCATCAATGCCATTGTGTGATTATATCCATTTTGCAGATGAGGAAGTCAAGGTCCACTGAAGGTCACATAGTTTTGCCGTGGTGGGGCAGGGATTCAAACCCAAGACCCTGGTGACCCCTAACTTCATCTTTGTTCCAGCCTCACTGTCTTGGTTCCCTCCCCACTGCATGGGAGTCCCTGTGGCTACTCTAACTCTGCTGCCCCCGCCCAAAGCCACCAGGAAGATCCTTGCGAAAGAGAAGCCTCAGTAAATTTCAGCCTTCAACCAGGAGGGGCCAAGACCATCCCTCAGGAGGAGCCAGCATTTCCCGGCAGAGTAAATCACCGGCCTCTTTAGTCATGGCAGGTACAGACACTACCCTTCTTCCCCGGGAAGTTTGTAAATCAAACCTTAGACCTGGATTTGCAGAGTCCGTTGGGGGGATGAGTGAGGCAGGAAGCAGGGGGAGGGCTACTGGGAGAAGAGAAGCACCCAAGCCAAGCCCTGGAGGCTTTCACGGGGTGGGGGGGTGGGGGGCACAGCGTGGTGCTGAGGGGCCACTGCTCCCACCTGGGCCCCCAGGGGTGGTCCTGATGTTCCTGGGGTACTTGCCAGCCCCGACCTTCTGTGGGTCCCTGACCTGGTGTCTGCATGTCTGGGGGCAGTTGGAGCAAAGGATCTGGGGCTCAAGGACGGAGGCTAAAGGGGGGGGTTGGGAGGGGGCAGCAGCTCTGAGCTGAGCTCTGGGTAGGGGTGTTTGATGGGAAGAGGGGGCTGATGGTTAAAGAGGACAGGTCGGGAGAGGGGTTGCCGAGTAGGGCCCTGGGCCAGGAGGGGGGCAGCCAGAGGGGCAGGACTCAGCACCCTGGGCTAGAAGTCAGGGCCTGGCTCAGTTCTGGTACTGCAGCTGCCTCACCTGTAAAGTGAGGGTGACTATTCCTGCACTGGGTGTGGGGCTGTTGAGAGAACTCAAGGAGGTCAAGGGACAAACAGCTGGTGGGAGGGACCATCGTGACCACTGTAGGCAGGCCTGGCTCTGCTCCACCTGCCTCTGCTTCCAGCCTCCTGGTGATTGGCCAGGTCCTGGTGTTCCTGTCCCTGAGGGCCCAGCTGACTGGATGAGATGCGGCCTTTAGGCAAATGAGGCTGCTCCCTCCCTCCTGCCCCTTCTCCCCTAAGGCCACGGGTCACTGGGGCTGGCTTGATTTTCCCCAGGAATGGCTACAGCCTTGTAAAGCATGTGATTTGTTTTGTCTAAATGCACAACAGCTCTGGCCCCCTCTCTGCAGGATCCATGCTGCTCCCCGAGGCCCACCACTCACCCTTCCCTTCCTAATCCCTGACCCCTCACCAGCTGTGTGACTTTGGGCAAGCACTTCACCTCTTTGAGCTTCAGGCTCCTTCCTTGTTAAATGAGGATGAGAATGTGTCTTGATTATTTACACTCTCCCGTGGTCCTTAGACAAATGTTTCTTGGGAGCCCCCCGTGTGCCAGGCCCTGGTCTGGGCATTGAGAACACAGAAGTGGGCAGTGGAGACCAGGACTCTGCTCTTTCAAGCTTCCATTGAGGGGGGTTGTTGGGTGGCCACAGTGAGGAGCTGGCAGGGAAGGTGTTTGCAATGGCCAAGAGCCAAGGCTCTGCAGTGTGCATGGGTAACACACCCAAAGACAGGGGTGGGTTGTCCATGGAGCCCAGGCCAGGCTGGCTACAGAGCAGGCACATGATACACCTTATCATGGACCCACCATGCAGATTTCCATTACTTTGCCAACAAAGGTCCATCTAACCAAGGCTATGGTTTTTCCAGTGGTCATGTATGGATGTGAGAGTTGGACTATAAAGAAGGCTGAGCGCCAAAGAAATGGTGCTTTTGAACTGTGGTGCTGGAGAAAAACTCTTGAGAGTCCCTTGGACTGCAAGGAGATCCAACCAGTCCATCCTAAAGGAAATCAGTCCTGAATATTCATTGGAAGGACTGACGTTGAAGCTGAAACTCCAATACTTCAGCCACCTGATGCAAAGAGCTGACTCGTTGGAAAAGACCCTGATGCTGGGAAAGATTGAAGGCAGGAGGAGAAGGGGACGACTGAGGATGAGATGGTTGGATGGCATCACTGACTCAATGGACATGAGTTTGGGTAAACTCCAGGAGTTGGTGATGGACGAGGAAGCCTGGCATGCTGCGGTCCACGGGGTCGCAAAGAGTCGGACACGACTGAGTGACTGAACTGAACTGAACTGATGTGGATTTCCAGACCCATGTGTGAGGTCACTTCCTAGTGCAGGGACATCAGGCCTCAGCTCATGGTCAAGGCTGAGACTTTCTGGGTCCCCTTGTCTCCTTGGGTCCATCCAAGGGCTCACAGGCCATACAGGTGAGGATCACCTGGTCATGGAAAAGCACCTCTCAACTTCCCTGTCCTGAACTCTCTGTCACCCTGTCCACTAGCTCCAGAACGCCCAGCACACTTACCTCAGGACTTGGGAGGTTTTTGAGCTGAAATCTTGTTATCAGAACATTCTGCTTTGCTCATCAACCCCCAGCCAGCTGTACACCCAGCACGTTCCTCCACGCAGAAGGTAACAGAATTTTTAATTATTATAATTATCACTTGAAATATTGCTTTACTACCACTGATAAATAAAATGAGATTTGGCTCCTCTTTGCCTGTCTCTCCCTTCAGCTTTAAATGTGACAAGGAGTTTTGTAACATGTCCAGAAACAAGAGTGGGTAAGAGAAAGCCCCCGGGGAGGCTTTGTGCAGAAAGGAGTTTATGGTAGTGAGTGTGAACGTGGACGTGGAGCCATATCTGGGCGTGAGGGCCCCTCGTGTTTGCCTGAGTGTGCACGAGGGTGTGTGTGCGGGCATGTGCTTGTGTGCACATGCAGTGACGGGGGTGGGCAGGGGCAGGCAGCACCGTGTCAGGGGCAGGGCATGGGATGGCGAATCAAGAGAAGGTACTTGGGGATGGGTGATGGAGGCAGCTGCAAGTCTGTGCCTAGGGGTAACAACCAGTGTCTGGAGGAAGGTGGGCCCTGTGCCCACCTCCTGGTTGTTTATTTCCCCTCTCCACGTCTCTTCCTCTTCATCTCGAACTGGGCACAGTGACTGTTCCTCCTGCACAGGACTGTTAGTTGTGAGAATTATGAGATGGCCTGTGAGCCCTGGGAGGGTTAGTTATGAGTACTGGGGGCATGGTGAAGGGAAAGTGTGATGACAGGTGACGGCATGACGATGGGTCGTGAGGAGTCAGGTCCGAGGGTCCAGACAGCAGGGCCAAGGAATTAGACTCGCCTGAGCTGGGGGCACAGAGGCCCTCCATGGAAAGACCTGTCCATCCTCCCAGGAGATAGTTTGTGGGCTCTAGCCAGGCCTTTTCTCCCGCCCCCAGCACTCCCCAGTGGGAGCTTAGGACCACAGCAGGGACCATCAGGCCCAATGATGGAGCCCACCCTCCAGGAACCTCAGCTCCAAGAGGGATGGGAAGTTACAACCATTCCTGAGCACCTACTATCACTCAACACCTGTGCCTGCCTCAGTTCCCAGTCTCCCAACAAGCTGCCACTGCCCTGTTTTACAGAGAAGGAAACTGAGGCTCAGAACAGTTAAGTGACTGGCCCAGAGCCACAAGCCAGAATGGCAAGAACAGGGGTCCTCTGGAGAACAGGGCCCACTCCTCCTCCATGGTTCCTCCACTGACCACCCACTTGGGGGTCCTGGGGTGAGCCCTGAGCCCCCTTCCCTCTAAATGTCAGGCTGGCAGAGAGAATACAAGGAGGGCAGGCACCCCTCCCCAAAAGGGTGCAGATTCCACTGTGGGACTTTCCAGTAGGACCTCGGGCTGGTCCTCCCCTCCCCCTTAGTCTCACTCTCCTCACCTGTCATATGAGAACAAGGACCCCACCTGGGGGGCAGTGGGGTCCACATGGAGACGGTGCAGTGCAGTGTTTATACGCAGGGTGCTGAGCCCAACAGCCTGAATTCAGATCCCGCCCTCAGCACCCACGAGCCGTGTGAAGTAAATCGCTTAACCACCAATTTTCTTATCCGTAAAGTGGGAGGCCCTAATGAAATAATAGGTGTCTTGTAGAGGTGTCATGAAGATTAGCGAAGTCAGGAGCCTTGGAGAAGTTACAGCAGGGCCGGGCGCAAGGTAAATGCTCAATAAATGGGAGCATATTTTAATGTGATGATGGGTAATTACAAAGATTAAGCATAACAGTAATAGCTGACACTTAGATAGCACTTTGAAAAAAGGATATGATGTTGGTGAGCATTTTATTCAAGACAAACTCAGGGACTGTCACTGTCCCCATCTTTGCCTGCCCACCCCAAGCTGACCTCTCCCTGGGCCTCAGGAGAGCCTGCCCACCAACCTTCTTTCACAGGCCCCTACCCACACCCTCAGCCCTCAGAGCTCTGCCCACCTCCTCCCAAGACCGGCACACTGAATCCTGGAAACAGAGCAGTTTCGTCTAATCATCCATCCAGTCCTACTGCTCAGCAGAGCCCGCCTCCCTGAGGTTTAATTACCCAGGCCTGCGGGGTCCCAGCTGCCTCCGTCTGCACCATTTCTGAGCACAGAAAGCCCGCAACTGCACAGCTGTGCTGGGTCACCTGGGCTGAATTCTCTCCCACTTTGGGAGAGGGAAGATGGGGGGAGATCGAGTCAGGGGTAGGTCTAGCTGGGCTGGGAATAGAGTAGCAGCTTGGCTCCCAAAGGCAGAATGTTTGCTTTGGAATGAAGCATTTAAATGGAATTCTGTCCCTGCCCGCCCATCTGCTTTCAGATGGGGAAACCGAGGTCTAGGGAGAGCGAAAAACTTTCCCAGCGTAACATTAAGTGTCAGCTAAAAGCAGGGATTAGCGCTTAGGTCATCTCCTCAGACCACTCTGACTGGGGGATTAAAAGACATTTATGAGAGAAGAAATGGATCCGTTTGCTGCTATGGGGGAGAAGACGAGAAAGGGAGGCCCCGAATGTCAAGGTGAGGAGGTTGGACTTTTGTTACATAGGCAGTTGGGAGTCGTGGATGGCTCTTGAGCAGGAGAGTGACATGGTCAGAGCTGGCTTCAGGACACTGTCTCTGGAAGCAACATGGGGACATGATTAGAGATGACGAGTCTGGAGACAGTAGTCCAGGAGGGCTAGTGATGAGGACTGACCGTAAAACAGTGATGTGACCCTAGTGACCACGGCTATAGCACCTTCACACATTTCAGTGCACGCAACCTTCAACACGGACCCATTAATAGCAGCCCCGTTTCTCACAACTCTGAGGCTCAGAGAGGCTAAGTGACTCCCTGGGATTCACACATGAATTAAGCGGCAGACCCCAGGCTTGAACCCCGTGCTGGCTGCTCCACGTAAGGGTGACATGTCTGAGACTGGCAGTGAGGGTGGGGAGGAGGGACACTGCCACGCACACCTGACCTGAGGGGACACAGTGACAGGGGAGGTGGCAGGGAGCTGGCAGGGAGCTGGCAGGGAGCTGGCAGGGTTGGGTGAGCTTTAGAGGATCAACCTGGGAGTTTGCGCTTTGGAGGGGTTGTTGGGGTGGAGCCTGGGTTTCGGGGGAAGATAGTGACCCCACTGGGCAGATGTGTGATAAGAGGCAGGAAACTCAAGGGGCGTTTATCTCCCTCCTCTCGTTACTGGTATCTTTGGTTCGTTTTGGTTTTGGTTTCGCTGGGTCTTCCTTGCTGCTCCCAGGTTTTGCTAGTTGGGGCTTCTCTTGTTGCAGAGCACAGGCTCTAGGCACGCGGGTGGGCTCAGTGGTTACGGTGTATCAGCTTAGTTACCCCGAGGCATGTGGAATCTTCCTGAACCAGGGATTGAACCCATGTGCCCTGCATTGGTAGGTGGATTCTTTACCACTGAACCACTGTCTAGTCAAGGCTATGGTTTTTCCCATAGTCATGTATGGATGTGAGAGTTGGACTATAAAGAAAGCTGAGCACCAAAGAATTGATGCTTTTGAACTGCAGGGTTGGAGAAGACTCTTGAGAGTCCCCTGGACCGCAAGGAAATCCAACCAGTCCACCCTAAAGGAGATCAGTCCTGAATATTCACTGGAAGGACTGATGTTGAAGCTGAAACTCCAATACTTGGGCCATCTGATGCGAAGAACTGACTCATTTGAAAAGACCCTGATATTGGAGAAGATGGAAGGCAGGAGGAGAAGGGGACGACAGAGGATGATATGGTTGGATGGCATCACCAACTCAATGGACGTGAGTTTGAGTAAACTCTGGGAGTTGGTGATGGACAGGGAAGCCTGTTGTTCTGCAGTCCATGGGTTCGAAAAGAGTTGGACATGACTGAGCGACTGAACTGAACCAAACTGAACCACCAGGAAAGTCCCCCACACCAGTATCTTATAATCTGAAGGAAGAAAAAGGTTTTAAATCAATCACTAAAGACTCCCAGTTTTACAGGAGCACTTCACTGAGTTCCAAACTCTGAGCTTCACATCAGTCAAGTAAAGCTAGGATATGCTGGGGTAACAGACATGCCCCAGATCTCAGTGCCTTAAACTAAATGGGCTTCTTCCTCACTCGTGCCTCCTGTCCCGCTTGGTTGGCTGGGCCTTCTGATCCATGTTATTTTTCCTCCTAGACCCTGGATGCTGGGCCTAAATGGAGCACTTTTGGTCATTCCAGCAGACCGAAAAAGGGACTGGGGAAATTGCACACAGATTCTTAAATTCCCACCTGTACATGTTACTTTCAGTCACATTTCATTGCATAAAGCAAGTCAATGGCCTCATTCAAGTTCAAGTGGGCAGCCAAGTGCAATTCCAAGTGTCTGGGACCTCTGTGTGTGTGTGTGTGTGTGTGTGTGTGTGTGTGTTAGTTGCTCAGTCATGTCTGATTCTTTGTGACCACATGGACTGTAGCCTACCCGACTCCTCTGTCTATGGAATTCTCCAGGTAAGAATACTGGGGTGGGTAGCCATTCCCTTCTCCAGGGGATCTTCCCAATCCAGGGATCAAACCCAAGTCTCCTGCACTGCAGGCATATTCTTTACTGTCTGAGCCACCAGGGAAGCCCACACGTCTGGGAGGAGACCAGGAAAATTTAGTGCACTGTACCAAAGCCCACCTCGGCGTGTTTGATATCCCCTGTTGTGCATCTAAGAGGCAGCTGAAACCCAACATATCCAAAACAGAACTTCCTCTTCCTCAAACCTACCTACCCCAAGCCTTCCCTGAGCCTGCACACTGCACCTCCATCCACCAGTTCATCAGTCTGAGAACCTGAGAGTCACCCCTCCCATTACCTATGTCAAGTTCATCATCCAGTTCTGTTGATTTGACCTCCACGGTGTGTCTGAGTTCCACCTGGTTATGCCCACCTGCACTGCGGGCACCCTGGTCCAGGCCCCCAGGTCCCCACTGGACACCTTCAGTGCTTCCGCATCCCCCTACTTCTTCATGCTCCTCTGCACTCCACTACCCACCACAGTGAGCGTGGCCTCATAAAAACATACACAGCTGGAAACTCTCCTGCTTGAAAACCTCCAGGGGCTTCTGCTGCTCTGAGAATAAGTTTCAGAGTCCTCACCGTGGCCATGAGGTTGTGCATGAAATGACAGCCATTCCCACGGCCTCTTACAGCTCTGCAGCCCCTCATATACCACAGCTCAGCCACCCTGACCCCTGGATGACTCCAAGATGACACTGAGGTCATCATATTCACCATTCTGACACTTGGGATAACCTCTCACCCACAGATCTCAGCCTAAAGTCCGAAAGTCTTCCCAGACCCCCTGGAGAAAGAATTCCCCACCCCGGGCATTCTCTACCACATCATCCTGTTTTATTTATGTCACAGCCTGGGTTCAATCCCTGGGTTGGGAAGATCCCCCTGGAGAAGGGAACGGCTCTCCACTCCAGTATTCTGGCCTGGAGAATTCCATGAACTGTATAGTCCACAGGGTCGCAAAGAGTCAGACACGACTGAGCGACTTTCACTTTCACTTTCATCCACCACTTCAGAAGTTATCTTGCCTATTTGTTCATTGGTATGGCTGCTGTTGTTTAATCACCAAGTCCTGTCTGACTCTGCAACCCCGTGGTCTCCAGCCCACAAGGCTCCTCTGTCCATGGGAGTTCCCAGGCAAGAATACTGGAGTGGGTTGCCATCTCCTTCTCCAGGAGATCTTCCCGACCCAGGGATCAAACCCACATCTTCTGCACTGCAGGTGAGTTCTTGACCACTGAGCCACCAGAGAGGCCCTGTTTGTTCCCTGGTGGACTTATTATCAATTTCCCGTACAAGGATGCAAGCTCTGCAGGGCAGGAACTTTTTTTGGTGCTCTTGCTGCACCCGCCTGCCCTGCATGGTGCCAGGCACATAGTAGATGCTCCGGAAATACTTGGCGAGTGAATGAACGAGTGAATGGGCCAGAGCCCAGTGCTCCTGCCTCCAGGGCTGGGCTCTCCCTGTCCACAGCAATCAGGAAGGAGGGGGTTTAAAACACTGTCAGGGTCCTGGCCCACTCAGTACCTCCAGGGCTGGAAGACACAGTGGGAGCCTGTCTTCATGTTCCCTGGGCTCTTGGGAGCCCTTCCCCTCTTGACAAGGCCCTTCCCCTTCTCCAAGGGATCTGAGAGTCAGCAGGCAGCCTCCCCTCCATCTCCAGCCCTCCTTCCATATGTCTGCCAGGTCTGCGCAGAACCAGCCTGACCCCTGAGACTTCAGCAGACTCCACCCCCACCCCCAGCCTGTTATGAGGACTGAAGACAGGATGTCTAATGGGGGAGGCTTGACCTCTGCCTTCAGGGAGGCCTCAGGTGGTGGGAGAAGGGACAGTCCTGACTTTAGGAACCCTCTCTGAGAGAGGAGACACACATTTCTCTCAGCAGCCACCAACCTCGGGACAGATTCAGAGACCTGCCTCAAGGAGTCTCCATCCTCGAGGCAGCATCAAGACTTGTCCTAGGAGACACTAACTCACTGGAGGGCACGGCCCACCTTTGGAAGCCCGCTGTCAGCTAGGGGAGCCTAGTTCTCCCTGGTCAGGAGCTTCTAGACAGTCTGGGAACTACTGAGGAGACCCGCTCCCTGCAAACTCACAGAGACCTGAGCTCACTGAGAGAGTCAGTTCCTCGGCAGGTTGATAAGTCCAGGGTCCCCAAGGAGGAGAAAGGGGTCTAGGGCTCTCCAAGCAGAGGTAGGGGTCTGGAATTCTCAAGGAGGAGGAAAGAACCAACATCTTTTATTTTTTCCTCCTCTACATTCCTTAGTCTTCAGTTCAATCCAGTTCAGTCGCTCAGTCATGTCCAACTCTTTGCAACCCAGTGGACTGCAGCACGCCAGGCTTCCCTGTCCATCACCAACTCCCGGAGTTTACTCAAACTCATGTCCATTGAGTCAGTGATGCCATCCAACCATCTCATCCTCTGTCGTCCCCTTCTCCTCCTGCCTTCAATCTTTCCCAGCATCAGGGTCTTTTCCAATGAGTCAGTTCTTGGCATCAGGTGGCCAAAGTATTGGAGTTTCAGCTTCAACATCAGTCCTTCCAGTGAATATTCAGGACTGATTTCCTTTAGGATGGACTGGTTGGATCTCCTTGCAGTCCAAGGGACTCTCAAGAGTCTTCTCCAACACCGCAGTTCAAATGCACCAATTTTTCGGCGCTCAGCTTTCTTTATAGTCCAACTCTCACATCCATACATGACTACTGGAAAAAAACATAGCCTTGACTAGATGGATCTTTGCTGGCAAAGTAATGTCTCTGCTTTTTAAAATGCTCTCTAGGTTGGCTGTAATTTTTCTTCCAAGGAGTAAGCGTCTTTTAATTTCATGGCTGTAGTCACCATCTACAGTGATTCTCGAGCCCCCAAAAATAAAGTCTGCCACTGTTTCCACTGTTTCCCATCTATTTCCCATGAAGTGATGGGACCACATGCCATGATCTTCGTTTTCTGAATGTTGAACTTTAAGCCAACTTTTTCCTTTCCTGAAAACCTTCTGGCTAATCCCGTTATCTTAAAATGTATCTTGTGGGAGTGGGCCTGGGAAGACCTTTACAACCTTGAGACATTCTTTTGATTTATTGTAGTAACCAATTGAAAAAGCATATAACTCCCTTTACTAAGACTAGCGAGGGAGGCATTCTCTGTCCCTCTCTGATGTCTATGTCAGAAACATTCTCTGTCCCTTTTCACTTTAATAAAACTCTGCTATACAAAAGCTCTTGAGTGATCAAGCCTGGCCGCTGGTCCTGAAGTTAAATCTTCAGAGATCACGAATCCGACACCGTTCACCAGAAGCTATCATCACCATGTCCCAACAGAGACCACCAGTGAAGTGGGCCCTCTCACTGGTGGGCCCTCTGCCTGAAGCAGAGGGGCAGCTGGAGGAGGTGGGGACTACCTTCCCCAGATGAGTGGACCCTGGATCAGCTCTGCCAAGACCACTCTCTACTGGGAGACCAGACCCTCAGGATCCTCCCCAGCCCAGCAGATGGGAGCCTCACTGTGCCTGCCCCGACCCCTGCATCCTGTGTCATCACAGTCGGGCCTTGCCCTTCTCTCACCTCCCCGCCTCCTAGCCTCCCCACTTACCCGCTTCACCCCTGGTTCCTGATCCTACAGTTGCAGAAACAGAAACTTGGCTAATTTCTTGGTCCCATAAATCGCCCAATGGGGAGGCCGGGTGGGCAGCTCCAGCTCCACTCCATCACCCACCCTAATGCATCTTCTGACACTTTCAATTTATTTTTCTATTCCTTTGCCATCAGAAATGACGATTAAATTTCCAGTGAAAATGCTGCTTTACCAAACTGAATTAATCACAGGAGAGGAGCAGACAGGCCAGCAGCCCCGTCAGAGCACCTCACACATTAACCCTTCCCCCTAACTGAGGCCACACCTGGAGGGCGGGGTCTCGAGCCTCCCTGGGGTCACCTGACCCAGACCCCTTGCCCTCTTGCAGCCGTTCTCCAGTGGGGGTCTGGGAGGAGAGTCTTGCCCGAGGTCACCCTCCCCATCAGGACAGGAAGAGTCAGGACACCAGTCCCTCATCCCTGCACCTGACTCCTTCCTGACCCAATTCCAGCCCCAGAAAGAGGACCTCCATATGGGGAGTATCTAGGATCTGCCATTTTTCAAGCCACATACGGGGCCAGGGTTCCTGCAGCCCTCATGAGGGTGGGGGCCAACTTGATCCCAAAGCCTGAGCTGACAGAAGTCCTGGAGGGACGGGGTGGGGACAACTTGCCACCCCTCGCCCATGACCATCACCATGCCCCCGCCATGTCATAGCCACTAGTCAATCCAACCAACAGCTGCATTTGACACGCCTCCTCTGTTGTCCATCTCCCACCTCCACCCCCAGCCCAGCCGCCCCTCCTGGGACCCCCATGGCCTCCCCACTGATCTCCCCACTTCAACACCTGTCCCCCATCCGCCATCCTTCCAGAGTCTTCTGCTCCTAGTACCGCCCCATCATTTCCTGGCTGATAACCCTTCCCTGCGCCCCTCTGCTGTCAGGTCAGGTCCCCTCCCTTCACGGCCATGGATATTAGAGGGACTGACTCCTTCTCCCTCAGGCGGTTCCTCCACCTGGAGGGCCCTCTCCTTCCTCACATCAAATTAGGTGTCATCTCCTCAGAGAACCTTCGCTGACCACCATCTCCCACCTAAATGAGGTTTTGTCCTCTACAGTTCTATATCTTTTCCTCAGAGTACATAACACAAATGACAATCATGTATTTATTTGCGGGTTTATTTGTTCAATAGACACTTTAGGGAAGGGAATTTTTATTGAGCAGAGTTCCATGTGCCATGTATAGTTGGTTATCCATTTTAAATATAGCAGAGTGTGCATGTCCATTCCAAACTCAGTAACTATCCAGGGAAGGGATTTTTGTCTGAGTCACTCAGCACTGCAGCTGAAGCTCCTAGGAGCTGCGCTGGGACGTACCAGATGATCCGCGCAGACTTTCGGCTCATGATGACAGATGATCCCCCATCTCTGAGCTCCTCCTCCCTGGGGTTGAGGGGACAGACCCACGCACAGTTCAGTTCAGTTGCTCAGTTGTGTCCGACTCTTTGCGACCCCATGGACTGCAGCACTCCAGGCTTCCCTGTCCATCACCAACTCCCGGAGTTTACTCAAACTCATGTCCTTGAGTTGGTGATGCCATCCAAACATCTCATCCTCTCATCCCCTTCTCCTCCTGTCCTCAATCTTTTCCAGCAGCAGGGTCTTTTCAAATAAGTCAGTTCTTCGCATATTGGAGTTTCAGCTTCAACATCAGTCCTTCCAATGAATATTCAGGACAGATTTCCTTTAGAATGGACTGGTTGGATCTCCTTGCCGTACAAGGGACTCTCAAGAGTCTTCTCCAACACCACAGTTCAAAAGCATCAGTTCTTTGGCACTCAGCTTTCTGTATATTCCAGCTCTCATACCCATACATGACTACTGGAAAACCATAGTTTTGACTAGACAAACCTTTGTCAGTAAAGTAATGTCTCTGCTTTTTAATATGCTGTCTAGGTTGGTCATAGCTTTTCTTCCAAGGAGCAAGCGTCTTTTAATTTCATGGCTGCAGTCACCATCTGCAGTGATTTTGGAGCCCAAGAAAATAAAGTCTCTCACTGTTTCCTTTGTTTCTCCATCTATTTGCCATGAAGTGGACCAGATGCCATGATCTTAGCTTTCTGAATGATGAGTTTTAAGCCGACTTTTTCACTTTCTCTTTCAGTTTTTCTTGCCTCTTTCACCCACACACAGATGGGGGAAACTTCAGGCAGAGAAGCGCCCTAATGGAGGGACAGAGTAGGAGCTCCTGGGAAAGTTCAGGAAGCTTCTTGAAGGAAGCCTCTCCCCCTTCTGACCCTCTTTTTGCTCTGTCTCCTCACCACACCCCTGCCCAGTTTTGCACCATAGATGCCCTCTGCCCAGACGGAAGGGCCCCCCACTGCCCCCCATTATTCAGCCAGGCTTGGGAAGGAAGGAGGAAAGTTAGCAGTGGCCCTCCTGCAGGAAGTGAGCCTGGAAAGCAGCAGGGGTTCAGCAGGAAGCCTGCGACTCTGGGCTCCTTCCTGCCTTGACATGAGATGGAGCAGGCACCTGGGAACCTCAAGGCACCATGTCACCCCAAGGCAGGTGGCCATCTTTCTTGAGGCCTTGGTCTCATCTCTTGTAAACTGCAAAGAACCTCTCAGAGGCACCTTCCCAGCCCACCTGGGCCCCAGTCAGTCCTGCACAAGGGGAGAGCAGGCTGCTGGCAGAGGGGTGGTCGTGCACTCATGGGAAAGCCAAAGTCAGCCCCTTCCCCTCCTAGAGCACTGAGCTGTGAGCCCTGGTTCAAAGCAACCCCACATCCTTTCCCACCACTTCACTTCGTCTTCAAAGCAGCCTTGCAGCTGGAACCCCTGGTGAGGGCAATGCTGTTTACTCCTGAAAAAGAGGCCCAGAGCGGGAGGTGACAAGCCTAGGGTCACACAGCTATTAGCGGTGGACCTGGGACCTGCAACCCCTCCTCTGATGCACCCGCATCCTTCCCCCTCTCCCTCCTCCCCAGCTCTGTGGATGGTTGAAGACCAGGCTCTGGCTTTCAAAGTCCCTGAGCATTTCCTGCCCTCTGGCCACCCTGCAGGGCCCTCTGCCTTCCCACCAGCCTGTCTCTTAGACTGAGCAGCTCCTCCCCAGGATCTGCCCTCCCTACCACCAGCCTGTGAAGTGACTGAGATCATAGTAGATTCCCCCAGAAGAGCTGTCACCCTGGCAAAGCTCACAGAGGGGAAACATTGACTTATATGCCAGTTCCTCTGGTATGCGTTAAGGACAGTGAAAGTGTTAGTCGCTCAGTCGCGTCCAATTCTTTGCGACCCCATGGACTGTAGCCCACCAGGCTCCTCTGTCCATGGAATTCTCCAGGCAAGAATACTGGAGTGGGTAAGCCATTCCTTTCTCCAGGGGATCTTCCTGACCCAGGAATTAAACCCGGGTCTCCTGCATTGCAGGTGGATACCATCTGAGCCACCAGGGAAGCTCATGAGTTAAGGAATGTTTGAGTTAACGAATGTTTTTCTTAAATTCATTCACTCACCCACCCATCCACCCAGCCTCCCATCCACCCATCCTCTGATGAGCGGCTACCACGGGCCGGCACTGATCTAGACGCTGGAGTGCATCAGTGCAATCACCGTTACTATTACACTTTGGTTATTATTGTCTGAAGACGCCCCCAGCTCTGAGGTCTCAGAAGCCATCAGCTTGAAGGGTGTGGGGTAAGCACTACCTCCCCTGGGTGAAGCTGCTCCTCTTTGGCTGCCAGGAGCCACGGAGACCCCTGAGCTCCCACAGGAGGGGATTGCACCCAGGCACAGGGTAAATCCCTCCCCATCCCCTATCCTTGCAGAGGAGGCAGGTGGCTCCTGCTGACAGGCATGGCACCAGGAATCTGGGAAAGGTTTAATTAACCATGACAATTGACACCTTCACCAGATGTCTGCTGTGAGACTCCAGCTCTGATGATAAAATGTTCGGATAATGCTGTTGGAGCAGCACTTTCCAAGCCGTATGTTTTTCATCTGGGTCACCAGGAAGCTCAGCTTGTTTTTGAGGGCACCGCCCAGGGAAGGCTGGCTGGTCTCTTGCTTCCCCTGCTGGAGGGTCACAGAGAGTGCTGGGGCAGACAGGGCTGGACAGCAAATCGGCACGTCCACCAGGAGAGCCACACCTCCCTGGGCCTCGGGGCAGTTTCGCTCAATAACTCCCTCACCTCTGCCTTGCTTTTCGCAAGGACTGCACGGTCACATAACTGTGGGGTGCGGGGACTTCACCAGTTCACCTTCACTTTCCTCCTGCCCCATCACAGGCAGATCTTGGTGTGTTTATTTCTGATGTGACGCCAAGCTCCTGGGACACTATCTGGCACATAGTAGGTGCTCAATCAATCGGTAAGTACATCCTTTTTTATTGAAATATAGTTGATTTTCCAAGTGGTTTTAATTTCTGCTGTACAGCTAAGAGATTCAGTTATACATATACACACATTCTCTTTCATATTCTTTTCCATTATGGTTTATCACAGGATATTGAATACAGTTTTCCTGTGCTGCACAGTAGGACCTTGTTGCTTCTGCATTCTAGATATACTAGTTTGCATCTGCTAATCCCAGGCTCCCAGTCCATCCCTCCCTCACGGCCCCTCCCCCTTGGCAATCTGTTCTCTGCTTTTACGAGTTAGTTTCTGTTTTATAAATAGGTTCATTGGTGCCATATTGTAGATTTCACATAGAAGTGACATCATATGGTATTTGTCTTTCCACCTTCAATTAATATGGTAATCTCTAGATTATCCATGTTGCTGTAAATGGCAATATTTCATTCTTTTCTATGGTGGTGGTGGTTTTAGTCGCTAAGTCGTGTTTGACTTTTGTGATCCCATAAATTGTAGCTTGCCAGGCTCCTCTGTCCATGGGATTCTCCAGGCCAGAATACTGGAGTGGGTTGCCATTTCCTTCTCCAGTATTCCGTTGTATATGTATATAATATGTCTTCTTTTCATGAATGTGTGTGCTTTCTTAAAAAGATTTATTTATCATTTATTTTCGGCTTCACTGCGTCTTCACCGCTGCACTCAGGCTTTCTCTAGCTGTGGTTCACGGGCTTCTCACTGCAGTGGCTTCTCTTGTTGCAGAGCGCAGGCTTCAGTAGTTGTGGTATGCAGGCCTCGTTGCCCATTAGCATGTGGGATCTTCCCGGACCAGGAACTGAACCCACGACCCCTGCATTGGCAGGTGGATTCTTAACCACTAGACCACAAGGGAACTCTATATCACATCTTTTTTATCCATTCACCTGCTGATGAACACTTAGGCTGTTTCCATGTCTTGGCTCTTGCCAATAATGCTGCTGTGAACATAGGGGTATATGTATCTTTTTTGAATTAGAGTTTGGTCTGAATATAGAGTGTGTCCTTACTGACAACAGCACATGTACACTGAGTGCTTCCTGGGCACCTGGCCCCACACGCTCTAATTTAACCCAGTCATACATGTGACTCAGTTCAGTTCAGTCGCTCAGTCGTGTCCGACTCTTTGCGACCCCATGAACTGCAGCATGCCAGGCCTCCCTGTCCATCACCAACTCCCGGAGCTTACCCAAACTCATGTCCATCGAGTCAGTGAGGCCATCCAACCATCTCATCCTCTGCCATCCCCTTCTCCTGCCCTCAGTTTTTCCCAGCATCAGGGTCTCTTCAAATGAGTCAGCTCTTCACGTCAGGTGATAGTGGGTGGCAATCATGGCTAGCATCTATTAGTCTGAGATATAGGCTGGCACAGTTCTAAGCACTTCAAATGGATTAGCCCTTAATCCCAACAAAGCCAAAGGAGACAGGCACTGATACTAACTTCCACTTCCAGGTGCTGGAGAAGACTCTTGAGAGTCCCTTGGACAGCAAGGAGATCAAACCAGTCCATCCTAAAGGAATCAACCCTGAAGATTCACTGGAAGGACTGATGCTGAAGCTGAAGCTCCAATACTTTGGCCACCTGATGCAAAGAGCTGACTCATTGGAAAAGACCCTGATGCTGGGAAAGATTGATGGCAGGAGGAGAAGGGGTGGACAGAGAATGAAATGGTTGAATGGCATCATTGACTCAGAGGACATGAGTTCCAGCAAACTCTGGGGAGATGGTGAAGGACAGGGAAGCCCGATGTGCTGCAGTCCATGGGGTCACAAAGAGTGGGACACAACTTGGCAACTGAACAACAGCTTCCAAGTGAGATGGCCCTTAAGTGAGCCTGATTGGTGCCGAGTGGCAGAGCTGAATCTCAAGTGTCCTCAAGTGTCTGACTCTGACTCCCCAGGGCTGTGTTATCTCCCGCATTTTTTCAGATGGAATGCCAGGTTCGTCCAGGTGTTCTGGTTCTCTGTCGCTATGAAACAGACTGCTTTGAAGCTCAGCAGCTTAAAAGTCTGCTCACAGTTTTCAGGGCCAGGAGCCCGGCGCATGGAGGACAGCACAGGCGTCTGTAGTGACAGGCCGCGGCCAGCTGGCCGGCAGGGCTCAGTGGGGCTGTGTGTCTGGGCCTCGGTTCTGGTTGTCAGCGGCTTCAGTTCTTCCCCCAGCAGGCCTGCTGGGGCTGCAAGGCGCCAGACACCACCTTCCCTCACCAAGCGTGTCACCTGAGATGGCTCAGCCGCCACAGCCGAGGTCAGCGGGCATCACTCTCCCCAAGCCGTCCCTCCCGCGGTTTCCTGGGCTTCCTTGCAGCCCGTCAGACATGAAACTCTGGCCTCCCCCAGAGGGACGGTTATGAGAGGCAGGAAGAGGGAGCTGCTTGGGCCCAGAAACCAGTCCAGCATCACTTCTGCCATCTCCTACTGGTCAATGCGGTCCAAGATTGCCCCCGACCAGATTCAAAGGGGTAAATCACACAGAACCACCGCTGGTCTGTGAGTTCTGTGTAACAGATGTCACCCAGAGGCAAGCCCACCTGCCTTTCTAGTAAAGCCCTCTTCTCCCCATTCCATGAGCTCTGCACCTCCTCACACTTTCACCTATGGCCTGCCAGACCCTGGCAGTTCCAGCCCAAAGCCCAAGAAGACACCCCAGGGGCCACCAAAGTGTGGTCTGCAGCCTCCTGAGTACGGGAGGGGCTTGTTTACATGCAGGTTCCCAGGACCCTCCCCAGACCTGGACACCAGAACTTCTGGGAAAGGGTGGGACCAGGGAATCTGTATTTAACCACCTCCCTGGGTGAGTCTGCCTCACTCCAGCCTCTGGGAACCACTGTCCCCGTTAGTTCACTCCATTCCCACCTCCTCCTAGACCCTCCCATTAGTGCCAGCCCTGGCCGATCTCCACCCTGGGCCCCCATCCCCTCCTCCCAGAAGCCCTGCAGCCAGAACCAACACTGTCATTCTCGGGGTGTCAGGTGAGGCTCAGAGGGGGATTGATTGTCCAGTCTCTGCTCTCAGCTCCAGCCCCACCCCTTTTTCCTCCCCCTGGACCCCAACCCCGGATAGAGGACCCTGATGGGCACAGCCTCTGGGGAGTCCTGGGTGGGGAGGGCCCTGCTGACTCGCTCACACTGGCTCCCCAGGAGGGACTCAGCTTTAGAGTCCTGCGGCCCCAGGAAGGAATCCAGAAGCCCTGGGTGTTTGTGACTTGGCCACCCCAGAGGTGCTCCACCACCCCGCCTACAGCCCCCACTCTGTCCACACCTAGCCTCCATCCGGCCATGGGACCCGCATGCCCACAGACCCACAGGCACCCCGGTCAGTCAGGGCCTGAGCCTTGACTCTACTTTCTCCCATTACAGCCCCCAGATCTCACCCCAGCACCCAGGTTCATGGTTCTGTGAGAGACAAAACCACTGCCGAAACTTGCTTCCTAACTTTGCATCCCCAGGAGACTGAGGGGCTGATGGAAAGTTATGGAGGCCCTGAGCTCAAGGTCCCTGAAAGCTGACTTGTGCCAGGCTTATGGACTCCCTCTTCATTGCCTCACTGAACCCTCGCTGCCGCCACGAGGGTCCTAGCTAGGGACACTGAGGCCCAGAGGGGTCTGCATCGCAGCCACAATGCACGCGGCCTCACTGGGCACAAAGCAGGCAGTGGACACGGAAGCCCTCACCCCCCAACCCCTCACCCCTGCAACGCTGCCCTCCCTCCAGCCCCTCTGCCTCTGCCAGGGCCTCCAGCAGTCCCTTGGCCGTGATGGTGCCCCGGGCTCCACGCTTATCGGGAAGAGAGAAATCACAGCCCCAACCGATGCACTATGTCTGCCACCTGGGTCGGGTCAGGGCTGTGGGAAGAGCAGGTAGAATCAGTCCAGATGGAGCCGCTGAATCAGCCCCACGTGCTCCATCCTGAGCCCCGTCATTTATTCTAAAGACCACGTTGTGCTTCCTCTTCACTTGGTAAATTTCAAAGTGGCCTTTGGCCAAAGCAATAAAATTCTGACCTAGAAAAGTGAAAAGGCCTTTGAAATTATGAGCCCGGAGCGCTGGCCTGATGTGTGGGTGAGGACAAGGTGGCTGAGGCTGCAGAGAAGGAAGAAAAGGGGAGCCACAGTTCTGGCTCCTCCAGGTCTGCACGGATGTCCATGGACCCGGAGCCCCAACCAGTGAGGAAAGGAAATCAGGGGATGGTGTCGGGGGGCAGCCAGCTCGGGGAGGTGGGGGCATGTAGGTCTCTTTGTCCCTCTAACCAGGATGGCTGTGCAAACCAGCAGCCCAGACATAAAAAGGAGGTTGCCCACCTGCCAAGGCCAGGATGGTTCTCAATATATGGGGTTCACAGCACCATGGAATTTTTGGCAGCCCACTTAAAGGTGGCCCAGCAATCCGGCCATGATGACAAGGCCACGTTTTGCCAAGCCCACGGTTTCTCTTGCCCTCTGCTCTGGGTCTTTCTGAGCAGGCTGTGTTCTCCCACATCCTGACTATGCCTCTTGTAGGTGTTTTTAGCTTAGGCTCAAAACTTAGATGGGGCCTCTTTGCTCCCATGTGAGTTTGGGGGGAGTTTGGGGGGTTGTTTTGTTTTGTTGGCTGCATTTGGGTCTTCATCTGCTATGGGCTTTCTCTATTTGCGGCAAGTGGGAGCTACTCTTCCTTGCGGTGGCTTCTCTTGTTGCTCTAGGAATCTAGGCTCACAGGTTCATTGTTGCAGCTGGAGGGCTTAGTTTCTCCCAGGCATGTGGAATCTTCCCAGACCAGGAATCGACCGTGTGCCCCCTGCATTGACAGGCAGATTCTTAATCGCTGCACCACCAGGGAAGTCCACTCATACGTCGGTTTTGAGATTAGTTTACATTTGGCTGACTCTACAAGAGGGAAGGACGTTCAAGAAGGGAAGAGGGACATAGGACCAAGCTTGCAGTCTCTGACCTAACTTTTGGACAAAGTAGAGAGGGAGAGGTGAGCCCTGCCTACATCTGCCCACCACATGGGAGTTGCAGAAAGTGGAAGGGAAAGGCTACATGGGCTTGGCTGTAGCACAGTAGCCCTGTCCCCAGTGAGTGTGGTTCTGATGAATCAACTTCTCCTCCTCTGTGGGGTAGGGGTGGTCAGGAAGAGGTGGGTGAGGCTGGAAAGGAGAGAGAAGACTCCCTCCCCCCTCTGTCAATCATACACTCAGCAGATGCTGCACAGGTCCCAGGCACAAGCCCTCGACATACCCCACCCCAGATCCTACCACTAGGATGGTCCAGCAAGCACCTGCAAGTCTCCATCTGAGGCCTCCTCTCAGCCTGCATGCCAGGCACACAGCCTTCCACCCAGGATGGGTTAGCCTTCCACCTGGAGGACCCCTGTGGGATAGCTGGCAGGCATGTTCTAGAATGTCTCCTAGCATTCTTCACTGGGACTGAGCTCCAGTTACCTCCAGCGGTAACTGTTCTGAAATGCACCTGGGTTGCTGACTCTGAACTGTTCTGGCTATGCCTTAGGTAGGTCACCTCCCGCTCTGACTTCAGTTTCATCCTCTTGAGGATGCCCACCTGGCAGCTTGCTGGGGAGATCTGTGGTCCTGGATGCCAAGTACTTAGACCGACATCTGTGGCAGCAGGTGCTCCACCCAGTGTGTATACTCCAGCACGTATCGGTTCTTCACCACTGCAGTACTCGTGTCCTTTTATGCCAACAGCAGTCCTTGAGTTGGGAGGGACCAAAGGTAACCCCTCCTTCCACTCTCAGTCTGTGGTTCTGGGTAGCCCCAACCAGTTAGAGATTTATGTTAACTTGACCACAGTCATTGGATCAAGAATGGTCACATGGCCTTGATAAGATCCAATGAGATGCAATGAAACACTAACTGGGGATGCTGAGACTGAAGCACTGGCGCTTTGCCTCTGAAATTGAGCCTTAGGGGACAAAAAGGATGCTGCGACATTTTACCACCATTCAAAGTCTGAGGATGGAGCCGACGGGGCAGAACCAGAGCAGGGAGAGAGTGAGACTCAGACCTTGTTTGACCTCTTGATCAAACCATTCCTGAAACCCTCCTCTTTGACTTTTTAGTTACTTTTGTCAACACTTCTCCTTTGTGCTGAAGTCAGTTTGATATGAATTTTCTTCTCGTCATCTGTAACTGAAAGCAATGACATGGGTATTTTATTATTATTACTATTGTTATTTACTCTCAGTCCTCAGTTTCACCATCAGCACAGTGAAAGTGAAAGTCTGACAGAATCTGAATCCAGCTCTGACGTGCTGGGATTCTAAGGAACCTGAGGGCCTGACAAGGCTTGGAGCTCCCAGAAGTAGGAATGGGTTTTCCTTACTCGGGCCACAGGGAGGACGGCAAGAAGTGGGAGGGATATTGATAAAGATAAGTCATTTAGCTTTTGCTTGCTCACCTGCTGGGGGCTTTGGTTTGGAGAATCGGTGCCAGGGAAATAAAGAAGAGCTTCCTGCTGAGCCCAGGATGCTCAGTGGTAACAATGATACCCATGCTCACAGTAATCTCTCTCACCTGTCAGGTGTATAAAACGTATCCTAATCCACTTGAACCTCTCCATTGCACCATGCAAGAAGCAGACCCCAGGAGAGGTTAAGTGTCTCACCCAAGGTCACATAGTCACTACAGAACTAAGCCTCTACCAACTGGGTAGTGATCCAAACAAGTGACTTCCCCTCCCCAAGCTCAGTTTCCACATCTGACAGGTGGACATAGTCATGGACCTCACAGGGTCTGCGTGAAGAACAAATGAATTTGTGGTTGGGTGGAACCACTCTGAGATGCCAGAACAAGGCGTCAGAGCACAGAAAAGGAAATGGGGTGCCCAGGAAGGCAGTTTCCCGGTGCATTAGGCTCACACTCCATTCCTGTCCTCTCTCTCCCTCTAGGGCACAGAAGGCCAAGCTGAGGTCAGGGATTGTACAAATGCCAAAGGCTGTCATCAGATTAGCCATTTTGTACCCCGTGTGTTTGTGCAAACATGGCATGGTTGTTGAGGAGGTGATTCTGGGGGTCAGGAGGGCTGAGTGGGAATTAGGCATGTGTTTCTCCAGAGGCCCCACATCTCTGCCGCCCAGGGCACAGCAGTGCCGAATTTCAACTTCTAAAGCCTGGAGTGGCGGAAGGATCAGGCCCCAGGGCTGTCTGCCCGAGGCCAGCCAGGAAGCAAAGAGGAAGGCAGGAGAGTGAGCTAGAAACTGAACCACCATGAAACCTCCTCCCGCTGGTTCCTCTCCTGCTTCCCACCTCCCACTTCCACCAGGCAGCCTGGGTAATGTTCTAAAAAGTAAATCAGATCATGTGCCTGTG
Source organism: Ovis aries (assembly GCF_016772045.2). Lineage (NCBI taxonomy): Eukaryota > Metazoa > Chordata > Mammalia > Artiodactyla > Bovidae > Ovis > Ovis aries. Next base: position 237,825,389 of record NC_056055.1, read on the forward strand.
GCCTCCCACTGCACTTAGAATAAAATCCAGCCTCTCACCACAACCTCCACGGCTTCCTGTCTGTCCACAGCCTGGAATGCTCTTCCCCAGCTCTCCATCCCAAAAGTTCCCCTGTCTTTGAAGTCTCAGCTGAACCAGAGTCAGCCCCACCTGTTCATTCATTTCATTTCAGTTGCTCAATCATGTCCAGCTCTTTGCGACCCCATGAATCACAGCACACCAGGCCTCCCTGTCCATCACCAACTCCCAGAGCTAGCTCAAACTCCTGTCCATTGAATCGGTGATGCTATCCAGCCATCTCATCCTCTCTTGTCCTCTTCTCCTCCTGCCCCCAATCCCTCCGAGCATCAGGGTCTTTTCCAATGAGTCAACTCTTCGCATGAGATGGCCAAAGTATTGGAGTTTCAGCCTCAGCATCAGTCCTTCCGATGAACACCCAGGAACAGCCTCCTTTAGGATGAACTGGTTGGATCTCCTTGCAGTCCAAGGGACTTGTAAGAATCTTCTCCAGCACCACAGTTCAAAAGCATCAATTCTTCGGCACTCAGCTTTCTTCACAGTCCAACTCCCACATCCATACATGACCACTGGAAAAACCATAGCCTTGACTAGTAGACCTTTGTTGGCAAAGTAATGTCTCCACTTTTTAATATGCTATCTAGGTTGGTCATAACTTTCCTTCCAAGGAGTAAGCGTCTTTTAATTTCATGGCTGCAATCACCATCTGCAGCGACTTTGGAGCCCCAAAAAATAGTCTGACACTGTTTCCACTGTTTCCCCATCTATTTCCCATGAAGTGATGGAATCAGATGCCATGATCTTCGTTTTCTGAATGTTGAGCTTTAAGCCAACTTTTAACCCTCCTCTTTCACTTTCATCAAGAGGCTTTTTAGTTCCTCTTCACTTTCTGCCATAAGGGTGGTGTCATCTGCATATCTGAGGTGATTGATATTTCTCCTGGCAATCTGGATTCCAGCTTGTGCTTCATCCAGCCCAGCGTTTCTCATGATGTACTCTGCATAGAAGTTAAATAAGCAGGGTGACAATATACAGCCTTGATGTACTCCTTTTCCTAATTGGAACAAGTCTGTTGTTCCATGTCCAGTTCTAACTGTTGCTTCCTGACCTCCATATAGGTTTCTCAAGAGGCCCCACCTGTACCACTCACTTATTCTCCATCCATGCCCCTGTGATCTGTCTCCCTGGCTGGTCAGCACCCTGGGAGAAATCACCAGGGCCCATGACAGGGGCCATGAGTGAAAGGAAGGATCAGCTAATTAATACTCTGAAGCAAAGCTGTTTTACTTACTGGAGGTCACAAGACTCAAATCCTTAACTCATCACTCCCAGGCCAGTCTCTCACTACCAACCACTCTTAACTTCACTGTGAAAGTTGGGGGTGCGAAAAAAGAGGAGAGAAGGAGCCAAAGCAGAGATGCCAAATCCATCCGTGTCTTCCAAAATGAATTGCCCTCAATCCATGTTTCTCCAGTGTGAGAGAATTGGGGCCTATTGGCTAGGTGGGCTGGGAGACAGGACACACTCAGAGCCTCTTCTGCAAAGCCCGTGGACTCTGGAGCCACACTGACCAATATCCCTCATCTTCCAGTTACTAACTGTGTGACCTTGGCCAAGTCATCTGACCTCCTGCTGGGCTGAGAACCAAAGGAACCCAGGGAGGGGTTTCAATAGGTGGGGACTGGGTGGTGCAGCTGGGTTTGCAGAGAAATGGATTGGAAGGAGCCAACTTGGGTGTGAAGAGCTGTCATCTGTAATTATAGTCCTGACCTAAATAGGTTCCTACTGAGTAGGCTTATAGTGAATGTCAGCTAAGCTGGAGTCCATAGGTCCATCCTTTTCCCACATCCGGATGGCAAATACAGAGATGAACACCACCTTAGTCATGGTGTTTAGGCAACACTGCACTGTGCCCACTGTCCCCATTGTCACCTCAGAACTGGCCATCTGCTTCTCACCCTCTCAGAGAGGCCCTCTCTCAGCTCTTCCTCCCTGTGGCCCTCTGATATCCTCTTGTAGTTTCTGCTAAGATAGCACCTAAAACCCCACTTTTGTCAAAACACCAGCTTTGATTTCATAGAGCAGGACACAATCTGAGATCTGATGGATGCCATCAAAATAATTCTAAAAGAATGAATTTTAATTTGGTAAAAATGGCAAATGTATAGTGTATACATTTAAGCAATATAGACTATTACAAAAAAAAAAAAAAAAGACCAAGATTTGATGAATCTCATTCTAGGCATCTCTCTGTGCATATGTGTAGCCTAGAAGGAAAAACAGTTGAGGAAAAATGAAATTATACACTCTATTTTTAATAAAAGGTTGTTAAATACAATTTTACTTAAATTGAACAGAATAATTTAAAATTGAGGTTAAACTGAAATAAGTATTAATTTCAGAGAGATGTTGCTTCATATTTTTTTTTCCTAAAAATATTTTTATAGTTAAGAAGAAAGCTAGTAAAAATATTAAGATGTTATGGTCATGCTTTTAAAAAGAACTGTATGTTTTTATTTTAGACTCAATGTGTTGATTCCCAGTAATAAAAGTTAGGAAATTAGTGCACTTATACTATATCTTAAAACATTATTATTACCTTGTCAGGGTTTACAACTGCTTCGTGCTGTTATGGAAGTACAGTTCTCATGGCAATTTAGAATGAGCTTTGCATTTAAATAGAACCATTTCTCAGCCCCAATCCTTTCTTCCTTCCTTCTTTCTTATTTTAATTTTTAACTATATCCTTTCCTTTCCTTTTTTCTTTTTTACTTTCAATTTTTTGTTAATAGAATATTTTTCTCCAGACTCATGAATGTTGTTTCCTTAGCTCCACACATGTGAAAATGTCCCTGATACCTTTTTACTTGAAAGACAACTTGGCTGGGTATAAAATTCAGGACTTGTATTTTCTTGCCTTCAGAGTTTGTGGACATTGTTCCACTGTGTTCTAGCATTACTGTGGAGCTCTTTTGTGCCAATTTGATTTCTGCCTACATTGCGATTTGATGTTCCTACCTAAATGAACAGATGAACTTTGTATTTCTGAAGTTCAATGATTTCATTCAGATTTGTCTTAGAGATGTTATTTCTCAGTAGTTTTTCTGGGAAGATTGTGTGTGCTTTGGACCTGCAGATTCAGGACTTTATTTCCAGATTTTTATTTTAGTATAATTTTGAATATTTTTATACCATTTGTCTCATACAAGGTTTATTTGTTGGCTAACCTTTGTCTGTCTTTTATGCCTGTCATCAGTCTAATCTTTGGCTACCCTCAAACGTTCTTCTTTTCTATTTAATGTTGCATGACTTTCCATAGTTTATCCACAATATTTCTTAATATAGGTTAGTCATATCCATTTTATTTGTTGGTGTTTATACTGTGGTTTAATCTCCTCTGCTTTTTTTTCTATTTCATTCCTGAGAACCACCAGCTTGATCTTCACTATTTTTACCAGCTTAATTTTCACTATTTTATAATCACTTACTTCCATTATATTACTTATTTGCATCTTTTTTTTTAATTTTAATGAAATGCAGTGTGCGAGACCTGGGTTCAATCCCGGGATTGGGAAGATCCCCTGGAGGAGGGCATGACAGCCTACTCTAGTATTCTTGCCTGGACAGTCCCCAGGAACTGAGGAGCCTGGTTATCTACAGTCCATGGGGTCACACGTAAACAGTGGGACACAACTAAGTGACTAAGCACAGCACAGCATTGCTGCCCTAGGTCTTTGTTGCTGCTCACAGGTTTTCTCTAGCTCTGGTTAGTGGGGGCTACGCTCCATCTGCAGTGCGCGGGCTTCTCATTGTGATGACTTCTCTAGTTGCAGAGGCTCTAGGACACACAGGCTTCAGTAGTTGTGGTACATGGGCTTAGTTGCCCCATGGCATGTGGAATCTTCCCAGACCAGGGATCAAACCTATCATCCCTGCATTGGCAGGCAGATTCTTAACCACTGGACCACCAGGAAAGTCCTTATTTGAGTCTCTTAACGAGGCACTGCCTGTTACTCCAGGTGTTTCTTGACTTCCTACTTCTGCATTCCAGTCCCCTATAAAGAAAAGGACATCTTTTTTGGGGTGTTAGTTCTAAAAGGTCTTGTAGGTCTTCATAGAACCATTCAACTTCAGCTTCTTCAGCGTTACTGGTTGGGGCATAGACTTGGACAACTGTGATATTGAACGGTTTGCCTTGGAAATGAACAGAGATCATTCTGTCGTTTTGAGATTGCATCCAAGTACTGCATTTCAGACTCTTTTGTTGACCATGATGGCTACTCCATTTCCTCTAAGGGATTCCTGCCCGCAGTAGTAGATGTAATGGTCATCTGAGTTAAATTCACCCATTCCAGTCCATTTTAGTTCACTGATTCCTAGAATGTTGACGTTCACTCTTGTCATCTCCTGTTTGACCACTTCCAATTTGCCTTGATTCATGGACCTAACATTCCAGGTTCCTATGCAATATTGCTCTTTACAGCATCGGACCTTGCTTCTATCACCAGTCACATTCACAACTGGGTATTGTTTTTGCTTTGACTCCGTCCCTTCATTCTCTCTGAAGTTATTTCTCCACTGATCTCCAGTAGCATATTGGGCACCTACTGACCTGGGGAGTTCCTCTTTCAGTATCCTATATTTTGCCTTTTCATACTGTTCATGGGGTTCTCAAGGCAAGAATACTGAAGTGGTTTGCCATTCCCTTCTCCAGTGGACCACATTCAGTCAGACCTCTCCACCATGACCCGCCCATCTTGGGTGGCCCCACAAGGCACTGCTTAGTTTCATTGAGTTAGACAAGGCTGTGGTCCTAGTGTGATTAGATTGGCGAGTTTTCTGTGATTATAGTTTCAGTGTGTCTGCCCTCTGATGCCCTCTTGCAACACCTACCATCTTATTTGGATTTCTCTTACCTTGGATGTGGGGTATCTCTTCACGGCTGCTCCAGCAAAGCACAGCCACTGCTCCTTACCTTGGACGAGGAGTATCTCCTCACCACCGCCCCTCCTGACATTGAATATGGAATAGCTCCTCTAGGCCCTCCAAGGGAGAAGGCAATGGCACCCCACTCCAGTACTCTTGCCTGGAAAATCCCATGGATGGAGGAGCCTGGTAGGCTGCAGTCCATGGGATCGCAAAGAGTCGGACACGACTAAGCGACTTCACTTTCACTTTTCACTTTCATGCATTGGAGAAGGAAATGGCAACCCACTCCAGTGTTCTTGCCTGGAGAATCCCAGGGATGGGGGAGCCTGGTGGGCTGCCATCTCTGGGGTCGCACAGAGTCAGACACGACTGAAGTGACTTAGCAGCAACAGCAGTAGTAGCAGGCCCTCCAAATTTGGCCTTGGAATACGGAATGAAACAGGGCAAAGGCTAATAGAGTTTTGCCAAGAAAATGCACTGGTCATAGCAAACACCCTCTTCCAACAACACAAGAGAAGACTCTACACATGGACATCACCAGATGGTCAACACCAAAATCAGATTGATTATATTCTTTGCAGCCAAAGATGGAGAAGCTCTATACAGTCAACAAAAATAAGACCAGGAGCTAACTGTGGCTCAGATCATGAACTCCTTATTGCCAAATTCAGACTTAAATTAAAGAAAGTAGGGGAAACCACTAGACCATTCAGGTGTGACCTAAATCAAATCCCTTATGATTATACAGTGGAAGTGAGAAATAGACTTAAGGAACTAGATCTGATAGAGTGCCTGATGAATTATGGACAGAGGTTCATGACGTTGTACAAGAGACAGGGATCATGACCATCTCCATGGAAAAGAAAGGCAAAAAAGCAAAATGGCTGTCTGGGGAGGCCTTACAAATAGCTGTGAAAAGAAGAGAAGTGAAAAGCAAAGGAGATAAAGAAAGATATAAGCATCTGAATGCAGAGTTTCAAAGAATAGCAAGAAGAGATAAGAAAACCTTCTTCAGCAAACAATGCAAGGAAATAAAGGCAAACAACAGAATGGGAAAGACTAGAGATCTCTTCAAGAAAGTTAGAGATACCAAGGGAACATTTCATGCAAAGATGGGCTCAATAAAGGACAGGAATGGTATGGACCTAACAGAAGCAGAAGATATTAAGAAGAGGTGGCAAGAATACACAGAAGAACTGTACAAAAAAGACCTTCACAACCAGGATAATCACAATGGTGTGATCACTCATCTAGAGCCAGATATCCTGGAATGTGAAGTCAAGTGGGCCTTAGAAAGCATCACTATGAACAAAGCTAGTGGAGGTGATGGCATTCCAGTGGAGCTATTTCAAATCCTGAAAGATAATGCTATGAAAGTGCTGCACTCAATATGCCAGCAAATTTGGGAACCTCAGCAGTGGCCACAGGACTGGAAAAGGTCAATTTTCATTCCAATCCCAAAGAAAGGCAATGCCAAAGAATGCTAAAACTACCACACAATTGCACTCATCTCACATGCTAGTAAAGTAATGCTCAAAATTCTCCAAGCCAGGCTTCAGTAATACGTGAACCGTGAACTTCCAGATGTTCAAGCTGGTTTTAGAAAAGGCAGAGGAACCAGAGATCAAATTGCCAACATCCGCTGGATCATCGAAAAAGCAAGAGAGTTCCAGAAAAACATCTATTTCTGCTTTATTGACTATGCCAAAGCCTTTGACTGTGTGGATCACAATAAACTGTGGAAAATTCTGAAAGAGATGGGAATACCAGACCACCTGAGCTGCCTTTTGAGAAACCTATATGCAGGTCAGGAAGCAACAGTTAGAACGGGACATGGAAAAATAGACTGGTTCCAAATAGGAAAAGGAGTACGTCAAAGCTGTATATTGTCACTCTGCTTATTTAACTTCTATGCAGAGTACATCATGAGAAATGCTGGGCTGGAGGAAGCACAAGCTGGAATCAAGATTGCCAGGAGAAATACCAATAACCTCAGATGTGCAGATGACACCACTCTTATGGCAGAAAGTGAAGAGGAGCTAAAAAGCCTCTTGATGAAAGTGAAAGAAGAGAGTGAAAAAGTTGGCTTAAAGCTCAACATTCAGAAAACTAAGATCATGGCATCTGGTCCCATCACTTCATGGGAAATAGATGGGGAAACCGTGGCAACAGTGTCAGACTTTATTTTGGGGGGCTCCAAAATCACTGCAGATGGTGACTGCAGCCATGAAATTAAAAGACGCTTACTCCTTGGAAGAAAAGTTATGACCAATCTAGATAGTGTATTCAAAAGCAGAGACATTAATTTGCCAACAAATATCCATCTAGTCAAGGCTATGGTTTTTTCCTGTGGTCATGTATGGATGTGAGAGTTGGACTGTGAAGAAGGCTGAGCGCCGAAGAATTGATGCTTTTGAACTGTGGTGTTGGAGAAGGCTCTTGAGAGTCCCTTGGACTGCCAGGAGATCCAACCAGTCCATTCTGAAGGAGATCAACCCTGGGATTTCTTTGGAAGGAATGATGCTAAAGCTGAAGCTCCAGTACTTTGGCCACCTCATGCGAAGAGTTGACTCATTGGAAAAGACTCTGATGCTGGGAGGGATTGGGGGCAGGAGGAGAAGGGGACGACAGAGGATGAGATGGCTGGATGGCATCACTGACTCGATGGACGTGAGTCTGAGTGAACTCTGGGAGTTGGTGATGGACAGGGAGGCCTGGTGTGCTGTGATTCATGGGGTCGCAAAGAGTCGGACACGACTGAGCAGCTGAACTGAACTGAAAGAGGCACTGTGTCATTTGTAATTGATGAAGGCTATAAAGAGCAATTGTTTTTCTCTGATTCTTTGGGCAATTCCTCTTGTAGAGTATTTTCCTCATCTGTTTTCATTTATGTTCATTTTCTCCCTTTTTGCAACATCTAAGCACAATTCTGGCGTTGGTTACTTCTTACCTCAATTTTGAGTGGGGCCAGCTCTTTGTGGGAGGGAAGCATGGGAAAGAGTGGGAGGGATCGCTTGGGGAGACCACAGCTTCCATTTGGGTTTGTCATCTTAGACTATTTTACCACATCAGTTGTTTCCTTTGCTGTGGGAACACAGCTCAGTGTTTGACACCCAGTGATCAATGTGGCCCCTACAAAGCCATTAAGAAGGTTGTGACAGTTCCAGTGCTCTAAGCCAAAGATTTTGGGGTAAAGTTTTCAGATTTGGGATATATCCTTCGAAGCCTCAACTTTCCTATCCATGAAATATGCTAGGGATGTTTGCATAGATTCTGTTTCCTCTGGGCAATGGTCTAGACTTCACAGTATTTGGGCAAGAAGGCTTCAGTGTGTGGTTTGGGGCTGTGGTAATTCCTGATTTCAACAAAAATTCAGGGGAAAAATTACCCTATATTCCAGTTTTGGTTGTTGTTATCTTGAGCTGATCTTGAGAGAGGAAAGTGATTCAAGTGTCCTTTAGCCATCATTTTTGCCTGGAAATTAAATGCTTTTTCATCCATTATCTCTGTTAATTCTAACACCAATCTTAAAAGGTGAACTATGAAGATCATGGCATCTGGTCCCATCACTCCATGGGAAATAGATGGGAAACAGTGGAAACAGTGTCAGAATTTATTTTTCTGGGCTCCAAAATCACTGCAGATGGTGATTTCAGCCATGAAATTAAAAGACGCTTACTCCTTGGAAGAAAAGTTATGAGCAACCTAGATGGCATATTCAAAAGCAGAGACATTACTTTGCTGACTAAGGTCCGTCTAGTCAAGGCTTGGTTTTTCCAGTAGTCATGTATGGATGTGAGAGTTGGACTGCGAAGAAGGCTGAGTGCTGAAGAATTGATGCATTTGAACTGTGGTGTTGGAGAAGACTCTTGAGAGTCCCTTGGACTGCAAGGAGATCCAACCAGTCCATTCTAAAGGAAATCAACCCGGGGATTTCTTTGGAAGGAATGATGCTAAAACTGAAGCTCCAGTACTTTGGCCACCTCGTGCAAAGAGTTGACTCATTGGAAAAGACTCTGATGCTGGGAGGGATTGGGGGCAGGAGGAGAAGGGGATGACAGAGGATGAGATGGCTGGATGGCATCACTGACTCGATGGACGTGAGTCTGAGTGAACTCCAGGAGTTGGTGATGGACAGGGAGGCCTGGCGTGCTGCGATTCATGGGGTCGCAAAGAGTCGGACATGACTGAGCAACTGAACTGAACTGAACTGGTGTTTTATTATCCTGGGCTGGGTGGCAGTGGCAGCAGGACTGACAACTAGAAGACATTGATCGTGAGCATAAAACAAGAGTGCATGGTCATCTTAGGTAAGAGCAGCCTGCTCTGCCTCAGGGACAAATCCTGATATGTCAGATAGAATTCTCTCATAACATGGGTTTGGGCATCCACAAGACTTCCATGAAAAATACATAGCACTCACTGCTGCTTCTTCGTTCATCATCCACAGCAGACATCACTAATCAACCAAGGTAATCTATTTCCTTTGCATCTTATCCACACTACATTGCAGGCAGACATTCCCAGCTAACACTGGCAAGTGAAATGAAGCATATTTGCCACCCCAGTATTAGAGATTCTTCAGCTACATCAAAAAATGACAGAGGAGTCGGAAAAACCTGAGTTGAATTTTAGCTCTGGTATTACTAGCAGAATGACTTCAAACAAGGCTTTACTTCTTTGAGCCTCAACTTTCCCATCTATAAAATAGGGATCATTGTTATTACATAAAATTATTAAAGAAACCACATTAGATAGTGCATGTTAGTCATGGTTACATTTAAAAAAAAAAAAAATCCAGAGCTTCCCCAGTGACTCAGTGGTAAAGGATCTGCCTGCCAATGTAGGAGACACGGGTTTGATCCCAGGTCTGGGAAGATCTCACATGCTGCAAAGCAACTAAGTCCATGTGCCACAACTATTGAGCCTGTGCTCTGGAGCCTGGAAGCCACAACTATTGAGCCCAAGCGCCACAGCTACTGAAGCCCTCACACCCTAGAGCCTGTTCTCCACGAGAGAAGCCACCACAGTGAGAAGCCTGAGCAGCACAGCTAGAGAAAGCCAGCACAGCACTGAAGACCCCACAGAGCCAAAACTAAACAAATCAATAAAATCATTTTCAAAAGCTCCAAAACCTGTAACTTAAAACATAAGCACCTGTTTATTTCCTGCATCTGCAATGTAGCTGAGGAATTCTTTCAGTCTGGGAAAACTTGGCTGACCTTACCTGGACTTGCACATCTGTCTGTGGTCAGCTGGCAGGCTAGCTTGAGCTGGATAGTCTAATGTGGCATTACTCAAAGGAATGATAGTTATCCGGCTGTCATCCAGGGTAAGGGAAGGTGGGTGATTAGGCCTGGGGGAGGCTCTCATCTTCTAGGAAGCTAGCCCAGGCTTGTCCCGTGGCAGCGGCTGGATTCCAAGAGATTGGGTAGAAGAAGGCAGGGTCTCTTGGGGTGAGGCTCTGAACTGCCACATCCCTGCTTCGATCACATTCTATTGGGCAAAGGAAGTCACAAGCCAGCCCAAGTACAAGACGGGAAGAAATAAACTCCGCCGCTTGATGAAAGGAGCTGCAAAGTCATATCACAAAGGGCTTGATTACAGGGACAGGTGGAGAATTGCGGCCATTCTCACAGAGAGTCTAGCATAGCCCTTCACGCACTAATGGCCACAGTTGAAACTCACTAGTGGGTTTGAGAGAAAAAAAATCTAAAGTCACAAATTGCCTACTTTTTCTCTTGGTTGATGGAGCTTATAAAGACTGGATATGGCAAATAGCTTTTATCTCATGAGTTAACTCCCGTATTGGATAAGATTGTGAGATCCACGCTTAGTGGGATTGGTGCTGAAATCCATCAACAGCGTCTCGTGTCAGTATGTGATAGGAGGCGGTGATGAGTGTGCCATGGTGTGCTGGGCAGCGAGACTAGAGCTCAGAGGAGGCAGCCCTGCTTTGCTGTGCCCTCCCCAGTGTGAGTCACAGGTGCATGAAAGAAGAGTCTTCTTTTGACAATGTGGCATTTTTTTCGCTAACCTGACGGCAGTGTGTTAGCCAGCGGTCCCCAACCTTATAGGCACCAGGGACCAGTTTTGGGGAAGACAATTTTTCCACAGACTGGGGTGGGGGATGATTTTGGAATGATTCAAGCCCTTTACGTTTACTGTGCGCTTTATTTCTAATCTAATGCCGCCACTGATCTGACAGGAGGTACTGGCCCATGGCCTGGAGGTTGGGGACCCCTTCATTAGCTCACATTTTTTTCACCAAAGCTGATAGGGGCCAGGACTACCAGGTGCAAGGTGAAAGTCACTGGGGATGGCATCAGAAAGCCTGTATTCTTTTCTTTTCTTTTTTTTTCTTCTTTTTAAAAAAATCTTTTTTATTTTGTATTGGGGTATAGCTGATTAACAAACAATGTTGTGACAGTTTCAGGTGAACCATGAAGGGATTCAGCCATACATATATATGTATCCCTTCTCCCCCAGACTCCCCTCCCATCCAGGATGCCACATAACAGTGAGCAGAGTTGCCTGTGCCATACAGTAGGTCCTTGTTTGCTATCCATTTAAAATATAGCAGTGTGTACATGACCATCCCAAACTCCCTAACTATCCTATCCTTTCCTCCCTTTCTTCTCCTCAGCAATCATAAGTTCCTTCTCTAAATCTGTGAGTCCCCAGAAAGCCTATATTCTGGTCCCAGGCAGGTCCCATGGACCAGCTGTGGGATGTCAGTATGAGTCTTTTCCTACCTGGGGACTGAGGACATTAGGAAAGGGACAGTGGAGGAGAAAGAAGGCTACCTGCCTGAAAAATGAGATGAGCCCAGATGAACTCTGAGATGTGCAATGAGTCAGCCTGTTAAAGAGAGACTGCCACCAAATCACCCCACTCAACCCCAACCTCGACTCCTTCTTCCACCCTGCTCCCCCATTTCCTAAACAAACCCTAGAACATCACTGTTGGTCCCATGGAGTTAATGGGCACGAACCTGCCTCTTTATTTAATGCAAATCCCAGCTCACCTTATTGTGAAGGAGTTTCTGTTCATTTGTACTTTCTTGGTGACACAATCCATTCCTGTCTCCAGTGGAGCCTCTAATCCCTGCAATTTCCATGGTGTTAGTAATTATGAGGAAAAAGTCTGAAGCACAGAAATTCTGCACCCTGTCTATAAGACTGCACACTTTCTGGAGTTTATTAAATTTATTTTGCAGGAACTGAGAAGATTAAACTCACTGTGCAGCTCCAGAGGGCAAAACAAGGACCAGCTGGCAGAATTTTCCAGGAGGCAGGTGGGATTCAAAGGAAGAAGCACTTCTGATAATCAGAGCTGGTTGGTAAGCCAGGGGCAAGGCCAGCAGTGTCCAGAGCCCAGTGTGGTCACTGTGGGAACAGCGAGGAGTGAGGGCTGTGGGCTATGGAGGTGGTGGTGGTGGTTTAGCCGCTAAGTCATGTCCAGATCTGTGACCCCGTAGACTATAACCCACCAGGCTCCTCTGTCCATGGAGGTCTCCAGGCAAAATATTGGAGTGGGTTACCATTCCCGTCTCCAGAGGATCTTCTTGGACGATGGATCGAACCCATTATCTCCTGCATCTCCTGCGTTGGCAGGCAGATTCTTTACCACTGAGCCCCCAGGGAAGCCCACTGTGGACCATACCTGAGTCTATTTCTCCACTCATACTTCTCAGGAGTTTGGAAGAGTGAGTCAGCTTTCCTAAGCCTGTTTTTGCCTTTCCTCCTCTGTAAGAAGCTGACCTTCCTGCCTAGCACAGGGCTATATCCAGCGAGTGGCCATGCTAAAATGTCATCATTTGGAGTTGGAGGGGGAGCTTTCCTCTCCCCTTGAGTTTGCCCATTAACAGTGTGGAAACTGAGGCAGAGAGAGGTTTGGTAAATTACCAAAGGTCACACAGCCAGCTAAGTGGTGGAAGAGGGGTTTGAACTAGGGCACTCAGGTTCTAGAATCCATGTTCTTAGCCACTACACTGTTTTTTGGCAACAGAGGGGTGGGTCCGTTTTGCCTTTGGGAAGAGTCTTCCAACAGCCAGTCTAGGTGGTCAATTCGGGGACACAAAACCGGAACCTGGTGAAACAGGTTTAGAAACACACGACCACTGTCCAGTGAGCTGGTCACATCTGCTGGATCGTGGCACCATCTCTGGACCCAAATATGAATGTGTCAGGTTCCCACGCTGGCCTTAGGCCAGACTACCGGGAAGCCCCCGAGTCAGTGATTAGTGACAGATACATCACAGGGGCCACATGTGCTCCCCAGGACTGCTGTTGACAAAGACTCAGATGCAGAACAAAAGCTGGAAAGGCCTGGAGGCAGAGCAGCATGAGCAGATGCAGCCGGACTTTCAGACACGAGGACCCACAGAGCCTGACCCAGGCCAGCAGGAAGGGAGGGACGGAGACCAACACCCGCACCTGGATGAAGGGTTGTCACCAACTGCCTATTGAAGAATTATCGGAAGCTCGCAGGTTTCATTCAGCCATTCCTTCTTGGAGACTTATTAGCAGCTTCTACCTACTTGTTATGTGCTGGTGGCCACCACGGGAGTGGTCAAGACTGACCAGGCTCTACCCACAGGGAGCGTGTATTCTCCGGGACCCCCATCAGTCAGGATACCGAATGCTGGCCAACCCCATGGACACACCCGCAAGTCTCAACAGTTTACTAAAAATGTCCTTTGCATTCACATCACAGTATGATGTGGGTCTGTTGACTCTCCTCCACCTTGGAGATTTGCTGTCTGGAACAGGTGGCCCCTGAGGTCACTCTGAATGGGAAAAGTAGCATGGAGTCACATTAGCTCTTTGCCATGTCAGCCTGGAAATGACATGTTACTTCTGCACATGGTCTATTGGTCAGAACGAGTCACGTGGTAAGGACTTAGCTGCAGGGGGGATTGGAAAATTCAGGACAGCATCTGGGTTTTCAGCAGATTCAGAGCTAGAAAGACACCATCATAATGAGGAGCACTGCCAGGTACTGGAAAAGGGGCCATCCGGCGGGGATCAAAACTCTGCATCCTGGGGCCCAATCCACCATGAGCAAGACCCCAAGCAAGCTCTGGAGTGCTGCCAGCATTTCCCCATTCTGGTCCAATGATGTTGGTAACATCCACAACTCGACAAGGCCTCGACCACAGGCTCTACTGAGTGTCATGCAGAGTTGCATTTAGTTTTATAGTTCATGTACTGTGACTTGTTAACAGTTCTCTTCACAGAGGCTGACCTTTCTCAAGGAATCATCCAGTCAATGTCCCAGAGCTCTTGAGTCTAGGAGCTCCTGAGATCACACCACACACAGCCTAATGGAGAGGCAGGCACCACAGGACCACAGTCAAGTTCAGGAGCCCTTCAGAAAGGGCCACACCAGAAAGACAGCCCCTAGAGAATGTCACCTCAGCAAGGCATCACTTTTCCTCTGGCTGACAGACAACTTGAATGCCAATTTTCTCCTCGCTGTGACAAGAAGGGCAAAGAGAAACAAGATTGGGGTGAGGACTCTGAGAAGAGCCTCATTAGTGGGAAGGATGTGGGTGCTAGCTCTGGAATGTTCCATGGCAGGCTTCGAGCCTTCATTAAATGTGATGGCGGGAGAATTGGGAGACACAGCCAACTCATCATGTCTCCTCACCTGAGCAATGCTAATGTTGCTGAGTGACCAGGGTCCCCTTCTCAGGAGGCTGCAGGAACCAGGAAATCAAAGGCCACAGAGCCATGGGCCTGGCAGGGACCCCAGAACAGTTGCCAGTCCAAGCCCATGCTCCTGAAATGCTCCCACATTCATTACCTCAAGAACCTGTGTGTGTGTGTTGGACTATGGGAAGAGAAAGTTCTAATTATCTCCACATCTCTGAAAGAAAATTGATCCACAGAGAGGACATGCCTTGTCTACGGTCACACAGCTGTTGTGTGGAGGAGCTGGGTGTGAAAACCAGGTCTCTGCTGGTTTCCATGCTGCTATTTCTCTCTGGGAACCAGAGAAGTGATGAGGCCTGAATTCACCCAGCAACAGCAAGCCGTAATTTATCCTAGAGATATTGTTCGGATATGTGATTGAGGGATCCACTTTCCAGCCCCTGAAACTTCATCAGTCAGGACAAGCAAAGCTCTGCTGCAATAACAAATAGTCCCCAAATCACCACAGATCAAAAATCTATCACTCAGGCTTTGTGTTCACTGAGGCCCAGCTAGCCTCTGCCCCTTGTGGTCTTCACTCAGGGACTTGGGCCTACGAGTGGCCACCATTTGCTACATTGCAAGTCCCTGTAGCAGATCAACAGAAAACTCTGGAGGGTCTCCCATCAATATTAAATGCTTAAGTTCATTTTTGGAACACTCCACTGTCGCAGTCAAATTAAGCTACCATAACAAAATACTAGAATAGTACTGGGTAGCTTAAACAACAGGAATTTATTTCTCACAGTTCTGGAGACTAGAAGTTCAAGATCAAGGTGCCGGCAAAGTTGGTGTCTGGTGAGAGCCCTCTCTCTCTCTCTCTCTCTCTCTCTCTCTCTCTCTCTCTCTTTCTCTTTCCCTCTCTCTTTCTATCTCTCAGTTATAGATGGCTACCTTATTGCTGTGTCCTCACATGACCTTTGCTCCTGCCTGAGTGTCGGGAGAAGGAGAGGAAACAAGCTCTGGGGTTTCTTCTTATAAGGACACTAATCCCATCACAAGAGCCTCACCTTCAGGACTTTACGTATGTGTGCTCAGTCCCTCAGTCACGTCTGACTCTTTGCAACCCCATGGAATATAGCCCACAAAGTTCCTCTGTCCATGGGATTCTTCAGGCAAGAATACTAGAGTAGGTTGTCATTTCCTCC
Organism: Ovis aries; assembly: GCF_016772045.2. Classification (NCBI taxonomy): domain Eukaryota; kingdom Metazoa; phylum Chordata; class Mammalia; order Artiodactyla; family Bovidae; genus Ovis; species Ovis aries. The sequence continues at coordinate 237,841,182 of NC_056055.1, forward strand.
TCCGGGGAATCTTCCTGAACCAGGGATTGAACCCATGTCTCCTACATCTCCTGCATTGGCAGGCAGGTTCTCTACCACTGAGCCACCTGGGAAGCCCCTTCAGGACTTCACCTAAAACTTATTACTTCCCTGAGGCACCACCTCCAAACACCATCATATTGAGGGTTAAGGTTTCAACCTATGGATTCTGGAGGGGACACAATTCAGCCCATAGTAAGCACTTTTGCTCACAACAAATTAGCCAGAATGAGTTGCTCGATTACTCCCCACAAACCATAGGGGGCTGGGAAGTCCACCCTTCCTTGTGGAGAGCAGGAATCCTGGGAAAAAGGTGCTGGTGACCCCCACATCTAGCTTTCCAGCAGGGTGACTAGGTGGCTGCTGCACTGCCTTTCAGCAAAGTCACAGGACCCTGGAGCAGGAGAACAACTGAGGGAAATTTCATAATAATAATTTTCATTGAGAAACTGTCCCAAGTCAGGCCAATGATATGTTCTATACATGACCTAATACAAACATCACATGTATGGGGAAGTGTGGTCACTCCTTTTTACAGGTTGATTTGCACGCAAATGGTTACTGAGCATCCTTTCTGTGCCAAGTTATGCTCTAGACAGCATGAAATAGCAGTGAGCAAAGCCAGCCCAATCTTCGAGTTTACATTTTACCACAGAACATGGATAATAACCAGATGAACAAGTGTGCTTATGATCCTTGGTGTCACAGAGGGACACCTACTAGCGAAGAATAAAGCAGAGGGCAGAGGGAGCCATGGGGAGGCTGTAGCCATGGGGTAAAAAGGCCGTCTGGTGGGGGCACCTCTGAGCAGAGACCTGAGCCAGGCGGGTCCTGTGAATCCAGGCGGAAGGGCATCTCGGGCAGAGGGAAGGGCACATGCCAAGGGCCCAGGGTGGGAACGTACTGGGTGTGGTCACAGGACGGCCAAGAGATCAGTGGGGCTGGAGCAGAGTGAGGAAGAAAAGGAGGGGGGAGAGGTCACAGATGATGGGGATCGGGTCAGGTCAAGGCCAAGGAGGCCTCGAGAGGAGCCTTGGACATCATTCTGGGTGTCAGCTGACCTGGGGGTGATCCCGGTGGGAGGGCACCTGGGCAGTGTAATGTTGGCACTGGGCAATTCTGCTCCCAATCCTGGCTCTGCACTCCCCAGCTGGCTGCACTTGAGCAAGTGTGTCTCGGGTTCCTCATCCTCAGAGAGGTCATCCCACCAGCTTCAGGTGACAGCAGATTGAAAGTGAAAGTGAAGTCACTCAGTCGCTCTTTGCAACCCCATGGACTACATCCTGCCAGGCTCCTCCACCTATGGGATTTTCCAGGCAATACTGGAGTGGGTGGCCATTTCCTTCTCCAGGGGATCTTCCTGACCCAGAGATCAAACCCTGATCTCCCACACCAAAAGCAGACTTTTTACCATCTGAGCCACCAGGGGAAGGACATTTAAATGACTCAGCACGGGCCGGCACACCACTGCTGGGGCCACCTCTCATGATGCTGTTTCTGCCCCGCCCCCATCTCCACCACCTCCCGTCTCCAGAATTGTCACTGCCTTGTCGCTGCGAGTGACATTCTCCCCATGAGGGGTTCCCGGGGGCTGCCTTCCTAGTTAGCTTCCCGCTCCTGACTGTCCCACCACCCAGCAGGGAGACCCCCGCAGCCTTTTTTGTGCATCACCCTGCTCCCAGCACAGGCGGCTGGACCTGGAGTGGTCACCTGACCCAGGCTGGACCAGGCAAGAGTTTGGTAGCAGACCCACGAGTTAATTTTTCCCTTGGCCAGAACTGTAATGTGTTAACTGCCTAAACTCAAGTGGTCTGTGGTGGGGCTTTGTCATGAGCCTGGACAAGGAGGATGCGGGGCCAGGGGCGTGGGGGAGGAGGTAGGCGGGGCATGGGGAGCCGTGGGGAGCATAGTGTGTGAGAGGAGCAGAGATCCAAAACTGGGAAGGGGAGCCCTAGCTCTGCCCACTCCCTGGCTCTCTGTTTTGGGGTCTGACCACACTCCTGCCCTTGGATCTGGGGGGCCACCCCAGGTCCTGGGCCCTTCGGGTATAAATCAGCCTAAGTGAGTTTCTGATTCCTGCCACCAAGAGAGCTTCATGGCTTACGACTGCACACCCTTCTTTCAAGGCCCCATTCATCTGTGGCCCCTCCATGGAGCCATCCCGACCTACCCCAGCTGGGCGTCTCCTGCCAACTCCAACTTCAACACCTTGAATTCTCCATGACCCTCTTGCACATCAGTGGTGTTTGGCCATGTATCTCATCATTGCTGCTGGACTGTCTCCTCCTAGGGGGTCTGTGAATCCCATTTCCTGACCCAAACCCCCAAACCCCAGGCCCCAGCGCAGGGGCTCGGGGCCAGTCTCTTGAGCCAAGAGCTCATCACAGCAGAGATGACTTCACTGGGCTTTCCCTGTGCAGGCATTTGCACTTCTGCCTCCATCGTCCCACTGAATCCTCATGAGGAGCCAGACCTCCTAGGTTCAAGTCTCAGCCCTCTCACCGACTAGCTGTATGACCTGGGCAAGCGGTGGGCCTCGATTTCTCACCTGTAAATTGGGAATAATCACAGTGCCTTCCTCATGAGGTTGCTGTGGGGATTAAATGAGTTAACACAGGGGTGGGCTTGACTTGTCCCTGACACCAATAGGTGCAAATGTCAGCTATTTTGAGGTTGACACTGACAGGGCAGCCTGAGGCCTAAGGTTATTGGGCACACGACTGCACATACCCTGCTCGGGAAATCTGGAGATGCTGGGCCCATCGCTCACTACCACTGGCACCACGCTGATGTCCAACTACAAGGCTGGTGGCCTGTGGGCCAGGCTATTGTGGACAGTAGCACACGTGTGTTAATAAAGAGCTAAGGAGGAAGTGTGCACAGACAAGCCTGAGGGTGCTCTAAACCCCCGTGCAGATGTTGATCAGAAAGAAAAATGTGGGTGTTCTGGGCAGAGCAGCAGTCATCAGGGAATGTTCACCAGGAGGCACTGGAACAGCCAGAGCAGTTGGTAAAAATGCAGAAATGTGCCTTTAGTGGTAGCTATCAGCTGCCTTTTCACACTGTTCATACTCTTCATGGGGTTCTCAAGGCAAGAATACTGAAGTGGTTTGCCATTCCCTTCTCCGATGGACCACGTTTTGTCAGAACTCTCCACCATGACCCGTCCATCTCGGGTGGCCCTACACGGTGTGGCTCATAGTTTCATTGAGCTAGACAAGGCTGTGTTCCATGGGATTCGATCGGTTAGTTTTTTGTGACTGTGTCTGCTCAAGCTGGTTTTAGAAAAGGCAGAGGGACAAGAGATCAAATTGCCAACATCCTCTGGATCATCAAAAAAGCAAGAGAGTTCCAGAAAAACATCTATTTCTGCTTTATTGACTATGCCAAAGCCTTTGACTGTGTGGATCACAATAAACAGTGGAAAATTCTGAAAGAGATGGGAATACCAGACCACCTGACCCACTTCCTGAAAAATCTGTATGCAGGTCAGGAAGCAACAGTTAGAACTAGACATGGAACAATAGACTGGTTCCAATTAGGAAAAGGAGTACATCAAGGCTGTATATTGTCACCCTGCTTATTTAACTTACATGCAGAGTACATCATGAGAAACACTGGGCTGGAAGAAGCACAAGCTGGAATCAAGACTGTCAGGAGAAATATCAATAACCTCAGACATGCAGATGATACCACCCTTATGGCAGATAGTGAAGAGGAACTAAAAAGCCTCTTGATGAAAGTGAAAGAGGAGAATGAAAAAGTTGGCTTGAAGCTCAAGATTCAGAAAATGAAGATCATGGTATCTGGTCCCATCACTTCATGGGAAATAGATGGGGAAACAGTGGAAACAGTGTCAGACTTTACTGTTTGGGGCTCCAGAATCACTGCAGATGGTGATTGCAGCCATGAAATTAAAAGATGCTTACTCCTTGGAAGGAAAGTTGTGACCAACCTAGACAGCATATTAAAAATCAGAGACATTACTTTGCCAACACAGGTCAGTCTAGTCAAGCGTATGGTTTTTCCAGTAGTCATATACGGATGTGAGAGTTGGACTATAAAGAAAAGTTGAACGCCAAAGAATTAATGCTTTTGAACTGTGGTGTTGGAGAAAACTCTTGAGATACCCTCAGACTGTAAGGAGATCCAACCAGTCCATCCTAAAGGAAATCAGTCTTGAATATTCATTGGAAGGGACTGATGCTGAAGCTGAAACTCCAATACTTTGGTCACCTGATGTGAAGAGCTGACTCATTTGAAAAGACCCTGATGCTGGGAAAGATTGAAGGCAGGAGGAGAAGGGGAGAACAGCGGATGAGATGGTTGGATGGCTTCACCGACCCAATGGACATGAGTTTGAGTAAGCTCCAGGAGTTGGTGATGGACAGGGAGGCCTGGCGTGCTGCAGTCCATGGGGTTGCAAAGAGTCGGACACGACTGAGCGACTGAACTGAACTGAACTGTGCTGGGTTTTCATTGCTGTGAGTGGACTCTGTGTAGCTGCAGTGAACAGGGCAGAGCAGGGGTGGTACTCTCTAGTTTAAGTGTGAAGTCCTCTTGCTGAAGCAGCTTTCCTTGTTTCAGAGTACAGGCTATAGTTGTGGCACACAGGCTCAGCTGCCCCGCAGCATATGGGATCTTCCCGGACCAGGGATACCCCTGTCTCCTGCAATGTCAGGCAGATTCTTAACCACCAGCCCACCATGGAAGTCCCTATTTTTGCCTGCTTGAAACCCACTCCCTCTTTCTTTAGAGTACCACCTCCTCCATTTTCCTTTGGGGACCCTCTGACACCACATCCTAGGTCCTTGGCGGCTTGGGTTCAAGAAGATGAGCACATTATGTCAGTCTGGCCAATCAGTAATTAGAAACACTGCACATAGCCTCTGGCCATAGCAAATAGCTTCGGGATAGGTGTATGCCTCAGGACTGATCAATGAAATTCCTTCCTGAGACTTTTTTGGAATTACTGAGCTAGTGAAGTTCTCCCTTCTGTTGAAACTTATAGGGGCTTCCAGAAAGAGAAGGGTTGTGTGGTTAGAGAAGGGGAAAATGAGAGCAGTAAGAATCAATTTACAGGAAGAGATGAATTCCTGAAGACCTCATCTGATCCCCTGGATCCAGCCATACCTGAAATTCCCTTGGACTTCTCATTTAATAAGCTTATAGTTCCTTTTCTGCATTTCTTTCCCTTATAATCAACAGGATATTATTATTCCCATGAAATATTGTCCCTGGGAAGTAACTTACCTACAGTCATGCACGTGGTGACACAGAGATTCAAGTCCAAATCCAGCTGTCTCTACTGGTGATGGTCTTAGAAGAAAGCTTTAAGAGCTGGGCTGAGAGGGGACTTCCCTCCCTGGTGGTCCAGTGGTTAAGAATCCACCTTCTGATGTGTGGGATTCAGGTTCAATCTCTGATCGGGGAACTAAGATCCCACATGTCTCGGGGCAACTAAGCCATCGTGCGGCAAGTAGAGAGAAGCCCACCAGCCACAGCAAAAGGTCCCACAAGCTGCAACTAAGACTTGATGCAGCCAAAAAATAAAATAAATATTTTTCATTTAAAAAAAAATGGAAAGAGAGTTGGGCTTCAGGAAGCAAAGTAGCAGGCCCTGCTCAAGATGCAATTTGCAGAGTCTAAAATTATTCAGCGAGGCAATCTGATTTAAGGAGACCGAAATTGCCAGCAATCTCCACAATTTCCTGGAATCCTCACCACTCACCTCCCGGGGTCAGTCTGTCCATGTACCATGACAGTTCTGTTATCAGGCTTGGCAGGACACAAGCTGTTGCTGTGACTGCCAGTCCAAATAGATGGTGACGTACAGTGGAAGGTAATTTTCCTCTCTCTCACTTCCTGGGGAGCAGTTCCTCGGGTGTCAGCAGGACAGCCTGGTGGGGGATGGGAGAGTCTCCAGGAGGCCAAGGGCTCAAATGAACCCTGACAGGTAATCATTCCCTAGAGCAGCAGGTGAGTCGTGATTAGCGCTCCCAGGAAGAGAAAGAGATGGCCGTGCCTTGCCAGCTCCCTAGGACTCCAGCCTGGAGGTTGAGTGGATCCAGTGCACGGGAGAGGAGACCCCTGGTGTGATGGGATCATCTTCCTGGTACGGCCCAGGATCCCCCACCAAAGGGCTCCTCTAGGTTGGTCTCTGCTCGGGGATGTGAAGTTAAAGGTCAAGGTGAAGAAGAGACCACCATCATCTGTGTCACCTGTCCGGTGACCCCCTTGAAGATGGGGAGGGTCTCATCCCACTGTTGGCTCCTAAAGGCCCAGCACAGTGCTAGCACCTAGGAAAGCTTTGTTACGTATTTGTTGACTGATTGAATAAGTGGAAAAACAACTGAACTGAGAGGTCCTCACTTCACAGGCAGGGAAATTTTTCAAGGTCCCTGCCAGGGTGGCTGTCCGGAGAGGCAAAGGAACCAGCAGCAGTGGAAAGTACCTGAGCTCAGCTTCCTTCTTTTAATTTTTTTTTTTCTTCTTTTAAAAAATTTTGGCTGCACACACACAGCACATGGGATCTTAGTTCCCTGACCAGGAATCAAATCCACACCCCCTGTACTGGAAACCACTGGACCAGCAGGGAAGTTCTCAGCTTCCTTCTTTTAATCCTCATGACCTCCTCCGATTCTCGACAGCTTCCCCACTCATTGAGTTTGCAGATGTTCACAGATGCTCCATGACAAAGGTGTCCCATGACCAAGTAAGTTTTGGAATAGCTGAGCTAAACAACCACAAACTGACTTTCTCACCATAGTGTTTCTTAATGCCCTTCCTACACTAACATGCGCAGCAGGAAGAAAGAAAAGACACTCTCCCAACACTGCAACTCCAAAAAGGAGTCAGCATGGGATAAATCGTTATGCTAGTCCCCTTTGGTTTATGTCTTCACCCAGACAGGTAGTTTTCTGTGGCTCAGATTATTGAGTTAACAGGATGGAAGAAAAAAAATGCACAAGCATTTTATGAAGCTAAAGAGAAGCTCAGAATAAATGGCTTTTTGCTCTGTCAAGCAAAGCAAGGGGTTTTGATTTTGCAAACATAAGCCCTAAGCTTACTGTGGGGTGGAAGTGGAGGTGGAAAAAGAAGAACAGACACTCAAGGCAAATGGATAAAACTGAGAAGGAAAAGGAAACCAGGAGAAGCAGTGATCAGGAGACCCTTAGCCCCAGGAAATTTTAGACCTCTTTGGGAATTCCCTGGACTTTGCAAAGATCCTGAGCTGTGGTTCCAAGATGTTAAAGGGAAGGTGATCTGGACCAGATATCTGGAGGACAGGGGGCATCCCAGCTGAGCTACCTGAGACCTGGGTGTTCTCTGATTCTGAGTCTCAGCATTACAATGGTAGGTTGGACTTTTGTTTCCCATCCTTTACTCCTTTCCTCCCTTTGTGATGTGGATTTGTAGAGCCCTAGAACAGGGAGGCTCACGATCTTGGCTTGGCCATATGACTTGCTTTGGCCAACGTAAAGTGGGTACAAGTAACCACAGCACTTTCAAACTGAGGCCTTAAAAAGGGCAGTACTTTCCTGGTGCCACAGTGCATAGGAATCTGCCTGCCAATGCAGGAGACACTGGTTCGATCCCTGGAATCTGGAAGATCCACATGCCACAAAGCAATTAAGCCCATGTACCACAACTACTGACCCATTGCTCTAGAGCCAAAGAGCCGCAACTACTGAACCCACCTCTGCAACTACTGAAGCCCATGCACCTCGAGCCTGTGCTTCACAACAAGAGAAGCCCCCACAAATGAGAAGCCCATGCACTGCAACAAACAGTAGCCCCCACTTGCCGCAACTAGAGAAAGCCCACACAAAACTAATGAAGACCCAGCACAGGCCCCCAAAACCAAATGTTAAAAAAATCAAGTCAAAAAAATGATGCATCTTTAAAAAAAGACAGATTGGAAGCAGCTTGAGACAGTTGCCACTGGTCAAACCTGAGACCACCTACTGTCAAAATAAAGAGTGATGGTAACAGATGATAATCTGGGGGTCGGGGGTGGGCTGGGAAGTAAGGGGGCTGGGACTTCCCTGGTGGTCCAGTGGTTAAGAATCTGCCTTCCAGTACAGGGGACATGGACACAGGTTTAATCCCTGGTCAGGGAACTAAGATCCCACATGTAGTGGGGCAACAAAGCCCGTGAGCCACAGCTAGAGAAGCCTGTGTACCACAGTGGAAGATTCCACGTACGGGAACACACCCACATTCTGGCACGAAGATCCTGAGTACCATAACTAAGACCGAAGGCAGCCAAATAAATATTTTTTAAAATAGTAAGGGGGTCCTTGGGAGTCAGAGAGTATGGGAAGAAATGTGAATATGTGATCATATTCACAGGGAAGTGGGGAGTTTGAGAAAGCCATCCAATAATGAATGTTGGATATGTAGTCCTGGACACAAGCTGGGCATGTATAGAATGGGCCCCAAAAAAACTACCAAAGTCTTGGTGAGCTGAATTACAATGTAGTGTGCCCTAGGGGGAGGGGAGGCAGACACATGGGGAATAATCTGATAATATTGCAAAGTCTTTGAAAACTTAGCTGAAATTGAAATGGCAGCCCACAGAAGATGGGTAAGGATTTGTGGCCCATGTCCTCCCAGACTGACTGCCTGCTTTAAAAAAAAAAAAAATCCAAATTTGCCACAAAAACTTTGAAAGATTTGAAAGAATCCAAAGTTACAAAATGCAGGATATACTCCAAAAGTATTCAATATACAAAGAATCAGAAAATCTCAACAACTTGTAACAGGAAAGACTAGCAGTAAGAGCCAAACCTGAGATGATAGTCATGTTGAAATTATCAGACAAAATTTTTAAAGCAGCTGTGATTATGACTGGACACCCACCGACTGGACACCCACCGACCTCGGGTGCTCATCTTCTGGTGTCATATCTTTTGCCTTTTCATACTATTCATGAGGTTCTTGAGACAAGAATCCTGGAGAATACATGATTACGATGTTTCAGGAAATCAGAGAAAATACTCTTAAAACAAATTGAAAGATGAAAATTCTAAGAGAAATAGAAGCTTAAAAAAGAATGAAATGGTATTATTAAGCCTTAAAAAAAAAGAAAGAAGGAAAATCCTGACATACTACAGTGTAAAGGAACCTCGAGCACATTTTGCTAAGTGAAATAAACCAATCCCAAAAGACAAATTCTGAATGATTCCACTTATATGAGGTACTTGGCGCAGTCACTATCGCAGAGGCAGAAAATGGAATGATGGTTGACCAGGGCTGGGGGTAGAAACAAGGAGTTATTATGTAATGAGTATAAAGTTTTACAAGATGAAAAGAGTTATGGAGATGGATGGTGGTGATGGTTGTACAACATTATGAATGCATTTAATACCACTGAAATATACATTTTTAAATGGTTAAGATGGTAAATTTTATGTCCTGTGTACTTTATCACAATTTTTAAAAAGGAAAAAAATAACAAAATGGAATTTTAGTGCTGAAAAAAGCAGTAACTAAAGTTTAAAATGTCATTGAATGGGCCCCAAAAAGGAATGAATAAGATAGAGGAATGAGTCAGTTAACCTGGGGCTAGATCGATGGAAGCTATCCAATATAAACAATAGACTGGGGGAAGGGGAAGATAACAGAATAATGAACAGAGCCTCAGGAAACTGAGACAATATCAAAACATCTAACATTTGTGTCTTTGCAGGCTTTCCAGGCAGACAAAAGAAAGAGATTTGCGTGTGCAGAAAAAAAAACATTTGATGAAATAATGGCTATACACTTCTCAAATTTGTAGAAAGACATAATTTTATGAATTCAAGAAGTTCAGCAAACCCCAAATGGGTAAACTCAAGTAAAATCATGCCTTGATGTACAATAGTCAAATTATTGAAGACCAAAGATAAAGAAAAAGTCTTGAAAGCAACTATGGAAAAACAACATCTTACATATAGGAGAAAAGTCATTCGAATGACTATGGATTTCTAAGCAGAATTCACGGAGCCAGAAGACAATAGAACATCTTTAGAGTATTAAAACAAATTGTCAATCCACTCTTCTATAGCTACTAAAAAATATATACTTCAGGAATGAAGAAAAAATAAAGGCATTCTTACTTCAAATAAAATTAAGAGAATTTGTCATCAGCTGCTGTTGCTACTGCTGGTAAGTCGCTCCAGTCGTGTCTGACTCTGTGCGACCCCATAGACGGCAGCCCACCAGGTTCCCCCGTCCCTGGGATTCTCCAGGCAAGAACGCTGGAGTGGGTTGCCGTTGCCTCCTCCATTGTCACCAGCAGACCCTCTCTAAAAAGAAATGCTAAAGGGAGGTCAGATGGAAAGGAAATGGTACCAATGAGAAACACGGAGCTTTAGGAATAAAGCTAGCACAACTGAATTGGTAAACACCCAAGGAAAAATAATAGACTATTTTTCTCCCTTTAGTTCTTATAAATATTAATGGCAGTTGAAAACAAAAGTCATAACATTATCTGATGGGATTTTCAATTTATATACATGTAAAACATGACACCATAACACAAAGGATGGAGAGCTAAAGAAATAATGGATTGTAACATCTCTACATTTCACTTGAAGAAGTAAAATATTAATTTTAAGTATACTGTTCAGTATGTATATTGTATGTTAAATGCATATATTGCAATCCCTAGGGAACCACCAAAAAAATGTATATAAAGAGATGTAGTAAAAAAGACCAAGATATAAATTAAAATAGAACAATAAAAATATTCAAATAATCCAAAAGAAGCTAGGAAAGGGGAGATCAAAGAACAAACACATAAGAAACAGGTGAAAACAAATAAAATGTCCGTCTTAAATCCAACCATACCAATGGTTACGTTAAATTCTAATGGTCTAAAGCCTCAATTAAAAGACAAAGCTTGCTAGATTGGATTTCTTTTAGACCACTCTACATGCTGTCTATAAGAAAACCACCTTTTAGATAAAAATATAGGTAGATTAAAAGTAAAAAGCTGGTCAAAGATGTACCATGCAAACACTAATCAAAAGAAAGTTGGCTTGGCTATTAATATTAGAAAAAGCAGATTTCAGAAAATGGAAAGTTTCCAGAGATAAAGCAAAATGCTACATAATGACAAAAGGGTCAGTCTACCACAAAGACATAGCAATCCTAAATATGTATGGAGCTAACAAAAGACCTTCAAAATACAGTGTAAGGAGAAATGGACAAATCTGCAGTTGTAGCTGGAGACTCAGCATTTCTCTCTGTATTTGGTAGAAAAAGTAAACAGAAAAATCAGTAAAGGTAGACCTCAACAATGTGGCCAATGTAACAAAACTGTCATTTTTAAAAACACCACAACCAACAACAGCAGAAAACATTCTTTTTAGGTGCACATAGAACATTCACTAAGACAGACCATATCTTGGGTCATAAAATGAAGTAACAAATTTAAAAGAATTGAAATCATATAAAGTAGTTCTCTGGCCATAATAGGAATAAACTATAAATCAATAACTGAAACATATCTGGGATATTCCTAAACACCTAGAAGTTTAACGGCATACTATGAATAATCTACAGGCCGAAAAATAAAAAGAGTACAAAGGTAAATCAAAAACTTTTTTGAGCTTAATGGAAATTTGTGAGAAATAGCTAAAAGCTGTCCTAGTAGAGAAATTTATGTTAAACACTTATATTAAGGGGAAAAAAAATCTCAGGCTAATAATCTAAACTTCCATGTTAAGAAAGTAGAGAAAAAAGAGCAACATAAAAATGCAAACAGAAGGAAGGAAATATTAAAAGCAAAAGCAGAAATCAGCAAAATTAAAAACAAAACCAGCAGAGAAAGACAATAAAATCAAAATTTGGTTAATTTTAAAAGTCAATAAAATTGATAAAATTATCAATAAAGTGATCATTGATTTTCTTTGTCAGATTGATCAAGGAAAAAAAGTGAGACTATACAAATTACCAATATCATAAATGAAAGTAGGGACTTAACTATTGGCTTCATGGACATTAATATGAGAATAAGCAAATATTTTAACCAACTCTACACCCATAAATTTGACAAGTTACATGAAATGGACCAATTTCTTAAAAGGTATTAATAATACCTTCTACCAAACCTCACTCAGAAAGAAACTGATGATCTGAATAGCCCCATGTCTATTCAAAAATTAAATCTGTAATTACAAAACCTTCCAAGAAAGAAAATTTGAGGCACAGATGGCTTTGCTGTCAAATTGTATCAACATTTAAGAGACATACTAATACCAGCTCTACACAATCTCTTCTAGAATGTAGAAGAGGAAGGAACACTTCTTAACATACTTTATGAGGCCAGCAATACCATGATAACAAAATCAGACCAAGTCCACGTAGGGGAAAAAAACTAAAGATTAATATTCCTTGTGAATATCGATGAAAAAATTCTCAATAAAATATTAGCATAAAAAAATCCAAGAATATATAATCAGAATAATGCATTATGGCCAATGTTGTTTATTGCAAGGATGAGGATTGAAATTTGAGAGTTGATCAAGATTATCCACCATATTAACAAACTAAAGATGAAAGCTATATACAGTATACATATCTATATACTATATATATATGTGTGTGTGTATATATATATAAAATACATATGTATATATATAAACATATGTATGATATCAATGGATGGGGCTTCCCAGGTGGTGTTAGAGGTAAAGAATTTGCCTGCCAGTACAGAAGACACAAGAGATGTGGGTTCAATCCCTGGGTGAGGAAGATTCCCTGGTGTAGGAAAGGGCAGCTCACTCCTGTATTCTTGCCTAGAAAATTCCATGGCCAGAAGGAGCCAGGTGGACTACAGTCCACAGGGCCACAAAGAGTCGGACATGATGAGCAACTGAGCACATATCAATGGATACAGAAAACATTTTGACATTTGACAAAATTTAACATATACTCATGATTTTTTTTTAAATCTCTCAACATACTAGGAATAAAAAAGAACTTTCCTAACCTGATTAAGGGCAACTGCAGAAAATTTACAGCTAACATCATACTTAATAGTGAAATATGAAAGACATTTCTGCTAAGATGCAGACCAAGATAAAGATGTCTACGCTCACTATTCTTATTCATCATTGTACTAAAAGTCCCAGCAGTCTAATAAGGGAAAAAAGATACATAGATTAAATGATTTCACTATGTTTGTGTGTATGTATATATATATTTATATATATATATATATATAAAACACATATATACAAAACTTCAAGCAACACAGTTTAAAATATACAATTTTTGTTTGTCAGTAATCTCAATAAAGTTGAAGAAATGAATAACTCTTATTCACAGGTGACTTGACTATCCCAAGGAATCTATTTTTAAAACTTTCCTAGAACTAAGAAGTTCTAGCAAGGCCACAAGAAACAAAGTTAACATAGAAAAATCTCTATGATACTACAAAGAACAGCTAGAAATCAAAAATTTTAAAATAGCACCATGTATAATAGCTCCAAACAATTAAAAAATCTTAGGTATAAATGTAGTGAAATGTGCTAACAACTACAAAAATAAAAATGATGAAAGAAATCAAAGACCTAAATAAGTGGAAAGACATATCATATTTATGGACTGAAAGACTCACTATTGTTAATATGTCAATTCTCCTCAAATTATTCTATAGATTTAACATAACCACAATCAGAATTGTAACAAAATATTTTGCCATAGATAGATTAATCTAATTTCAAATTTTATATAAAAAGATAAAGAACTGGATTAGTCTAAACAATTTTGTAAAATAAGAACAAAACTCTTAAGACTCAACCTTCCCAATGTTAAGACTTACTATAAAGCTATAGTAATTAAGTGTGGTATTAGTAAGAGGGTAAACATCAGATAAGTGGAATGGAACAGAGAACTCAAAAACAGACTCACAAGAAGATGGTCAATTGATGTTTGACAAAGGTGCAAAGGCAAGTCAGTAGATAAAGGATCATCTTTTTAACAAATAATGATGGAATCTGTGTGCAAAAAGCTGAACCTCAAAACATACCTCACACTCTACACAAAAATTAATTCAAAATGGATCATAGGCTTAAATGTAAAATGTAAACCTATAGACTTTAGAAGAAAACATAGGAGAAAATCCTTGTGAACTTGAGTTAGGCAGAACTCTTAGATGTGACATCAAAAGCACAATCCATCAAAGAAAAAATGGATAAATTGGGCTCCATCAAAATTAAAAATGTACTCTGAGAAAAACACTAGTAATAGAAAGAAAAGACAAGCTATAGATTAGAGAAAAATTTTGCCAGTCACATATCCAGTAAAGAACTTACGTTCAGAATATATAAACAACTCTCAAAACACAGCCATATAAAAATGTATGGCCAATTGAAAAAATAGACAAAAGATTTGAAGACAAAAGTTGCTTCACCAAAGAAGGCATATGAATGGAAAATAAGCACATGAAAAGATGCTCAACACCATTAGCCATTAGGGAAATGTAGAATAAAACCATAATAAGACACCACTACCCATCTATCAGAATGGCTATGAATTTATTTTAAATTGGTGGTACCAAGTGCTGACAAGATGTCGAGCTCTCAGTACAGAGTTGGGCCAGCGTGCAAAACGATGCAGTCCTTTTGGAAAACAGTCTTGTGGTTTCTAAGTGCATTCAGTTGAACACGCACTTGCCACACAACCTAGCCATACTATTTCTACGTATTTGCACTAAAGAAATAAAAACTTAGCTTCACACAAAAACTTCTCTATAAATGTTTCATTATTTAGTCGCTAAGTCATGTCCTTCTCTTTTGAGACCCCATGGACCTGTGTAGCCCGCCAGGCTCCTCTGTCCATGGGATTTCCCAGGCAAAAATACTGGGGTGGATTGCATTTCCTTCTCCAGGGGAACCTTCTCAATCCAGGGATTGAACTCGCGTCTCCTGCGTTGCAGATGAATTCTTGACCACTGAGCTACCGAGGAAGCCCATGTAAATGTTTGCATGCTAAGTCACTTCAGTCGTGTCTGATTCTTTGCAACCCTATGGACTGTAGCCCACCAGGCCCCTCTGTCCATGGGATTCTCCAGGCAGGAATACTGGAGTGGGTTGCAATGCCTTTCTCCAGAGGATCTTACAACGCAGGGATCAAACCCGCATCTCTTATGTCTTCTGCACTGACAAATGGGTTCTTTACCACTGGTGTCACCTAGAAATCCCATGCAAGTGTTTACAGCAGCGTTCTTAACCATTGCTGCAAGCTGAAAACAACCCAAATGCTCTTCAGCAGGTGAACAAATAAAAGCTCCAGTAGAGTCAGCCCTGCAGATCCCTGGGCTCCGCATCCATGGATTCCATGCAAATCAAAAATATTGGGGTGTGGGGGGGGGGGGAATGCTTGCCTAGAACATTCCAATAAGCAAAACTTGAATTTGTGGTACACCAGCAAAGAGGAGCTACCCCGCTCCGAGGTCAGTGGCGGCCGGGAGGAGACACCCCGTGTCCGAGGTCAGGGCGGAGGCCGGGAGGAGCTATCCCGCCTCCGAGGCCAGTGGCGGCCAGGAGGAGACACCCCACGTCTGAGATCAAGGGCGGCCAAGAGAAGCCACCTTGCGCCCGAGGCCAGGGGCGGTGACCTTGAGGAGCCACCCCGGGCCTGAGGCCAGGGGCAGCAGCTGGGAGGAGCCACCCACGCCCGAAGCCAGGGCCGGCAGCCGGGAGGAGCAACCCGAGGAGTGGTGACTGTGCAGGTACAGGAGGGCCTAGAGGAGCTATCCCACGCTGAAGGTCAGGAACGGTGACGGTAAGGAGGTAAGGAACAGCGGCTGTGCTTTGCTGGAGCAACCGTGAAGAGATACCCCACACCAAGGTAAGAGAAACCCAAGTAAGATGGTAAGTGTTGCAAGAGGGCATCAGAGGGCAAACACACTGAAACCATACTCACAGAAAACTAGTCAATCTAATCACACTAGGACCACAGCCTTGGCTAACTCAAAGAAACCAACCCATGCCTGCAGGGCAACCCAAGATGGGCAGGTCATGGTGGAGAGGCCTGACAGAATGTGGTCCACTGGAGAACGGAATGGCAAACCACTTCAGTATTCTTGCCTTGAGAACCCCATGAACAGTAGGAAAAGGCAAAATGATAGGATACCGAAAGAACTCCCCAGGTTGGTAGGTGCCCAATATGCTACTGGAGATCAGTGGAGAAATAACTCCAGAAAGAATGAAAGGATGGAGCCAAAGCAAAAACAATACCCAGCTGTGGATGTGACTGGTGATAGAAGCAAGGTCCGATGCTGTAAAGAGCAATGTTGCATAGGAACCTGGAACGTCAGGTCCATGAATCAAGGCGAATTGGAAGTAGTCAAACAGGAGATGGCAAGAGTGAACGTCGACATTCTAGGAATCAGCGAGCTAAAATGGACTGGAATGGGTGAATTTAACTCAGATGACCATTATATCTACTACTGTGGGCAAGAATCCCTTAGAAGAAATGGAGTAGCCATCATGGTCAACAAAAGAGTCTGAAATGCAGTACTTCGATGCAATCTCAAAAATGACAGAATGATCTCTGTTCATTTCCAAGGCAAACCGTTCAATATCACAATTGTCCAAGTCTATGCCCCAACCAGTAACGCTGAAGAAACTGAAGTTGAATGGTTCTATGAAGACCTACAAGATCTTTTAGAACTAACACCCACAAAAGATGTCCTTTTCATTATAGGGGACTGGAATGCAGAAGTAGGAAGTCAAGAAACACCTGGAGTAACAGGCAAATTTGGCCTTGGAATGCGGAATGAAGCAGGGCAAAGACTAATAGAGTTTTGCCAAGAAAATGCACTGGTCATAGCAAACACCCTCTTCCAACAACACAAGAGAAGACTCTACACATGGACATCACCAGATGGTCAACACCGAAATCAGACTGATTATATTCTTTGCAGCCAAAGATGGAGAAGCTCTATACAGTCAACAAAAACAAGACTAGGAGCTGACTGTGGCTCAGATCATGAACTCCTTATTGCCAAATTCAGACTCAAATTGAAGAAAGTAGGGAAAACCGCTAGACCATTCAGGTGTGACCCAAATCAAATCCCTTATGATTATACAGTAGAAGCGAGTAATAGATTTAAGGGTCTAGATCTGATAGATAGAGTGCCTGATGAACTATGGAATGAGATTCCTGACATTGTACAGGAGACAGGGATCAAGATCATCCCCATGGAAAACAAATGCAAAAAAGCAAAATGGCTGTCTGTGGAGGCCTTACAAATAGCTGTGAAAAGAAGAGAAGCAAAAAGCAAAGGAGAAAAGGAAAGATATGAGCATCTGAATGCAGAGTTCCAGAGAATAGCAAGAAGAGATAAGAAAGCCTTCTTCAGCGATCAATGCAAAGAAATAGAGGAAAACAACAGAATGGGAAAGACCAGAGATCTCTTCAAGAAAATTAGAGATACCAAGGGAACATTTCATGCAAAGATGGGCTCGATAAAGGACAGAAATGGTATGGACCTAACAAAAGCAGAAGATATTAAGAAGAGGCGGCAAGAATACATGGAAGAACTGTACAAAAAAGATCTTCATGACCCAGATAATCATGATGATGTGATCACTAATCTAGAGCCAGACATCTTGGAAGTCAAGTGGGCCTTAGAAAGCATCACTAGGAACAAAGCTAGTGGAGGTGATGGAATTCCAGTTGAGCTATTTCAAATCCTGAAAGATGATGCTGTGAAAGTGCTGCACTCAATATGCCAGCAAATTTGGAAAACTCAACAGTGGCCACAGGACTGGAATAGGTCAGTTTTCATTCCAATCCCAAAGAAAGGCAAGGCCAAAGAATGCTAAAACTACCGCACAATTGCACTCATCTCACATGCTAGTAAAGTAATGCTCAAAATTCTCCAAGCCAGGCTTCAGCAATACGTAAACCGTGAACTCCCTGATGTTCAAGCCGGTTTTAGAAAAGGCAGAGGAACCAGAGATCAAATTGCCAACATCTGCTGGATGATGGAAAAAGCAAGAGAGTTCCAGAAAAACATTTATTTCTGCTTTCTTGACTATGCCAAAGCCTTTGACTGTGTGGATCACAATCAACTGTGGAAAATTCTGAAAGAGATGGGAATACCAGATCACCTAACCTGCCTCTTGAGAAATCTGTATGCAAGTCAGGAAGCAACAGTTAGTACTGGACATGGAACAACAGACTGGTTCCAAATAGGAAAAGGAGTACGTCAAGGCTGTATATTGTCACCCTGCTTATTTAACTTCTATGCAAAGTACATCATGAGAAATGCTGGACTGGAAGAAACACAAGCTGGAATCAAGATTGCCAGGAGAAATATCAATAATCTCAGATATGCAGATGACACCACCCTTATGGCAGAAAGTGAAGAGGAGCTAAAAAGCCTCTTGATGAAAGTGAAAGAGGAGAGTGAAAAAGTTGGCTTGAAGCTCAACATTCAGAAAACGAAGATCATGGCATCTGGTCCCATTACTTCATGGGAAATAGATGGGGAGACAGTGGAAACAGGGTCAGACTTTATTTTGGGGGGCTCCAAAATCACTGCAGATGGTGATTGCAGCCATGAAATTAAAAGACGCTTACTCCTTGGAAGAAAAGTTATGACCAACCTAGATAGTATATTCAAAAGCAGAGACATTACTTTGCTGACTAAGGTCCATCTATTCAAGGCTATGGTTTTTCCTGTGGTCATGTATGGATGTGAGAGTTGGACTGTGAAGAAGGCTGAGTGTCGAAGAATTGATGCGTTTGAACTGTGGTGTTGGAGAAGACTCTTGAGAGTCCCTTGGACTGCAAGGAGATCCAACCAGTCCATTCGGAAGGAGATCGGCTCTGGGATTTCTTTAGAAGGAATGATGCTAAAGCTGAAACTCCAGTACTCTGGCCACCTCATGCGAAGAGTTGACTCATTGGAAAAGACTCTGATGCTGGGAGGGATTGGGGGCAGGAGGAGAAGGGGACGACAGAGGATGAGATGGCTGGATGGCATCACTGACTCGCTGGACATGAGTCTGAGTGAACTCCGGGAGATGGTGATGGACAGGGAGGCCTGGCGTGCTACAATTCACGGAGTCGCAAAGAGTCGGACACGACTGAGCGACTGAACTGAACTTAACTGAGCAAATTTTTACATAGCATTTACATTATATTAGATATTACAGATATTACAAGTAATCTTTGTGTGTGTGTGTGTGTGTGCACACCCAGTCGTGTCCAACTCTCTGAAACCCCATGGACTATAGCCTGCTAGACTCTTCTGTCCATGGGATTTCCCAGGCAAGAATACTGGTGTGGATTGCCATTGCCTACACCAGGGCAACTTCCAGACCCAGGGATGGAACCTGCAGTCTCCTGCATTTGCAGGCAGATTCTTTACCACTAGCACCACTTGGGAAGACTGTAAGTAATCCAGAGATGAAAACGTGTATGGGAGAATGTGCATAGGTTCTAGACAAAATACTATGCCATTTTACATAAGGGACTTGAGTATCCTCAGATTTCAGTATTCACTGGGACCCTGGAGCCAATACCCCTCAGAATCCAAGGGAAGCCTGTGCATCCATTCAACATAACACTACTCAGCAGCAAAGAGGACCAAAGTGCTGACACACACAACATGGACAGCTATTAAAATAATTATGCCAAGTGGAAGAAGCCAGATGTAAAAGGCTACATGGTGTGTGATTCCACTTGTATGACGTTCTAAAAAAGACAAAAACTCTAAACGTGGAGAACACACCAGGGGTTGCCAGGCTTAGTGGTGGGGACCACCACTAAGGGGCACACAGGGAATTTGGGGTGATGGAACTTCTGTATCCTGGTGCTGGCCGTAGTAATATTAATCTATGCATGTATCAAAACTCAGAGACCTGCACACTGCCAAAGGGTGGATTTTACTGTCTGTAATTTTGTTTAAATGTTTCAGACAAAATATTTGAAAAAGAGCCACTGAAGGTTCCTGCTCACCCCTCTTAAGGTCTCTTCATTCTCTCTGGAGGAGCACGCCCAGGGGAGCTGCTGGCTCATAAAGGACTTAAGAATAGACCTGGAGCCCACCCACACCCTGAAGAAGAGCCATCTCACCTGCCGTGATCAAGAAAATACATGTTTGCTATTGTAACCCACTGAGATTTCCAGATGACTAACTACATTGCAAAAAATGACTAACAGTTACGCAAGCTGATTTGATCATGGGAACACCTGCTGGCATCTCTCAGCACTGCATGTCCCTTAGACCCTGCTGCTCCAGGAAGGGGAGACTGTTCTCCTTGTGATCAGAATGCCTCAGAGCAAGAAATAAAGGGGCCACATTAACGTCAGACAACAGTCCCTCACCCACCTGAGGATCACAGAACCTCCTGGGTCTCCCCAGGTGGCTCTGAGCATCTGTGGTGGGCGGGGCACATGCTCAGGGCTCCTCCCATCCTCAGCGTCCACTCTGCCTTCCTCCTGGACTGCTGGCCCCTGCAGGCCATCAGTGAGGCCTCCCACCTCTGCCACCAGTGCTGGTGTCTCCGGGAGTCTGAGCCTCTGCTGGGCGCCGGGGTCTCTTCCTGCTCCAACAGGCAGTGACTCTGGAAGGCACAGGAGGTGCTAGGCAGGTGGCCTGCCCTGGGGAGAATCCCCCATCTCTTGTCTGGATGCTACCTGGGGCCCCTGAGTCACACTACTTGGGAGCTGAGGTTCACACAATGTGTCATAAATATAACCAAGCTCTGGCCTTCACTCATCTCCCTATGGAACTGGAAACCTGTCCCTGCAGCCAGGAAAAGGAAAGAACACGATGCAGGCAGCCGCCTCTCCCTCCCCCCATCCACCATCATCACTTCCCTCTTTTCCTGCAGGCACTTGCCTCCAGAAATAAATTCTCTGTTAATCTAATGTATTTGAATAATGAAAAAAGATACTTATGAAAGGGATGATCCCTAAGTTTACTTGCCAGGAGAATCTGGACCCTAGTTCCTATTCATCCAAAACACCTATGCCCATTTAACAGATGAAGAAACTGAGGCCCAGCAAGGCAACACAAGTTGCAGAAGATATGCCCAGCTGCTGAAAGGTAATGATGGAAATGAGCCAATAGTCCTATGCTTCCAAAGATCTTTTACATGTAGAAGGTTCAGGAGAGTGAAGCTGAAGGTGGGGGTGGAGGCAGAGGTCAATGAGTCATAGGCAATTTGAATTTCTGCTTGTTTTCAAAATTTTTATGATTCCATTGCATATCTATCTTGGTTTTAATAAAACATATGTCATATTTGTCACAGAAGGTATCACAGGGTTTTATCTGTTTGTTAACATCCTTCTGTCATGGGGTGGATCCACAGGGGTTAGCCTGCCCTGGATTGGGAATTCCAGAAGTACGCACTCTGAAGGACTGATGCTGAGAAGGGGGTGACAGAGGATGAGATGGGTGGGTGGCACCATCAACTCAGTGGAATGAGTACGAGCAAACTCCGGGAGAGAATGAAGGACAGGGAAGCCTGGCGTGCTGCAGTCCATGGGATCGCAAAGAATCAGACACGACTGAGCGACTGAACAGCCACAACATGCCCTGCTGACTCTGCGCATGGGGGGGGGATGCGCCGGGGGGCAGAGGGCACGGCTGATTGACCTGCAGTCAGAGGCTCAGGGGAATTAGGCTAAGGGGAAGGGGCAGGGCCTGGGTGTCGTATGCCAGCACTAGGGGCAGAAACGCAGGAATTCAATCTGGAAAACTAGTGAATAGTCCTGAACTCTGATGCCTCCATTTTACAGATGCGGAAATTGAGGCCTGAACTCTGATGCCTCCATTTTACAGATAGGGAAATTGAGGCCCAGGGAGGGAAGGTGACCTGCACAGAGTCATCTAGAGAAGTGGGAGCTGAATCTAGGCCAGATGGGGTCTTCTGGAACCCACTCCATGGAGTCCCGAGTTTGGGGCCACCTCCCACATTCCCCAGGCCATACAGGAGGGCCCTGGTGACCTGGCTGGTGTTGGTGCTAACCAGAGGTGAGCGGATTTGGGCTCTGCCCTCCAGGAGCTCCCAGATCAGAGGTGGGAGGAAGGGAAGCAGGCCACCTCCCCAGGCCCTGCTCAGCCACCTCCCAGCTGTGTGACCTGGGGCAGCAGCAGCCTCTCTGAGCCTGGGTCTCCTCAGGGTCTCCTCAGCTCTGACAGTGATGGACAGTGATGGTTGTGTGGGGGAAGGACCAAGGGACCTGGGGCAGGGGGCGCTGACCACGGGCCCGAGCATGGCCGCTCTGCACAGGTCACTGTTTTCTTTCCCTATGATGTTGACAGTTGTCATCACAGTCACTCCTGGAGGCAGATTCAAGCTAAAGGAGAGTCTGGACCATGCTTCAGAGCCAGAGGAGGGCTGGTGTGGTCGGAGTCCGGGTGAGTTTTACGGAGGAGCGTCTGAGCCAGGTCTGATTGGGCAGAAATGAAAAACCTCAGTTCAGAGGGTGGAGGGCCCTAGCAGGCGGGGAAAGCCCTGCTTTGAGCCCGGAAGGGGTTGGTGGGAGGCTGGGGGAGGGGCCATACATCCCGGAAGTGAAGATGCCAGTGTGACCTGATGCGGGTCCAGGGCCTGTGACGTGCAAAGCATGATCTCCTCCTCTGCTGAGAGCAGCCATGAGGCAAGCATCATGCTGGGGCTCAGGGCAGGACACCCCAAGATATGCCAGAGTAGCAAATGCGTTAGTTTGAATTAAAGACCTTTGAGGAACAACCAGTGCAAGAACACTCTGACCCCCCCCTCTTTGTACCCTGAAGGCAGAAAATAAATCTCCCACGTGAAGGATGTACTCCTTGTGCCAAGAGGTAGAGAGACATCCTTATCACCAGATGCAGGGAATTTGGGGCCAAGGAGGCTATGTAAACAAACTCTGCGTCGAGAATTTATTAATTAGTACCCAAGCACAAGTTTCCTTGTCGAATCAGTTCTTCACAAATATTAAAATATTGTTTCTATGTCTAAAAGGCATAAAACTGCCTACTTTGGTCATGTTCTTTGAGTCTCACATTTCTATAAACTCCTGTATGTACAAAATTAGAATTTTCTCCTGTGAATCTGTCTCACGTCAATTTAATGACTACATCAGCCAGAAGAACCTAGAAGGGTAGAGACAAAAATGTTTTTCCTCCCCAAATGTTGGCACAGTCAACTTAGATCCTGGGACCCCTGATAAGTGCAGGCAGAAGGTAGGAATTCTTACTGCCTCAGCCTTCTGGATCTCTGCCTACAGCATCTGTTGCAAGCAAGAGCGGTAAGAGGCCTTTTCTTTATAAAAATTTTGATTATCAGAAGAAAATATTTGCGGAACTATTTCCTTGAGACGTAGCAACTCTGGTCAAAACTTGGGAACAAGGACTCTCGATTTCCATTGATATTTTTCTTCCCAGAGATGGTTACTGTTTGTCTTTGTCTTCGTTGTGTCATTTGTCATCAGGAGGAAAAACCACAGAACAAAACACAGGCAGAAACCCTACAAGCTACTCACAGACTGGTAAGCTCACAGTTCTCAGCAGACTGGAGTTTGTTTAGGCAAACTCTTCTGTTTGTCTAAAACAATCCCCATGTAAAAACTGGATGATGTGTTTCCTTTCTTCTTGTTTCATTTTCTGAGAGCTTGCTTTGTGGCCAATCAGAATATTCTCTCTGGTCTCTGCCATCCAAATAGACTGAGATTTCAAGACAGAATGTCTAGCTGTGCAGCTCTCAGGGGAGCTTGTCACGAGGGGTCCCAGTCCACAAGGAGACCTTGTCATCTCAATTTTCATTACTTCGTTAGTGCTGGGAAAATCCCATTCCAGCAGCACTCGCTTGGTGTCACAGACTCGCACATTTATAACTGGAGGTGTCTCATGCTCCCATGAGAGACAGAAAACAACATTCTCGCTACACCGTCCTCACCACCTGTGCAATGAAGGCCTTTGCTTTCTTTGACTATCTTTGAAAATGAACTTTCTGGATCTAGTGAAGGTTGTACTTTCTTATGGGAAATCCCTTGCATCCTTGTTTACCTATAAAGGATTATCCATTTGAGTTGCTAATAAGATTCTACTTCTTCTTGATGGCCAGACAATGGATGCTTTAAATTGAAAATCTAAATTTAAAAAAAGATTTTATAGACAGTTGTCTTATTGGTATATATGGAAAGACTAAATTAAAACGTATAATGACCAAACAAAAAAATACATAATGGCTAGACTTTGTTGTTGGTGGTCAGACACTAAGTCATGTCCAACTCTTTGTGACCCCATGGTGTGTAGCATGCCAAGCTTCTCTTTCACTATTTCCCAGAGTTTGTTCAAACTCAATTCCATTGAGTCAGTGATGCCATCCAACCATCTATCCTCTGTCACTGCCTTCTCCTCCTGCCCTCAGTCTTTCCTGGCAACAGAGTCTTTTCCAGTGAGTCAACTCTTCACATCAGGTAGCCAAGTACTGGAGCTTCAGCTTCACCATCAGTCCTTCTAAAGGATATTCAGAGTGGATTTCCTTTAGGATTGACTAGTTTCATCTTCTTGCAGTCAAACTGCAAGGGACTTTCAAGAGTCTTCTCCAACACCACAATTTGAAAACATCAGTTCTTTAGCTCTCAGCCTTCTCAAGGTCCAACTCTTACATCTGGAAAAAACATAGCTTTGACTATATGGACCTTTGTTGGCAAGCTGATGTTTCTGCTTTTTAATATACTATCTAGGTTTGTCATAGCTTTCCTTCCAAGGAGCAAGCATCTGTTATGTTCATGGCTGCTATCATTGTCCTCAGTGATTTTGAAGCCCAAGAGAAAAAGATCTATCATTGTTTCCACTTTTTCCCCTTCTATTCGCCATGAAGTGATGGGACAAGTGTCACGATCTTAGTTTTTTGAGTGTTAAGTTTTAAGCCAGCTTTTTCACTCTCCTCTTTCATCAAAAGGCTCTTTAGTTCCTCTTCACTTTCTGCCATTAGAGTGGTTGTCATCTGTGTATCTGAGATTGTTGATATTTCTCCTGATAATCTTATTCCAGCTTGTGATTAATCCAGCCCAGCATTTCACAGATGTACTCTGCATAGAAGTTAAATCAACAAGGTGACAAGTTGATTCAGCCTTGACCTACTCCTTTCCCAATTTTGAACCAGTCTGTTGTTCCATTTCTGGTTCTAACTGTTGCCTCTTGACTTGCACATGGGTTTCTAAGGAATCAGGTTAGGTGGTCTGGTATTCCCATATCTTGAAGAATTTTCCAGTTTGTTGTGATCCACACAGTCAAAATCTTTGGCATAGTGAGTGAAAGAGAGGTAGATGTTTTTCTGGAATTCCCTTGCTTCTGATCCACTGAACATTGGTGGTTTGATCTCTGATCCCTCTGCCTTTCCTAAACCCAGCTTGTACATTTGAAGTTCTTGGTTCATGTACTGCTAAAGCCTAGCCTGAAAGATTTTTGAGCATAACCTTGGTAGCATGTGAAATGAGTGTAATTGTACAGCAATTGAAACATCGTTTGGCATTCCCCTTCTTTGGGATTGGAATGAAAACTAACCTTTTCCAGTCCTATGGTCACTGCTGAGTTTTCCAAATTTGCTGGCATATTGAGTGCAGCACTTTAACAGCATCAGCTTTTAACGACTGAGCGACTGAACTGAACTGAACAAGATGAAAGAATAGGAATCAAATTTAGAGCAAAATTTAAGTCCACATCCAACATTAATTTACCTTCTTAAAATCCAGCTACATGTCCTCAACAAATTCCCTTAACTCCCAAAAATCCACCTTCCCCAGAAAATCCCTTAAACACCCAGATGTTTAATTTCCCTTTCCCTACAAGATTTATAAAGAGCACTCCAGCCTAATCTCCAGGCCTAGAGCATACAGGTTACTCGTGTAAATATTAAAATCCAGGGGAAAAAATTTAATAGAAGCATCCAGGCAGAGGGTAAGGCTTGTTTTGCTGTCAGGCTTTGCCAGCTTCAGGTCTTCTTATGCAATATCCTTTGCAGGCATAATCCTAGAATTCCACCCCAAAAATCCATGTTTCCAGGATCCCAGAACTTAGAAATCCTTTTAGTTCCATCTTCAGTTCAGTTCAGTTCAGTTCCATCGCTCAGTCGTGTCCAACTCTTTGCAACCCCATGAATCGCAGCATGCCAGGCCTCCCTGTCCATCACCATCTCCCAGAGTTCACTCAGACTCACGCCCATCGAGTCCGTGATGCTATCCAGCCATCTCATCCTCGGTCGTCCCCTTCTCCTCCTGCCCCCAATCCCTCCCAGCATCAGAGTCTTTTCCAATGAGTCAACTCTTCGCATGAGGTGGCCAAAGTACTGGAGCTTCAGCTTTAGCATCATTCTTCCAAAGAAATCCCAGGGTTGATCTCCTTTAGAATGGACTGGTTGGATCTCCTTGCAGTCCAAGGGACTCTCAAGAGTCTTCTCCAACACCACAGTTCAAAAGCATCAGTGGGAAATTTTCTCTCTGATATAAAAGGGAAAGTTCAAAATAATGTGACAGAGTAGACAAACCAACTTCTAAGTAGTATAATGGAAAATCAGTTCAGTCTCTCAGTTATGTCCAACTCTTTGCAACCCCATGAACCGCAGCACGCCAAGCCTCCCTGTCCATCACCAACTCCCGGAGTCCACCCAAACCCATGCCCATTGAGTCGGTGATGCCATCCAACCATCTTATCCTCTGTCATCCCCTTCTCCTCCTGCCCTCAATCTTTCTCAGCATCAGGGTCTTTTCCAATGAGTCAGCTCTTCGCATCAGGTGGCCAAAGTATGGAAATGGCTACCCAATTCTTTGAAGATTGCTTGAAGGAATGGAAATGAAAAAGAGCTAAAATCAGCAATTCTTGATCTACAACTTGACTCTAGAAAAACAAATGTGTAACTCTGAAAAAAACTCAAAATCCATTCAGACATTTTCTTATTTCTCTTCAGAAATTTGCAGATATTTGAAAAATCAGGACATTGAAATACAATTGTCCTGCACTTAAGAAAAGAAAAGGAAATTTTTAATAACAATTATTTTAAGTTTCTAATAATAGACAAATATACCTCAAAACTCTTAGGGGGAAAAAACTTGCATTCTTTCTCTGTCCCTTGAAGTTATACATCTTATCTTTGAAATATAAATAGAGCCCACAACTGCCTGAGACTAAAGGGAAGGAAAATAAAAGGGAAAGAAATCTTTTTAAAATACAAACTGCAAAAAAAAACTCTCTTGCCAAACTCTAGACCACAGGCTCCTTAAGATTACTTCAGAGACAAATACAATTCTTAAGTTGTCTCCACAAATAGCAAAAGCCTTTAGCCATCTGAGCAAGTAAATTTAATTTATTCCAACTTGCTGACTGAAAAAAAAGAAAAATTAACAACCTATGAGTTGAGTTATGTTTTATTTGGCCAACAAAACTGAGGACTTAAGATCAGGACATAGCATCTCAGATAACTTCATGGAACTGCTCCAAAGAGGCAAGGGTGGAGCCAAGATATATAGGAATGGTTCCAAAAAAGACTAGGTAGTTGGAACATTAAAAGATTACTGTTAATTAAAGAAAACCAGATATCTCCGAGGAAGAAATGGTTGGATAGCTTCACCAACTCAAAGGATATAAGCTTGAGCAAACTCTGGAAGATGGTGAAGGACAGGGAAGCCTGGTGTGCTACAGTCCATGGGGTCACAAAGCATTGGACACAACTTAACAACTGAACAACAGCAACAATAAGATATCTTAAGGAATTTAACATTTTTTATGAATGGGAAGTCTGGTCTCATTGATATTTTTCCTTTGACGTGCACCTCACCTGTCTGGGCCCAGTATCCTGTATCTCATCTCACATCCCCTCAGGGGGCATATGGTGGGGGAAGGGGGTGGCTGTAGTGGCTGACTGCTAGATGGCAGGCAAATCCTACATCCATCCTGAGTTCCCTCAGAGCTCACTATTAGGCAGCTGTAATGTAGTACTTTGGGCTTCCCCCATAGCTCAGTTGATAAGTCATCTGCCTGCAATGCAGGAGACTCGCGTTTGATTCCTGGGTCGGGAAGATCCCCTGGAGAAGGAAATGGCAACCCACTCCAGTATTCTTGCCTGGAGAATCCCATGGGCAGAGGAGCCTGGTGGGCACAGTCCATGGGGTCACAAGAGTTGGACACAACTTAGCAACTAAAACAGGCACAGCACAATGTAATACTTTGATGGTTGCAACATCCTTTGTTTACTGATATCATAGGTTGCATTTTTAGTGCACAAGCCATTACTTATACACTGCTGCTGCTAAGTCGCTTCAGTCATGTCCAACTCTGTGCAACCCCATAGACGGCAGCCCACCAGGCTCCCCCGTCCCTGGGATTCTCCAGGCAAGAACACTGGAGTGGGTTGCCATTTCCTTCTCCAATTCGTGAAAGTGAAGTCACTCAGTCATGTCCAACTCTTAGAAACCCCATGGACTGCAGCCCACCAGGCTCCTCTGTCCATGGGATTTTCCCAGCAAGAGTACTGGAGTGGGGTGCCATGGCCACACTAGTGAGTTTTAAATTGTTTTACAACAGAAGCTATAAGATCTCTGTAGGTTTGTGTTATAAATATGGTATTTCTACCCCTAGATGGTATCGCCAAAATTAATTTGTAAAAGAGCTCTATTTAACCAACTTAAAAATAAGCACTCATATAAATTTAGTATTTCTAAATTCTCAGAAATATAGAAATTAACCCAAATGCCTTCAAGTTCATGTGATCTGAGAAAAAAACCTTTGGTAAATAAAAACTAAACATGTTGTAAATGTGTTGACAGAACTAATACAGACATGTCTTTAGAGTTATCAGCATTAAATATAGAACTTTTATTCTACCTAGGTTTCATCAAAAGATCATTTGAATGCTGAGCAACTTCCACAAAACAACTTCTGAATGCTGGTGGAGGACACCAGGCACCCAGAAAGGCAGCCCCTTCTCTTCGAAAGGAGGTAAGACAAAACATAAAAGACAAAGGAGAGACAAGAGTTAAGGACCAGAGACCTGTTCTGGGGAGGGAGTCGTGAAGGAGGAGGTTTCCACACAGTAGGAAACATTCTCACAGGTGGATCTGTGGAGTTTTAGAATCTCAGAAGGCAACATAACCAGAAAATCGACAGAATACACACCTAACCACAACTGTGGAAAAGAGAACTTTCCCACCAAAGGCTCTAAGCTAACAACCTAACAGGCAGCCTGGCCCTCTCACAGAACAAAGGACTGAGGGAATACCAAAGGAGAGCTAGCTGCTGTGACCCGGCTCCTCCCTGCCCAGAGGCAGAGAGGAAGACTTACCACAGCCAGAGCCAGAAGCCGAGGTGCAGCTGCATCTTCCACCAAACTGTGAGCAAGCTCCCAGCTGCTTACCACGTCCTCCTGAGAGTCTGTACGGTTGGCATCCACCAGGAGGGTCACAGCCTGAGACCAGCTCCCCAGAGGAGACACACGGCACACCTGAGATGGTGCTCTCCCGGCGTACCCAGGAAACCAAGCCACGGGGACCAGGGAGGTGATTAAGACGCACGGCCCACCTGGGAGAGTGCGTGCACCAAGCACCTGGTCGCCTGAGCTGCTCAGACCTGGGAAGGGCACAAAACGCAGGCCCAACCCACAGAGACTGACCCGGAACTCTGTCTGAGTGTCTCCTATGGAGGTACGGGTCAGCACTGGCCTGCTGCAGGGGCAGGGGCTCTGGGTGCAGCCAACCTGGGTATGGCATAAGCCCTCTTGGAGGAGGTCACCATTAACCGCACCATAGAGCTGCCAGAACTTACACAGGACAGGGGAAACAGACCCTTGGAGGGCACAAACAAAACCTTGTGTGCACCAGGACCCAGGAGAATGGAGCAGTGACCCCACAAGAGACTGACCCAGACATGCCCGGAAGTGTCCAGGAGTCTCCTGCGGAGCTGTGGGCCGGAAGTGGCCTGCTGCAGCATCAGGGGCACTGAGTGCAGCAGTGCATGCCTGGGGCCTTTTGAAGGAGGTCACCATCATCCTCCTTAACTCCACCAAAGTTTGGCCTCAGGTCAATCAACAGGGAGGAAACACAGCCCTGCCCATCAACAGAAAACTGGATTAAAGAGTTACTAAACATGGCCCTGCCCATCAGAACAAGATCTAGTTTTCCCCTCAGTCAGTCTCTCCCATCAGGAAGCTTCCATAAGCCTCTTATTCTTCTCCATCAGAGGGCAGACAGACTGAAAACCACAATCACAGACTAACCAAATTAATCACATGGACCACAGCCTTGTCTAGCTCAGTGAAACTATGAGCCATGCCTTGTAGGGCCACCCAAGATGGACAGGTCATGGCAGAGAGTTCTGACAAAACATGGCCCCCTGGAGAAGGGAATGGCAAACCACTTCAGCATTCTTGCCTTGAGAACCCCATGAACAGAATGAAAAGGCAAAAAGGTATGACACTGAAAGATTAACTCCCCAGGTCAGTAGATACCCAATATGACACTGGAAAATAACTCCAGAAAGAATGAAGAGACAGAGCCAAAGAAAAAACAACGCCCAGCTGTGGATATGACTGGTAATGGAAGCAAAGTCCAGTGCTGTAAAGAACAATATTGCATAGGAACCTGGAATGTTAGGTCCGTGAATCAAGGCAAATTGGAAGTGGTCAAACAGGAGATGGCAAGTGTGAACATCTACCTTTTAGGAATCAGTGAACTAAAATGGGCTGGAATGGGTGAATTTAACTCAGATGACCATTACATCTACTACTGTGGGCAAGAATCCCTTAGAAGAAATGGAGTAACCATCATGATCAACAAAAGAGTCCGAAATGCAGTACTTGGATGCAATCTCAAAAAGACAGAATGATCTCTGTTCATTTCCAAGGCAAACCATTCAATACCACAGTAATCCAAGTCTATGCCCTGACCAGTAATGCTGAAGAAGCTGAAGTCAAATAGTTCTGTAAAGACCTACAAGACCTTCTAAACTAACACCCAAAAAAGATGTTTGCTTCATTATAGGGGGCTGGAATGCAAAAGTAGGAAGTCAAGAAATACCTGGAATAACAGGCAAATTTGGCCTTGGAGTACAAAATGAAGCAGCTCCAAGGCTAACAGAGTTTTGCCAAGAAAACATACTGGTCATAGCAAACACCCTCTTCCAACAACACAAGAGAAGACTCTACACATGGACATCTCCAGACAGCCAACACCGAAATCAGATTGATTATATTCTTTGCAGCTAAAGATGGAGAAGCTCTATACTGTCAGCAAAAACAAGACCAGGAGCTGTCTGTGACTCAGATCATGAACTCCTTATTGCCAAATTCAGACCTAAATTGAAGAAAGTGGGAAAACCACTAGACCATTCAGGTATGATTAAATCAAATCCTTTACTACTATACAGTGGAAGTGACAAATAGATTCAAGGGATTAGATCCGATAGACAGAGTGCCTGAATAATGACGGATGGAGGTTTGTGACACTGTACAGGAGGCAGTGATCAAGACCATCCCCAGAGAAAAAGAATGCAAAAAGGCAAAATGGTTGTCTGAGGAGGCCTTACAAATAGCTGAGAAAAGAAGAGAAGATAAAGGCAAAGGAGTAAAGGAAAGATACCCATTCAAATGCAGAGTTCCAAAGAATAGCAAGGAGAGATAAGAGATCAATGAAAAGAAATAGAGGAAAACAATAGAATGGAAAAGACTAGAGATCTCTTTGGAGAAGGCAATGACAACCCACTCTAGCCTGGAGAATCCCACGGATGGAGGAGTCTGGTAGGCTATAGTCCATAGGGTCACTAAGAGTCGGACACGACTGAGCAACCTCACTTTCACTTTTCACTTTCATGCATTGGAGAAGGAAATGGCAACCCATTCCAGTGTTCTTGCCTGGAGAATCCCAGGGACAGAGTACCCTGTTGGGCTGCCGTCTATGGGGTCGCACAGAGTCAGACACAACTGACTTGACTTAGCAGCAGCAGCAGCAGCAGCAGAGATCTCTTCAAGAAAATTAGAGATACCAAGGGAACATTTCATGCAAAGAAGGGCTCAATAAAGGACATAAATTGTATGGACCTAACAGAAGCAGAAGATATTGAGAAGAGGTGGCAAGAATACACAGAGAAACTATACAAAAAAGGATCTTCATGACCCAGATAACCATGATGATGTGATCACTCACCTAGAGCCAGACATCCTGGAATGTGAAGTCAAATGGGCCTTAGGAAGCATCACTACGAACAAAGCTAGTGGAGGTGATGGAATTCCAGTGGAGCCATTTCAAATCCTAGAAGATGATGCTGTGAAAGTGCTGCACTCAATATGCCAGCAAATTTGGGAAACTCAGTAGTGGCCACAGGACTGGAAAAGGTCAGTTTTCACTCCAATCCCAAAGAAAGGCAATGCCAAAGAATGCTCAAACTACCGCACAACTGCGCTCATCTCACACACTAGCAAAGTAATGCTCAAAATTCTCCAAGCCAGGCTTCAACAGTATGTGAACCGTGAACTTCCAGATGGTCAAGCTAGATTTAGCAAAGGCAGAGGAACCAGAGATCAAACTGCCAACATCTGTTGGATCATTGAAAAAGCAAGAGAGTTCCAGAAAAAACATCTACTTCTGCTTTATTGACTACACCAAAGCCTTTGTGTGGATCTCAAAAAACTGTGGACAATTCTTCAAGAGATGGGAATACCAGACCACCTTACCTGCCTCCTGAGAAATCTGTATGCAGATCAAGAAGCAACAGTCAGAACTGGACATGGAACAACAGACTGGTTCCAAATCAGGAAAGGAGTAAGTCAAAGCTGAATGTTGTCACCCTGCTTATTTAACTTCTATGCAGAGTTGCTGGGCTGGAAGAAGCACAAGGTGGAATCAAGACCGTGGGGAGAAATATCAGTAACCTCAGATACGCAGATTGACACAACCCTTATGGCAGAAAGGGAGGAGCCTCTTGATGAAAGTGAAAAGGAGAGTGAAAAGTTGGCTTAAAGCTCAACATTCAGAAAACTAAGATCATGGCATCTGGTCCCATCACTTCATAGCAAATAGATGGGGGAACAGTGGAAACAGTGTCAGACTTTATTTTGGGGGGCTTCAAAATCACTGCAGATGGTGACTGCAGCCATGAAATTAAAAGACACTTGCTCCTTGGAAGAAAAGCTATGACCAACCTAGACAGCATATTAAAAAGCAGAGACATTACTTTGCCAACAAAGGTCCGTCTAGTCAAGGCTATGGTTTTCCAGTAGTCATGTATGGATGTGAGAGCTGGACTGTAAAGAAAGCTGAGCACTGAAGAATCGATGCTTTTGAACTGTGGTGTTGGAGAAGACTCTTGAGAGTCCCTTGGACTGCAAGGAGATCCAACCAGTCCATCCTAAAGGAGATCAGTCCTGAGTGTTCATTGGAAGGACTGTTGCGGAAGCTGAAATTCCAATACTTTGGCCACCTGATGTGAAGAACTAACTGATTTGAAAAGACCCTGATGCTGGGAAAGATTGAAAGCAGGAGAAGGGGACAACAGAGGATGAGATTGTTGGATGGCATCACCGATGTGAAGGACATGAGTTCAAGTAGGCTCTGGGAGTTGATGATGGACAGGGAAGCCTGGCATGCTGCAGTCCTTGGGGTCGCAGAGAGTCAGAAACGACTGGGCAACTGAACTGAACTGAGATTTGTGTATGCATGCTAAGTCATTTACATTTGTGTCCAGCTATTTGCAACCCTATGACTATAGTCCACCAGGCTTCTCTGTCCATGGGATTATCCAGGCAAGAATACTAGAGTGGGTTGCCTGCCACACCCACCCAAGGGGATCTTTCTGACCCAGGGATCAAACCCGCATCTCATGTCTCCCGCATTGGCAGGTAGGTTATTCACCACTAGCACCACCTGGGAAGCCCATCTACCTAGGTCTGCTGCTGCTGCTGCTGAGTCGCTTCAGTCGTGTCCGACTCTGTGCGACCCCATAGACGGCAGCCCACCAGGCTCCCCCTTCCCTGGGATTCTCCAGGCAAGAACACTGGAGTGGGTTGCCATTTCCTTCTCCAATGCATGAAAGTGAAAGTGAAGTCGCTCAGTCGTGTCTGACTCCTAGCGACCCCATGGACTGCAGCCCACCAGGCTCCTCCGTCTATGGGGTTTGCTAGGCAAGAGTACTGGAGTGTGGTGCCTTTGCCTTCTCCCTACCTAGGTCTCCCTAAAGTCAAATAAGCTTATGTTATCTGTTACAAAATTTGTCATCAGGAAAAATATTTTGGAATGATGGGTGACTTTGTCTAATGTCTCACGAAGTTTTCATGAGTAGCCTAAACATAAATGCTAGGAGCAAATGATATATATATATAAAGATAAATGGGATAAGTGTTTATAGCTGAACTTTTTAAAATAATTGTGTGCTATGGCATGTATATGTCTTCAAAATCTTTTTGGTAACTTGAAACTTCAAAGCTTTATTAAATTTAATGATAGAAATTCATTGAATGTCTTGATCATTTCCAAATGAGATAAAATACTGAAACATTAATTGCTAAATGAGTCTAAGTTTACCTACTTTTGATGCCTTATTACAGAACCTATAGACATTTTAAACATTAAAATGTTTCATTAAATGTTTTAAGCATTTTAAACATTAAAATGTTTTATTAAACATTAATAAACATGTTTTGTGCCACATTTGAAAAAATGTGCTATGAGGAAATGTATGTTTCTAGAAATTATTTAATGTATTCATAAATTTTCAAGTCTAAAAAATGCCGGTGTAACACTTTGCAATTGCTTGCTGCTGTGTGGTCGCATAGAAAAATCACTGGAGGTGTTCCAACTATGAGCCAGGAGAATCTCAGATTGCCACTGCCTGCCCGTACTCCATCTAAAGATGCTTCAAGTCTGACATCTAGAAATCTTCTTGACTGGCTACCTTCTGAATTCAACAACTGGCTTATAATTTGCTTCAGTAATTAACATTTGTTCTTTGTTTCCATAGCAGTGGCTCTTATTAAGCACCTCATCTCTTGTGCAAAATAACATAGGCCTAACTTTGGGAGCCCACTTACATCACCACCTCCTGAAATGAGTGTAACTAAACTGACCAGTTCTCAGGACTTAGTAACTGGTTCAGCGAAATATGGAATAAACTACACTCAGCTACTAACCCGGCTTCTCTCCACTGCTGCCAGATCAGCTGTTAACATGCAGAACTTCCAGAGACGTTTCAGAGGAGACATCTGTTGGAGCTCAAGGCAGGTCACCCCAAAGTGGCATATTCATTAGTCTGAATTAAAGCTCCTTGAGGAACAGCCAGTGGAAGAAGAACATACTGATCCTCCCCCGTCCTTTGTCCCCAGAAGGCAGAAAATAAATCTCCTGCGTGACAGGTGCCCTCCCTGTACCAGGAGGTAGCAAGGCATCCTCATCACCAGAAATAGGGAATTTTGGAGCCAAGAAGGCTGTGTAAACAAATTCTGCTTTGGTAATTCACTAATTAATGACCCAGCCTGAGTTTCTTTGTCTTTGTCAATTCTTCACAAATTTATTATTCCTTTGTTTAAAGCATACAAAGGCTTCCTGCTTTGGTCATTTCTTTGAGTCTCACATTTCTATAAACTCCTGTACATACAAAATTCAAATTTAATTTTCTCCTGTGAATCTCTCTCGTGTCAATTTAATGACTAGACCAGCCAGAAGAATGTAAAAGGGGAGCAGAAAATTTTTTCCTCCTCAACCATCACATGTGGGGAAACTGAGGCTCAGAGAGAAGAAGTCCATGTACACAGTTTGAACTAGAGTGTTTGCCTCCGAGTCTTGGCCCTTTGAACAGAAATCCCAGGCTCTCTCCACTAGCCCAGATGTTGAAAATCAGTTGCCTCCAGCAGGAACCTGATCCTTGATGGAATTTGACATCCACAGTATAATAAAAATTTGGAAAATTTCATAGAAAAATGTAAGATTTCTGATTTCTCTTGAAAAATCAGGGAACTGAGACACTGCAAACTTTGGGAGATAGTGGAAGACAGGAGCCTGGTGTGCTAGAGTCCATAGGGCCACAAAAATCTGGACACAACTTAGTAACTAAACAGCAACGTTCCAACAGTTCCACCTGGCAACAATTACAACGAATCAAGCTCATCTTCAGGCTGAGCTTTGGAGTCCAGGTACCAGGGCGACCTCGGGCATCATCTTGGGCTCCAACTGTATTGTCTATATGATGAATATATCACTGATGCCTACCTCAAGGGCTGTCCTGAGTTTAACACACGTAAACCCAGGCAGGATCATAGTTAGGGTACCCTTGTGATCACTCTGGCTCTCCTCTGATGGGACCCATCCTCTCCTGGTGCCCACAGTTCCCCCCTCTGCCTTTTATCTCCACTGCCTTCACCCTCTCACTCATGTATATGACCTGCCACCTGCCCCAAGCCATCAGATCTTGTGAACCCCGCACTCCCAGAGCCACTTCCCAACCCAGTGTGAGAAAGACTCTGATATGGGTCAGAAGTGTCCAGGCCAGAATGCTCTCGATGTGAGTTCCAAGCTGGATTCTGCTCTCAGACTGTGTATGCGAAACTGTGTCTGCACGTGGGGTTCCTACACTAATCCACGCATCTATACACAGGTGGTATAGACAGAATGGTCTGAAAGGGGCAAGAGAGGCTGGGAAATGTCAGTGTGACCTTGATGACAGGCACATCCCCTCCTGCATCCTTACGCCTGGGGCTTCTCCAGACTCCACCCACGTGATGCCTAGGATTTCCCTGAGCTCTCACTAGGGGCTCCAGGCCAGTGAGGGAAAAGAACCCCTGCTTCACTGTCCTGAAAAACATCCATCACCACCAACAGGATGGTATGAATGGTCCATCAGCTCCCATGGACACTGTCAGCGAAACCAAGCAGGGGGTCTGGGTGAACTTGGAGGGAGAAAGATTGATTTTCAGATTATCTCCCAATCCATAGTTGTCAAGGAAGAAAAAAGACCTAAACAATCGTAAAATTAAATCAAACGACTTTCTGGATGCTGAATCCTTTCTCTCCCGCCCACGGACACCTCCCACTCATCCCTAGGGAGGGGATGATGAATGGGCTTGCCATGTGTCTATGCCCCTACTGGTCCCTCTGACCGTCCCTGCATCTCTGCAGTGCACAGGGATTGACTGTGCCCCTACTGTGTGCTTGGGATTCCCTGGTGGTTCAGACGGTAAAGTGTCTGCCCGCAATGCAGGAGACCTGGGTTTGATCCCTGGGCCAGAAAGATCCCCTGGAGAAGGAAATGGCAACCCACTCCAGTTTTCTTGCCTAGAAAATCCAATAGAGGAGGAGGAGATGGGCTACAGATGGAGGAACCTCATGGGCTACAGTCCATGGGGTCACAAAGAGTCGGACACGACTGAGCGACTTCACTTTCACTTTTCTCTACAGTGTGCTCGGCCCTGTGCTTGGTGCCAAGAATCTGGGGGTGAACAGGCAAACACCACCCCTTCCTCATGGGTCCACTGACCAGGGGGCAGTGCCTGGCATTCAAAAACCACCACATGTCCCAGAGGCCCTCCCCCTCCTCCTGTGAGTCTTCCTTCCAGAGTCTCC
The DNA here is from genome assembly GCF_016772045.2 of Ovis aries. Lineage (NCBI taxonomy): Eukaryota > Metazoa > Chordata > Mammalia > Artiodactyla > Bovidae > Ovis > Ovis aries. The sequence goes on from NC_056055.1 coordinate 237,878,742, forward strand.
TCAGTGAGCCCACCCTGACCACCCAACTTGAAACCTCAGCCCCCACCCCCAGATCTTTCAAGCCCCCAACCTACTCTTATCACCTTCAAACATAGAGTATAATTTACTTATTCATTGTGTTTATTGTCTATCTGTAATACACACACACACACACACACACACACACACACACACACACACAGAGGCATGTAAGCTCCAGATTAGTGAGGACTTTGTTGTGATTTGTTTCTGATATATCACCAGTGTCTGCAATGGTGCCTGGCGTGAAGCAGGTGCTCAGGAAATATATGTGAAGTGAATGAATGATCATTGACCTGAGTCACTAATCTCATCACCTCATCACCCTCCAGAACAGTGACAGTGCTTGGCCCAGTGCCTGAGCTCAGCCCAGAAGTGGGTGTCCTCTTTCTCAGTTGCCCTTGGGGGTCGGTGGTAGAAGGTGCTTGCAGCTCCAGAGGGGAGGGGAGAGGTGGGGAGGTGGTTTTAAGACTTGGGATACAATTGATGGGATGTTTTACTTTGTAGGAAGGGGAGTGAGTTTCGAAGAGTGTACTTGAGGGGTGAATGGGGAAGTTGAGAACATGCATGCAGCTGATGGTGGTGGTGGATTCAGGGAGGTGCTAGGTCCAAACTAGGCCCAGACCAGGACAGAGGAGAAGAGGAGCAGGGTTTGGGTCCAGGCCAGGCTGGGGAAGGGGCCAGGAAGGCCAGCAGGAAGCACCCAGCCTCTCTGTGCGGTCCTCACTCTCCCTGCGTCAGGATGAGGTGGAGGGTGGCCCCCTGTCCTGCACAGGGGCTCGGGCTCCAGCACAGCCCTCCTCCCTGCCCCTTCCCCCTCCCCTCTGTTGCCTGCTTCACTTGCCCCTGGTCTGGGCTTAAGGGCCAGCTGAGGGCAGAGTGTGTATCACCAACCTCCAGGCTCTAAGACTAAAGTAAAATAAAGTGAAATTTGCTCAGTCGTGTCCGACTCTCTGCGACCCTATGGACTATATACAGTCCATGGAATTCTCCAGGCCAGAATACTGGAGTGGGTAGCTTTTCCCTTCTCCAGGGGATCTTCCCAACCCAGGGATCGAACTCAGGTCTCCCACACTGCAGCAGATCCTTTACCAACTGAGCTATTAGGGAAGCTGAGACTGGCCTTTGGGCAACCCTAGTCTACCCCTATTGTACCTACCGGGAAACTGAGGCCCAGAGAGGGTGAGAAGCACCCTGGGTTTTTATCCTCCCTTCCCTTTCCTGCCTCTGCAGAGTGGATGGACCTCAAATGGGAGGCCAGGAGACCTAGATCTCTTCCTGCTGTCTGTCCCTTTTCACCTGTGCCATTGAGCAAGATATTACGCTGCCCCAATTTCTCTGTCTTTAAACTGACCCCAAGAGGCAGTGTCTTCCCTGCTTTGAGCTGCACAAAATGGCACGCTCCAATTTCTGCTCACACTAGATGATAATATATCTTTTGAACTGAACAGAACAAACCTCTTGCTTCTCCTTTGCTGGAGGGGAGAGGAACTTGGAGTTACTGAGCAGCTCCTACACACCAGGCTCATTCAGGCACGTTATCTTACTCACCACGGTCCTAGGAAGGTTTCCCATTTTACAGATAGAGAAACTGAGACTCAGAGGTATGAAGCAACTTATTTTGTTTAGTCGCTAAGTCATGTCTGACTCTTTTTTGCAACCCCATGGGCTGTGGCCCACCAAGCTCCTCTATCCATGGGATTTCCCAGGCAAGAATACTGGAGTGGGTTGCCATTTCCTCTTCCAAGGGATCTTCCTGACCCAGGGATTGAACCTGCATCTCCTGCAGTGGCAGGCGGATTCTTTACCACTGAGTTACTAGGGAAGCCCACGAAGCAACTTACCGGCCACCCAAATCCAGTGGGTGGCAGAATGGGGCTCTGAACCCAGCTCTGGCTCAGGCCAAGTCCACTGTCCTCTTTGTGCCCACAGCCTCTGACCTCCTGTCCCACCTCTATTCCTACTCTAGGGAGCCTGGCTGCCTCCTCTGTTTTCTCTGCCAAACAAAAGTGAAGGACTAACTTCTCCCTGTCAGGCCCAGCCCGGCTAAGCCCTTCCCTCGCTGCGGTGAGCATTCCTTCCCTCTGATCAGGTCCCTAAGCTTGCAGCGTCTTTGCAAATGGAGCTTAGGGATCTGTAATTTGGGATTGTGGTCAATTAGAGCCTCCTGACCCTCCCACCTGTGGCCAGTCCTTTGGATGCCAGACTCATTTCCTGCCACCTCGAGTAATGTGGGCAAACAGGAAAAAAGTGAAAGGAGAAAGGATTTAAAGTCGTACATGCAAGACAACACCAGTTGAAAGTGCATACACATGGATATGAGCACATACATGTGGATGGGCACATGCCCACACGCACACACCCGGCAGCCGCTGGCCACCGGGCGTCGCTCAGAACAACCAGCTGTGGCTGGAGAAACGTCTGGGATAGGGAGGAAAGATGGCAGAGGGCAGGGCGTGTGTGAAGCGCCTGCTGCATCGGGATGCCTGTGAAGGCCCACCTAAAGCGCACACCCAGAGGCTCTGGTCTCTGGTTTCAACTTCACCGCTTGGTGGCAGTTAACTTCTCTGTGGTATCCCCAGTGTGGGTTTTTTTTATTTTTTTTCCTTTTTTTTTTTTTTTTTTTTGGCCACATCCTGTGGCATGTGGGATCTTAGTTCCCCGACCATGGATCAAACCCATGCCCCCTGCAATGAGAGTGCAGAGTCTTAATCACTGGACCACTGGGGAAGTCCCCTCAGTGAATTTGAGATGATCTTATTGCTTTTAAGTCAGACCATCCAAATGAAGCCTCCACATTTGGTGAAAACCCTCAGAGACATTTTCACCTGCTGGGATGACAGACAGACAGAAATTTAATTTGATTTACAGTCATTGGCACCCCACTCCAGTACTCTTGCCTGGAAAATCCCATGGACGGAGGAGCCTGGTGGGCTGCAGTCCATGGGGTCACACAGAGTCGGACACGACTGGAGCGACTTAGCAGCAGCAACAGTCATACAGTGGCCTCCCTGATGGCTCAGACAGTTAAAAATCCACCTGCAATGTGAGAGACCTGGGTTCTTTCCCTGGGCAGGGAAGATTCCCCGGAGGAGGGCATGGCAACCCACTGCAATATTCTTGACTGGAGAATTCCCATGGACAGGGGAGCCTGGTGGGCTACAGTCCGTGGGATTGCAAACAGTCAGACACAACTGCGTGACTAAGCACAACACAGCAGCAGAGCCACACACATAAAAGGAAACCTGAAATATGCCACAATATGAACAGTGGTCCCCTCTGAGAAGCGGAGTATGGGTAACATCTTTCTAGTGTTTTCAAGAGACATGCGCTGCTTTCAGAGTCCTCTCCAAGCAAACCACACAAGTTAAGAAGAGCTTGCCCTGCAGCTGGCAACTTCCTCTACCGAGTCACCTGCTCTTCCCCACCAGGTAATCAGAAACAGTTGATAGCGGTGCAGAGGTCAGGGCTGGGTCTGGATCAAGATTGGTACCCAGGTCAGGAACTTTCCAGAAAGGCAGGTGTTGTTACCTGCATCGTCACAGAATTGCTGCTGGCCTCTTTGCCCATAAACTCCACAGTTCCTGCCCCAAGTGGGCAGAGGGAGCAGGTGAGCCCTGGAGATGCCTGCAGCCAAGGCTGCAATGGCTGTGACTGGCCATATTCAGGTGACCCCTATAGCCTTGGCCCTACAATAAGCCTGCGAAGTGGACGGTGCTGGTCCCATCTGGCAGATGAGGAAGTTAAGGATCAAAGAAATGAATTGACTGGGCTGCGGTCACACAGCTAGGATGTGGCAACGTTGAGACGCCAATGTAGTGGCCACCAAGGCCTGATTTAAGGCTCAGAACACCCCGATAATCTCCATCATCCCCCGCAAGCCTCCTAAAATAAAAGTATTCGTTTTTGTTGCTGTTGTTTAGTCACTTCAGCCATGTCCAGTGCTTTGTGACCCCAGTGGACTGTAGCCCACCAAGCTCCTCTGTCCATGGGATTTTCCAGGCAAGAATGCTGGAGTGGGTAGCCTTTCCCTTCTCTAGGGAATCTTCCTGACCCAGGGATTGAGTCCGCATCTCTTGCACTGCCAGAGGATGTTTTTTTACTGCTGAGTCATCTGGGAAATCCTAAAAATAAAAATATGGCCTAGGGTAAATGCAGCTCTAAGGCCAGAGCCCCACCCCATGTCCAAATCATGGAGCAGCCCAGGGAGCCCTGCTCCAAAGCCCAGATGCCCCCTCGTCTCTAGACAGCTTCTCAGATTTGACCTTCACCGGCCTGGAACTTGACCGCCCTGAGCTCACTCCCTCTTTGATGAGGCTGGCAAGAGGGGAGGGGACCGCTGGCCGGACAGTAAGCCCCCAGCATGTCTCCAGCCATGGCCTCACTGAACTCTTCCCTTTTCACCCTTCCAAAGACTCTCTTGGGGAAAAGAAGGCAGCCCACCTCGGTCCTCTCTCTTGCTTCCATGCCGAGGATAGAGCCAGAGTCCTGGCACTTGCAGTGAGTTCTATCTCCCAGAACCCGCACTTTGGCTGACCCTGGAGATTTTAGAAACTAGAGTTGATGAAGAGCACAATAATTTCTATGCCTGGAGGGACAGAGGATTTATGTTACCTGTGCTCTTGTACCTCTGTCTCATTAAACCTCATCATAACTGGGGCGAGGGAAGGGATTATTATCTTACTATCTCCCTTTTATTCAGTCCTGAATATTCATTGAAAGGACTGATGCTGAAGCTGAAACTCCAATACTTTGACCACCTGAGGCGAAGAACGGACTCATTTGAAAAGACCCTGATGCTGGGAAGGATTGAAGGTGGGAGGAGAAGGGGACGACAGAGGATGAGACGGTTGGACGGCATCACCAACTCAATGGACATGAGTTTGAGTAAACTCCGGGAGTTGGTGATGGACAGGGAGGCCTGGCGTGCTGCAGTCCAGGGGCCACAAAGAGTTGGACACAATTGAACAGGTGAACTGACCGATCTCCATTTTAAGGATGAGGAGCTTGAGGCTTAAAGGGGCCTGTCAGGTCACAGCAGCAGAACTAGCCTTAGACCCCGGCCGGAGTGATTTCTGGTGCCCATCCAAGAGTGGGCCTAGGATGCCTACACTGCAGGGCTCTTGGGGATTACCATCATGAAGTTGCTCTCTGTGCAGGCTCTATTCTCAGTGCTCAATACGCCTTGTTACCAGAGGCCATCTGCAGCCACTGTCAACTTCATGCTTGCACGTGTCCAGAGAGGTGGGCCATGTGGGGACATGATCCCCACTACACGGACAGGAAAACTGAGAAAGGACAGCGTGGGTGAGCCGTCCAATGTCCTGCAGCTTGTTTGACGCCAGGCTTGGACTTCCCTGGTGGCTCAGATGGTAAAGCGTCTGCCCACAGTGCAGGAGACCTGGGTTCGATCCCTGTATTGGAAAGATCCCCTGGAGAAGGAAATGGCACCCCACTCCAGTACTCTTGCCTGGAAAATCCCATGGACAGGGGAGCGTGGTAGGCCACAGTCCATGGGGTCACTAAGAGTCGGATGCAACTGAGTGACTTCACTTTCACTTTCATTTTCACTTTGCTCTGCGTCCCAGAGCTCCAGCCCCGCCGCCAAAGACGCTTGCACTGAAGATGAAACCAACCACATCGTCCTCTATGTCTCAGTCTCTCGGTTACTGAAGAACCACCCAGGGGTGAGGGTGTCTGTTAAAATACATGCTCTGGGGCCTGACCCAGAGAGTCTGACTTAGTAGAGATGGGGATGGAGCCAGGGAATCTATATTTTATACATGGCATACCCCTTCCCCAAGGTGCTTCTGGCAAGTCAAGCACGTGTAGCCTACCCTCAGAGAAACAGTGGCTTAGCGGGTTCAAGGCCCCATTCTCAATTCTGTATGGACAGTTTATAGCCCAGCGTTTAAGATCTAAGATCTAGATTCATCCAGTTTGGACTCAAGGACCACCTGTTCCACTCACCAGCTTGAACCCAGGGGAAGTTACCTCACTGTGCTGTATCCAGGGTCCCCACCTAAAAGCAGGGAGAACAATAGCACCTCCCTCATAAGGTCTTTGCAAAGTACACTGAGAACTTGGAAGAGAGCCTGCGAGCCTGCACAGAATGAAGCCTGATGATGCAAACCCCAGCATTCTAGGCCCACTGCTGGAGGATACAGGCATCGAGATGAAATCAGTTGCATAAGGACACACAGCCAATGAGTGACAGAGCTGGGACTCAAGGACCAAAGTGCTCCTGAGTGCTAGGTGACCTGCTCTGATGGCACAGACTCCCCGGTCCCACCCTTTACACCTGCACCTGTTAGGGGAAGCACACTGATTGAAACCGCCCACCCCAGCCAGGCACCATAGTAACCATTTGCATGAGTTGTTTCACGACAGGAGGTCCTGGTAAGGGACACAGAACTAACACGCCTCCACCAACCAGAAGAGTTCAGGAAAGGTCAAAAGGAGACACCACATGTCCAGCCACCTCCCAGAATCCTCTCTGGCATCCATCTTGGCTGAACAAGGCGTGCTCCAAGGACTCTGAGTCAGAATGATTGGCTAAAGACCACCCGGAAACTAATCCCATCACCATAAAACCCGAGACTGTGAGTCACATGGCAGAGCATTTCTCCTGGTTTCCCTTACCCTACTGCTCTCCGCCCGGGTGCCCTTTCCCAATAAAATCTCTTGCTCTGTCAGCAGACAATTCGTTTCCGAGTGTTAGACAAGAGCCCGGTTTCGGGCCCTGGAAGGGGTTCCCCTTCCTGCAACACACCCACAGGGCAGTGCCACACAGGAGGGAGTCAGGAAAGGCTCCTCGGTGCTAGGTAGAGATTTGCTACAGAGACCATGTTCTTCTTACCTACACCAAGCAACCAGCCCCTGGTGCAGCCTCTGCATTAGGTAAACAGGGAATCTGAGGCCCAGAAAGTAGGGAGAGACGTGCCTGAAGTCACACAGAGAGAGGGCGCAGAATCAGGCCCAGGCGGCCCATCTCAGCCATCTCTGGCTGGGAGGACTCCTGGAGGCAACCGTAATCCTGGTAACCTGTGCAAGCGTGACCCTGTTCTGCTAACATTCCCTGAAGCTCCCCCTCCTTGTCTAATGTTGATTTAACCTGTGGTTTTATGGTTAATCATCTCGTAGTAAATCTCTGCTTTAATCTCCCACGGGGCCACCCAGGCTGTCCTTTTATTAGGAAATAAATAGTGCGGGTATTTTGTGCCACATTGCGGCCAGTGAGGGGAGCTCAGTGGTGGGAGGAGAAGCCATGGACCCTGGAGGAGCTTTGAGGCCCTAAGGACAAAGAGAGGTGTGAGAATAACCCCCAGACATCAGGTTTGGGGGCACGGCTTGTGCGAGACACAAAAATTGTGGCAAAGGACTTCCCTGGTGGTCCAGTGGCTAAAAATCTGTACTCCCAAGGCAGGGGGCCTGGGTTCTATCCCTGGTCAGGGGACTAGATCCCGCATGCCACAATTAATACCCATTGCAACCAGACAAACAGAAAATACATTTTAAAATATGTTTAAGTTGTGATAAAATTGGCTTCCGCTCCAAAGCTGTAGGTGAAATTTTTAAATGAAATATCGGCTGACAGATAAGCCCCCCGCACTGCTGCTCATGTGCTGTGCTGCCTGAGGCTAGCCAGGCCCTCTCTGGGCCTCCTGGAGCCTGAGGAAGGGGTTTGGGAAGGGTCACTCAGGGGTCACCCACCCACCCAGTGTAGTGAGAATGAGCAGACAAAGGCCAGATCAGAAGGAAGGTCCCCTGACACAGCTCTGAGTAGCCCTAAGGTCAGTCTGGCCCCACCCAGCTTCCCTTCTCCCTGACCCTCTGAACAAAAGGATTATTGGACAGCAAGTCAGAAACCTAAGCCTCTTTCAATTATGGTTTTCTCAGGGTGTATGCCCAGCAGTGGGACGGTTGGTTCTATTCCTAGTTTTTTTAAGGAATCTCCACACTGTTCTCCACAGTGGTTGTATCAGTTTACATTCCCACCAACAGTGCAAGAGGGTTCCCTTTTCTCCACATCCTCTGAACCTATTTGCAGGACAGCAATGGAGATGCAGACATAAAGAACAGACTTAGGCACAGTGTGGGAAGGAGAGGGTGGGACAAAGTGAGGGAGTAACATGGAAACATATGCACTGCCAAATGTAAAATAGAGAGCCAGTGGGAATTTGCTGTGTGAAACAGGGAGCTCAACCCAGGGCTCTGTGACAACCTAGAGGGGCGGGATGCAATGGGAGATGGGAGGGGTGTTCACGAGAGAGGGGACACATGTATATCTATGGCTGACTCATGTTGTATATGGCAAAAACCAGAAAAAGACTGTAAAGCAATTATTCTCCAATAAAAAATTACAAAAAAAAAAAAAAAACTGAGCCTGTCAACTGAAAAAATGCAGAAGTCTGCAAAGAACAGAGCTTATTTAGAGTCTTAAGAACTACAGTTAGGGAAAAAGAGATTGAGTTAAAACAGAGTATTCTGGGGGAGAGAAAGAGTCAAGGGCTTATTAAGAAAAAGGCCACAAGGCTGTACTCTGACACAAGGAAAGAAATATTTTTCCTGAGGTGATGGCTGTCAGGAGCTGTTTTAGGGTAAGGGTCCCATAGTCATCTTGAGTTTCTGGCAGATACTCTGGATGCTTTCCTAAAGATGGTAAGTGGTCAAAAGGTCAGATTCCCTCCCGGCTGGGATGAGCATAAGTCACCCTTCTTCAGCTGCAATTCAGAGAGCTCTCTTAGCCGTGCAAGAGGAAGCGAAAGTCACTCAGTTGTGCCTGACTCCTTGCTACCCCGTGGACTATACAGTCCATGGAATTCTCCAGGCCAGACTACTGGTGTAGGTAGCCTTTGCCTCCTCCAGGGGATCTTCCCAACCCAGGGACCGAACCCAGGTCTCCTACATTGCAGGCAGATTCTTTACCAGCTGAGCCACCATGGAAGCCATCTCGACCCCATTGTTATTTTCCTTTCACAAGCTTCAGCCCAGCCTGTATGAGATGATTTGCTGTGTCGCCTTGGAGTAGGGTCTTCCTCTTTGGTGTCTGAGATATCATGATATATATATATAAGAAATTTTGTATATAAAATATATATAAATCTTTGGTCTTTACTGTTTCTGACACAGAGCTCCTAAAACTCTAGGAATTTCCTAAGCGTTGAGAGCAATAAAGATGTCATGTTGTATGAATGAGATGACTTTTTTGGAAAGCACCTAGGTTAAACCTCAAGATGGGGACTGGTTGCCAGGGGAACCAGCCAGGTGATTAGAGGGTTAGAACTTTCAGTCCCTCCCCTTCCTCAACGCCCACCAACCTCCAGGGAGCGGAGAGAGGCTAGATTCCCAGTTCAATCACCAATGGTCAGTGATTTAATCCACCACTCCTGTGTAATGAAGCTTCTTCCCACACGCCTTGCCCTGTACAATTCCCAAGTATATCTTTTTATAATTAACCGGTAATCATTATGTGTGTGTGCTCAGTTGTGTCCGACTCTTGGTGACCCCCATGAACTGTAGCCTCCCAGGCTCCTCTGTCCATGGAGTTTCCAGGCAAGAATACTGGAGTGGATTGCCATTTCCTACTCCAGGGGATCTTCCCAACCCAGGGATCAAACCCACGTCTCTTGTGTCTCCTGCACTGCCAGGCAGATTCTTTATCAACTGCACCACCTAGAAAGCCCTCGAAATAAACTGGTGATCTAGTGAGTAAAACGTTTCTCTGGGTCCTGTGAGCCACTCTAGCAAACTAATCAAATCTGAGGAGGAGGTCTTGGGACCTTCCCATCTCTAGGCGGTTGGTCAGAAGCACAGGGGACAGCCTGGACTCGCCATTGGCATCCGAAGTGAGGTGGGCAGGGAGTCGTAGGAATGAGCCCCTCATCTGTGGGACCTGACACTGTTTCCGGGGAGATAGCGTCAGAACCGAGTTCATTGCTTGTGTGGGAGAAAGCATTTGCATCGGATGTCTCATCTGTAAAACGAGGGACGTGCTGGGGATGTGCTGGACCCCTGTGTTCCTCCTAGTGGTCCAGGTGCTGAGATCCGCTGCAGGGTGGTCCACTCAGTGGGAGGAAGGTTTGGGGACTGGATGAGGCCTCTCTGCCCAGCTACCCGCCCCCTCCTCTCCGTGCCCCTCCATCTCCCTCCCTCACCTTGGGGACCCCACTGGCACCGGCCTCATCCCCCCCGCTCCCCAGATGCAATGCAAAGACTTCAGTGCAGCTCAGCCAGGATGCAGAGAACTGAATCTCTCCCTCCAGATGGCAATGTCCTCTCCTGCTCCAAGCCCTAAACTTAGACGTGTGAGAGCTGAAAACCAGAAGCTCTAGCTGCTCCTTCCGGTAGCTGTCAGCCCACAACCTGTGCTTCAAAAAGCGGTGCCTCAGAAGAATTGGAAGCAGGGTCAGGAAGAGCTCTCTGCACACCCACGGGCAGTATTACTCACAACAGCTAAAACACAGCCCAACCGGCCATTGGCAGATGAGCAGATGAGCACAATGTTGTCTATCCCTGTGATGGATAGGGCCCAGGAAGGTCTTAAAAAGGAAGTTCTGACACATGCTATGACCCGGATGAACCTATGCTAAGAGAGACAAGCCAGAGATAAGCCTGGGGGAAGTGAGGGAAGGAGGGATGTTATTTAATGGGGATGGAGTTTCACTTTTACACAGTAGAATTATGGCAATGGATGGTAGTAAGGGTTGCACAAGGCTAAGAATGCATTCAGTACCACTGAACTATACCCTTAAAAATGGTTTAGATCAGGCTTCCTCGGTGGTTCAGTGGTAAAGAATCCGCCTGCCAATGCAGCAGACACAGGTTCTATCCCTGGTCCGGGAAGATCCCACCTGCCTCAGAGCAACTAAGCCCATGTGCCACCACTTCTGAGCCTGCACGCTAGAGCCTGTGCCCAGCAAGGAGAGAAGCCATCCCCATGAGGAGCCAGGCACTGCAACTAGAGAGCAGACCCCACTCGCCGCAACTAGAGAAAAGCCCACACAGTAACAAAGACCCAGCACGGCCAAAACTAAATAACATTATACTTAAGAAAATGGCTAAGATGGTAAACTTTACATTATGTGTATTTTACAAAAATTTTTAAAAATTAAAGATAAAAAAAGTGCCACATAATAATAACAACCACCTCTATTAACTAGTGGACATTTACCACTGAAGTACTGGGCACCATTTTAAATAATTCACATGCAGGAATTTATTTACTGCTCACAACGAGCCTGTGAGAAAGAAACTTTTATTTCCATTTTACAGCTGGTAATGGCTGACCAGAACTGGACCGGAGACTCAGACTCTTGCATCCTCACGGTGACCCATGGGACAGCACTCACTAGCCCTGATTTCCTGGACTGTTTGTGGATTTACCCAATAAGACCCCAGAGGGAGGCTCAAGGGAAGCTGGGGAGTATGGATGTGGATTCCACAGGAGGATGAGGATTGGCCCTCATCAGCTCCTTCCCCATGGTCCCCAGAGCCTCCCAGGGAAGCCCTATGGAGAGTGAACCACACTCAGCCCAGCCTCTGGAGCCCACGTCCTACAGCGTGGGGAGCGTCAAGTACTCGGCACTGGGGAGTCTGGTGGCTACTGGACTCACCCAAGGTTGGGGAAGCAGATTCTGCATTCAGTGGGGCTAGACCAGGAGCAGCTTGAAGCGTCCACAAGCCCTGAGAAGGAAAGTCACTGACAGACTCAGAGATTTACTGCTTTTAATAAAGGGAGTGACTAGGGCTTTCTGGGTAAGAGAAAGTTCCCGAGTTTGGTCACCTGCGAGGAGGCCAGAGGCAGTTCTGGCCGAGCCCATGGAAGTCAGATGTCAGCTCTGGCCTCCCATCCTCAGGAAGGTCATCAGGCCTGGCCCTGGTCACCACCACCTCCAGGAAGTGACTGCAGCAGGGACCGGCTTTCTTCCCTGCGCCTGGTTAGTGCGCCCAGACCTTCCCAACCTGCTTCAAAAGATTATTACTGTCTTGAAAAATCAAGAAACATAAGAGCTGCCATGGGACAGAAGGGAAAGAGGAGGGCCTACGGTCAGGCGAGTCTCAGTCATTTTCTAGCAGATGAACTTGTGGCCTCAGACAATTCACGTCTCACTTCTGAGCCTCCATTCTTGGGCTGCAAATGGAAACAATGACCCGACCTCGCAGACCACGTGAGGCTGAAATGTGATCACAGCGGTGAGGGTGAGGGCTGACCCGCGCTTCCATCACCTCTTTGCTCTTGATGGAATGTCTTTTCATGACCCAGGAAGGGAGGAGATACCAGCCAGTGAAAAGGAACAAGAAAACATTTAAAAGTAAAACATTCCCCCATGCCTAAGCTTTGAAAGCCAAACCTTCCCTCCAGGTTCAGGAGAGGACCCCCCCTACTGGGTCCTGGCTCTCTGCCACCTTCTTCCCACACTCAGGGGTTCCTACTTTGCTTCTGTGCCTGGACCAGAGCCAGACAGACACTTGGAGCCAGGCCAGGCACTGAGCCGCTGCCCAGACAAGGGCCAGGCGCCCAAGCAGCGAGAAGGAGCCAGGAGGGAGGCCAGAAGCCAGCGGGGAAGATGGTGCATACGGGAGTGTGTGGCATGAGACGGAGACAGAGAGACGGAAAAGAGAGTGACAGGAACGGAGAAACACAGAGACACAGAATGAGAAAGACAAAGAGGGAAAATTAACTGTGACCCCCTGTCTTAGCCTAGCATGCCCCTCCTCCCTGACGCCTTCCAACCCCATCTTCACTCCACCACCCCAATCCCACCCCCAGCTCTGGTAAGTCAGCCCCTCTTCTGTAAAATAGTGGTGTTGATAGCACTGCCCCTGGGGTCCAGTGAACCATCGCACAGTAGGTCTTCAGCGAACATGGCTCTTCCCACACCCCTCACTCAGGCGAAGATCTACTGGGTGGAACCTGGGCTGCACATCCCCAGGGAACGACTCACAGTAAGTAATCAGGATCCATCTGACACCTCCATCACCTCGTCCAGAAAACCAGGACGGCTTTCAGTTGTTTATTTCTTAAATGTTTTGATGTTTCATTCATGAAATACAGTTTTTCCTGAGGCCTCTTGAAATACAGAGGCTGGAGTGAAGGATTTAATGAGAACTCAGACCTGTGCTCCCTAAACGCTGCTCCCAGGAGGCTGTGTCTGTTCTCAGAGCAGGAGTCCCCATCCTAATTCTGCAAGGGGAGGAAGAGGGGGAGAACCCTCAGCTACAGGATGGAGTGGGGGTCATGGACCCATTTCACAGGGAGGCAAAGTGGAGTCACCTCAGCATACATAATGTGGGTGATAGCTCAGACTTTTCAAAGCAGCAGGAAGTGCACAGGGAAGACTGACTGAATGAATGAAGGACATCCATTCACAGATTTTACTTGGGGCCCAGAATGTCCCTGAGGATGGGGGAGGGCAGCTGTCAGTATCTCATCTTTCTGGACAAAGTGGCAAAGGTTCAGAAAGGTTAAGCTACTGTCCCAAGGACACACAGTAGCAGCGTGTATTCCTGGCTTCTGGGGAGTACTGAGTCCAACTCTCCTTTGACAGACAGGGAAGCTCAGGTTCGGAGAGTGATGATGATGAGCCCGAGGGCAGTGGCCAGGGCGGTCAGGACCCACCCGCAGGGTTTCTCTAACCCAGAACAGGCTGAGTCCCTTGATCCAGGCCTTCTCCTTCTCTCAGACCCCTCTGCACTCTCACCATCTTGTTCCCCTCCCACCGAGGTGACCAGCCTCGTCCCAGCCCCTCCCTGGCCTTAACCTTGGGATCCAGATGTCTAGTGCTCCCAGGCCACTGGGGCTGTGCACCCTCTTCAACACCCTACCGCCTCCAGGAAGCTGGTCCCATGCCTCCTCCCCACCAGGTCTGGGAACACAGGCCTCCCGCACAGCAGTTCTGCATCAACCCAGGAAGTGGGCTGCGGCCCCTCCTGACCCCAGGACTCAGGTTGCCAAGTCCAGTATTGAAATGCCTCTCAGAGCACTGCCACCAGGCCTCACTTACACACCTCCCCCAAGTCACCCACAACCGGGAGGCAGCCCCGACTATTAGAAAGCTTTTCCTTAGACTAACCTGAAGACTGGCCCTGTGGCCTGACTGTTCTCTCCCAGACACAACTGTCGGGACCACGCAGCCTGCATCCACTTTCCCCATGGCAGCGCTCTAAATATTTGAAGGCGTGATCACAGTCACTCCTTCATTCATGAAACACTTACTGGAAGACAGCCACGGCTGCTGCTTTCACCCATTCACTCACTCATTCATTCATCTCCCTGGGTGCCAGGCCCTGGGCTGGCTCCCCCAGCACAGCCGGCGAGGCAGGTGGGTGGACCAGAAGCGACACACGATTTTCAAGTGCCGTGACGCAGTGTGGGGAGGCAGATAGCTGTAGGGCCCGGAGCCCCGAGAAGGGGCCTTCGGGGAGGAAGCGGGAGGTGACGGGAGAAAGTTTCAGGCAGAGGGAGCAGAAAGTTCCAAAGCCCAGAGAGACTCTGCAGCACCCTGGGGGCTGGAAAACAATGGAGAGAAGGCTGGGGTTCTGGATGGGACAGTGATGAAGGAGAGGTGGAGGGGTGTGCAAAGTGAGACTCGGCAAGGCCCCAAAGCCGTGCTGCCCACAGTACCCTGCACCCCCTCTTCCCTATCTCCATGACCCCCATGTCCTGGATGGTCCAAGAGGCCAGAATCCCGCTCACTTTGGTGTTCAGGACACAGAAGCCAGGAGCAAAGTAGGGAAAAGACCCCAAGGGTCTCCATAGTCCAGGCCAAGAGGGAGCCCAGGTCAAAGCAAGAGGACACCGTGACCTGCTTCAAGCCCCCAACACAAGCGCCAGGCCTGGCTGGGTTCCCCATGAGCTGCAGCGAATCTGGTCATCATTGCAGTCCGGCAGGATGGAATCACTAACCCACCTGCCTAGGTGTTCAGTGAAGCACGTTCATTCAGGTCCCGCACTCCTGTGGGAGGCGATCATTGGTCCTGCTTGGAGGCGCCGTGATTTGTCCAGGCTCACCAGGTCCCTGATCCCAGCACTCAGCCTGGGTCTGGCCCTCACTGGGGCAACTCCAAGATGGGAGTGACAGGACAGCCCAGGCCAGGTAAAGATCCTGGTGGCTAGACAAGAGCCTGCCTTGGCTCTGCCCTGGGCTCAAGCTCAAGTTCAGGCCCTGGCCATCCCTGCCCAAGGCTTGATCTCTGGGGGCTGGGGTCACTGAGGTTAAGGACTCTGCCAGGGTCAGAGAGACCCAGGGTAGAATTCTGTTTCAGGGATTCAGTGGCCGATCCTCTACTGCCTATGGTCTCCAGGGAACTGGAAGCTGAAGGGGTGGGATTACTGGCTGGGGGTTGTCAGGAGGGGTGCTGTCTGGAGACCTGAAGTGGTAGACAGGCTCTGGAGTCCCATGCTCCAGTTCAAATCTTGTCTCTGAGCACGCATGTCCTGGGCAGGCCACATAACCTCTTGAGCCTCAATGTCCTCATCTGTAAAATGGGCTGATAGCAGCATCCCTCATAGTCCGGTTGTGAGAGGCCAGTTACCCACAGGGCAGGCATTCAGCAAAGTCAGAGCCCCGTCAACATCAGATGTGATTCGCTGGCAGCCCTGAGGATGTCATCAATGGAGAGAACCCTGGGAGGATGAATCTGGGAGCCAGGCTCTGGCATTCACTCCCCTCTACACTGTGATCTTCCCCAAGGCTGTGACCCTTTATCTGTAAAAGGAAGGTGTCTGTGTGTGTGTGCGCTCAGTTGTGTCTGTCTCTTCGCAACCCCAGAAACTGTAGCCCACCAGGCTCCTCTGTCCATGGAATTTCCCAGGCAAGAATACCAGAGTGGGTTGCCATCTCCTTCTCCAGAGGATCTTCCAGACCCAGGGACTGAACCCGCATTTCTTGTGCCTCCTGCATTGGCAGGTGGCTTCTTTACCACTGTGCAACCTGGGAAGCTTAAAAAGAAGATGGTGATGCCCATTTCCCAGGGCTGTGGTGGGGATGAGATGTGAGAGGCCCTCCTCCACCCCAGTGCCTGGCACCAAGGAAGGCCCAGTGAATGTGGTTGTCCCCCTTTCCCCATGAACTTGCCCCAGGCATTGCTGCAAAAGGGTACCTATCCCAGAGTCTGCATGAGGGGCCTGGAGCCAGGCCAGACTGGAAGGCATTTGGTGGGTTGGCTGGTTGGTAATCCTATAAGCTGAAAGCCAGTTCACTACCTGTGCCAGGTAGAGAGCAAAGTGCTTTACACAGATACTATCCCCCGAACCCTCCCAACAGCCCAACCAGGCTGCCGCTGATGCCCTCACTCTAGAGATGAGCAGATCAGAGGTGAGCAGTGACTTGCCCAAGGCCCCACAGGTGGCAAACTGTGGATCCCAATTAGAACCCAGCCAGGCTCCCCAAGAGCCCACTCTCTCCGCCACCCACCCTCCCTGCCAGTAGTAGCAGTGAGGAAAAAACAGGAGGTGACAGTCCCGGCTGTGACGATGAGGCCTGAAGGGACAGAACCCTCTGCTTCCCCTCCAGGAGGCCTCATGATTCAGCAGGAGGAGGCTCACCATCCGGCTCCACCCACAGATTCACTTTCTAGGACAAGTCTGCCCGGGACACTGTCTCCCACTGTTTTACCTATTGAGCTAAACAGACGGGCAGGACAGAAAATGGGTACAGCTAGCATCCCTACAAGATGGAGATGGAGGAGGAACGGAGGAGGGAGGCAGCTCTGCAGTCAGCACCAGATGCTGAGGACGCCTATCTGATGTCAACTGAAAAAAATCATCCAGCATGAGGGCTGGGTTGTTGCTGTTGTTCAGTTGCTCAGTCATGTGCGACTCTTTGCGACTCCATGGACTGTAGTACACCAGGCTTCTCTGTCCTTTACCATCGCCCACAGCTTGCTCAAACCCCAGGAGTAAGTGACTCAAACTCATTGAGTCAGTGATGCCATCCAACCGTCTCATCCTCTGTCACCCCCTTCTCCTGCCTTCAGCCTTTCCCAGCATCAGGGTCTTTTCACATCAGGTGGCCAAAGTATTGGAGCTTCAGCTTCAGCATCAGTCCTTCCAATGAATATACAGGGTTGATTTCCTTTAGGATTGACCTGTTTGATCTCCTTGCAGTCCAAGGAACTCTCAAGAATCTTCTCCAGCACCACAGTTTGAAAGCATCAATTCTTCGGCGCCCAGCCTTCTTTATGGTCCAATTCTCATATCCATACATGACCACTATAGCTTTGACTATATGGACCCTTGCCAGCTAAGTGATGTTTCTGTTTTTTAATATGCTGTCTACATTTGTCACAGTTTTTCTTCCAAGGAACAAGTGTCTTTTAATTTCATGGCTGCAGTCACCATCCACAGTGACTGAGTTTCAGTTTTATTGAAGGATCTTCTGAGGACTATAGCCTGGGAGACAGCCTCTCAGAAAGCCATGAGCAACTTCCCCAGAGAAGGAGGGGGAGAGGTCAGTTTATACATGATTTCAGCTAAGGAGGATGTACACGCATGTACACTTCTCAGTAGAAGGTCACTGCTAGTGACAAGGACTAGATATCTCATTTAATGATTTTAGTGCTTATCTCACTCCAGTATTCTTGCCTGGAGAATTCCATGGACAGAGGAGCCTGAGGGCTAGAGTCCATGGGGTCACAAAGAGTTGAACACAACTAAGCAACTCACACTTTTACTTTCAGTGTGGGAAGATACCAGAATCCAAGTTCATGAAAAATTCTTCCTAAAATATATCTAACTATCTAAGGGCCTGTTTTGCCTATTTTTCTAAAGCACAGGGTACTTCATCCTGTTCTTTGTCCTGAATTCCTTTCAGTGTGTCTTGTAGGTCAGTGACTGCAGTGGCCAATGACTTGATCTTTGTAGAAGTAGGTTGCAGGCAACTTTCTTTGTTTTACACCAGGCCCCTCCTCTGGTGTCTTCCTCCACCCCTCAGCAATTCAGTGACCTTGTTCCTTCTCCCCTCATACTCTGCACGCTGGGACAGTTTCACTCTCCGTGTGTGAAAGTGGGCAGAGGGAAGATGGCCATTATTAAGGCTCGCAGAGGGTTCCCTCATTTCATGGGATGGGGTTGGTGTTAACACAGGGACAAGCTTTGGGGTGTATCGGTCTCAAATCACTTAAGCATTTGGGGATCAGTTTTTTCATCTATAAAATGGCATGATATGTGGTGATACTTCTTGAAGATAATTGACAGATTCATGGGGATTTATTATACTACCCCTTCCACTTTTGTATGTGTCTGAGTTTAGTTCAATCACTCAGTCATGTCTGACTCTTTGTGACTCCATGGATTGCAGCATGCCAGGCTTCCCTGTCCATCACCAACTCCAGGAGTTTGCTCAAACTCATGTCCATCGAGTCAGTGATGCCATCCAACCATCTCATCCTCTGTCATCCCCTTCTCCTCCTGCTTTCAATCTGTCCCAGCATCAGGGTCTTTTCCAATGAGTCAGTTCTTCACATCAGGTGGCCAAAGTACTGGAGCTTCAGCTTCAGCATCAGTCCTTCCAATGAGTATTCAGGATTCATTTCCTTTAGGATTGACTGGTTTGATCTCCTCGCAATCCAAGGGATTCTCAAAAGTCTTCTCCAACACCACAGTTCAAAATTTTGTCTGAAATTTTTCATAATAAAGTTTTTTTTTAATGGGATGATAAATCACACCTTGGCAGAAGGAAATAAGATAATAACGTGTGGAGAGTGCTCAGTGCTGGGCAAGCCTACAGCAAATGCTCAGTGAGTACCAGCTGTTAAGATATTATTAAACCATCTGGCCCAAGCCCCTGTAATTGTGTGAAGAGGGAAACTGAGACCCAGAGAAATCAAGAGACGGGCTTCAGATTCCACAGTTGTGAAGGGCGGTCCGGAAGGAAGGCCAGGGCCCTCAAGGCCTGCATCCCTCACCTTGCTGGGTCTCAGCCCCACTGGGTTTCTTCGGGGTGTCCTCAGAGAGACAAGCAAATCCTTGGCTTCAAAGGGTAATTTTCCAAGAGAGTCAGCGTTCCCTGTCTCTGGTACTAGACACAGAACCATGTCAGTGCCCTCACAGAGCCCTGTCCTTTACCTCTCTGAGCCTCTGGGTTTTCTCATCTGTGAAATGGGAACATGAGAGTCACATTAAGGGAGGCTATAAGGAATAAATGTAATAATTTATATGAGGCACGTAGCGCACAGTGGGAGCTCACACACTCTAGTTCTCATCCCCTTGGCACTGACTAGATGGGTGACCTGAACGACCCTTGCCCCCTGGCTCCATCCCCTCCCCAAGGGAACCAGCCTCAGAGCTTCATAATCCTCCCCCACACAGCAGGTGTCTCGAACACCACATTTTCTCTGTCTGCTCCTTACAGACCAACAAGGCTCATCCTGAGGGCCAGGCTGGGGGCATAGTGGGCGCAGGGGCGGGCAGGGGGACAGGGAGGGGACGCACTTTGAGAAATACTCAGAGGAGGGGCGGGTAAGCATGACCGGGAACAAACAGAATCTACCCTTCACTGATTCAAGCCCGGATGATGGTGGTGAGGATGACGATGGTGGTGGTAAAGATGATGGTGGTGAGGATGGCAGCAGTGGTGAGGTTAGTGAAGGTGAGTCTCGTGGTGAAGATAACAGAGAAGATGATTAGATCAGGCAGTTATAAAGTAATGCTGTGTGCTAGGCAGTGTTTTAAGTACTTTACATTTATTAATGCATTTACTTTTTCCAGCAACTCTAAAAAGCTTGCATCAATATCATCCCCATTTTGTAGTTGAGAACACTGCAGCATAGAGAGGTTAAATAACTTGCCCAAGGTCATGCAGTTGGTAACTGAGAGTGTTAAGATTCGAACAACCTACATGAGCCTACATATTTAACCCCAGTGCTATGATAATCGGAGAAGGCAACGGCAGCCCACTCCAGTACTCTTGCCTGGAAAATCCCATGGACGGAGGAGCCTGGTGGGCTGCAGTCCATGGGGTCACGAAGAGTCGGACACGACTGAGCAACTTCACTTTCACTTTTCACTTTCATGCACTGGAGAAGGAAATGGCAACCCACTCCAGTGTTCTTGCCTGCAGAATCCCAGGGATAGGGGAGCCTGGTGGGCTGCTGTCTATGGGATCGCACAGAGTCGGACACGACTGAAGTGACTTAGCAGCAGCAGCTATGATAATAATGACAGTACAATGGACACAAATAGTAAGAGAAGAGAAACATCATTAAATGTCGACAATTACTTTCTAATACCTCATTTAATTTTCACTATTGAGCAAACTCTGGGAGATGGTGAAGGACAGGCAAGACTGGCAGATCGTGAGGTCGCAGAGTTGGTCACGACTTGGCAACTGAACTGAACTGGATTTTCACTCTATTCCTATGAAAAAGGTAGTATTCCCTCCATTTTACAGATGGGAAACTGGGACTCAGAGAGGAAGAATAATTGGTCCAATGGCTCAGTGATGAAGGTGGGGTTTGACCGTGGCCCTGGGAGACTCCCGAGCTTGTGCTTTTCACAGCTTTACATGGCACAGGATGTAGTCTGGAGTCCTTCTCTGGAGTCTGGAGACTCAGAATCGTGCTTGGCTCTGTTTCTCATTCACTGTGTGACCTTCGGCAAGCTGCTCACCCTCTCTGATCCCTGCTAGTCCTCAGAGTCCCTCCCACCCCTTCCAGTGCTGCGCCTGTATTTCACACGGGTATTCAGGACCCTCTCCCCTCCCCCTCCCCCACAGCTCACCTGTCTCTTAAATCCAGCCATCCAAAGTCAACTTCCTAGACACTTCCCAGCAGCCCCACTCAAAGAAACTGCCCACCTGAAGTCACTACTCCTGGATCTTCAGGTTTTGCGAAGTGTCTGGGGATCAGAGTAGACACGTTACCATCTCCAGGTCTGCCTTTGTCTCTCCTGTCCTCCCATCACCGCCCATTATATGCAAATTGAGCCAGTTTCCCCTTAATAGCACAAAGAACAGAAGCTCAGGCACTTCTTTGTGCGGACCCAGTCTTGAGAATCTCAGCTGTAATGCTTTCTGCGTGATCTTGGATAAATTTCTTTACCTCTCTGAACCTCAGTAATATGCTCGCAAATTGCAGTTAACAATAGTACCTACATCATGGAGAGGCTGTAAGAATCAAATATGAAAAGGTAGTGCCTGAGTGATAGAAATTCTCAAGTAATGGTAGCTGTAGCATTATTATTCTCTGCCCCTCCTCACGTTCACCATTCACCCCGGTTCAGGCTCCATCTCTCCTCCGTCCCTGCCTAATGGGATGGCCTCCTCCCAAGTTCCCTGCCTGAGGTTCCCCACCCTGCCTCTCCTCGTCCATCTAGCTCCCCGCTTACCTTCTTCTCCTTCAAGTCCTTCAGGGGCCCCCACTGCAGGGTTGCAACGTGGCTCTCGAGGCTCTGCCTCGTGGCCCCATCGGCCACTACCTGCGTTGCAGCTGTGGTTCCCACCACATCTCTTCTGGCGACTAACTGCCCCAGGCCAACCAAGCTCACCCTCAGGCTCCCTGACCAAGGGGCCCCACTGCCAGCCCTTTGCTCAGACTCTTCCCTGGGCTGAGCACATCCTTGTGCCCATCCCCACATCCCATCCAAACGTCAGGACCCAGCTTGAGTCTGCTCTGATTTCTTACTTTACTCCTAAACCCTGGCTAAGAGTTGTCCTTCTGCTTCCCCCTCCTGATTTCCAGAACAGTTCCCTGCTCTTTCCCCATGTATAGCATGTATCACAGTCTATTTAAGTGTTCAGCTTACACACACACACACTATATTCTCACTATGTCCCCTCCCCTCCAATGTGAGCTGGCCTGTCCCCGCTCTGACCAAGTGTGTTTGGCAGAGGTGATGTGAAGCCAGCCCCGAGCCTTACATTTAAGGGGTCTGGAAGCTCCTGCCATGATCTCTCACTGGCCCGAGTCTCCATGTGAGTGCTCCATCTCTCAGGATGTGGCCGCCCTGTGGGGAAACCCAAGGCAAATGGAGAGGTTCTGGAGGCGGAGACACCCCATTGTCAGAGACGACAAGCCCAGAGCTCCAGGAGACCCAACTTGCAGTGAAGGAGTGAAGTGGCCGTCTCAGGAGGGGTCCTTGGAGCCAGCATTTCCCCTGGCCAATCCCAGGCAGTCCAGCTGAGCCCTTCCCCAATCCCTGACCCACAAAATGGTGATCAAAATAAAATAGTTGTTTTAAACCACCAAGTGTTGTGGTAGTTGGTTGTGTAGCAATAAATAGCCAGAGTAGAATCACCTTCCCCAGCCGAGCAGGACTCTGCTCATCCCTCTCCTCCACATTCTCAGGCCTAAGGTCACCTCCTCAGGGAAGCCCGCCTGGCCCTCCACGTGGGGTCAGAACAGGGCTCTGTGCGTTCCCCACCCCCTGAGCTCCTCCATCACGGTGTCTGATCGCCCCCAAGTCCTGAGGGTGTAGCATCACCTCCGTCTCCCCTCCAGACCACGCGCCCCAGCTGCATCACCAGTCCGGCACATACCAGGGTTCTATAAATACACGGGAAGCAAGTGAGCATGTCTGTCTGAGAGGTGGTACCGTCTGTCCCAGCACCACATGCTGAGACAGGACCAGATGACCCAGCTCTGCCTCCCAGCACCAGGCCTGATTCCCTCCAGATGACAGGCTGGATTCGAGGGTCTTGGTCCCTCTGCCAACCTCGAGGCCTGGTCCCTGGCTCTCCCCCTCCATGGAGCCCCTGGGAATGGCCTTCCCTGGGAGGGGACTGGGAGTGCTGGGGGTAGGGGAAGGAGAGAGCTGAGCCAGGCCAGGGACAAGGCATCAACCTCCTGCTGCTCTCTCCCCACAGCCCCCCAGCCTGTCTCGACACCACCTCCAGGAAGCCTCCGAGGCTCCTTCAAGACCACCACAGCTCCTCCATCTACCATTTCCCTGTGGACCTGAGGCCACGCTGGGGCTGCCTTGGAGTCCTGACTCCTCCTCTATTTGTTGTGCCCTCCCCCGCACCATGCACTGTCCTTCAATTCTACAACAGCCTCCTTTTACTAGTGAGGAAACCAAAGGTCAGAGAGGCTGAGCAACTTACCCAGGGTCACACAGGAAGCGGAAGAAGCAGGACTTGGGCTTTGAAACTCTGGCTCTGAGTCCAGAGCGTCTCCCACTACGTTGGAAGAAGGTGACTCGGGAGCCCCCTGAGACTTCCAACCTGTTCCTTCCCTGAGAATCAGCTGAGGGCCCCCTTCCTCAGAACACGAGGCCCTGAAATCTCAGTCCCAGACCCCCATGTTGGTGTCAGCAGCCAATATGGGGTGGAAGGAGTGAGCAAGTCAGAGAAAGAGTGTGCATGCTTGCTAAGTCGCTTTAGTCACAGGCGACTCTTTGTGACTCTATGGACTGCAGCCCGCCAGCCTCCTCTGTCCATGGGATTCTCCAGGCAAGACTACTGGAGTGGGTTGCCATTTCCTCCTCCAGAGGATCTCCCCGACCCAAGGATCAAACCCCTGTCTCTTGCCCCTTCCTCACTGGCAGGCAGACTCTTCACCACCAATGCCACCAGAGAGAGAAAGAGGAATTAATTTGGTTTGTTGAGCAATAGAGACAGAAATATCAGGCAGCCTTTACAAAACACAGACACAGGCTCACAAACGCATAAACACACACCCATATTCACATGGAAGGAAAGAGAGAAACACAAAAGGTAAGAGATGGGATGTGTGGAAAAGAGATAATAGATATAAAGAGAAAGGAGGAAGATGGCGGAGGGGTAGGTGGGCAAGAAGTACAGCTCTCTCCAAGGATAGGCCAGGAATACACCTTCAGACACAGAAGTACATGCAGAACACCAGCTGAGACCGGACAGGAGTACCTGACCAGCGGAAAAGAACATACAGGACTGCACAAAACTCGGTAGGACGAAGGATCTAGGGGGGAAAACAAGAGTGTTAGTAGGACTGAATCTGCCCTCAGTGGGTGAGGGAACTGAAGCAGGGGTCCGATCCCCACATCGGGGCAACTGTCTGGCTCAGAGAAGAAACATTTAAGGCTGAGGGTGGAACAGCTGATATGTGGCAGCCTAAATGGGATGAGAACCAGACAGTCCTTGCGGCAGCCATACACACCCCAGACAGGTCCCCTGGAAGGTGCAGCAGCTGGGAGCTGGAGTTTAGGGACTGTGGAGCAATCCCAGGGTGAGGGCTGCTGCTGACTGTGGAGAGACGGATCGGGGGGATGTGAGGCAGGAGACTGTGGTGAGAAAGGCCTGTGGAGGAAAGCTGGGCACCCATGGAAGCAAGGTGATACTGATGAGGGGGTGGAGCCATCACCATAGCCTCTCTCCACACCCCAGCATCAGCAGCTGAACAATAGAGAGGCTGACCCATCAAACGCCTGAGGCACTAAACTACAGAACAGGACCCCACCCAGGGTGCCCCTTTAAGTGCCTAATGCACCGGCCTACAGAGTAGGACCCCAGCCAGGGGGGGCCCTCTATGTGCCTGACACACTGAACAACAGAGAAGGACCCCAGGCAAGGGAGCTCTCTAAGTGCCTGAGTGGGCGGAGCTAGGGAGAAAGACTGGCCAAAGAAGTCTTCTGATCGCCCGCTACAAGAGGCTGGAACAAAGACTCTGATAGGGCCATAACTCCTGGGGTAGAGGCAGCCCGTGTCCCTGCACACTTTGCACCACCACGGTCCCTGCAAGCCAAGCAGCTGTGCCACCTTCGCACTCAACTCTCACGGGGGCAGAGCTGCCACAGGCCAAAAAAATATATATTGGGTCTATGCGCACAGGGTCACTTCAGTTGTGCCCAACTCTTTGCGACCCTATAGACTGTGGCCTGCCAGGCTTCTCTGTCAGGGATGGGGGGTTCTCCAGGCAAGAATACCGGAGTGTATCGGCCAATGCTGGTTGCCATACCCTTCTAGAGCACTCTATTTCCTGCTGCCCTAGCCGCCAACCACCCTGAGTACCTGGTGCTGCCAGAACCCCTGTGACCCAAGCAGCTGCACCACCTCCACACACAGGGGCAAACCCAAGTCCTTCAGGGCAGACTCAGGGGCAATCCCCAGTGGAGGAACCACATGCAGAGGTGGAAATAAAACCACAGTTGAAATCCAGGGGCAGTGCGGCCAAGGAAGAAGACTCAAAACCTTCCCACCAGCTGTACAAGCTACAGATTAAATCCACATGATCAACTAAGCAGACTCTGTGTCTGTGGAATATATAAAAGGACATTGAGAGCTCCCACAAAAGAAAATGCACTAGTTCTGATAGCTGTGGATACTGGAGGCAAGAACACACCGGAGTAGGACCAGATTAGAATCTCAGCTGCCCCCACAACAGTTCCAGAGATCAGCACAATGTTGGAGGGCATCCCAGGGAGGTGAGGTGGACTGTGACTCCCATGGAGGGAAAGGACACTGACAGCAGTAACCCAAGAAAAACATTTATTGTTCTTATGTTTTGACTTGTTCTGTAGATTCTTTTGGATTTTTCCCCCCTCTGTTGTAGTTGTCAATTTTATTGGCACTATGAAATCTAATTAAGATTTTGAGCTTTTTTTTTTCTCAGTCACATATTTTATTCTTATTATAAACCTCTGCCTCTATGCTGGGCTTTTACAGTTCTGTGGAGTTTTCCTTCTCTCTCTCTCTTTTTAATTTTAATTTTTAAACCTATTATTTTTCTACATTCATTCCTTTGCTTTTCCTACTGTTCTTTTCCCCTTGTAGTTAATTTTGACTGTATATAAATCTTTCTCTACCTCTATCTTACTTTGTATATCTATTCTTTCTTTTCTTTCTTTCCTTTCCTGGCAATGTATTTGTTAGTTTCATTTTCATTATTTTATTCTCCAGTTGGCACCTTGCTTTAGTTCTGTTTCCAGTTCGTGCTTTAGTTAGTTTTGTTTTTAACAGGTAGATATAATTTTTGGTTTCCTTTGTTCGCCAGGTCAGTCTATTGTACTTTATTCTCGTTGGACTGTTTCGATTTTGCTTATGGGTGTGTGTGTATATGTCTATATTCAGTCACACTTTTTATTGTTGTTATAAACCTATGCCTCTGTGTTGGGCTTCTGTAGTCTGTGGAGTTTTCCTTTTTTTTTTTTCTTTCTTCTTCCCTTTTTTTTTCTTTTCTTTTTATAATTTTATTTTTTAAATCCTCTTATATTTTTCTATATTTATTCCTTTGTTTGCCTTTCCTACTGTTCTTTTCCCCTTGCTGCTGCTGCTAAGTCACTTCAGTGGTGTCTGACTCTGTGTGGCCCCATAGACGGCAGCCCACAATGAACTTTAATGTATATAAATCTTCTTCATCTACCTCTGTCTAACTTTGCATGTCTGTTCTTTCTTTTCTTCCTTTCCTTTCCTCTCAACATATCGGTTGGATTTGTTCTCATTGTTTTATTCCCCACGTGGCACCTGGCTTTAGTTTTGTTTTCCAGTTTGTCCTTTAGTTGGTTTTGTTCTGGTAAATATAATTTTATATTTCCTTTGTTTGCCAGGTCAATCTACTGAACTTTATTTTAGTTGGACTGTTTTGACTTTGCTTTAGCTGAGTTCCGAAGAATTGATGCTTTTGAACTGTGATGTTCGAGAAGACTCTTGAGAGTCCCTTAGACTGCAAAAAGATCCAACAAGTCCATTCTAAAGGAGCTCAGTCCTGGGTGTTCTATGGAAGGAATGATGCTAAAGCTGAAACTCCAGTACTTTGGCCACGTCATGCGAAGGGTTGACTCATTGGAAAAGACTCTGATGCTTGGAGGGGCTGTGGGGCAGGAGGAGAAGGGGATGACAGAGGATGAGGTGGCTGTATGGCATCACCGGCTCGATGGACATGAGTTTGAGTGAACTCTGGGAGTTGGTGATGGACAGGGAGGCCTGGTGTGCTGCAGTTCATGTGGTGGCAAAGATTCAGACACGACTGAGCAACTGAACTGAACTGAATGGGTGTATATGTATATATGTATTTTCCATTATTTTAATTATTATTTGCCTGATTTTGTAACTGACATTCATCTGAGGTTCATCTTTGGTTTCTTGATTTTGGATATTTGCTTTAATCTCACTTAATGCCATAACAAACCACTTGTGGAATCTTTGTTTCTGACCAGAGATCAAGCCCTGAGCCTTTGGAGTGGGAGCACTGACTCCAAGACTCTAGACTACCAGAGAACTAACCCTAGGGAGTATCAAATAGTTAGAGCCCACTTGAACACAGCACCTGGCATCACCCAACCACCAGTAGCACCCTGTGCAGGACACCTCATCTAAACAAACAAAACTAAATTACAAACCCACTCATCAGCAGACAGGATTACTACCTCACTCAGCCTTGCCCATCAGAGGAAAAACAAGCAAACAAAACTCAGCACAAATCTCACCCTATATGAAGCCTACACAAACCTCTGGACCAAACTTAGGAGGGAAAAAACCAAGAAGAAGAAAGAATTCAACGTTGAAGCCTGGGAAAAGGAGACCTCAAACACAATAAGTTAAAAAATAATAACAATGAGAAGGCCGAGAAATACTACACACTGGAGGAACAAACTAGAAAGACAGAAGTCCGAATAAATGAAGAGGAAATAGGCAGACTACCTGAAGAAGAATTCAGCATAATGATAGAAAAGATGATCAAAAACCTTGAAAACAAAATGGAGAAAGTGCAAGAATCAGTTAACAAAGACCTAGAAAAATTAAAGAATAAACATACAAACAACACAATTACTGAAACTGAAAATACTCTAGAAGGAATCAATAGCAGAATCTCTGAAGCAGAGGAATGAATCAGTGAGCTGGAAGATAAAATGGTGGAAATAACTTCTGAAGAGCAGAATAGAGTAAAAAGAATGGAAAGAACTGAGGACAGTCTCAGAGACCTCTGGGACAATATCAAATGCACCAACATTCTAATTTTAGGGGTCCCAGAAGAAGAAGAAAAAAAGGAAGGGTATGAGAAAATTTTTGAAGAGATTATAGTTGAAAATTTCCCCAACATGGAAAAGGAAATAGTCAATCAAGTCCAAGAGGTGCCAAGAGTCCCATATAGGATAAATCCAAGGAGAAACATGCCAAGACACATACTAATCAAACTAAAAAAGACTAAACACAGAGAAAGAATATTAAAAAGTGGCAAGGGAAAAGTAACATACAAGCAAAACCCCACACTTTTACAGCTGATCTTTCAGCAGAAACTCTCTAGGCCAGAAGGGAATGGCAGGATATATTTAAAGTACTGAAAGGGAAAAATCTACAACCAAGATCACTGTACCTGACAAGGATCTCATTCAAAATTGATGGAAAAATTAAAAGGTTTTCAGACAAACAAAAATTAAAAGAATCCAGTACCACCAAACCAGCTTTACAACAAATATTAAAGGGACTTATACAGCCAAGAAATATAAGAGAAGGAAAAAGATCTACAAAATCAACCCCAAACAACTAAGAAAATGGCAACAGGAACATATACATCAATAATTACTTTAAATGTAAATGGATTAAAAGCTCCAACCAAAAGACACAGACTGGCTGAATGGATGCAAAAACAAAACCCATGTATATGCTGTCTACAAGAAACCCACTTCAGACCTCAAGACACATATAGACTGAAAGTGAGAGGATGGAAAAATGTGTTCCATGCAAATGGGAAGCAAAAGAAAGCTGGAGTAACCATCTTCATATCAGACAAAATAGACCTTAAAATAAAGAAGATTACAAGAGATAAGGAAGAACACTACATAATGATCAAGGGATCAATCCAAGAGAAAGACATAACAATTGTAAATATCTGTGCACCCAACATAAGAGCACCTCAATACGTAAGACAAACACTAACAGACATAAAAGGAGAAACTGACAGTAAGACAATAATCATAGGAGACTTTAACACCCCACTCACACCAGTGGAAAGGTCATCAAAGCAGAAAATTACTAAGGAAACACAAGTCTTAAATGATACGTTAGATGAGATGGATCCCAGTGATATCTTCAGGACATTCCATCGAAATACAGAAGAATACACCCTCTTCTCGAGTGCACATGGGATATTCTCCAGGATAGACCACATCTTAGGTCACAAATCAAACCTCCGTAAATTTTAAAAATTGAAATCATATCAAACGACTTCTCCAACCACAATGCTATGAGACTAGATATCAATTACAAGAGAAAAAAAAAAAGGTGTAGGAAACACATGGAGACTAAACAACAAGTGTCTAAATAACCAACAGGTTACTGGAGAAATCAAAAGGGAAATCAAAAAATTTCTAGAAACAAATGACAATGAAAACATGCAACTCCAAACCTATGGGATGCACCAAAAAGCAGTCCTAAGAGGGAAGTTTATAGAAATACAATCCTACCCAAGAAACAAGAAAAGCATCGAATAGACAACCTAACTTTAACCTAAAACAACTGGAAAAATAAGAACAAAAAAATTTTGTAGAAGGAAAGAACTCATAAAGATCCAAGCAGAAAGAAATGAAAAAGAAATGAAAAAAAAAAACAATAATAAAGATTAATAAAACTAAAAGCGGGTTCTTTGAGAAGATGAACAAAATTGATAAACCTTTAGCCAGACTCTTCAAGAAAAAAAAAAAAAAAAACAGAGAAAAATCAAATCAACAAAATTAGAAATGAAAAAGCAGAGGTTATAACAGACAATGCAGAAATACAAAGGATTATAAGAGACTATTATGAACAACTATATGGCGACAAAATGGATAACCTGGAAGAAATGGACACATTCTTAGAAAAGTTCAATGTTCCAAGACTGAACCAGGAAGAAATAGAAATTATGAACAACCCAATTACAAGCACTGAAATTGAAGCTGTGGTCAAAAATCTTTCAAGAAACAAAAGCCCAGGACCAGATGGCTTCACATGAGTATTCTATGAAACATTTAGAGAAGAGTTAATGCCTATCACTTCATGGCAAATAGATGGGGAAACAGTGGAAATATGGCTGACTTAATTTTTCTGGGCTCCAAAGTCACTGCAGATGGTGACTGTCACCATGAAATTAAAAGACACTTACTCCTTGGAAGGAAAGTTATGACCAACCTAGACAGCGTATTAAAAAGCAGAGACATTACTTTGTCAACAAAGGTCCGTCTAGTCAAGGCTATGGTTTTTCCAGTGGTCATGTATGGATGTGAGAGTTGGACTATAAAGAAAGCTGAGCACAGAAGAATTGATGCTTTTGAACTGTGGTATTGGAGAAGACTCTCGAGAGTCCCTTGGACTGCAAGGAGATCCAGCCAGTCCATCCTAAAGGAGATCAGTCCTGGGTGTTCATTGGAGGGACTAACACTGAAGCTGAAACTCCAATACTTTGGCCACCTGATGTGAAGGGCTGACTATTTTGAAAAGACTCTGATGCTGGGAAAGATTGGGGGCAGGAGGAGAAGGGGACGACAGAGGATGAGATGGTTGGATGGCATCACCAACTCAATGGACATGGGTTTGGTTGGACTCCAGGAGTTGGTGATGGACAGGGAGGCCTGGCATGCTGCGGTTCATGCGGTCTCAAAGAGTCAGACACAAGTGAGCAACTGAGCTGAACTGAATGCCTATCCTTCTAAAACTCTTTCAAAAAACTGCAGAGGAAGGAACACTTCCAAACTCATTCTATGAGGCCACCATCACCCTGATACCAAAACCAGACAAAGGCAACACAACAAAAGAAAACTTCAGGCCAATATCACTGATGAACATAGATGCAAAAATCCTCAACAAAATTTTAGCAAACAGAATTCAGCAACACATCAAAAAGCTCATACACCATGATCGAGCTGGGTTTATTCCAAGGATGCAAAGATTCTTCAATATATGCAAATCAATTAATGTGATACACCATATTAACAAACTGAAAGATAAAAACCATATGATTATCTCAATAGATGCAGAAAAAGTTTCTTACAAAATTCAGCACACACTTATAATTAAAACTCTTCAAAACATGGGCATAGAAGGAACCTACCTCAACATAGTAAGGGCCATATATGATAAGCCTACAGCAAACATTATCCTCAGTGGTGAAAAACTGAACGCATTCCCCCTAAGATCAGGAATAAGACAAGGGTGCCCACTTTCCCCACTATTATTCAACATAGTTCTGGAAGTCCTAGCTACAGCAATCAGAGAAGAAAAAGAAATAAAAGTAATCCAGGTTGGAAAAGAAGAAGTAAAGCTCTCACTGTTGGCAGATGACATGATACTGTACATAGAAAACCCTAAAGATTGTATCAGAAAATTGCTAGAGCTAATCAGTGAATTTAGCAAAGTTGCAGAATACAAAATCAATACAGAAATCACCTGCATTTCCATATACTGACAATGAAAAATCAGAAAGAGAAATTAAGGAATCAATCCCATTCACCATTGCAACAAAAAGTATTAAATATCTAGGAATAAACTTACCTAAGGAGACAAAAGAACTGTACACAGAAAATTATAAGACACTAATGAAAGAAACCAAAGATGACATAAACAGATGGAGAGATTTCATGTTCCTGGATAGGAAGAACCAACATTGTGAAAATGACTATACTACCAAATGCAATCTACAGATTCAATGTGATCCCTGTCAAATTACCAATGACATTTTTCACAGAACTAGAACACAAAATTCCACAATTCATATGGAAACACAAAAGACCCCAAACAGCCAATGCAGTCTTGAGAAAGAAGAGTGGAGTTGGACCTTCCTGACTTCAGATTATACTACAAAGCTACAGTCATCAAGACAGTATGGTACTGGCACAAAAACAGAAACATAGACAAATGGAACAAGATAGAGAGCCCAGAAATAAACCCATGGGTACCTTATACTTGACAAAGGAGGCAGAATATACAATGGGGCAAAGACAACCTCTTTAATAAATGGTGCTGGGAAAACTGGACAGCTACATGTAAAGGAATGAAATTAGAACACTTTCTAACACCATACACAAAGATAAACTCAAAATGGATTAAAGACCTAAATGTAACACCAGAAACTATAAAACTCTTAGAGGAAAATATAAGCAGAACACTCAATGACATAAATCAAAGCAAGATCTTCTATGACCCACCTCCTAGAGTAAAGGAAATAGAAACAAAAGTAAACAAGCGGGAGCTGATTAAACTTAAAAGCTTTTACACAGCAAAGAAAACTATAAGCAAGGTGAAAAGACAACCCTCAGAATGGGAGAAAATAATAGCAAACGTAACAACCAACAAAGGATTAATTTCCAAAATATACAAGCGGCTCATAAAACTCAACACCAGAAAAACAAACAATGCAATCAAAAAGTGAGAAAAAGACCTAAACAGACATTTCTCCAAAGAACACTTACAGACGGCTAACAAACACATGAAAAGACACTCAACATTGCTCATTATTAGAGAAATGCAATCAAAACTACAATGAGGTATTACCTCCCACCAGTCAGAATGGCCATCATCAAAAAGTCTACAAACAATAAATTCTGGAGAGGGTGTGGAGAAAAGGGAACACTCTTGCACTGTTGGTGGGAATGTAAACTGATAGAGCCACTATGGAATATGGTATGGAGATTCCTTGGAAAAAAACTAGGAATAAAGCCAACATATGACCCAGCAATCACATTCCTTGGCATATACCATGAGGAAACCAAAATTGAAAAAGATACATGCATCCCATTGTTCATTGCAGCACTATTTACAATAGCTGGAACATGGAAACAGCCTAGAAGTCCAACAGACGAATGGATAAAGAAGCCTGGTATGTATACACAATGGAACATTACTCAGTCATAAAAAGGAATGCCTTTGAGTCAGTTCTAATGAGGTGGATGAACCTAGAATCTATTATACAGAGTGAAGTAAGTCAGAAAGAGAAAGACAAATATCGTATTCTAACGTGCATATCGGAGAAGGCAATGGCACCCTACTCCAGTACTCTTGCCTGGAAAATCCCATGGATGGAGGAGCCTGGTAGGCTGCAGTCCAAGGGATCGCGAAGAGTCGGACACGACTAAGCGACTTCACTTTCACTTTTCACTTTCATGCATTGGAGAAGGAAATGGCAACCCACTCCACTGTTCTTGCCTGGAGAATCTCAGGGACGGGGGAGCCTGGTGGGCTGCCGTCTATGGGGTCTCACAGAGTCGGACACGACTGAAGCGACTTGGCAGCAGCGGCAGCAGCAGCAGCAATGCGCATATACGGAATCTAGGAAAATGGTACTGAAGAATTTACTTACAGGACAGCAATGGAGAAACAGACAGAGCATAGGCTTATGGACATGGGGAGAAGGGAGGAGAGGGTGAGATGTATGGAAAGAGTAACACGGAAACTTACATCGCCATATGTAGAATAGTCAATGGGAATTTGCTGTATGGCTAAGAAACTCAAACAGGGGCTCTGTATCAACCTGGAGAGGTAGGATGGGAAGGAGGATGGAAAGGAGGTTCAAAAGGGAGGGGATATAAGTATACCTATGGCTGATTCATGTTGAGTTTTGACAGAAAACAACAAAATTCAGTAAAGCAATTATCCTTTAATTTAAAAAAGAGAGAGAGAGAGAAAGAGGAAAAAACAGATTCAGACAAGAAAGGAACAACAAAGAATAAGAAATAGCCAGAGGAAGATCAAGATAGAAACACACAGAAATGGGTTGAAAGGTACAAAATCACACAAACACATATACAGAGACACAGACACACACGAAGAGAGAGTGCCATTGTGAAAGGAGGTGAAATTCAGATAGAGAAAGAGACTCAGAGACATACTGCCAGGCAGAGATGGACAGCCAGCCAGCCAGCCATATGGAGAGACAGAGGTGAGTTACAATAGATACAGGCAGAGGGATAGAGGACTCGGTCCGGGAGATAGAAAAGGCCATAGTGAGACAGAAGAGTGATGGGGAGAAGCTGTGAGAGAAGCTGGGAGGTGGAGGTGGAAGGAGCCAGAGGGAGGCAGGAGCCAGCAGCGCCCAGAGCATCAGATGCTGGGAGCTCATCCCCTCCTCCGCTGCCCACAGCCTTCTTTTCTCCACCACCTCCTGACTGGCTCACAGGAGCCTGCACTGTCAGTGGAGGGGAAATGGTCACCCTCCCAGGTCAAGCTGCCCAGATGCGCTCTGCCCTCCACCTGGAGCCCTGAGGACCAAGAGGTGTTGTGGGGACATCTGCATTGAGCTGGGCTTTCTCCTCTGTCCTCCCGTTGAACCAGCCTCCATGATGGGAGGACAGAGACCTGCCCAGCATCCGCCCCACCCCCAGACCTCAGAGCTGCTCGGTTCTCCCTGCTGGTTTCTGAGCCGCAAGGACTGGGGTGGGCACAACTGAGACCCCCAGCAAGTCTCTGCGGGCTCCCCTCGTGGGTGAGACACTGCCCCTGCCCCAGGGACACCCACATGGGAGGCAAGCAGCCCCCCTCACATGCCCCTTGCTGGCTGCATGACTGTGGTGTCACCTGCCCTTTGGAAGCCTCAATGCCCACCTCTGAAATGGGAGATGATCAGCCTACCTCACAAGTAGGTAGTGGATGCCAGTGAAGGACCTGACCCAAAACCTGGCATATAGTAGGTGCTCAGTAAACACTGGCTTCCTTTTATTGGAAAAGTCTGAAAAATACAGAGGTGAGGCATAGCCAACAAGAGTTAGAGAGTCCTGGGGAGGGAGAGGTCATTCTAGCTGGGTCAGAGGAGACATTGGTGGCATTTGAATCAGGCCTTGGCGTATTTTGGGGCTTCCCTGGGGGCTTAGATGGTAAAGAATCTGCCTGCCATGTGGGAGACCTGAGTTCAATCCCTGGGTCAGGAAGATCCCCTGGAGAAGGAAATGGCTTACCTACTCCAGTGTTCTTACCTGGGAAACCCCATGGACAAAAGAGCCTGGCAGTGTACAGTCCATGGGGTTGCAAAGAGTTGGACATGACTGAGCAACTAACATTTTGAAATATTTAAAAGTGAGAGATAGAGATGAGAGGAAGGTGAGCATACACCATCTCAGGAGGGGTGATGCTGATGGACTTCATTCTGTTGACCACCTGGATAGGTTTGGATCTATGCGGGTGCAGTAGGAGCAGAGAGCTGGAAGGTGTAAGAGAGAAGAGCTTGGAGCCCCCAGAAGCCATCAATTAAGGGGAACGGGGAAAGAGAGCAGTAATGGATGGGAGGGAAATGGCACCGCTGTCTCAAGACAGGTCACGTAGGGTGAAACTGACAGGGACTTGGGCCAATGATTCCTAAATCTGAGGATGACAAAGGGACCCCAAGAAGCTGGCTTGCATTTGTGATCGTATACAAGTGCACACTTTACTAGAGAAAAGATCCATAGTTTTTACCAGATTCTCAAAAGGATCTGTGTTAGTTTGGACAGGCCAGATTTATGCCTAGTAAAAAACAGCCCCAAAGCTCCCTGGCCAGGAGTTTATCTCTTTATCTCTTATGAGTTCCACTGTGACTCTCCCTGAGTTTTAACCCTGAGACCCAGACTGTTTTGAGTTTATACCTCTACCATCTCAACATGCTGCCTCCATGACCGCCAACAAAGAAAGAGCTGGTATCTCCCATCGGCTTCTTACTGCTGCAGTCCATAGGACACGTCACTTCCAGTCACTATTCCTCAGTGACAGCTAGTCACCTCACTGTAAGGGAAGCTGGGAAAACCTCCATGCTCCTGGGAAGCAGGGAGAGGTCAGCGTTGATGAGCACCGATTATGTCGGGGACCCCCAAGAAAGTTAGGAACCTTAGTTTCAGAACAGTGAGTCCCACACTCTCATTTATAGACCACTTGCCTCAGATAGTATTTTGAAAGCTCTAGGTAAATGCCGATCCTAGGCTATGTCTTAGAGAGTTACGTGTTAATGTCCAGGAACCTGTGTTTTTAAAAAGTTCATAGGTGAATGTACAGAACCAGTTTGGCAACCCCTGGAGTGGAAGGTTCTCTGATCACAGGGCTGGTGGGAGTTGCCTCAGAGGTCATCCAGGTTAGAATCTTTGAAAAACTCCAACTGGCTTGGTCTCCTCTCCCTACATCTTCCGGCTGCTGGAGTGAAGTTACCAAACCCTCAGTCAAAGTTGATGCCTGCTGTCACTTGGAATTCCAGGCCCAGTCCTGTGCTCCTCTGCCAACACTAAGATTGGGCCCATTTTACTGATGTGATAACTAAGCCACAGAATGTCATACTGAATCTGGGACTGCTGACCCTCATTCATGTCTGATGTAAGGAGAAGTCAACGTCTGGCCCCAAATGCCCTCGACTCCACTCCCAGTATATATGGTTCCCAGGTATTTTCCAAGGCAAGTGGGCCTTTAAGACACAAGGTGCTCAAAAGTGCTCAAACACCCACATTATGGCCAGTTGTCTCTCTGCCACCATTGTTTAATTCCTTCCGGAGAACAAGAGTGGAAAGACAGTGCTAATTTAATTTGCCAGAATGAATAAAGATAAGACAGTAACCGAGGGTGATGAAGCGCTGGGAGCAAGTAATTCACATCGCCAAAACCCGGCTCCTTCCATCACGACTGCCGTCCCCACACTCGAGCTGATTAAGCCAGGACGATGACAGTTAATTACCTTCCTCTGTCGCTGAGGAAGGCTGGCTTCCCCCAGCCAGGCCATGGGCATGAGGGGATTTATAAATGGGCAAATGAGATCAAAGGGAAGAAGGAAGGGGCAAGGGTCTGTGGACCCCTCCAGAGCCAGCAGTATGTGAGTGAGGAGGGCATTTGGAGAACGTATTCATTAGTTAGCAGTTCATCAGTCAGCCCCCAGGGCTTGGAGTCCAGTGCTCCTGGTAACTGCTTTTGCGTCCACCTGAAGGCAGGTTCATCACTGAGCCCAGCAACCAGCTAGATCCAGAACACAGGCAGCAGCATCCATTGTGTTCATGGACGGCATCACCAGTGCTTGTGGGACATTTCAGCTCCCAGGAAACAAGAAGGCTTTTCATTGGTGCACACAGGGACCTGCCCTTCAGCCAAGCAATGAATATTTTCCTGGTACATGGTGGGCGTTGGTGTGAGGGTGTGTGGGGATTCCAGGGGGCTGGTTCAGCACTTCTACATCACGTGGTGAGATGTAGAAGCACCCCTGCCCAGCTGCTAACTAGTTGTATGACCTTGCCCAAGTTTCTTCTCTAAGCCTCAGTGTCTCCATCTGAGGAATGGGGACAGTCATAGCACCTACTTTATAGAATTCTGGGGAGGGTTGAGAGATTGTGCCTGGAAAGAGCCCAGCTTGGCCCCCAGCCCACAGGAAGGGCTCCAAGATCATGAGTGACCATCAGTGTCACTACCATGAGGATCCTGTGCATCCTTCCCGGGTGAACATGGGGCATGTGCTCCATGAAAGTGAAGGGAGGGGCCCACTCCTCTGGTTCATGGATCTCATGGGCAATGGCATTTAAGGCCACAGGGAGGGACCTCTGTGTCACCTCCAAGGTGCCTTGCCACCTTCCTCTGTGGCTCAGAGAGTGAGGACTCAGTGCCCAGGCAGGAGGGAGGGAAAGCAGGTGGAAAGCCGTCTCTCAAGAGTTTGGACTCTAAGCAAAGCTGGAGACCTACTTTACTGGAACTGAAAACAATTTGCAGCAACACAAAAGGAGGCATTAAAGAGAGAGCCAGGCACCCTGCAAAGAAAGGGAGGAACTGATTGCGGGAGAGCAATTTAAATGCAACCAAAGCCTGAACACATTTTCCAGGGACCCGGCTCCCCTTCACTTAGAATAAGTGTCTGCGTGATGTAGGAGCACCCCTCCCCACAGTTGCAGAGACTCTGTGAGCTGAGTTTCAATCTCCTTTTGTGTGGAGCCTAAGATGAAGACAGCTGGTCTTGGGACCTGGGATGCAGAGACCCCGGAACCTGGGTCAGATAAGGCTGGAATTTTTCTGGGAGTTAGGGAGGAGGCAGAGTCACAGCCAAAGATGAAGGGAACTTGGAGCTGAGAAGGCAGTACCAGGCATGGGTTCAGGGGTGACCTTTTCTGTGAATGGGGAGTTTCAGGGGGCAGCAGCAGGTGAGACGGAGCTGAGTTCTGGGTTCAGAGCCAACGGCTCAGGATGAGACTGTCAACAGTGAGGTGATGGGAGGTAGAGCCAGGTATGTGAGGGGCCCAAGAGCTTAAAGAAACAGCGGCCTGGTGTTTAGACCCCCACCCCAGCCCCATCTCAAAACTGGGCTCTCTGACCCCTTGGGAGACTAAGTAGCCGTGGATTGAGGAAACCCCCCTATTGGGAGGTATCAACAAAGAAGACACAGAAGGCTACAAATAAAAGGTTTATCTGGGGTCTTAGGAGGCACAGTTCAGAGACACAGATTCAGGTAAAAACCAAAAGAATGCTCCAGAGGAAGAGAAAGAGTCAGTTCAGTTCAGTCGCTCAGTCGTGTCCGACTCTTTGTGACCTCATAAATCGCAGCACGCCAGGCCTCCCTGTCCTTCACCAACTCCTGGAGCTCACTCAGACTCACATCCATCAAGTCAGTGATGCCATCCAGCCATCTCATCCTCTGTCGTCCCCTTCTCCTCCTGCCCCTAATCCCTCCCAGCATCAGAGTCTTTTCCAGTGAGTCAACTCTTTGCATGAGGTGGCCAAAGTACTGGAGTTTCAGCTTTAGCAACATTCCTTCCAAAGAAATCCCAGGGCTGATCTCCTTCAGAATGGACTGGTTGGATCTCCTTATGGTCCAAGGGACTCTCAAGAGTCTTCTCCAACACCACAGTTCAAAAGCATCAATTCTTCGGCGCTCAGCCTTCTTCACAGTCCAACTCTCACATCCATACATGGCCACAGGAAAAACCATAGCCTTGACTAGACGGACCCTTGTTGGCAAAGTAATGTCTCTGCTTTTCAACATGCTATCTAGATTGGTCATAACTTTTCTTCCAAGGAGTAAGCGTCTTTTAATTTCATGGCTGCAATCACCATCTGCAGTGATTTTAGAGCCCCAAAAAATAAAGTCTGACACTGTTTCCTCTGTTTCCCCATCTATTTCCCATGAAGTGATGGGACCAGATGCCATGATCTTCGTTTTCTGAATGTTGAGCTTTAAGCCAACTTTTTCACTCTCCACTTTCACTTTCATCAAGAGGTTTTTTAGTTCCTCTTCACTTTCTGCCATAAGAGTGGTGTCATCTGCATATCTGAGGTTGTTGATATTTCTCCCAGCAATCTTGATTCCAACTTGTGCTTCTTCCAGCCCAGCGTTTCTCAGGATGTACTCTGCATAGAAGTTAAATAAGCAGGGTGACAATATACAGCCTTGATGTACTCCTTTTTTCTATTTGCAACCAGTCTGTTGTTCCATGTCCAGTTCTAACTGTTGCTTCCTGACCTGCATATAGGTTTCTCAAGAGGCAGGTCAGATAGTCTGATAGTCCCATCTCTTTCAAAATTTTCCACAGTTTATTGTGATCCACACAGTCAAAGGCTTTGGCATAGTCACTAAAGCAGAAATAGATGTTTTTCTGGAACTCTCTTGCTTTTCCATGATCCAATGGATGTTGGCAATTTGATCTCTGGTTCCTCTGGCCTTTGCTAAAACTAGCTTGAACATCTGGAAGTTCATGGTTCACATATTGCTGAAGCCTGGCTTAGAGAATTTTGAGCATTACTTTACTAGCGTGTGAGATGAGGGCAATTGTGCGGTAGTCTGAGCATTCTTTGGCATTGCCTTTTTTGGGATTGGAATGAAAACTCACCTTTTCCAGTCCTGTGGCCACTGCTGAGTTTTCCAAATTTGCTGGCATATTGAGTGCAGTGCTTTGACACCATCATCTTTCAGGATTTG
This sequence comes from Ovis aries, assembly GCF_016772045.2. Lineage (NCBI taxonomy): Eukaryota > Metazoa > Chordata > Mammalia > Artiodactyla > Bovidae > Ovis > Ovis aries. The sequence continues at coordinate 237,918,477 of NC_056055.1, forward strand.
AAACAGCTCAACTGGAATTCCATCACCTCCACTAGCTTTGTTCATAGTGATGCTTTCTAAGGCCCACTTGACTTCACATTCCAGGATGTCTGGCTCTAGATGAGTGATCACACCATCGTGATAATCTGGGGTGTGAAGATAAGAGTCAGGAGCTTACAAAGACAATGCCATAAAGTTAAGTTGTCTGGAAAGAATTATGATCAACCATGACACAAAAAGGAAATACTTGTCTTCAAGGGATGGGCTGCATGGAACAGTGACTGGTTCAAACTTGGGAAAGGATGTATATTGTCACTCTCCTTATTTAACTTATATGCAGAGTACATCACACGAAATGCTGGGCGGCTGAATCACAAGCTGGAATCAAGATTTCCAGGAGAAATATCAACAACCTCAGATATGCAGATGATACCACTCTAATGGCAGAAAGTGAAGAGGAACTGAAGATCCTTCTGATGAGGGTGAAAGAGGAGAGTGGGAAACCTGGCTTAAACCTCAGCATTCAAAAAATGAAAATCATAGCATCTGGCCCCATCACTTCATGGCAAATGTAAGAGGAAAAAGTGGAAGCAATGACAGATTTTATTATTTCCTTGGGCTCCAAAATCACTTCTTAAAAGATGTTTGTTCGCTGGAAGAAAATTTTTGACAAATTTAGACAGCACATTGAAAAAGCAGAGGCATCACTTTGCTGACAAAGGTCTGTCTAGTCAAAGCTATGGTTTTTCCAATAGTCATATACAGATGTGAGAGCTGGACTATAAGGAAGACTGGGCACTGAAGAATTGATGCTTTTGAACTGTGGTGTTGGAGAAGACTCTTGAGAGTCCCTCGGACTGCAAGGAGATCAAACCAGTCAATCCTAAAGGAAATCAACCCTGAATATTCATTGCAGGGACCAATGCTGAAGTTGAAGCTCCAATACTTTGGCCACCTGATATGAAGAGCCAACTCATTGTAAAGACCCTGATGCTGGGGAAGATTGAGAGCAGAAGGAGAAAGGGGTAACAGAGGATGAGATGGTTAAATAGCACCACCAACCCAAAGGACAGGAGTTTGAGCAAGCTCAGAGAGATAGTGAAGGACAGGGAAGCCTAATGTGCTGCAGTCCATGGGGTCAGACATGACTTAGCAACTGAACAACAACAAGGGCCCGATGAGTGTCTTGAGTTTCTGGAACTTTGGACAGACATTCTGGATGCCTTTGATAAGACAGTAAGTGAGCAGAAGGTCAGAGTCCATCCAAACTAGGACATCCATAAGTTTCACTCCCTCCATGGCCTTCTGGCTCTGTTTAGAGAGCTCTCTTAGCAATAGCAGCTCTGTTTTGATTTTCTTTTCACAGAGAATTGGGAATGGGAAAGTCTGTGGAAATAACCCAACCCAAAAACTTGACAGAAGGGATTCGAAGATTCAGGGATGGGGGGTGGGGGTGGGGAGTGACTGCCCAAAGTCTCTGTATCTGTTTGGATTCTTTTCAGCAAGTATTCACAGCCCTCCACCCTACTGATGCAGAGCTTGGCCGTGTGACCTATTTGGGTTCAGAGGATGTCAGTGGATGTGACAGGAGGTGATTCTGAGCCAAGCCTTTAGGGAGCATCCTATGTTTCTGCTCTGCCACTTGTGCTTGCACCATGTTTGAGGAGCAGAACACACCTTCAGGGGCCACCGATCCACAGAGGTTTGTCTCAGGGCCCAGCAGGAAGCACAGGTGCGACACAGGACTGGAGATAAACAACACAGGAGCCAATATCCAATTCATGCATCACTCAGTTCACTGCACACAATTAGCACACGACATGGGTTAGTCAAAGTAGGGGAAAAAAGGAATAAAAAATCTCTCCTGGGAGAAGTCTGGGATGGAGACGTCTCAGCATGAGCAGCGCTCCACGGTCCAGCAAGGATCTCGAGACTAACGTGGGTGTGGGGAGACTCCTTCAGCTCCAACAGGGCCTCTGGCAGCACCTCTCAGGAGCACGGAGTCAGATCCTCCAGGGAAGAGTCGGAGGAAGTCACTCAGCTTTGTTCAGTTCTTCAGTCGCTCAGTCATATCCAACTCTTTGCAACCTCATGGACAGCAGCACGCCAGGCTTCCCTATCCTTCACCATCTCCCAGAGCTTGCTCAAACTCATGTCCAATTGAGTCAGTGATGCCATCCAACCATTTGGTTCTCTGTTGTCCCTTTCTCCTCCTGCCCTCCGTCTTTCCCAGCATCAGGGTCTTTTCCAATGTGTCGGCTCTTTGCATCAGGTTGGCCAAAGTATTGGTGCTTCAGCTTCACCATCAGTCCTTTCAAGGAATATTCAGGGCTGATTTCCTTTGGGATTTCCTGGTTTGATCTCCTTGCTGCCCAAGGGACTCTCAAGAGTCTTCTCCAACACCACTATTCAAAAGCATCAATTCTTCAGCACTCAGCCTTCTTTATGGTTCAACTCTCATATCCATACATGACTACTGGAAAAATGATAGCTTTGACTATATGGACCTTTGTCTGCAAAGTGATATCTCTGATTTTAATACTCTGTCTAGGCTTGTAATAGCTTTTCTTTCAAGGAGCAAGCATCGTGCTATCTTTTTAAGGAATAATGGTTATCCCCTGGAAGATGTCTTGATTCTATCAGCTTCTCCTGTTCAAGTGATGTATATGATTCATCAAACTTCTTATCTAAAGCAACACTCTTAATTTATCACCCGAAGACACAGTCCCATAGAGAGCATGTCAAACAAGCACATTGGCCACGCTGACTCCATTTGAACTACTGGTTGTTGTTCAACCACCCAGTCATGTCTGACTGTCTGAAACTCCATGGACTGCAGCATGCCAGCCCTCCCTGTCCCTCCCCATCTCCCAGAGTTTGCCCAACTTCATGTCCATGAACTACTGTGAACTACTTAACATAGGTTAAGTCCCATAAGTATCACACAAGATGAGTAGGAGATGATCAAACAGTAGGGGATGAGAAGCACATGGAGCAAAGTAAAACCCAGCCCAAGGTCTGGAGCCAAGGGCCTCCACCTCAGAACCCAGCACCAGCTGCCCAGCCAGGGCACAGACCCTCGAACAAGAGAAGCCAGTGCCCACAGCTGTAGGTGCTGCAGGTGCCCCAGCACCATGATGCAATGGCTGTGTGACATTGTGATTTATGAGAAACAGCTGTTTGATCTTTGTTCCCATCCTTGGCACAGAGTTCCTGATTCCTTTGGAATTTCATAAGTGATGAGAGTGATAAGGCTATTTTTGTTTGATTCAGCTGGGCCGGGTCTTACTTGCAGCCCATGAACTCTTAGGTGCAGCATGTGGGTCCTAGTTCCATGACCAGGGATGGAACCCAGGCCTCTGCTTTGGGAGCACACAGTCTTAGGGACTGAACCACCAGGAACGGTCCAAGGGTCTCTTTTATTATGTTAATGAGGCAATTTTGGACCCCACCCAAGGATGAGGTCTGGTTGCCAAGAGAACTAACCATGTGATTAGAGGATTAGAGTCCCATCTTACTTCCCTGGAGGGAAAAAGGGCTGAAAATTGGATCAATCATCAGTGATCAATGATTTAATCAGCCATTATATAATGTGCTGGTTGTACTTGTATGCTCAGCTGCATCTGACTCTCTGCGACACCATGGGCTGTAGCCCGCCAGGCTTCTGTGTCCACGGGATTTTCCAGGCAAGAATACTAGAGTGGGTTGCCATTTCATTCTCCAGGGGATCTTCCTGACCCAGGGATCGAATCTGCGTCTCCCTGTGTCTCCTGCATTGCAGGCAGATTCTTTACCCACAAAGAAACCCCAAAGGGCAAGGTTCAGAGAGTTTCCAGGTTGATGAATACATAGAGGTGCCAGAAGGTTGGTGCATCTGGAAAGGGCCTGGAATCTCCACGTCCCTTCTCACATAGCCTGCTATCTGCATCTCTTTCTCTGGCTGTTCCTGAGCTGTATGCTTTCATAACAAACCAGTGAGGAGTGGGATGGTGGCGGAGGAGGTGGGGGAGGGGGATAGGATGGAGGCTAAAGAGGGAGAGGCTACATATACAGTTATGACTCATTCGAGTTGTTGTAAGGCAGAAACCAACACAACACACAGTGTAAAGCAACTATCCAATTTAAAAATAAATTAAAAAATAAAATAAGCCAGTAATCTAGTGAGTAAACTGGTTTCTGAGTTCTATGAAGGGCTTTAGCAAATCAAGCAAACCCAAGGAGGGATCTGTGGGAACCTCTGATTTATAGCCAGTAGGTCAGAACCACAGGGGACAACCTGGACTTTCCAGGTTCATGGAAGCAGGCATGGGGTAGTTGGCTAAGAATGGGAACTCTGCCTTGTGGGGCTGAGACTTCACCCTGTAGGATCTGAGATTATCTCTAGGTAGATAATGTCAAGATTGAGATGAATTATGGGCCAAGCTGGTGTTGGAAGATTGCTTGATTTGGGGGGGAAACACACACATGTAGAACTGGGAGCAGAAGTACTGGCTGGCAGACAGTCACACAGCAAGTCAGGGGCTGAGCTGAGCCAACCCAGGCAGCCCCAGAGGGTAAAGCATACTTCCTCCTCCACCTCTGTCCCCACAGAGTGTCACACCTCTGACAACATGCTAGCCGAGGTCTCCTCGCAAGAGGCCGTGTTTGGACGCTCCCACTGGGTGCGCCCTCTCTGGGAAGCCCCCCATTAAAGGCTCAGGCTGCCTGGAAGGGATGTGCCGGCCTCTCTGTCTCTCCTGTCAGCCACGTGGGTCCCTCTCAGTCCAAGCAGCGACACTGCGGGGGCCTGGCAGGGTCAGCAGGTGGCCCTGATGCAGAGCAAGCAGGGAGGAGGGCTGGGTAACGGCACAGGAGCCAGTGCCGTGGGCCGGGGGGGTCACAAGAGGCAGGAGGCGCCGGGCGCCAGGTGGGCGCTGCACCTAGGGGACCACTTTCCCACAGGAGTGAGCTCTGTAGGCAGGGGCTGCACCCTGCTCCACACACCCTTCTCTGTGACCCTGGGCGAGTAACCTCAATGCTTGGGGCAGGGAAATGGGAATAAAAACACCCCCCAGGACTGCAGGGCAGAGTAATAAATCTTGAAATAAGCAACAGGCCCAACCCAGAGCCTGGCAGGTGGATGGTGTCTGACAGAGGGGGCTCCCTCCCGCCCACTGCCGGCCAGGACGCCCCAGCCGGGGTCGCGGCTCCACCATCACGCTTCTGGGATTTGCATCCTGCTCCCCTGGCTCCTGGCTGTGAGACCCTGGGCAAACCCCTCTCCCTCCCTGAGCCTCAGTTTCCTCATCTGCAAGATGGAGATAATAATCCCACCTCCCTGCAGATCAAGGTGAGGACTCAGTGAGGTGATCATTGTTACGTGCCAGCTCACAGCCTGCATGGAAGAAACCGCCATTAGAGGCAGCTGCTGTCCCCCAGAGCAGGGGCTCTGGGAGGCCTCTTAGAGAGTGAAACCCTGGACCACAGGAGGGCTGTTGTTCCCAGAGTTATCATTCACTCTCAGCATCCCTTCTAAAATCCCCCGTGGGATCCACGGCTGTCTGTCTCCTGTCCCTAACACCACCTCTCTCCCTCTCCGTCTAGCTTTGACAGAGCAGGCCTGGCTCTATGTGGAAAAGGATTCTATGTTCATGTGAAAATTTCACAGAGAACAGTAATATCTTCTACCTGAAGATGACAAGAGCAAAAATATACCAGCATCCTTGCATTTTGCCTTTATGAACAAGCAAGCTGCCCCCATGTGTGAGGGACTCAGTAGAAACTATTCAGGAACACATGACTCTTCCTTTTAAGCCACATTATGTTAAAAGCAGTTTCCCCTCCACTACATGTTACCTTCTCTCTCTCTCTCTCTTTTTTTTTTTTTTTTTTTTTGGCTGTGCTATATCTTAGTTGCAGACATGCATGCGGGCTCTCAGTTGGGGCATGCAGAATCTACTTCCCTGAATAGGAATCAAACCTGGGCCCCCTGCACTGGGAGCACAGAGTCTTAACCACTGGACCACCAGGGGAGTCCCTTTCTTTTCTTTTTAATGAGAGAAACCCTTGTTCATAATTATGGACTTAATTATTGTTGTTTAGTCAGTAAGTCCTATCCAACTCTTTGTGACCCCATGGACTATGGGGCCCACCAGGCTTCTCTGTCCATGCTCTTCCCAGGCAAGAGCAGGAGAGTGGGCTGCCATTTCCTTCTCCAGGGGATCTTCCTGACCAGGAATTGAACCCACATCTGCTGCATTGCAGGCAGACTCTTTACCACTGAGCCACCAGAGGGCCTGAGTGGACTTAATTAAGGTCTGCCCCAAAATCCTACATTGATGCCCTAACTCCCAGTGTGATCAGCATGATCGTATTGGGAGATGCAGCCTTTGGGAGATGATATGGATCAGATAAGGTGTGAAGGGGGGCCCCCAGGATGGGATTAGTGCCCCTATAAGAAGACACCTCAGATTGCTTGCTCACACACTCTCTCTCCCACCTTATGTGAGGATGGCAAGAAGACAGGTCTCTACAAGTCCCCTCACCAGGAACCAACCCTGCTAGCACCTTGATCTGAGACCTCCAGCCTCCAGATCTGTGAGAAATAAATGTCTGGTGTTTAAGCACCCATTTGTTATAGCAGCTGAGCTAAGACGTTCATTCTTGTGAATGATCTGTTAAGGGAGATGAATCTAGGAAATTCATGTACTGATGGAAAGCTATGGCTCTTTAAAAAAGCATTCATTTGTGGTGTAAAATACAGCTGAGTGAGAGTGTACAAACCCAGGCAAGGTCGATGGGCCATCACGGCACAGGCTGAATAGCTTTGCTGTAGAGCTGTCTGTAATTACCTGCTCCTAACTGGTGCTCAGGGCTTCTGTTTCTATTCATTCCGTGCAGGGAAACTAGAGGTCTGGTGGCATCTGTCACTCCTTCAAGGCCCCAGCTGCGCTCTGTCACCTGCACCCTCTCTGCTGAGCTCAGATCCTTTCTCTGGTTGACTCCAGCCTTGGGGCTCAGGCCCAGGTGGCCCTATCTCTGGATCTTTATCCATGGCCTTGGCATGGGGCCTGTGGTCTTGCTCTCCCTAAGGACTTGGTGCAGCATCTTGGGTCTCTCCCTCTTCAGAACTGAGCAAATGTCCTGGCACATGAAACAGAGCTCGACTTCACACCATCCCCCCACCTGGAGCAAGATAGACCCCTACCCTAGACCCCAGACATGAAAGGACCCTGCTTTGTCCCTCCTCTGGCCCTGCCTCTCCTCATAGGATGACAAACATGTATAGCCAAAGAAATATGCCCATTGGAGACTAACCCCTAATTTAGACAATGGTTTGAATTCTTGGGACCTAGAATTCTCTGCCCAAGTAGCCTGAAGCACTTCCTGACCCAGGTGGGCCTCTGTCCTGGGTCTGTCCTCCTGAGGGTGAATACACTGGGAACATACCCCAGGCCTGAGGGGTACTGAGGGGTACTGAGGGGTACTGAGGGATACTGAGGGGTACTGAGGGGTACTGAGGGGTTTGTGGGAGTCATGGAAGGAGTTCGAACATGTGCCCTGGGGCCTCTACACCCTCAGGGTGTGGGAGGCCCAGGAGGGGCCAGGAAGGGTTCCTCCTGCACCTCCACATCTGGGCTGGAACCCCGAGGGGCCCAAGAACTTTCAGATCAAACCTGGCCTCCTGATTTATTATACAGTTCACTCAGTCAAGATAAAAAATAGAATATATATTATTTCCAGTTCACTGGTGTGATTCGTCATTTTAAATATTTAGGAACGAGGGCCTCCACCAGGCATGGTCTCTGCCCGTCAAATGGCAGGGGCAGCCAGCAGCGCCTGTAGCACACAGACAGCTGGGCCCTGGGGTCAGTGGGGGAGAAGCGGGTCTCCGGCAGGTTATGCTGACCGCCTCGTCTCTGAGTGGAGGAGCCTGATCTGGTCGAGAGGCAGGTGGAATCCTCACGGGGTCATAGGCTCTCCCTCTGCGGGCCTGGCGCAGAGCTCAGCCATCCATGGGGGTCCTTTCATCACACTGGGTGAGGAGTCCTGCTCTGCTTCAGGGAGCCTTCAATGCTATTCCGCAGAAAAGCAGGGCCCTGTAGGAAAAGAGGCTGGAGACGGTGGCAGAGGCCCCGTAGCTGGGCTTATGGCTCCATCCTCCCACTCCGCCTCATTTATTCCTCCCAACCAGCCCGCGAGAGGGTACCATCATCTTCCCACTTGCAAGCTAAAGCACCTGCCCTAGTCACACTGTCAGTACAGAAGCCCCCATCCTCCACTGTCAGACCAGGGCCCCTACAGGGACCAGCTGAGTGTCAAGAGCAAGTCAAGAGCAGGGTCAGAGGCTGATATGGGCAGGAGCTCGGTGCAGTGAGCAGATCCCAGTCACTCCTGTTGCACTCCCTGAACCTTTGGTACCCGGCACAGATATGGCAGAGGGCGCATCCCCTGAGACGAGAGGCTGGTGAGGGGCTGAGAGCTGCGGGGCCCAGGTGAGGAGGCTCCTCCAGACCCCTCCAGCCTGGTCTCTCCTGTTTCCCCAGCCTCGTTCCATCACTGACCTCGCTACTCTGCTTCCTCTGCCCTCCAGCATCGAGGGCCTTGTCTCAGTCTCCCAGGATGCACCAGGCTCCCACCCACCACAGGGTCTTTCCATGTGCCCTTCCCTGCCGAGATCACCCTCCTGGTCCGCATAGCTCTTCTTCCTCTTCCCTAAGCAGGTCAAGTCATATTATCGTTCTTTTTTCAGAGCATCAGAGCCCTCTCCCAAGTGGCACTCACCCCAGGTGCAATGAATTAAAGATACGGGCAGTGAGTCATCCAGCACATCCCTCCTCCAGGGTCCCCAGGTCCGCCTCTCCAGCATCAGAGTTCCTGCGCTAGAAATATGGAACGGATGAACAAATGGGGAGGATAAGATCTGAGTGAGCGACTGCAGCCTGGAACCTCCCGCAGCCCCGTATCATCAAGCTTCTCCAATCCCTAGTCGGAGCCCTTATCATTCTGCTTCATAGATGGTCCTGTGACTGCATTGGCCTCCCCATCCAGACCAGAGACTCAGAAGGGGGGAATTCCCTCCAGGGCCCTAGGGCTCACCCCAGTGCAAGACTAGGGTGGACTAGGGAGGGTGGGTACAGTGAGTGTGCGATGAATGAAAGGAGGGACTTTCAAGAGGAGGGAGGCCCCTGGCTCTACTCAGAGGCAAAAGCTCTGATCCTCAGTGTTGTGTGGTAGCCTGGGTGGATGGGAGCTGAGTTTGGGGGAGAATGGATACATGCATCTGTGTGGCTGAGTCCCTTTGCTGTTCACCTGAAACCATCACCACATTGTTAATCAGCTCTACCTCAATACAAAATAAAAAGTTGGTTTTTTAAATTTAAAAAAAAAAAAAAAGCTCTGGTTCTTTGCTCTGCAGGCTGAGCTATGGTGTAAACTCTCCCCAACACACACACACACGCATGCACACAGGCACACACACATATGTCTATGGCACAAATTTGGCTGCAACCCCCAGAGGTCCTGGGGGAAGACACAGGAAACAAGATGGCACCCGGGAGCGGAGGGGATGGGAGAAGGGCTGTCAGGATAAGAGCATCAGTGAACTGGGGCCTCCTCTCTCCTCTGAGAAGAAGCAGGTGGTGGCATGCCTGAGATTGCTGTCTAGTGGTCTGGCTTCCATCACAGCTGTGGAGTTGGCAGTAACTGAGAGGCACTGGTGGAGTGACGGCTTCTAACTCATTCCCACCCCCTTGAGGCTGACATCTTAAAATTCATGGAATCACAGCACCTCAGGGCTGCGAGGACTCTCCTAGGCACTTACTAATAACCTGCCATGGCAGGAACTGGATTTATTATCATGTGCATATTTGCAATCGTTTACACACACACACGCACACACTCACTCATGAGAATTTTATCTTTACCCACTCAGCTTCTCCCCTTCCCTTGCCCTCTAAATGAGAATGTTATCTTTGCAAGATGGTTTCTGATGTATGTGTGCACCCACTTACAACACAGAGAAGTGAGGGGGAAAACAAAGAAGAAATCAAGACTGAGGTGCAACGGGGAAGGGGGAAGAGGGGAGAGAGCAGCTCAGCAAGCTGCGGGCTGGAGAGATCTGAAAGGTTCGGCTTCAGTGAGGCTCTGCAGTTCCCCCGGGATGAGGAAGGGGACCTGGAGAAAGTGTTGTGGAACGTACAAATTGCATCCCCTTTAGATTCCATCATGAAATGGAAGTAATAAGAAGTGAATAAAGTGAAAGCCATTCAGTCATGTCCGACTCTTCATGCCCCCATGGACTGTAGCCTGCCAGACTCCTCTGGCCATGGAATTCTTCAGGCCAGAATACTGGAGTGGGTAGCCTATCCCTTCTCCAGCGAATCTTCCCAACCCAGGAACCGAACTGGGATCTCCTGCATCGCAGGCAGATTCTTTACCAGCTGAGCTATCAGGAAAGCCCAGAAGTAATATAGGAATTCCTTTTTATTTTTTTTATTAATTTACTTTAAAGTGAAAGTGAAGCCACTCAGTCATGTCTGACTCTTTGCGACCCTGTGGACTGTAGCTTACCAAGCTCCTCCATCCATAGGATTCTCCAGGCAAGAATACTGGAGTGGGTTGCCGTTTCCTTCTCCAGGGGATCTTCCCGACCCAGGGATCGAACCCAGGTTTCCCGCGTTGGAGGCAGACGCTTTAACCTCTGAGCCACCAGGGAAGCTCAGAATTTATTTTAATTAGAGGCTAATTACTTTATAACATTGTGGTGGTTTCTGTCATACACTGACATGAATCAGCCATGGGTGTACATGTGTCCCCTCATCCTGAACCACCCCCCACCTCCCTCCCCACCCCATCCCTCTGGGTTGTCCCAGAGTACCAGCTTTGGGGGCCCTGCTTCATGCATCAAATTTGCACTGGTCATCTGTCTTACACATGGTAATATCCATGTTTCATTGCTATTCTCTCATATCGTCCCATCCTTGCCTTCTCCCACATAGTCCAAAACTCTGTTCTTTACATCTGTGTCTCTTGCTGTCTTGCATATAGGGCCGTTGTTACCATCTTTCTAAATTCCGTATATATGCGTGAATATACCGTATTGCTGTTTTTCTTTCTATCCTACTTCACTCTGCATGATTGTTGATTGAGGCCTCAGAGGCGGTGCCACAGAAGACGCAGACCAAGTGCTCTTCTGCCCCTTCCCAGACCCTGCAGATCGCCGCACCAGCACGTGCCCTCCCTCCGGCGGCCCTCAGGAGACTGTGCTGGGCCGCAGCAGACGGCAAGAACGTCCGAAAGTGAGTGTGGGAGATTCTGCCGTGGGAGACCTTCCATGGTCCACAGACGTGTCACGCGACTTGGACAGATCTACCAGTCCCGGCCAGACAGTTCTGCACCGCTCCAGGCCCAGCGATGGGTGGTGATGCTGGACGTGAGCTTCCACTACATGATCTGAGTTTATCTGCTGCAGGGCTGGGACATCGTCACCGACGCCTTGGGAGTCTATCATCTAAATCTCTTCCTAGCTTTCCTTTCTCCAAAAGTGGATCCCTCCTTAATGGAAGATTCAGACCATGGCCCCCACATTACCAACCAAATAGAACGAGGGGTTCCAGCCCTTCATCCGGAGGCTCCCAGAGTTGAAGTTTTAGCACGCAGAGACCAAGGGCACCCTCGTGGCTGCGGTCTGCACCTTCTTTGAGGTGTTCTGGCCCATCCTGCTGATGTACTTCATCAGGGAGTTATTTTCTTTCTAAAAAAAAAAGAGCTTCAATTATTTGTAACTGAAATACCAGATTCTTGAAGAAACTGGCATTTAAACCGAATCTCATTGATTTACTTTCCAATGCCTGTCAGGCGTGCAGACGCTGTAATAGAATGCGGGCTGGGGGACAGCCAAGCGGGCTGGGGAGGTCGAGCAGCTGGCAGCCAGGGCCAGACCCATGGAGAGAACCAGGATGACTGGCTGATGCCTCTGAGGATGTCTGCCAAGGCCGGACAGCCATGTGGAGGATGCCCACCGTCCTGGGTGGGTAGACGCTCCAGTAACTGCAAGTTCCAATGCCAGTTTCCCAATTTCGTCTCAGGAGAGATGTGTCGAGTTGGCCTCTACCATAATGACTCAAAACTTTGTTCTTAACCACCATGATGGCTTTGGAGGTCAGTTATACATTATGTATTATAATTTGGATTTATAAATATATTTAAATATGTTATTATATTATATATTATAAATAATTATATTTGTATATTATAACCTATTAATATTATAAATAGGTGGCGCCAGTGGTAAAAAACCTGCCTGCCAATTCAACTGACCTAAGAGACTTCAGTTTGATCCCTGGGTGGGGAAGAATCCCTGGAGGAAGGCATGGCAACCCACTGCAGTATCCTTGCCTATTGGCAGGGCAGAGGAACCTGGTGGGCTACAGTCCATAGGGTCAACATGACTGAATCAACTTAACATGCTGCTGCTGCTGCTAAGTCGCTTCAGTCGTGTCCGACTCTGTGAGACCCCATAGACAGCAGCCCACCAGGCGTCCCCGTCCCTGGCATTCTCCAGGCAAGAGTACTGGAGTGGGTTGCCATTGCCTTCTCTGTAACATGCATGCACACAGTATTTATAATATAAATATTTGGAATTGTAAATATATATTTTAATTGTTTGTGATTATTTTGACACAGAAGGAAATGGCAACCCACTCCAGTGTTCTTGCCTGGAGAATCCCAGGGACGGGGGAGCCTAGTGGGCTGCCGTCTATGGGGTCGTACAGAGTCAGACACGACTGAAGCGACTTAGCAGCAGCATTTGATATGTGAAAAGTTGTTTTAATTTAAATGTGTTCTCAAGCAGCAGCCCCGTTTTCAGAAAAGCCTGGCAGGAGTGGCCAGTTCTGTGGGTTTTAATGCATGCACAGCTTCTCTTTCCACAGGGAAGCAACTCTGACCCGCACATCAACTTTTTTAATGTAATAGAAAACCTATACTTGTTAACATTTTACCAAGTGACTTTTAAATTCCAACTTTATTAAAGACATTGTCCCTGCAAAAGAAAAACTGTTGATCACTGGACTGTTTCTTTGGATACAACACTGAGTTGAGACTGGGCCCCACGGAACCCCAGTTATAATCAGCTCATGGCCTCATGAAGGATGCAGACATTTTTCAGGGGCAGAGGTGAGATTGTGGGGATCATCCCAAGGGCCCAGGACCTGCTGAGGCAGGAGAGACACTGCATTAATAAGCTCTGAACCAAGAAGAGACTTTACCTGTAGAAGTTCATTTTAAAGTCAGAGGTTTGTGGGACAAAAGTGAGGAATAAAAGACTATCTTAAAGAGGGTGATCAAGCTAGCATTTGTTGGGTGCATCACTGAGAGTCAGGTGACAGTCTGGCCAGTGGATGTCACCTCCCCCATCCCACAGAGGCGGAAACAGCCTCAGAGAGGGGAATAGACTCGCTGAAGGTCACACGACCTGGCAGTAAGGAGCTGGGTGCAAACGCCGCCTGCCTGGCTCCCCCTTAAGCTCTTTCCACTCAACCCTGGGGCAGAGGAGGGGGAGGCAAGGTGTAGCTTTGGAGGATCTGAGCAGGAGCTGGAGGAGGGGCAGAAGTCACGTGTGAGCCGGAGTTTGAAGAAGGCGAAGAATTCTGACCAACAGGGGCTAGGACATGGGTCATAGATGAGGGAGCGGCATTCCAGGCGGAAGAGGCTACATGAGGGTCAGCTCGGAAGTGGAGAAGCCCAGGGTATTCGGGGGTGGGGGAGGGGAGTGGAGTTTGGTAGGATCAGCAAAGGAAGAGGTGACAGGAAGGGTAGGGCAGGTGGGCCTTGACCAGGAAGTCCCCCCAAGGTCAAGCTTTGCCCAAATCTTCCAGCCCCCTGGAGTGAAATGGGTGAACTCAGCTTGAGTATGAAAGCTTGGGCCTGTTTTATCAGCCCTTCAGACTGCAGTTCTTTCCCTGCTCTTATCAGTAGCCAACTGCCAGCCCTCCCTCGGGGCCCTGACCTCTCCCACAGGCCCAGCTCTGCACACCCAGGTTCAGCCGGCCCGGCGGACTGCATCAGCCTGCCCTGGAGCCCGTCACCCGGCCTCCTCGGGCTCTGCATCATGGACAGCTCTGAGCCAAGTCATGGCCGAAGTCAGTGATGAGAGTGGCTATTGGAGGTGCTCACCCCTCCGGCCTATTGTCCAGATTAAAGCCGCGTTTTCCAGAAGCACTGGCAGAATGAGACCCTCCCCTGCCTACGGGACCAATGGCTTCCCGTCCCAGCGTCCGTGGCCATTAAAGCCACCCATGCTCTCCCACCTCCCATTGCCACTGCCACCCTGTGATTCCCACTGTGGGAGGAAATTAGTTTTCAGGCTGTGCAGCTGCTGATTTACGGCTCACTCCTGAGCCACCCACCAGCCGTTAAGCAGAGGCCAGGATTACACACAGTTTCCACCTGACCACTCCCCCAGGCTTCCCATCATCTCCTCTCCCCCAGACACAACCCCAGTGTCCCTGTGTTTCTCTGTGGTCCATGCTGTCTCCTGGGAGTCAGGCCTCCTGCTTTCCTTCAGCACATCTGCTGGTCTCTCTCCGGAAGCCCAGCCCAGGGCACTCCATCTCTGCCTGCAAGTCAAGGAGCGCTTCACCGTCAGCTCAGGGGCCACACTCAGCATCTCTCGGTGGGAGATCTATTCTGGCTGGTTGGCAGCCACCACCTGCCAGACCCCTGGGTCTCTACCATGCGCGTAGGGGAGTCACGGGGGAGTCCTGGGGAAGGCATTACTGTTGTCAGAGAACCCTTGTGAAATGCAGAATCGCCATGAAAGGAAGCACATCACGCGCTCAGCGTTCTCCAGCTTCCCTCCCACCCACCTGGGTGCTGAGTCCTGGAGTCAGGCCTCGTCACCAGGATCGGGTGCTAGGCTCTGGATTCGGCCGGGCCTGACTTCAAGTCCTGTCTCCGCCTCTCGAGCCCTCGGGGGGCCTTTGATCGCTCTGGACCTCAGCCTCCTGTCTGTTCTTGGGGCAAAAGATCTGAAGGAAAAGACGTGGTGACACCGGCCGCTTTGGAGGACAGAGGAGAGGATTCAGTGAGATGAGGCTCAGAACCACGGGCCCTGGGCCTGCGTGTAGGAGGAGCTCAGCTGTTGGCTGCCGTCACTGTCCCAGGGGCAGCTGCGTGGCGTGGTGACAGGCTGGGGGTGATCGTGGGCTCCACCCCTCCCTGGTGTGTGGCCAGGCAAGCTACTCAGTGGTGCTGGGCACCAGTCTCTGCATCTGTTGCATGGGGAGGAGGATGGTGCGCCTGGCAGAGTCGCTGCGAGTATTCAGTGAGTTCTCACGGGTAAAGCACTTGCTCACGGCACCTCCATCTGAGCCCTCCACACCGTATTCACAGTGGCTCTTTCTGGGCCGGTCAGCCTCACCCAACCCCAAGCCCCCCGAAGGCAGGGCCGGTGTCCCCATTCAGGTGGCCAGCTCATCCTGTTTTACCTGGGACTGTCCCAGCTTCAGCACTGAAAGTCTTATGTCCCAGGAAGACCCTCAGGACCCAGAAAACCAGAAGAGTTGGTCACCCTCTTCTCCATTTGTGCATTCCTCCACAGCCCCAGCTTTGTCCAGCTGATTCCCCAGCTTTGTCCAGCTGATGCCCCAGCTTTGTCCAGCTGATTCCAGCTCACATGTCACTGCTTCAGAGGCTGGGCCTGACCTGAGACGTATGTCCCCCTCCTTCCTCATCCCTGTGTTGCTCCTCACATTAATGTCTCCATCTATTCCCCATCCTCCTCCTCGTTTCAGGAAGGGAAGCTCTCTCCCCCTCCTTCACAGGATTGCCAGGACCCACTTAAGATCTGGTGTGTAACTGGTGGTGCTCAATACATAAATCAATGTCATTTATTTATTAAGCACCTAATATATGCCAGGCCCTGTCTAGGCACTGGGGACACAGCGCTGAGCAGGACAGATTTAACATCTTGGGGAGGGAACATGGGCAGTGGGCAGAGCAAGATGGGCAGTCCAGCCCGGTGGTGTCAGGGGCCTTCCTGGAGGAAGCGGTGTCTCAAGCGGGGTTGTGAGGATGAGCAGGGTTACACAAGTTACAGGAGGGGAAGAGGGTCCCAGCAGGCCCACCAGCGGAACAAAGGCTGAGAGGACAGAGGAGGTAAAAGGGTCCAGCAGAGACAGGGTCCATGAAAATTCCAGAAATAGAGTTGCCCACTGGCTGTGTGCTGGAGAAGGAAATGGCAACCCACTCCAGTATTCTTGCCTGGAGAATCCCATGGACAAAGGAGGCTGGTGGGCTACAGTCCATGGGGTCGCAAAGAGCTGGACACGACTGAGTGACTACCACACACACTGGCTGTATGCAGCTGCAGTCATTTTATGCAGAAAAGAGCCAAGCCTGGAGAGGTTAATGGGCCCACCCAGGTCACCCGGGAGTCAGCGATGGAGCACTTGCCTAGGAGTCCACCTCCCCAGAACCCTGGCCAGGCCTCCTCCACCTCGGGTCTTTCTCTGCACCCCAGGCCACCCCAGCCTCTGTCACGCTGATCTTTTTCCTCTTCTCTAGCAACTCCTCTTTCACCTTCCACCTTGGCGGCTAAGGCAATTTCTCAATGTCCAGCCAAAGGGGTAATACTTATCGGATTTGATTTAAGTAATAAAACATTTGCTGGCCCAGCCATTCGGTTGGGAGAGCTGAGAACAGCAGGACCTGGCCACAGACACAGGCATCAATCTTGCTGTTTTCCCAACATGAGGCCTCAGAGGTGCTGACTGGGGGCTTTGGGGCCAGCGGCTCTGGGGGTGGATCCTCTGTTCCCAGGCTGTGTGAGTCTGGGTACATCTCTTCACCTCTGGGAGCCTCAGCTCGCTCCTGTGGAAAGTGGGGCACCACCATGTACCCTGCAGGGGTTGTCATAAGAACTGGAGATGCTGGGATGCTAGCTGTCTTGGTCCTGCCCCCCTTCACTAACTACCTCCTGCATCAACCAGCACATCTCAGGGTGGTTCTGTGTAGAAAGAAACAGGTCAGCACACCTGTCCAAGTCCTCCAGGCCCCAGGATAGACCCTACCCATCCTCTGAGCCTCTGTGTGCAGTGGGGAGGATGGCTCACTGAGCAGAGACTCAAGTTCAAGATCGCCCCTGCCCTGCCCCCTGGACCTGAGCCCCCCTCAGCTCAGACCCCCAGGTCTCACCCTTCCCACAGTACAAGGGGGTGGTTGCCCCAACGTCCGGGGCTTGCTGGGGACGCAGACGCATAAAGGATGACCTCGCCCCCAGTGTGGCGCTCCTCTGTGTTCCGTGATCGTCATCAGCCTTCTTGGCTTCTACCCCATCGTCTCCTCTGCAGGTTCTCTTGGGGCTGAAGCTCTTCCTCCGGGAGCAGGAGGTCCCTGTTCTCATGATCCTCCCCTGTCCAGACTCTGAGTCTCCCTCAACAGAGCTTAGTACCCTTTTCCAGCCTGGAGGTATATCATTTCCTATTTGTTATTCAATCTAGACCAGCACTGCCTTAGAGATCATCCGGTCCAATTCCACCATTGTCAGATGGGGAAACAGAGTCCCAAGAAGTCATTCAGGGACTCAGAGCTGAGATTAGAGCCGGGGAAGCCCAGTGCCAAGTCCAGGACTGTCCACCTCTCCAGGCCGCCCCCTTCTGACGCAACCTCCTCTGAGACCTTCCCCTGGGGGACTCCACGAGCATCCTTCCCAGGTCAGGAGAGGACGGGTCCACTGTGCCAACTCACAGTTTCTCCATCTATGAATCAGTTACAATCATCCCTGCCTCTCCAAGGAGCTGGGAGGAGAACCCTGCTCAGAACTGTCCCCATCAAGAAACACTGCCTGGATGGACATAGAAAATTCAGGAATAGTTTGAAGGGTCAGGCACGGTGTCTTCAAAGGAGCTAATGAATAAACCATGAGTCATTCAGAGGTATCTGAAGCTCATCCACCTTCACTAGACTAGTCCTCCTCTCCCATGCTCTCCTGCCTTCCAGCAGAGGTGGGAGGTGAGAAATAAATAAACAGCAGCTTCCCCCGCACCACCACCCAACACACACACACATCTGCCTCTGTGCAGACATCACCCATCAGGCTAGCAGGGCCAGAAGAGAGAACCCAAGTCAGCCTCCCTTCTAGGATCAACACAGGTCAGATATGCCACGCATCATCTTATTTATCCCACAAGAAGTGATTTAAACACTATAATTAGCCTCAATCGACAGAACTGTAAGAGAGTTGGACAGTGGCACAGAAGAGAAACAACCGGCTCTGAGTCAAACTGGCAAGAGTTTGAATTCCAGCTCTTGCACTTGACCACTGTGAGGCCTTAAGCAAGTTATTCAGCTTCTCAAAGCCCAAGTTTCCCCATCTCTAAAAAGGTGAGTAACCACCTCCCTGGGCTCTTTTGAGGATCTCATGAACAAGCAGGTCTGGGTCTAGTAATCATTCAGCACACAGTGGCCTTGGCTATTCATATTATCGTTGTTGTCAAAGCATTACTCCTGTGTTATTTCTTTCCCCCGTGCCACCCTGGCTGCCGCTGCTGGGAGAATTTGGAGCTGAAACCAACCAGAAAAAGAACATGAACTTCAAGTGGCTCAGAGAGTTAAGTCTTCCCTGCTGGGAGGGAGTCAGCACACAGGCACGCGCGCACGCGCGCACACACACACTTTTCCTCCAGCAAGAAGAGGTGCTGCTGCTGCTGCTGCTGCTGCTGCTAAGTCGCGTCAGTCGTGTCCAACTCTGTGTGACCCCATAGACGGCAGCCCACCAGGCTCCTCCGTCCCTGGGATTCTCCAGGCAAGAACACTGGAGAGGGTTGCCATTGCCTTCTCCTAAGAAGAGGTGGGACGGGGCCTTCTTCCTGATGGCAGCTCCTGAGCTCTCTGCAGTTCCAGTGGTTGCACGCTCCTGGTGTGTTGCCCATCTGGGTCAGGATCCTATTTGCTCTGGCACCAAAAGGAAGGTAAATGAAGCCTGGGCAGCCAGGATGCCCAAGTGAGGATTCTCCTCTTGGGATCCCGCTTCCACTCCTGCTTCAAGAATCTGTTCTCTGAACTTCTCTGGTGGTCCTGTGGTTAAGAATCCATCTGGCAATACAGGAGACACCGGTTCAATCCCCAGTCCAGGAAGATTACACATGCTGCAAGCTAACCAAGCCCATGCACCTCAACTACTGAGGCTGGGCTCTAGAACCAGTGCTCGGCAACAAGAGAAGCTGCCGCGCCAAGAAGCCCAGACAGTAGCCGCTGCTCATCGCAACCAGAGAAAGTCCATGCACAGCAACCAAGACCCAGGGAAGCCAAAGATAAACGCATAAATAAAAGCAAAAAGAAAAGAATCTGTTCTCAACCTGCAAAATTGTCTCAGTACTCTTCCCAGAACCTAGCACAAAGGGGACAGTCAGAAGATGTTTATTGAATGAACACACGAAGTCTAAGATGCTATAGTTCTAGCTACCTAAGATTCTGATTCTCAGATTCTGTGGTTCAAGACTCTTAAACTGCTAGTGCTTTCAACCAAGGATCCCAGGCTCAAACACCAAGAGGAGACAGGCAGGGAACGTGTGAGTGAAATGGGCCAGATATAAAGGCAAACACATCCAACTGTGTGATGGGGACAGGCTGGGAGGGTCTGGGGAACCCAGTCCCATCATAGCTATGACCTATATGAGAACAGTGTGGCCAGGTCTTTCGATTTTTCAGGGCAAAGCAGACAGCTAGACTTTTTTCTTTTCCTTTTCTCTATCTTGTTGTGGTTGAATAGCCTCATTTTTAAAACTGCTATGTTTTTAAAAATAATAATAGGAGAAACTGGGTATGGGGCTTATGGGAACTCTCTGGACCATCTTTGCAACTTTTCTGCAAATCTAAATCTATTCCAAAAGAAAAATTTTTATCAAAGGGAATAAAAACACCAGAAGGGCCAAAAGAAATAGACCTGTTAGCAGAGTCAGCCCCCAGGCAACTGTTTGCAAACTCTATTTTCAATAGCAGTAAAACTGGGCACTAAAGTCAAAGCCAGGGCCTGCAGTCTGAACAGCAGACACACTCCCCACGACCTGGCCAGGCTGGGGAGGCAAAGCCCACACTTAGAAGACGGAGGCTGAAGAAGACAGGGGACAGGCAGAGAAGAGCAGGTGAAGGGCGTGTGGGGCTGGAGTAGCGGGTCTGGGTAGACAGTTGAAGTTGAGAGGATGTGGAGAAAAGGGGACCCTCACGCACTGTTCCTGGGAACGTCAGCTGGTACAGCCATTATTGAATACAGCATGGAGTTCTTCTCAAAATTAAAAATAGATCTACCATGTGATCCAATCATCCCACTTCTGGACTTGATCCAGGTCCACACCCTGACTCTGCTGCTTACCAGCTGAGTGACCTCAGGAAAGTCACTTCCTCTCTTTAGACTTCAGTTTCCTGGTCTGTAATATTATGAAGGTAATGATTTCTTGGCCTTGGATGCTACCTGGTCCACCGCGTCAGCACAGCAGGCACAGTTTCTCAGGCTCAGGGGAGCAGGGCCCCCACAGGCAGATCTGGCTGGGGTCCCAGCTTGGCACAGCCGGGCTCTGCCTCTGGTTTAGCTGACAGCTGGCAGCCCTCACTGGTAACACAGCCCGTTGTTCCCAGAATCTCTGCTCTGCAGTTTCTCTACTTCTCTGCCCCAGACTTTGCTTCCCTTGCAGAGCAGGGCTCTGCTGCTTGACTCTGGCTTGCTTTAGGCAGAACCTTTTACCGCAAAGGGCAGAGCACAAAGAGTTAGAGCGAAGGTATGAGGACTTATCAACCCAGAGAACTGCAACAAACAGGACGTGGAACTGGCTTCGCAGGGATGACTAAGGGCGGAGGCTCTACCCTCTTCCTCCCTCCCCTTGGCTCTGCTTCCTTCTGTGTCAACACCCTACTCAGGCAAGTCTTCTCCCCACCAGGGGGAAGATGGCCACCAGCGACTCCAGGCTTAGCTGGTCCTTACAGCTGTGTGATCTCAGAGGGAGAGGGCCTGTCTCCCTTCCAGTGTCCATATCAGAGGATCCTGTTAATAAGAGAGAAGGGAAGGGTCTGGACAGACCCCTCAGAGCTCCTCCAAATGAGCTAATGCACCCTCCCTTCACAGGGTCTGGGGAGAACGATGGTCTGTCTCCCTGATGGAACTGTCGTCCATGCCCCCCCAACCCAAGAAGGTGAGCTGTGAGGTTCATGGTGTCAGCAAAGGCAGGGTGGGCTAGATCAAAGGACTCAGAAGACAGTGGAAAATTTGGAAAGACAGGAATCTGCTTCCAGTCTTTCTGGTCAGAAACAGGAAACAAAGGGACACCAGAAGGGACTGGAGGCCAGGGCTGGATCTCCCACCACAGTCTCCAGGGGCCCTGGAAGAGATAATGCCCTGGCCTTCTCCTAGGCTCTGGGTCTAGCCAGGCTGCCTCCTGTACCGGGGGCGCAGATTAATAAACAATAGGAAGATGGGTGCCTTAGAATAAACCGGGACTGGGAGGACCATCCCCAAGAAAAAGAAATGCAAAGAGGCAAAATGGTTGTCTGTGAAGGCCTTACAAATAGCGGAAAAAAGAAGAGAAGCTAAAGGCAAAGGAAAAAAGGAAAAATAAACCCATTTGAATGCAGAGTTAGAAAGAATAGCAAGGAGAGATAAGAAAGCCTTCCTTAGTGATCAGTGTAAAGAAATAGAGGAAAACAATAGAATGGGAACGACTAGAGATCTCTTCAAGAAAATTAGAGATACCAAGGGAACATTTCATGCAAAGATGAGCACAACAAAGGAGAGAAATGGTAAGGACCTAACAGAAGCAAAAGATATTAAGAGGTGGCAAGAATACACAGAAGAACTGTATAACAAAGGTCTTAATAACACAGATATCCACAATGATGGGGTCACTCACCTAGACCCAGACATTCTGGAATGTGAAGTCAAATGGGACCTTAGGAGGCATCACTACAAACAAAGCTAGTGGAGGTGATAGAATTCCAGCTGAGCTATTGCAAGTCTTAAAAGATGATGCTGTTAAAGTGCTACACTCAATATGCCAGCAAATTTGGAAAACTCAGCAGTGGCCACAGGACTGGAAAAGGTCAGTTTTCATTCCAACCCCAAAGAAAGGCAATGCCAAAGAATGTTCAAACTACCACACAATTGCATTCATCTCACATGCTAGTAAAGTAATGCTCAAAATTCTCCAAGCAAGGCTTCAATAGTACATGAACCAAGAACTTCCAGATGTTCAACCTGGATTTAGCAAAGGCAGAGAAACCAGACATCAAATTGCCAACATCCATTGGATTATTGAAAAAGCAAGTTCCAGAAAAATATCTATTTCTGCTTTATTGACTACACCAAAGCCTTTGACTATGTGGATCACAACAAACTGTGGAAAATTCTTAAAGAGATGGAAATACCAGACCACCTTAGCTGCCTCCTGAGAAATCTGTATGCAGGTCAAGAAGCAACAGTTACAGCTGGACATGGAACAACAGACTGGTTCCAAATTGGGAAGGGAGTATGTCAAGGCTGTATATTATCACCCTGCCTATTTAACTTATATGCAGAGTACATCATGTGAAATGCCAGGCTGGATGAAACACAAGCTGGAATCCAAGATTGCCGGGGAAAATATCAATAACTTCAGATATGCAGATGACACCACCCTTATGGCAGAAAGTGAAGAGAAACTGAAGAGCCTCTTGATGAAAGTGAAAGAGAGGAGTGAAAAAGCTGGTTTAAAACTCAACATTCAAAAGACCAAGATCATGGCATCTGGTCCCCTCACTCCATGGCAAATAGATGGGGAAACTTGGAAACAGTGAGAGACTTTATTTTCTTGGGCTCCAAAACCACTGCAGATGGTGACTGCAGCCATGATATTAAAAAATGCTTGCTCCTTGGAAGAAAAGCTATGACCAACCATATTAAAAAAAAAAAAAAAAAACCACAGAGACATTAGTTTGCTGACAAAGGTCCGTCTAGTCAAAACTACATTTTTCCAGTAGTCATGTATGGATGTGAGGGCTGGGCCATAAAGAAAGCTGAGCGCCGAAGAATTGATGCTTTTGAACTGTGGTGTTGGAGAAGACTCTTAAGAGTCCCTTGGACTGTGAGGAAACCCAACCAGTCCATCCTAAAGGAAATCAGTCCTGAATATTCATTGGAAGGACTGATGCTGAAGCTGAAATTCCAATACTTTGGCCACCTGATGCGAAGAACTGACTCATTGAAAAAGATCCTGATGCTGGGAAAGATTGAAGGCAAGAGGAGAAGGAGATGACAGAGGATGAGATGGTTGGATGGCATCACCGACTCAATGAACATGAGTTTGAGTAAGCTCTGGGAGTTGGTTATGGACAGGGAGGCCTGGTTGTGCTGCAGTTCATGGGGTCGCAAACAGTCAGATATGACTGAGCAACTTAACTGAACTGAACTGACTGGGAAAGATTAAGTATCAGTGCATGAGCAAATCACAAAAGGAACCAATCAGCAGGAAACACCATCAGCTGCACCAATCAGATGAATTCGTTTTTCAGCCAGTCACCTGTTGAGAGCTGCTGTTCAGAAACAGGGATGCTGGCGTTAGTGCGGCCTCCAGATGCTCAATGAACTTGGGCTTCTGGGAGTCTCCCCATCTCCCACAGCAGAGGGTACTCTCCTACTGAACACACAAGTACAAAATGACCTTCCATTGGATGGAAGCCTTTCATCGCAGGCAGGGAGAGGGGGGGCCAAGCCTGACATTTCAGTGGTGCGTAGAGACACTCCTGTCTCCAGGCCCCTGATGATGTCAAAATGTTATGATTTTCCTGGAAGAAATGATGAGTGGAACCGAGTGGAATTAAACATCGGCCTGACTGGAGAGGTTGCTGAGGAGTATGTAGCCATGGTTACAGCATCCTTGCTGGCTCACCAGTCATCAAAGGGGACACGGGAAGCTGGGAGAGAAGGGGCCTGTCAGACCCTCCTGGGGACCCCACCCCTGCATCTCTGTCTCCTCCAGAAGACTGAGGACCCCCTACTTTGTTCATTCATTCCCTCCCTCCTTCCGTATGTTTCCCTAGCATCTATTTTGTTCTGAACAGCATGACATGTTCCCTGTCCTCAGATATCCTATGGTCTAGCAGAGGAGGGAGACATAAATAGATAAGCTAATGAATATAATCAGAAACTGGGATGTTTATTGTGAAGTGAGAGAAGAGAACAACATGAAGGAGAAGAAAATCAGGCTTAAATTAGGGGTCTGAGGAGGGCCTCCCTGAGGGAGCATTTGCACTGAGGCCAGAGGGATCAGCAGTCAGACAAAAATGAAGAGCTCTCCTGGTGGCAGTAACTGCCAAGCAAAGGCCCTGAGGCAGCAAGGAGGTTGGGGCAGCCCAGGAACAGAGGCTGCCAGTGTGGCTAGAACAAGGCTGGAAACTGACAAGGACCCAGGTCAGGAGGGACCACGTGGTCTCGTAGTGGTTTATCTCAAGACAGTTGGGGGTGTGGGAGAGCTTTAAACTGGTTTGTGATGCCATCAGGCCCTTGTTTTAACCTCTTTTATCCTCCCTGTGGAGAGTGGACTAGGGGAGGGGAAAGGAGGGAGAAGAGCATTCCAGGAAGGAGGGAGAAGAGCATTCCAGGAAGAGGGGACAGCTTGCAGGCAGTCAGGCCAGTCTTGAAGAAGCAGAAACTGCCAGAAGCAGGTGGGAGCATGGAAGAGAGGGAGGTGCTTGAGATGAGGGTGGGGATTGGATGAGGTTCTGCTACAGAGGGCTTCACAGGTGCCTGTTTAGTTCAGTCGCTCAGTCTGACTCTTTGCAACCCCGTGGACTGCAGCATGCCAGGCTTCCCTGTCCATCACCAACCCCTGGAGCTTACTCAAACTCATGTCCATAGAGTCGGTGATGCCATCCAACCATCTCATCCTCTGTCGTCCCCTTCTCCTCCTGCCTTCAATCTTTCTCAGCATCAGGGTCTTTTTCAATGAATCAATTCTTCGCATCAGGTGGCCAAATAGTGTCCTGTTCAGAGTGCAGCTTTTTAAGTGGGGGAAGTGACATGATCCAGTTTTTTCTAAGTTTCCCTTAACCTCAGCCTTACTTTGTCCAACAGTCACTCCTGAACCAGGTGTTAGGAGGCGCAGCTCCTACTGGATGGAAGGAGAGGGAGGAATCCTCAGACAGGGACATTAGGGCCCTGGCTCTGTGCTTCTCAGCTGTGTGACCTTGGGTGAACTCCTGAACCTCTCCGAGCCTCATCTCCCTCCTCAGGAAGCAGCGCTGAGACCCCTCACTCCATCGGCCTTCCCTCAGGGTCTGATAAGCACTCATGTGTGGCTTAGTCCTCAGTGCTATCACCCATGTCATCATGAATCCGTCTTCCCCAGGGAAGGGGTCATCACTACATCCCTGGAAGGCAGAAGAGCCAAGGGAGTCTCTCCCATTTCCCAGATGGGAAAGCTGAGGTCCAGGGAAGGAACACGACTTACCCAAGGGTGGCGAGTGGCAGGTAGCGGCCAGGAGACAGAGGCTGAGGATGCTGGACTGTTAGTGCTGGTATTCTCTGGAGCCCAGTGGATATGAATTCACATCCTGTCTTCTAGTCACAGGCTAGGTGCTTGAGTCAGGTGACCCAACCTCTCTGGACCTCCGTCACCTCATCCCCAGTTTGGCAGAAGTTCAGAAGGACCGAGGTCACCCCATGTGTGGAGCCTGGCACAGGGAAGAAACTATTTAAACTGACCAAAAGGACACTGCCTGGGAGAACTACTCTCCCCTCCTAGGGAACAGTTGCCCCAAGTCCCCCCACATGTGAATCTCTCATCTCTCACTTGGCTCTTGGCAGGATCCACGGTCATTTCTATACAGATGTAACAGTAACAATAATTATGCTCATCCCAGTTCACGGACCCACCCTCCCAGCAGCGCTTGACAGCACCAGCGGCACTCCCCCCACCGCCCCAGAAAGAAGGGTGCTCAACGCTGTCATAGGGCAGGACATCCAATACCCACACACCATGGGACTCTGAGCGAGCCGGCCTTTCTCATCCTCAGCCTCAGTTTCCTCATCTGCTCAAAGCAGGTACTGAACTAAATACTTACAGAGGTGTGAAGTGTCGGTCACACTGGGCAACCAAGTTCTGAGGATGTTTATGGGATGTGTGTGGGGGTCATGGCCTCTGACCTTACCCCTCTCCCCTCCCCCCAACTCACAAAGCAACAGCCATCATGACCTTCTGTATGACCTTCTGTCATGCAGGCTCTGCCTACTCCAGCCTCAGGGCCTTTGCACGCGCTGTTTCTTCTGCCTCCCTCAGGTGGAACCAGGTTTGTCCCTTCGTTTCACTCAGGTCTCAGTTCAGACATCCCTTGGAGTGTCACCCACTCCAGCCCAGCAGTCCTTGACCCCCTGCATTTGTCCCCCCCTCCAGATTCATGTGTTAAAGCCCTAGCCCCCAGGACCTTAGAATGTGACTGTATTTAGAGACAGCGCCTCGGTTAAAATGAGGCTGTCAAGAGGGGACTTCATCCAATCTGACTGCTGTTCCTTCTCTAAGAAGAAGAGATTGGGACACACAGAGAGACAGCAGCGGCTGTGTGTACACAGAGGAAGACGCAGCAAGAAGGTGGCTGTCTGCAAGCCAGGGAGAGAGGCTTCAAAGAAAACTAAATCTGCCACCACTTTGATTTTGGACTTCTAGCCTCTGTAACTGTGAGAAAACAGATTTCTGTTGCTTGAGTTACCCAGTCTGTGGTATTTCATTAAGAGAGCCCACGTAAACTAATACAGCCCCCAACTCTATGTTATGTTTCTGTATAGCACTTATCAGCTCTGACATTTGGTATACGTGCATGCGTGTTTATTATTTGCCCTTTCCCCACCCCGTACACCAGGAACTCCATGAGATCAGGGACTTAGTCTGTTCTGTTCTGTTTCCAGGAAGAGTAAGCACAGAGTAGGTCCTCAATAAGTGAAGAAATTGGAGCCAGATAGCCCTGAGTTCAAGTTCAAGCCCCTTCATTCCCTTACTCTGTAACCTTGGACTGCATCTTGAGCTCTCTGAGCCCAGTGTGTCTCCTCTGTAAAATGGTCCTAATAATCGTGCCAGACTCAGAAGACGGTGTGCCATGGTAGTGGATTAATGCAGGCCAATCACCTAGTGCAGGGCTCCAGAAATAAGAGATAAATTGTTGCTGTTACCTTAACAGCAGTAAGTCCATTCTTTCATCCTTTCCACAAACACACACTGACATCTTTTCTGCTGCCAGATGCTGGGAAGGTGGAAAATCAGGCTTGGCTTCTGAACTAGAGATGCTCCCACTTTAGTGAGGAAGACAGAACAAGGAATCAATAATGGGGGGCCATGAGCAGAGACAGAAATAGACTCTTCAGTGAAGGCTCACAGAGAGGAGGGTGTAGAGGCTGGGTCTTGAGGAGTGAGTAAGAGCTCTCCATGCCAATAGGGAGGGAAGTGCATCCAGGCAGAGGAAAGCATGCTAATTGCTCAGTCATGTCTGACTCTTTGTGATCCCATCCTCCTCTGTCCATGGATTCTCCAGGCAAGAATATTGGAGTGAGTTTCCATTCCCTCCTCCAGGGGTCTTCCCAACCCAGGGATGGAACCCAGGTCTCCTGTACTACAGGCAAATTCTTTACCATCTGAGGCACCAGGGAAGCTAGGCAGAGGAAAAGGCAGGTGCAAAACTGGGGTGGCTCTTTGCAAGGTGTGTTCCTGGTTAATGTCCATTCCTCTGCCTAGCTGGTGAAGGACCAAAGAATCTAGACCATGATCCAAGGACAGCATGGAGCCTGGAAAAGATTTCTAGCAGGAGGGACCCGGTCAATTTTGTGCTGTGGAGGATCACTCCAGGGCAGAGTGGAGGGTGGGCTGAAGGGGAAAGGTTTAAGGGCAAAGAGACTGTCAATGCATAGAGCTGGAGTATGGCGGGGTGGCAGTCAGCCAGAGGACCAGGAAGGGGCCCAGTGGTGAGGATGAAGCCCAGGTCAGCTCAGGAGAAGCAACCAGGCCAAGGGGCTTGATGTGGAAGTGTCTGAGCTGCAGGATGGGTGTGCCCCACAAGGTAGAGCTGGACTGACTGGCAGGTTTCCGTGGTTGTGGGTCAAAGAGCTGAGGCAGGTCAGTCAGTGTATCATCTTCACAGTTCACAGGGAGTCAGGAAGGAACATTCTGTCAACCAGAGCCAGAGCAGGAAACTTGATAGATCTGGAGACGTTTCCTTCCACAAGAAAGCCAAAGGGAAATACATTTGTTTTCATGACACATGTTTTCAGGAGCCCACATGCTTGTTTTTGTACTGGAGAGCCATGAATGGAAAATTCCACCTAGCTGAGACAGACACTTCCTCCTCCAGGCACTAAACAATAGAGGAAGCTTCTGTCCTAAGTTACTGGTGCCTGAAATTCTGCTATTTGAGCTTCATTCCTAAAGCTTGAGGCTTTGTCCTTTGTAAAAACACAAACAACTCCACAGGAGTCGTGTCTTCAACACAGACTTATTTTCATTAATTCAACATATATTTATTGACTTCTTCTTCTAAACCAGGCAGTACCTAGAGGCTGGGAATAAAGAGATTAATTAAGACTTGTCCAGGTCCATACCTTTGTTTTAAAATGATTAGAGAAGACAGTGTAAGTGATACAAATCTTAACACTTTGTGAAGCAGGAAGTCTGTGTTCTCAAGGGTCCAGAGAACTGCAAACTGGGGCAGAAGGCAGGAAGTATTTATAAGATAAAGAATAAAGAACAAAGAAGAGAAAAGCAGAAAACCAATATAAAACAAGGACGAGAAAAGGGGAAAATAAATAAGAAACAAGGAAAAAGCCTAGAGTCCAGAGCTGGCTTGGCCTTTGGGGATTGGCTTTTTAGATACACTGCATTTCTGGTCAAGTGGAACGTTACCTGGGTTTCATTATGCTGATGTAGCACCCTGGGCAGGAGTAGCTTGATCTTGGGCCTAGAGATTTATTTCAACACCTTCAAGGAACTGGCAAACTCTGTGTGTAGAGGGTGGGGGGTGGGGGGTGGGGAGCAATAGAAAATCTGACCTTAATGGTGCAGCAAATGGGAACCCCCAGCAGAGGTAACTCATTTCATAATTGCGAAAGGTGAAGCAGGGGCTGAAATCTAAAGGGCGAAGTGGGTTGGGTGGGGAAGGACAATCCCAGCTGAGGGGCACAGCCAGGAAGAAGGGATGGAGTCCTGAGCCAAAGCGGAGGGGAACAGGAGACTCCATGCCTCTCAACAGGCTTGGACATGAGGCAGGACACGGGTGATGTGGCAGGGAGACTTCTCATTGACTGATGTTATCACACATCTCAGGTGGGAGCATCTGCCACAACCTTTGCTGCTTGCATCCCCAGCTTCCAACTCACCTCCTCCCAGCAATCCCACCACACTCCTTGACTGAGCTGCCGGCTTCCTCAGTCAGGAGGTGTGATGATTTGCCCTCAAGTCCAGAGATGGGGTAAATTAAGACCACTGTGAGGGACCGCGCGGCAGAAGCACGCCGGCTGCGACGGACCGCGCAGAAGCGTGACCGAGAGGAGCTACCCCCGCCCGAGTTCAGGGGCGGCGGCCGAGAGGAGCAACCCCACGTCCAAGGAGCGGTGGATGCATGGGCGCAGGAGGGCCAAGAGGAGCTACTCCACATTCAAGGTCAGGAGAGGCAGCAGTGAGGAGATACCCCTCGTCCAAGGTAAGAAGCAGCGGCTGCGTTTTGCTGGAGAAGCCGTGAAGAGATACCCACGACCAAGGTAAGAGAAACCCAAGTAAGACAGTAGGTGTTGCGAGAGGGCATCAGAGGGCAGACACACTGAAGCCATGCTCACAGAAAGCTCGTCAGTCTAATCACACTAGGACCACAGCCTTGTCTAACTCAATGAAGCTAAGCCATGCCCTGTGGGGCCACCCAAGACGGGCGGGTCATCGTGGAGAGGTCTGACAGAATGTGGTCCACCGGACAAGGGAATGGTGAACCACTTCAGTATTCTTGCCTTGAGAACCCCATGAACAGTATGAAAAGGCAAAATATAGGATACTGAAAGAGGAACTCCCTGGGTTGGTAGGTGCCCAATATGCTACTGGAGATCAGTGGAGAAATAACTCCAGAAAGAATGAAGGGATGGAGCCAAAGCAAAAACAATACCCAGCTGTGGATGTGACTGGTGATAGAAGCAAGGTCTGATGCTATAAAGAGCAATGCTGCATAGGAACCTGGAATGTCAGGTCCATGAATCAAAGCAAATTGGAAGTAGTCAAATAGGAGATGGCAAGAGTGAATGTCAACATCCTAGGAATCAGCGAGCTAAAATGGACTGGAATGGGTGAATTTAACTCAGATGACCATTGTATCTACTACTGAGGGCAGGAATCCCTCAGAAGAAGTGGAGTAGCCCTCATGGTCAACAAAAGAGTCTGAAATGCAGTACTTCGATGCAATCTCAAAAATGACAGAATGATCTCTGTTTGTTTCCAAGGCAAACCATTCAATATCACAGTTGTCCAAGTCTATGCCCCAACCAGTAATGCTGAAGAAGCTGAAGTTGAATGGTTCTATGAAGACCTACAAGACCTTTTAGAACTAACACCCCAAAAAGATGTCCTTTTCATTATAGGGGACTGGAATGCAAAAGTAGGAAGTCAAGAAACATCTGGAGTAACAGGCAAATTTGGCCTTGGAATGCGGAATGAAGCAGGGCAAAGACTAATAGAGTTTTGCCAAGAAAATGCACTGGTCATAGAAAACACCCTCTTCCAAAAACACAGGAGAAGACTCTACACATGGACATCACCAGATGGTCAACACAAAAATCAGACTGATTATATTCTTTGCAGTCAGAGATGGAGAAGCTCTATACAGTCAACAAAAACAAGACCAGGAGCTGACTGTGGCTCAGATCATGAACTCCTTATTGCCAAATTCAGACTCAAATTGAAGAAAGTAGGGAAAACCACTAGACCATTCAGGTGTGACTTAAAATCAAATCCCTTATGATTTTACAGTGAAAGTGAGAAATAGATTTAAGGGACTAGATCTGATAGATAGAGTGCCTGATGAACTATGGATGGAGGTTCGTGACATTGTATAGCAGACAGGGATCAAGATCATCTCCATGGAAAAGAAATACAAAAAAGCAAAATGGCTCTCTGGAGAGGGCTTACAAATAGCTGTGAAAAGAAGAAAAGCGAAAAGCAAAGGAGAAAAGGAAAGATATAAGCATCTGAATGCAGAGTTCCAAAGAATAGCAAGAAGAGATAAGAAAGCCTTCTTCAGCGATCAATGCAAAGAAATAGAGGAAAAGAACAGAACGGGAAAGACTAGAGATCTCTTCAAGAAAATGAGAGATACCAAGGGACATTTCATGCAAAGATGGGTTCGATAAAGGACAGAAATGGTCTGGACCTAACAAAAGCAGAAGATGTTAAGAAGAGGTGGCAAGAATACACAGAAGAACTGTACAAAAAGATCTTCAAGACCAAGATAATCACGATGGTGTGATCACTCACCTACAGTCAGACATCCTGGAATGTGAAATCAAGGTGACCTTAGAAAGCATCACTACTAACAAAGCTAGTGGAGGTGATGGAATTCCAGTGGAGCTATTTCAAATCCTGAAAGATGTTGCTGTGAAAGTGCTACACTCAATATGCCAGCAAATTTGGAAAACTCAGCAGTGGCCACAGGACTGGAAAAGGTCAGTTTTCATTCCAATCCCAAAGAAAGGCGATGCCAAAGAATGCTCAAACTACCGCACAATTGCACTCATCTCACACACTAGTAATGGAATGCTCAAAATTCTCCAAGCCAGGCTTCAGCAATACATGATCCGTGAACTTCCAGATGTTCAAGCTGGTTTTAGAAAAGGCAGAGGGACCAGAGAACAAATTGCCAACATCTGCTGGATTATCGCAAAAGCAAGAGAGTTCCAGAAAAACATCTATTTCTGCTTTATTGACTATGCCAAAGCCTTTGACTGCGTGGATCACAATAAACTGTGGAAAATTCTGAAAGAGATGGAATTACCAGACCACCTGACCTGCCTCTTGAGAAACCTGTATGCAGGTCAGGAGGCAACAGTTAGAACTGGACATGGAACAACAGACTGGTTCCAAATAGGAAAAAGTGTACTTCAAGGCTGTATATTGTCACCCTGCTTATTTAACTTATATGCAGAGCACATCATGAGAAATGCTGGGCTGGAAGAAACACAAGCTGGAATCAAGATTGCCAGGAGAAATATCAATAACTTCAGATATGCAGATGATACCACCCTTATGGCAGAAAGTGAAGAACTAAAGAGCCTCTTGAGGAAAGTGAAAGTGGAGAGTGAAAAAGTTGGCTTAAAGCTTAACATTCAGAAAATGAAGATCATGGCATCTGGTCCCATCACTTCATGGGAAATAGATGGGGAAACAGTGTCAGACTTTATTTTGGGGGGGCTCCAAAGTCACTGCAGATGGTGACTGCAGCCATGAAATTAAAAGACGCTTACTTCTTGGAAGGAAAGTTATGACCAACCTAGATAATATATTCAAAAGCAGAGACATTACTTTGCCAACAAAGGTCCATCTAGTCAAGGCTATGGTTTTCCAGTGGTCATGTATGGATGTGAGAGTTGGACTATAAAGAAAGCTGAGTGCCGAAGAATTGATGCTTTTGAACTGTGGTGTTGGAGAAGACTCTTGAGAGTCCCTTGGACTGCAAGGAGATCCAACCAGTCCATTCTAAAGGAGATCGGTCCTGGGTATTCTTTGGAAGGAATGATGCTAAAGCTGAAACTCCAGTACTTCAGCCACCTCATGCAAAGAGTTGACTCACTGGAAAAGATTCTGATGCTGGGAAGGATTGGGGGCAAGAGGAGAAGGGGACGACAGAGGATGAGATGGCTGGATGGCATCACTGACTCAATGGACATGAATCTGAGTGAACTCTGGGAGTTGGTGATGGACAGGGAGGCCTGGCGTGCTGCGATTCATGGTGTCGCAAAGAGTCGGACACAACTGAGTGACTGAACTGAACCAGAGGTGGGGCCTGATTGGCTTAAGCCACCAGCCTACTCCATCCTGCTGGTAGGTGATTGGTTCAGGGCAGGGCACATGACCCAGCTCAGGTGATTGAAACGGGAGACGCTTGCTGGGCTTTTGGGAAAAGGATTCACCTCTCCCCTCTGAGGGTCTTCCATGGTGCTCGGATGGTAAAAGAATCTGCCTGCGATGCAGGATACCTGAGTTTGATCCCTGGGTGGGGAAGATCCCCAGGAGGAGGAAGTGGCTGGAGAGTTCCACAGAGGAGCTTGGCACGCTGCAGTCCATGTGGTCACAAAGACTCCGACACAAATGAGTAACTAACACTTCTCACTTTCCCCGCTCTGAGAGAGCTCCCAGAAGGGCGTTCTGGCTCCACGGAGTGAGGGGGTGAGGAGTCAGGGGCAAAGATGACACTGGAGGAGAAAATGTCAGAGAAATGGAGCCTGACTGGACCTACCTTATGGGTCTCAGTTCTCTGAGCCAGCAAGCTCCCACATTTGTTTAACCCATTTATTGTGCCTGTCAGTGCAGGAGACGTAAGAGACATGGGTTCAATCCCTGTGTCGGGAAGATCCCCTGGAGAAGGGAATGGCAACCTACTCCAGAATTCTTGCCTGGAGAATCCCATGGACAGAGGAGCCTGGCAGGCTGCAGTCCATGGGGTCAAAAAGAGTCAGACACAACTGAAGTGACTTAGTACATTGTTACCTTCAAGTAAAAAGTTCCTAACTGAAGCAGGGCATTTCTGGAGGAGAGACTTGGATAGAACTGGAAAAGGGGTGCCACAACCTGGAGTAGGGTGGAGATGGTCAGATCCCATTTCTCTTTGATTCCATCTCCATGAATAGTACTTAGGAGTCAAGATCTTTCCCAAGAAAATATCTCCTGACCCCTATCACTGCCCTATGTGTGATGGACAGGGAAGCCTGATGTCCTGCTATCCATGGGGTCGCAAAGAGTCAGACATGACTTGGTGACTGAAAAACTGTCACTGCCCTGGCTCTGCTCAGGGAGCCCAGGTGTCAGGAGTCCTGGGTTCCAGCCTAAGCCAGCCAGTTGCCTGACTGTGGGGCTCTGTGTGAATCATACTCCCTCTCTGATCCTCCACTTGTGATTCACCCACCAGCCCCTAGACTGAGCTCTGGGGCGATGTCCAAGCAGTCCCAGAACCCAGAGCAACCCTGGCCAGAGCAGGTATCAGCTGGCTTGTTTATCAGTCAGTACGGGAGCTGTACCTTCCAGCTCTAACCTCTTATGTAAGGGACCAGTTGTTCCTCTGTTCACCCAAAACGCCTCCTGGAGACCCCCGCCCAATCTTACAGCAGCAGAGAGAGATTTCACTGGGGGAGATTGAGCATGCAACCTGCATGGTTCAGCTCACACAGAATCTCTAGTGCTGTTGAAGGCTCACTGAAACACAGTTCATCTGTCGAGTGAGAAAAGAAATTCCCCCAAAAGCTCAACCCTTTACTTTCCAGCTGCAGCTGACCTAGGGCAGTAAAGCTCTAAGACTCTTTCCTCAGTCTGCTCATTGCAGGCAATGATGAAGAGCCTAGGCTTTAACAAGAGTCGAAGAGTGAAATAAATCAATGAGATGGGTTGTGGGGAGCGGGGGGTGGTTTCGGGGTGGGCAGAGGATCAGTCTAGGTTTATTCCTTTGCTGGGTGGCATGGGTTGCATCTCAGAGGGTACCACATGTGTCTGTATTCACAGGCAGGCTCAGAGAAGGCAGGGATGGAGGGAATCATCTTCTGCCAGGAAGAAAAGCTACAACTCAGAGAGCACTGAAGGGGAGTCAGGGGTTCAGTGGGATCCTATGTATGTGTGGCGTGTGTGTGTGTGTATGTAGCCCTTGTGTGAGATGTGAGGGTGGGGTGGCAAAGAAAGCGGTAGAGGAAAAGGAGGAAGTAGCAGATGATGGTGTGAATTCCAAGGTGAGTGTCTTGAGCACTGTACCCCACCACACACACACATACACACACACACACACACACACACACACACACATAATACACTTGCCAGAGGAATTTTTCAGGTGTGCCTAGCAGTACAAGGAGCCATAAGATAGGCATAGAACATCTTCCCTCTGTTTCAGTTTTACTCCAGTGCATGAGAAATACCATTGTTTTGTATTTTGTATTTTTTTAACATTTATTTATTTGGCTGCATTGCATCTTAGTTGTGGCACACAGCATTGTGTTGCATCGTGCGGGATCTTTCGTTGCAGCCCGTGGACTCTCCAGTTGTGGTATGCGGGCTCAGTATTTGCGGCGCGTGGGCTCCAGAGCACTCAGGCTTATTGGTAGTTGCTCTGCAGCATGTGGGACCTCAATTCCCTAACCAGGGATCGAACTCGCATCCCCTGCATTACAAGGCGAATTCTTAACCACTGGACCACCAAAGAAGTCCTTATATTTTGTATTAAAACAATCATGAGTATAATATAGATAGCAAAATATGCATATTTTTGAAATATTAAATTGGAGAATTCAAAGAACCTGTTAGCCTGGTTTGGGGTCTGGATGAAGCACCGTCTGCATTCAGACCTTTTGGTAACCTGGGTGTTCCCCTGTCACGCCAATTAGCAAGAAACTTCCAGTTCCTGCTTCTCTGGGGCAGACTGGAGGGCGGGGCGGGGCTGTTGAAGGGATCTGTCCATGGTGCTGAAGCAGGATTAAATATTTTCAACAGGTAAATTCAGATCTTTAAGTCTCTGATCTATCTCTATCTTGTGGAAGGGGATGAAGAGGGCAGGCTCAGATCTCAGGAAGCTGAGTAACCCTAAGGGCTGGGGAGTGAATATTCCTTACTATTTACCCTTCAGTTCAGGAGACAGAATCCTCAGGGCAAGGTAGTGATGGAGGTTAACGAGGAAAGCTGGAGAACAAGATTAGAGCAACTGTGGTTGGCATTCACAAATTTCAGGGTAAACATTTTGTTGAGTTTTGAGACTTTTTTCAACTTCCTAAGAACCATCCTGGGTTCTTGAAGAAGCAAGAAACCCAAAGGTATGTGTGTGTGTGTGTGTACATGCATGGGTATGTATCTGACTGACTGCATGTAATAGATTCTCTGAGATGATACATCTCTCATCTTAAACAATTGGCATCTCATAAGCCAGTTAGTCAAGAGGGAAAATATAGGGCAAATGTTTAGCTGAAATTTTATCCCAGTTCAAAAATGTAATCATTCCATGATAATTTTTAAATGTATGAAAATAGTGAATCACTATGCTGTATAACAGGAACTAACATAGTGTTGTAGGCCAATTACACTTCAAAAACAAACGAACAAACTCATAGAAAAAGAGATCAGATTTGTGTTACCAGAGGCACGGGGTAGGGTGAGGGGGAACTGGATGAAGGCAGTCAAAAGTTACAAATTTCCAGTTATAAGATGAATAAACACTAAGGATGTAATGTACAGTATGATAAATATAACACCGCTGTATGCTAAGAGAATAAATCCTAAGTTCTCATCACAAGGAAACATTTTTTTCTGTTTGTTTAATTCTGTATCTATATGAGATGATGAATGTTCACTAAACATCATGATAATCATCTCATGGTATATACAAGTGATTATGTTGTACACCTTAAACTTATATAGTGCTGCATGTCAACCATATCTCAATAGAACTGGAAGAAAATTTAATAAAAACAAAAATTAATTAATTATTTAAATGTGTTAAATTTCAGTTCGGTTCAGTTCAGTCACTCAGTCGTCTCCAACTCTTTGCGATCCCATGAATTGCAGCATGGCCAGGCCTCCCTGTCCATCATCAACTCCCGGAGTTCACTCAAACTCACGTCCATCTAGTCAGTGACGCCATCCAGCCATCTCATCCTCTGTCATCCCCCTCTCCTCCTGCACCCTATCCCTCCCAGCATCAGAGTCTTTTCCGATGAGCCAACTCTTCACATGAGGTGGCCAAAGTACTGGAGTTTCAGCTTTAGCATCATTCCTTCCAAAGAACACCCAGGACTGATCTCCTTTAGAATGGACTGGTTGGATCTCCTTGCAATCCAAGGGACTCTCAAGAGTCTTCTCCAACACCACAGTTCAAAAGCATCAATTCTTTGGTGCTCAGCTTTCTTCACAGTCCAACTCTCACATCCATACATGACCACAGGAAAAACCAGAGCCTTGACTAGACGGACCTTTGTTGGCAAAGTAATGTCTCTGCTTTTGAATATGCTATCTAGGTTGGTCATAATTTTCCTTCCAAGGAGTAAGTATCTTTTAATTTCATGGCTTCAATCACCATCTGCAGTGATTTTGGAGCCCAAAAAAATAAAGTCTGACACTGTTTTCACTGTTTCCCCATTTTTTTCCCATGAAGTGATGGGACCAGATGCCCCCAGGTAGACATGCTAAAAAGAGAAATATCTGTCATCCCCGAGAAAAGGGTTCCCCTCTTGGTGGGTGCCGTGGGGAAAGCCTACAAGGATTTCATAACCCCAGGAAGCTGGAAAACCCACAGCTCAGTGCATACTTCCTTCTGGCAGCTATTATCCATGGTTCTACTTCCTGTCCAGCCCATCAGGATTGCACGGAAGGTCCCCTCCCCTCAGCCCCTCAGTCCTCAGCTGCTCTGCCCCTCAGTCTTGCTAGGCCTTTGACTCCTGGGAAACTCCAGCCTGGAGATGTGGTGCTGATCAACTCTGACAGGTGCTCAGAGCCTCAGCTTCAGACATCAGGGTTGGAGTGTGGGCGCCACTCACCCACTGGGGAATCTGGGGGGGTGTTGTTTCACCTGCTGCGTCTTGTTTGATATCAATGCTGACTCCAGTGAGTGCCCAAGGTGTCTGCATATGGTCAATGCCCTGTCACCCCCTCTCCCATCTCTCTAACATCACACCCATTGTTTATACATATGACAGTCATTCGATCATCATTAACATTGACATTTCTTCCTGGTTGATCTGATGACTTTAAATCTGCCTTCCTATTATTTTAATCAATTTAGCCATCATTAGCACATGAATTGTCCTTACTAATATAATTGCTGTTAACCAGATAAAAATAATTCCTGCTATAATCAGCACAATAAATATGTGTTAACTATATTTCTCTGCCTGTGTGACCTGAGTTTCTGTGCTTTTTCAGGCTTCTGTCAACTTGGACAAACCCACTTGCTCCAAGGCTCTCTTCTTCCGGTATCCACAGTCGCTGGGATGGATTCTGCATCCCTTCTGAAGAACACAGTAATCGTAGATTTACAGCTACTTGCTCTGCTTATGTGGCCATTCTAGTTATCATGTATTTAAAACTTATTCTGGGTCAGGTGTGGTGCCAAGCACTTTGCCGAGATTATCCCTAAGAAAGAGGCACCATTCTTATCCCCATGTTACAGGTGTGGGAACAGGTTCAGAACGGTTGAATGACTAGTGCAGGGTCCCTCCATATGATGAGCAGATGAGCAGGCCTTTGATGTCAGGTCTTTCTGATTCTAGAGCCCACACTTTCTGCTTGCATTTTGCACCATTGAAATGAAATAGTCACCCCCTCCAGATACCCCTTCTCCTCTTTGCCCTCTTCTTCCTCGCCTCCTTTTCCCTTCACCCCTTTCTGTTCCTCCCCACCTGCTTGTAAATCACACTTTCTCCCTTCCCCTTCCTTCAGCTTTTGCCTACAGCCCAGCCTGCCAAGATCCCTTTCAACAGGCACCCTGAGATTTGATGTTCCACACCACTTGCTGTGACAGCAAGAGGGAAATGGCTTCAGAGACAGCCTCACCTGGCAGGGAGGGAATCCAGATTCAAACCCGTTCCCTGGCTCCAGGGCCACCTGGGAGACCACATGGGTTTCCCTCACTCCTTCTACAGATTAGATGAGGAACTAGCTCTGTCCTCAGCATCACCTTGCTGCAGATGTGGGAGTGATGGTAACACTGGCCCTGAGGTTACTTTCACACGACTGTGTCAAGGAGCTTCTGGACATCAAGCAATTCTCATAGCACCCTAGGAAGAAGAGCATTGTACCCCTTACATGAGGAAACTGAGGCTCAAAGTGATTTTTGGAAGCTGAAGGATTCTAGAGGTCATTAATCTTCTATTTGACAGATAAAGAAACTGAAACCCAGAGAGGGGTCACCAGCAAGAAAGAGGCAAAACCAGCATCTGATCCCAGAGTCTCTAATCTTCAGGTCAGTGTGTATAATAAAATGGCAGGCACAACCTGTGAGTCTGTCCAAGTGTTTGTGTTTTTTTTGTTTGGTTGGTTTGGGTTTATTTTCATCGTGACGTCCATCCTTCCTGATCTTCTGAGAAGTTGGGGGGTGGTTGGGGGCAGATCTGTGTGGATTCAGACTTAGGAGTCTGACATCTGCCACCAACTCACTGTGTGTGACCTTGGGCAGCCTCTTCTTCGCCTTTGCGCTCCTCAGTTTTCTTATGTGTATGACAGAACCAGGTCACTGAGTTTGAATTCCCCAGGTATTCTGGATGTACTCAGAGCATCCCATTCCTCCAGGGGTTTCAAAATTGGACATGGTCTTCATGACCTCTTGGCTTGGCAGCAGCTGCTTCACTTCCCCAGCAATGATTTTATTTCGTCCTGCTGGAAACTCAGCTCCATGCACTTGGGCTGAATAAGTTGATTTGTAGAAATTAACATTTCCTGGGGCTGCTCACATCAGAAGCAGCAAGTCATTGATCTGAGTACTTCTGAATGGGCTCGGGAGTCCAGCTGGGACAGATTCATCCCTCCAATGTGACATCTGCTAGACAGCGACATTGAATTATGTCACATTATAATAGCATCTCCCCAGGTTCCCAGAACCTTTATTTAACTGAAGTCGGACTCTCCCACCAAGAGACCCACTCCCCTCAATGAGGACTTTTCCTGGTGGACAGCTTCCTAGGAACTGATTGCAATGGCGTTATAGAGAACAGAAAGGGTGTTGATGGCAGAGGGAGGGGTCTCAGGACCCTCAGGGGGACAGGGAGCAGGGATAGACCCCTGACAGGAGAGGAGAAGGTGGGGTGGAGGGGGCCACACTGATGGGATAATTCACTTCACAGGGTCTGTCATCCAGGGTAGGTGCCTTCGAGATTCACGTCCATCATTTACCCAGTTACTTTCTCACTCCCTCATTCAGCAAACTTCTTGGCCAGTGATGGGCCAAGTACTGTGCCAGGTGAAGGAGACACAGGGGTGATGAAGAGCTTGCCTTTACCCTTGGTGGGGCTGACAGTCTGGTACAGGAAACAGAGGCTCTGCCTCAAGAAGTACAGTAAGAGACCCCAGGGAGCAGAAGGAGGGAACACTGAACTTTCTTGGGGGACAGATTGGGCAGGCGTGGGTCTTAGGGTGGGGGCTCCCAACTGGACCCTGAGGCACGGTCTCTAGTGCCAGTGGTTCGTCTGGGAGGTGAGCCCCAGGAGCACACGTGAGGACATGGAGAGGCCGAGCAGGGCAGGGAGGAGGGCCAGGGAGCCCGGGTTCATGCGCAGGCTCAGTCCTGCTGGGGACCTTCTGAGGAAAGAATACAAGAAATGCAGTCACTTGGGTGGGAAGCTGTCAGCAGGCCCAGAAATTTCTGTAGCTGCAGAAGAATTCAGAAAGTCAGGGAGGTGTGGTGGTGAGGTGGGGGATCAATAGCATCTGCTACAGCTTCTTCGAAAAGCTGACATTTGAGCTGGATTTGAAGCGTGACTAGGAGTTTTGCAGCTGGAGTAGGCGTGGGGAGCTTCTAATCCAGGCGACTTGAAGAGTATATGGACGGGAATATGTTAGTCATTCAGTCGTGTCCAACACTTTGTGAACCCATGGACTATAGCCGGCCAGGCTCCTCAGTCCATGGAATTCTTCAGGCAAGAATATTGGAGCAGGTAGCCATTCCCTTCCCCAGAGGATCTTCCCCACCCAGGGATCAAACCCAGCTCTCCTGCAATACAGGCAAGTTCTTTACCTTCTGAGCCACCAAAGTGGCTTAAAGCGCCAGAGGGTTTCAAGAAAATAATTTATTTTAAAATTAATTATGGGGGAGATTTGAGCAGCTTTTATGCAGGGAAGCCGTAGGTAGTAGAGTTGGGGAAGTTGACAAATGTGAGAGACGGAAAATACTCAATAGGGACAAGCCCTGGAAAATGCAGAAAGGAATGGATCCAGGGGATGGGAAAGGATGCTTTCCATCAGAAGAGAATATTTTCTGTTCCTGAGTTGGTTAAGAATGCTTTTCCTGAGCTGAGGGAAAATAGGTTTAGCTGTAGGAGCAAAGGGAGTACCTACCCAAGAAACTCAGTTACCTGTTGAGAGCGAAGGGTTGATGATCGGGATGGGCGAGGGCTTGTGAAGGTGGAGGACTTAATAGTCCTTGAAGGGAGGGGAGTAGAGCAGACTACGGGAAGGCCAGAAGGATGGACGGTGCTGGAGCCAGCTCATGTTGGCACTTACTCCCTGGCAGTGTTGCCAGTACTCATTGAGTACAGTTTTCTTGATGGCTTCCTGGCAGAGCAGAACAAAAGTTGAGAAAGCAGATGGCTGCATTGGAAAATGGCTGGGATTTGGCAGGGCAGGGTGGCAAGAAGAGAATGCCAGCCCCCTGCAGGCACACAGGATTCAAGGCAAGGGGACAGGACTTACTGGCTTCCTATCTCCTTTGCTGTCCTTGAACCAAAAAGAATGGGTGATGCTGGGCTGTCATGCGAGTTCTGCAGCCCACATTCTGTGTCACCCTAAGCAAATCATCTCCCTTCTTTTGGGCCTCCATTTCTATATGTTATTCAGGACTTCTCAGCCTCAGCCCTACTGGCATTTAGGGGCAGATAACTCCTTATTGTGGGGAACTGTCCTGAACATTATGGGATGTTAGCAGCATCCTTGGCCTCTATCCACTGGAGGCCAGTAGCAGAAACACACACCCATTGTGACAACCAAATGTCTTCTCAGAAGCAAAACTGCCCCAATTGAGAACCACTGTCCTAATTGGAATAAGAAGTCCTATCCAGTCAACCATGTGAAAAAAGGGTCCCAAGAGGAACACACAAAACAATGGGAGCTGAAGCCGGCAGAAAACCTTTGACAGCTGATTAGAGATGTGTGAGTAGTTATTTATCACAACCTCTGCTCCATTTTCCCATGTAAAATACATGGCTCAGAGGCTGCACTGGGTCTACAACCCAGGCACCCTCCTCCCAAGATCCAGGCTCTTTGCAGACTACCAGTTTTGTGAAATTCCATCCTTTGGCAAGACGTCCTTAGAGGATCCTACATCCTTGTCCTTGTACAGTGGCTGGTTGTTCAAGATGGATCTGAGAGAGGCAGAGGTGAGAAGAAAGGCCAAGATAAGAACAGAAAAGAGGGCTTCCTGGTGGTCCAGTCGTTAAGACTCCACGCCCCCAGTGCCGGGGATTTGATCCCTGGTCAGGAACTAGATACCACATGCTGCAACTAAGACCCAGCACGACCAAATTTTAAAAAAAGAACAAAATTAAAGAACAAAAGAAAACTCAAATCTCCAAAAGGTTGACATGAAGAGAGCAAAGGAAACCAGGGTGGAGTGTACTGAGTCAGGGTCTGTTCAGGAGGAAGAGACCACACAAGTCATTTGAACTGGAAAATTTACTGTAAATAAGTGTTAATTAGAAAAAAGCGTTATCTACTAAAAGGAGTAAAAAGGATACTAAAGAGCAGAGAACAGCAAAGGTAGGGAAATTTTACTACCTCTAGCAATGTCCGAGAGTGTGGCTGAAGCTGGTCGGGAAGAGTGGCTGCTGGGTGAGGAGGGCATCGCCATGGAGTTGGTCGCCAGTGGCTGCTCAGGTGAGTGCCACCGGGCAGCTCCCACCCTGAAGGAGGTCTGAACCCAGAAAAGCGGCTTTTCATGCCATCGCCTGGCAGCATCCCTCCAGTGCCCTCTATTGGCAGATATTGGCATTGCACCGGCTGGCAGAAAGAAATGTTAACAGGGTCCAGCTCCAGCATCACAAAGCAGAGCAAAAAAGGGTAGACGTGGAGCTGAGCGAACATGAAGTAACAGCTGCTGCAGTCCTTGCCTTGTGCCAACCAGCTTCCACAAAACCTCCCATGCACTCTGCAGCTCCCACTGGTAACCGCCCTGTTACCACCTAACAGGGCACAGTTATCCCCTGTCCAAACACAGAGGTTCTCACACCTGCCTCGACGTGAGATCTATAGCTCCAATGTCAGTGTCTCCATCACTGGCTATATGAATGACTCCTCAAATACAGCACAGTCATACTGAACATTCTGTTTCCTACAGACTAAATTGTACAGTAAACCTCCAATGACTTATCATAGATAATAACAGGAGGAAGGAGAGAAGAGAAGAAAATGGTTAACATATGGACATAAACTTGTAAACATAACCAACAGAGCTACTCTGGTCCTCATTTCTGTAACTAGTCAAGCTATAATTTATATTAATATCTATTGCTACCTGTTTCACATTTCCTCCCCACCTCAGCCAGAACCTCAGCTAGTTGGAGTTCTGTTTTGTTTTGTTTTTAAAGGAAGAGTGAACCAAAACTTCATTCTTGAATGGTATGACTCCTCAATTATTCTGCTTTTTTGTGTTGCTTAAGTTTTTCAGTTATATTTACAGTTGGATGCGGAAGTATTAAGAGGCGCCCCAGACAGTCCTTGAGTTCTACATATAGTCTTCTGTACTCTCACTGTGTAGCAGCAACCCAGTTTCCCCTTGGAAAAGACCCTGATGCTGGGAAGGATTGAAAGCAGGACGACAGAGGAGAAGATGCTTGGATGGCATCACCGACTAGACGTACATGAGTTTGAGCAAGCTCAAGAAGCTGGTGATGGACAGGGAAGCCTGGCATGCTGCAGTCCTTGGGGTCGCAAAGAGTCAGACACGACTGAGTGACTGAATTGAATAAGGATCAATCCTTCTGTCCAGTAGAGTAACCCTTTTTTGGCTTTGGCGTTTGTTCAATGACACCAAGATCTCAAATAGCTACCTGGCAGTCTCCTCCTTCTGTTCACTGGAACCATCATGGTATCCTCTGGTATGCCCTCTCAGGAAAAAAGATCTCCAAGCTGGAAGACCTCAACTTTGCTACAAGAAGAAGCAACAATTCTGCAAATGTGTGAGAATGAGTGAGAAGTGCCAGTCATTATTTACTGCTTCCCAGCTCCAAACCCACCCTTCAGGGCCTGCTCGTGATACTGGAATAGTTATCCTTACAAGCATGATGTTGATCATTGTCAATAGATGGCACTGGTAGTATACAGGACACGCTATCTGATTTCACTGCCCTGTGCTTCTTCTTGCTCCTGCAGCACCAGGTTGGGGGCAGGACACTTAGGAGACCACATCCCTTGTGATAGCAGCAGCAGCTGCACAGCTGGCTTCCCAAAGGCAAGGTTGATGGGAGCCCCAGCTCATTTCCAAGAATGTTCCCAGTCCTCCCTAATCCCAAACCTAATCCCAATTCTGTGGGAAACTTCTTAGCAGCCAGTTCTTCAGTGGGCTTCTCAGTGAGTTCAACAGCAGTTACCCCACAGGCAACTTCAGAAATTCATCAGCACCCCAGCAGGCCACTCTCTGCCCACTAACCTTGGCCTGCTTGCAGAGCCAGATCACCTCTGCCCTGGGCAACCCAGTGAACTTTTCTGCCATCCAATGGGCTGCATCCACGCTCTGTCCAAGGATCTGAATTCCAGTCTTGGGGAGGATCCTCCCTCCCTCTCAAGTTTTAT
This sequence comes from Ovis aries, assembly GCF_016772045.2. Classification (NCBI taxonomy): domain Eukaryota; kingdom Metazoa; phylum Chordata; class Mammalia; order Artiodactyla; family Bovidae; genus Ovis; species Ovis aries. The sequence continues at coordinate 237,963,152 of NC_056055.1, forward strand.
TTCTTGCATACTCTCCTTCCAGCTTAGTGGTGTTCTTTAGAGTTCTTTCTTGTTCCCCTTTAGTTAATTTAATGTAGTTTCCGTCTCCTGGTTGGACCTTGGCTGACACAGGACACTCCCATTTCCACACCTTGATTAATGGATCCGTGTATTCTAATGATGAAGGAGGCAGCCTTATACAATGGTGTCTGATTCAAAGCATATATTACATCCTTTCAGGATTTGTCTGCCAACTGGTGCCCTACCTGAGCCTTCAATATTTCATTCCACCTTTCAATTAGGCCATTCACTTCCAGGGAATGAGTTATATTGTAAAAACTAATGAATTTCATGAGGATGTGCCTACTGCTCCACTTTCTTTGTTACAAAGTGAATTCTTTGAGAAGAGGCAGTTCTGGGTAGAATACCATGATGGTGGTATGCTGTAAGTACTTGGATGATGGTGTGGACAAAAACATTATAGAGACAGCATATTTATATCCAGAAAAAAATATATTTTCCAGTAAGGAAGTATCTCTGTGCTGTACATGATAGAGGAGATAAAATGAAGTCAACTTGCCGCCAGGTAAACAGCTGGCGTGTCCCGGGAAAGGTGCCATATCATAGGCTCACGTTGGTCTTTTCTACTTAAGGACTGAGCACCCAGCAGTGGCGATATCCAAGGCAGCCATTGTTGTTGTTGTTCTCAGTCGTGTCCGACTCTTTGTGACGCCACGGACTGCAGCACGCCAGGCTTCCCTGTCCTTCACTATCTCCCAGAGTTTGCTCAAACTCACGCCCATTGAGATAATGACGCCATCCAACCATTTCATCCTCCGTCGCCTGCTTCTCCTCCTGCCCTCAGTCTTTCCCAGCATCGGGATCTTTTCCAATGAGTCAGCTTTTCATATCAGGTGGTCTGAGTATTGGAGCTTCAGCTTCTGCATCAGTCCTTCCAATGAATATTCAGGGTTGATTTCCTTTAGGATGGACTGGTTTGACCACCTTGCTGTCCAAGGGCCTCTCAAGAGTCTTCTCCAGCACCACAGTACAAAAGCATCCGTTCTTCAGTGCTAAGCCTTCTTTCGGAGAAGGCAATGGCACCCCACTCCAGTACTCTTGCCTGGAAAATCCCATGGACGGGGGAGCCTGATAGGCTGCAGTCCATGGGGTCGCTGAGAGTTGGACACGACTCAGTGACTTCACTTTCACTTTTCACTTTCATGCATTGGAGAAGGAAGTGGCAACCCACTCCAGTGTTCTTGCCTGGAGAATGCCAGGGACAACAGAGCCTGGTGGGCTGCCGTCTATGGGGTCGCACAGAGTTGGACACAACTGAAGCGACTTAGCAGCAAGCCTTCTTTATGGTCTAATTCTCACATCCATACATGACTACTGGAAAAACCATAGCTTTGACTATATGGACCTTTGTCGGCATTAGTAAGGGGAAATTCATGTTTTTGAGCCCATGCATGTCCTCCATTCCTGCCACTAAGGACACTTTATTCACAGTACCACTGGACAGGAACAGGGACAGCTAGGTAAGCAGGGTAACTGATAAGCATGAAGCAGGTATACTGTTCCTTTGATAACTGAAAGCCTCCAGGACAGCAGATGCCCATTGGTGAGCATTCATGTGGGACACAAATGTTCGCAGTCTGTACCCATCCTGAAGAGTCCATCCTCGTACCTCTTCCCCAGAATTCTTTGTCACCAATTTTCCAATCCCATTCCTTCCAAGTCCCTGACCATCCAGCCAAACCATACCATTAACAACTGCTTATAAATCTGTGTAGATTCCTACTTCTGCTGCTGCTGCTGCTGCTGCTGCTAAGTCGCTTCAGTCGTGTCCGACTCTGTGCAACCTCATAGACGGCAGCCCACCAGGCTCCCCCGTCCCTGGGATTCTCCAGGCAAGGACACTGGAGTGGGTTGCCATTTCCTTCTCCAATGCATGAAAATGAAAAGTGAAAGTGAAGTCACTCAGTCGTGTCTGACTCTTAGCAACCCCATGGACTGAAGCCTAGGAGGCTCCTCCATCCATGAGATTTTCCAGGCAAGAGTACTGGAGTGGGGGGCCATTGCCTTCCTACTTCTGGCCATGTCTAATCCCCAAATAGACAACCAAATATTCTGTTCAAAGTTCTACCCACTGAAAAGATTTTCCTTTACCACTCTTCTTCAGGGTCACCCCCTGATGGTCTTTTAATGCTGCAGTCTTCTATTTGGAGGTGGTACTGTCATATCATGGAGCAGCACCTGTACACCAGGCTTGAGTCTGTATTTCCCAGCTAACTGGCCATAAGGCACTCCCCACAAAGCCATCAGCAAGATTTGAGGAAGAGGAGGCAATGAAGCAGGAGTCTGAATCATTGATTCAGACAGCTTACTCATATCTCCCAGACTTGCCCAAGCGTGGTCTCTTTTACACCACTTCTATCTGATGATAGGTTGCTGCTGCACAAAGTTAAATTTACAGCTAGCTGTGTCAGGAGAATCCTAAATGGGGGTCTCAGGCAGCATGGTCACCTGCTGTAGTCTCTTCACCACAGTTCAGTAGAAAACTAGAAACTGTTTCTCAAAAAGAAAGTGTTCTACGCAAAAGAGGGCATAGATTTACTCTAAAATCCTAGAAGGGATGTCCCCGGTGATACAGAGGATAAGAATCCATACGCCAGTGCAGGGGAAATGAGTTCAATCCCTGGGCTGGGAAGATTCCTCATGCTGCAGAGCAACTAAGCCCGAGTACCACAACTACTGAGCACGAGACCTTGGGCCCACGGGCTGCAACTACTGAGCTCACCGGCTGCAACTAGAAGCCCATGCGCCTGTGCTCCACAGCAAGAGAAGCCACCGCAGTGAGAAGCCTGTGCCCTGCAACGGAGAGTAGCCCCCGCTTGGCACAACTAGAGAAATCTTGCAAGCAGCCACGTAAGCCCACGGCAGCCAAAAATAGATACATAAATATATCCATACATAAATAAAAACTGCTGTGAAGATGTATTGTTGGTCTTTCCAGGTAAAGGAACACTGCTTTTGATGGTCTTCACAACTTGGTTTGGGCAAAAAGGCAGTATCTAGGTCAATGGCTACATACCAAGTGCCATATTCAGTTACTCCAGTAAAAATACTTGATCTGGGATGGCTGCTGCAGTAGGAGTTACTTCCCTGGTGAAGTAGATGAAGAACCTAGTCCTTCTTCCAGACTCATCATATGTCTGCCCAGGGCAAACAGACAAGTTCAATGGGAATGCGATGGCAATCATCCCCTCTGTATATTTCAGCCTTCTTCATTCTCTGAACTTTCCCCAGAGAGAGAGAATCGCTTTCAGTTTACTATCAGGGGTAGAGAGGAAGTTCCAGGAACTTCTACTGAGCCCTGCCTTTCACAGCTTCCCTCACTTCATGAGTCAGAGACCCAAAGTGGAGATTTCTTCCAGCTGCCAAGTATGCGTACTTCAATTATACATTCTGGAATTGGGAAAGTGACCACTGGACACACCTGAGCTAAGGGTCTAACGCCTGACTCTCTAAGTTTTCACTTTGACTGGTAGGCCTCAGTGGCATTTTGCATCCCCTGTCATTTATAACTTTATTGCTATTTCTGTCTTGGGCATTCCTTTGGAAAAGGTGTATGGATTCATTACATACTCTAATGTATGTATAATCTCTATAGATTATAAGAGAAAATCAAGTATCTGCTGGTACTTTATAAATTGACCTGTCTTTATACTTAGAAATGTCTCTTAATAGTAGGCTTCCCTGGTGGCTCAGATGGTAAAGACTCTGCTGCAATGCAGGATCCCTGAGTTGGGAAGATCCCCTGGAGAAGGAAATGGCAACCCACTCCAGCAATCTTGCCTGGAGAATTCCATGGACAGAGGAGCCTGGCAGGCTACAGTCCATGGGGTTGCAAAGAGTTAGGCATGACTGAGAAACTATCACTCACTCTGGCATTCTGAATTATCATAAATTCAGAGCAGTGTCTAATAATCTCCAAGGTCTGCGTACCTTCCTTTCCCAAGTGCTTAGCTGCTCAGTCATGTCCAGCTCTTTGCGACCCTTTGAACTGTAGCCTGCCAAGCTCCTCTGTCCATAGGACTTCCCAGACAAGAATATTGGAATGGGTTGTCATTCTCCTCCTCCAGGGGATCTTCCAGACCCAGAGATTGAACCCATGTCTCCTGTGTCTCCTGCACTGCAGGCAGATTCTTTACCCACTAAGCCATGGGGGAAGCCCCTTCCCAAGTGCATTTGTCTAGTAAATGGCCACAGACCCCTCTGGTGAAAGCTTGGGGGAAGATTTATGGTACATACTCAGAGCACTGCTTCAGGAAGCTTCTTCCAGGGGCCTGGCCTCCTCTTCAGTCACGGGGCTCTAATCTGTCTCTAAACTGATGAAAGGCCACCACTCTCCAATGTGGGGAGTCAACTCAGGCTTAGGCCACCAGTCTCGGAGGTCGATGGGCTGGTTTTCTTCTGTTATGTAAATCAAGCAATACTCTAGTAGCCTGTCCATCTGGCTCATTTCTAGGGCTGCACTGATCAGTTCAGTTCAGTTCAGTCGCTCAGTCGTGTCCGGCTCTTTGCGACCCCATGAACCACAGCACGCCAGGCCTCCCTGTCCATCACCAACTCCCAGAGTTCACCCAAACCCATGTCCATCGAGTCTGTGATGCCATCCAACCATCTCATCCTCTGTCGTCCCCTTCTCCTCTTGCCCTCAATCTTTCCCAGCATCAGGGTCTTTTCCAATGAATCAGCTCTTCGCATCAGGTGGCCAGCTGAAAATCAGCTTCAATTTCAGTCCTTCCAATGAACGATTAGTTACTACTAATTGATCTCTATTAGCCAAGGCATTCTGATTACTGCTACATTCCTGCTGCCATTTATGGTAAATGCACTCACCTTGTCTTTGGCTGTTAAGTACTTAAGTTAAGTACCATCTACCACTCCAGGAGCCTACCATCCCCGTGAAATCAGGGAGCCCATCTGAATACAGCATCGTAACACCTGGTCTACAAAGACGAACATCCACTGAGTGTCTTAAGGATGTATGTTCTCACCTCATTAATATGTCTTTCAAAGGCTTATTTAGGAAAGTGTGTTTCGGAATGTTCATGGAACATAGGTTAGGGGTGGCTGTGCAGGTCACATATGATAAATCCGCTAAAAAATCCTGTATCCTTAAGCCTTTGGATCAGAGGAAAACATAAGCAGAACACTCTTTGATATAAATTGCAGCAATATCTGTTTCAATCCGTCTCCCAGAGTAATGGAAATAAAAACAAAAATAAACAAACAGAACCTAATTAAACTCAAAAGCTTTTGCACAGCAAAGGAAACCACAAACAAAACAAAAAGACAACCCACAGAATGGGAGAAAATATTTGCAAATGAAGCGACTGACAGAGGATTAGTCTCCAAAATTTACAAACAGCTCATGTGGCTCAATACCCAAAAAACAAAAAACCCAATCAAAAAAATAGGCAGACAACCTAAATAAACATGTCTCCAGAGAAGACATACAGATGGCCAAGAGGCATGTGAAAAGATGCTCAACATCACAAATTATTAGAGAAAGGCAACTCAGAACTACAATGAGATGTCATCTGGTGTCAGTCAGAATGGCCATCAGCAAAAAATCTACAGACAATAAATGCTGGAGAGGGTGTGGAGAAAAGGGAACCCTCCTACACTGTTGGTGGGAATGCAAACTGGTGCAGCCACTATGCAGAACAGCATGAAGGGTCCTTTAAAAATAGAGCTAACATATGATCCGGCCATCCTGTTCCTCATTGCAGCACTGTTTATAATAGCCAGTACATGGAAGCAACCTAAAGGGCCACCAGCAGATGAACAGGTGAGAAAGATGTGGTGCCTATACATACAATGGGATATTACTCCACCATTAAAAAGAATGAAACGATGCCATTTGCAGCAACATGAGTGGGTCTGGAGATTATCATACCAAGTGAAATAAGGCAGAGAAAGACAAATATCATTTATTATATGATATCACATATGTGAATCTAAAAATAATGATATAAATGAACTTGTTTACAAAATAGACACACAGACTTAGAGAATGAAGTTATGGGTACCAGAGGGGAAGGGTGGGGTGGGGATAGACTGAGAGTTTGGGATTGACATGTACACAGCGCTATATTTAAGATGGATAGCAAAAAAGGATCTTCTGTAAAAATTTTAAAATAAATAAAATAGATTACCCTTTTTTTAAAAAGCCTTTGGAGTCTTTCTTCCAAATTATTCCTTGGAAGCTCTAGTCTCTCCACTCTTTAAATGTAAGCCACTTTCAAGTCCAAGTTTCAGGCAACCAGCTAAAATGTTAGAGCCACCTTCAGCTCAAGCTGACACTCTAAATCTCAAATCTACATCCATGGATTCAGAATGAGTTAGTATTCTTCCCCACCCTTAGAATCAACTCCTGTGTACACTCCCCAGGATTATGTCAAATCTTGGCACTCTTCTATTGTATAAACGATCTCCCCCTGGGTCACAGTGTGTACCTGATCCCTTGGAGCACGTTGAGATTTGACCTTTGTGATGGATCTAATGACAACAAAGGAGTGCATATGTTATGTCTCCAGGAGAATGGTTATCCTTTTTCAAGGTATCTGTCCCATATCACAGGGTTTTCAAACAAAGGAAAACTATTCTGTTCAGATACAAGAGGGAAAATTCTTTCCATTGGTAAAGGGAGCCTCAGAGTGACTCTCCATTTCATCTGAGTCCAACCAGATGTCTCTACCAGATGTTTCAGGACCCCATTCTTTCCTAACTTATGTTCAAGCTCTCATGCGAAAAACTTGGCAATGCTATAAATCTCACTGACATTTAAATTCCGTGACCCACACCATTAAATTTTATATTTTCTTTTCAGCAATATCAGCCCTGTGGCTACATGAAATAAGATTTTTTTAAAGATGCCGCGGAAGCTCTGTGGTTCTCAAACCATGATTTGAGCTGAGAATTAAATGACCTGAACTTATTTTCTTTCGAGTAAGTGCTCCAGTGCCTTCAAGAATCCATCCCACACCACAGTCTTTGCAGTCATAATTACTGACATGATGGTCAAGTGCAGTAAGTAGTCAGTTGGGCTCCCCAGACATTTGCTTCAGTTAGCATTCCATCAAAATCCATCACAGGTGATCACATAATTATGATGCCACTACACTGCTGATTACTAGCATCCCAAGTCCCATTGGCATGGTGCTTAGCGCTCTGCTCAAGCCCAAGGGCACAAGGAAGCCAATCAAATTTCCACCATTGAAGGTCTGTCTCCTGGGACCACCCCTGCTCCCAATTCTATATCAATTAGAACCCAGTCAAGAGACAGAGTTCAGAACCCATAAACTGAGCATGAAAATTTTTAATATAAAGAACTATTAACTAGCATAGGGTACTTAATTACCAACAGGGGTAAAAGAGGACTCTGCTGCTGCTGCTGCTAAGTCGCTTCAGTCGTGTCCGACTCTGTGCGACCCCACAGACGGCAGCCCACCAGGCTCCCCCGTCCCTGGGATTCTCCAGGCAAGAACACTGGAGTGGGTTGCCATTTCCTTCTCCAGGGCATGAAAGTGAAAAGTGAAAGGGAAGTCACTCAGTCGTGTCCGACTTTCGCGACCCCATGGACTGCAGCCTACCAGGCTCCGCCGCCCATGGGATTTTCCAGGCAAGAGTACTGGAGTGGGGTGCCATTGCTTTCTCCGTATCTAGGCTGAGGGAGAGTGAATAATGATGGAACTAAAGACTGAGGAAAAACCCCTCTCTCAAGACGGAAATTCAGAGCTCTTCAGGGAGGGTGTGAGGAACGCAAGCATATGCAGCCTCTAGTGGCTAAGAACTTTGCCAGGAAGTTTGGGCTAGAACTGGAGAGTGAAGCTTGAGGATATATCAGAGCTGGTCCACAAAGGCCGCTGAGGTCGTGGCTCCTGGGCCGAGGGAAAAAAAAAAAAAAAAAAAAAAGATGGTGGAGGATCAGAACCTGAAAGAGCAGCCCACGCCATCACCTCGCAGTGTCCCTCTAGTGCCCCCTACTGGCAAAGCCGAGCATTGCTCCCGCTGGCAAAAGAAGTTTACAGGGTCCAGCTGCAGTATCTCAAAGCAGGGCGAAAAAGGATGGATTTGAAGCTCAGAGACAAAAAAGAAAAAAAAAATTAGATAACAAGTATTGTGGGAGAGACAGACATGGAAGGGAGCAACGAGTCTGTCAGGCAAAGAGGCAAAGAGGCTACAGGCCTTTGGCAGAGAAGGGGCAGACAGGGGCTGTAACCCTGCAGAGCAAATTCTGTCCCCAGCCCACTTCAAAAGGAGAATGCAGTCACAAAATAAACACAGCTCAACAAAGCCACATTGTTCAGCTTTCAAATGAACAGAAAATAAAATTCCTGGAAAGGTTCCCTCTTCCCACCCCGGGGAGCAAGTAGGAAGTGAGTTAGGATGCATCTCATTTTTCTTGAAGAGGCTTTCTCAGTTCCTTGGTTCCTGCTGACTCAGGCCACCTCCACCATCTGCAGCTTCAACAGACATTCAGGCGTTCATTCAACAGCGTTGTCAGCAGGCCTACTAGGTGCCAAGCAGCGAGTCTGGGAGGCTCTTTAATGGTGGGCCTCCGTTAGGCCTGCCTACATCTTTCTGTGGCTGAGCCCATCTTGAGCGAGTGTTGAGAGGGGAGAGTGATCCAAGGATGAGAGAAATTACAAGTTAACGTGGTTCAGGTTCAGACTCTCCAAAGTCTCTATGAGGATTTTAAGAGGAAGGGCTTTGGAGTCAAGCGATACGAGTTCTCATTCTGTCCCATTTCTTCTTTTTTTAACTCCCCCCCCCCCACATACACACCCCTTCTGTCTTGGCTCTGTAGTGACTGTGACCTTAAGCAATTCACTTCAATTCTCTGAGCCTGTTTCCTCATGTATCAAATGATTTTGGCAATATCTATCTCAGAGTTTCTGGGAAGATCAGGGATAATGTCTGTATTAAATATAATCCAAGCATAGGTGCCCAGGTCTATCACACCAAAGCCCAAACCACACCCTAGGTTTCACCAGACCCAGAGAGCAGATGCTTAGGCCAGGGGCCTGGCACCACCACCAAACAATGCCAGCCCATCATCACTGATATTGAACCATCGCTGCCTCCCCCCTAGTTCTACATCCTTATTGGACGGATCAGAATACTGAACCCCAGAGAGGGCAGGTGATTATCCAAGGCAGCACAGCATGGTGGTGGCCAAGCCCACACTGGAACCAGGCCTCAAATGGCATCAAGCCACTTGACCATCTGAAAAACTAAAAATAATGTGCTTCGGGGTATGGACTCTGGAACAAGGCAGGCCTGAGTTCAAGTCCTCTCTCTGAAATTTCCATTCATTCAACAAATATTCATTGAGTATCCGGTACAAGCCAGGCACCCAAGCTAGTGCAGGGGACACAGAGGGATCTGATCTACACAGCTCTGGCCCTTGCACAGTCTGGAGGGCGAGACAGTGAATAAATAATCAATGAATAACGAAGTTCATCACCAGCTTCGGGAGAGTGAGGAGGGACATACAAAGGGTGAGGCCCTGAGACGACAGGTCAGTGGGGCAGGGGTCCCCCTTGGGGCCATCAGGGAGGGGTTCGTGATTGGGGGGGGGAGGGGTCTCTGAACTGGGACCTGAACACAAGAAGGACCAGCCATGCAGAGGCCGGCGGAAGGCACCCAGGCAGAGAGGTCGGAGCCATGAGAAGGCAGGCCCAAGTGAGCAGAGAAGCAGGAGGGACACGCGGAGAGAAGGCAAAGTCCATCAGCAGGGCCTCCAAGGTCACCCCAGGAGCTCAGCTTCACCCACCAAGTGGCGGGAGGTCACGGGGGTCTGAGCAGACTGGTGATGGGACCCAGTGTAGCTGTTCGAGCGACCACTCTGGCCACCACCGTTAGTCACTCCAGGGCTCTGTGACCTTGGGCAGGTCACTTAAACTCTCGGAGCCCCAGTCTTCTCACCTCTAGAGTGGGGATGACAATGTCCCCTGCCTCACAGGTCTCCTCGGAGGCCAACAGGACCATCCACACAGAGTAGTTGGCAACAGGCCCCGGGCCTTGTAAGCACTGAACCGAGCTTTGCTCTTTCACGTCACCACATCTAAAGCTCTCGTCCTCCACCACAAGACGTCACTTGGCCTGGACCTGTTGAAACCATAGGCCCCTCTAACCCTATGCCCCATCAAGTCCCCCCTGCCCTGGGAGCACCAGAGCCCCCGGTTCCTTCTTCTCCCGTTTCTCAGATGAGGCCCCCAAGGCTGAGTGAAGGTCAGGACCAGCCGCGGTTCCCCCGCGGGGAGGAGGCCTGTGGAGCAAGGGCCTTGGACGCCAGTCTCTGCTCCCACTGGCCCATCACAAGGCAGTTCTGCCCACATAACGACCCCTTTACTTCTGCACTGGCCTCCACCCTGAGGGTGTCTATTAAGCCCCAGTCCAGTAGAGGTTGCCAGGGGAGGTCAGTAGGAGCCTGGTAACAGGGAGCAGCCAGGCCCCGCTCTCAATCAGGGCCTTGCAAATGGCCTTAGCATCCATCAAAGTCACGGCTCCATCTCCTGGGTGCCCAGGATGTATAACATGTCCCAATCAGGGCCCGGCAGAGAGGTGGCGAGAGGTAATAATTACCTTGGCAGGTTCCTACAGCCAGATTTATGATGACATAAAGAAAAAAATTTAGCTCCAGGCAGTGAATAGGCAGCTGGCCCCTCTGCACTTGTAGGGATTCTAATTACTGGAGTGGGGCAGGCAGGGCCTCTACCCCACATCTGCCCCGCCTGCGGCCCTGGACAGAGCCAGGCTGGCCCATTCAATTCCTTTGCTCCAGGCCATCTTGTCCAAGAGACCACATTTCACAGCCTTTGAAAGTCAGCGCCCAGCCCACGGATCACATTTGGCATTTCATCAAGGGATCCCCTGGTTTCCAACACCCCCCAGGCAGGCCACAGTGTAGCTACAAGCGCCGCCTTTGGAGTCAGCCTGATGTAGGTTCAAGGCTGAGCTCTGCCAGGCAAAGGCTATGACTTGGGTGAGGAACCTGCCTTCCTGAGCCTCCATTTCCTCATCTCTAAAATGAAGAGGTGGCCTCTACTTTGAAGGGCGTTGTGTGGATTAAGTAAGAGACAAAGGCTGCAGGTGTTAACAACAGGCATTGGCGAGCACGCTTACTATCCAGGGCTTCAGGATTATGATAAGAGATGGTGACTCTGAGGGCCAGTGATGTCACGGGGACCCTGCTAGTTCTTTTCAAACATTGTGTCTCTAGACTTTGCAACCAATCCTGCAAGGAGGTAATGCTATGTCCCTTCTATAGATGAAGAAACTGAGCCTGGGGTAGTTCAGGGACTCGAGCAAGGTCACCAGCTGAGGGGATGTGGGAGCTTGGCTTGTTGATTCTTGAGCTGGCACTCCTCCTAATACACAACCCACCCTCCCAGCTCCTCTGAAAGCTCGAGTAAGGCCAGACAGACAGGCCAACATTTCCTAAGCATCTGCTTCAAGTCCAGTCCTTTGCCAGGCAATGGATACAATCAGGTGAGCACGGAAACACTTCCTGCCCTTAAGGAGCTCAGCACCTGATGGAGGGAGAGGCGGACCGCTGACCCACTGCACAGAACTCATATGTATTAGTTAGCTTTTGCTGCATAACAAAACAATCCCCAAACCTCCTGGCTTAAAAGAACAATTTGCTATCTCTTCCAGTTCTGGGAAGCGGTTGAGCAGTTTCTGCTAAACTTAATCATGTGGGTATACTCCCCTGACAGGTCAGCCTGACTGGAAGGCCCAAGATGACCTCATTCACATGTTGGTTCTTCTCCATGTGCCCTCAAATCTCCCAGTAGGCGAGACAGGCAGAGTGCCAAGAGGCCAAAAGCAAAAGCTGCAATGCCTCTTGAGGTCTAGAAGCCAGAGCTCGTGCTACATGCTAAGCTGCTTCAATCGTGTCTAATTCTCTGTGACCCCATAGACTGTAGCCCACCAGGCTCCTCTGTCCGTGGGATTCTCCAGGCAAGAATACTGGAGTGGGTTGCCATGCCCTTCGGCAGGGGATCTTCCGGACCCAGGGCTTGAACCCACAACTCTTATGTCTCCAGCATTGGCAGGTGTATTATTTACCACTAGCGCCACATGGGAAGCCCAGAAGCTCACCTGATGTCAATTCTGCCACATTCTGTTGGTCAAAGCAAGTCCCAGATAATGCTTGGCCAGTATCTATGACATACATTTGCAGCCCATCAGGTAAGTCTTAGTGGTCAGTTCAGCATGAATGGGAAGATCAGCTTGTGCCCTCACTAAGTGGGATCATAACCGTCCAGAAGATTTTTAATTCAGATTAAAAGATATTGAATTGTGAGGGTTTTAGAATGGGCTGTATCCTTCAATCAATGGAGAAACTGCGGCAGAGTCAGTCAGTGCAGACCAAATCAATACATCATAGAGCCAGTCTCCACATGAAGAAACCAAGGCCCAGAAACTGGAAGAGTCTTGCCCACATCCTACAGCAGGTTTGTGACAGAGCCAGGGGTGACTCGGGTCCCTGCCAGCCAGCTCACTCCTCCTCCGAGACTGGGGACGGGCCGGACTCGAGCAGCTGAAGTGGGTCCACCCTGTGGATGTGGACTGTCTGTGTTGTGTTTTAAGTGGAGCTCTTTCCACACACCCGCCACCACACAGGCACTTAATCACTGTCTTATTTCATCCTAAATAGAACTGTCTCCATTTTACAAATGGGGAAGAAACCAAGGTCGGGAGAGGCAGCTGATTGGCCCAGGGTCTCACAGCCCTGGGGGACCGTCTGTCTGACACTGAAGCCTGAGCTTCTCAGGAGAAACCCAAAGGAGCTCAACCTGGATCCAAGCCCACAGGGGCTGAGAGGCAGCTCTGTGGCCATCAGAGGTCTCAGGATAAAGCCTCCTATCTGAGTAAGTGTTTCAGAGGCTTAGGTGGAGCCAGCTCTGCCCCTGAATGATGCTCGGGTCCATGCCTCTCCCCCCATTTTATGGATGGAAAATCCAAGACCAGACCGGGGCCCTCCCATGGCACTGGGAGGCTGGGGGCAGGTTCCAGTCAGGCTGGTCAGACACATACAAGGCTGCTCAGTGGCATTCAGAGAGCACGTTTATTTACAAAGCGCTTTACAAACAACCAGTTTATGCCTCCCCACAGCCCCCTGCGAGGTAGGTCAGTAGTCATATCTACAGTTTACAGATGGAGAAATTGAGGCACGGAATGGGGGTGTGGCCTGCCCCATTTTAAAGAGACCTTCCCTCCCACCCATCAAAAAATAAACAGAAAAGCATTGATCTTCCATCTCAAAATATACCTTCTTTCTCCAAACCCTAGGGGGTGGTGAGCACCCCTGATTTAACAGTGTCCCAGGAGGCACCTTGACCAGGAGCCACAGGGACCTCAACCCCAGGGGCTGTCGTTCAGCCTTGCCGATTGTCACTGACCCAGGCGGAGCAGAACCCAGTCAGTGAGGCCTGAAGTGACAGGCAGAGGGGGCTGAGGTGACTTCATTTTGCAGACATCGGGCCAAGCAGGAAAGGGACCCCACACAGGACAGGGTAGGGATGGGCAGATCCTGGTTTGGGGGAGGTCAGGGCACATTCAGGGAAGCAGAAATTCGAGGTGGGGGGGATCAGGAGCAAAATATCCCCAGGGCTGCAGGGAGGTGAGGGGTGGAGAAGGGAGCTGAAATTGCCCCTGCGAGGACCAGTCTGAAGTGCCTACTGGAGAATCAGGGCAGAGTGTGTGGTCTCCCCAAGACCCGCAGGGGCTGGCCAGATGGGATATTAGATACCAAGCCCCAGTGCATGCTCTCCCCACATTGGGCCAAGCTGGGTGGAAACCCTGGCCTGCCATTTGCTCTGCAGGGCTTCACTCATCTCTGCCAAGGGCTGGGATGCAGTCCAGGGGCTTGGGTCTGGGTCCCCCTAAGCTGGCAGTTCCGAGCCGGTCACTCTGCCAGGCGGTGCCAAGCCTCTCAGCAGGCCTGCAGGACCCCGTGGAGGCAGGCTGGGTACCAGTCTTGCTAAGCTCCTCCTTGGCCCGCAGCCTGCTCACGGCTGTGCTGAAAGGCCCTGCCCACAGTGGAAGGGGCATCAGGCTGGCCCAGCACCCACTCAGGTGCTTTCCCTGGGGGCGCAGGTCTTCCTCGTCGGTCCGTTGGGGGTGGTGGGCCTGGCCCTGAGTGCGCAGTGGGTGCCCCAGGCCAGGGGCCCCTGCTATCTTGACTCCAGCCCCTCCAGGTACTCCAGGGCCACGTCGTAGCAGAAGTGGTACTGATCCTGGGAGAGGGACAGGAGTCACCAGCCGGGTCCCTCTCTGCCCCACAGTCGGGGAGAAGGGGAGAAATGGGGGTGATGCTTTCGCGCCACAGGACTAGACCCCAAGGCCCAACAGTGGGGCCCAGATATGGAAGAGGGTATCTGAGGGGGGCCTGGTAGGGAGTGGACTGGGAAGTTGGAAGCGGACGGGCAAGGGGTACGGGGCTTCTCACCAGGGTCTCCACCATATTGGGTTTGTAGTTCCTAAGTGTTTTGGCAGCAAAGAAAACGTCCACCAGGTTGTGGCAGCGGATCATTTCCAGGACCGTGGCGCAGGCGCAGAAGGTGCCGCTGCGGCCGCCCCCATTGCTAAAGGAGAGACATGAGAAGATTTGGGGCTGGGCTTGCGGGGTAGGGTGAACTCAAAGATGAAGGGCAGGGCAAGGGAACCCAAAAGAGAGGAGTCAGGGAACCCAGAAGGGAGGGGCTAGGACACCCAGAAGGGAGGGGCGGGGCCTGGGAACCTAGAAGGGAGGAATCAGGGAACCCAGAGGCGAGAGGCTAGGAAACCCAGATGGAAGGGGTCAGGGAGCCCAAAGGTGGGCAGCAGGAAGGGCTGGTTAAGGGGGCGGAGTCAGAGGATAAAAGACTAGCATCCCAAGCGGAAGGTATCTAGAACAGAACCTCTAAGAGAAACAGAGCAGATTCTGAGAACAAGGAGTCGAGACACACTCCAGGAGAAAGACACCCAGACAGTGACAGAGGAGCGCTGCAGGGCAGCAAACGAAAAACCAGACAGCAGGGTGGTAACCGAACACTGAGATCACCAGCCACCCCCAGCATCACAGACACAGCCTCAAACGCAGAGACTCTCCCAAACGGGTGGCACCGCCAGGGAGACCCTCCGCTTCCCCCAGCCCTCTCGCTCCTCTGCTGTCTGTCCCCCCGGGGCGGAGTGGGGGGTGGGGGCTGCTTCTCTTGGGAGATGAGGGACAAACCAGGCCCTCTGTCCCCTTCCTGAGGGGCATCTCCCACTAAAAGCAAAAGCCCTTGAGAGGGCCAGGCCCTGCCTGACAGCTCCCTGCCCCTGCATCCTGTGTGCCCAGCCTGGCACTGGGGTCAGTAAGTGCTGAAAGCATGACAATGTGGGAGGCAAAGGAATGAGGGCACCCAGATGTGCGTGAATAGATGAATCTGTGAATGAAGCGTGTAAATGAGTGCACGAGGAAGGACAGAAAGCAAGGACATGTATGCAGGCATGAACAGAGGCCAGGATTCCACTGGCTTAAAAGACGTACCACCACCGTATCATGGGGTCAACTATTTAGACAGGACTCTCTCCAATTAAACTGGCAAAGTCAAACGTCACACAGAGGCTATAGTGGTCACATGTTTAGGACGGAGCCCACACCCTGGAAAGTGACAGGGCTCCTCCAAGGAAGGCAGGGTCAGCTTCACCTGGCCATGCTGCCTGGAAGCTCAGGGCCTGGGTGCCAGGCCGGAGGCCGTCTCGCACCCCGGCCTCTGCCCTCCCCAAGCCAGGGGCGGCCGCCACTCACAGGCAGTGCACGACGGTGCGCCCGTCCCCGCTCTCCGCCTGCCACTCGTCCACCGCCGCGAGCAGGTGCAGGAAGGCCTTCTTGGAGTCAGGCGTGTCCCGGTAGGCGGACCAGCGCAGGAACTGGAAGTGTCGCACCAGCAGGTGCCCCTCCTGCATCTGGGGCGGGAGCAGGCAGCCCGGGGACCTGAGTACCAGGGTTCCACGGCCCCCGGGGACCTCGACAGGGTCGTTCAAGGCCGCCCAGCCCCCATCCTGGAGCTCCCGCCCCACTCACCCGAGAGATGTTCTGCACCCGGAAAACTCGGGCCACCAAGTCCTCGTCCGCTGTGCCCGACACGAACTCCACCTCCATGAGGCCATACTGCTGCCGGCCTGGCTCCGGCCAGTACTGCAGGCAGGGCTGGTTGTGCGGGACGGGGAGGCGAGCTGAGCTGAGCAGAGCTGATGGGGCAGCTGCTGCTGACACCCACCCCCAGACCTCCATGCTTGCCCAGGAGCCCACCACTCACTGCAGACTCACGTCCAGGTCCCCCCTCCACCCCCCAACATCCCACCGCTCACCTATCAGATCACAGCATACACCCACCCGGTGCATTTGTACTGATACACTCAAGTCAGCCGAGACAAACTCTTTGTTGTGGGTTCATTGACACCATCGTGCCGCTAGACAGCTACACCTAACACCCTCACAAGCACATACACCTCCCCCTGGCTGCCTTCTTCCAAGGACAGGCCTCAAATGACCCCCGCTCGCCCCAGCACCCTTGCCCCGAGGCCTTCTCTCTCGCTGCCTCAGCCCTCCAGCATCAGCTCACAGACATGGTGAGCTGCTGCAGCAGCACAGCTTAGCACTCCCCTACTCCTGCCCCAGGATCCCTCCGTGGAGTCAGGGTCCTAAAGGTAACCCCCGCCAGGTCACATTCTCAAGCCAGTGGAGGGACAGGGAAGGCAGAGCCCCCTTACACACAAATACATGGGTCTTCTGGGGAGTTGGGCTGAGGCCCCAGCCTTCTAGTATACCCTTCTAGCAAGGCTCTTCCTTCCTCCAAGCCTCAGCTTCTCCAGCTGTGAAATGGTCCCCGGGCCCTGCCCAGGCAATACCCTGCTCCATCTGCCTCCCTCTCTGACCATGAAGGGAAGACACCACCTTCCTCTCTTTCCTGGGGTCCTGGCAACTCCTTGCATTCAGGCCTTTGCACGTGCTGCTCCCTCCCCATGGACCACCTGTCCCCCATCTCTTCACCAACTCAACTCTACCCTTCCTGTACCTCTCAGCTCAGATAGTACCTCCTCCAGGAAGCCCTCCCTGATACACCATACCCCAGGCTCCTCTGTGTCCCTGTACCAGCCCCATGGTAGCCTTCTGCCTCTGCTGTCATGATCAGTTTCAGTACCTGCTTCCCCTAAACCATGAGATCTGGGAGGGGCCACGTGTTCCCCTTCTACCTCCCCACCAGGCTGACAGAGTGGCCTGTGAGCAAAGGTGGCTGAATGAATGAACAAGCATGTGACTAGTGAATGACATCTCTGTGAGCCTCCCTCTGGGTCCCTCCCCTCCATCTTAATAAGGGCAGGGTTCATGCAACATGAGACTCCCCAGAACCCCTGCCCAGATCCTGGAGCCCATTACCCTGAAGTCCTAGGTTATTTATACCAACTGCCTGACTTGCAAGGAGCCCAGTTAACAATCTTCTCCAGGCGGCCACCTCCAGGCTCTCGTGCTCATCTTATAGCAATGGTCATATGGAGCCGGAAGGTGGGGTGTCTGGACTTCCCAGTCCAGCTTTCGGAGCCCCAGAAAGAAATGAGGGGAGCTGCCTCAGGCCAAGATCACTGACCACCTTCTGGACCATCCTCAGAAGCAATGGTCACCTTCATCATCTTCACCCCCGCCATGTACTGAGTACCTGCAATGTGCCAGTCACGGCGCAGTGCTAAGCATCCCACACAATCTCACACGATCCTGGTAATAATCTCACGGCAGAACGGGTGCTGAGATAGTCCCCGTTTCACAGAAGAGGAGACTGAGGCTCGAAGAGGTGTACTGACTTACCCTAGATCAAAAAGTAATGAGGCTGGACTTCTACTCTGCCTCAAGGCCCCCATGATTAGCTGAGTGACAGGAATCAGAGCCTCTGGGAGGAGGCAGCCCCAGATAAGGGGCACGGCCCTGCCACTTCCCAGCTGTGTGACCTGGGAGAGGTCCCTCCACCTCTCTGGGTCTTAATTTTCTCACCGGAAGCCCATAAGTGCAGAGCAGAGTCCCTAGGATACATCAGATACTCCATAAACAGCAGCTGCATTTCTCCAGGCTGAGCCTGGTTTTACAGACAAGGAAACCGAGGCTCTGGGAGTGGGTAGGACACATCTGAGGCAGCTCAGCAAGTAGGCAGGTGGCAGAGCTGGGCTCCAACCCCTGACTTTTGCCACACGCCCTTGAACAGACTGAGGGCCTGGGCAGTAGGCAGCTGGCCAGCCTGGCCAGTGGAGCCCTCACCCAGGCGGAGTTGGACTGGTGCAGCTGGTTGAGCATGACGATGGAGGTGCACCCGTAGTCGTAGACTAGCCGCCAGAAGTCGGGAGTGGTGCTCTGCAGCGGGTGGAGGGTCACGATGAAGGCCGCGCTCCGGGTGTAGCTCTGCAGGGAAACCGGGACTTAGCGCCCAACACCGCCAAGCCTCTGCCCCACTGTCCTCCCGCCCTGCCCACCCCAGCTCCACCC
Source organism: Ovis aries (assembly GCF_016772045.2). Taxonomy (NCBI): domain Eukaryota; kingdom Metazoa; phylum Chordata; class Mammalia; order Artiodactyla; family Bovidae; genus Ovis; species Ovis aries. The sequence goes on from NC_056055.1 coordinate 237,981,720, forward strand.
CACAGGACCAGGCTACCTCCAGGGACCCAATGTGGGGGCTGGCCGGCACCGTGGTGCCTGAGTTGACAGGGTGAGCCCCCAGGCCTCTAAGGCCCAAGCCCATGGCCCCCCTGAGCTATATAGCTGAAGGTTCCCAATAGGTGGCAATGGGAGCTTGGGCCTGGTGGGCAGAGGCTGGCCAAGCTTGCTCCCTGCTATTTGCACCTGCCATTCCTGTTACCTGGAACAAATTTCCCAGGTGTACAGGGCTCTCTCCCTCACTTCTTTCTGGCCATTCCTTAACTTCAACCACTTCAAAGAGGCCCTCTTTACCAATTCATCAAAAATAACCACATGCATACCCCAAAACCCACATTAAACACTTCCTCTATCTGGTTGCTTTTTTAAGAAATTAACAGTAACTGACAGTCCATTGTATACTTGCTTGTTGACTGTCTCAACCCATTTCCCCAAAGGCAAGGTTCAGGAGAGCAGATTTTTTTCAGGGTGTGGCCTGTGACCAGAACTTTATAGGAGTTCAAGAAATATTTTCTTACTGAGCAAATATCTAGGTGCCTTCCAACTCCATGGATGAAGGGTCTGAGACCCCAACCCAAGCCCCCAGACCAGTGACCAGTACTGACCCCATTCCCCACTCCTGACATTGCCCCACCAGGTGAGCCAGCCACAGCCCTCCCCCCATTTCAGTGCTCCAGTCCCAGGTCTCCTGTACCCTGCCCTGTCCCCCCTGTGCATGTCCCCTCCCTCTCCTGATGCTCTTCTCTTACCACCCCTCTCCCCAGGACCCACCAAAGGCTCCCCCTGATTGGCAGCTCCCCAACGCTGGGCCCAGCCAGACTCTAAAACTCAGGCCTGGGCACCCAGTGGGGCTCCCTGCAGATTTAACCACCAAAAACAGCCCCCACTTGGCCCCCAGACAAGCTCACCGTAATGCAAGCAAGTGGGATCAAGTGTGAGATATCACAGCCCCAAGGAAGCTTCTCTACCGAACTGGCCCATTCCCACCAGGCCAATGAGCCCAATGTGACCCTCTCCAGCTCAGGGGCTCAGAACTTCAGAGAGCCTCCTCTCCATCACCCCCGTGTGCAGACAGGCACACTGGGGGCCAGAGAGCAAGCTGAGAGTGAGGCCACAGATTCCTACGTCCCCCTCCAAAGCTCACCGGCACCCTAGGCCACCTCCCCAGGACCCCAGCCCCTTCTCCGTTCACTCCCTTCAGTGGCTGCAACTGCTCGCCCCTGCTCGCCTTCAGCTCACTCCAGGAAGCCCCCGAGGAAGGCAGTGTGGGAGCTTTCTCTGTTTGGAGAAACCCCAGTGTTCCCTGCACCGTTGTGCCAAGGGGCTCTGGCTAAGAACCGGGCCAAGAAAGGCCCATCTGCCTCACCCCTGTGGTGCGGGAAGCTCCCTCCCCACAGCTCTCATGTCCACGTGGAGGGACATCCAGTGGTGACAGGACACCCAGTGGTGACATCCACCTTCACGGGTGGGTTTGGGACAAGACCGGAAGTGCTCAGCTTCCAAAGGGCCCTCCCCCTCTCTTTCCAGGCCGGCTCTTCCTCAGAAGCTGTGCATTCAACTGTTGCCGCTCCCCACCAACATGTAAAGGCCTGCCCCTTGCAGGGAGGGGCTCCAGCTGGACCACTGAGTCTGAGAGGACAGGTCTGCCTGCCCGAGGCTGAAGGAATAGCCATCCAAGTAGCCACACAGCTGAAGTCACCTTCTCCAGTCTCACCAGTTTCCTTAGAACAGTAACATCTTACTTCCACCTGTCTGCCCCCTGCACCTGTCTGTCAAACTGGTTCCATTTAGGAAGGAATAGGGGGTCACTCACAAGACTTGTCCCCCTCAGGCAGTGGCACCCTAAAGTTATTCACTGGACCCTAAATCCCCTGGTTCTGTTTGCAAAGCCCAATAAAGGGGGTGGAGCCTCCTGAGCTGGGAGTAGAGGCTTCTAAACAGTCCTGAGTCCTCAGAACCACTGGGCGTGGGGAGCAAGTCGCTACTCCAGGTCAGGTTCCTGGGCAGGCTCTAGCTCCACCACCCCAGGACAAGCTCCCCTGGCTCCAGATACCGAATCTCACATCCCAACCCCAAACCCTCCCAGCCTCCCCAGCCAAAGCCCTTGAATCACTCATCCTACCCCAGGTTCTGCTGGGCCTGACCCTGGAGACAGCGCTGCCTGAACTTCACCACCCAGATCCCTACTCAGACCAAGGGTAATACCTGAGGGGGAGCACTGGTTCTTGAGTGCCCTGAATAGAAGATCCTTGGTGCAGGAGGAAGGCCACCCAATGGGCCGCCCCAGAAAGGCAGAGGGCCCCCCTAACCTGAGTCCTCCCTGGCTCCTGCACCTTCCCTCACTGCTGGGAGAGGGTGTCCCAGAGCCCAGCCCACCCCCGCGCCTCACGTCAGTCAGGGCCGCATTGATGTAGTTGTTGGGGTCCCCGTCCGTGGAGACGAGGAAGGGCAGGCAGCGGTCAGGCGGCAGGACATCCATGCTGCGGTTCTTGTCCCGGTTCCGGGGCAACAGGGCAATGCTGCACTCCTCCACATCCAGCGGCGGTGTGACCGAGTTCAGGGTCTACAGAGAGAGAGAGGAAGGGAAGGTGACGTCCCGTGTTTGTGGGGTCTCCTCCCCCCATGAGGCCCCATGAAGGAGACTGGGCTGGATTATTATGCCCGTTTTATGGATGGAGAAACTGAGATCCAGAAAGAAGAGAGGGAGGGGACCCAGGCTCCCTGGATTCAGGCTATGCAGGACCCGGACGGAGCTCTGGAGACGGGAGTCTGCCTCCTCGCCACCCGTATACTGTAGACAAGCTACTCTATCTCTAAGCCTCATTTTCCCTCTGCTGTAAAATGGAATAATTATTTGCCTACCCCAAGGGATTGCTGGGAGAATAAAGTGAGATAACACCAAGCCTGGCACGTGCACCACCTTCAACACTCAGAGGGCACCGTGAGGCTCATTCCCAGGAGCCAAGCCCTGAAACCCCACGTCATCCACAAAGCGGACTCCAGGGCCCCGGCACAGACGGTCACCTTCCCGGCCCTGCCAAGGAGCAGCTGGCACAGGCGCAAGCCGAGGACTCCGGGCCACCTGCCCTCCCCTCCTGCCTTCATGCCTCGGGCGTCCTGGCTCACGGGGCCCCCGTTTCTTCCTCTTCTTCTTGTTCTTGTTCAGACACTCAGTCGTGTCTGACTCTTTGGGACCCCGTGGACTGCAGCCCACCAGGCCCCTCTGTCCATGGGATTCTCCAGGCAAGAATACTGGAGTGGGTAGCCTTTCCCTTCTCCAGGGGATCTTCCCAACCCAGGGATCGGAGCCAGGCTGCCCACATTGCAAGCAGATTCTTTACCGTCTGAGCCACCAGGGAAGCCCCCGACAGCACTGAGGACCTCCCACCGCCACACACATGCTCACTCACTCACTCACAAGCCACACCTGTACACAGACACTCGTGCCCCACCTGGAACTCCTCCCGCAGCTGGGAGGAGTTACTCTGAGGGTCAATGCGGATCATTTCCTTATATGTGGCCTTGAATTCGCTGACAGGGATGGTGGTCTCCCCACACAGGCAGGCCTCCAGGATTGCATCGTGGATAAAGATGTACTGCTCCTGGAACAACAGGAGAGGATATGAGGAACCAGGAGGGGAGCAGAAGTGAGAGACCTCAGGGTCAGGAGGAGGCAAGTTCAAAGTTGCAGCTGGGGTGCTCTGAGGCGGAATCCAACCATGTGTTACTACATGTGGGACCCACCATACTTGAAACAGCCTCCACAGATATTTGCTCATTGATCTCACATTTCATCCCAATAATAACCCTACGAGAAGCTCTGAAGGTGAGGGGACAGCCCAGGGTCACACATCTAGAGAGGAGACAAACCCAATAGGCATTACGTCTTGACTGTAGAACTTATGACCTGGGCCCAGCGCTGTGTGACCTCACCCAAGTGAACACAGTGGAGCTGAGCTTGGGAAGACCCTGAGAGGCTGGCAGCTGTGTGATGACCTGGAGGCATCGGATGGCCTGTGATGGGGAGGGAGGCTTCCGAGGGAGGGAATCTATGTATGCTTCCGGCTGATTCACGCGGTCGAGCAGCAGAAACTAACACAACATTGCAAAGCAATCATCCTCCAGTCTTAAAAGATATCCTATGATAAACCATTATAGAAAGCAATATTCAAAAGAAGAGTGTGTATATGTATAACCAGGTCACTTTGCTGTACGATAGGAATCAGCAACATTGTAAATCATCTACGCTGTTCTTCAGTCACCAAGTCACGTCTGACTCTTCGTGACCCCATGGACTGCAGCATGCCAAGCTTCCCTAAACCTCACCATCTCCCAGAGTTTCCCGAAGTTCATGTCCACTGCCTCGGTGATGCCATCCAACCATCTCATCCAAATCAACTGACTTCAACAAAAATAAATTTAAAAAAAAAAAAAAAAGAGGCTGGTAGGCCAAGTCCAGGGATGGGAAAGGACAAGGGGACATCCTAGGACACCTTTCTGACACCCTCCACCAGCTTCGAGCTCCTACACGAGGGACTCTTGTCCTGGAGGGGCTGTGGGGGGAGGGCTGCACCCCCACCTCGGTCTGGATCATGTTGACGCGCCGGGAGCAGAGGGTCTTCACGCAGTTGTAGATGTCCACGACTCCCTCACACTCCGCCATGTCCAGCATCACGTCCAGAACGATGTAACACCCTGTGCGGCCAGTGCCCGCGCTGGGGAGAGAGCACCCGCGGCCAGGTCAGAGGCTTGGGGAGGGAGCCCAGGACCGCAGAGAAGAAGAGAGGAGACCTGGGGCCCTGGGCCAAATCTACACCACACAGGCGATGGGGGACATGGCGGAGCCTGGGAGGAGGCTGCTGGAAGGGTTCCAGGGAAAGTGACCAAGGACAGAGGGGGAGCTGGGCCTTGGGGATGGAGAGGAAAGGAGGGGTGGGGAGAATGTAGACCTGAAACAGCTCAGCTTGGCAGCTGTGATGGGGGAAGAGGAACAAAAGTGATGCTCTGGTCTCCTGGATGTCTAGAAATCCCCTACACATCCTTCAAAACCCTACACACTTAATCCCATAGTCAGTGGAGCCTCCAGGAAATGTCAGGCTTTTGAGTTCCCAGAGCAATCTGGGTGGACTCTTACCAAAACCCCCTTCCCTGCTCCGTGGTCACTGTTTATAGGGCTATCTCCCTACCTCACAGTGAGCTCCTTGAGAGCTAGATGGGGCCAAACCCATCTCTGGAACCCTCCATTTAGCACCAGGTAGAGCAGAGTTGAGAGGAGAGGGGAGGACAGAAATGACACCAAGATCTCAAGCTTGAAAATGGTGAGAGCGACGGGTTAGCCAGGACACACAGCCAGTGGGTATCCCATGTGCCACTGATAGGGACTGGAATTCGTGAAACCACTTTGGAAAACTGCCCACAGTATCCAGTAAGGCTGAACATTCACAGAGCAATTCCACTCCTACATACTTACCTCCCAGAAATGCGAGTGTGTGTGTCAGCCAAAAGACACGTAAGAGAATGTCCTTAGCAGCACTGTTGATAACAGCTCAAAGCTGGAAACCACCCAAATGCCTCCCCACAGCAGAATGGATAAGCACACGGCGGTTTGTTCACGCTGTGGAGTCGGGTACAATATGGATGAACCTTACAAGCATAAGGCTGAGAGAAAGTCAGACTCCAAGGAGCACCTGATGTGTGATTCCACTGATACAAAGTTCAAAAGCATGCATAATGACTCTCAGGCTTAGAAGTCAGGAGAGCGATCACTCTGGAAGGGAGGAGGTGGGGTACAGGCCACAAGGGTCTCAGGCTTAGAAGTCAGGAGAGCGATCACTCTGGAAGGGAGGAGGTGGGGTACAGGCCACAAGGGTCTCAGGCTTAGAAGTCAGGAGAGTGATCACTCTGGAAGGGAAGAGGTGGGGTACAGGCCACAAGGGAGCTCCAGGGACTTCTGGGTTCTGTTAATGCTCTGTTTCTTGATCTGAGTAGTGCTGAGTCCTTCACAGTGAAATTGGGGAAATTCCTAAAGCTTACTTATTATTACAATAGCCCATAATAATAAGCTACACTTAGTGTGCACACGATGGTGCCAATCCCAGAGCCGAAGCTCAAAGGGCGAAAGGCGTCAGGAGGTCATTCTCCCCGTCCTCTGCCTCTGAGCAGGATGGACTCGGGCCCAGTCTCCTTCAGGAACCTCAAACAACCCCATCCCCACCCCCTTCTCCCTGGGCTCCCCAGCACCCCACCTGCAGTGGATGACCACAGGCCCAGCGTCAGGGGGCGTGGAGGCCTTCACACGCCGGATGAAGGCCAGCAGCCCCGTGGCGTGGTAGGGGACACCGTGCTCCGGCCAGGCCGTGAAGTGGAACTGGCGGACCTCGTGGCGGGCAGAGTAGCCTCTCTGGGGAGACAAAAGAAGTGACAGTCAGAGCCCCTGCCAGCGTCTACCAGACACCTGCAGTGTGCCAGGCACGGGAGTGAGCATCTCACCGCAGGAACTCAGTTCACCCCAATGAGACTCACGAGGTGGGTATTAATGACTCATTGTACAAGCAAGAAACCTAAGCCTCAAAGACGAGAAACCGCCTGCCCGAAGCCAAGACACACATTAGGCAGGGGTTGGGCTGGGATCTGCCTGGTGCCACATCTGTACTGTAAGTCACCCATTTCCGCCACCTGCTACACAGCTGCCCTCAGAGATCATTTTGATGCTCCCAGTCTTAGTTCAAAGGGAGAAAACTATCTTTCCTCTGAGGATTTTATAGACAGTCAAATAGGACTGTGCCATCCCTCACCTGGGGCCTTTCATGAGTGAGGTAACCATTCTTGAGCCTCACTTTCCCTATCTGTAAAATGGGTCTAATAGCAAAGGCCTAACCCACAGACTGAAGGAGGGCCGAAACAATATGTGTAATGGGCTGAGCACAGCGCCTGGCACAGAGCAGGATCGGCACCTGGCAGTTATCCTCAAGGTCCTCATCGTTCTCTACATTCACACCATCCTCATCATCTTGACTTCCTCTTGCAGTCACCAGTCAAGACGGCCACCTTTCCATCTTTTCACAGTGCCCCCTGTGAGGCGCTGTGGCTGCCCTGCTCGGGATGCAGAGTGCCACCCCCACCCTCCACTCCTGGGCTGGGAGGGGCTGGGGGTGTGCCCTGCCCCACCTTCTCAGGCACCCTGGGAGGGGCCTGGTGACCACAGGAGACTCACCCGCTCCAGGGCAAAGCTGCGCACAACATACTCGGCTAGAGTCTCCGTCTTCACCAGCGTGATCTTGATGTCCCCGTACATGTCGGAGTCCTCCGGCCAGTATCGCGAGCATTTCACCTGGAGGCCCCAAGGGGCAGGCTCAGTGGGCTCACTGCCCCCGGCCTGCCACGCCCCCTCCCCCAGGGCCCCACTTACCCTGCCCACCTCCACCAGTTTGGTGATCATGACGATGCTGGAACAGTGTTCCTGCCATACCATGCGCCAGAAGTCGTAGACCATTTCAGGCTTTGGCCCTGGGGAGCAGAGAGGGCTTGTCTCTAAGGCCAGGTCTCCACCCAGGCCCAGCACACCGCTGCCCCACACCACCGATGCAGGCCAGGAGGATCCTGAGCCCCAGTGGGGGCTTCATGCTCACCCCCACACACCCCCATCAACTGCCGACTCATGCCTGTTGGGTCCTTGGGGTGGTCATTGTGAGGGAGAGCCTGCCTGGAGACCCCGGTCATCCTGAGCAGAACCCAGGAGGAAGAGCTGGAGGGCCATGGCACAAGCCTCCAGGAGGGATGGACAGACAGACAGTGGAGAGGATAAGATACAGCCCAAGGGACCCAGACAGCCCCCAGACCAAGAGACACAGTCCACACCCATGAGGACCGAGGCTGGCTGACCCTTTTGCATGCAGACAGACAGGTGGACCAGGAGCTACACTCAGACAGCAGACATCGGGAGATACAAACACAAAGAGAGAACAGATATGGATGTCCAGATTCCAGAAGATCCAGACAGACAGACAGATAGAAGGTAGACAGGGAGGCAGGCAGATCAGCCGGGAAGGCAGGAAGGCAGGCAGAGGGCACTCAGCACACTGGGGCAGGGGGGTGAGGGAAACATGGGAAGAGGTGCCAGGTACCTTGAGTGGCTATGAAGTGATTTGACCTGTGGTAACCCTGGAACAGGAGAAGAGGGGGTGTTAAGACCTCGAGGATTGGCCCCTCACTTGCTCAGGCCCCTCTGCCCTCCTCTCCCAGAAGCTGCACACACAGGCCCCACTCAGGGAAGGGCCCCACCCTCTTGACCTGTCTTTTGCCCATCCCCCAAGGAAGGAAGGAAGTAGAGCCTGAACACCAGGGTCATGGGTTTAAACCCATCTTTGCTACGTAACCCAAGGGAAGACACGACTCCTTCATGGGCCTAGAGGGTCTCCCCTTTCATAATTGGGGATAATTGTCCATAATCTGCTTATAACCCAGCTGCTCTTTGGAGACAAATACATTGCAGGGTGACCCTACCCTGTTCCCAAAGCCCCAGAGACCCTAAGCAACCCCAGGCCCCAGGCTGGGTCTTGTCAGTTATCTCAGCCCTGCTCAGGGCAACCAGAATGGGCAATGTCCCTCCCCACGACCCGGTCACCCAGGGCTTGGGGTGGCCCAATGAAGGCTTCAGGTTAGGAGCAAGTGAGCACAGGAGTTGCTCATGGCCCTTAGACAAAATGTTTTTTAAAATCTTCAAAATCAATAATAATGATAATAGCGATAATAAATAACTTACATAGTTATTTATTAAAATAATAATAAATGTTTGAGGCCCTGTTATGGACACATACTGTGCTAAGCACTTTACCTGTATTATCTCCCACAAAAGAGGCCAAGAGCCACTTTCATCTTCCATCCCCAGAGCCCCCAGGCTGAGAAGTGGAACCAGCCAGACTCCACTCCCACCCTGAGGCGGGAACCACCCATGAGATCTTGCCCACATGAGACACCCAGGGAATCAATGCAGGTGACACGGGATAAGTAAGAAGCACTGCAAGCATGGGATAAGTAAGAGATCAGCCACTGGCCTCAAGTTCACACCCTCAACACAGCTCCCAGCAAATCCTTCGACCTGGTGGGCTTCCCAGGCCCAAGGGGCCCCGCAGTCAGACTGCCAGAGCACAAATCCCAATTCTACACAACTCCTGCTAAGTGTTGGGCAAACCCCTTTATTTCTCTATGTCGGGATTCTCACATCTACACAACGGGAATAAGCGTAGTATTTATCTCCTTGGGCTGCTGGGAAGGGTAACGTTACACACATCAAGGGCTTGGCACATGGCAAACACAAAGCCAGTACTTAATCAATAGTCGCCATTATTACTGCTACCACTTTAAATGTCAACAAGTATCACTGACGGTCTCAATGGCGTGAACATCAAGAATTACTGGGCAGACAGCAGTGTACGACAGGAGTTAACAGTACGAGTCTTGGGTCAGGCTGAGCTGGGTCTCTGCTGCCAGGTAGTAACTGTGTGATTCTAGGCACTAAGCAGGCACTTCTCAGCCTTTAATGTGCATGCGAATCTCCTGGAGATCTTGTTAAAAGGCAGATTCAGATTCAGACGGTCTGGGCAGGGCCTGGGATTGTGCATTTCCAACCAGATCCCAAGGCGCCAGGTGCCACGGCGGGGCCTCAAAACACACTTGGAGTAGCCAGGCTCTCTGACTCTCTAAGCCTCTGTTCTCCTCCAGAATATGAGGATAACACCAAGACACGCACGTGCTGTATACCTACACGTTCCCATGAAAATGACCAAAACATAGTCAAAGTTACCAAGACTGAAGAGCCTCCCAGAGTCACTTAGCCCTCACTACTGGAACTTCTCCAGGTCTAGCCTAACTCCTTCCCGCTGTCTCCCCAGCCACGCCTCTGCTTCATGTCTTTAGGGGAGCTGCTGGGCAACAGGTCAGAGGGGGCGCTCGGCAGAGGTGCTGCCAGTGTTGCCCTCCACCCCTAGCCTCAGTCAAGCTAGGAACAGGCTACTCCACCTAAAGCCAGTTTGCTTGAGACTCTCACATGAGAGCCAGAGTCTCCAGTGCCCAGCATATTGCCAGCACCCAACTGCTAATCAACACATACAGCAAACAGCTCAATAATTTTTCAGACAGATGGCTTTCAATATCTGTATGTTCACTTTTTAGTTGCACGTGTGCATTATTGCACAATTACATCACACAGAGGACAGTGAAATGGAAAGTTTTAAATGATCAGATGTTAAAGGAAGATAAGGAGACCACCTTGAGCACACCCGATTTAGAGACCAGGATTAGAGAGCAGGGGTGCTCCTACTCTGGGGCATCAGCATGTCCTAGGAGCCTGTTCCCGGGCAGACACTCGCCCCTCCTTGGTGCCTTTGAGAGGGCAGAGCTAGGAGACTGACTACCTGCGCAGTGGGCAAGGCGCCTGGGGCATCCCAATGCCCCCAAAGAGAGAGATCCGGGTCTCATGTAAGGGTGGGGGTGGGGGGGTCTCACGTAAGGGTACAGGGCTCAGGTTGGATTTGAGGCCCCGGCTCTGCTAATCCAGAGCCTTGGGGCCATGAGTAAGCCACTCAATCTTTTTAAGCCTCAGTTTTGTCATCTGCCAAATGCAGGTCTCAACCTCATAGAGTGTGGCAAAGATGACATGAGGTGCCAGAAGTGCCTGGCACAGAGCACGTACTCAGCCAATAATGTTTTTGGTAACAGGCCTTTGAAAATGAAATAAGCCATGTCCCCTCAGGATATTTCATAAGAGTCTGGCAACAACTAAATGAATGTGTAATATGGAGACTGAGATGTAAAAACGTACAATGATCTAGGGACTTGCTCAGCTGTCCAGCGGTTAAGACTCCACACTCTCAATGCAGGGAGCACGGATTCAATCCCTGATTGGGAAACTGATTGGGGAACTAAGATCCCATAGGCCATGCCGTGTGGCCAAAAAATTTAAAATAAAAAAAAATTTTTAAGTAAAAATATAGATATATAATGATCTATATTCATCACCTCCTAATGGGGTTGCTAAGGCTGAGTATATCCATTACCTTCTGTGGGTCTAATATTTCATTTAAGTTTAGCAACTTTACAAATCAACTGCGTAAAGAAACTCAAAATAAGGCAGAGGGTATCTAGGGACACATGAGGAACAACCTTCATCTTCAGCAGATGCGACAGCAGGGACCTTACGCCTTATATATTAGTGCGAGGCCCCAAGCATACACATGATGTCTGAAAGTCTAATAATGAGTTGTATTTTTCCAATCATAAAAAAGCCAGACATATATTTGTAAAAGAAAAAAAGAAGATAAAATAGACAAGGTATCCCCCAAAAAATCCCATCGACTATTACAAAAGTTAGATTTAAAAAATCAAATGAGAGGACTCTGCTAGATGGAATTTTTTTTTAATTCTTATAAGGCCCACACATAGCAAAATTATAAAATACCCAACTGCTCCCCCAAAATAAAACATTCAAATTAGGGCTAAATTTGAGGGCAAAGCGGTGAGGGTTGAGTTTCAAGCAAACTGACCACAAAGGGACTGGAACACAAGGGAAACTACTACTAAAGGGGAGGGCCTGGGGCCATCCCTGGGACCCCCAAGCAGTGGGAGGACAGGGCACCCAGGGCAGCTCCTCCCACCCGACCCCTCCCAGGCCCGCAGAAGGTATGGCTAATGAGGACTCATCGGGCACAGGGAGCTGAGCAGGGAGGCAGAGGTGTTGGCCGGGGAGATGGCCGGGGCCTGGGGAGGCACCCAGACAATGCAGGCCCCCGCTTAGGGTAGAGGAGATGGAGGGCATTGTTTACAACAGGGGTCGTGTCAAACTTTCAGCCCCGACGGCCCCTGGCCAGGCTGCTGACGTGGACGGTTGGTGCTGGGCACACAGGTGGAGGAGAAGGAAGACAGAGACGAGAGAGAGGGAGAGAGACAGCCAGAGACTGCGAGAGAGCCTGAGATACGGCCGGTCAGACAGACAGGAGAAGGAGGAAACGGGAGAGAGATACTTACTTCACGGTTTATCCGAATCTTAATGATTCCAGTGAGGGAACAGGACAAAGCAAAAGAGACAGATATTAGGCCAGAGGCAGATGGAGGTGGACGGCAGGGCACAGGAGTGGCTGGAATGGGTGATGCCCAGCAGGCGTGGCAGAGCAGAGATGGGTGGCCGGGCCTGGGCAAGAGAAGGGCAGGGGCAGGGCCCCGGCGGGGCCCCAGGAGAAGCCGACTAGGGCCTTGAGGACCCCGAGGCGAGGCCCCTGTCCCTGTCCCCATGGCTGCCGAAGTCTGAGAGGCAAGGCCAGGTCGGACCACACTGCAGCCTGAGGAGGGGTGAGAGAGGGGGTGGGTGGGGGAGAAAGCAAGGGATTCTGGCAAATATGGGCGAGCGCATCTGGCCACCAGGAGGAAGTGAAGAAGGAGAAGAGAGGTCACATCCACCATCCCTGATTGCTCCCCACTCCCGGATACACCTCTGACCTGGCACACTGGTTCTGCCTGAGATTACCCTTCCCTTCCCTCTCCAGCCACCCAAAGCCAGCGCAAGCCCTCTGACTCCATGCAGCCCAACACGGCTAAAGCTGGCCCCACCACTACCTTTGCGGTACAATGCTGAGAAAGTCATTCACTCCTCTTTCCTGGCCTGAGATTGCCCATCTAACCTGAATTCATTCCACTTGTATGTTTATGAGCCTCCCCGACTAGAATCTACGGATTCAAGGAAAGCAGGGACTATGTCTCCTTTTTCACAGGTATATTCCTGGTGGCCAGCACAATGCCTGGTACACAGTAGATGCTCAAAATACATTTAACATCCAATGAATGAATAAGTGATTCTCTGCACACTTGACTTGCTGCCGGTCGGGGAGTCTGATCAGCGTCCCTGGGCCTGTCCTGTCCCTCTCATCCACACTTGGGGAGCGGATTCATCGCCTCTTCTTCACACCCAAGCCCAGGCCCCGCTGGCTGCCTGCCCTGTCTCCAGCCCCTCCCTCTGGTCCAGCCCGACCAGTAGCTGCTGCGGTCGGCAGGACAGCCTTGTCATCAGCAGCACAGGCTCTGGAGACCCTGACCAGCTGAGATGCGGCTCCCTTCTTGACCACTTGCTAGCTGGGTCACCTAGAGGAAAAGGAGCTTCACTTCTCTGAGCCCCAGTTTTCCTCACCTGTAAAGTGAGGCCACGATGCTGACCACAGCATAGGGTGGTTGTTGGAGTTATAGACAATTAAATATTTGGCATAAAGTGCTTAGCACAGTGCTTGGCACACAGTACATGGTCAATTAACCTGAGTTTGTCACAGTCCAACACTTTCAATGCTTCCTGATGCCCCTAGGAAAAAAGCCCAGCTCCTCAGCCTGCCATTCGAGGCCTTCACAGTCCAGCCCCTGCCTGACTCAACCTGACTGTGTGCCATGAGAACCCCACCTCCAGCCTCGGGGTCCCTCACTGAGAGGGGACCTGTTCTCACATCTAGGCCTGGCTGTCTGCCCTCTTGCCTCCATTCTGCTTCACTCACACCCCCAGCCCAGGGAAGCCCTCCTGAGAGCCGCTGCCCACCCTTGTCCTCCCCTCTGCTGAGCTCCCTGGCACTGACTGCAGGAGGTGGGGGCACTCAGAAATCCAGCCACGTGAACCCCGACTTCTTCCCTGCCGGGTCCCGCCCCACCGGGACAGTGAGCCTGGAGCGGCCAGGGCCAGTCGGCGGATGCGACGGGGCGAGGCACTCACGTCTATGTAGTTGGCATTGATGTAGTCGGCGTCGGGGTCTCCCAGCATCGGGTGCAGCTTCACTCGGTGCCGATCGTCTGGAAATACACAGCACGTGGCCATGGGGCGGGCAGGGGCTGAGCTGGGGAGCCCAGCCCCGGGGCAGTAGCAGGGAGGCTTCCTGGAGGCCAGAGCCGGGGCACAGGCAGGGCAGTCAGGGAACCCAGAGACTCAGGGCTGACCAGCGGGCCCTCCGTATCACTGGAGGTAGGACAGGCCAGTGGTTAGTCGGGGCTGCAGTGTCAAGGAGGCCCGAGGCCTGGTGCTGCTCTGGCAGGTATCAGCTGTGTGACCCCAGGAGGGGGGCTTAACCTCTCAAGCCTCAGTTTCCTCATCTGTAAAGTGGGAGTTCTACTACATCCCACATCACAGGACTGCTGAGAACACTAAGTCAGATGAGGAGCGTGGTGCTCAGCGCACAGCCCAGCCTGCGACAGGCCCTCCATAAACGGCTCACTCTGCTCTTCTCCCTCTTCCTGCTTCCTCCCACCCACTGCCCCCCACCCCCCGATCGCAGGCCCTCCTGCAGGACTTACAGGCAGGCATGGGCTCCTGTCGGCCACCCTTGACCTTGTCTTTCTTCTTTGTAGCATCCCAGCCTTCAAAGAAACTCTGCCAGAAGGGAAAGGCATAGTTAGTGGGCGGAGGGAAGCCCCTCCCCTCCCAAGAGCCCGACCCTGTCGGCAGAAGGAGGTAGCACCACGGTAAGGGCCAGGTTCAGGGTTAAACTTGGGGCCTGAGATGAAGTCACTGGATATTCCTTTATATGTGAGGGACTAAGGTTAATACCAAGCAGTGTGGGGAGGGGAGTGAGAAAAAGAGGGGGAAAGAGGTAATTATAGCTCAGAGACATTTCAGAATGAAGGTTAAGTTTAGGTCAAATCCAGGTCTGACCTGGGATGAAGGTAAAATTTTGAGGGTCAAATTAAGTCCAGACGGAGGTAGGATGGGATTCAAGTCAGAGTTCAAACGGAGCTTAGGATGAAAGTTAGGGTCAAAGTTACACTGGGGTTTAGGCTGGAGGTCAGGGTCAGTGTTAGTGGTCAGGTCCACATCAGGGATAGATAAAGGATCCTGGCAGGGTCCAGACGGAGACCAACATAACATTCAGACACTTTTTAAGTCAGGGTTAGGATGAGGGAGAAACCAGGTCAGGCTGAGATTAGGGCCAAGGTCAAGGCCAAGAAATTAGCTTGAGATGGGGACTGTCAGGGCAAGGATCCATCCAGGGACCAGCTGAGGGCTGCCAGGGTCCACAGTGAGGAGGAGCCAGGGAAGGCCCTGGCGAGGGGTCCCAGCTGGAGGGGGCCAGGCACCTCATATTCCTGCTTGAAGCCGTAGCCCTCGGCCGTCTTCATCTGGTTGATGTGCTGCAGGAGGTCGGCCACACGCACCGCGGGGTGCAGCTGCCCCGTGTGATACGGGGAGCCCTTCCGGCCACACGGCCGCCGCGGTGAGCCCCCTAGGAGGCTGCTGGCCTCAGTGACCCCACCGCCACGCTGGTCTCCTGCAGCCGGAGAAAGGAAAAAGGGGCTCCTGACGTGCACAGGCCCCAGCCAGGGGAACCCCACATGGACTCAGGGGAGCCGAGGGAGGGATGGGAGCACAGCCAGCGTGGAGGATGCCCGGGTTGTTTGCTAGAGCCAGGCAGCTGGCTGGGCCGCCCTGGGTGACCCTGGATGAGCCCCTTCCCTGGGGCGTCCCGGTCTTCCCATTGGTAGAATGAGGGGATCGGGTCACATGCCCTCTGGGGGCCCTTCTGGCCCAGCCCTGCAGATGGGATCCCTCGTCCCCTCACCCTCCCGGGCTTCCCAGCGAGGGCCCCCTCTGTGACTTCAGCCTGCAGGGGGCAGCGCTCAGCAGAGCCCACGACATCCCCTCCTTCCTCCCCCTCTTTCTCCCAGGGAACAATCTGGAACACTGACAACTCCCAGCAATCATCCCATTCAAAGACAAGCAAGTCCTGAAATTAGCTGCCGTTGCCACCCCCTCCACAGATGAACGGGAAGCACCTGAATAGAGGCGTTTCTCCAGCGCAAGCATTTCCATTGTCAGCCTGTGTGGCAGCTCGGCCCATGGAGAGCAGGTGGAGAGGATCACGCTGCCCCACACTCCAGAAAACCATCCCTTCCCCATGGACCACCACTGCCCAGCTCTCCTGGCCAGCCTCCCCAAGAACATCCCACCCTGGTCCCCCTGGTCAGGTCCTGGGATGGAGGAACAGCCCCATTCAGCCACACCTAGCTTCCAACACTCACTCCCACACACTCAGCACGTATTCCCTCCTCCTGGCCTGGCTGCAGTGCAGGGGCTTTCCCTGCATGTCTCACCACTGTTCTCTGCCCAGCTCTGAGCCCGGAGAGGCAGGTGGAGGACTCCCAGCGGGCCTCCCTTCCCAAGTCTTCACACATGGTCTTCCTCTGCACCACTATCCCCTGATGCCTGGTGAACTCATATCCATCCATCAGGTCTGGACTCTTAATTCCCAGTCTTGACTAATGGGTGGAATGAATGCAATACCCAGACAGACACCGCCACCCTCCCCAAACTCCAATCTCTGCCTCCTCAAATCAGGGAGACTGCGGGCCCTGCTTGGGTTCCACTTCCTGTGCTGAGGTTTGAAAGCTGCCTCGAGGTAGAGGGGCAACGCGAGGCAGGCACCTCAGTTTGTTTTGCTTTTCTCAGGAATCACAGTGGAGGACTGCCTGGTGCCCAATGTCTGAAAACAACTGTTTCACATGTTTTATCCAGATTTCCAGTTGCTTACAGCTGGAGGGCAAGCCACGTACCAGGTACACACGTGTGTGTGTGTGTGTGTGTGTGTGTGTGTGTGTGTGTGTGTGTGAGTTACCTATGTCTGACTCTTTGTGACCCCATGGACAGTAGTCCACCAGGCTGCTCTGTCCATGGAATTCTTCAGGCAAGAATACTGGGGTGGGTTGCCATTTCCTTCTCCAGGGCATCTTCCCTACCCAGGGATCAAACCCAGGTCTTCTGAATTGCAGGCAGATTCTTTACTGTCTGAGCCACCAGGGAAGCCCACCCATTACACATTTGTGGTCAAATGCCTCAAGCCCTTCATTTTTCAGGTAGAGAAACTGAGATCTGAAAAGGAGAGATTTGCCTAAAGCAGTGGCTGCCCAAGTGTGTTCCAGAAAATACTGGTCATGCCCGATGACTCACGTATTCAACAAAGAGAAGGATCATGGGGAGGGGTTCTGTGTTTTAAAGGAGTTTGTGAAATTCTGGTTTAAATAAAAATAAGTAGGTTGTTTTCCCCTGTGAAACCTCCTAGGGCTTCCAACAAGTTAGTGTGTATTTTAAATCTCCAAGAGATGGGTGGGAATAGCAAGGTTTCACCTCCGTCTTTCACCACAGACAGACTGTTTGTTTCATGAAATATCCTCAGGGGAATACAGTATACTATGGCAATTAAGAGACAGGATCTGGTGTCAGACAGGCTTCAGATCAAATCCCAGTTCTGCATGTAACCTTGGGGATGTTACTTACTCTCCAGAAATTTCCCTTTTCATACGGCAAATGAAGATTAAAACTGTTACTCTCCAATATGATGATATAAATTTCAATGTGCATGCATGCTAAGTCACCTCAGTCGTGTCCGACTCCTGTGACCCTGTGGCCTAAAGCCCGCCAGGCTCCTCTGTCCATGTGATTCTCCAGGCAAGAATACTGGAGTGGGTGGCCATTCCCTTCTCCAGGGGATCTTCCCGACCCAGGGATCAAGCCCAGGTCTCCTGCGTCTCCTGCGCTGCAGGCAGATTCTATACCAAGATTATGCATATACAGCACCCAGCCCAGTGCCTGGCACATGAGCACCTGCAGATGGGGCTGTGGACATCACTGGGAGTTTCCAGGAAAAGGAGGATCCCCTTGAGTTTCAGAAAGCCAGGCCAGATGGTTGACAAGAGGTGGCCTTTCTGCCCGGGTCCTTCTCCACCACTGGATCCTAGTCTAAGACATGACAATTCTAAAGAGCATCCACAACAAGCACACAAGACAAGCACACAAATTTCAAGCAAAAAAAGACTTCT
This sequence comes from Ovis aries, assembly GCF_016772045.2. Classification (NCBI taxonomy): domain Eukaryota; kingdom Metazoa; phylum Chordata; class Mammalia; order Artiodactyla; family Bovidae; genus Ovis; species Ovis aries. The sequence continues at coordinate 237,999,567 of NC_056055.1, forward strand.
GCTGGTTCAAAGATCTCAGAGATGAAGGGGTCCTAAGTGTTCTTCATGGAAACCGTGTTGACAGCTCCACAGTGAGCTCTCCAGACAGAAAATCCAGCAGCTCATCTCAGAGCTCTTGAAAGGCTGAAAGCTCTGATAGGGCCTCACAAGTAGGCATGGAATCATCTGGCAATGGCTGAAGACAAGCAAATGCCCCCACTGGTTGGGAGGAAGCCAGAGCTAAATCTGGGCAGCTTCCAGGTGAGCCCGAGAGCAACAAGATGTTCTCCAAACAAGACCACCAGAGGACAAAGGATGATGAATGATGATGCTGCCAGGAAGATGTTCCATTTCCTGGGCCCAGAGAAGACATATCCTTACTCTTCTCACCCATGCATTCCCAAGGGATCTCTCTCTCCCTCTCTAACACACACATACACACACACACACACACACACACACAGATCCTGAGGACTAGCTTGCCCGCACAGCTGGAAGCCCCAGAAAGGAAGGTAAGAGCCAGCCCTCAGCTTCAAGGTGGGCACTCAGGCGCTGGCCTTGGCTTTCTCCAGCTCCATAATGATTATGGGATAATTTGGGGGAGTAACCACTGGATGCTTGCTCCTTGGAAGAAAAATTATGACCAACCTAGACAGCATATTAAAAAGCAAAGACATTACTTTGCCAACAAAGGTCCAGCTAGTCAAAGCTATGGTTTTCCCAGGAGTCATGTATGGATGTGAGAGTTGGACTATAAAGAAAGCTGAGCACCAAAGAATTGATGCTTTTGAACTGTGGTGTTGGAAAAGACTCTTGAGAGTCCCTTGGACTGCAAGGAGATCCAACCAGCCCATTCTAAAGGAAATCAGTCCTGAATATTCATTGGAAGGACTGATGCTGAAGCTGAAACTCCAATACTTTGGCCACCTGATGCGAAGACCTGACTCATTTGAAAAGAAACCTGATGCTGGGAAAGATTGAAGGCAGAAAGAGAAGGGGACGACAGAGGATGAGATGGTCGAATGGCATCACCGACTCAATGAACATGAGTTTGAGTAAACTCCGGGAGTTGGTGATGGACAGGGAGGCCTGGTGTATTGCAGTCCATGTGGTTGCAAAGAGTCGGACATGACTGAGCAACTGAACTGATCTGAACCACTGGACAGCTGATGTTTTGCGGGGAGGACTGGAGGCCCAGAGGAAAGAACACTGGGTGTGGAGTCAGAGGAGCCTGAATGTGAATTCTGACTCAAGTCACTCAACCTCTCTGGACCTCGGTTTCCTCATTTGAAAATGAGGATCCTCAGACTTCCCTCAAAGATAGGCACTTCCCCCAATTCCCATCCACCCTTGACGAAGACAGGCCACCAGCTATGCAACCAACAGCACGCTATACTTCTCCTTCACTATTTGCAATTAGCAAGCAACTTTAAAGAAACACAACCTGTGACAATAGCTAACAAGATCTAACATACTGAGGGCTTTCATATGCCTGGCATGATTCTTAAGCCATTCAATCCTTAGAATATCCCTATGATGTAGGTGTTATTGTTATTCCCCTTATTACATAGGGGCTTCCCTGGTGGCTCACAGGGTAAAGAATCTGCCTGCAATGCAAGAGACCTGGTTCAACCCCTGAGTTGGGAAGATCCCCTGGGGCAGGGGATGGCTACCCACTCCAGTATTCTTGCCTGGAGAATTCCATGGACAGAGGAGCCTGGCTACAGTCCATGGGGTCACAAAGAGTCAGACACAACTGAGTGACTAACACTTTCATTTGTATGGGCTTCCCAGGTGGCACTGGCGGTAAAGAACCCACCTGCCAATGCAGGAGACATAAGAGACACAGGTTTGATACCTGGGTCAGGAAGATCCCCTTGCGGAGGGCATAGCAACCCACTCTATATTCTGAGGCCAGAAGGGTTGAGTGCCCTGCTGCTTAAGTGGCAGCATTAGGATTCATGCTCAGCCCATCTGACTCCAGGACCCTATTGTCTTCCTCTGATTTCCTCTTCCTGATAAGAGGGCATTTGAGGTGTCAAATAAGGGGCATTTATTTGACAAACCATTTGGCCGGGACCCTCTGGTTCCCATAGCGGTCAAGAGCTCTGGAAGGATGAGAACCCAGAGGGTTTGAGGGTTTCAGGGCAGGATCAGAATCCACAGGGGCACATTCCAACAACTTGGGAACATCCCAGCTCACCATTTACTCAGCATGGGAAGTCCCTATTTAAAATTTCCATACTGAGGTTGACTCTAATCAACGTGGTTCTAAACCACAAAAATCTGTCCTCACTGTTAGGAAAAGAAAAGTAGCGGCTAGACCAGGACGCGGCATAAAGAAAGAGAGAAGCCTTAAGGCTGAGCTTCAGCCTCCTGAATACATCTTGAGCTTCCCAGCCGTCACACCTTCCCCCTGCGTCCAGCATCCTGCCTTCAGTGTCCACCCCTCCTCACCATCCATCAGATCTTATCCATCTCAGCTGAAACCCTGGCCTCCCCTGCCCAAAGGTGTGTCTTCTCAAGACTATGGCAACACATTTTCCCCACTGCTCCGCCAGCAGTTAGCCCAGTGCTGAGTCTCCTGGGTCCATCTCACTTCCCAACTAGACAGTGAGCTTCTTGGGTGCAGAGCCCGTGTTTCCTGCCTCTCTCCGTCTCTCCCTAGGACTCAGCAGCAAGATGTGTGACCACAGCACCCCCACCTCCCACTCCCCCCAAAACCCACTTGAGTTTTCCGCCCAAGCAGACCTCGCCAGGTTGTGAAATGTGCATTTACACACGCATTTACATTTGCACATTCTCTGTGCATTTACCTCCCGCATAGATGCCTTTGCTTCCCATCTCTGCCAACCCAAATCCCACCCAGTCCACCAGGCCTGCGTGATACAGCAATTTGCAATTCAAAGATACCTGCATTTAAATCCTGACTCTGCCACCTTCTGGCGGTTTGACCCAGACAAGTGATTCTCCTCTCTGCACCTCTGTTTCCTTGTTTGTAAGATGAAGAGTTGATTAACAGCTCAGAGGCAACACACTCCAGTACTCTTGCCTGGAAAATCCCATGGACGGAGGAGCCTGGTGGGCTGCGGTCCATGGGGTTGCTAAGAGTCAGACAGGACTGAGCGACTTCACTTTCACTTTTCTCTTGCATGCATTGGAGAAGGAAATGGTAACCCACTCCAGTGTTCTTGCCTGGAGAGCCCCAGGGGCGGAGGAGCCTGGTGGGCTGCCGTCTATGGGGTCGCACAGAGTCGGACACGACTGAAGCGACTTAGCAGCAGCAGCATGCAGGGCTGTAGTTAAATTTAATGAGGGAAGGTCACAGAGAACATCATGCAGAAATACAAGTCAATGGACTTGAAAGCATAAATGAAATGGGCACATTCCTAGACAAATATAACACTAAAAGTGTCTTTTAAAAACAGAAAGCTTGAAGAGCTCTTTATTCCTTTAAATAAATTGAATTAAAAGTTTTAAATGTTTCCATAAAGAAAACTAAAGACAAGGACTCTTTTGGTTTCACTGATGAATTCCACCCAACTTTCAGGGACTTGGAGCCAATGAGTTCAATCTTCTGTGATAAGGAAAAATGAGACAAGATCTCTGTGCATTTTATAAGACGAGTAGAATCTGGATACCAGAAACCAGACAAAGATAACACAAAAAAGAAAAATTACAGGCCAATCCCACTGGGGAATACAGCTTTAGAATGTTGAACTATATTATAATTATACTAAATCCAATAATTCATCAAAAAAATATTGTGCATCAGACCAAGTCGAATTTACCCCAGGAATGGAAGGTTATTTTAACATTAGAAAATCTATCAACACAATATTGTAACACAATTATCCTCCAATTAAAAATAAATAATTTTTTAAGGGAAAAAAAGGAAAATCTAAAACTGTCACTCACCTCACTAACAAACTAAAGGAAGAAAAATGACATTATGAGTAGCTCCTAAAGAGTCAAACAAATAGACAAATATAACAATACAGATATAGACTCACAGACATGGAGAACAAACTAGGTTTTGCCAGAGGGGCAAGGGGTAGGAAGAAAGGCAAAATAGATGAAAAGATTTAGAGGTACAAACTACCAGTTATAAATTTTAAAAGCCACAGGGATGTAATATACAGCACAGAGAATATAGCCAATAATAGTGTAATAACTTTCCACGGTCTATAATCTAGAAAAATATCAAATTATATTATATACCTGAAACTAACAATACTATAACCCAACTATACTTCCATTAAAAAAGAAAGTTTATCAAGGTGGATGGATATAAGACCAATATCTATTCGCACAAAAATCAACTGCATTTCTCCATATGACCCATACTTAGAAATATAATATTCTAAAAATATACCCCATGTGTGCTGGGAAAACTGGACATCCATAGGCAAAAGAATGAAGTTGGACCCTTATCTAACATCATACACAAAAATTAACTCAGAAAGGACTAAAGACCTAAATGTAAGATCTAAACATAGGGCAAAAGCTTCATAACATAAGATTTGGCAAGAATTTCTGGGCTATGATACCAAAGGCATAAGCAACAAAAGAAAAAAACAGACAAAATGGACAACATCAAAGTGTAAACATTTGTTCATCAAAAGATACTAATCGCAGAGTAAAAAGGCAACCGACAGAATGAGATAAAAATGTTTGTAAATCATTTATCTGATAAGGATTAATATCCAGATTAAATATAGAACTCTTAAAACTCAACAGCAAAAGGACAAACAGCCCAATTCAAAAATTCTCCAAATAAAGTACACAAACAGCCAATAAACTCATGAAAGGATGCTCAACATCACATCACTCCAGCATTAGGGAAAAGAAAATCGAAACTACGAGATACCATCTCACATCCATGATGATGGCTGCTACAATTTTTTTTTTTCTTTAACAGAAAACAAGTACTGGCAAGGATGTGGGGAAAACTGGAACCCCTGTGCACTACTAGGGGGGATGCAAAATGGTGCAGCCACGGTCGAAAACCGTGGCAGGCCCTCAAAAAATTAAAAATAGACCCACTGTATGATCCAGCAATTCCATTTCTGGGTATATACCCAAAAGTACTGAAAGCAGGGACCCGGAGAGATGTTTGTACACACCCATGTTCATAGCAGGCTTCCCTGGTGGCTCAGGCGTCTCCTACAGTGCAGAAGACCTGGGTTCCATTCCTGGGTTGGGAAGATCGCCTAGAGAAGGGAATGGCAACCCACTCCAGTATTCTTGCCTGGAGCATTATTCACAATAGCTAAAACTTGGAAACCATCGAAGTGTCTATCAACAGGCAAATGGGTCAGAAAAGTGAGCATATACATACGATAGAATATTATTCAGCCTTAAAAAGAAAGGCAATTCTGGAAGTTCCTTGTCAGTCCAGGGGTTAGGACTCTTGAGCTTCCACTTCAGGAGCCACAGGTATGACCCCTGGGCAGGGAATTAAGATCCCTCATGCCATGCGGTGCAGCCAAAAACTAGGAGTTAAAAAAATTAATTTTTTCAAAAAGCAATTTAAAAACAGGCAGTTCTAAAAGGTGCTACGACATGGATGAACTCTGAGGACATTATGTTAGGTGAAATAAGCTAGTCCCTAAAGACGGGCACTGCAAGATTCCACTTATATGAGACAGTAATCAAAGTCAGAAAGTAGAATGGTGGTGGCCGGGAACTGAGAAGAGAGGGAACAGGGAGTTTAATGGATGTCGAGTTTCGGTTTTACACAACGAAAACCAATCCTAAGATTCAACGCACATTCCGCCAACCAAGTTTGCCAAGGAATTTGAAGAGATGATTCTAAAACTTGTAAGAAAAAGAACGAAGGCCAATATAGCCAAGACATCCTTGGTAAAGAGCAAGGTTGGGAGGGCTTGATGTTTCAGATATCAAGACCTAGATACCTATGGTAATTAGCTAGTTTGGTACTGACACAGGAATCACCAAACTGGCCTATGATAAAGAACAGGGAGCCAAAACATAGCCCATATATATATGGAAATGTGATATATGATACGAGGTGGCTCTGCAAATCAGTGGTGAAAATATGAACTGTAATACCTGATGCTGGGACAGTTGGTTTTCCCTATAGAAAACAAATAATTTATATCACATACAAAAATCAACTACAAATGGATGAAGATGTAAAAGTGAAGTGCAAAATATTAAAAGTTTTAGAAAAAAGTAAAAAAATGTCTTGCAATTTTGCATACAGAAGAATCCATTAAACAAACACAAAAATAGAAATCAAAAAGGAAAAGACTGATGAACTTGACTAAATCGACACAAAAATTTGTTCATCCAAAGACACTATAAATAACCAGCAAAGATGAGCCACAAATTGGGAGAAGATATTTGCAATTCATAAGAGACAAATGAGTCTCATCCTAAATATATAAAGAACTCCTAAAAACCACTAAGAAAGCAACAGAAAACCAAACAGAAAATTAGGTAAAAGACATGAACAGGCATTTTACGGAAGAAGAAACCTGAATGGCCGATGATGATTTGCAAATATGTTCAACTTCATTAGTAATCAGAGAAATGCAAATTAAGACTATAGAGAATTACCATCTTTATACAAACTAGTTTGGCGAAAGTGAAGAAGCCTGGCAAGTTTTGATCTCGATGTGGAGTGATGCAAACTCTTACGCCCTGCTGCTAGGAATGAACACGGGCAAAGACGCTTTGGAAAACAATTTGGCCCTGTCTCAGAAAGCAGAACAAGCACATACTTTATAATCCAGCAGCTCTTATTTCCAGAAGCTGCTGTGCAGGTGCATCTAGAGATTCATTTAAGAACATTCACAGCAGCCTCGTTTGTAATAACAAGAGAACTAGGAACAAATCAAATGCCCGTGGATGGCAGGATGGAGAAATAAATTGTGATATATTCATACAATGGAAAACTATACATCAGAGAAAATAAATGAACTATAGCAAAACATCCACCTGGGTAAATGTTGGAAACATGGTGTTGAGCTGAAAAATAGAGAGCAATTTCATTTTTATCAAGCTCAGAATGAGCGAAATTATAGCATGCACTGTTTGGGGACACACGCACACATGGTAAAAATTACTCCCCAAAAGCCAAGAAAGTTATAAACATAAATTCCAAGGGAATATTTACATCTAAGAGGGAGGTCGGGGCTATGAGAGACGCATTCAGATGACTTTCAAATTCACCAGTGGCCTTTACCAGTGTTTATTGTATTATTACGGCTTCATGATTTTCCTAAATAGTCTATTTCCTTTTGCACAAATCAGCACTAAGTCAAATCAAAAGATGTGTGATGAAGCGATTGATGAGAAGCTCCTAGCATATACAGCTGACTCACCCTCCTCTCCCTGCAGGCCAGCCACAGCACTAAACAATGTATACCCATTCTCATTTAGTCTCCCAGTGGCACCACCAGCAGAGACGATCTTCCTCCTCATTTTATACATGAGGAAGCAGACAACCAGAGAGGTTAAGCCACTTGCCTCAGGTCACACAGCTCAGGGGACCTGAGATGCAAACCGAGGTCTAACTGCAGAGCACTCCCTTTCACACAGCAGGAAGGAGATGGCTCTGACCCCACAGCAGCGCTCCCTTCCCTGAGTCTCCAGAACACTTCTCACAATTAACAAGGCAATTCACACTCCTTTTAGATGAATCTGCGTCTAAGACCTCGATTTTCCCAAAGCTCCTCCAGTGCAAAGATAACACCGGTGCCTTCTCTGTATCCCCAGGGCCCATGCTGGTACCCAGCAGGATGCTTAGTCCCGTGGTTCGGGGTGTTACAGAATCCACTGATGGGGGGCTCTGTGCTGTTGGCTCAGGAGTCTGGGGCAGGAGTGCCTGGGGGCCACGAGGAAGGGGCAGGCACTCACCCCGGGGGCTGTAGCCGTGGGCGTCCATGAAGGAGAGGCCCAGCCGCTCATCCTCCTGCAGGGTGCTCTGGTCCGTGAAGCTCCGGTCCACAGCGCTCATCATGTGGGTCTTCTCCTGGCGGTAGTTGACAGTGGCTTTGGTCATGTTCACTGGCTTCCTGCAGAGGAGGGTCGATGGGAGACATGAGTGCTCAGCTGGACAGGACAGCACCCAGAGGTGGATGGGGAGACCCGGCAGTCAGGGGCCTTGAGGCCAGGAGCCAGTCTAGAAGCATCTCTGGATACTGAAGGGACTCTGGCCCCATCCTTTGCTCACCAGACCCGGAAAGCTGTCTGTTTGCCCAAAAGGGACCGGGCGGGGTCCCTGATGCTGGGCAAGATTGAAGGCAGAAGGAGAAGAGGACGACAGAAGATGAGATGGTTGCATGGCATCACTGATTCAATGGATATTAGGTTGAGCAAACCCTGGGAGATAGGGAGGGACACGGAGGCCTGGCGTGCTGCAGTCCACAGGGTCGCAAAGAATCAGACACAACTTGGGAACTAAACAACAAGGGTCCCTATCCTGTGGACCTTTGCGAGAGCAAGGGATGGAGCAGTGGTGGCCTCAGGCTGGGATATGCCTCCTAACTCTCACTGGGCCTGAGGGCTCAGAAAATGGGGAGGACAGTCACTCTAGGCCTACTGTCGTGTCACAACAATCACCGCATCCACAACGAGGAAGACGGCTGCCCAGCTCCGGCCTTGCAGGCCCCACACATAACCTTCCTTCCTCTGGCCTCCCAGCTGCCCTGGGGCCTCTTCCTCCTGCATGGGAAAGCACTGCAATTCTCCTTCAGGCAGAGGGTCTGGTTAGAGCTCAGCCAGTCTCAGTGTCCACGGTTCAGTGGACAGGGAATAAATTCCAATCACAACTTTTTCTTACCCCCAGGAACCCCAGGATAGTCCTCCCACAGGCCACACTAGACTTAAGTAATCCACACAGCATCCATATTCCTGTCGCTGCCCACCAGCCCATCCAGCTGCCAGAAGCTGCAGAGGGAGAAGGCCCAGTCCCTCCCAAGAGGCGGAGCTTCGGAGAGGACCCTGGGCAGGGACCCCTGCACAGCCCAGGTCTCCAGTCCAGCTTTAGACGTGGATGGTAGTTTGCAACCCCAGGGAACTCAGAGGAAAGTGGGAGGGAGTACAGGGGTGGGGAGGCAGGGCTCAAGGCTCCACGTCTGAGGGGCTGAAACCCAGGCAAAGGGAAAGGACGTGGGAATGGCACTGAGACTGGAGAAGAGCCGGGACCCGATCACAGGGAAGGCTCGAGACCAGAGAGCCATTCACCTGCCCGGCCCTGCAGCGTGCAGGACGCAGGTCAGACCTGAGAGGGGACTTCCAGGTCGTGCGGGCTCAGGGACACTGGTCATCGTGGAGATGAAGAGGATAGTGTGGGACTCACTCCCCCAGAGAGACAAACTCCACTCAGCCCGTCCTGGCTCCAGAGCTGCTGGGGGCAGGGGGAGGGACAGGATGACCTCTGGATGCCCCTCCTGCCAGGACAACCATGTGTTTCCTCCGGGAAACACAGGAAAAAGGGCTCTGTGTCCTGCTGGGGACCAGTGCGGCTATGCACTGCGGTGGGTGTGACTTTCCCAATCTGAGACAGCTCAGCGGGCCCAAGCCTCCGACTCCCACCCACCTTCAGGCTCTGGCTGTCTCCCTCACTGTGGCCCAGGGCAGAGCCAAAGACCCTTTGGGGGCAGATGAGGAGAGGTCTCTGTGGCTGTGACCTCGACCATCAACATAGGACAGAAGGTGGAGGAGGAAGGGAGGTGAAGAGGGAGACGGGGGTGGGACAAGAGAATTAGAGATACAGAGAAGGGAGAGAGGGGAAAAAAGGAATAATGACAAGGAGAGAGGCGGGGAAGGAGACAGAGGGCGGGGGGACAGGTCAGACACCAGCGACCACAGGGACGACAGAGGGCCTCGGACAGAGGACAGCCCGTCAGGCTGGCTGGACCATGCAGCCCCAGGAGGACCCTTCCCAAGAGGATCCTGGTCTAGGAGGCGGTCTGCAGCGGTGAACCACAGGGCTCTGTTCCCGCCCAGGCCTCCTGCTCTACTTGGAAGAAGAACTTCAAACACCAACCAACCAGATCTGCAAACAGCCAGGAGGGACACCACTCACCGAGGTCTCCAACCGACCTCAGGGTGAGATCAAGCCGATGGCGTGTAATATGGACACTCGGAAAAGTTCCGCATTTAGATTCAAAATTAGGTGCTCTGTGACAACCCAGAGGGGTGGGATGGGGTGGGAGATGGGGACACATGTATACCTATGGCTGATTCATGTTGATGTATGGCAGAAAGCAACACAATACTGTAAAGCAATTATCCTCCAATTTAAAAAGAAAATTTTAAAGACTATGAAAAGAATACATATATGTGTGTGACTGAGTCACTTTGCTGTACAGCAGATATTAACACAACATTGTAAATCAACTACACTTCAGTAAAATAATGGTTTTAAAAAACACCTGCAGAGTTGAGGGAGCCGGAGAGCTGCCTTGTTAGGAGCTCAAGGAACAGCTGAGCTGGAGGCTCCACGTGTGTTGACAGGGGTGTGGTTGCTGGAAAAGCCAGGGTGACAATGGCTGATGTCGATGCAAGAAGAGGGTCCAGGGAGGAGGTGAGAGACCACCGTCCTCTGGGCTGGCCCGGGGCCACCTGGGCCTGCTCTGCAAGGTGAGGACAAGCACGGGTGCAGGGGAATGATCTGGAAGCCTTGCAGGGTCAGAGATCCCAGAGGCAGAAAACAGAGCGGCATCGGCAGGCTGGGGAGTTAGAGCGGGGCCTGGGCTGCAACCCTGTCTCTGCACGTCCTGTGACTTCTGACAAGTCCTTAACCTCCCTGAGCCTCAGTTTCCTCATCAGTGAAATGGGGCGACCACAGAGCGTCTTCTCAGGGTTGTTGTGTGGTTTCTGTGCGAAAAACTGAGCTCAGGGAGGCGCCCAGGGATCGGTGGGTCTGAGGAGCTGGGCCCAGCTAGAGAAAGGCTGGAGGTGCCCTGGGAGCCGCCCTATGTCTGCCCCCGACACGCACGCGCACGCAGGCTGTGGACCCGGAGTGGGACCCGGGCGAAGGCCTTCCTGGACGTGGACTGAGGTCTGATGTCGGGAGGTCCCGACCAGCAAGAATGGCTTGAGACACAAGGGGCTGCCTCGGGGTCAAGAGGACAGGAGGCTCCGGGAGGTCCAGTGACTTGTCTGGGGCGGCTCAGAGAGCTGGTTCTGAACCCGAGACTCAGCACAGAGAGAGCGCTCATGACCTCCACACAGGAGGACGGCGGGGAGAGGAAAGACAGCAGAGGAGGGAAGCTCAGAGGCAGGAGGAGGCGCTGACCCCAGGCAGGGCAGAGGCGGGGGCGGGGGCTCCCCAGGAGGGGCGGGGCCCCCAGGCAGGGGCGCTACTTACGGGTAGTAGGAGTAGGCATAGTGGTTTCTCCTGGCAGCGTGCAAAGAGAACACACAGATGGGCCACGGTTTGTGCACGAGGCGGGACCCAGGGCAGCACCACCAGCAGGAGGGGCCTGATGCTTTATCTGCTGGGGACCAGGCTGGCCTGGGACCAACGGGTCAGAAGGGCCTTCTCTGACCCAAGGGCTGGCCCGGCTCCTTCCAGAACCTTCCTCAAGCCCACTCCTGGAGTGAGAAGGAGGTGGGGAAAGGGCCTGGAGGGAAGCAGGGCTTTTACACACACGCGTTCACAAAGAGAAATACACATGCAGACACACTCATGGATACACACACTCACACAGAAGCACAAGGACACACTCATGCACTTACAAACACAGACCTATTACATGCATGCACTCAGACACATGCACTCAGACACACACACTGGCACACACAGATATATACACAGACATGTTCACAAACACACTCACACACAGATGCCTGCACTCACACTCCAGGTAACTGTGCACTCACCCCTGCAGACCACCTCCCACAGTCCCCATGCCACCCCCCTGCCCCCCGCAGGCTCCCCTGCCCCTGAGGGGACAGCCCTCTGCAAGCTGGGAAGAAATGAGCCAGGAAGGGGAGGGGGGCTGGACGCCAGGACAACTGGGGCCACCCTCAGCCACCCAGACTGCCCCTGGGTATGAGGTCCATTAAAGGAGCCACGTGACCCCCTCACAAGCACCCAGAGCACAGCTGGGCCGAGAGCCCTGACGGGACCTCGAGGCATCGGCAGTGGGGTCCTGGGGCAGGTCTGATCCCACCTCCCCAGAGGGGAGCTGGGTCCCAGAAAGTCATGTCAGCCCGCGGCTCTCAGGGGGTCAGCGAGAGTCCAGACCGGGCCCAGGACCCTGACCCCAGAGCCAGCCCCTCCTGAGGCCCCTTCCAGGCCCACTCCAGGATCCTCCACTCACCCGAGCCCACATCACCCCATCAGCAGGGAGGGGAAGGCAAAGAGAGGGGAGGGGAAGACAGAGGCCCAGCACGTCACACAGCACGTCTCCCGTCCCAGGGACAGAGTGGGGTCCAGGGCCCTGCGCTGGTCATAGTGGCCCTGAGGGCAGGGAGATGGGCTCAAGGAGTGGCATTCTTCTGGTCTCAGCTGAGCTGTCATAACTTCAAAAGGGCCGATCCTAAGGACTCCCCCACAATCACCAACTACATTAGTTCCCCCTTACACTCTCTCTGCCCCTTCACCCTGACACCCTGGTCTTTTCACAATTTGTAATCACGCATTTGTGCTTTTTTTAGTTTAATGCCAGACTCCCCACCCACAGCCACAAAGCACAAGAGGACCGCATCCTGGTTGCTTTTGTCCACTGTGGATCCCCAGGGCCCAGGACAGTGCCCAGGGAATATGTATTCCCTCGATACAGATTTTATTAAACTGAGTAATCAGTAAATGGGGGGCTTCCCTGGTGGCTCAGATGGTAAAGCGTCTGCCCGCAGTGCAGGAGACCCAGGTTCGATTCCTGGGTCAGGAAGATCCCCTGGAGAAGGAAATGGCAATCCACTCCAGCACTCTTGCCTGGAAAATCCCATGGACGGAGGAGCCTGATAGGACACAGTCCATGGGTTCGCAGAGTCAGACACGACTGAGCGACTTTACTTACTTTACTTACTAATCAGTAAATGGAGAAAAATAACTAAAGAACTCCATCTCTATGAGCTTCCATTTTCTCATCTAAACAAGTGAGTTTAAAAATAATCCCCTCCCAGACAGCAAGCATGCACCCAGCCCTTCCCTGCCCCCTCTGCTTGCTGGGTGTGGGCGCGGGTTTAGGAGGACCCAAGTCATCCATAAGTCATACACAGAGGACCCGGGGGACACACAGGCAACAAGACAAAACCTCCTCTGCCCTCATGCAGTTCTCAGTCCAGCGGGGAAGAGAAACACTGAGCAAAGCCTGTGAGTATGAGTGAAGTGCAGAGTGGGGTGGGCAGAGTGGGGGAAGTGCTGCAAAGGGAAGTGGGGAGGGTCTCTGGAAGCAGAACCAAAGGGTCCAACTGGCCTGGGGCACCCCAGAGTTCCCAGGGGCAGGTGCATCCAGCCTCACTCTCCAGGGGGCAGGATGAAGAAGCTGAGACCTGCCCCCAGCCACCTCCTCCCCACCCCAGGTGCCTCCTTCCTGGGTGCACGGGAGCTCCCTGGGGGCTGCTCTCCCTCAGCAACCTCCTAATCTGTCCATTTCATCCATACCCCAGGTTGATCTGAACACCCCCATCCCTGCCAGAGCTGCTCTGCCCCATGGCACCCACAGTGCAGACTGAGGGAGCCCTCAAGAGCACAGTGAACCCGGAAGGCCAGGTAGGATTCGGGGGAAAGCAGCAAGGGGCTACAGAAGGGGGCTGAATGGCTTTTAGAGGATCTAAGAAGGAACAGGGCGGAGGCAGGTAGCTATGGGGAAGGGATCCTAGAGGCTTCCAGTAGCAGCTGCATGAAGTGGAGGGCTTCCCAGTGAGGCCTTGGTAGCATATCTGACCCATCCATCCTCTCCTGGGCCTGGCTCTCTCTTTGCTGGGGTGGGTGACCTTCCCTACTTTGCCAGTCTTCCTCAAGAGTAGATCTGGAGAGACTCAAATACCACCTGCAATTTCCCAAATCTGATCCCTCCCTTACAGCCCTCTATCTGTGCCACTCCCCACCCCAGGGCCTCACCCCCTATAGGAACTACTGTGTGCCAGCCGTGGTGAGGCCCTTCACATGCCCGGCCGTAAGGAGGATGAGCTTTGCGGTCAGGCCTGGGTCCAGTCAGGACCTGCTACTTAAAGTGACATGGGCGAGTCACTTAATAATAGTTTCCCGACCTGTGAAAAGGAACTTAGATCTGCTTTGTGAGTCAGGATCCAGGAAGGAAAAATTCCCTGATGTCTCCCGAGTGCCGGAACAGCGCCTGGTACACACTAGGTGATCAGTAACTACGGTTCTAATGGGTGATGTGTGGAGAGCTCTTGGCACAGCATAATACTCATTAAATGACAGTTTAAATGATTTTGCCTCAGGAAGCTTCACAGGGAACAATCAGAGCCTGATGCCCTGAGCAGACCATCCCAGCACCCCACTGCTGGCATGCCCCCACCCCGAGACTCTTGGGGAGAGTGCTGGGCCTCAGGCAAGGGGGGCCCTGCCCAGTTCTCCCTCATCTCCCTGGATCCTGCTTATCTGCTCCTGACAGCCCAGAGACCCAGAGCCAACCCACCCACGCGTGCCCAACTTGGCAGCAGCAAGGGCCGCAAAAGCCAGAGCCCAGAGGGGAGAGGATGGAGCAGGCTCTGCCCCTGCTCCCAGGTGACCTTGGGCAGGTCTCTGCCCCCTCTGGGGCTCAGCGTCTCCATTCCTCAACTAAGGGGCTTGGGCCCACAGTGTCCTGGGGCTGCCTGGTAGGAAATGAGGTAGGGCAAGGAGAATGAGGTGGGGCAGGGTCTCAGAAGCCCACCGAGCTCCAAACCAAGGCTCAGTCTTTAGTGCTCCATGTACTGGCTCTCGGGAGGGGTTTATTTAGTGTTTTGAAGACAGGTTCTGCTGCTTTTGGAAGACGGGAAAACCACTAGGCTAGACATCCCTGGACTACAATGGCAGCTCTCAGTGTCCAGGTTCTGAGCCTCCACAGTTCTAAACTTGGAGATTCTCAGAATTTCACATCCTGGATTTCTAAAACTCCAAAACAGTGTAAGTTCTAGGTTCTAAGACAGGCTGGTATTCATTCTGCCCACTGTGAAATGTACCCGAAAGTGCCTCCCACACAAACATAAGGCTGGACCTTTGAGGCCTGGGAAATGGCAAGGGCAGGAAGGGAGGTCTCCTCTGAGTCACGGGCCCAGAAGGACTCCTCAGGGATCAACAGTAACAGAGCCCAGGGCAAGCTGAGCCCAAGAGAAGATGGAGCCTGGGAAGAGCCACTGCTCAGGGTCCTCCGTGTGAAGGGGAGTGAGCCCCGCGCCCCACTGCTCAGGGATAATGCACCAACCCCGTGCTCAGGGCAGACGCAATGGCAGAAGATCTCTCGTGCACTGAGGATGCCAAGTCAGGTTACCTCCCCACCATCCCCATCAGAACAGCCCAGCGGGCAAGGCGGGTGGGGCCCACTCCCAGCACGGCTCCTTGGCAGCGGCCACTGAGAGCCTTTCCCTGGACAGGGGCACCTGGCACCGGCCAGACCTGGGCTCCAGCCAAGCCACTCTGGGGCATCTCCATCTGCACAGTCTCAGGCTTCCCCTCACCGGCTTGGGTCTATCCACAGGCCTGATGCCCAGGTTGGCAGCCCTCCACACGCCTGCCAGGCGGCTGCCCAACCAGCCCTCAGCCTCCTCTCTGCTCAACCCGGCCTCGGACAGGCAGAAGCCCCAGGTGGGCCAGGGCACTGGCCTCACTCACCCCTTTCGGATGATAATAATAATGGCCCCCAGCAGGAGGATGAGGACAGCAAGGCCCCCTGCACAGATGCCCAGGATGAGTCCCATCTCCTCCGACCTCTGGGACACCTCCAGGGGCTGTTTGCTTTCCTTGCAGGCGGCTGGGGAGAACAACACAGGACAGAGGATTAGAGGGGAGGCGGGGACCACCTTCCCCCTGCTTGCAGGGGTCTTAAACTCGAGGAGTTGGTGATGGACAGGGAAGCCTGGCGTGCTGCAATCCATGGGGGTCGCAAAGAGTCAGACACGACTGAGCAACTACACTGAAGCCCCAAGGAATAAACCAGGCTGCACACACAGGTGCGCAAAAACATCTGCCCATCATCCTCAGCACGCGTCCCGCCTTTCAGTCAATCAGACCCATCTCTCACTGCCCCTCCCACCTTCCACATCCCCCGGTCAGAAGGCCTTACGTGCCCTGTGTCCCTATCTGGAATAGCTCCTCATCAGAACAGCCCAGCAGGCACAGGACTGTGGTGCCCACTGCGATGCCCCTCTCTCCTGCCTCAAATCCTCCCCATCCTTCAGTGGATGGGGGATGGCAGATGTGTGTGGGGCCTTCAGACGCAGCCTCCCGCCCTCCTGGGAGGCAACAAGGGAAGAGAATTACGTATGGAGGGCTCAGTTAGGGCATCTCAGGACTGGGAACCACCCACATTCCTCATCTGGGAGCAGCGTCAATCCCGACACTACAGGGTCCATGCCATCCCCCTTCTCCTCCCCACAGGAAAGGGGGCAGATACAGACTCCGGGACCAGGGTCCAGTACCCACCACCCCATTCCCAACTTCAGTGGCTCACCCGCTGCCAGGCCCCTTCTGCGACCACGGTGCTGTGAGGGTGTGTGCCCAGGCTGGGAGGAGGAGCCCTCGAGATGGGGCACATAGGGCCCAAGAAGGGGAATGTTTCCTGGCCCCCACCAGTCTGCCAGACCTCCTGCCTCTGCTCCCACAGGCCTGAGTGCCCAGCGTCCACCTCCCCAGAGCCCAGCAAGTAAGAAACCCGTGGTTGAAGGACTGAATCCAGGGGGACTTACCCTTCCGGGCGAGGCGGATGCAGTTCAGCCGCGTCTCCTGGAGGCACAGATGGGGCGGGTCTCAGCACCGCTGAAGCCAGGACCTGACCTCCCCAGAGGCAACCCTAGACAGGCTGTCTTGGCTCTGGTCAGAGTTTTTCTGGTATGAACTGTAACTAAACACACCCCACCAGCAGGAGGGTCGAGGGGGAACCAGGGACGGAGGGGCCAAAAAGGGGAGGGGTCCACAGATAGGGCGATGCCTTAGGAAAGTGGAATGAGATGGCCGGGAACAGGGAAAAAAAAAAAAGGCACAAGGAGAGGGTAAGGAGGAGGAGCTCAGAAATGAGGGTAGCGCTTAGGTCCAGGGGTCCGCTTGGCTACAGGGCAGCACGGAAAGGAGCAATCCGAGGAGGGAGGAGCCTGGAGAAGGGCAGGGCTTCAGGGAGGAGGCTGGTCCTAGGCTCCAAGCTCAGGTGAAAGCGAGGAGAGGGACACACTCTGGAGCCAGAGGAACCTGAGTTGGAAGACCAGGGCCTCAGGAGGCAGCAGGGACCACACTGGGAGCTTGGATAGACATGAATCCAGGAAAAGCCCACCAGGCTCCTCTGTCATCTCTGGGATTCTCCAGGCAGGAATACTGGAGTGGGTTGCCATGCCCTTCTCCAGGGCATCTCCCCGACCCAGGAGACCAAACTCGGGTCTCCTGCATTGCAGGCAAATCTATTACTATCTGAGCCATCAGGAAGAAGCCCCCCGGAAAGGGTTAGTACTGGAGAGAAGGTGTCTGGGGTTAGGAGGGCGGAGCTCAGATCGGCAGGCGGAGGTGGACAGGGCTACGGCAGGCCTGGGCGCAGTATGGGGAAGGTGGGGAATAAGGCTAGTGGGAGGGGAAGGGTGGAGGGTGGAGGATGGGCATTGTCTCCAGCTTCTGCAGCAGCCTGCTCCGATCTGTCCTGAGCCTGTCCCCCACCCGGATCGCCCCCACCACGACCCCGGCCGGCCCCTTACCCCCTTCAGGTGGCTTGCTGCCTGGAAGTAGATGAGATAGGCCTTCCTGGGCTCAAGCGGTGGATTCCAGAAGCCGCGGTAAGTCTGGTTGTCACCCACGGTGAAGGGCATGGCCTCAGGCAGACTGCTGGCCGCCAGTTCGGCCCCAAAGTAGTGCACCAGGCCCCGGGCCAGCGCCGCATCGAAGGTCAGCGGCACCGGGAAGCAGTCCTGGCTGCCAGGCTCCCGCCGGAGTCTCCGCGGCCGCTCCTCCTCCACAATCACCTGGTACACACTGGACATGGGAAGGTGACAGGGCAGTGGTCACGGTGGCCAGAGGACAGGGAGAGCCATCTGGTGACTAAGGGTGCGGGCTTTGGGGTCAGGCTCAGGACAGCCCTCATCTCAGCTCTGTCTCTTCCTAGCTGGGCAAGTCACTTAAGCTCCCTGGGCCTCAGTTTTCTCCTCTGTAAAATGGGAATGATTACAGGATGGCTCCATAAGGTAGAGGTGAGCAAAGAGGCAAGTTTAACAAGCAGCCAGTGCCTGGGCAGCTGTTATTACTGTAACTAAGGCTGAAAGTATGTGGGCCCTGCTCAAGCCAACCAAGCCCTAAAGCTCCACCCTGACTCCCAGGGCCTTGGAACCTCAAGCCTTGGGCTCCAACCAGGTTCCCAACTGCTCCCTCTAGGCCTCAGTAAATTCAAGTAAGACACAATGCATTCATTCATCCAGAAAGTTTTTACTGAGCTCAGACATGAGTCCTATGCTGGGCACTTGGGGCTCTGGGCTTCCTGGAACTGGCCTCCAGTGGGGGAGCCAGTCACTGAGCAGGCAAACGAGGTCACACTAAACCTACATCTCGAATACCCTCCCAACCTGGAGGCAGCCCTGGGTCTGCAACTCTGAGCCTGCCATCTCCCGGGCCTGATGGCTGATTTCTGTTCCCTGGTTTCTGTCTCCCGATCCCACCTTGTGTGTTTCTATTTATTTTCATCACTGTACTGAATGGCCTTGTCCTATGAGCTCCTCCAAATCCTCTGTGGAACAAAGCCAAGAGTAAATAAATGAATGCTGACAAATTTAAATCTTTCCACCCCCAGCCTCAGTCACGTCTTGGCGTGTGACAGCCCATACTGGCAATGGCAGCCTGCACTCTGGGAAAGGAGAAATGCCTTTTCCTTGCTCTCCAGCTGTTTGCTTGGGTTTTTTTTTTTTTTTTTTAGCTCCCAAGTTAGGAGGGAATCACCCCAGCACCCTAAGATTTAGGCCAGACAGGTTCATCCCGTCATTAGCCAGCCCAGGCCCCTCTCAACCTCCACTTCCCAGGCCAAGGTCAGGCCTCCCCTGGTCCCAAGTCCCACCAGGAGATGCTAATAATCATGAACCGTGAACAAAGCACACCTTGATCTGGAATAATCACCATAAGGCAAAGGAAAGGGAGGCTCAGAGAGGTGAAGGGACATGTCCAAGGTCACATAGTCATCAGGCCTCTCCACCTTACATGGTCCATCCCTTGCCCCATCCCAGGCTTGCCTGGGATGCTGACTGGGCTGCTCACAGGATCCCCCAAAGAGACAAGGAAAGGAGAAGCTGCTGGGTCCCCAACTCCTCCCAATTCAGAGGCACCAGCATCCTGAGCCTCCTGCAAAAGGCCAAATTCCCCTGAGCTCTGCAGACTCCTTCCTGCAGCTCCTGTTAGGGTCTGGGAATCAGCCCAAATCAGACTGTGCAGTAGCAAATATGGGGAGGCAAAGCAGGAGGAAAAAGCAAAAGCGGGGAGGAGTGAGGAAGTGAGAGTGTCAAGAGCACCTGGGAAACCCCCTGCCTTCTTGGGGGGTCTCAGTAGGACCCTCTCAAGGGACCCTCTCAAGTAGGACCCAGCCAAGTGCAGGCTGTCACCCTCTCCCAGTGCCTGAGCCTTTATGGGAAGGAGCGGGTGGACCAGAGGGCCAGAGAGGCTCCATGACTTCAAGGAAAGGTACAGGCTGTACAGACAGACCAGGCTTTCACATCCCAGCGCTATCGCTTACCAGGCGTGTGGCCTCGGGGACACATTATTCAGGCTCTCTGAGCCTGCTTCCTGATGCAGAAAATAAGGGTGCTGATACCCACTCCACTGGCTGCCGTGAGGATCAAATGACTCATGCAGGTAAAGTCCCTAAGATGACGTCTGGCCGACAGGAAGTGTGTGCACACACTGCACAAACACACGCACACTGTCTCACACACACACACATCACACCCACAATCACACACACACACACCCCCATCTTATCTCTGGCACCTTCTCCTCAACAGAGACAGTCACTGCAGCATCTGCTTCGTCTGCAAAGAAGTAGGGAAGCCAAGCTCTCGGCCTCTCCAGAGAGAGGATGCCACGTGGCCAGAGGGCCTAGCCTTCCAGGAAGCTCATCCTTGTGTCTCCCTCAACAGGAACCCCCAAGGGAAAAGCTGGGGAGAAATAAAGCCCCAAGGTGGCAGAGGTAGGCCCTTTGGAGAGATCCGAACAATCTCCTGTTCAAGATCTTGTGACAGTCACCACCAGACAGCCCACAGCCTCAGAGGGGAGTGAGTGCAGGCCTTCCACCTGCCCAGGATCACACAACGTCCTCCTCCCGACACTCTGAACCCTGAAGAGGAGACTGAGGGAAGACAAGGCTGAGCGGGCCTGGGTGGGGGTTCAGGGTCAGAGGACAGGCATCTTCTTTTACCGCCCTGACCTCCCGCCCCTCCGTTACACGCGTGCCCACCTGATGGGCGCCCCGCGGCCCTGTGCCGGCCTCAGCAGCACAGTGATGGTGTTCTCAGACTCGCCCAGTGGCGACGGCATGTCAGCATAATCAAAGCTGGGCGCTGGGGGAAAGAACAAGGACATAAGCCGGGAGCCTGGCCACTGAACCAGGAAGGCCAGGCCTCCAGGCTCCTTGACCTCTGCCCTCAGACTGCTTGCCCTTCAGCCTCTGCCTCCCCGTTCCCTCTGACCTGAGCTTCCCTGACCCCTGACCTCAGCCCTCAGATTCCACCAACCATCTCCAGAACCCTCTGAGTTAATCCTCCCTGACCTCACCCTCTAAATGGTTCATTTATCTCAGCAGGAGTCCTCCATTGCCACTCCCAGGAAGCCCCACCTCTGTGCCCAGGGGACTCTGGGCCTCCCCAAAGAGGCCAGGCTAGGTCAGGCAGGGCTCACCTGAGATGTTGGTGGTGATCTCGGTGAGCGCCGCCTGGCCAAAGCCTTTGCCCGTGCGGGCCCGCACGGAGAACAGGTAGGTGGTGCCCGGGTGCAGGTTGGAGAAGACATGGTAGGTCTCGTTGCGGAGCTTGGAGATGGTACGCCGTGGGCCCGGCACATTCACCGCCGGGTCTGACGATTCGACACTCTGGTAGCTGATCTAGGGGCAGAATGGGCAAGCAGACAGGCTCAGGGATGGGGAAGTAGCCTCCCACCCATCATGGTTCAGGTGAGCCAGGCCTCTGGGTACCTTTGCCTTCTGCCTTCAGGTCCCCCAACGCCCACAGGGCATGGACCCCAGCCATAGCTGAAGGAACGCCAATGATCACCTCTGTTCTCCCACCCCACACACTTCCCTCTCCAATCTGTGGGCCCCCCGTCCACCAGGGGCCCACCCACCTCATACTGAGTGATGAGGCCATTGGGTTCCTGGGGCTCCTCCCACTTGAGGAAGATCATGTCCTCCAGCGGAGTAAAGGTCAGGGACTCGGCCGCAATCCCGCCAGGCACTGCGAGGGAAAGATGACACGGGGCAGGGAAAAGCAAGCTTTGGAACCAGATACCTGGGTTCAGATTCCAGCCTTGCCATTTCCTAGCTGGGATGCTTGGACTACTCAGCCTCTCTGAGCCTTGGCTTCTTCATCTGTGAAATGGGGATGACAACAATACCTCCTCCACCGGAATTAAATGATGTGATGTACATAAAGCCCCAAGGCAAATACCTATCAGCACTCTCATATGGTTCGGCCTACATCTGAGCACTAGAAAAGGGCAGCTGGCATTTTCATTACTGTGCAGGAGGCATTTCGCAGAGAAGAATGAATGCTCCTATTTTGTTCCAGCTGAGTGGTTTTCAGAAAATATAGACATTTGCCAGAAAAATGAAAACAACTGCCTTACAGTGGCAGGATTATGGGTGGAGATGTTTTCTTGTCTGAAAATTACTAATTACACAAACAATATGTTCAATGTAGAAAATCAAAATAAGCATAAGGAAAATTAATGGCACGGACAGTTCCATCACCCAGAGATAAACACTGTCAACATTTTAGCAGAAGCCCTTTCAGATACGATTTTGTTTTGTTTTTGTTTTAAGGTATCATCTTCACAGCTGGCTCCAGGAATTTCCTCTAGGAAGAGAATGGCCTTCTTTGTTTTGGGGAAAACACTTTGATAAACCTTTGTAGGGAAGCTGAACTTCTAAGATAGGGGAAAGCAGAAACCAAGATAATAGCTCAAGTGCCTTGTGTTAAAATGAAGTTAACCAGGCAATTCCACTATTCACCCACCAAAATGTTAAAAGGAAAAAGACAATTCCAAGTGCTGATGAGGAAGCAGAGCAACTGAAATTTTCACACACTGTTAGTGGGAGTGTAATTCAACACAACCACTTGGGAAAACTGGATATATCTCCTTATTATGAACACAAACCCTGAAATCTAGCCATTCCACTCCTAGGCATAAACCCATCAAAAATGTGTATATCTACCAAAAAAAAAAAAAAGAATCTACAAGAATTTTATTTGCAGCACAATTTAAAATAGTTGCCGCCACCGCTGCCACTAAGTTGCTTCAGTCGTGTCCGACCCTGTGCGACCCCACAGACAGCAGCCCACCAGGCTCCTCTGTCCCTGGGATTTTCCAGGCAAGAACACTGGAGTGGGTTGCCTTTTCCTTCTCCAAAGTAAAATAGTTGAAAGCAACCCAAATGCCTAACAATAGTAAATAGGATGAATAAATAGTCACATGATGGATTATTCAGCAATGAGAATAAAATCTCTAGAACTGTACACACCACTTGGCCGAATATCTCAAGCATAAAGCTGAGACGGAGAAGCCAGTCATAAAAAGAACATACAGTGATCCAGAAAAGGTAGGACCACAGCTACAGACCTATTGGAAGGACTAAGCTCCCAAGGCTGACAGCATCTCCTACTGGAGAGAATTCTGAGCACCTGCAGCGCCCTGACGTTGCAACTGTTCAGTCACCCAGCCGTGTCTGACTCTTCGCGACCCCATGGACTGCAGCACGCCAGGCTTCCCTGTCTTTCACGGATGGGGATGCAAAGGTATGGCCACTTTGGAAATCAGTTTGGCAATTTCTTATCAAGTTCAACATACACTTACACCCAAAACAACACTCCCACTCAAAGGTATTTTCCCAAGTAAACAAAAACTTAGTCCATTTGAACCAGCATGCCCATGTTCATAGCAGCTTCATTTGTTTTTTGTTTTTTTGAATGTATAATGTTTTAATTTAGTCTGGGTAGAACCACAAGAGTTGCTACATGAACATATCATGGTTTAGGCTATTATATACAACAGGTGTCCTGAAAACAGGGGTAGTTTTATCCTCCAGGTTACAGAGTTTCTAAAACGGCTTTCTTTTTTCAAAATTAATTTTTATTGGTTGTGTTAGTGTCTACTGTACAGCAAAGTGAATCAGCTACGTGCATTAAAAAAGAGAATATACACTATATGATTCCACTGATATAATGTTCAAAACCAAGCAGAAATCAGCCTATGGCATTACAGGTCAGGATAATGATTACCTTTGGGAGCTGTGAGTGGGAGGGTGCAGAAAGGGGACTTCAGGGCTGCTGGTAATGCTTTTTCTTGGTCTGGGTATGGGTTATCCTGATGTGTGCAGTCTAGGAGAATGCCAAGCTGAGCTGACCACTTAAGATAAGCACACTCCCCGTAAGCATTATACTAATACTTCAGTGAAAAGTATAAAATATTAAATAATTAATTAATATTAAAAAGAGGCAGGAGAAGGGGGACAGAGAAAAAAGAAAGAAAAACAAGGAGCCAAGTGAGGCCTGGTGGCCAGGGTTGGGGCTGAAGCAGCCTCAGCAATGTACCTTGCAGAAGGAAAGGGGAAAGGTCAACAGATTTTAAGAATGGAGCAGTCTGAGAGTCAACATGAGATTACTTGAGCAATACATGCTACCCCAAAATATGTCACTTGGAATAAGGATTATTTTGAGTTGAACTGAGAAGGCAATATAGGAGCATACACAAGAAAAAATTCTCTACCCTCCCCCTATTTGCCTAAAAGTAGGACATAAATTTGCACAGGTGCCCCCCTCCCCTCTTTACCTGGTAGGACAGAAGTTAATCACTGAGAAACCTCTGGACCCTCATCAGCCCAGAGGAATCTACCTGACAACCTTTACTGACCACCATTAGTTTCCCCATACATTTGATTTCCCCTAATTTGCTGCCCCTAGAAGTTTGAAGTCCTTTTCTTTTGTCTTGCCACTTTACTAAAAATTCATTGTTCCATGGTTAAGATGCTATATAACCCCAAGTTCTTACCACTCCTTTGAGTTACTCATCACTGAGTACTCCCTATTATATGCAAAGCGTGTGTTCATAAACTCTGTTTCCTATAATAGAAAATAATCTGAATATATATATGTGTGTATATATTCACATATATATTATATAAGCTTTGGAAAGATTAATAAAATTTATTTTATTGTATATAATAAACTGAATCCCTTTGCTTATGCCTAAAACTAACACAATATTGCAAATTAACCACACTTCAATTTTTAAGAATATATAACAAAAAATAAATAGAATTTATAACAAAAATTTTTTAATATTTTTATCTTATTTTTATCTGGTTAATCTATTTTTGCTCAGTCAATTTACAGGATCTCAGCCAATGAACCTCAGATAGGTAGGAGAAAAAAGTTAAGTTTATCCGATTTAGGGTAAACCCCTCCAGACTTCATTCCCACCCCCAGCAAATCCTCATCAGTGCAGGGCACAGGGCATACACACTTCCTCAGGTGAGTGGGGTTTTCCGGAAATTGAGAAAGGAGTTGAATTTTATATCTGGGCCACTGCTGTACAGACAGAAAATTATACATGTGAGGAAACAAACAAACAAGAAAACTATTAACCAAGGAGCTTAGGGGTACCTGGGGATTTACAGCAATCTGGAGGAAGGCTTTGGACCTGCGCTGAGATTAGAATGTAGCTGTTAAGAAAAACAGCTCTCAAACAGATGGCCAGGTTTGAAACCCAGCTCTGCTACCCATCTACTAGTAATGGGACTTCATCGTCAAAACGGGAAGGGTAACAGTAAACAGCCAGATAGGGTTGTCATGAGGTGCACGTGCATTAATATATAAAAAGCGTTCTGAAATTAATGAATGTTAGCTTGATATCAGTGGAACAGTACACTCAACAATGACAGAATGCACATTTTTTTCAAGTAGATATGGAACATTTACTAAAATTTAACCATATATCACTGGTGGCTCAGCTAGTAAAGATTCCACCTGCCATGCAGGAGACCTGGGTTCGATCCCCGAGTTGGGAAGATCCCCTGGAGAAGGGACCGGCTACCCACTCCACTATTCTGGGCTGGAGAATTCCATAGACTGTATAGTCCATGGAGTCGCAAAGAGTCGGACTGAAGACTTTCACTCACTCACAACCATATATTAGGCCATAAAGCATGGATCAAATTTCAAAAGACCAAAATTAGAGTATGTACTCTGACTACAGTGTAAGCTAGAAATCAATAACAAAAAGATAATTAGAGAAATCCCAGCCAGAAATCAAACAACGTAATTCTAAATAACTCTTGGGTCAAAGAATGAATCATAACAGAAATCAGACAATATTTTAAACTGAATGATACTGAAGATAGGATATAGCAAAACTTGTGCAATAAAACTAAAGCAGAGCTGAGGGAAATTTATAGCTTTAAATGCATATGTTAGAAATGAAGACAGGCTCAAAATCAGTGACCTAACAAGCTTCCATATCAAAAAACTAAAAGAACAGCTGATCAATGCAAAGAAAGCATTTTTAAAAAGAAATAGAAGAGAACGTTAAGTATAAGATTAATAAAATTTATATACCCTTACCAAGAATGAACATGAGAAAAAAAAGAGAAGACACAAATCACCAATATCAGGCATGAAAAAGGGGATAGCACAATAGATCCCGCAGACATTCAATAAATATAACAAGAATATTATAGCCAACTTGATGCCAAGATAGTTGACAACTTAAGTGAAATGATCAAATCCCTTAAAAACGGAGTACACCAAAACTGATACAAAGACTAGAAAGTCTGAATATTCCAACATCTATTTTGAAAATTAAAATTGTTATTAAAAACCCTCCCACAATGAAAACTCCAGGCCGAAATGACTTCCCTGGTAAATGTTCCCAAACATTTTAAGGAAGAAATTATACCAATTTTACCCAAAGTCTTCCAAGGAATAGATATTAGTATCATTACTCTGTTGTCATACAGTCGGCTTAAACCTAAGCAAAAAATCTAGGGTGAGTTCAGTCTCAGACACGCGGCGTCTGTGGGCACCAGGGATCAGGAGGCCTCTTACCGTCCTCGTCTGTCTGGAAGGTGACTTCCTTGCCCTCTTTGCGCCCCTCGGGGTTAGCGAGGATGAGCCGCACGTGGACATTCCGGTAGGGCAGCAGGTTCTTGATGGTGTAGCGGCTGACACCCCGCTCCATCTTCACACACTCCCGGACGGTCTGGTTGTGGCTGCTGCCCAGGGTGTAGTGATAGCACAGGGACACGGTGTAGGTGTGGCAACGTGTCACGTTGTAGCCCAGCGGTTCCCACTGCACGGTCAGCTGACGGGCCTGGATCTCAGCAAAAGCCAGGCCTTTGGGGGCCCTCATGGGCTCTGGGGAATCCGAGCAACAGAAAGGGTAGAAGAAAGAGGAGAAGCAGGATGAGAGAGAAAACATCAGGCAGCTGACTAGTATCAACCCTCATTTGCCCCCAAGAGTCCAAGAGACCCCTTAGTGCAGCAAAAAGGGAATAAAGTGTATGTTTTGGAGTCAGGCAGGCCCACATCTGAATCCTGGCTCTGTTGCTTGCAGCTGACAACTACTGGCTAAGTCACTTTATCTCTCTGAGCCTTAGTTTCCTCATCTGCAAAATGGGATAATAGGCTCGATCTCATAGGATGGCTGTGAGGTTTAAGGCAAAACATACAAAGCATGTGTAGCAATGGCTAATACACAATGTGAAGGTGGCTCAGTCATATCCGACTCTTTGTGACCCATGGACTATACAGCCCATGGAATTCTCCAGGCCAGAATAGTGGAGTGGGTAGCCTTTCCCTTCTCCAGGGGATGTTCCTGACCCAGGAATTGAACCAGGGTCTCCTGTATGGCAGGCGGATTCTTTACCAACTGAGCTATCAGGGAAGCTCCAATACACAGTAAGCCATTGAAAATATTAGCTATAATTTTTTTAATAATATGGTTCACTTCCTATTCCAAATTCCTCCTGAAGGAAGTCAAGACAGTCTGAATCAACCAACTGTTGTATTTTTCTTCATTCTCTGTTAATTCCAAACTTGTTCTAAAACAGTTTACAGTAATATGTACAATATAATAATACAGAGAAGTCAGCATAATGGGGGAAATGAGAGCCAAATAGATAAATAATGCCAGAGAATGTTAGGAAAATAGAAATGCATGCCATTAGGTCCCGCATGGAGCTATAAATACAAGGCTCAAATTAGGTGATGGGTTCCCTGGCTGCCAAAGAAAAAAGGGAAATACAATCTGTTCTATAAAGATGATGATGACAATGATGGCTGTAAACATTTACTGGGGGCTTTGTGTGTGCCAAGCATTGCTCTAGAGGCTTTAAAATGCTTTATCTCATTTAACCCTCTCTAACCTAATAGAAAGCTGTCATTATTAGCCTTGTTATGCAGATGTAGAAATAGAGGCACACAGGAGAGATTAAGTAAACTTGCTGACTGTCACACAGATAGTAAGTAGTGAAG
Source organism: Ovis aries (assembly GCF_016772045.2). Lineage (NCBI taxonomy): Eukaryota > Metazoa > Chordata > Mammalia > Artiodactyla > Bovidae > Ovis > Ovis aries. The sequence continues at coordinate 238,027,392 of NC_056055.1, forward strand.
CTGGAATCCAAACCTGACAGGCCAGCTTCAGAATCCACACTCTTAACCACCACTACTCTGCCTCCCCATGAGGAATTCACTGTCCAAAAACTAAAAATAAATAAAAATAAACCAGGAAACTTCCTTGATGATCCAGTGGCTAAGACTCCACATTCCCAATGCAGGTAACCAGGTGTGATCCCTGCTCAGGGAACTAGACCCTCGCATGCTGTTACAAAGATCAAAGATCCCACGTGCAACCAAGACCCAGCACAGCCAAATAAGTAAAATATTTTTAAAAATAAATAATAAATTAATAATAGTTCAGTTCACTTGCTCAGTTGTGTCTGACTCTTTGTGACCCCATGGACTGCAACACGCCAGGCCTCCCTGTCCATCAACAACTCCCAGAGTTTACTCAAACTCATGCACATTGAGTCGGTGATGCCATCCAACCATCTCATCCTCTGTCATCCCCTTCTCCTCCCGCCTTCAATCTTTCCTAGCATCAGGGTCTTTTCAAATGAGTTAGCTCTTCGCATCAGCTAGCCAAGGTACTGGAGTTTCAGCTTCAACATCAGTCCTTCCAATGAACACTCAGCGCTGATTTCCTTTAGGATGGACTGGTTGGGATCTCCTTGCAGTCCAAGGGACTCTCAAGAGCCTTCTCCAAATGAATAAAAAGGATACCTTTTTAAAAATTAATTAATTAACCACACCAATGCCTCTGGAGAGGCAGATACCCAACATAAGGCAAGTGCATATTACTGTGCTCCATAGCCTCTTGAAGATTCCATAGGACCAGAATGTTATCCGCATTTTATAAGTAAAGAAATCAAGGCTTCTTTACTCGGGGGCTCAGGCCCCAGTCCTGCATCTGCACTGAGCAGCTGTGCAATCCTAAGTAAATCTCTGGGCCTCGATTTCCTCATCTATAACATGGTGGATGAAGCCATGATTACTAATGATCCTCTTCTCTCTTGTCCTCTGACTGTGCAGGTTCTGTGATACCTGCCAAGTGTCCTCAGTTAGAGGATATCAGCACACACCTTAATGAATAGGAAAGAAAGTCCTACTGCTTTGCCTCTTAAGATGATTAAGTATGACCCTATTATCATTTTCATATGATTAATTTGCTCAGGATGCTCTTTACGAAGACAATGCAGAGAGAAACATCAGGCTGCTCCTCACTTGCGAGTGGATGGGTAGGTGCACAGCTTTAGACGCTGGCCAGCACAGTGCAACTTTCCTTCCTTCCCTGGACCAGAGGCAAGTGGCCGTCTCCAGTCATACATCGAATGCCACTGAGAGATTTCAGCACCTGAGAGTAAAGCTTACCTTTTGACTTCTTACAGAGAGCCTGGCTCTCTTATCCCCACAACAAGGCAGACCCGATCCTCACCCGAGAAAAACATTAATAGGCTGGTTCCCTGCTCACTGCATCTTGAGGGCTGATAACTGCAAGCCCACTTACCACACTTGTCTTTTTTCTGCTGTTCCTGGACCATGGAGATTTTCCTAATGTTTTTCTATATAGTTTTGTTTTAACTCATTGTTCTGATCTGTTTAGAAAGGAATGGGTGAGTTTTGTGTGTGTTCACTCTGCAGTCACTCTGCCATCTTGTTCAGAGGTCTTTGCTTTATTTCCTGAGACTTTGCGGCTCTGGTCCTGGCTGCCCAATGTGTCCTGTCCCAAGGTGTCTATGTCTGTGTCTCTGTCTCTGTCTGCGTCTATGTCTACTAACGCCAAGTACCATGGATTTACTTGCACTAGTGAGAGAGGATCTCGGTTCCCTGAAGCTCTGCTCACATCCTCCCCACCTCCACATCCTTTACCATCCTTCCAGGTTTGGCGGAAGCACACTGCTTCCTTCACCTTCCTGCAGCGTTCAGACAAGGACACGAAACATCGACTGCAAACCGGTGACACAGGCTGGGCTGGGACTATGACCAACGAGACAGTAAGTGTCTCATCCAAAAGGAGCAGCTGCCACTCAGTTCCGGGCTGTGTTGCCAGATCTTCCCATTTATGAAGCCAGAGATTCCAATTGTTTGTGTGAAATCTCCAGATTTTTAAATACTGGCAACCTACTCAGGTTTTTTTTCAAACCGTTTTGCCAGGGGACCTCCCTGGCGTTCCACTGGTTACGACGCCACACTTCCAGTGCAGGGGGTACAGGTTTGATCCTTGGTCGGGGAACTAAGATTCCTCACGGCCAAAAGAAAAAAAAACACAGTTTTCAGGGCACAAAATGGTAACGCCTAACTTGAAGATTGAAACTTTCACCCTCACGCTTAAGTATCTCATTCTCCAACAGCTATGCTAGCCCCCTCCCCCCTTGCTAGACAGAGGGTCTCTGAGAAGAAAGCGCACTTTTCTTTCTCTCCCCACCCTGAACAAATTTGGGCAGATCCAGAGGCTCAAATAGTTTGTTGACTACAGGCTGATATGTTGATTGAGGGGTGTGAATTCATGAGTCTCTCTGTGTTTCCAAAAACCATCTGGCACCCAGACACACACTCTTCGGCTGCCAGCACACACTGGCAAAACAGAACCTGGGGGCCTCAAAGCCCCAACCCTCTGAATTCCACAGGCTGTAGGCCACTCGGAGGTCAAAGGTCTAAATGCACTTTTTTTTTTAACACAAGAAGGCTAACAGTTAACATCTGTTAAATTAGCCCCCAATGCGTTGATTTTAATGATGCTAAGGAGCACTCAATAACCCTGAAATATTAACTGTTGCTTGAGGAAGGGGCTTTGGAGTGGGGTTGGGTACTACAGAGTTCAAATCCTATCTCCACATTTCATTAGTTCTGTGACTTCAGGCAAGTGATTTAACTCCCTTTGAACATTAAGTTCTTTGACTAAAAAATGGAAATATAATAACACCTACTTTGAAGAGCAGTGTGAGAGTTACATGAGATGGTGTGAGTCTAATTCATAGGAATTAATTAATATGTGCATGGTAATGGTGAGATATGGTGACTGCAGCCACAAAAATAAAAGATGCTTGCTCCTTGGAAGAAAAACTATGACAAACCTAGACAGTGTATTAAAAAGCATAGACATCACTTTGCTGACAAAAGTCCATATAGTCAAAGCTATGGTTTTCCCAGCAGTCATGTACGGATGTGAGAATTGGACCATAAAGAAGGCTGAGTGCCAAAGAATTGATGCTTTTGAACTGTGGTGCTAGAGAAGACTCCTGAGGTCCCTTGGACAGCAAGGAGATCAAACCAGTCAATCCTAAAGGAAATCAACCCTGAATATTCATTGGAAGGACTGATGCTGAAGCTGAAGCTCCAATACTTTGGCCAACCTGATGCAAAGGGCCAGCTCATTGGAAAAGACCCTGATGCTGGGAAAGATTGAGAGCAAGAGGAGAAGGGGACGACAGAGGATGAGATGGTTGGATGGGCATCATCAACTCAATGGACATGAGTTTGAACAAACTCTGAGACATATTGGAGGACAGAGAAACCTGGAATGCTTCAGTTCATGGGGTCTCAGAGTCACACATGACTTAGCGACTGAACAACAACAAGGATAAGATATACTTTATATATAGCAGCACCCTTTATAGCAGCAGTATAAATTAGTACAACCACTTTTTAAAGCAATATACGTCAAAGCCCTTCCTTAAACCACCTCTGACTACTTACATGAAAGAAATAATTCAAGGAGGGAATATAGTATGATCAGCACTAAGTTTTTTGATACAGTATTATTCACAATAATAAAAATCTAAAGGCAAATAGCCCAGCCATATGGAGACACTCAGTGGACTCCTACAGCCAATAAACACAATTATAAACAACATAATACAAGTAACAACACCAAGAAGAGGAAGTAGAGTGCAGAACGCTTTCCACATCCCAATGACAAGGGTGTGAAATGCGTACTGTAGGCATATGGGCAGAGATTTGCAGGAGGCAAGAAAACTAAAACAGCTGTTGGGCTAGGATGGTGAGATTTAGAGTAATTTCTTTTAAATGCCTCTACTGGCATTATATTATTGTTTTTACAGTAAATAATACTGTGGGAGGGGAGTTTCATGGAGCCCAAAGAGATGACAACACAGCTGGCCAACAGCAAAACTATGGGTCAAGGCGCCTAAGCAAAGAGGGGGCGGCGATGCAAACGAAGAGAAACGTGATTAAGAGGAGCAGGCTGAGTTGTTTGGATCCTATCTGCCTGGTCCCTGCTAATTTACACAGCTTCCATCCAAGCCAGGCCATGTAAAGTGTTTAGCAGTGCCTGGCACAGAGTGGGTACTCAGCCCATGATGGCAGCAATGCAGCTATTACTGGTAGTAAGGTGGTGGTGGTGGTTTCCAACACGAGACTGGAAGTCAGGACAGTCAAACCTTGGTGCTGACTCTGTTATGGACTCACTGTGTCAATGTGGGCCAGTGACTAACTCTCAAAATTTCACTTTTCTCATCTGTAAAACGAGAATGGTCAACAGCTGTCACCATGAAACTTGGGTTCTTAACTTACTGTATAGTCACAGGCAAGTCCTTCCCATCTCTGGGCTTCCATCCCCTCATCTGCACACTAACAGGAGTGAAAGAGAGACTCTCTGTGGACCCCAGGCTCTGATTTCTTTCATACCAAGTACCTGACCAGAACTGGCTTTGAAGAGTTAAAAACACCATAACAATAATAGTTGTCATTCACTGAGTGTTCACTGTGTGTTAGGCACTAGGCTTCACAGACATTTAATACATTTACATGTAATCACCTGCCTTTAATGCAAAACCAGAGGGCTGCACAATTCAGGCTTCACTGCTCCTCTCTTTTCCATCTACACTTATTCCCTAAAATCTAAGGACTAAATCAGGGGTTCTCAACCTTGGCATTACTGACATCTCAGACGAGATAATTTTTTGTTGAAGAGGCTGCTTATACACCATTGGATATTTATTACCTTCTCTGGCTTCCTCTATCCCTAAGATGCCGTTAGCACCCCACCCCTAGTTGTGACAACCAGACACTGCAGATGACTCCTGGGAGACAAAATCACCCCCACTAAGAACCACCAGCATAAAAGATCTCATCCGGTCTCATGGCTTTAAATATCATCTACACCATGTCTATACTGACGACTTTCAAATTTATATCTGCAGCCCAAACCTCTTCCCTAAACCCCACACTCGTAAATCCATCCGCCTGATGGATATCTCCACTTGAACGTCTAATAGGCATCTCAAAGTCAACATTTCCAATACAGAACTCCTGATCTATGGCACCCCATCACACCTGCTCCTTCCACAGTCTGCTCCCTTGCAGTAAATGATAACTCCATTCTTTCGGCTGCTCAAGCAAAACGCCTTGGAGCCATCCTTGACTTCTATTTCACTCTCTCACTGCCTATCCAATCCATCAACAAATGCAGTTAGCTCTACCTTCAAAACAAACCCAGAATCTAACCACTTTCCCCACCACCACCACTTCCTCCCAGCTCCCAGCCTCCACCATCTCCCAGCTGACTTGTTGCAGCAGCTTCCTCACTGGTCTCTCCTCTGATCCCTTCACCCTCCTAGAGTCTGTTCTCCACAAAAGGACAAAAGTGATCCTTGTAAACATAGGAGGTGATGTCACTCCTGCTCTCCAAACCTGCAATGGTCCCCCAGCCCACCCAGAGTAAAATGGCTCTGGGTCCCATATCCCCAGTATGACTTTGATCTCCTCTCCCGCCAGCTCCCCTCAGTCACTGGACCACAGTTATACTGGTCTCCTTGCTGCTCCTCACATATGCCAAGCATACTACAGAACTCCCTGCTATTAGGTCGGCCTAGAATGCCCCTTCCCCCAGCAATTCCTCTAGCTTCCTGTGTATGGCTCTCTCCCTTACCTCCTTCAGGTCTCTGCTCAAATGTCACCTTCTCGGTAAAACAGTCCCTGAGCCTTTTTGAAATAACAGTTCTCCGAACCTCACACCCCATCCCTCTTCCTGCTACGGTCTTCACAACCCTGATCATCAACCGACAATCTATCTATTTCACTTGTTTACTACTTCCTCCTGCCAGAAAGACAAAGGAATACAAGAAGACAAAATGGCTGTCTAAGGATGACTAAACAAATACCTGCCAAAAGAAGGGAAGTGAAAGGCAAAGGAGAAAGGAAAAGATGTATACCCAACTGAATGCAGAGTTCCAAAGAATAGCAAGGAGACATAAGATCAATGATCAATGCAAGGAAATAGAGGGAAACAATGGAATGGGAAAGACTAGAGATATCTTTAAGAAAATTAAGAGATACCAAGGGAATACTTTTGCAAAGATGGGCACAATAAAGGAGAGAAATGGTAAGGACCTAACAGAAGCAGAAGAGATTGAGAGGTGGCAAGAATACACAGAAGAACTGTACAATAAAGGTCTTGACATGGATAACCACAAAGGTGGGGTCACTGACCTAGACCTAGACATCCTTGAGCGTGAAGTCAAGTGGGTCTTAGGAAGCATTACTATGATCAAAGTTAGTGGAAATGATAGAATTCCAGTAGAGCTACTGAAAATCTGAAAAGATGATACTGTGAAAGTGCTGCACTTAATATGCCAGCAAATCTGGAAAACTCAGCAGTGGCCACAGGACTGGAAAAGGTCAGTTTTCAGTCCAATCCCAAAGAAAAGCAATGCCAAAGAATGTTTAAAGTACCTCACAATTGCACCCATTTCACATGTTAGCAAGGTAATGCTCAAAATCATCCATGCTAGCTCTCAGTACGAAACTAGGAATTTCCAGATGTACAAGTTGGATTTATAAAAGGCAGAGGAACCAGAGATCAAACTGCCAACTTCCAGTGGATCACTGAAAAAGCAAGAGAATTCCAGAAAAACATCTGCTTCATTGACTATGCTAAAGTCTTTGACTGTGTAAATCATAACAAACTGGAAAATTCTTATAAAGATGGGATACCAGACCACCTTACCTGCCTCTTGAGAAACCTGTATGCAAGTCAAGAAACAACAGTTAGAACTGGACATGGAACAACAGGCTGGTTCCAAATTGGGAAAGGAGTACATCAAAGCTATCTATTGTCACCCTGTTTATTTAACTTATATGCAGAGTACATCATGCAAAATGTCAGGCTGAATGAATCACAAGCTGGAATCAAGATTGCTGGGAGAAATATCAACAACCTCAGATATGCAGATGACTTCACCCTAATTTCAGAAAGTGAAGAGGAACTAAAGAGCCTCTTGATGAGGGTGAAAGAGGAGAATGAAAAAGCTGGCTTAAAACTCAGCATTCAAAAACCTAAGATCATGGCATCCGGTCCCATCTGCTGCTGCTGCTGCTGCTGCTGCTGCTGCTGCTGCTGCTGCTGCTGCTGCTGCTGCTAAGTCACGTCAGTTGTGTCCGACTCTGTGCGACCCCATAGACGGCAGCCTGCTAGGCTCCCTCATCTATTTGCCATAAAGTGATGGGACCAGTGACAAACTTTATTTTCTTGGGCTCCAAAATCACTGAGGATGGTGACTGCAGCCATGAAATTCAAAGACGCTTGCTCCTTGGAAGAAAAGTTATGACAAACCTAGACAGCATATTAAAAAGAAGAGACATCATTTTGCCGACAAAGGTCCATCTAGTCAAAGCTATGGTTTTTCCAGTAGTCATATATGGATGTGAGAGTTGGACCATAAAGAAGGCTGAGCACCGAAGAATTGATGCCTTCCAACTGCGGTGTTGGAGAAGACTCTTGAGAGTCCCTTGGACTGCAAGGAGATCCAACCAGTCCATCCTAAAGGAAATCAACCCTGAATATTCATTTGAAGGACTGATGCTGAAGCAGAAGCTCCAATACTTTGGCCACCTGATGCAAAGAGCCTATTCACTGGAAAAGACCCTGATGCTGGGAAAGACTGAAGGCAGGAGGAGAAGGGGGTGACAGAGAATGAGATGGTTGGATGGCATCATCGACTCAATGGACATGAGTTTGAGCAAACTTTGGGAGACAGTGAAAGACAGGGAAGCCTGGTGTGCTGCAGCCCATGAGGTCGCAATGAGGCAGACACAACTTAGTGACTGAACAACAACTACCCGCCAGAATGTGAGTTCCGTGCAGCTCCGGCATGAGGAACTCATACACTAGTGGCCTTTGTCTATCTTGGTCACAGTCTTATATCCTTAGCAACTAAACAGTATCTGACAAGTAATAGGCACTCAACAAACATGTGTTGAGTCTTCACATTTACCCTGTAAACATTACTATTATCCCCTTTTATAAAACAACAGGACTAAAGCTTGGAGAGGTTAATCTGACACAGGTCCTTCAGCTAGAAGGTAATCTCCCCTAGAATACTCTTACCAACTACCCAAGGGCCTCTCCAAGTGTGGCATTAAACTGTATTTTAGATGGTTCTCAGATCAGCTCTTAAAAACACAAGAATATTCACTGGCAAAAAAATAAACCTCAACCAAATTCTGTAGCTTATCTAAAAGTTAACTCAAAATGGATCATGGACTTATTTGTAAAACTATAACACTTTTATTTAAAAAAAAAGAATAGGAGGAAATCTTCGGAATCTAGGGCAATGCAAGGAGTTCTTAAATTTGACACTAAAAGCATAGTTCATAAAAGGAAGTTTTGATAAACTGGCCCTCGTAAAAATTTAAAATGATTATTCCATGAAAGCCCAGGTGAAGAGGAGAAAAAAGACAAGCTAAAATCCAGGGGGAAATATTTACAAACTATATACCCAAAAAAGGACTAGTATCTAGAATGTGTAAAGAATTCTCAAAGCTCAACAATAAAAAATGAATAATCCAATTAGAAAATGGGCAAAGACATGAATAATTCATGAAGAGGATATACAGATGGCAAACAGCACATGAAAAGATGTTCAGCATCACTAGGCATGGAAAGTGAAAGTTGCTCAATCGTGTCCGACTCTTTGCATCGACTATATAGTCCATGGAATTCTCTAGGCCAGAATACTGGAGTGGGTAGCCTTTCCCTTCTCCAGAGGCATCTTCCCAACCCAGGGATCAAACCCAGGTCTCCCACATTGCAGGCAGATTCTTTACCAGGTGAGCCACAGGAAGCCCATTAATGTCACTAGGCATTAAAGAAAGGCAAATTAAGACCAGGATAGGATATTACTACATATCTCTCAGAATGGCTAAAATTTTAAAAAATAACAATAATAATGACAACACTAAATGTTGGCAAGGATGTGGAAAACTGGATCACTCATATATTGCTGATGAGAATGTAAAACAATACAACCAACTCAGGCAGTTTTCAATAAAACTGCAATAAATATGCAATTACTATATGATCCATCATTTGTATCCTTAGGCATTCAGCCCAGAAAAAAATGAAAAATTATGTTCATGCAAAAACTCGTACATGAATGTTCATGGCAGCTTTACTTGTAACAGCCAAAAACTGGGACCGGTTCAGGTGTCATTCAACAGATGAATGGTTAAACAAACTCTGGTCTAGCCACACCATGGGATATTACTCAGCATTAAAACAGAATGAACGATTGATTTATACAACTTGGATGAATCCCCAGGGAACTACACTGACCAGAAGAGTCAATCTCACTGCCGAGACAATCCAATGAGAAAAGAATAGTCTTTTTCATAAATGGTGCTGGGACAACTGGACACCCACAAGCAAAAGAATGAGACTGGACTCCTACCTCGCCCCAAATCCAAAAATTAACTCAAAGTGTGTCAAGGAGCTAAATGTAAGAGCTAAAACTATAAAACTCTTAGAAAAAAATAAAAGTAAATCTTCCTTACTTTGGATTAGGCAAACGTTTTCTAGATGTGACATCAAAAGTCCAAATAACAAAAGAAAAAGTAGATAAATTGAGCCTCATTAAAATTAAAAATCTTTGTGCTTCAAAGGACACCATCAAGAAAGTTAAAAGACAACTCACAGAATGGAAGAAAATATTTGCAAATATATCTGATAAGGGTCTAGTATCTGGAATATATAAAGAACTTTTACAACTCAATAATTAAAAGATTAAAACCCAATTTAAAAATGAGTAAAGGATCTGAATAGACATTTATACAGAGAAGGCATACAAATGGCCAATAAGAACATGCAACTTGTTTGATATTTATTAACCATCAGAGACGTGCAAAACCACAATGAGACACTACTTCATATCCACCAGGAGGGTTATAATCAGAAGACAGATAATAATGAGTGTTAGTGGATATGTAGAGATACTGGAACTCCCATACACAGCTGATGAGAATGTAAAGTGGAATGGCTGCTTTGGAAAGCAATCCAGCAGGTTGCTAAATGGTTAAACATAATTACCATATCATATGTACATGCTATACCCTCAGGAGAAATTAAAACATATTTCCATACAAAAATCTCTACATTAATACTCATAGCAATAATAACCAAAAAGTATAAACAATGCAGATGCCTTCCGACTGATAAATGTATAAGTAAATTATGGTATGTCTATACAATAGAATATTATTCAACAATAAAAAGTACTAAAGCATGCCACAACATGAATAAACCTTGAAAAAGTATGCTATGAGAAAGAAGCCAGTCACAAAAGACTACATATTATATGATTCCATCATATACAAAATGTCCAGAGAGGCAAATCTCTATAGAGACAAAAAATAAATTAGTGGCTGTCTAGGGCTGGAAGTATTAACGGGACATGAGGGGAGGGGTGGACTGCTAAAGGATACAAGGCTTCCTTTGAGAGAGGGGGAAATGTTCTAAAATTTATTGTGGTGATGGTTGCACAACTCTGTGAATATACTAAAAACCACTGAATTATACACTCTCATGAGCAAATTGCATGAGATGTGGTTATATCTCAATAAAGCTATTACCAAATTAAAAAGGCAATTCAAAAGATTATATACTGGGACATCTCTGGAAGTCTGGTGATTAAGAATCTGACTTCCAATACAGGAGACATGGGTTTGATCCCTTGTCTGGGAAGATCCCACATTCTGCTGGGCAACTAAGCCCATTTACCACAACTGCTGAGCCTGTGCTCTAGAGCCTGTTTGCCACAAGAGACACCACCGCCGTGAGAAACCCTCGCACAGCAAACAGATTATCCCCTGCTTGCACCAATTAGAGAAAGACCGAGTGCAACAATGAAGACCCAGTGCAGCCAAACAGAAATAAATACATGTAAATAAAGTGAATAAATATCATGCGAAGAGTTGACTCGTTGGAAAAGTCCCTGATGCTGGGAGGGATTGGGGGCAGGAGGAGAAGGGGCCGACAGAGAATGAGATGGCTGGATGGCATCACTCACTCAATGGACATGAGTTTGCGTGAACTCTGGGAGTTGGTGATGGACAGGGAGGCCTGGTGTGCTGCGATTCATGGGGTCGCAGAGTCAGACACGACTGAGCGACCGAACTGAGCTGAAGTGAACTGAATCAAACAAAAACAAAAAAGGTTATATACTGTATATACAATGTATGATTTTATCAGCTATATAACATGTTTTAGAAATGAAGAACAGATTAGCAGTTCCCACGGGGTAGGGGTGGAGGGACAGCAATGATACAAAAGGGCAAATCAAAGGATCCTTAAGCTGATTGAATTGTTCAGTATCTTTTGACTGTGGTGGTAGATACACAAACCAACACTAGAATAAACTATATAGAACTAAATATACACACATACACACAAATGAGGACAAATGAAACTGGGTAAGTCTGAATAAGATCTATGGATTTTGTCAATGTCAGTATCTTGAGAGGAATATTACACCACAGTTTTGCAAAATGTTACCATTTCAGGAAACAGGGTAAAGTGAAAAGGAAAATCTCTTGTATTTTTCCCTATAACCACATATGAATCTTTTATATGGCAATAAAAATTCAACAACAACCACAAAAATGCTGAAATCACAGAGTAAGAAAATCGTTCTGTTCTCAGTCTCTCTTTTGATTAAACAAAAAAGTCTCCTCTGGTGCAGGTGTGCCATCGCTCATAACAGATGCTGTACCCTTTTAAATAAGAAAAAGCAGACCTCAGGCTTAAATGCCCAGATGAGAGAATCCAGCTAGAATTTAATAACATGCTTTTATTTTATGCTGTTTAGTTGTTTATTTTACCTAGATGATACAGTGTAGAATTAAGAACACAGATCCTGAAGCCAGCCAGTCAAGAGTTCTAATCCCTTACTGTCCTGCTACTTACTAGCTGTGTGACTTTGAGCCAGTCACTTAACATCTCTATTCATGATCATCTGTACAGAGGTTACAGATTTTACACCTCATCTGTAAAATGGGTAAGACAAGAGTACCTAGATCATGGGGTTGTTCTGAGTTTTAAATATGACACACACACGTGTCCTTCAGAGTAAAGTGTTAGCTATCATCCTTTTCTTTACCATAACTGGGATGGAGCAAAAATCATAATGGTTCAGAAAGTTTGAGAAGCACAGAAGGAGGCCATACTACCGTTTAGAATGTGCCCTTCGCCCCTCGGATGCCCTAAGTCCACACCTGAGTATCCGGAGGAGGCAATGAAGCCAGGAAGCACCCACCTGCACACTTGGTGCGGCTGACGAGGGGCGGCCCCGGACGGCCGGTGCCACCGTCACCCGGGCGCGTGAGCAGCACGCTGATCTCGTACTCCGTGTCGGGGTCGAGGTGCCACAGCTTGTAGGTCTGCAGGCTGACGGCGTGCACCTCGGCCCACGGGCCGCGCGCCATGCGGTACTCAATCTCCTTTCGCACGATCGGCCCGTCGCCGATGATGGAGTTGGTGTTGAGCTGAATGATGAGGTAGGTGGGACCGGCGCGCAGCAGCTGCGGGGGTGCAATGGGGGTAGGGGGCTCTGCAAGGAGATGGGGGAAAGACGGAGCCAGACGGATGCCGCTATGAATCCCTGGCTCCCAGCTCCTCATCCTGCAACACCCAAAACCCCTAGAGCCATCCTGGTCCCTCACCCCTACCCCAGGCTCCTCATGCAGCCCCCCAAGTCCTCGACTAGACTGCCTCCCCTCACTAAATCCCCAGGCCCTAAGAGACGCCGAACTCCAAAAACCGACCTTGCCCCTCACCTCTCAGCCTACACCTTCTCCCTCACTCCCTTCCAGATCCCGAAGTCCTGCCTCTAAGGGCTGACCACTTGTCAGTTAGGGTCAACCCTGGGAGGCCCACAGCCCGATCCCGCCTCGCCCAGGTCACACCTTGACCCAGTCCCCACGCGGGCCCACCTCTCAGAGGGACCTCCTCCCCACCCTGACCTTCAATTAGGGCTGGATCTCCCAGGAAATGACGCCCCCTCCTCGAGCCCCGCCAGGGAGGTCAGAGCACACCAGGAGTCGGACGCGGCCTTCCCTGGCGGTCCACGGGCCACGCCCCGTTGATGAGACTCCGCCCCCCAGTAGAAGCCACGCCCACCCGCCTTAGCCCGCCCCGCCCCTCGGTGGCCGACTGCTCGCTCACCCTTTACGATCAGCTCTGCGAAGTTGGAGACGCCCGCTCCACGCGGGGCCTGGGACACGCAGCGGTACAGGTCCTGATCCTCGCGGCTCACGGCGACCAGGGGGAAGGTGGCCAGGAAGCGCCGGTGACTGATGTGCCGCACGCCGGCCGCGGGCACCAGGGCCCCGCTCTGTCGCTGAGCCGGGAGAGGGGCCAGTGGGTCAGGGGAGCCGGGGAAGAAGGGTCCAGATCTCGGTCTGACCCGAGCAAGCGGAGTGGTAAACTCCCGGCCCCATTTCGCCATCCCGAAACTACCCAGGGACGTGTGGGATTCCTGGAACCAGCCCTGCCCCAAGAAGGTGTGGGGCCGATTACGGGAATGTGGTCGCTCTGCCTTGGTGGCGGGGTGTGGTTGGGGACGGGGGATGGGCGGGGGGGGGGGGGGAGGTGCGGCGGAACCTGGAGCCGCGCTCTTATGCCGGAAGAACTGGGCACTCAAGAGGGCAGAGAGCCTAGGATGAACCAGGACGCGTGTGTTTGGGTGCTGGAGAAGGACAGAAGGCCTCAGCCCTCCGCAAGGAGCTTGAACTTTTCTTAAGAAGCTGGCCAAGTTCCCCCCAACACACACACACCCCGGGCACCCCCGACCCCCGCTCACCTGCAGAAGGAAACGCTCGGCCTCCGCTGCTCGGCCTGCCGCCATGCACTGGAACGAGGCGTTCTGGCCCGCGTTGACCTCCACGTCCCCCAGGCGGGAGAAATGCGGGGCCTTTGCTGCCAGAATAGAGCCCTGGCGTGAGCTGGGCCAGCTCCCCACTGTCAGCAGGAGCCGCGGCCGCCCGCACCCCTCACCTTGCGCCCCAGGGGGCCAGGACTCACCGCAGGGGTAGCTGAGAAGCAGGATGTCATCTAGGCCCATGTAGCCCCTGCGGTCTGGGGAGACAAGGGCCTCAAACAGCACCTGGGGGAGGCAGGAGGGTCCCTGTCATCTGACATTTCTCCAGCCCTGCCCACAAGAGCCCCCTTTCAAGCTCTGCTCCAGCCCCATCCTCCCCAACAAGCAGAGGTCAGTCCCAGCTCACAATTACCCTCCATACCAAGCCAGCTGGTTGTAGCAGAGGGTGTCAGCACACAGAGCTAACAAGGTCAAGGCCAGAGGTTCCATCCAACCCAGATGGATGTTACTTTCAAGTCGCAAAACTTGGCAGCCAAGACAGGGTTTCCAAGTCAGCACTATTCCAACTCACCCCTTCCCCAGCCACAAACTATCACTGTTAACAATGACCTCTGATGCTGAACCCAGACTGAACCATTACTGGAGAACCACAGACTGGCCACCAACCTTGAGCACAGACGGACTCCTGATGCTGAACACCGAATAACTCCAGCCTTGGCCACTTGCTTACCCTGACCTCACACTGACACTCCTCTCTACCCACACTCCCAATCAGACTCACCGCAGACTGAACCCAGCCCACCTGATATTCATTAGGCCAGAAGGTGCTGACAGCCAGTTCAGCCTGGTGCCACTGACGGCCGTGGGATCCAGTCATATTCCAGACAGCACTGCCCAGGGGACCCCCATTGACACGCACATAAATGCCCAAGGTGCCTGGGCTGTGCCCATCCCGGCTGTACAGGAAGTAGCTGAACTGCACACAGTGGGTATCGTTCTCGCTCAGGCTCTGGAAGATGACATGGGCCCGCTGGCCTGGAGCATGCTGGGAAGCGTTGACCACCAAGTAGGAGCCTGGAAAGAGAGGGGGAAGAGGCAGGAGCTGAGAATGCAGGGGAGGACCAGGGTCAGGTGGGCACAGAGGAGGAGGCAGAAACAAAGGACTTCATGCGGAGTCAGGGGGCCTGAGTTCTGGTCCCAGTTCTGAATCATGGGATAAGTCCCTCCATTTCCCTGCATCCCTTTCCCAAAGGAAAGGCTAGGAGCAGCAAAAAACACACAAATCTGACTTTGCCAAAACCCTTTATTGCTCCTCGCGTCACCCCTAATGACCTCCGTCCAAGCTCACGTTGGTCCATGTCTTTTCCCACATACTGAGCTGTCCTGGGAGGCAGGGACTACGACAGTCATCTCAGGAGTCAAGAGTCTGGCACATGACAGGCCCTCAAAGTCCACCTCTTCTGAACCCACCCCCACCCCGACCCCTGCATCCCTCTCTGGGTGTCTCTCCTGGAACCTGGATCATTAGTAAAGTGTGTATCACTCTCCCCACCAGCCTGTGGGGCTCCTTGGGGCTCCACTGTGTCGCCAGCACAGGTCTGCAAGCTGAACGAACTCACAGAACAGAGGTTGAATGAAAGGACTCTAACTTTCCTTCAGGCCCCCACTCGCCTGAATCTAAATTCCTGGGATACAATTTCTCTTGATTTCAAACTTGGAGAAAGGCAATCCTGTCCCTTCCCCAGGGAAGAGATCCAGGCTGCATGCTGGGAAGGGTGGGGTGGAGGCGGTGGGCAGAGAGGGGCAGAGGGGTAAAAGGGAGCTGGACTCCTCTGGACCTGGCTGAGGGATTATGGCCTCCCTTCTGTGGGGAGAAGGCCCCAGCAGCTGCCAAGAGGGTGCCCGAAGCCACGCAGGGCTGCCTCTTCCCAGGCTTGGCCACCGGCCAACACAAGCTCATTCAGATCCCAAACCACGAGGCTCCCTGCTCCAGGAGGGCTCTCCAGGGACTCCGCTGGAGGGAATCGCATTCATCTGCGGGAGCCAGAAGCCTGTGAAGAAGGCAGCTCCTGCATCAGTCCTGGTGGGGTCGTAAACAAAACTCCAGATCCCCATCCCCACCCAGGAAGGGACGCATCCCAGCCCCCAGCACAGTCTCTCTTGGCCCACGCCTCCATCCTCTCTCCTCTCCCTGTGAGCAGCTGTGTGTGCGCCTCTCTCCCCCTTTCAATCTGACACTTTGTTCTTGCCTCTTCCTCCTGCTCCCTCTGCCTCTCTCTCCTCTTTTCCCTAGTTTTTTCTCACTCTGCATCCCTCCCGCTTCTTTCATCCACTCCCTTCATCCCCATCGCCCCACCCTCTCTTCTCTCCTGCTCTCTGACTTCGAGGATGAATCCCCTCTCCTCCCTTCCCTAAAATGTAAGCACCAAACACAGCAGAGACTCCATCCATCTGGCTCACCACTGTATCCCTAGGATCCAGCCCAAGGCCCATACTGCGCATGAAATTTCTCATCCCCTTTTCTCACTGGGTCTGTCTCCGGTGGTGTGGGGGAGAGAGAGAAACAGAGCCTATACAAGGTGGTCAGGACTGTAAGAGGTGAACTCAAATCAGCCACCTTGGACCTGAAGGCTAACCCATCTCAGGCCAAGGCTGGGCCCTGGGGATATGAAGTCAGGCCACTCAGCATCCCTGCCATGGTGGGCACCTTGACAGCTCACTGTCACCCAGCTCAGACTTTGACATCTGCCAGGACAGAGGTCAAACAAGGAGCTAAGAGTCCTGTGAAGGCAGAGATAAATGTCCCATGGAGGGCAGAGTGTGAGCAAACGCACAGAAAGGGGAGACACCGGAGGGCTCCAGGAGATGAGGCCAGGGGTAGGAGGCCAGGCTGCAGAGGTCAGGTCATGGAGGACCTCCCTCCTATTGGCTTCAAGTCTTGGCCCCACAGTGAGAACCTTTGCTGTCCCTCCCATGCACTCTTGACAGCAGATGCCATCTTGGCCATCCTGTGAGCTGAGAACAAAGGCCCTGGCTTCCTGCTGTGACAGGGCCAAGGGGAGGGGCCTCAAGCTATCCAGTTCTGGGTTCGCCTAGCCAGCACATTTGGTTCTTCTACTATGATATATCCTCCGATCCAGCCTTTATCAGTAATAAAGGTGACAATCTGGCCTCCATCCATCTTATCCTCTTCTTAATCCCCAGTTGATTCTTTACCCAATGGCAATGGGTGGATCTTAGTAGTTAGGCCCCTCAAATAACTCCAACAATTGTTTCTAAGCATTCATGGAACCCTTATAGGCCACCTCTGGGTTATGTACGTTACAACACTATAAAATGGATTATTCTATGCTCCATTTTACATTTAAGGAAATGGAAGCTCAGAGAAGTTAAGTGACTTGCTGGAGACCACACAGCCGGTAACGTGATGAAGCCAGGATCTGAAGCCCAGGCTTCGTGACTCAGTGCACTCGAGGCCATCAGCAGGGTAGAAGGCCAGGACTAGGGTCTATGCAGTTAGTCTCCTGACTCCCGGTCCAGTGTTCATGATGCTCCCCATCCTGAAATAGGGACTGGACAAGGCAGAAGCTGGGAAAGACCTGGGACTTGCAGGAAGAAAGGGGCAGAGGAAGCGAAGGTTTTACACGCATCCAGCCCCCAGGGCGACTGCTCTGTCAGCGCCTTGACGTCCTGGGAGACCAGGATTCAGTCGCAGGGAGAAGGAACCCTCCCTGAAGGTGGAGGATTTAGGAAGACTTGGCAGGAGTAAGAAGGATCCTGAGCTAAGCTGCCCCAGGAATAACGGGAGGTGGGCTTTATCCTACAGTTTACAAGGGTCTTTGAGGACTTGAAAACTCATTTTACAGGTAAGACTACCTGATGTACACCACTGGTCTGAGAGCAGGGAGCTCCACATTCACAGTGTCATGTGTCACTACAGAGCCGATGAGGCCCAGAGAGGTTAAGCAATGGACCCAAGGTAACACAGCCAGTGGGTAGGAGGCCTGGCCCGGGAAGGAGACGAAGGAGGAATGGTGACTGAGGGTAGGCTCACCGTGGGGCAGGTCCGCAGGCGCCCGGGTGCCAGGGTGGATCCGCACCTGCTCCCACTGGAAGTCGTCGTACTGGGCCTGGCTATACTCGCAGGGCACCGCTGGGTCACTCGTCTCCTCGAAGGTGCAGCCGGCTGTGAGGGCAGGGCCTGCTTAGCCCAGGCTGGAGTGGAGGTGCTGGCCTGAAGGGCTCCTGGGCTACCCTCCAGGTACCCCCACGGTCCCCTCCTACCCAGGCCCACCCTCCTCCCCTCTGCCTCCTCAAGCCCTCCCCCCACTGCTCCCTCCAACAAAATGCTCCCTCCCCCACCCTCTCCCCCCAGCAAGGCCCTCTTTCCATTGTCTCCTCCCCATGCCAAGACCTCCCACATTGCCCACCCCCTCCAGCGGTCCCCAAACCCCCTACGGCTCAACCACACATTAAAGATCCTCCTCAGCAAAAACTAGTTGTTATTACTCTGCGTGTGTGTGCTTGTCACTCAGTCATGTCACATGGCTACAGTCCACCAAGTTCCTCTGTTCATGGGATTCTCCATGGCAAGAATACTGGAGTGGCTGCCATTCCCTTCTCCAGGGGGATCATCCCTACTCAGATCTCCTGCATTGAAGGCAGAGTCTTCACCATCTGAGCCACCAGGGAAGCACGTTATCATTCTTGGGCTGTGCTCAGTCACTCAGTCGTGTCTGACTCTTTGCGACCCCATGGACTTGCAGCCTGCCAGGCTCCTCTGTCCAGGTGGATTCTACAGGCAAGAATACTGGAGTGGGTTACCATACCCCGCTCCAGGGGATCTTTCCAATCCAGAGGTTGAACCCAGGTCTCCCACATTGCTGCCGATTCTTTACCATCTGAGCCACCAGGGAAGCTCGTTATCATTATTACTACCCATTAAAGTCTCACGACAACTCATGAGATCAGAACAAGAATTATCCCCATTTTATAGATAAGGAAACTGAGGCCCAAAAAGGCTAAGTGACTCCTTTAAGGTCAATCGGCAGGTCAGTGACAGAGGCGGGGTTTGAACCAAGGTCTCCTGACTGCTGGTCAGTGTTCTATCACAGGCCCCTGCATCTTTGCAGAGAGGACAGACAGTGGGCCCCAGGACTGGCAGGATCGATCGCCCTAAGCCAGCCTTAATGGCATCTCCTTAAAAATAACAACAACTGACCATGTGACTTACAACAACGCTAAGTGCTCTGAGTGTGGAGTCCCGTTTAGGCCTCGGCTTCTGAGTAGGCACCACTACTGTGTCACTTCTACTTGATGAATGAGCTCAAGGGATGCCCACCGCCCAAAGTCACCCAACTGAGGTCTCTGCTTGCAGGAACACGGCGGGCAAAAACACTTACGTGAGGTCCAGGCACCCATGACTACAGGAAGCCAATTCCCAAGATTCTGAGCCACCCTGCGCAGTTTAAATAAGGAGAAGGGGAGGCAGGAAGGAGACCAAAATGGATGCTAGGCCTTAGGCACGTATCTTAGCTGGCTCATCAAAGCCCCAAGTTGGGCCTAATCCACCTGAGAACACCACTGGTTCAGGAAGTAACTGGCGCTTGCCCTCTCCCCTGAGCTGGTGCAGCGTAAAGACTCCACCTGCCAGTGCAGGATGATACAAGAAACTGGGGTTTGATCCTTGGGTCGGGACGATCCCCTGGAGGAGGAAATGGCAACCCATTCCAGTGTTCTTGCCTGAAGAATCCCACAGACAGAGGAGCCCGGTGGGCTACAGTCCATGGGGTCACAAACAGTTGGACATGGCTGAGTTCACATCGCCACCACCACTAGGGGTAAACTTAGGCATCTGAGACCCAGGAAGACGCCTCGATGAGCGGCCAGGAAGCAAACACAGATCATGCCAGGCCCTATCCAGCCACTGGTACCTCTCCCCACTTGACAGACGAGGCAACTGAGGTTCCCAGGGGTGAAGGAATTTGTTCACAGTATAAGGTGGTAGATAAGTAAGTGGGCTTTGGCATCAGACAGACTTGGGATTGAATCTTGACTCTGCAATGTGCTGGTCCTGGGACCATGACCACTGCTCATCTTCAGCTCCCCCATCCACATGGGGGTTTGTTGAGGATTCAACCCGGGTCCACTTAGCACGATGCCGGCACATGCAAGCACTCAGAAGACAGGAGCTC
Source organism: Ovis aries (assembly GCF_016772045.2). Classification (NCBI taxonomy): domain Eukaryota; kingdom Metazoa; phylum Chordata; class Mammalia; order Artiodactyla; family Bovidae; genus Ovis; species Ovis aries. The sequence continues at coordinate 238,047,643 of NC_056055.1, forward strand.
TGCACTGAGCCGCCTGAGTAACAGAAGCAGAATTTGAGTCCATGGTGCTCCGAGGCTGAGGCCCACATTCCCCACCAGAAAAACCTTCACTCTGAGAAGGAGCAAATCTGAGCCCCTTCCCAGCCTCAAGGAGAAGAGGGATGAGCAGCTGAGAGTAACAGGGAGTGAGTGCCGCATGCCAGGCACAACAGTGGGCAGCTGCACACATGGCCGGTGGCCTGACTTTCAGGAGGCTCTGCTGTGCCCTCTGCAGCAGGGGACCTCTCCAGGTTCTCCTAGACCACATGAAGCAGCCCCTTGAACTGACCCGCAAAGCCAGGCATGCACAGGCTCACCGCTGTTGGGGGTGGGGGGGGTCTCCCTTGCCTCTTCACGGACCCCATCAGGGTGTAAAATAAAGTGGACACGAGGCTGGCACAGAGTGGATGGCACAAAATAATAAAAGCCTTGCTTCAGAGCTGAGGCAGGACCTTGGCTGAGCACTTTGCCTCTTTGTGTGAAGAACTCTGGCCAGCAAGTGCCCTGTAGCCTGTGGAAGGTAGGTTTTAACCCCATCTATGCTGGGGAGGCCTTGGCTCTCCCCCTAGAAAATGACCCATAGCACAGCACAGAGAGAGAACAAGGCCAGTAGAGATGGTCAGGGAGGGCTTCCTGGAGGAGGAGACAGCTGACTTCATTCACTCTGAGCTGAGTCTGTGCCTGAGGGTTTTAGTCGAGGCCTCCCTGAGCCAGATGAATTGCCATAAAGGGGATCCCAGGACCTAGAGTGCTGCTGGGGTTCAGAAGGACCTGGGATTCAGGTCCTTCCTGTTCCTTCACAAGTAACAAGGCAGCTGTCCCAGACGTGTCACCTGTGGCCCTAGGGCGAGCCTGAGAATGCCAGCCCCCTGGCTTCCTCCCATCCATTCTAAGCCAGGCCAGGCCACGTGAGCTGTCAAGACTCCCAGACTAAGTGATCTGGTCAGAGGGACCCCCAGACTGTCTGACCTTAGCCAGGGTAACCTTCACGCTGCCTGACCCAGGTCAGTGACACCCAAACAGACAGACCTGAGCCAGTGGCCCCATCCAGATGACCACCAGACCATCTGATTTCGACCAGACTGACTGACTTCAGACCAGCTGACCATGGCCAGAGTGACCCCTGACCACTATCAAAGAATTCCAACAACTGACCCCACCAGGCTGACTGACCCCGGCTGACTGTCACCACTCGGAGCATCCCCTTCCAGCGGCAGGATTCCTCTCCCTGACCCGTGTCCATCCCCAGTCCTGAGTTTCTGGGCCAGGCCCATTCCAGCCACAGTCCTTAGAGGGTAACAAATCTGGGGCAGGCTCTCCAAGGAGAGCCCCACCCTGACCTGGTCCCCAGCTCACCCTGGGATGGGAACAATCTGCCTTCCCAGATCCTGGGAAAAGCCCCCATCACCTCCAGTCTGGGTGGCTCAGGAGCTATGAGTCCCAAAGCCAGGTCCCCACCTCTGCTAGAGACCCAACTCCTGCTGGGGGCCCTCAGCCCAGAGGGAAGAAAATAGATCAGGCTTTGCATTGAGAGCAAGAATGGTCAGGAGATCCCTCTCGGCTCCATCGACTCAGACTTGGGCCCAGACATGCACACACACATCAACGCCACCACATGAGGGCTGCCACCTACCACCAGGACCTGCCGTGCCACTATCCCTCAAAGTAACTCACAAGGTAGGTACTATGATTATTCCTATTTTACAGATGGACACCAAGGCACAGGGAGGTGGAGGTGGCTTGCCCAAGGCCACATCTTAAGTCTGAGAAGCTGGGGTTGAAGCCATCTATCTTCATTCAAGAAGACTGGCCACGTGTGCCAATTCAGCTCCAGTCACAGGACTTTCATCCACTGACAATACAAAGCAGGCCCCGAGTTGGCACCAGTAAAGGCACAAGGATGGTTAAGACTCTGCTCTGCCTTCAAGGACTTCCTAGCTAGAGTGGAGGTGAGGGAACAAAGCAAAACAGAGAAGAGTCAAGGCCACGGTGGTGGGGATGGGGAGGTGGTCAGGGGAAGAAGGTAGGTACAGGGGGAAGCTTTCCTGGAGGTGGGTGCATCTGAGCAGAGCCTGGAAGGATGGGTGTCACTGTGGCCAGCAGAGATGGAGAGGGGCATTTGAGGCAAAGGGCCCAGCAGGAGCAAGGGAAAGTAGTGGGTAACACAATTTATACAGGACAAAGAGGAGCCCAGACTGGCCAAAGCAATGGGAGATGAGACTGGTGGGCAGGAGGCTGAGGCCAGGTCTAGGAGAGCCAAGTGTCAGAGTGAGAGGTTCGGCCTCGTTCTGAGTGGGGAAGACACAATTTGTATTGGAGCAGAGAAGCTGCTAGATTCAGATGAGACAGGTGATACATCCTATCAGCCAGCAGTCCTCAACCTTTTTTGGGACCAGGGACCAGTTCTGTGGAAGACAATTTTTCTACAGACAGGGCGGGAGGGTGGGGGCAGCGATGGTTTTGAGATGATTCGAGCACATTACATTTATTGTGCACTTTATTTCTATTATTATTACGTTAGCTCCACCTCAGATCATCAGGCACTAGATCCCGGAGGTTGGGGACCCCTGCTATAAGCCTTGAGGAGGGCAGGGGACTTCTCCAGAGGACACTATAGGGTCAGAAGCGGGATAAGTTATCAAGGGGTCTGGAACCAGATGTCAGAACCCAGTGAGGAAGGGACCTCAAGTGCCCATCCTGGACACAAACAGCACACGTTCCAAGCACACCAACAGAGATGCACAATGCACACGCGTGTGCATGCACACACACACACACACACACACAATCTCAAATGTTCACACTCTCTTCCCCCAGCCTCGTCCACGCTTTGGGGACAGAGTCTCAGCTGGGGACAGGGAGAAAACCAGACCCTTCTGTGGGTACAGCATCTCTGCCAGGGCCTCCCTGAGAGGGTGGGCTGAATCAACCCAGGACCCCCAACAGCTCCCCCAGCCTCAGCTCAAACTGGCCCAGCTACATTCCTCAGCTAATCTCCCCAATCTGGCAGGCGGTTGCCTGAGCAACCGTCAGCCACAATTTGGGAAGGGAGGATGATGGTTTATCCACATCCGGCTGGGCTCTGGATGGGGTGATGTAAGGGGCAAAGCAACCTCTGCAAGAGGAACCAGAGTGTAGGAGGGGGTCTCCACCCCTCCATATGCATGTATTTCCATGCACAGACGTGTGTGTGTGCATGCACACACGTGCACACCCCAGTGAGAGTGATGGCCTGGTGCTGACTTGTGAGCTCGATGGGGAGGCAGGAGGCCTGGATCTAATTCCCACTGAGCCTCTAACTCCCTGTGTGACCTTGAGCAGCTGGCTTGCCCTCTCTGAAGCCCCACTTGCTCACCTATGAAATGAGAATGAAGATCTCGGTGACTTCTAAGACTGTTCCACCTCTAGAATTCTGATTCCATTTGTGTGAGCATGCATGTGGGTAAGAATAACTTGAGGGCAGAGAGATGCTACGGGGGACAGGTATGTGAGGGGGAGCACGGGTCTCAAAGTGTGAGTCTCCCAGGCAGTGAGCTGTGAAGTTGTGGGTAAGTAGGCGTTTGTTTACATGCAGGGGTACAGTCAGCAGCAAGCGTGTGCCTAAGGGGAGGTGAGTGTATGCAGTGGGTAGAGGAGAATGGTGCATGTGTGTGCGTGTGTGCCTATGCGTGTGGGCACCACAAGCATGGAAGCACCAGACTTCCTCCCCACCAGACAGGGAATGGTGCTCTGTGCCAACTACGGCTGCCAGCCAGCATCAGTGTTTTCCAAAGACCCTAGGTAAACAGAGTCTGTTTGCAATGAGATTTTTGTTCCCTTTGGTTTGTCAATAGAACATTCAGTTCCCAAGGGATGGCCCCAGGAGAAACAAAACTTCCCCCAATGGATTACAAATTTAGGGGCTGGCCTCATACCCTACCCCTGGCATAGCCCCAACCCTGGCCTGGGGAACTCAGATACAACCCCAAGGATAACACTGGCTCATGTCATCATCTGAAGCCACACCCTCTTTCTAGGTAACCCAACACCACCCTGGAACCAACACAGACTCACCCTCGGACGTTCCTGCCCAACCTAGCCCCATCCCACGTGCTCCATCTCAGGCCTGTCTAACCTCCACCTCCTCCCTTCTTGAGGTCTCTTTTGCCCTTGAACACCATCCCCAAGCCCTGTGTATAGGAGAATACCAACCAAGCCTGGACTTACTGACTGCACAGTCCCAGCTGGTTCCTTTTTCTCTATTTTTAATTGAAGGATAACTGCTTTACAAACTCATGTTGGTTTCTGCTGTACAACAATGTGAATCAGCCATAATAATACGTATTATATACATATTACATATGTATGTATACATCATACATATTAATACATGCCCTCCCGCTTGAATGTCCCTCCCTCCCCCATCCCATCCCTCTAGGTCGTCACAGATCACCAGGCCGAGCCCCCTGTGTTATACAGCAACTTCCCACTAGCTATCAATTTTACACACGGTAGTTTATAAATTTCAATGCTACTCTCTCAGTTCATTGCACCCTTTCTTTCCTCCACTGTGACCACAAGTCCATCCTCCACATCTGTGTCTCTATTCCTGCCCTGAGGATAGGTTCATCAGTACCGTTTTTCTAGATTTTTCTAAATTCCATATATATACATTAATATAAGATAGTTCTTTTTCTCTTTCTGACTTACTTCACTCGTATAACTGGCTCTAGGTTCACCCACCCCAGTTCAACTGACTCAAATTTGTTCCTTTTTATGGCTGACTAATATCTCATTGGAAAAGACCCTGGGAAAGATCGAAGGCAGGAGGAGAAGGAGAAAACAGAGGATGAGATGGTTGGATGGCATCACTGACTCGATGGACATGGGCTTGAGCAAGTTCCAGGAGTTGGGGATGGACAGGGAAGCCTGGCATGCTGCAGTCCATGGGGTCGCAGAGTCAGACACGATTGAGTGACTGAACTGAATATTCCATTTCATATAAATACCACAACTTCTTCTGATCCTGACCAACCCCACCCAGACTCAAAGACCATGATTCCAGTCCAGAAACCTGGCCCAGCCCACTTCACTGCTCTCCTGGCCCAGATCAGTACAGCCAGACCTTAGCTAGGGCTCCCTGGCACAGCTCCCCAGAGCCCTAAATAACTGGTGATCAATTAATCAAGGGCAGGGCTAGCAGCAATATGCTCACTTTCTAATCACACAGCATTCAGCAGAGCTGCAACCAAGAAGATTACCCAGGGCCAGGCCACAGGGTGAGAAAGCTGAGCTTTACCCTCTATAGGAACCAATACAGAACCCAACAGTGCCAGCATCCTTCCAGCTCTACTGAGAAGAGAAGGAAGTCAGCTACAGCAGAGGAAACTTCAGCCAGACCTACTCCCCAACTCCTGGATCAAAAGCACAGTAAGCCCCAAAATTAACAGCAGGGCTGCCATATTGTTAATGTAAGGGGGAAAAAATAAAAGACACTTGCTCCTTGGAAGAAAAGCTATGACCAACCTAGACAGCATATTAAAAACAGAGACATTACTTTGCCAACAAAGGTCCATCTAGTCAAAGCTATGATTTTTCTAGTAGTCATGTATGGATGTGAGAGTTGGACTGTAAAGAAAGTTGGGCACTGAAGAACTGATGCTTTTGAACTATGGTGTTGGAGAAGACTCTTGAGAGTCCCTTGGACTGCAAGGAGATCCAACCAGTCAATCCTAAAGGAAATCAGTCCTGAATATTCATTGGAAGGATTGAGGTTGAAGCTGAAACTCCAATACTTTGGCCACCTGATGCAAAGGACTGACTCACTGGAAAATACCCTGATGCTAGGAAAGATTGAAAGCGGGAGGAGAAGGGGATGAGAGAGGATAAATGGCATCACCAACTCGAGGGATATGAGTTTGAGTAAGCTCCGGGAGTTGGTGATGGACAGGAAAGCCTGGTTGCAGTCAATGGCATCGCAAAGAGTAGGACACAACTGAGCAACTGAACTGAACTGAAGGGGAAGACATGGGGCAAGGCTGGACTCCAGAGGCAAAGGGCTGAAGGGAGGGCTGTTCTGTGCAGAGGTTCAGTGGACAAAGAGTCCATGGACTTTGGTAGTGCAGACACTCTGTGTCACATAAAACCACAGTGCAGTCCAGTGCTTAAGACCCTGCACTTCCTATGCAGGGGATATGGGTTCGATCCCTGGTCAGAGAACTAAGACCCCACATGCCACATGGTGTGGCCAAAATATTTTAAAATAATTTTTTAAAGTGCAGAGTAGAGAGGCAGAGGGCTATGCACGAACACGTGCAGTGCAAAGACCTGGATCTCCAATGGTCCCGTGGAGAGAGAAAGCTACATGACCCCACTGTGGGTGTCGGGGTGCAGTGCAGCGGTTCCACACTGCACAGAGGCGGAAGGCAGTTACACAGTGCACGGGAACAGAGCCAGGGTGCACAGACCTCACACACACCAGACATAGCACAGCAGGACTGGTCGGTGCCATGACGCAGTGGAGAGGTGCCCCATCCATTGTGGCCATGACCCAGAGCTGCTCGGAGGCACGGCGCACCAGTGAGCAACTTAGGGGTACACTAGGCTGGCACTGGGCACAAGGGACAGGTGTATAGAAGACCACCAAGGGAGTCCACCCAAGCTTCACTAGGCTTGGCACATAATTGGCGCTCCATGAATTCTCACCGAAAGGATGTCTAGAGGAGGCAGGCTTAACACACAGATATTTGGCAAAGAGAAGGACGTTGTGCAGGGCAGAAGGAACTGCTGGTGCTTCACACAGTCCCAAGAAGCACACAAAGTGCAGACTCGAGAGCAGGGCGAGAAAGTGGCACCGAAATGGAATGTCGTGAAGACACCGGGTGAAACAGGGAATTCGGTGCAAACGCTCTGGATCTTGAAACGCAGTAGAGCACCCGAACAGGTGAACAGGCACAGTGCAAGGCAGAGGCCCAGGACAGTGAAGGTGTGCGGGGCACAGGTGCATCACCAGGGGCTTGCAAAGGTAATGCAGGTAAAAACCCACACCAGTCCAGAGCCCTACAAAGTGGCCTCGAGCTGCAGTTTAGCTCCCGACTTCTCAGGCAGCATGCAGTGGGAGCCAGAGGAAACCTGCAGTGAAGCCGGTTGAAGCAAAGACATTGCTCATCTGGGGCTGCCTACAGAGTCCCGGGAAAGATACCGGCTGACACCTCAGTGGCTCTAAAGGGAAAGGTTGAAATAACACAGGGGCGGTGTTAGAGCGGCAGTGGTGCAGGCTGCAGGGCCGGGCCCGGAGAAGGCGCACCTCCGGGCCAGCGCAGTGAAGCAATGGGACAGAAGTGCTGCACCGGCAAGGGATGCTGTCCCGGGACAGCAGGACGGAGGGGCCGCAGACAGGCTGTTCCCGCCCGTCCCGGATGCAGTGCAGATGCCCGCGGCGACCATGCAGCGCCTACAGAGGCCACGGGATGCAGATGCAGTGTCGTGGTAGCACGCCATCTGTTGGCACAGTGCAGGGGTGCGTCGCCAGGGACCGTGCCCGATTCCAGGAGAGTCCACAAGCCTGACACAACACCATCGTCTGACAGTCACGCAGCACAGAAGACACAGAAGAGAGCCGCAAAGACACAAAAGGCAGCACGACGACAGGACACAGCACAACAGACACTGCAGATGGAGCGAACAGACACACATGAAAGTCCCGAGTCAATGCAGCGCGGAAACCCAGAGTGCAGCATGCAGCGTAGGGCTGAGATGCAGGGCAGCGCGTGGATGGAATCCAGCGGCCTAGCCTTGAGGGGATGGGTCCAGGAGCCCTGGAGAGCACACAGCCAGAGCAGTCCAGGGCCGTGATGCAGGGCAGTTCTTAGCATGAGGTCAAGAGTGGCACACGCCTCCCATGATGCTCTGGATAGCAGGGGAGCCCAGACCCCAGAAAACCCTTGTGTCTACAGCTCTGCCAGGCTGGGCTGGCCACCCTACGGGTTGGAGGCTGAGGCCCCATCCACCCTGCAGGCTTCCCCCTCTCGTATCTCCACCCCAGTGACTCTCCAAGGGCACAGGATGAAGCCACCACCACCCACAGGGCGGGCAGCCAAAACTGAGCAATGGTCCAGGTATTTCTATCTGAGCAGGGCCCCAGCGCGCTGGCAGGCAAACAATGAATTCAGATTCTGCTGAAAAGCTTTTGGACAATTAAAGCACATCCCCCTGGCCCCCAGCCCAGGGCTGGGCAGTGTGGGGCAGGAGTAGAGAGAGACAGAGAGGGACACCTATTGGATTCGGCCCTGGTACCGAGGGGGTGGGAAGTGGGATGAACAGGGAGGGAAGCAGGCAAAAGGCTTCCCAGACCCACTGAACCTGGATCGTCCCTCCAGCAGCCCCATTCCCCCTCCCAAGCCTGGATTTCATCAGAAGCCAAGAACAAGCTTTTCTGAGAACATAGGATGCTGTACCACATACACACACACTTAATAACAGTTTAGCACACACAGGGCTTACCACATGCCAGAACCTGTTCTAAACTATACAGGTACGTGTATAAAATACATCCTCACTGCAGTCCCAAGCAGTATGTTCCATTATCGTCTCTCCTCTCACAGATGAGAACACTAAAGGGTCAGAGAGGTCAAGCAACTCGCCCAAGGGCTACGTGGCTAGCAGTGGGAGAGCCAGGATCAGAACCTAGATGGTGTGGTTCAACAAGCCACACTTCACCACTGCACTCTAGGTGCACACACACGGAAACACACACATGCACACATCCTGAGCAATGTATGGCCCACCCTCTCAGTTGAGACCCCTCCATCCTGTCCAAATAGGTTTCTGATACTTTCCAGTTGTTATCTTTTGTCCCTCAGCTGTCTCATTTCCCCTTCTAGCCATCCCCCATCTATTCCCCCACCCTCAGTTGTCCCCCCAACACCACCTGTCCCCTCATTCCCAGCTGTCCCCATCCCCCCAGTATAGCTTTATTGCAGGTTATGTCCCATCCCCACTCATGGTTCCCCACCCCACAGCTGTCATTCCATCCCTGGCTGTGATCTTGCCCATCAAATATCTCAACACGCCTTCCCAATTTCCCTCTCCCAGTCCTTCCTCCCCTCTACTGTGCGTGCATGTGTGTGTGCTCAGTAGCTTCAGTCATGTCCAACTCTTTGTGACCCCATGGACTGCAGCCCACCAGGCTCCTCTGTCCATGGAATTCTCCAGGCAAGAATACTGGAATAGGTTGCCATGATCCTCTCCAGGGGATCTTCCTGGCCCAGGGATAGAACCCGCATCTCCTGCATGTTCTGCATCGCAGGCGGATTCTTCACCACTAACCCAGCCCTTCCTCCCAGCCTAGTGGGGAAGGAGACGGGAAATGCTGCAGCCCACTGAATCACGTGCACTGTAGGTGAAACCTGGTCAACCGTGCCGGAAAGGGTCTGAGAAGGCTTCCCTGGGGAAGTGACATCAGAGCTGGACTCTGAAAGCTGAGCAAGACGGCAGGCTTCCAGGAACTGAGACAGGTAGGAAGGGCATTCTTGGCAGAAGGCACAGCATGTGCAAAGGTAAAGAGGTGTGAAAGGGCCTGGCGGGTTCTGGGATCAACACTGGCCTGGTGAGCCTGGAGCCAAAGGCGGGCAGGGAGGAGCGGGGTCAGGGGAGGAGAGGCATAAACACAGAGCAGTCATGGAGAGCAGGGCCTGGGTCATACAGGGTCCTCTCTGCCATCTCAGGCTTTGGCCCCTGGGCGATGGAGAGCCTTCAGCTTAGAGCAAGGGAGTGGCAGCATCCTATGTCTGCCTGAGAGGCCATTCAGATCCTGGGGTGGTGGAAGCAGGCAGATGGCAGGACAGAGACCAAGAAGGGGGCCACTACAATGGTCCAGGCAGGGAGTGAACGGGCTGCAGGGAAGGGGACATGGATTCAGCAAAGCCTTCTTCAGTAGCCACGGACTGACAGTCCATCCACTTGGTGAGGTGTCCAGGCCTCACTAAAGATGCTACAGCCCTTGAACCTCTAGATCAGCACTATCCGTGGAGTGTTTTGCTGTGATGGAGATGCTCTTTGACCAATACACAGCCTAACCAATACAACAGTTACTAGCAAGAGGCGACTCTTGAGGACTAAAATCTGGGTGGTGAGACTGAGGGACTGAATGTTTATTTAAATTAAAATCTAATAGCCAGGGACTTGCCCAACGGTTCAGTGGTTGATAATCTGCCTTCCAATGCAGAGGATGTGGGTTCGATCCCTGCTTGGGGAATTATGATTTCACATGCCACGGGGCAACTAAGCCCTGGAGCAACTAGAGAAATCAGCGCAAGGCAACTGGAAAGAAGCCCGCAAGCCACAATGAAGAGCCTGTGCATCGAAACAAAGATCCAGGGTAGACAAAAAATAAGTAATCTCATAACCACCTATGAAGAAGTAGCCACCAAACTGAAGAGTGCAGGTAAAGAACAATTCCACTATTTGATAAAGTTCTAGTGACTATCCATTGAGAAGCAGAACCACAGGGGCTTCCTCCAGAGGGCTCTGGCACTGGAGACTGTCTGAAGATCAGGAGGCTGGCCCCCTGGAAGGTAGCATCACAGGCTGGGTTGGCACAGGCCCAGGCCCTGGTCCACAGTGGAGCAGAACCACATGGACATTCCCCACCCAAACATACACACCACTTTCCTGGAGATGCAGACACCTAAATATACACCTAGACACACTGACTATGGAGCACCTTACAGCCAAGCCCACCAACACCTGGATACTCCAGCACAGGCGCACCCCATTGCTGGATACATAGATACCCCAGACCGAGACACGTGGGTACCCACACCCAGGCAACTGGGCAGCCCCACAGCTGGGCACAAGGCAGCTACAGTCCCCCACACCCATTAACCTGAGGACTCCCAGCCACCGGCGTACACCCACCTCTGGATCCAGAGACACTGAGATATTCTTATGTTGACACATCCTGATCTCCCACATCCGGGTCCTGGGACACCCACGCCCAGATCCTGAGATGTCACCCACCCAAAGAGCTCTGCACCCAAACTCCAGGGATCTGATACATGGATACCTGGAAACCCAGCATCAGGCCCCCCGGGATCAGAGCAGCTGGTTGCCTCCCAACTCAGAATTCAGATCCTGCCACACAGGGTGACCAGATGGCTAGACCCCCCCCCCAGCCCCCCAAGAAGCCATACGTATGTCCTGTGCCCAAGGCTACAATCACACAATCACAGCCACACACACACACACACACACACACACACACACACACACACCGCATTCTGAGGGTCCAGATGTCAGGGTGACACCTGTACACACCTCCCCTGGCCCCCCCGAACCCCACCTGCAGGGTCACCGCAGGGAGCAGCACTCCCTGATTCCTGGGTTCAGGGGCAGCCAGGACAGAGGCTGAGAGGAGGACAGAGGACTGAGGGGAACACCTGCCCTCCCCCCACAGGGCCCTCCCCCTCCTCCCCAGACCCGACGCTCAGAGTGACGGTTGGGACTCTGATGCCTCTCACCAACTGTCGAGCCTCCAGGACAAAGAGCTGAGACCAGGGATGACAACAGGCCCTGCTAGCTGCTGGGGGGCAAGGGTGGTTGTGGGAGAGGGGGTGGCGGACAGCAGCGGGGGCAGGGTGAGGGGCTGGCAGGCAGAGAGATGACCTCTCCAACTCCCAGTTCCCAGATGACACTCTCTGTGTGGCCTTTTCATACAACACCATTCCCCCCACCCCCACCCCCCACACCCAGCAGAATTTTCCAGATTCCTGGAGGGAAATCTATTTCTTCAATCTCTACTTTCAGTGGAGTCGGTGCGCCCCCATCTGGCATCTCCAGCTCAGAACTTGACCCCCTGGACATCACTCATTCTTTCTTGCCTGGTGTATTTACTCAGCAGGAGTGGGCCAGGCCTTGTACCTAGCAGTTAAGCTTCAAAAGTGAGCTAAATACCCAGTCCCTGTCCCCACTGAGCTCATGGTCTCTAAGGGAGAAAGGACCAATAAACTGTAATTACAATAATTACAGTGCTGTGAAAAAATCCAATCAACACCCCCCTCCTCCCTTCTTGGACTGGAAGAGGGAGTGACCAAGGAAGGCTTCAGGGAGGAGGTGATGTCTAAGCTGAAACCTGAAGGAGGAGCAGGAGCTCACACAGTGAGGAGGCGGACTTAGAGAGCTCTGGGGAGAAAACACAGCTTGTCCAGAAGCCCGGAGAGAAGACAGAGGGAAGTGGGCATTTAGTGGGTGTTGGGAGGTGGGTTAATCTGGTCAGACCATAGGATGCAAGGCAAAGAGCACAAAGCTGATGGGACTGGACAGGCAGGCAGGGGTCAGAGCAGGCAAGAGGACCTGGGGGAGGGACTTAACCAGGAGGTAATAGGGAAACTTCAGAGGGTTTCAAACCAGGGTTTCAAATGTGTTTTAGGAAGATCCCTGACACTATGGAGAGAGGGGTGGAATGAAAAGGCTGGAGCCTGCCTGCACAGGAAAGATGGGTAAGGATGGCGAGAAGGTGGACAGATGAGAGAGATCCTGAGATGGCATGAGGGCCGGGTGCATCAGGATACAGGAGAACAGCTTGGAGGAGGGAAGGATGTTGAAAGAAAAAGGAAGGCACAAGGCTGCCCCAACAGCTCTAGCTAACGCAGTCCTGTATGACCAGCCACCCCCCACCCTGGTCTGGCTTAGCTGATGAAAGCAGGGCAGGACAGTGGCACACCTGGAACAAGCAGGGCACCCACCCTGGGTTTTCCCTGGCACCAGAGCTGGGCAGGAGGCCGCCCAGGAGCTCAGCACCCCCCACTCTGGCCACTTTCACATCTTCCTGCTGAGTCCCTCCCCCATCCCAAGGAGAAATGCCAGCTGCCCAGACAAGCCTTTATTGCCCAACCTGAAACCACTGGGCAGCCTCTCCCTCATTCCTGCTGTCCACAGTGCCAGCAACCAAAAGGACAAAATGAGCTAGAACGCAACGGAATAAATTACTGCCAGATTTGCATGGCTCAGAGACATCACCACCCACCCTTTGCGGGGAGGGGGGACTCAGGAGGCCCTTTCAGGGAGCTGGGCTGACTCAAACCAGTTCGGGGACGCGGGGAGATCACATCCCTTCTACTCAGGGCTTCTGAATGAAGCTCAACAGTAATAGCTACAGGTGTCAGGAACTGTGGGAGAGAAGTGACTCGCCCAAGGACACAAGGACAGCAAGTTGCAGAGGCAAATTTGAACCCAGGTCCCCCTGGCTGCAAATCACAGCCTCTGGGGCTCTGTAGCCATCCTCAAAACCATCGTTTGTTCCCTGACACTCACAGACAGAGGCTTACTTTACAATCTACCAAATACCATACACCTTTATCATGAAGCCGAAGGGACAGAGCAGAAAACCGGGGCCCCAGGAATGGAAGCAACTGGCTCAAGAGCTCAGTCCCCACCCTCAGCCGTCGGTAGTCCCCCTGTTAGAAGAGGGGGGCACATCTGAGGGTTCTCAGAATCAAGGCGATGGAGGTAGGGATGGGAGTGCATGTAGTACCCTCGGTTTGATCTCAGAGTCGGGGAGGGGGCAAAGTCGCTGCAGGACAGGGGTAAGGGTTGGGGGAAGATAAGGAGGGAGGTCGCCTTAGGGGTCCTTTCCGACGCTCAGGGGTCAAAGCTAAAGCTGTGAGCGATGGCCTGGGGCCGCAGGGTCCGGCTGACCTGAGTCAGTGGCAGGAGAGGCTGCGAGCGCCCTGGGAGCTCCGCCCGAGAGGCCGGATCGGGCGGCAGGGCAGCAAATGCGATCGGGAGAGGCCAGTTGTCGGAGACCGGAGGCCTGAAGGAGGCTCCCTGGGGCCGAGGTGGCTCTGCCTGTGTCTCGGCTCGGAAACCCGTCTGGGGCGTCTCCCCGTTACTCGGGCGCCCCGGGTACCAGACTGGAGCCGCCCAACCAGAGCGGGCGGGGATGCTGAGGCCGCCGGGAGGGCACAGGCCACCCCCGCCCTAGAAAGGCCATCAGACGCAACTCCGCAGGAGAGGGCCCCCGGTGTGGCATCCCAGGCCTCCGGGTAGGATGGGGGGGTGGGGGAGGCGGGGACAGACACATGAACACACATAGCCGCCGCCGACACACGGTCCACAGCACACACGGACACACAGCCACAGCTCTGGATACACACATTCAGAAACGCGACCGCACGCACAACTTCACACACACACACACCCCTCCAAAAGACTCCACTCTCCGAAACACACTCAGAGAGACAGCGCGGTCACACGGCACCCAGAAGCACCGAGATACACGCTCACACGCGTACACTCACACCCCCGCCAGCCCGGAGGCCGTACAAAGTTGCGGAGTCGACGAAGGGGGGGGTTGTCCCAGGAGACCCCGGCGTCCGCGGCGCCTCCAGCGCGCAACCGGAGGGGGCGCCGTCCGGCCGCCCAGAGCCAGGCCCGGCCCACCCGGACGCACCCCCCACCCCGCCCCGCCGCCTGGGTGCAGCCGCGGCCCGGTCCCCGCACGGTGGCCTGGCCTCACGGCCCTCCCCTCCAGCCGGCCCCGGCGCGCCCCGCAGCCCCCCGCGGCCGCCCCCACCCCGCGCTGGGCCCTCCGGGCCCCGGCCCCGGCGCCCCGCAGACCCGGCGCCGTCTCGGATCCGCCACCAGCCAACGCCGCGCTGAACTCGCGAAACAACAAACAGCCCGACATGTCGGAGTCGGCGGCCGCCGGGCCCCCATCCCTCGCTGCCAAGCCTCAGGCCCGGCCCGACCGGGGAGGCAACGGGCGCCGCCAGGACAACTTGTTCCGGGGCCCGCGCGCCCCACGCGCACACCCGAGGGACACACACACAACACGACCTGCACCGCCCCCTCGGGCGGCCCCGGCCCGGGGCACACACTCAAGCCGTGGCCCAGGCGAGGACCACACTCGCAACATTCCTGGACACGCAGCCAGCTTGCACGAACACACTCACATCCGCTCCAGACACGCTCCTACACACGCATTCCCGGCACACTCGGCATTCACTGGGACCCACGCAGCCCCCGGCAGAGCACACCGCCGGCCCCAGACACACGTACACATCGCGCACACCGCGCGCGGACACACTCGTTCCGGACCCGTTCCCACGCCTTCACACACGTACACGGATCTCACAAGCACACACATCGCACACACGTCCTCTGCTCCCCACGCGGGCAGAATCCACAGAGCACTCTTCGCCACACGCAGAACAAAAAAACACAAGCCATTCTCGGACACACAACAAACAACACTCCAGGCTAGGGCACACACAAATGCCCAAAAATGCAACACATCAGCAGAGGCAACTCCTGCCACACAACCGAACTCAGATGGACACACAACAGACATACAATCCTACTTGGCCCCACACACACACTACACAGAGGCAGACACGACACTCGGCGCACACCCCATGCCTTTATGCACACAACATTCACCCCAACATACTCGTGGACACACAACACACACAGCACCTTTTCTTGCACATCCCTCAGACACATTCGCAGGCACACCACCCCCTGAGCACACGATCGCACATCCAACACTCAAGACACACCGGGAGCAAGCTCGCCACGTCCGGTCATCCAACACTCCCACTTTCTTTCGAGATACGCCACCGGCGCCGAGGCTCGGCGGGGCAAACTGGGTCCGACCGACGCGCGCTTACCTGCCGGAGTCTCGGTCTCGGGTGCGCAGAGCTGGAAGGTGAGCGCCAGGACGAGAGCCTGGGCGCGGGCCATGGTGCGCCGCCGCCTGCCCCGGGGCCCGGCGCGGGGGGGCGCCGCCGCCGGAGCCCGAGCCGAGCCCGAGGCGAGCCAGAGCCGGAGCGAAGCGGCGCGGCGCCGAGCGGGACTGGCGCCGAGTCCAGAGCGGGAGCCCAAGCAAGCGGGGCGCTGACGTCAGGCTCGGCCGCGCGTTCCTCGGTCTCGAGGCGCCCCCTACTGGCAGCCGCGCGCTCCCCTGCCCAGTCCGGTCGCCCGCGGCCCTGACGCTCCCCGCCCCCACTCCCGGACCCCTGCCTGGCGGTCCTGGGCTGGGCCTGGATTCCCAGCCGCCTCACCGACCTGCTTAGGTGAGCAGATCCACTCCTCTGCTCATTGCTCGCGCCTAGCTTGCACACAGCTCTCCGGGACAGAGACCCAGGGACACAGAGCCTCTCGGTCCTACCCAATGCTTGAATCCCCTCTACCTTGATCCCTTTCAGTGCACATCCACATTTATCTCCAAGGACAAGGAGCTCATTACCTACCAACGGCAGGTGATGGGGTCTTGGAAACGCTAGCTTTTGGAGTTGTTCGTAGTATTCCTTTCAGTTCAGTTCAGTTCAGTCGCTTAGTCGTGTCCAGCTCTTTGCAACCCCATGGACTGCAGCACACCAGGCCTCCCTGTCCATCACCACCTCCCAGAGTTTACTCAAACTCGTGTCCATTGAATCGGTGATGCCATCCAACCATTTCATCCTCTGTCTTCCCCTTCTCCTCCTCCCTTCGATCTTTCCCAGCATCAGGGTCTTCTCAAATGAGTCAGTTCTTCGTATCAGGTGGCCAAAGTATTGGAGTTTCGGCTTCAGCATCAGTCCTTCCAATGAATATTTAGGACTGATTTCCTTTAGGACAGACTTGTTGGATCTCCTTGCAGTCCAAGGGACTCTTAAGAGTCTTCTCCAACACCACATTTCAAAAGCATCAATTCTTTAGCGCTCAGCTTTCTTTATAGTCCAACTCTCACATCCATACATGACAACTGGAAAAACCATGCTTTGACTAGATGGACTTTTGTTGGCCTTTATCACCCTTTTAATGTCCATGGGATCTGTAGTGATGTCCCTCCTTTCATTTCTGATATTAGTAATCTGTGTCCTTTCTCTTCTTTTCCTAGTCTGGCTAGAGACTTATTGATTTATTAATCTTTTCAAAGCAGCAGCTTTGGGTTTGGTTGATTTTTCTCCATTGATTTCCTGGTTTTCATTTCACTGATTTCAGCTCTAATTTTTATCATTTTCCTGCTTCCCTGGCATTCTATTTGCTCTTCTTTTTCTAGTTTCTTAAGGCAGAAGTTTAGATGATTAATTGCATATCTTTTTCCTTTTCTCACATATGCATTCAGTGCTATAAATTTCCCTCTATGCACTGCTTACCCAGCATCCCACAAATTTTGATAAGCTGTGTTTTCATTTTCATTTAGTTTTCACTTATAAATATGTCAAAAAATTTAAATTCCTCTTGAGATTTCTTTGACCTATGTGTTATTTAGAAGTACATTATTTAATCTCCAAGTATTTGGGGATTTTTCAACTCTCTGTTATTATTTCTAGTTTAATTCCACTATGATCTAAGAGCAATCACTGTATGATTCTTTTCTTTCAAATTTATTAATTTGTGTTTTATGGTCCAGTCTATCTTGGTAAAAATCCATGTGATCTTGGGAAGGTTGTGTGCTCTGCTGTTGTTGGATGAAGTAGTCTTTATTTATTTAGTTGCGGCATGTGGGATCTAGTTCTCTGACCAGAGACCAAACCCTGGCCACCTGCACTGGGAACTCAGAGTCCTAGCCCCCAGACCATCAGGAAAGTCCCTGAAGTAGTTTTTAGATGACCTTTATCTTTAGTTGATTGATGGTGTTGTGGAGTTTAATTATGTCCTCCCTGAGTTTCTGCCTGCTGGACATGTTTATTTCTGAGAGAGAGCTGTTGAAGTCTCCAGCTGTAATAATGGATTCAGCTATTTCTCCTTGCTATGCTGGCTGGCTTTTTAAAAGTTCTTTCTCTTCATGCCATGAAATCTACCCCCCTCACTGACTCTCATTGATTCTAGTCTATCTCCGGGCTACACAGGTTAAGTCCATCTGGGCCTCTGCCCAGTATAAACCCTTGTACAATGACTACAAACTAGTTGTCCATTTCTGCATAAGACCAGGTGCCTTCTATGTGTTTCACCTGTACGGATTCATTTAATCCCTACCACTATCTTTCCCATGACATAGTTGAGAAAATTAAGGTACAGAGAGAGAAAGTGACTTTTCCGAGATTATGTGTAGTAAGCAGCAGCTCTGAGACTTGAATCAAAGACATCTGGCTTGAAACGAATAGAAACTGAGGCCTGTCTCCGTATGGAGCAAATCAACAAACACTAGATACCAATTTTTCTGTTCAACAGTTGCTCTAAGCCAAATTGAAGACATAAGACAGATAAAAATCCCTACCCTCATGGAGCTTATATTCCAATGGGAAGACAAGAACAATATACAACCAAAAAAAAAAAGGCAAATTCTCTGGTGTGTGAGATAGTAGTATACTGTAGAAATGGGGGAGATGGGACCTCCCTGGTGGTCCAGTGATTAAGAATCCACCTGCCAATACAAGAGACATGGGTTCATTCCCTAGTCCAGAAAAATTCCGCATGCCCAAGAGCAACTAAATATGCGCACCACAACTGCTGAGACTGCATGCCGCAGCTGCTGTAGACCAAGCACCTAGGGCCTGTGCTCTGCAGCAAGAGAAGCCTCTGCGATCAGAAGCCGGCGCACCACAGTGAAGAGTGAGCCCCCGCTCACTGCAACCAGAGAAAGCACACGTGCATCAGCGAAGACCCAGCAGAGCCATCAGTAGATAAATAAAAGAAAGAAATGGAGAGAAACTGTAGGGGAGAGGGGATTGTTGCTGTTTTAAATGGAGCGCCTACTCTTATGGCATATTCATTGCATGTCTGCAGCTTTAGAACACGAGCTCCCTAAGGGCGAGGATTCTGTCTTATATCCCACTGCTTGGTATCTGGCCTGTATTCAGCACTCAAGAAATATTGAATGGATGAACAAATGCAGACATGGTTCTTGCCTTCGTAAAGCTTACATTTTCCCGGGAGAGACTAACAGCAAACACACAGAGAAAAGACAGAAAGGACCATCCAGAAAAGCAAACTCAAGGAGAAAAATCTGATGAAAAAGAAGAAGCAACCGGGGATGCTGCCTTTTGCAGAGGACTGTTGCAGAAGCCCCATGGCAGGAGTTTACTGCTGGTCCCATTTTGGGGGGATGTGGAAACTGAGAAAAGCAGAAAAGTTTTTTGGGTGTCTCAGAAAGCATAAGACACTTGTCCAAGGTCACGCAGCTAATAATGGTGGGTCCAGAGCTCAAACCTAGATCAGACTGATTCCACAGCCCTCTTTGTGCAGAGGAAGACTATGGACAGAGACTGAGCTGGAAGGAGAAAAGGACACAAGTAACAGATGGACAGATGAAAAGAGAACATTCTGCTCCACTTGAAAAAGACCATAGGTTTCTCTAATCCTTGAGAGAAGAAGGAAGGGAAACGGAAAGTCTTGGCCTGCAGTGACCAGCCCAAATCTAGGGAAAAGGAGATGGTACCACCGACAGGCTCAGGCCACAAGGAAATTCAATTACTTTCAACTCATGGAATATTCATGACACCTGCCCTGTGCCCTGTGCCAGGCCCCATATTGGGTGCTGCTGTCATGGAGATGCACTAAATGTGGCCCTACTCTTGCCTGGAGGGGGAAGTGGGCACATAAATAAGTAAGAGACTGTGTCCTAAAGGTCATAACACCAGCCCAAAGAAAACACAAAGGCACCAGGGCTTGACTCAGCCTGGGGGTTTGGGAAACAACATCAAAGAGGTGATACCTGAACCTGGAGTTTCCTAGATAGGCAATGCAGAAAAGGGCATTTCAGGCAGAAGGAACAGCCTGAATAAAGGCAGGAGACATGGAAGTACTGGGAAAGGTCAGTGTCAGGTATGGTTGCATTGTAGTCTCTGCATGGTCCAGCAGCAGAAAACTAAGACAGTGCGGAAGCTGAGGGACAAAGGGTCTCGAATGTAAGACCAGGACAATTGGATCTGGTCCCCTCAATCAGTGGTTCTCAAATGGCGCCCCTGAAGAAGCCCGAATGTTCCTCAAGTCAAGCTGAGGGATCCTACGGGTGAATTACAACCACAGTCATGTTTTTCTCTTTTTTTCTAATACTTATTTATTTGTTTATCATGGGGGATCTTTTCGTTGCAGCCCTCAAATTCTTAGCTGTGCCTAACCAGAGATTGAACCCAGGCCCACCACATTGGGAGTGCAGAGTCTTAGCCATTGGACCACCAGGGAAGTCCCAGTCATGTTTTTCTAATTTGCAATTAGAAAATAGATTAATTACAATGAGTAGAAATTTGTGGTTGTTATTTTAAGGTGTTTTTCCTCCATCTATTTTTCTGAAGATTTTAAAACATGTCAGTAGTGTGAGAGAATGATAAAATTAGCATAGAACCATAGTTTTGTTTACAAGTTTAAGTTTAATATATCAATAGTTCAGAGTTTTCTTATACAAAGAACTGTAGCTTCTGGTTCTCCCTGAGTATTGAGTAATCATGGAAGGATTTTAAGCAAGGGATCAACAAAATCTGGTCTTTCTCTTAGAAAAAAGAAAGTAATTCTGGAGGCCTAAGAAAGAAGGAAATGGAGAGAGAAAGAAGGGAGAGAATTTCAGTTAGGAAGAAGATTATTGACACAGTTCAAACAAGAGCTGATGTCCTGGGCCAAAAATGAGAGCTATCATGATGCCCAGGGGACCACATCCAGCCCCCAAAGAGGAAGACAGGCTGGCTGAGGCTGGGTGACTCTCCAGGCTTCCTGGATGAGCTGCCCAGGGAATTCAGAAGAACCAGTTTCATAAAGAAGATAAAATCAATAGCTCAATGTCACCTAGGGAGTCTTCCAACAGAAATAGAACTGTGTGTCACTGTGAAAATAAAAGATGGGCAAGACTGGGTGTGTGTGGAGGGGAGGTGTGTGTGTGTACTGGGAGGAAGACTTGGTCTTCCTTGGAACACTAATTTTCTCTAATAATAAAAATAAGTAGGGGCTTCTCTGGTAGTCCAGTGGTTAAGAATCCACCTGCCAATGCAGGGCACACAGGTTCAATCCCTGGCCCCGGAAGATTCCTCATGTGGTGAAGCAACCAAGCCTGTGTACCACAACTACTGAGCACACGAACCGCAACTACTGAAGCCTGTGCTCCCCATCAAAAGCCACCGCAATGGGAAGCCCAAGCAGTGCAACAAAAGCAACCCCTGCTCACCACAACTGGAGAAAGCCTGAGCGCAGCAACAGAGATCCCACTCGGCCAAAAATGAGTAAACAAATAAACAACTTTGTTTAAAGTACAGATACTTTTGATCATGCACTGTAAGCCAGTCTGGGTGTTTTACAGATGATATTTCTCATTTAATCTTTACAATAACCCCCGATAACAGTTATCAAATGCTTTCATGCCAAACATTGTGTTAAATGTTTCAAGTGAATAATAGCTCACAATCACCTTGAATCAGATACCGGTATTTCCTTTATTTTAAGGATAAGGAAATGGAAACACAGAGAGACCAGGTGGCTTGTCCAAAATCAAATGGCCAAACAGTGGCAGAGCCAGGACTCAAAGCCAGGTTTGCCAGAATGCAGCATGTGTGCCCTTTGACCTGACACTTTGTTTTCTTCCTCAGAGGAAAGGCTCTAAATTGGCAACTTTGAGGTCAATAAAACCCAGTGAAAGGAATTCTTCCTTATCCTTTTAAGCCTTGGTTCAGTGTTTCTCAAGTTTGTTCCCCGGGCCACCTGCATCAGAAAATTCTTGAGAGCTGCTTGTAAGAAATGCAGATTCAAAAGGGAAAAAAAAAGGAAATGTAGATTCCTGAAGAATTATGGCAACTAAACGTAACACGTGATCATGAATTGGGTCCTGAACAAGAAAAATTATATTCAAGGGATAACTGATTAAAATGTGAATAAGATTTGGTGATTGTGCAGACTTGTTAATTTCTTTATTTTGATCATTTTGTTACACGTTATCAGTTCAGTTCAGGCGCTCAGTCGTGTCCGACTCTTTGCGACCCCATGAACTGAAGCACACCAGGCCTCCCTGTCCATCACCAACTCCCGGAGTTCACTCAGACTCACATCCATCGAGTCCGTGATGCCATCCAGCCATCTCATCCTCTGTCGCCCCCTTCTCCTCCTGCCCCCAATCCCTCCCAGCATCAGAGTCTTCTCCAATGAGTCAACTCTTCACATGAGGTGGCCAAAGTACTGGAGTTTCCGCTTCAGCATCATTCCTTCCAAAGAAATCCCAGGGCTGATCTCCTTCAGAATGGACTGGTTGGATCTTCTTGCAGTCCAAGGGACTCTCAGGAGTCTTCTCCAACACCACAGTTCAAAAGCATCAATTCTTCAGCGTTCAGCCTTCTTCACAGTCCAACTCTCACATCCTTACACATGATGTTAATTTCTGGGGAATCTAGATGAAGGTATAGAGAGAATGTGATTATTTTACAGATCTGAACTTATATGAAAATTAAGTTAAAATTTTAAAAAATGTATTAAAAATGTAGTTTCCTGGATTCCCTCCCCAAGATTCTAATTCAGGTCTGAGATGGGACTTCAGGTGGTTTTCATACATATTGAAGACTTTGAGTCACAGGACTGTCTCCAGCACCACCTCCTCCAAGAGCCCCCACCCCCACCTCAGTCCCAAAACACCTCTCTCCTTCAGACTCCAGAAGTGCCCTCTGTCATGCCCTAATATTTAACTCGGGTTTTAGTTATGCTTGTGTCTTCCTTCCACAAATAATGTGATAAGCATCGTTCTTGGGGTACACCTCTTTACACCACATTTCCACAAAGGTCTGCTTTAGTCAAAGCTATGGTTTTTCAAGTAGTCATGTACAGATGTGAGAGCTGGACCATAAAGAAGGCTGAGCACTGAAGAACAAATGTTTTCAAACTGTGGTGCTGGAGAAGACTTTTTAGAATCCCTTGAACAGCAAGGAGATCAAAACAGTCAATCCTAAAGGAAATCAATCCTAAATATTGACTGGAAGGACAGATGCTGAAGCTGGAGCTCCAATACTTTGGCCACCTGATGCGAAGAGGTGGCACTCACTGGAAAACACCCTGATGCTAGGAAAGAGTGAGGGCAGGAGGAGAAGGGGACAACAGAGGATGAGATGATCAGATGGCATCATTGACTCCATGGACATGCGTTTGAACTCCAGGAAATAGTGAAGGACAGGGAAGCCTGGTGTGCTGGAGTCCATAGGGTCGCGAAGAGTTGGACAGGACTGAGTGACTGAACAACAACAAGGAATGAGAAAGATGTCTCACAGTTTCAATCGTTGGCCCGAGGTGGCCAAGCTAACAAGCGGCAGGTCTAGGATTTGAACCTGTCATCTAACTCCAAACCCAGTACTCATACCTCCACATCTACTTACATCTACTCTACTTAGTGTAGGGAAGTAAGGTTTGCCACCCAACCCTGTTAGAAGACAGCTGGGATTAAATCAAATAACGCCTCATTTGAACACAGTGAGCGCCATGTTCACTGTGAGGAGAAACTGAGGCCAGGGGAGGGGAAATTGTCTTCCCCCATATCAAACATCAATTGCAGACTTTAAGCCAGTCCCAGCTTTAAGCCAGTTTCTAACGTTCATTGTTAGGAGTTCAACCCTGGGAGGCTCAGAGTTCCCGAGACACCCCTAACTCCCTCCGCCGACTACTCCTGGTTTCCCAGGGAGTTTCACCTAGCGCCAGCGCCAGCTGCGGAGGACCGCGACAGCCCTTTAAAAAGAGCGAGGGGCGTGGTCACCCGGGAGGCGGGGCCGGGTGCAGGCGAGCGGTCGCTGGAAGATGACGTATCTCGCAGCGTCTGGCTCTGAGTTGACTGGACGGAACATGTGGGTTTGCGGGGCGCTCTGCAGGGCTCGAGCCCCGGCCCAGCTGGGGCAGAGGCGGCTCCCAGAGTCCCGCCGGCGACGGCCTGCCTCCGCCTCCTTCTCTGCCTCTGCCGAGCCTTCCCGGGTCCGGGCGCTGGTCTATGGACACCACGGGGACCCAGCCAAGGTCGTCGAGTAAGACACGGCGCCGAAATAGGGGAAGGGGACTGGGGTTGGCAGGTGGGTATTAAGATGCGCTTTGGGGAAGGAAGACTAGAAAGGGAAGGAGGGTCAAGGCCAGAGGAGGATAATAGGAAACTGTTGTCCAGGTGTGGTAGCTCAGAAAATCCGTGCTTGAGGAAGTTGAAAACCTGGCAGGCACAGTTACGGTGACAGTGGCCGACGTTCGCTGATCCTGTACTCTGTGGGCCAATCTGTATATAAATGGATGCTCTCATTTAATCGTCACGACAACCCTTTGGTGCGGATACTTGATTTAGCCCCATTTTGCAGATGAGAAAATGGAGACATGAGAAGTAAAATCACTTGTCCAAGATCACACAAGCCAGTAAGTGGCAGTCAGAATTTTTGAACCCACAGCTGTCTGACTGGCCTACGTGAATTCCTATGCTCTATTGTTTTATGGAAGGAATTTTCAGAACACTTTTTTATCCATTTGGATCTTCACTTCTCATAGTGAAGTAGATCAGAAATCATTGCTTCCAGTTTGCAGAAGGCAAGTGACTTGTCCAAAGTGATTTAGCTAATAAAAATTGGAACAGAGGAATTCTTGGCTTCTGAATCCTGTCTCATGTGATTTCCTCTCCAGTACACTGTGTGTGTGCCTTTAGCTAGTTAAAAAGAGCTCCTGTTTTGGAGCCATACAGACCTAAGATCAAATACAGGCTTGGCCTCTTAGTAGCTGTTTGATCTTGGACAAATCACTCAGCCCCTCTGAGCCCTTGTTACTTTTGTGATTATATCCTAAAATTCTGTTGGATCTTAATCCATGATTTTTGCATGTGGCTGAAAAAAACAGTATGTGAATTTTCAACAATTAAACATCTGCACACAAGTGCTTATAGCCATGCAGAAGACCTAGTGAGGTCCACTAGTGGTACGAGGGTGAAGCACGGATCTGGAAATGAGAAGACCTGGGGTCAAGTCCTTGCCCTCCCTGTCCTACCTGTGTGTGTTTAACAAGTTACTGAGATTCTCTGAGCTTCAGTTTTACCATATTTAAAAATGGAGTTATAGCTCATAGTGCTAATCAGCTTCAATAAAAGGAATGCTCTTCACCAAAAAGTACCTGCATACTCTCTTGCAGTCCCTTGTTTAAAACTCTTTGATTCCCAGAAAATGGTTTGATTGCTTTCCAAATGACAGACAAACAAGGAATTATTTTTATGATTCAAATTCAGGCTAGAGTGCTGGCTTCAGCAGCTCAGATATTAAATTTGAAATGATACAGAGATTACCATGGTCTCTGCACAAGGGTGACACGCAAATTTGTGAAGTGTTCCATATTTTTACTTAAAAAATACAAGCTAGATGTTTTGACAGCTGAAGAGGATAAGCCTCAGATATCAGTGCATGGTCATGCACTCGATTAGAGCAATTGAAATTTTGAGAATATACATCAGTCAGTAAACCCCAGTTTGTATGTTGATCATAGGTGATAAATCACCATGTTGGGAAGACATCCACTGAGGACTGCTGTCATGAGTTGGTAAAGCTCTGATGAACACTCTTTTTCCAGGAACACACCCCTAGTGAGAACGAAGTAGTGCCTCTCACAGGCTTGCAGTTTTTATGTGTCTGCTTCAGGGCCCGCCACAGAAAAGGAGCTCCAAAAATATTAGTTGAATCTGAATCTAGTTTCTGTAATAAGTGTACCTTTTATTGAGTTCTGTGGTGATGAGGCAGGTGTCTCCGATGTTCAGGGACCCTGAGAGAGGCATGGGAAGGTTAGGCAGCCAAGCGCAGCTGCCTCCTGATAGATTCCCACCCCTTGGAGAGCCAGGGAAGCTGTTATAGAACAGACTGATCTGGTTGCAGATACCACTTAGGAAAAAGAGCTTCTCTTATCTCCTTGTGTGGAACCCTGATCATTTCCCAGAAGTCCAAAGCACGGTCTTTCCACGAAGCATTGTACTATTTACCTGGCTGTGTTTGGTCTTAGCTGTGGCACGTGGCATCTTCATTGTGTCATGCGAGATCTTTCACTTCAGCACACTGACTCTGGTTGTGCCACGCGGGCTCTGGCGCGTGCAGCTTCAGTAGTTGGCAGCGCATGTTCTTGGTTGCTCCACGGCATGTAGGATCTTAGTTCTCCAGCCAGGGATCAAACCCTCTATTGCCCCGCGGATTTTCAAACACTGGACCACCAGGGAAGTCTCCATCATCTAAGCAACTCTGATGCCCCAGCCAGGGTTGAAAACCATTGTCCTGTGGGTACAGACTGAGGCAGGCAGTAATTCTCTCTGCCCCTAAAGGACAGCCTTCCCTTCTGACCCAGATTCAGGCGACCTAAGCATGGACTGAGGCCAGAGACTGGGATTCTCCTCTCTGTTGTCCTGTCAGGTGTTTTAGGGTAACCACACTGTCACAGAGTCAGGTGTCCTTTAAACATCCCGGTGACTGGATGTGTCAGGTTACACTGAGTGGGGTCACGGTGTCTGAGCAGAGTCCCAGCAGAGTGTTCCCCGACCTGATGTGACTCGTAATGCTTACACTGTGGGCCGAGTGCTGGGCACAGCAGGGAGGAAGAGTTTGCTCAGGTCTGAGTCAGGGGCAGAGCTCCTCAGAATGAGGCCTCCAGGGACCTCCTGTTCTCCTGTCAACATTCTGAGTGTCCCTCTCTTTATTCCTCTTGCCCCCAAACATTCTAGCTGTTCTCTGCCAAGGCCTTTTCCTTTAGTCTCTTAGTAAGTTTCTTTCTTTTACCCCCAAATGAATCCCCTAAATAAGCAGTTGGGTCTTTTTCAAGTAAAGAATTAAACTGCTGATCTAAATGAAATAAGACTGTGGGAGAAAATTACAAACGTGGGAGAATTACAAACATTCCAGAAATTTCAGAGGTCCCCACGACCATCACCCCTTGTGCAGAGTTCTGGATTCTCTATCAGATAATTCCCAGAAACTCCAGTGTCCACTTTCCTTTATTTAATACAAGTCCTCTTTTAGAACTTGCCATTCTCTGGATCTTGTGCTAATGACAGCTCTCATTTACTGTGTACCAACTAAGTGGCAGGAACTGAGCTAAGTTCCCCACATATGTTATGTATTTTTAAAATCACAGTAACCCAGTTTTGGTCATTGCTATCACCATTTTCCAGATACGAGAAGTGAGGCTCAAGACACTTGAAAGTCACTTGCCCAAGATCACACAACTAGGATGTCACTTTACTAACAGCCCATGATATAGACATAGACCTGAAGAAACAATGACCGTCATCTCAAATGTTTTTTGAGCATGAGATGGAGTATAAAGTTGGAAATAAGATCAGAAGAGAAGGTGAAATTATTGGTCATTCAGGTGACCCCAAGTCTCTGCTCTTCATTGGAAGGGCAGCACCCCCCTCCGCACCCCATCCCTGGGGAAGATGGTAGGAGTGCTATTCTCTGTCTCATCCCCTTTTCAGGATCCTGAAGCTTTCATAAAACAGCATCGTAGTCATCGTGGCTTTCTCACCTGCCTGCTGCTAGCACAGAATGAAATAAAGCTGTGAAGCCTTTGGACAAATACCCATTCTGTCTCAGCCAGATGGAATTAGGGGGAGCAGGTGGTGGGCTCCCAGGCTGTGTAGGTAGTGAGTTCTCACTCTAGGGCACTGTTTACTCTCAGGGGATTTCTTCTTTTTTTACAGTTGATGTCAATGTTTAAAACTGAAGCTCTATGCAAGTGACTTGGTTTTTAAACCAGAATTACAGTAGTTTGAAAAAAAATTTAGCATTCTCATTTGGCACCCTGTTGAAAGAACTTGGATTTGTTTGCTTGTTTGTTGGTCTCCTGGAGCTCTTCACTGTGGTCGTGAGTGAAGACGGAGGGGACAGAACTCACTGTGCGCCTGCGATGTGAGCCAGCATTTGTTCTTTGAGGGCCTACTAAGTGCTGGGTACTGAGGTGAATAATCCGTAGACTTTGCCCTCCAGGAGCTCACACTTCAGTCTAAGAGATGGTCCAGGGGTAAGTGCTCTGATAGACTCTATGGATGCACAGAAGGGGAACACCCAACCCTGTCAGAGTGCTGTCTCTGGAGACACAAGGTCTCAGCTGAGTCCCCCAGACAATCTGGGGCCGTAAACAAGGAGTGAAAATAGAGGAGCCTGCATGGGCAGAAGCCCAGAGGAGAGAGAAAATGTGGTGTGTCTGACTGATGACACGCCTTGAGTGTGCTCAGTATGTGGTCCTTGAAGGAGGAATCTGCAGAAAGAGGCTCAGAAGGGACGAGCCTCGGTCACAGGATTCAGACCCCAGCTGGATTTCGTATCCTGTGACGCGCTTTACATTACCTTCCCTCTGGACTTCACCCCGCACAGACAGGTTTAGGGCCCAGTCCTTCCACCCCCATCTCCTCACTCTTGTCTCTGACAGTCAAAGGTGGCAGCACACCTCCAAGGAACTGTCCCTAGATGCGGCCTGGGGAGCGCCGAGTTCTTCCTGTCTGGCCTCTCCTAGCAGCTTCTGTGTGGTCCAGGCCTCTCCCCACCTGAATGGTGGAAAGGGTCTTCATTTTAGAGAAGCAAGAGCAGAGATAACAGGAGGCTAATCTGTGGCTCATGGTGTGTTATCCGGGACCACTCGCGAGAGCACTAGTCCCAACCTCGCCACTCACTGGTAGAGTGAGGATGTCAGGCCAGTCTCCCTGCTTTTCAGTTTTGTTGTTCTTGTTTTGCTTTTGTCTTGGGGGGAGGGAGCGGGGTGGGGTTGGTTTCTTTAATTGAAGTATAGTTGATTTAAAATGTTATGTTAGTTTCTGGTGTACAGCAAAGTAATTCAGTTATATATATATTTTTCTTTTTCATATTCTTTTCCATTGTGGTTTATTACAGGGTATTGAATATAGTTCCCTGTGCTATTCGTTTTGTTTTTTTTTTTTTCCCAGTTATTTTTTGATAAAAGAAAGGGATTGACCAAGGTCAGCTGTAGTAAACATGGGCATTCATGGGACTTCCCTGTCGGTCCAGTGGTTAAGACTGAACTTCCACTGCAGGGGGTGTGGATTTGATTCCTGGTCAGGGATCTAAGATCCCCACATGCTGTGCCATGTGACCAAAAAAAAAAAGGCATAAGTGCCATCCCCCCCAACCTTTGTCTTCTGTGTCAAAGCCAATGACAAAGCTTCATAGCTCCCTTTTCTATGTACCTTAAAACATACACTCCTCTTTGTCTCATTCTCCCCAAACAACACTTTTTTCTGCCAAGACAAGACAAGGCCTCAGCATCCTTCTCAATGTAATCCTGCATCCATGGAAATGATTATGAGGCTTGAGTCCTCTGATTCAACAATTGTCCAGTTCTGACGAGTCTGGGAAGCTGAAGCAGACAGCCTGCTCACCAGGATTTGCTCTGGCACCCGTCCCGGGAGCAAGGGTGTGGCTTGAAATAAGGGATCCTGGGCACAAGATTTCACCAAGGGGCCCCTTTGCCACCAAAGTCAGCAGCCCACCAGGCAGGGGCTGTGTTGTCATCATACCCAGCAAAGAGACAAAAGCGGCTGCAGGCTGTGGCCCCATCTTCCTCTCTGAGGCAACACAGAGAATTGTTCTTCAGTCACTCAGTCATGTCCGACTCTTTGCAACCCCATGGACTGCAGCACGCCAGGCTTCCCTGTCCTTCACCATCTCCTGGAGCTTGCTCAAACTCATGTCCATTGAGTCGGTGATACCATCCAACCATCTCATCCTGTGTTGCCCCCTCTCCTCCTGCCTTCAATCTTTCCCAGCATCAGGGTCTTTTTCAGTGAGTTGGCTTTTCGCATCAGGTGGCCAAAGTATTTGCACTTCAGCATCAGTCCTTCCAATGAATATTCAGGATTGATTTCCTTTAGGATTGACTGGTTTGATCTCCTTGCTGTCCGAGGGACTCTCAAGAGTCTTTTCCAACACCACAGTTTGAAAGCATTAATTCTTTGGCACTCAGCCTTCTTTATGGTCCAGCTCTCACATCCATACATGACTACTGGAAAAACCATAGCTTTGACTAGACGGACCTTTGTCGATAATGTCTCTGCTTTTTAATACACTGTCTAGCTTGGTGATAGCTTTTCTTCCAAGGAGCAAGCATCTTTTAATTTCATGGCTGCAGTCATTGTCCACAGTAATCTTGGAGCCCAAGAAAATAAAGTCTCTCCCGCTTCCCCATCTGTTTGCCATGAAGTGATGGGACTGGATGCTGTGATCTTCGTTTTTGGAATGTTGGTCTTTAAGCCAGCTTTTTCACTCTCCTCTTTCGCCTTCATCAGGAGGCTCTTTAGTTCCTCTTCACTTTCTGCTGTAAGGGTTGGTGTCATCTGCGTGTCTGAGGTTACTGATATTAGCCCTCAGCAAGCTAAGCAGCAGACCCTCTGCAGCTTCCTTCAGGCAGATTTCCTGATTTAGCAGGTGTGGAATATTGGAGGCCTGCAAGCTATCGGGTAACCTTAGTGGAGGGAAAGAAGGAGTTTGAGAGGATAGAGAGAGGATTTCTTTGTCAGTCCTGAGTAGAACCTTCCAGAAGCTGCCCTCAGTCTCTGATTCCCTTCCATTCAAAGTGATTGTTCTTCAGAAGAAAAGCCCTGAACAGTGGGAGGGCCAGAGGACTCTGAGGTGGGGTCACCAGAAGAGGCACAGGGAGGCAGGCAGGAGTGCCCGCACACCATGGAACACGGTGAGCTTTGCCCTGGGAGCCCAGGACTCCATCCAAACTCCACCAAATGCAGCCACCAGCATCTCCTGCTGGGGGGCAAGCTGGAGAACTTTATTCCTCCACGGTGGCCCAATTGTGCCCTGCTTATTAATGGTAAAATCAAATCCCACGACAGTGTACCCAGCACACCTAGCACTTTACTAAATCACAGAAGGTGGCACGCGTGTGACTATGGGGATTGGAGATGGACCCGGGAGAGCCACAGAAGACATCGGTCACCTTCACCCAGCGCCCTGTGCTGGAGCGCACGTTCTTGGCTCTCTGTGACGAGCAGAGGAGAAAGTCTCCCTGACCCAGGACAGCTCTTCCTGCAAAGCACTTTGAGGTGATGGGGTGGAAGATGCAGGATAAGGACAAATGATTGCTAATTAAATGCAGAAGGCGGGAAAGATATCTTAACAGAGCTGGCTGGTGCCCATCCAACACAGCCAGCATAACCGAGCCAGTCCCCAGAGTACTGGCCTCTTTTCCCCGCCTCTCAAAAGGCTCTTTCTTCTGCCTGCTTTTGTTTCCCTTGTAGTTCCTATGGCATCACAGGTGTACAGCCTTGGCCTCAAAGGAGCCATTGTGACCTTATCCCATCTGGGATCTGTCAAGTGAAGGCAGAGGCAGTGCTCTGAGTTGCGTGGCGCCATCACGCTCACGGGGGACGGCACTGAACAGTCTTGGGAAAGTGACTTGAGATCCAGCCAGGCTGTGTTTGGGTGCCTCGCTTGCACTCCATAACACAGCCACCCGCTCCTTTGGTGAGTTGAAAGATGAAAAACAAGGAAGAAATTGCTATCATTACACTCAAGGTTCAACTCCTGGAATTTAGACCCAGCCCGGTTTTCCCTCCTGTCTCTGCAGAGCGGTGTCCTTGACGACGCAGTTAGAACTGTCTGCAGGAACAGCAGTGTCTGGCATTGATGGCATTCCGTGGAGCAGGCTGGGGCTGGTCTCCCCGGTGCGCAGCAGCTGGACCAACACAGCTCTCCCCCAACCCCCGCCTGCCCCCTGGGTGAGCAGCCTGTGGCAGGCCCGTCCCCGCCCTCAGCCACCTGTGTTTGCAGCTTCAACTTTCCATCTCCTGCCCCTCGCCCTGCCCCTCCTGCCGCACAGCTAGCCTCCCACAAGACAAAGAAGAGAACTAGGAGTGGGTTGCAGCGCTTTTTAAATTGCCATTTGGAGGCAGATGGTTCCCCTGTGTGCTGTGAGGGTAGAGTTCCCGTCCAAGCTGACCCTGGAACACAGGAGGATGCAAAGCCATGTGGGTTTCTTCCCAGGAGGACTTTTCAGAGCCTTCGTGACTCTAATGTGCAGTCTGAATCTTATAAAGGGAGTTTAGTAGGCAGCGTTGCCCAAAAGTATTGTGTCCCAAGGAATACCCATAGTATCTCCCAGGACGAAGATTCCACACCCACAGTGTAGGGAGTACCGGCTTAGCGTTGGACAGTCTGAGCTTTGGGGTCAAGCTTAAAATCAAGTCTTGCCACTTACTGTTAAACCTTGGGCAAGTTTTTACCTAACTTCTCTGACTTGCAGTTCCCATCTGAAAATTGGGATGATAAAACACTGTCCAGATATTTTGAGGACTAAACATTGTCTTGTATATAAAGCTAATAAGCACAGTATCTGGAGCTCAAGAAGCTGTTAACATTGTAGTTTAACTGTCCAGACAGATCACCCAGAATAAGTTTATCTACTACCCTAGGTTCCACATACACACAGCTGCCTCCCAGCCCCAGGCAGCCAGCACAGAGTACCTCTCCTCCACAGCATACTTCTGGCCACCTGCTTCAGGCTGCAGATGTAACACCTTCCTCCCCACTCCAAGCCACTGTTCCTTCCCCCTATCTCAACATCCGGTTGCCCAAACCAGAAGTCTGGGAGCCCTGAAAGATCCTCAGCCACTCTGTGGAATCAGTCACCCAGTGACATCAATGCCATTTCTTATTAAAGGGATTCCAGGTTATCAAATTCTTCTCTCCATTCCCACAGCTGCAGTCCAGACTGCATCTGGGCCTGGCCCACAGTCAGGTTAGACTCTCTGCCATTCCTACTGGCAGGAATATTTCTTTCGGTCCACCCCATAAACTTGTGTTTATCCTTGAAGTTCCTGCTAACGTGTCACACCTTCCAAAGTCCCTTTGCTAACCCTTTGCTCTCCCTCCAGCCAGTCCCAGTGTTTTCGAACGTTGAGTCCCCACGCCGTCAAGCTCCTGGGCAGGAGATACTTTTTATTTTTTCATCATTAAAGCCCTTGGCACAGTACCTGGCACTTAGTAGGACCATCACTAAATATTTGTTGAATTAAATTTACTCAGATTTTCCAAAAAGTTGCCTTCTTCCTTTGAGTGATTCGGTGATCATTTTTCCAGAGGTATATAGCCAGCTTTTTCAAAGATTTCCTTGGATGTTCCCACAGCTGGCAACAGCTGCCATTTGTTGGCCTCTGCTGTATATCAGATACTCTAGCAAGTGCTTTCTGTCTGCAACTCATCTAATCTGTGAGGTGACTTCTAGTGTGCTCCCATTCCACGGAAGACTACTGTGAGGTTCAGCTGCTGCTGCTGCTAAGTCACGTCAGTCATGTCTGACTCTGTACAACCCCATAGATGGCAGCCCACCAGTTTCCCATCCCTGGGATTCTCCAGGCAAGAATACTGGAGTGGGTTGCCATTTCCTTCTCCAGGAAGGTTCAGCTAGCCAGTCAATAACCAAGGTAGGGTTCACACTCAGAACTGCCTCTTTAACTCCATATCCATGTTCTACCCTTCATCTAGGAACTGAGATCTTGTTGTTGTTCAGTGGCTAAGTCGTTGCCGATTCTTTGTGACCCCGGGGACTGCAGCAGCACACCAGGCTTCCCTGTCCTTCACTATTTCCCAGAGTTTGTTCAGACTCATGTCCATCGAGTCGGTGATGCCATCTGATCATCTCGTCCTCTGCTGCCCCTCTTCTCTTCCTGCCCCCAAACTTTCCCACCATCTGGGTCTTTTCCAGTGAGTCAGCTTTTCACCCAAGTTTTGGAGCTTCAGCATCAGTCCTTCAGTGAATATTCAGGATTGATTTTCCTTAGGATTGATTGGTTTGATCTCCTTGCTGTCCAAGGGACTCTCAAAAATCTTCTCCAGCACCACAGTTTAAAAGCATCAGTTCTTCAGTGGTCAGCCTTCTTTATGAGATCTACTTACAGTCTTATCTATGGTCATCTAGATTTTTAAGAATTACAGTCTCAGTACAGATTTGATCAGCACTTTCCCTTGAGGAAAAGAGGTGTGGGTTTTTGCTTAGATTGAACTCCCTTAAGGATAATATCCATTTTTATTTGTACCCATCCTACACCAGTATTTTCCTAAACAGCCCAGGACTAAAAAGAGTAAATATCCCTTTAATAGCTAAGTCCCTGTGCTGTGAGCTCTGCCCATGATTCCCTAAATGTCTGTTACCTTTACACTACATTTTCTCACTTAAGAGGAAAATAAAATTATTTCTTTAAGAAGCATTCTCAACCACTGTTTTGGTCCCAGACACTGCTAAACACTGCATGAGCTTAGTTAAGCTCATGCCCCCCATGAGCTCACAGTCGAATAAGGAGACAACATATATTCTGACTGTAAAACTCAGTGATAAGTGAAAAGAACCCTGAACTGAGTCTAAAAGACTTGGATTCGAATCCAAATTCATATCTGCACTCCAAAATTCAGAAAGTTCTGAAAATCAACAGTTTTGTTTTGTTTTTTGGTTTTTTTTTTCATAACTCTTTTGGAGGCAAAAGCTGATCTAAAGTGAAATTTTTATATAGTCACTATTTGATCCACTTCATGTGCATATTCCTACATTTTGCTGCAGAAACAATGTCTGTTGGGAGTGCTGTCCATCCCCCAGGGTGGGTTGCAGATAACATATGAGCCTGAGCTCTGCAGGATGTCTAGCCCCAGAAGTTGGAAAAGGAATGTGAACTTATGCCATGTTGTGATGGGTTAAAGAAAATGCTTGAAAAAACTTCGTAAAGTAGAAAGCAATGACCTTGTGTAAGATGGTCTTAAATGGTAGAGACAGTCACACCATCCATGTAATGGGGGCACTCAGAGTGCAGCAAGTGATTTTTATTACTGCTGAGCCTAAGAAGAGGGTCAAAGATGCCTTGAAGGAAGTAAAATTTCATCCAGGTCTTAAAGAGTGAGTTGAATTTCTCACTTCACAAAGAAGCTGTGGAAAAAAAGAATCCTGGGCTGAGGGAGGAACATGTAGAAAATGTGCAGGAAAAAAATGTATTTAAGTAGCTTGAGTGCACAGACTCTGTCAGCTTACAGAAAAACTCTGATTATTTGTCGCAATGCAAGAGAGAAGCAGTGTGGATAATACAAAAGGACAATGAGGCCACGATCCATTTGCTCCGGGCAGGATTTTTCTCTGGAATTCAGATTTCTACATGTGTTCTGGGCTGAGGCCTTCCTGCTTATCCTGGGAGGGGAGGCTGGCCCCCTTCGTCTCCCCAGGCAAGGATTGAAGACACCTACCGCTCCAAACCGGCGCTCCTCCTACAGCCTCCTCTGCCTGGTCTGGGGTCAGCCCTTCACCAGCTGGCTTCTCCAGTATCACATTGCCAGGTTCAATTCAGATCAGCCACTTACTACTTCAGGGGGCCTTAAAAAAGTTGTCTGCCTCTTTGGTGCCTTTGTTCCTCAGCTATACAGTCAGAGTAATAGTATGAAAACTCACATGGAAAGCACTTAGCTGAGCGCCTGGCTGGTGCGCACTCGAACAGTAGTTATTATTGTTACAAGGACTCTCCCTCCTCCAGATATGTATAAATACATACATTTCTTAATACTTAACCTACAAGGGGAAAAAAAAAGCCCTTTCTTTATTCTCTCTGCCCTAGTCATCAACTTCTTCTTAGTTAACCATTTTCTGTAGAGTGTTTCTACATTATTTTGATAGATTGCAGCTGTTTTTCGGTCATGGTAATAACCATCTGGTGATGTCCATGTGTAGAGTTTTCTCTTATGTTTTTGGAAGAGGGTGTTTTCTATGACCAGGGTGTTCTCTTCGGCAAAATTCTGCTAGCCTTTTCCCTGCTTCATTCTGTACTCCAAGGCCAAATTTGCCTGTTACTCCAGGTATCTCTTGACTTCCTACTTTTGCATTCCAGCCCCTTATAATGAAAAGGACATCTTTTTGGAGTGTTAGTTCTAGAAGGTCTTGTGGGTCTTCATAGAACCATTCAGCTTCAACTTCTTCAGCATTACTGGTTGGGGGCATAGACTTGGATTACTGTGATGTTGAATGGTTTGCCTTGGAAATGAACAGATCATTCTGTCATTTTTGAGACTGTATCCAAGTACTGCATTTCAGGCTCTTTTGTTGACTATGAGGGCTACTCCATTTCTTCTAAGGGATTATTGCCCACAGTAGTAGATATAATGGTCATCTGAGTTAAATTCACCCATTCCAGTCCATTTTAGTTCACTGATTCCTAAAATGTCAACATTCACTCTTGCCATCTCTTGTTTGACCACTTCCAATTTGCCTTGATTCATGGACCTAACATTCCAGGTTCCTATGCAATATTGCTCTTTATAGCATCAGACTTTACTTCCATCACCAGTCACATCCACAACTGGCTGTTGTTTTTGCTTTAGCTCCATCTCTTCAGTCTTTCTGGAGTTATTTCTCCACTGTTCTCCAGTAGCATATTGGGCACCTACCAACCTGGGCAGTTCATCTTTCAGTGTCCTAACTTTTGCCTTTTCATACTGTTCATGGGGTTCTCCAGGCAAGAATACTGAAGTGGTTTGCCATTCCCTTCTCCAGTGGACCACATTCTGTCAGACATCTCCACCATGACCCATCCGTCTTGGGTGGCCCCACACAGCATGGCTCATAGTTTCACTGAGTTAGACAAGGCTGTGGTCCATGTGATGAGTTTGAGTAGTTTTCTGTGACTGTGGTTTTCGTTCTGTCTGCCCTCTGATGGAGAAGGATAAGAGGCTTATGGAAGCTTCCTGATGGGAGAGACTGACTGAGGGGAAACAGGGTCTTGTTCCGATGAGCGGGGGTATGTTCCCTCCCTGTTGTTTGGACTGAGGCCAAACTACGGTGGAGGTAATGAAGTAATGGCGACCTCCTTTAAAAGGCCCCATGCAAGCACTGCCGCACTCGGCCCCGACCCTGCCACAGGCCACCCACCCACCCACAATGGATCATGGATCACCATGGGTCATGGTGGATGGTCATCGTGGATGACTGTTGGATCATCGAAAAAGCAAGAGAGTTTCAGAAAAACATCTACTTCTGCTTTATTGACTACACCAAAGCCTTTGACTATGTGGATCACAACAAACTGGAAAATTCTTCAAGACATGGGAATACCAGACCACCTGACCTGCCTCCTGAGAAATCTGTATGCAGGTCAAGAAGCAACAGTTATAACTGGACATGAGCAACAGAATGGCTCCAAATCAGGAAAGGAATACATCAAGGCTGTATATTGTCCCCCTGCTTATTCAACTTCTATACAGAACTCATGATGCGAAATGCTGGTCTGGATGAAGCACAAGCTGGAATCAAGATTGCCGGGAGAAATATCAATAACCTCAGATACACAGATGACACCACCCTCATGGCAGAAAGTAAAGAAGAACTAAAGAGCCTCTTGATGAAAGAGGAGAGTGAAAAAGTTGGCTTAAAACAACATTCAGAAAACGAAGATCATGGCAACCAGTCCCATCACTTCATGCCAAATAGATGGGGAAACTGTGGAAACAGTAGCTGACTTTATTTTTCTGGGCTCCAAAAGCAGATGGTGACTGCAGCCATGAAATTAAAAAACACTTGCTCCTTGGAAGAAAAGCTATGACCAACCTAGACAGCATATTAAAAAGCAGAGACATTACTTTGCCAACAAAGGTCCATCTAGTCAAAGCTATGGTTTTTCCAGTGGTCATGTATGGATGTGAGAGTTGGACTATACAGAAAGCTGAGTGCCAAAGAACGGATGCTTTTGAACTATGATATTGGAGAAGACTCTTGAGAGTCCCTTGGACTGCAAGGAGATCCAATAAGTCAATCCTAAAGTAAATCAGTCCTGAATATTCATTGGAAGGACTGATGCTGAAGCTGAAACTCCAATACTTTGGCCACCTGATGCAAAGAACTGACTCATTTGAAAAGACCCTGTTGCTAGGAAAGATTGAAGGCGGGAGGAGAAGGGGATGACAGAGAATGAGATGGTTGGATGGCGTCACCGACTCAATGGACATGAGTTTGAGTAAGCTCCAGGAGTTGGTGATGGACAGGGAAACCTGGTGTGCTGCAGTCCATGGGGTTGCAAAGAGTCGGACACGACTGAGTAACTGAACTGAACAGTCATGGTAAAGTGTGTCCTCCCTTGTGTGTGTGCTGTGCTCAGTCATGTCTGAGTCTTTGTGACCCCGTGGACTGCACCCCACCAGGCTCCTCTGTCCATGAAATTTTCCAGGCAAGAATACTAGAGTGGGTTGCCATTTTCCTCCTCCAGGTGGAGTCTTCCCAACCTAGGGATCGAACCCACATCTCTTGCATCTCCTGCATTGGCAGGCAGATTCTTTACCACTAGCACCAACTGGGAAGCCCATTGCCCCTCTTACTTTGGTCATAATCCAGTACAAGGATTCCCAGGGTGGGTCCCTGGAGGTCCTTGTAGGCCTTCAGAGGGATTCCCGTGCTAATTTCAGCTGCTGGATTAAAGCAAGATAAATAAGAGCACCTTGAAAGTAGATAAGCCCCACCCTGATCAATTCTCCTGAAAGTGAAAGTGAAAGTTGCTCAGTCATGTCTGACTCTTGGCGACCCCATGGATTATACAGTCCATGGAATTCACCTGGCCATAATACTGGAGTGGGTAGCCTTTCCCTTCTCCGAGGGATCTTCCCAACCCAAGGATTGAACCCACGTCTCCCACGTTGCAGGGAGATTCTTTACCAGCTGAGCCACAAGGGAAGCCCAAGAATACTGGAGTGGGTAACCTATCCCTTCTCCAGGGGATCTTCCAGACCCAGGAATCAAACCGGGGTCTCCTGCATTGCAGGCGGATTCTTTACCCACTGAGCTATGAGGGAAGTCTGGCCAATTCTCCTACTCTGTGTAAATTTCATCATTTGCAGGAGCTTTCATTTCCTGCTTGATAAATTGGGAATATTTATACTTTTGTCACAGGAATCTTAGATTATGCATTTAAAGCCTTCGGCACAGGGATTTCCCTGGTAGACCATGGTTAAGATTCCATGCCTCCTCTTCAGGGGCACAGGTTAGATCCCTGGTCAGGAAACTAAAGATCCTGAATACCAGCCTTACTCTACCAAGAAACAAAAGTTAAGCTCTTACCACAGGACCTGGTGTATAATAAACACCTCATAAATACCTGTCACCTTTATTACTACCAGTACAAGCCATTTCTTGGAAATCACACTTTTAACCTTAGCGGAGCCTCAGGTATAATTGAAAGGTCAGATTACAGCAGGAAGCAGGCAGAATTACACCAGCTTAGTGAAGTGACACTGTTGCCTAATGCTGAGAACCTCGGGGTAGCTGTTACAGGTACCTTCAGTAAGTAAAAATAAGGAGAATTATTACTTAACGAGTACGTTTGGGCAGAGAAAAACACTGCAAACAATAAGTCTTAGAGGTGTAGAGAGAGACAGAAAAGGATTCTCTAATAATTAAAAGTCATGAGGCTCAATTGGTCTGTTAATAATACACAGATCAGCCCTTTCTGATTGGAAGGTCTCCTTTTATTAATAAAACAAAAGTAGCACGTGGCATTGCCACTGGGCAGGTTTTACCCATTAACCAACATTCCAGTGGATGCAGACCGTGACGTCTAGGGCATAGACATTATGAGCAGAGGCAGTTACCACACAGACTTGAA
This sequence comes from Ovis aries, assembly GCF_016772045.2. Taxonomy (NCBI): domain Eukaryota; kingdom Metazoa; phylum Chordata; class Mammalia; order Artiodactyla; family Bovidae; genus Ovis; species Ovis aries. Next base: position 238,087,148 of record NC_056055.1, read on the forward strand.
ATGGAAAGAGCCCTTGGAAGTGATCGAGTGCACGGGAAGGTGATGGTGACATCACCCCCATTTTAGAAATAAACGGAAGCCTGGAGCAGGGGTGGAACGTGCTCTTGGTGACAAAGCCGTCTGAGGTGGAGTTTCGCACTGAGACCAGCAGCTCTCCATCCAGCATCCTTCCTGACAGACCAGGATCCTTGTCATGAAGGGACATCTCTCCAGGGGGCAAGCTACAGTCACCCAGGGAGTTCTCTCCCACCTCCATGAGCCATCTCTTTTTCCCTCACCACTCTGCAGCTAATGGAAATGTCTTCCCTATGTGTGTTGGAGCAAAAGGAAAAACTGGAGAACAAATGAGCCATGCAAGGGTTTCCCAGTTGTTCCTTGGGGTGCCCCTTATCTGGAGACTCTGATTCAGTGGATCAGAGCTGGGGTCTGAGAATCCATAAGATTAGTATACCAGGTGAATCAAGCAAGTTTGGACAACACAGGGCTAACCCAGGCCCACAGGAGTTTGAACCATTTTCTGCCCTGGAGTGGGTGGTGGGGTCACGAGGTCACCAGGACTGTCCACTTGCAGTTAATGAGAGTTAACCTGTATCCTGTGCGAATTCCTTCTGGCTCCTCTCTCCTAACAAAACCCTCATCTCTGGGGCACACAATGGTAGCTCAAAAATGTTGCTGCCTGACCTACTTTGGGGAGATGATCTGAGCAAAAGACTCCCTGTCTAGCCTGGGTGACATGAACATCTCTCTGGCTTTGTGCTTAGACTGAAGAACCTGGAGCTGGCTGCTGTGGGCGGATCAGACGTCCATGTGAAGATGCTGGCGGCCCCTATCAATCCATCTGACATAAATATGATCCAAGGTAACCTTGGTTTCTGTGGCTTATGCTAATTGGCTTTTTTGCTTAGCCGCCACCTCGTTTTCATTCCTCCCCAGGTGTGGGTGTGAAATTCCTGTGATTAGCAGCAGCTGTTCTCCAGATGAGGCAGTCTGCGCACTGTGTGAGCCCTCTCTGGCCTCCCCTCCCTGGAATGTGAGGCTTTTCTAGAGTTAGGAAGATTGCAGTGAGGGAGCAAACCCACCGTTGTAAAGTGCCGACAGCATGCTGGGCTCAATCGCTACGTTATCTAATCTCATATAACCCGTGAACGTGAGGAGTACATCCCCTTTACAGATGAAGAGGCTCAGGCTCAGAGAGGTTGGTCAGTCACACAGTTGGTTAGATCGGGCTGAGGTCCGTCTGACTCCAAAGCCCATGCCCTCACCACCCAAGCTTCATGGATGACCCTCTGTGCTCTTCTCCCTTAGGAAACTACGGCCTCCTTCCCCAGCTGCCTGCTGTTGGAGGGAACGAAGGTGTTGGACAGGTCGTAGCCGTGGGCAGCAGTGTGACTGGGGTGAAGCCAGGAGACTGGGTGATCCCAGCGAATCCTGGTTTGGGTGAGTTTCTACTGGTGTCTCCAGCATGTGTTATTTCAGATCCTATTTCACAGACATGGTACACATTTCCTCCTTGTCTCAGTGTAAGAAAGCAGCATGGGGCTTATTACTAGTTCCATACACCCACCTCCAAGGGGGATGGAAGCTGGACCAGAGAGCAGCATCTCTGCTTCTTTTGCTCAGGAGACAGTGCATCAGCGCTCAGCACTGTGCACCCACGTTGACTGGAGCTCTTACGTCCCAGGGAACGTAGGGTGCACCGGGGAATCAAGGCAGCCCCTGCCCTCCGGGAGGTTAAAATCTCACTGACGGAATCTCCAAATCAACAGCCTCCACAAAGGGAGTGCTACGGGTTCACAGAAAGCAGAGGGCACCTCTGGCAACTGTGTGTGAGAGAAAGTCTCGAGGGCTTCAGGAGGAGGCTTCATTGGCAGGGACCTCTGATGGATGTATTTTGGTAGGTGGAGATGAGCCCTAAATGGTGGCATTTGGAGAACACAAATGGAGCAAAGACACAAAGGTGACTTTTGGAAATGGAGGAAAACTCGGTGTAGCCTCAGCAGAGGATGTGCCCATGGGAAGGGACTGCTGGAAAAAGTGAGGGGGGCGGGTCAGAAAGCGGGTGGGGCCGCCTGGAAGGCCCTGCATAAGCCACCCTGCAGGTGAGGAGTGTCTTAGAGTCTTTGGTGAGATGTGTTTTTAGCACTTGCTGGGTTTTGAGGCACAAACATCACACAGATGGATCCTGGCAGCAGCCATGAGAGGGAAGCAGGGCTGACGTTCACCCCACTGGACGTACGAGGAGCTGAAGCCTGAGAAGAAGCCCTTGTCCAAACTTAAACAGCAGACTGCAAAGACAGCCCCTAGACTCTGGTCGCCCCTGCTTTTCCCACTTCACTCCAGCGTGAGGACTCTTGAGGTTATAACTTGCAAAAAGTCAACTCAAGCTTGGTTTGCCAGAAAAGCAGTTAATTGGTTTGTGGAACAGGGAGGTACAAGACATGGAAGGCTTCAGGCACAGCTGGATCTAGAAACCCCAGGGCTGTGAGAGCTTTTGCTCTTGTTCCTATTAGCCCTCCGATGGGATCTGTCCCCACAGCGAGGTAGAAATAGCAACAGATATCGACCGCTCCTTTTGTGCCAGGCACTGTTACAAGCACTTTACCTATATGTACTCATATGCCCACGGCGTGAGGTAGGTATTGTTATTATTCCCATCTTGCAGGTGGGACAGCAGTAAACGTAAAGGATTAAGCAACTTGCCCGAGGTCACCCGGCCATTAATTGGTGGAGCTAAAAGTCACACCCACTCTGATACCTACCTTTAATGGACAGTCACTGGCAGCTTGAGGTTTGCATCATCCTTAGAGCAATCAGAAGAGCATGTCCTCCACAATGTGGCCAGTACCACCGCGTCCATCCCCCAGAAGGGCTCTGACCAGCCCTGCCTGGGTCTTTGCCCATCCACGAACCTATCACCAGGGGATGGGGCTTGGGCCACTCATAGTTGCCCCGGCTGAGTCTCTTGCCAACATCTGTGGTGTAGGGAGGGGGGCCTTCTTGCAGTTGACAATCCCAGAGGTTAGGAGGGAGCTGTTCTAGAAAGAAGAATGTATCGGGCAGGAAAAAAGTAGTATCAGGAGTCTACAAAGCTCTTTTCTTCTGTGAGATCAGGGATGCTTCCAAGAATGGCCCACCCTCTCCTATACCCCTCTTCCCCGCTCCACCACCCCACACAGTGAAAGCAGAGCCAGGTGAGCAGATTGAGAGCTGCCAAGATTCACAGGCTACGAGAGGTGCTTCGGGCCACACACACCCACTGTGCGGAGTGAAGGGCCCCTGACGTGGGTCAGACACAGTCTCTGCCCTCCACACGCCCTTGGCTGGGGTAGGAAGACGGGACTTACTACAGTGCAGCGTAATGAGTGCTGTCGTCCCAGGAGGAACACAAGGGCAAGAGCTCCCTGTCTTAGGGAGCGTCAGGGAGGGCTTCCCAGAGAAGTGAGGCTTGACCTGGGTCTGGAACAGGGGTCCCCAGCCCAACCCCACCCCACCCCCGGGGGGCCATGGACCCGGTCCCGGTCTGAGGCTGTTAGGAACCAGCAGGAGCTTCATCTGCCGCTTTCCCACCACTCGTATTACCACCTGATCCTTCCCCCCACCCCACCACTGCTGCAAAAAAAATTATCTCCCACAAAACCAAAAGGGTTGGAGACCACTGGTCTACAAGACAGGGGAAACAGAGCCAGGGGCAAAGGTGTGGCGATGGGAGAAGGCACAGCAGGCCACTCAGTGTGGCTGGGTCATGGTGGGGGCGGGGGGTGGGGCGTGCAGAGAAGCAAGATCAGGCTGGCGAGGTCGACTGGCCCTGGTCATGGAGAGCCCACATCCAGTCGGTGTGTGGAGGTGGGGGCGCTGATGAAGCGTGAAGATGAGGAACAGTTTGATCAGATTTGTACCTTACAGAGAACGCTCTGAAAGGGCGGGGGGGTGGGGGGGGCAGGAAGCCAGTGAGGAGGTGGCCGAGCAATCCAAGCTTCAGGTAATGAGGGTCTGAACAAACGGTGCTGTGGCATTGGAGAGACCGGTGGACAGAGAAGCTGGAGTAAGCGGGCTTGGTGACTAGATGGGAGAGAAGAAAGGACGCGGGCCAGGTGTGTGTGGGCAAAGGCACGTGTGTGGTGCTGGCATAGCCAGAGCTGGGATTTATCCCCCAGAGAAAGGGTGACTCTTTAAACCAGGTGCCAGTCGGGGAGGATGAGGGTTCTGTCATTGTCAGGACGATAATTAACTCGATTTATTCAGTAAACATCTTGTGAGCATCCGTGGAGTGTGGGGCTCTAGCATGCAGCACTGAACAGACACAGTCTTTGTTCTGAGACTGAGAAGACTGCAGTTGAGTAGAGTGGCCGTCATTAACCAGAGAAGTCCTCAGCTGGCCAGATCTTGGTCATTTCTCATGCTCTGATCCGCTCAGCTGTTGCTGTGCCTCTGGTCATCCTTTTCCCCAGACCCAGGGGAGGCAGGGCCAGAGAAGGTGCGAACTGACATGCCCATTGGAAATACTCAGACCCCGCTGAGGCACCTCGGGGCCTAGCAAGCACTGGCCTGGGAGTCAGAGGCCGGCTCTCCTTCCACCACCGCCGCCACCACCACCGCCCCATGACCTTGTTTAAATCACAGTGACCTTGAGCCTCAGTTTCGACGTCTCTGAAACAGCTGATTATTGTTGCCTTGTCTGTCTCACCTGAGGGAATACATACTATGGCCTTTGCAAACACTGGATTTCCGTATGCATTAGATGGGAGGTTGGCAAACTTTTTTCTTAAAGGGCCAATGAGTATATATTTTAGACTTTGCAGCCCATTCCACTTCTGCTCAACTCTGCTGTTGTAAATAGCCATAAACAATACATTAAAAAGTGGGCTGTATTCCAGTGAAACTTTATTTACAAAAACAGGTGGCAAGCCAGGTTTGGCCCATGATCCATAGTTTAGTGACCCCTGCATTAGAAGATGGAGACAGTTTAGGCTTGGGTGCACGAGAGTGGGGACTGGGAGCCCTCGGAACTCAGGCTTGGGAAATGCCGATCAGAAAAGGAGCCCATGGGGGGCTCCACAGCTGCTGTGTACCGGGCACGGTGATAGTCTGTGCAGCCCTCACTCTGTGACGGGAGTGTTGTCCTCAGCATTTCATGGGTCAGGAAAACTGCAGCTCAAAAAGGGTGACGTGATCAAAGTCACAACCAGCAAGCAGCAGAGCTGGGGGTTTTAAGCAGCCTCTCTCCAACTCGAAAGCCCAAGGGTTTCTACTTTCCCCTGAAAGCCCTGGAGGCTGATGTGGAAGCTGCCCCATCCCACCCAGGTTCTCTTAAGAAGAGGATTAGCGACTGCCAAGCCCCAGAAATCCATGTCAAGGGCTGGATTTCCATTGTCCTGCCATTAAGAGGAATTAGAAAACACCTTTGATTTCATGCACAGAGAGCCATTCACTAAGTGTTTGGCACAGAGTAGAGTACAGTCAATGTTGACTAAGATGGAAGGGGGTGATGATTATAAAGATGGTGCTGAAATCTGAAAACTAGGCTGCCCAAAGCCCAGAGAAAGGCAAGACAGCTTCTGGACTTCAAAGCACCCCTTCAGTTTTTCAGTCTTATTTTCTCAGCCAGCAGTCTTCTCTGGGATTGACACAGCTTTTAGTAAAGAATGTTCCTGCCTCCTGACCCCATTTCCTGGCCCCTAAAGCCCACCTTGTTTCTCCCCTCTTGCAGCACACCTAACAGCCTGCCCCCTGCTCCCCACCCTGGACCACAATAGAGCCAGGGCCGTGGGTCATGAGCGCACAGTCAAGAACTTTGGAAAGATAGGCTGAGGAACCCTGAGACACCATGCCAACAAGGCTCCATGTCGTTTAAGGTGACCCAGCAAGTCCTCCGCAAGCCAGGGCTTGAATCTGCCTATGTCTGACTCTGGTTTACGTGGGTCCCTGCCTGCAGGGGTGAGGACCTGTCACCCTTCACCCAGTGCTTCTCACATCCTGTTGATTCTATCTTCAAAACATAACTCGAATCCATCTACTTTTCTTCATCCCTGCTACCAAAGTCTAGGCAGCCAGCACCTCACTTCTGGGCCCCTCCAGTAGCCCCCTGATTAGCCTTCCTATTTCTACTCTGCCCTTTCCCCACATCTTTTCCACATAGCAACAGAGTGATTTTTTTTTTTTTTTAATTGAAGTATAGCTGATTTGGGGCTTCCCAAGTGTCTCAGTGATTAAAAATCTACCTTCCAGTGCCGGAGATGCAGGAGACCCAGTTTCAGTCCCTGGGTCGGGAAGATCCCCTGGAGGAGGAAATAGCAACCCACTCCAGTATTCTTGCCTGGGAAAATTCCATGGACAGAGGAGCCTGGTGGGCTGCAATCCATGGGGTGGCAAAGAGTCAGACACGACTGAGCACACAGCACATACTTGATTCACAGCGTTGTGCCAATCTCTGCTGTGCAGCAAGTGACTCAGCTGTACATATACAGACATTCTTTTTTTAATCCTCTTTTCCACCATGTCTTATCATAGGATGTTGAGTGTAGTTCCCTGTCCTGTACGGTAGGACCTCGTTTATCCATTCTAGATACAAGAGTCTGCATCTACCAGCCCCAGACTCCCAGGCCACCCCACTCTCTGACGCCTCGCCCTTACAGCCACCGCAGAGCTGTTCTCTATGTCTGTGCGCCTGTTTCTGTTTTGTAGACAGGTTCATTTGCGCCAGACTTTAGATTCCACATGTAAGTGATATCCTGTGGTGTTTGTCTTTCTCTTCATGAGTCACACTTCACTTATTGAAATAATCTCTAGCTGCGTCCACATTGCTGCCGATGGCATTGTTTCATTCTTTTTTCTGGCTGAGTAGTATTCCACTGTGTATGCGTGCCACGCCTCCTTCATCCATCCCTCTGCGGATGGACATTTAGGTTCTTTCCATGTCTCGCTGTTGTGAGCAGTGTTACTGGAAACAGAGGAGTGATGTATCTTTTGAATGATAGTTTTGTCTGGATATATCCCCAGGAGGAGGATTGATGGATCATGTGGCAGCGCTATTTTTAGTGTTCTGAGGCACCTGCATACTGCTTTCCATAGTGGCTGTACCAGCTTACATTCCCACCAGCAGTGTAGGAGGGTTCCTTTTTCTGCTCATGCTCTCCAGCATTTGTTATTTGTCGACTTTAATGATGTCCATTCTGACCAGTGTGAGGTGGTCCCTTATTGTAGTTTTGATTTGCATGTCTCTAGTAATTAGTGATGTTGAGCCTCTTTTCACGTACCTACTGGCCATCCGTACATCTGCAGCAACAAAGTGATCTTAAAGCGTAAATCCAATCACCTCAGACTTACTTTTAAAATTAGAAGCTTCCTGTTCACTAAAATCCATTCCTCGCGCCCTGACCCAGAGTACAACAGGTCACATAGAGTAAAGTTAAGTATTGTTCCATGAAACTTTGGCTTCTGTTGGGTATGTGTGTGTGTGTATATACGTAAATGGACTGAGTTAGAGTGTAACACACAGTTAACTGTGGGTCAAGATCTTGAAAGTGGTACTTTCCTGGTGGTTCTGACGGTAAAGTGTCTGCCTGCAATGCAGGAGACCTGGGTTCAATCCTTGGGCCGGGAAGATCCCCTAGAGAAGGAAATGGCAACCCACTCCGGTACTCTTGCCTGGAAAATTCCATGGATGGAGGAGCCTGGTGGGCTACAGTCCATGGGGTCGCAAAGAGTTGGACACGACTGAGCAACTTCACTGGTTCGTGACATCCATCCAACCAGGGCCACGTCGGCCACATCTCCAGCCACTCTTCCCACCCCGGTCTCCCTGCCGGTGTGTATTTGTCCTGCTCCGCTCCTATCTCTGTCCTGCCTCGAGAGTCTGCGCTTCTTACTTCCCGGGAATGTTTGCGGACTGAGTGGCTGCATCTCTGGCCTTCACCTCTCAGCCTGTCCCCTCCTCAGAGAAGCTGTCCCTCACTCCTCATGTCTGAAGTCATCTTCTCCCCCTGTTTCTCTCTCCCTGTATAACTTACAGCACTCACACTTGCTCATTCATGTCTCTCCTGTTCTGCTCCACTGGAGCGAGCGCCCCATGAACACCAGGAGCACACTGTTGTTCAAGGGCCTGGCTCACAGCTGGTGTAGGATGAGTACCTGCCCAGGGAGCCAGGTGACTCGCGGCAGGTCACAGCCTCGGTTCCTGCCCTCTTGAGTGAGCCATTTAAACTGGACATTTTATTATTCTTTTGTCTGGAACTGGAATGTGGGTTGGGGGTTCAGTTCAGTTCAGTTGCTCAGTCGTGTCTGACTCTTTGTGACCCCATGGACTGCAGCACACCAGGCTTCCCTGTCCATCACCAACTCGCAGAGTTTACTCAGACTCATGTCCGTTGAGTTGGTGATGCCATCCAACCATCTCATCCTCTGTCATCCCCTTCTCCTCCCGCCTTCAATCTTTCCCAGCATCAGGGTCTTTTCAAATGAGTCAGTTCTTCACACCAGGTGGCCAAAGTATTAGAGTTTCAGCTTCAGCATCAGTCCTTCCAATGAATATTCAGGACTGATTTCCTTTAGGATTGACTCATTGGATCTCCTTGCAGTCCAAGGGACTCTCGAGTCTTTACCACAGTTCAAAAGCATCAACTTTTCAGCACTCAGCTTTCTATATAGTCCAACTCTCACATCCATACATGACTACTAGAAAAACCATAGCTTTGACTAGATGGACCTTTGTTGGCAAACTAATGTCTCTGCTTTTTAATATGCTATCTAGGTTGGTCACAACTTTTCTTCCAAGGAGCAAGTGTCTTTTAATTTCATGGCTGCAGTCACCATCTGCAGTGATTTTGGAGCCCAAAAAGATAAAGTCTGTCACTGTTTCCACTGTTTCCCCATCTGTTTGGCATGAAGTGATGGGACCAGATGCCATGATGTTAGTTTTCTGAATGTTGAGTTTTAAGGTTGCGGGTTAAGGGGCCTTTTTTCCCCAGTTTACAGGATTGTTTCATTTCCTGTATATCACGTAACCTGTGCAGCATCTCTTGGGGAAACCACCCAAAGCTCTTCTTGCCGGTGTCATCTGCATATTAGAGTAACCAGAACTCAGTCACTGTGCTCAGACTAGCAGACCAGCAAAGCCAGGGCCCACACCTAGGCCTTCGACTTCGACCTGCATGCTTTTTCCATAATACAATCCCGAGTCACCCTGCCTTAGGTGAGAATGAGGCCCGAGCAGGAACCTGGGGCTTTTGCCACTTCTCCTGCCCTGATAATGATGTGGCTCTCTCACCCTCAGAGCCCAGTGGTTTGAGATCCTCCACCTCCTGCTGTGTGACACCAGCTCAGTCTCCCGGTCACTCATGTGGGGTTAACAGTCTCCCTAACGTAATTATCACCAGGGCTCAAAGACATTCAGAAAGACCTCAAGGGTTTCTTTTTTTCCCTCCAAGGATTCCTGAAGCCCGCTGTCCTCGGCGCCTGTCCACCAAGGAGGGGGAGCTGGGGTTGGGCATGGAGGGGTCCTTCCTTACTCCCCTGGTCTCCCCCCAGGAACCTGGCGGACCGAGGCTGTGTTCGGCGAGGAAGAGCTCATCACAGTCCCAAGTGACATCCCTCTTCAGTGCGCCGCCACCCTGGGCGTCAACCCCTGCACAGCCTACCGGATGCTGGTGGACTTTGAGCGGCTGCAGCCAGGTAGGCGCCTCAGTGGGCCAGCAGGCCGGGCTCTCCCGACTGGGGTGTGACCCACGTCCCGACCCCCGAGGCCTGGGAACTTATGGGTGAGGGCCCGCGAGGAAGACAGCCCGACCTGGTGAGTGTGTCTTTTGTTGCTTTAGGTGGAAGGATGTCAGCTTGGGTCCTGGAAAACAGGCGGAAACCCCACGGAGGAGCACACCCTGGAAAACCGCTGAGGGGCCACATTCCCTCGAGCCCGGGGTGGAATTCTGCCACTCAGCAAAAATCGTGTGGCACTGTGCTGAGCTCTGGGGCTGCAGAGCTCAGACAAGACAGACACAGTCCCCGTGTTTTCAGTAAAATGCTGAACTTAGCGTTAGTCTCACCACTCAGCACGGCCAGAGCACTTTCCCGTCCACATACGTGCCCTCCCATGCATCACCCGTCAAATGCACTGGGCCGCCAGAGTGGCGAGCTGAGGGCCCCAGTCGGCCTCACCGACTGGCAGCTGACCTCCTGGATCAGCAGACCCTTCATCCGTGAAACAGGGAGGCAAGGTTCTGAGTGCTCACAGAGACATGCCGAGCAGCCCTCAGCCCAGGGCCTCGCCTACAGCACGGTACAGGGGCGCCCCTGGTACCGTCTTCCCTCGTGATAAAGGAGGAACCTGAGGTCCAGAGAGGTAAATTATTCACCCGAGATCACTCAGCGAGGAAATGACAAAGCCAGGTGTTTTATTCAGGGATTCCCTGAAAGCAGAGCCTAAGACAAGGACTGAGGGCAGATGGTTCCCTGGGGAGGTGACCCCGGGGAGCAAAAGTGAGGGACTGGAGCCAGGGACAAGGAAGGGGGAAAAGCCAGTGAAGGCTGGTTCCCGCCATGGGCTTCCAGGGCCCAGTCCTGCTGGGGAGCCTCCAGAGACCCTCACAGAATCCTCCTCAGAATTAACCTCCGAGTGACAGGAGGCTGGGCCAGTTACCCACCACCTCCCGTCCACCATGGTTGCAGGGTTACCCTGCACACCACACAGCCGGGAGCAGCCAGGGCCCTAGAGATCGCCCAGCCCATCTCTGTCGCGCTGACAAGGCGACTGAGGTGAGAGACGCGGGAGGGTGGTCGGCTGAAAGCCAGTGCCAGCTTCCTGCAGAGACAGATGCAGGCCCCCCAGCTGTGGCCAAGCAGCCTTGGGTCTCTCTAGCGGAGAAAGCCAGCAGGTGTGATCTGGGACCTTCGCTTGAATCCCAGTGCAGCAGAGGCCGTGGGCGCCTGCGTCCCCTCCCCCCAGGCCCCTCTGGTTAGGACTGTTGCTGTCGGGTCCAGTCAGGCCATTCTGGCACCACCCAGGTCAAGTGCCAACACCGTGGCTCCTCTTTCCTGCCCCAGGGCTGGCATGAAACACGTGATCCTGACCCGTGGTAACACTGTTCTCCATTATATAGACATGTATGAATATACATGTGAGGGAAACCAGAGTTTCATGGAACAGTATTTGCCCTCACCATGTGTGATACACTCCACTATTTTTTATTCTATTTTCCTCAAATTTAACCATTAAGAAAAAAAAAGTTCACAACCCACTAGGTTGGTTTCATAACCCCTGGATGGGTGACAGTCTGTAGGCTGACCCTAGCTAAGAATGATGAGCCTGCTTCTTCCAGAAAGTCCTCTGTCTCTAGCATGAGGTCCCTGCTGCCTCTCTAAACCTAGCTAGCACTTCAGGGGACTGGAGCCCCTCCCTAGACATGATGGCCCTGGACTCTAATGAGGAGCACCCCGGTGGTTGCTTCTGGGACCCTTCTTATGGAGAAGAAACTGAGGTTCAAAGAGGTCAGGGCTTGCCCCGCCCCATTCAGTTCTAGTTACAGTCGGTAAAGAAGATGGGGCTCCGTCCCTGGTACGTCTCATTCCAGAGCCCATGCTTTCCCAGCACAGCCCACATCTCCCTACTCAGCTCAAGTGCAAAGTTAGGCCTGGGCTTTGATCACAGACCCTGATTCAGGAGCTGCCAGTTTCTCCACTGCAGCTCTAATCCCATTCCGAGGCAATAGCGCATCTTCCCTCAGGAAGCCACAGGCTGTTGATAGAAAGGGACTGAGCTACAAGCTGTAAGTCGAGGCTGACCATGAGCCTTAACAGAGTTGGCTGCAGAGTGCCGTGGGAGGGCACGGGGGAAGAATCTAGGAAGGCTTCACATAAGAAGCCACACAGGTTGCCATTTCCTGTGCTTTTAAGGTATACAGGATTTCAAAACAATGGGAGAGAGAGGAGACATTGCAAACCAAAGAAAGGACCTAAGCAGACTTGACCTAAGAGCTGGGAGGATGATGAAGGATACAAAATCACTGACACAGCAGGGGCTAAGTTGCATCCAGCGTGAACTCTGAGTTGCCGAATCCTGGCAGGCATCATGGGTGCTGTAGAGGCTTGGGGCGCCCTGGGAGGAGAGAGCAACACTGCCAGGACTGAGAAGGTTCAGCAGCCAGGTCCTGGGTCCCTTCAGAGTCTGAGAACTCCACCTCTGACCCTCTAATAGGATCCTAGGCTGAAAGCCCTTGACGTGTTACAGATCTCGACTTGAGTCTCTTCCCGACCCCACAGGGGATTCCGTCATCCAGAATGCATCCAACAGTGGAGTGGGGCAAGCGGTCATCCAGATCGCGGCCGCCCTGGGCCTGAGGACCATCAACGTGCTCCGGGACAGGTACGTGGGAAGGCCTGATCCCAGCCCACCACTTGGGCCTTTCCAGCCTGGCACCCGCGGATGCCCAAGACTCCACCAGGTGGCTCCCTTGCATAAGCGGTCCTCCTTTCCTGCAGCTGCTGCTCGCTAAGGGCTGAGTCAGCCTCCAGCCCTGAAGTCCAGCGGTCTGGGGCTTGTAGGATGGTTTAGTCACTAAGTCGTGTCCGACTCTTGCGACCCCATGGAATGTAGCCCGCCAGGCTCCTCTGTCCATGAGATTCTCCAGGCAAGAATACTGGAGTGGGTTGCCATTTCCTTCTCCAGGGGATCTTCCCGACCCAGGAATCAAACCCTGGTCTCCTGCATTGCAGGCAGATTCTTTCCCAACTGAGCTATAAGGGAAGCCCCGGGGCTATAGGATGAGTGACTGAAATGTAAAGGGAGGGCAGGAAGGAGGTAGAGAAGGCCCTCATTCCCAACCTGAGTTTTTAAGATGCTTGACTTCTTATAAGCCCATGTTTTCAAAACCACAGTTCACACTTGGGAATGTTTAAAGCTGTATTTCTATCTGTGAACTGACTAACCCAAGGCCCCTGTTTCCCTTGCATTTGTGTAATGCCTTGAAGTGCACTAAATACAGATGTAAAGGAGATGGGGCAGGTTTGTCATCAGAGAGAGGAAGCCACTTGCTCAGGAAGACACAGCAAATCAAAGACAAACTTAAGTTTCCTGACTCTTTCTCTCTCCAGCGTATCATCCAGCCTCCTTAAGCCTCACTGTCCACATACGTGGCTGTGTCCATCAGGGAAGTCCAGCCTCATTAGGAGAACTGATACTCGCTCCAGTTCCCCATCCCCTCAGTTGTGCTAACAAGAATTGCTCTGTTTGCCTTGGTAAAGAGGCACAAAGCCACTCGTGGGCCAGGGTATGTTTGCACAACACTCTGAAGAGCCTCTTGAAAAGACAGGGGGATAGGAAGAGGAGTTTGTCGTTTAAATAGAAGAAATCAGGAAGTGAACGAACTCCTCCCTGGGCCAGAAGGTTTCTAGCGTCCTTGGGACCAGTAGGAGCGGTAGCAACCACCCAGCACTCTCTCACACCAGTGAGAAAACTGAGGCCAGGAGATGCTGGAGTGTGCTGAGGCTGGGTGGCTGGGCCCAGCTTCCCACAAAGAGAAACTCGGGTTCTCACACCTGTGGCAGAGGGGTCCTGGGAGCCTCTGGTGGAGAAAGTGGGCAGATGTGACCGAGGACCCTGGATTGTGTTTGGTTTCCAGACCTGACCTCCAGAAGCTGACCGACAGACTGAAGAATCTGGGGGCTGACCACATTGTCACAGAAGAGGGGCTGAGAAAGCCTGAGATGAAAAGCTTTTTTAAGGTACCAGTGAAAACGGACCAGGCTCATCCCGCTGAAGAAAGGCAGTCACTTGAGTTCAGAAAGCTGGGCACTGGCCACTGATCGTCTCCAAAATCCCCCCTTCTTCTCCTTGTGGCTGGGTAAAGCCCATTCCCTCAGCCAGGGGACAGCACACAGTAAGTGCCCAGGGGCTGTGAGGGGACAGCGTAGAGACAGACAAGGTCTAGGAAACCCCGCCTGATTTGTCATTTTGAAGGTTTCTGATTGGCTCCATCAGCCCACACCGCCAACGTGAGTCTCAGAGCTGGGAGAGGGGCACAGGAGGGAAGAGAAAGGAATGAAGTCGCGTTTCACGTTTATGAGGCACCTGCCGTATGTTTTTTACCTGAAAATCCCCACAGAAGCTCTACAAAGTAGGTGCCATCTGTTTTATAGATGAGAAATGAAGCTTGGAAAAGACAAAGGACTTTACCAAGACCACAGTCAGAGGTAGTGAGGAGTTTACCGAGACCGCAGTCAGAGGTAGTGAGGAGTTTACCCAGACCGCACAGTCAGACGTGGTGGGGTCGGGGCTGGCCTAAGCCTCTCTAGACTCCAAAGCCCCTCAGCCTGCCCGACACCTCACAGCGATCAGACACATCCCAGTCTCTTGCCACTGACTCCTGGCAGGGTAGGACACATACTCACCTGAGAGCATTTCTGAAGCAGTAGGTCAGCATGTCTGATACTGACCAACCTGTAAGTACCGAGGAGAGGGGACATGAAGTCTGTCAGAACACAGCACCGATGCCCTCTGTCTGTTCTTTCCCAGAGGTGAGTTTTGAACAAAATCCTCCCATGGACAGAGGAGCCTACCGGGCTACAGTCCATGCAGTCAGAGTCTGACACAACTGAGCGACTCAAAAACAACACTGCTGATCCATGGGCTTCCCAGGTGGTGCCAGTGGTAAAGAACCCGCCTGCCCAGGCAGGAGACGTAAGAGACTCGGGTTCGATCCCTGAGTCGGGAAGATCCCCTGGAGGAGGGCATGGCGACCCACTCCAGTATTCTTGCCTGGAGGATCCCATGGACAGAGGAGCCTGCAAAGAGGTGACTGAGTATGCCTAAAACAGATAACAAGATTAAGCTGGTAAAGAAAAGGCCCTCCCCAGACTGAGTTTGAAAGCCTGAGGGTCCTACTTTTTCACTCCCTCCAGACACAGCCCTTGGGCCAGGGAAGTGCGGTTTGCAGCAAGCTTCAAGCCACTCTCCCCTTCACCCCCTCCACACACACTGCACCCCACAGAGGGGTAGCTCACTCACTGTAGATCTCGTTTCCCAGGACGTGCCCCAGCCACGGCTTGCTCTCAACTGTGTCGGCGGGAAAAGCTCCACGGAGCTGCTGCGGCATTTGGCGTAAGTCCCTCGGCCCCTCGGGTCCAGTGCGCCAGCGCCCTCCTGAGCTGTAGCCAGGAGGACCACCAAGTGACCAGGTGCCAGTGGCCAGTGCAAGCCAAGGCCAGGTCAGCACACCCCTGGGTAGGAAGACGGGACCCTTGTCCCACCCCAGTTATCTGGACCCGCCCCTTCTCAGCCTTCTTTACAGATGGGACCCGTCTGGCTTTGTTTTCCCGGGGACCCCAGTAGTAACTGCTGGGCCCTCTGTGAAAGGGGAGCAGTTAAGGGTTCATAACCTAGGGGCATCTGCAAAAGTCCTAGCATATTAGCTTTTAAAAACGGATTCTAATTTTAAAGGTAACATTATGCTATTATTACAAAACATCTTGAAAGCATGTAAAAACACAAAGGAAAAATTAAGCACAAAACTGACCTACCGTCCCGCCACAGAGAAGGACAAGCATCGTTGACAGTGTTGACAGTGTACGTCCCTTCATCCTTTTTTCCTTTCACATAAACTTCTCGAGCGGAAGGGCGCCTTAAGGGACACCTCCCAACTAGAGCACCAATGTTTGTTAACTCCTGTTTGCCAGCACTCACTTTAGCCAGGGGTACCGAGATGACTGAGCCACCGAGGGACCCCTCTAGAACGCACAGGCTGGATGGGAAGATGGGTCATGAGATCAGAGAGCTGTGGTAACAACCACAGAGCGTGAACCACGCGGCAGACTGTGCAGAGTGTGTGACGTTCCCCTCCCACAACCACCTGAGCACGGGGTACCGCTCCCATCCCCATCCAGACAAGGCCCAGAGAGGGCAGGCAGCTTGCCCGTGGCTGTGAGCCCAAGCACAGCTCTTCACATGACTCCAGGCAGCCTCCGAGGCCACCGCCATCCCTGCGTGGCCCGTCGTAGGACAGAATCTTGCTCAGGGGTCACAAGTGTAGGCTTTGGAGTCAGAAAGGCTGCTGCTCACTAGCTGGGGATCTGTGTGATCTAGGCAATACATGAAAAATGATCCAAGCCTCAGCCTCTTCATCAGTCAAATGGGGGGATATAAACCTTTTCTACCTCAGAAGGTGAGTATAAGGGGCTCTGAGGTCCGCACAGAGCGCTGTACAAGCGAGAGGTGGGTCCGCGCTTTCTCGACTGTGAAAGAGGCATCGTCAAGGTCCTCCCTTGGGGTCACCCTGAGGATCATTGGCCAGCACATGTGAAATGCTCAGACCTGTGCCTGGCACATAGTAAACACCCAGTCAACAGTTGTTTCTGATTTTAAAAAAACAACTATATTTTGTACTGGGGTATAGCTGATTAACAAACAGTGTTGTTGATAGTTTCAGGTAAAAAGCGGACTCAGCCATACGTGCATGCATGTACATGTATCCATTCTCCCCCAAACTCCCCTCCCACCCAGGCCATAAGCGGTAGCCATTCTGATTAAACCCAGTGTAGTGCTAGTCCACAGAGGGAGGGCTCAGCGCCGCTCCCTGCCACAGGATCTACTTTCCAGAGCCAGGTGGCAGATGAAGGACCTGAAGGCCAAACTGGCCCGCAGCCTCAGGAACAGAGAGTTCCCCACCCCTCTCAGCAGCTTCTGCCCTTCTGGAGTTCGCCGAGCCTCCATGGTGTTGTCCCAGAGTGAACCTCGGCTCATCCTGCATCAGCAAACTCCTGCAAGAGCTGGGGGAGCAGGGAAGAGCACACAGGTTGTCAGGCATGTGAAGACTTAGCTTAACATTTTTTAAATGACACAAGCCCCTCTCTCCTGTATGACCACTGAGGGTGTCAGACAGCAGGTCCTGACACTCACCATCATCCTCTGCACCGTCCACAACATCCCTTAGCATCCCGAGCTGCTTCCATCTCACTAGTCCTTTGACTGACAGCTCACTGGTCCTTTGAATGAGAGTGCCCAGAGAGAGAGGCAGCATGACCCACTGCCTGCTGCCCAGGGTCACCCAGGCACATAGTAAACACCCAGTACACTGTTTACACCCAGTAAACAGCCGGAGCAGAGCCCAGCTGGACTCAGGTCATGAGCTTTACTTAGGGAGCACTCTTCCCTGCAGCTCTTCCTCAAAGCCTGGGCACGAGCTTCAATCAGTGGGCTCCCCACCCTGGTTAGACATCCAGGTCATCTGCAGGGAGTGTCTGCTTGCTTCTTTGTTTTCTGTTGTTTTTAATATAGATCCTTGCCCTGATCCACTGGGTCTGGGGCAGGCGTGGGAATCTGTTGTTTTTTTTTGTTTTTTTTTTTTTGAACCCTTCCCAGGAATTCTGGGGGCTTCCCAAGTGGCACTAGTGGTAAAGAACCTGCCCGCCAATGCAGGAGACGCAAGAGAAGAGAGTTCGATCCGTAGGTCAGGAAGATCCCCTGGAGGAGGAAATGGCAACCCACTCCAGTATTCTTGCCTGGAAAATCCTGTGGACAGAGGAGCCTGGTGGGCTATATAGTCTATAGAGTTGCAAAGAGCCGGACACGACCGAGCACGCACGCACACAGGGCTTCTGAGAACAAGGTTCAGGAACCAGGGTTGGAATAGATGGTGCTGTGACTCTGCCTCTACCTGTGACCACTCTGTTCTCTCTGCTCCTCAGGCCTGGAGGAACCATGGTGACCTATGGGGGAATGGCCAAGCAGCCTGTCATCGCCTCCGCGGTAAGCTGGGGTCTGAACACCACAGTCCTCTAGACTCGGGCAGTGCCCCGCCCCTGGGGGAGTCTATCCCTTAAGCCTGAAGTTCTTGCCCTCAGAGCACCTTAGTGTGTGTCCTTCCTATTTCCACAGAGCCAGCTTATTTTTAAGGATCTCAAACTTCGGGGCTTTTGGTTATCCCAGTGGAAGAAGGACCACAGTCCAGGTGAGTGGATGATAGCCCTGTTAGCAGGGGTCACATGAGAGGGCAGCGCCTACTCAGAAGTGACCAGCGACCCTGAGCCCGGAAGAGGTGATCAGACCCCCCACCCCAACCCCAAAACAGGATAAAGGATAACAGCCTCTAGAAACAGCTACAGTCAGCAAATAGTTGTAGGCTACAGTGGGCTTGTCCTCAAGGCGACCACACTGAACAGGACAGCTCCTGCTGCCCTCGCGAGGGGCTGACAGCGGGGAAGACTGCCGTGGAGGACAGCCCAGGAAAGAGAACAAACTCTGGCTCCAGCCTGACTGGGCTCAAATCCTGCTTCCACCACTGCTAGCTATAGGTTCTGCCGAGCCAGCCATGGGACATCAGGCAAGTTACTTAACCTCTGCCTTGGTTTCAGTGTCATAATTGTTGGGACGTCCCTGGCAGTCCAGTGGCTAAGACTCCCCTGCAGGGGGTTGTTGTTGTTCAGTCGCCAAGTCATTTCAGACTCTTTGCGACCCCATGGACTGCAGCACACCAGGCTTCCCTGTCCCTCACCATCTCCCAGAGTTTGCCCAAGTTCACGTCCATTCAATTGGTGGTGCTATCCAACTATCTCGTCCTCTGCCACCCACTTCTCCCAGCATCAGGTTTTTCTCCAGTGAGTCGGCTCTTCCCAGCAGGTGGCCAAAGTATTGGCGCTTCAGCTTCAGCATCAGTTCTTCAATGCATATTCAGGGTTGATTTCCTGTAGGATTGACTGGTTTGATCTCCTTGCTGTCCAAGGGACTCTCAAGAGTCTTCTCCAGCACAGAGGTCCAGTCTCTGATTGGGAAACTAAGATCCCACATGGCCTCAAGTCTCAGTCAAAAAAAAAATTTTTTTTAACAGTCGTAATTGTTTAAACTATTGTTAGCAATGTTTGACAGAGGTGGAAACTGAGGTTTAGAGTGGCTAAGTCACTTGCCCCAAGTCCCCCCCACCTAAAGAGTGTGCAGCCAGGATGTGAACAGCCAGTCGCTCCGACTCAAGACCCTGAACCAGACACACTCTCCTTCCTCTCCCGGAGGACGGGTTCCCCAGAGTGTGACCACCATCCTCCCAGGCGGAGCCTGAGGAATGAGGTGGCGTTCTCCCAGTGAAGGAGATGGGAGTGGTCCTATGAACAGGGTGTTTCAAGCAGAGAAAACAGCATGTGCAAAAGGCTATCAGAGAGGGTGGGAAGCTGGTTGTGACCAGATTATGAGAGGCCTGATAATCCTCTTTAAGGAGCTCAGACTCTATCTTAAGGGGAAACGGGAAGCATGGACAGTGTTTCAAGCAGGAGATACAATTCAGTTTGAATACTGAACGAACTGATGTCTATGAAAAAGCACTTCTTAGGCAAGGCCTTCACTTCTCATTTTCTTCTGCCATCCTGGGTCCCTAAGTGGGAGGCAAGCCCCTGGAGGGGACCCTGCTGGCCTCAACAGGAAAGGTCCTGAGGGAGTCTCAGGCTCTCAGGGAGGCTCTCTGCCCCCAGCAGAGCTCATCTGTCTGTGCTGGACACTTCCTCCTCTGGCTTCCCGCCCTCGCACCATTCAGGACTCCCAGCTATACCCAGTCAGGTTCTGTGGGTCTGAGCCTCTCAGCCACCACTCTGCCTGCCTATCAGCTCCTGGGGCCGCTGCCTGCACCCTGTCCCCACCCCGGCTCTCACTGTCCTGAACGCAGGCGGGAACCAGGCCACCTCCACAGCCGCCACGCCCTGGCCAAGCCCGGGCCTCTCGCTGTGGGGCAGGCCTCCCTGGAGCCCGGCCCCAGCTCCCGCCCGCCTCCCACCTCCCCGGGCCCTCCAACCTCCCACAGACCAGTTCAAGGAGCTGATCCTCACACTCTGCGATCTCATCCGCCGAGGCCAACTCACGGCCCCCGCCTGCTCCGAGGTCCCGCTGCAGGACTACCTGCGTGCCCTAGAAGCGTCCACACAGCCCTTCGTGTCTTCAAAGCAGATTCTCACCATGTGACGTGATAACCCCAGAGCCAAGCAGGAGGGGAGATGGATCAGCAGGACTGGTTCGGGCCCTCCCCCCACCCCCCAGTTGGGCCTCCACCGTCCACAGGCTGCACCTCTCCCCACTGTCCCTTCTGACTCAGAGAATTGGGGGGCCAGCCTCAAGGTATTGAATAAAGTCTGAACTTCCTAGGAGGAAAAAAAAACCACAAACCAACAGAAGTCCTCTCTGGAGAAGGACCATCCCCAGGCACTCACCATCTCCCAGCACGAAGAAGCTGCCCTCTGCCTGTGCCCCAGCAGCATGGCCCTATAAAGCCACGCCTGGGCAGGACGGGCAGGGCACAAGAGCCAGTCAGACAGATCTCTGCCCTCCAGCCGTGCCAGCCCACTGAGGAGAACCTTCTAAAAAGGAAGGTTTGACTCATTCTCAGGTGGCCTGCAGCTCTGTCTGGGGCAGGGGGAAGGATCAGCTCCAAAGAAGAGCAAATGCCAGGCTGAGAAATCAAGGAGATGGGGTTTCTCTCAGTCGCTGGACCATGCCCAGGGCACTTCCATTCTAACTAGGGAGACAGGCACATCAGTGGTTACACCTGAGGTCATTTTACTCCCAAGGGACACTGGATTGTCATAATTGAAGGGCTGCTGCTAGAGTCTTGTGAGTAGAGGCCAGCATTGCCGGCATCCTACAGAGCACAGCAGTCTCCGTCAGCAAGGGCCCATCAGCCCAAGTGTCCACAGTGCCACTGTGGAGAAACCCCGCATCACACTACAGGTCCCACAGTGGTTGTCATAGTGATGCGCGTGCTAAAGAGGACCCGTGTGAGGTGCTGTGAGCACCTAACCGAGGTCCTGTCCTGCCGGGGTCCAGCCCCAGTGGATCCAGGGTGATTCGAAGGTGGGACGGAGTCAGCGTCTTTGGAAAAATACATATTTAATCACAGATATAGAGAGATTAGAAATGGATAGTGTAGTAGGAAGATTAGTGGAGAAAAGGAGGCTGAATAACTTGGATTACGTGGAATAGCATCCATGCTCCAGATGGGAATTCAGCCAGAAAAATGGGGAGCAGAAAAGAAGCGACATGAGGGAATCAGTCTTTCCGGAAACTGATCCGATTTCTTTATTTTGGGGTTTGCTTATATACCTTTTGTTACACATAGGGTTGAATACAGAGTCACGTGGGGGTCAGCAGTCCTGACCGTTATCAAAATCAGGTGCTTCACATAAATGTATAAAAAGAAAGGTCTTAGGGATATTACATCATCTTCTGGCCATGAGTGAGACCTGCTGACATTTTATGATCCTTTCTTTCTGATAACCAAAAAACTTATTTCTTCCAAGGGTGTTTTTTCTTAAACCAGGCACCACCCTCCAAATAAAGTTACATTCCTATAGGGTGAGGGTGTAGTGAGTTACAATCAAGAAAGGAATTTATTCAACCCAAGGTTAACATGATTAGTCTTAAAGGTTAATACTTATTTCTCCTATATGCTTAAAGGTTAATACTTATTTCTTCCTATATGCTAGTTATATTCATTATAAGGGTAGGGAACATGGAGATTTAGCAGCAAACATCAACCCAACAAATGAAAATCCTTTCACCAATGCTCCCCTTAAGATCTATTTAGTCTTAAGATATGATAAAGTTACATTTTTAGATAGCAAGGACACAGTGATTTATAACAAAGTACAGTGATCTATTACAAAAGAGAAAATCCATTAACTCAAAAAGTCTAGTATTGCTAACATCAAAAACTACTATATTTCCCTTTGCTATATTCCAAATACATTGATTAATATATTCCCAAGTGCCTAAGGATATGGAGGCCTGGCGGCAATCATTGACTCAACAAGAAGAAAAAGTCCTATGCTAATTAAGACTCTCAAAATACTCCAAAACTCTCTGTGCTGTTTACGGTTGAGAGGTAGTAAACAATCTTGTGCCTAGTGGCAGCAGTATGGATAATCCTGTCACACAAGCTAGTCTGTCAGCAGAGAGGTTTGACCTGAAACATCCTTGTCCCACCCAGAGCAGGGAATTAGCAGCAATTATTGACACAACAAATGAAGAACCCTTCACCAAATAATTCCTAACCAACCCATTATACTAATAATTTCTAACTCCCCAAAAGAATTTGCCTTTAGTAAGTCTAAAACATCTCATGCCTCTCAGGTTGGGAGGCTGTAAACAATCACATGTAGCCAGACAAACCTATACAGGCGGGCTAGATAACCTTCAGAGGAGTCCGTAAGCTGAAACACTCTTGTCACGCCCAGGAACTTTTATTGCCTTGGAGCTGCACGTTTACTCCTTCTCCGAGAGAAACGGTTATGGGGGGGAGCCCCCCGTAAAGTCAGAGGTGTAGGTGAGAGCATAAAACAGACTCTGGTTTGGGGGTTAGATGCTCAGGAACAGGGGGTTTCCTGAGGCTTGATCACGCCTTTGCGTATGCCAAGCCTCCTTCCTCATGACCTTTGCCATGGGCGGAATTCCTCATGCTGGCCCCCGGCATATCCCCCTTTTTTGTTTAATATAATGAGGTACAGGCTCTGTCCTAGACCTTCCTCGGGGAGCTTGAGAGTGGGCCCTGGGCAAGGCAGTGCTTTATTCAGACAGTGAGGAACTTGACACGACGTGACTTTCTGGTGTTTTGCTTCGTGATCCACTCACCCAAAGCAAAGCACTAGAGACTTGAGGGTGTCCCCTTCATCACCCGGCCCTCTGTCCCTGAGCTCTAGAGCCTCACTGGGGTGGACTTACTGAGAGCCCACTGCGTGCCTGAGGCCAGGGCTGCCTATGAGTGGCGTGGGACTGGCCCACAAGTAGCTTTATCTACTCATGAGGCCACTTTACGGAGGTGTTCAGAGGGCCGTGGGGACACAGCAGCTCTGCCTGAGGGTTTAAGGAAGGCCCCCCACCCCAGAAGAAGTATGGTCACAGCCAGTCTCTAGGCCCAGCAGGAGGAGGTGTCCCAAGCAAAGCCAGCAGCACACGAGAGTCTGGAGGCCCAGGAGAGCCTGCCCATTGCGGAACTGCCAAGGGGCGAGTATAGCTGCCACCTTGTATGTAGGGGTGTTGGAAGACTGAGTTGGGAGCCCTCCTTCACAGCAGGAAGGCTCAGGACTTGCCCTCAGGACACGGGGAGGAACTGGAGGGGTTAAAGCAGTGAAATGGTGGGGAAACTGGCTCTGAAAGCTACGGGATGCTCTGGTTTAGTTGCACTCCAGCACGTACATGGGCCCTGGCGTCATCCTCCTGTCTCCGGGAGCATCGGGTGTGTGCTCTGGAGAAAAGGATTCGGCTTCAGCCTGGGACTGCGAAAGGTCTGCAGGTGCCCTCTGGGTCAGATTTGCTACCTTGTACACCTGGGCTCAGACTCAGCCCCAGTTCACCCAAATCTCTCCTGTCCTTGAGGTTAGTGGGACAGATGATTTGTGCAGCTGGTCAGTGTGGGCAAGTGCAGAAAGTCTGAGAGGGAGGGGGAGGCCACCCAAGGCTACGGGAGTGAAGGTTAGGATGAGGTTCGTCAGGGGGACTCCACAAGCTTGGGCTTAGGGGCTCTGATGCTCCTAAAGCCATGGAGACGGATCTGGCCCCTAGTAGAGACTCGGGGACAGGAGGAAGGTTCATAACACCGCAGCCGGTGTTAGAGCCGGTTAGAGACCTTGTGGGTGGGGGAAGGGTGTGCAGAGTCCCCTGAGAGTAGCACCTCTGGGGGTCTGGAGATGATTTGGGGCGGGGGGTGGAGGGAGCTACACCACGTGGCATGTGGGATCTTAGTTCCCCAACCAGGGATCGAACCCATACTCCTTGCATTGGGAACATGGAGTCTTAACCACTGGACCACTAGGGAAGTCCCTGGAGTTGACATTTGCCCTGGGTTTAAAGGATATTTTCTCAGGCAGGGAAGGGAGACAAGCATTACAGACCAAGGGACAGGTTTAAGTTAAGGCAGAACATTTATGTCAGAATCTACTCCTTTACCCCCAATGCCATTCTACTTCTAAGAATTAAGACTGATGACTTTTAGGTGGGGACTGGGAGGCTGGAATAAACATTTTCCCCGCCCCCTAGCAGCTGACAAGATCTGGCCCATGTGATGTAAGCAGAGGTGGGAGGTGTCTGTTTCTTGAAGTGAAGTGAAGTCGCTCAGTCGTGTCCGACTCTGCGACCCCATGGACTGTAGCCTATCAGGCTCCTCCGTCCATGGGATTTTCTGTTTCTTAGGAACCTCTTTAAGTAAAGCTGGCATCCATCCTGTACGTTTTCCTTCCCCTTCCACTTTCCCCCTCGCCAGGAAACAAACATGGAATTTGCATAGCCATCTTTGACCATGTTGAGAACAGAACAGCAACAAAATCAAAGGAGCCTGGGTCCCTGAGACTCAGAAACCCTGACTGCCCACCTCAGGACTTGAGAAATAAGCTTCTGTGCTATTTAAGCCCCTAGTGTTTGGGCTTCCTCTGAACCTACTCCTAACTGATACATATTGTCTGATTTAATTTATATTGAAATCATGTCAGACCATCTGAAGCTGAAAATTTTCACAAAATCACAATCTGAGCAGTGGCAGTTTGTGATTACCAGCTAAGGAATTTGAACTTTACCCTGTGGGCAGTAGGGAACAAAAGATTTCTGAGCCAGATGATCACAACTGCGCTTTAGAAAAATCCCTCTGGCAGCAAGTGGGGGAACAGTTTAGAGGCGCTAAAGAAAGATAATCAGAAGCTCCCAGATAAGGACAGTCTCCCTAAATTCTGAAGACCAATATAGGGATTACCAATGTTTAATGAGGCCATCAAAGGAAAGGAGCCTAAGACAAAACTGTCAGAAGAGAATGGATCACCTCTTACTTAACAAGCACAGGGGGCGGGGGGGAAATCCAGTACAGGATATTGTTTTTAATTTTCAGGGCATGTGGAGCTGGGACAACTTCTGGCCCACCAAGTAAACAATATCCTTTTTAAATGGTGGAAGGAGGAAACTTTGGCTCCAGGAGACTAAAAGATGGCAAACGGTCATGACCTAAACCACAGCCTGGGCACACCTGAAGCTTCATGCCTGGCTCTCCCTGTTGTCTTCCAGTAGCATCCACCCTGCAGCTGCCTACAGCCACGCCATAATATTGATGACTGTCTGGCGTGTTGGGACACCAGTTAACCCTGCTTTCCTCAGGGAAAGACTGAGGCCCAGAAGGAAGAGTTTCTTGCATTAACCTGTGGGCGTTAGGCATCTCAGTCCTGGTGCCTCACAGCTCTCATGATCAGCCCCACGATCATTGGCAGGTTCCATGCCCTGGGCAGGATGCTGGGCCCAGCCAGGACAGCTGGAGGAAATGGTAGAAGCAGAGAGACTCGGTCCTGGCACAGCACCTGCCTGCAGGTGAAGGCAGGAAGATCCTGGGAAGACAGAGGTGAGCTGACACTATCTGAGGGGGAAGAAAGCTCTCCCGTGTCCCTGACATTCTGCAATGTTCAGACATTTCCACTCGCACTGTCATTTGATTTTTATAGCTTCCCTGTGTCATTGCGGTTTTACTATCACCACTTTTCCAGAAGAGAAAGAGAGGAGGTGAGCTGCTCAAGGCCGCACATCAGGAAGCAAGCTGGCACCACAAGCCAGGCCCCCTGACCCTATCCGGTCACTGGGCCAGTCAACCCCCGTTCCTTTGGCCCCACAGTTGGCCCTGAGTTCCCTCCTTTCTCAGGACTCCTTGATTTTGTTCAGTGATAACATGTCACCCAGTTTCCCTGAGTCTACGTCTCATGGAGAAGCATGAAAAAAAGAATAAGGAGGCCATTGAAGCAGTCCAGTTGAGAATTCATTCAGTAAATATTCTGAACACCTGTTATGTAAAAGGCACTGTCGATGGTGCTAGGGATACAGCAGGAGACAAAAAAAATCCTGGCCCCTGACACCAGAAGCCAGTGAAGGCGCGAATAAGCGAGGTGCGTGGGAGAAAAAACTACAGTGGTTTCATGGTGGCAGGGATGGGGGTGGGAGGGGGGAGGTACTCGAGAGAAGGTGGGCAAGGAACATCTGAGCCCTGAATAAGTCAGCCAAGTTTCCAGGCTGGGGGAACAACATGTTTAAAGCCCGGTGTCTGAACAATATGACGAGGCCTGAACTGGCTTAGTAAGTGGGAGTGGAGAGGAGTGGATTCATGAATACTTACATGGAAGGAATAACAGGATAGAGTGAATGGAGTGTCCGAATGGAGTGGCACCTTGCTGGAAGGAGGTGCCCAATTTAGGGAGCTCTTAGAACTTGAGGGTTTTAGCGACAGGCCTTTCGCCTCTAGGGGGCGCTCTTCCCATCTGTACGATAGGTTGAGCAGATAATATAACCAACCAAGGTTAGCACTTCAGAATATTATGATCCTCACACTTTCCTAAATATCAAATGGATCAAGATTACAACATAAAAATCAGTTCTAAAAGTAACAGGATAGGGACCTCCTTAGGGGTCCAATAGTTAAGACTCCAGGCTTCCAATGCAGGGGGCAAGGTTGGTTGGATCCCTGGTCAGGGAACTAAGATCTCAAAATGCCCTGTGGCATGGGGGGAAATTTTTTTTTTTTTTTTTTTTTTAAGAATAAATCATGGGAAGTACTTTTAAAAAATTTTTCTAAGCTCAGAGTGAGGAAGGCCTTTCAAACTACAACACAAAATCCAGAATCAAAGTAAAAGGATAAATTCGATCCCATGAACATCTGTTGTTTTTGCATGGCAAAAAAGCACTCTAGGCAAAGTCAAAAGTCAACAAACCGGGAAAAAATATTTGCAACTCATTTGACAAAGAGCTAGTGAACTATAAACCTGTAAGAAAAATGGGCAGAAATATAAGCAGACACAGACACAGCAGAAAGAGAAAATATATCTCTTAAATATATGAGGCTCACCGCACTTAACTGCAAATTAAACTATCCAGAGATAACCATTTCTCAGCTAACAGACTGACAAAGATCATAAAGTTTGATAACGTGTTGATGAGGAAATGGAGAAAGCTCCTTTTCTACTCTAATGCAATGATTTTCAAATTATCAGTCTATTAAGTGCAGAATTGTATGTAGTACATCACCATTTACTTTGTATGTGTAAAATACCTCTAAAAGGTCATTTACAAACGGATTACATTGCCTCTAGGCCACCAGAGGTCAGAGCTGGTAAAGGTTTTTCACTGTATACCATTTGAACCAGTTAATGAATTATCCGTTCAACATATGATTTTTAAAATAAAAACAGTAAAGAAACAAAACTTCTTTGTGGTTCTAGGTAAATTGGATTAGTGAAAAGAGACCCAATATTTATCGAGCTTCTACCACGTTCCAGATACTGTCCCAAGCTCTTTCACATCCACTTTTCGTTACCCTGGTAGTCCACTGAGATGGGATAAATTATTCTAATTTTACAACTTAGAAAATGGTCCAGTGATGTAGCCAGTATCAAGCCTAATCCAGCTCCATAGTTCCAGCCTTCTTCACTTTCCACGTTGCTTTCATTAAAACAAGTCCTATTTTTAAAATAATACTGGTATTACTTTATTGGGCACTTAAGATACGCTGGGATGTCCTATGTTGCAGTTACTCTCCCCTTTTATAGAGAAAACAAACGGGACTCAACGAGCAGGGCGTAACGAGCCCAAGGTCACAGATATTTAGATGATTAGAAGCCAGGTTTAATTCCAAATCTCCTGCTCGAAAAGTCGAAGCCACTCCCGGTGCAAAGGACAAAAGCAGAAACACTGGCAGGATTGTGGAGGGAGGCATGAACGCTTCCGGGGGAAGCGGCGAAGCCAGCGGGCTACGCTGCGCGCCAAGCTCGCGAGAGAACGTGCCGAGGGGATTGAAGGCCCAGCACCCGCCCGCACCGCCTGTCGATCACCTGGCCCCGCCCCACGCCGGCGCGCCCCCGGGCAGGCCCCGCCCCCGTCCCTGGCCGGGCGGGAAGCGAACGTGCTCTCTCCCTCCCGTTACCCTCCGCCTGCGGGGAGGCGGGAGGCGCGTGCTCGCGAGCTGCGTGCTCGCGTACGTCACCGGGTTCGGCTACGTCCGTCCCGCCGCCCGCCCGTTGCCGCCGCCGCCGCCGCCGCCGTCGCCGCGCTCTCGCTTCGCCGGCCGCCGCCTAAGGGGGGCTGGGGCCGGGCCAAGTAGCCGCCGCCGTTGCCGGGATGCCACGGGTGTACATCGGCCGCCTGAGCTACCAGGCCCGGGAGCGCGATGTTGAGCGCTTCTTTAAGGGCTATGGGAAGATCCTGGAGGTGGATCTGAAGAACGGGTGAGGAGGACTGAAGAGGGGCCTGCCATGTGGGAACGGGGCCCCCGGCGGTGGCGGGAGGCCATGGGGACGGGAGAGGGACGCCTGCCCCACTAGGAGCTGCTACCGGCCATCTCCGGCTCCGCCATAGTAGCGGCGCCTCGGGGGCGCGGGTAGGCCCCAGTTCCCACTGCGCCTGCGCGGGTGGGGGTGGCGGAGGGATAATAGGAGCGATGGTGAGCCGCTGAGTGGGACGCGGGGGAGGAAAACCCGAGTGGGATTGGGGCTGCGGGCGGGAGGGCACACAGCTCCAGGGCGGCCTGGGTTTTTCCTTCTCGGGCCCGGGACCGGGGCCTGGTTCGTCTCCAGCAGAGACCAACCTTTCCCGCTCTGAGGGCTGCTGGAAACAAATTTCGTGCTTCCTTTTCACCTCTTACCCAGTTTACTGGATCAGGTGGTCACAGCGCATCTCTCCCAGGGACGGGAGCTCTGAAGGGACCGCCCCCCCGCCTTCTTTTTTTTAGCTTTGCCATGTGCTATTCTTTTTTTGGGCGGGAGACTGGTTTGAATAGTCTAGGGATGGTTTCAAAAGTATCGACTTGCGGTTCTGAAAGCCTTCACCGTTCCCTCTACAAGGGTAAATTAAAAGTCTTAGCCAGCTATCTTTTAAGACTGCGTACAGTTTCCATGCTGGGGTTTCCGTTCCTCAGCTTGCCAGGAAATTGCTCTGAGGTTGTCGAATTTGTTGGAGAATAGTGGCCACCTTGTGTTGTCAACTCGTTGATGTAGACGGAGACCTACAGTTAGAAAATTGCTGACTTCCTATACGGCTATGGTCTGTTACTTGTATTCTGATCTATCTTGGTAGAGCAGGGCCCACAGGAGCTACAAGTTTCAGGGATAACAGATGAGTCAGAACTGGAGAAGATATTCAACAGGGAAAACTGAGAACCAGGAAATGTTAGGTAGGACTTAAAAGACACGGATATTAAAAAGAGGAGTAGGGGAAATATTTTAGGGTACTAAACCTTGGATGTTAGAAGAATTCTTGGCTGCCTCCCCCCTTTTTAAGATCTGCTCTGCAACAGGTCTGACATGACTAGAGTTTATTCCCCAAAGTAATACCAGCAGCTAACACTTGAGAGGTTTATGAAGTTATAATTGAACATTGGAGAAAATCGGAAGCTAGAATGTACTCAAACTGTTGGCTGGGTTTAAAAAGTCATTTCAAATTGATTGTTAGGAAGAATCACCTTCTTATTAAGGGAAATGTTCTCCATCAGGTGTTCATTATGAATGGTAATTTCATTCAAAGTAGAAGGCTTAGGACATTCTTCATTTTGTACATTAGAGCTTTCAGCTCTTAAATTGGGCAGGGGGTTGTTACTGTGATAAATATGTGTCTGAATGATTAAGTTCAAACTCCCGGTTTTCTTCGGAGCCCAACCAAGTTGACAGAATAATTAAATTTTGGGGAAAGCATGGGTTTTGAAAGCAGACAGGCCTGGGTCAAACCCTATCTTCACTACTTACTTTCTATGAACAAGTGACTTCTCTGATTCTGAGTTTCCTCATCCACCAGGAAAAGGAAGATTAGAGATAAGAATTGTAAAGCATTTGGCTTATAGCTGTAAATGGTGTTTATAATCAAAGGGATCTGACCATGATCATAAGGAGACAGCTTTTTAAGTGTTTAGTAACATGAAAGCCTATTTGGTTAGGTCTGTTCTCTAAGGTTACTCAAATGATAGCAAGAAATGATGTTGATACTAATGGGAAAATAATGGAAACTAATTAATGAAGCAAATATGTTGATAACAACCAAGATGTCTGTTGATGTGCTAAATGAAGGGAGGAGGCAGAAAAACAATTCCACTCTTGAGTAAATTAAGTGCCTACATTTGAATTAAGAAATGCTTGCTCTCTGTTTAAACTCAGAGAGTGAAACTTGGAGTGGTTTGTTTGAAATAGGCTTTGAAGTATGGATTGCCGGCGTCTTGAAGTGAAGTGTCTGGGAATAGTGTATGTCCTAACTGGTGATGGTTGAATGAGGAAGAATTTTGAAATACAGTAAACAGCCTAGCTTGGATGAGTCTCACAAATGATCTAGAAGTTTAAAAACATAAATCAGAAACAACTATAAGGTTTTACACTAAACATTAAAAATCACGTGCTCTGGAGGGGACAATTGAGCAACCTGAGAAATGGTGATATAAGAGGAAGAACTACTGCTACTTCCAGGACCATATATACATGGGTCTCTAAGGGGAACTATTCATTTTTGCAGTTGTGCAGCTAAACCATGGTATGCATGAAATCTGCGGTTGAAAGTCAAAGGAATGAGGAATGGGAAGTCATTCTAGGGATCTGAAGGCAGGTGTGACAGACACCAAACTGGTGCACCTCCTGGAAGCATTCAGGAATCATTGCAGGGGAAAATGACTTCTGAACAAAGTAGATAGATGTATTTCAAACACAAATTGGCTGGATTAGATGGCAGTAGTGCAGAGGAGTTTAAAAGGATGGCATAATTTAGCAACATATGTAAATTTATAGTCCTGAAAACTTAGGAAGCATAATAGAGCTCCTTGAGAATCATTTTTAACACATCTGGGTTGTGATTATTAGTATCTCTGAAACTGAAAAGCAGAATTTTGGATGGTTAGGGCTTTGAAGATTGCTGAAGAGTTGGAAATTTGTAGAAGTGAGATTTATCGGTAGACAGTAGATAAGTTGAGCTGAAGGCCTGTGGGTAAAGTTCAGAATTAAATAGGCATAACGCAGTGGTATACATAGAAGGTTTGACCAAACGAGGAAGCAGATAAACTCTCCAGAGGAGATTTAGTATCCAGAAGAGCATTTTATGGACCCTCTTGGGATCAGGAGAAGGGAGATGTATACAGGAGTGCATTGCCTGCTTTTATTGTACCAGGTAACCCTAATCTAGATTGCCTTTGTTTTAGAGAACTCCTGGAAAGATGGTTCAATTTGGGACCACGAACACGTGCTGTAAATCTCCCACGACCATTTAGGCCTCTCCAGATCCCCTCTGGTCTCCTTCATCTGTCTATGCCACACTGACTCCAGCAGGAGCACTGGGGGACCAGGGGTCAAGGAAGCAACAATATTAGCACCTGTTAGAGCCTTCTGGCTCTGTGGTAATTTTTGCTGTCTTTGATTATTTGTGAATTCTGTGAACTTTCTTGTTAGTCACTTTTTTCTTTTTTCATGTAAAATGTAGATGGTTTTTTTAATACACTATTTTGCCACACAATATTGTAGTCTTGCTCATAGATCTTTATATTTTAATTTTTTCCATATTTTAGTTAGTGAATGAGACAGATCATATACTAGGATTATTTTATTTGCCTAGTAGCTGGACAGGTAAACCCCCAAACCATTGAGGAGTTGGTGGGGGGGGGGGTGGTTTTTTCAGTTGGTTAAATGTGTGAATTAAAACTCTCCAGGGAAACTTCGCTATAAATTTCAAAACCTGTGTTTCATGTTACAGTAAAACTGTGAACAGCCAGAATTTTCAGAGATGTAATTGGATTTTTGTGATATCTAAGTATTACCAAGAAGTTTTTTGTTTTCACTCTTTGCTTAAAATTCCTTCAAGTAGAAGATACCGTAGTTAATTTTTTAAATGTATTAAGGCTTCAGTGAGTCTGCATCATTTTTCTGTTAGTCCCTGAGCACTGTAGGACATTGTTAGGCCTGAGATACTGGGATAGAATCTCTGCCAACCCCAGAACCTACACAGGGATGTTCTCTTTTGACTAAATCCTTAATGAGAGCTTGTTTTTCATCTTGTTTTTTAAAGAGGCAATAAGGAAAATATAATTGAATTTGAAGTTATTGGTTTCTGGCTAATTGAACTATTAGTTTATTATTAAAAGCCCATTCTTGGGAATTCCCTGGCAGTCCAGTGGTTAGGACTCAGCGCTTTCACTGAGGGTTCAGTCCCTGGTCAGGGAACTAAGATCCTGCAAGCTGTGAGGCATGCCCCACCCCAATCCCCAGAAAAAAAGCCCATACTTAATTTGTATGACATTTCAAAAAACTGTTTTATTTCTGGTTAAAAATTTTTCACACTGTACAATTTTTAAAATACAGAGGACAAAAAATTAAAAATGACACTGTCTGCACTTAGCCTTTGCCTTTTCTTGCATGCCCTTCGGCCTCCTCACCTCCCTTTTTCCCAAACTTGGATTCATACTCTTAGGTTCTGTTTTGCAACCTGCTGCTACCTAACAGTCTGATCCTCTTCTTTGTCATTGAGTGATCTCCTGCAACCTAGTTCTTAAGTGCTACGTAGTATTCCCGCATGTGAATACTGTTTAATATAATGTACATAAGCAAAACCCTGTTGTACAACAAGGTGATTGTCTTTGGTCTTCCACTGTTTTGTACATATATAAATATCTTCCATATAAATATGGCAGATATCCTTTATGTAAATCTTAGGGCAGATTCCTGAAAATGGACTTTGGAGACAGAGTGTATACCGTTGTCCCTCAGTATACTCACAGGATTGGTTCTGGGACCCGTTGCAGAGACCCAAGTCTATGGATGCCCAGGTCCCATAGTCCACTCCCCACACCCACAAGTTCAATCAGCCACAGATGTGAAGAACTGACTATACACGTTTTGAACTTTGGCTACCTTTTGGCTTCATATAATTTATTTATATTTTCACTTGCCGTATTGAAGAGTTCCTATTTTTCTGAACTTGCTTTTTTACCATAATGTTTTAATATTATGACTTTTTAAATTAGAATATCCAAATATATGTGTTAGGAAGTTATCTTGCCGCCTTTAAGCCTTATCCATTTAGCTTACCAAGCATAACAGATTGAAGAACTTTTTTTAAAAAGTAACTTTTTGACTTAATGTTGACTAAATACAGAAATAAATATGAAAATAAATACAGGTTCATTGTAGATAATTTAGACAATACCAAAAGCATAAAGTATAAGTTATCATTAATAACCCTTTCAACATAGACAAGGTTTTGTGTGCAATTTTATGTCCCTCTTTGTATGCTTAATTCTTCTCACATATTTTATTCTGTTACATTAAAGTCTTTGACATAAACATCATTTATCCTAAATGACATAAACATCATTTATCCTACCTAAAATCCATTCTGTGGCTGAATCATGCTTGACCCAAGCGTTCTTCCTGGCTGCCTCTAAATTCTCGCTGTTGTGTAGCCTTGTGATGGACGTCATGTGTATAAACCTTTGTTTCTATTTTTAGTCATTCCTTAGAACAGGTTCTATGAAGTAAAATGTATGTCACAGCAGGCGTGAACACTTTGAAAGCTCTGCATGGGTATAGCCAAATAAGTGTCAAGCAAAGCCATGCCAGTTACACTTGTATCAGCCGTGCATGGGCACACCCATCACGGCAGCTCATCAACACTGAGCAGCTGTGTTGTTTAAAGTCTTTGTTAGTTTACCAGGTGAAATGGTTTCAAGTGTCTTACCAAGAGCTTTTCTTAAACGAATAAGAAATCATGAAAAAACAGGACTGTGGATTAAGTAGCATTCTGTCACTGTTTTGTTCGTAATGTAACTGTTACAAATGTGACCAAGTTGTTTTTGTACTGAAGTCAACATACCTCCAAAAATATATATATTAAGTGTGTGTGTGTGTATATATATATATATATATTTTTTTTTCCCCTTAAGCCGTGGGCAATTTTTAAATTTCTGTCTTTTTAAAAAGTCAGTGCCAAGAAATCATACCATGCTGTGATTTGACCAAATGTTACCTACCACCTTAAACTGCCCTGGCTTGAGACTTCCACTCCTTGTTCCTGCTTTCCCAATCAGTTTGTGAAAAGAATAAACATCTTCTATAGTAATCTGTCCAAGTCATCTTAAATCTCTATTCTCACTTTAATAGCTTGCTCCTCCTTTCCTGATTGAGGTATCAAATGAATATAAGGGCCACGTGAAATGTTCTTCCCTTCTTAAAAGGTAGGCACAGGATGTAAACTAGATAAAATGTGGTTTGGGTTCCCGGGATTTTTGTATTCTTCCAGGTAGCCTAAACAGAAGATTGTATTTTGAGTTCCTCAGAAGAAAGATGCTCAAAGCATCTGAGAGAATACTCTTGGGGATAGTATTTATGAATTTATAAGTTAACACTGAGATTTTAAAATAAACAAGTGTTATGTCTAGTTTGTACTGACAGGGAAACTGAGGCACAGGAATTTAGAGTAACTGGTCCAAGGTCACAAAATGAGTTATTAACAACTCTGGAAGCTGAAGATCTTCTTTATGCACATACCAGATACAACATGGGCTGTGTAAGTCAAAGCTGCTCTCACACTGTTCCAGATGGTTCAGTCCTGTCCTTTGGGGCCTTGCCTCCAGAGTGAGAAGATAGTTTGGGTTCCACCACCAGAGGTCCTTAGTCTCCCTGCACCAGCTTCCAGCAGACCGACAAGTTACTGCCCAAAGTGAGATGGGGGTCTGTTTTGTTGTAATGGCATTGGCCCTGGGCAGAGACTGCTGCTGACTCTCCTCAGGCTACTGTGTGGAGAGCTAAAGGCTGGTGTCAGCTCGGTGGTGGCTGAGAACCAGGGTAGGATTTTGTGCAGGTGAAAGGTGTTGTTGTGTTGCCATTGCTAGGGCTGGTCTTGGAGTATCCTGGAGGTGAGGGGTGGTTTGTGCCCTGGATTTGCACGCCTGTGTTTTGAGGAAATGCCCTGCATGACTTTTGCTGTATGTGGAGATGAAAGTCTAGAGGTCCTGGAACGGCACCTCTGGATTCCTGAAGAAGCACTCAGGACCCTCCGCCAGGGTCCCCAGCCATGTCTTGTTCCTGGATGACAGAGGCAGGCCTTCATGAACACCGGTCTCCAAGACCCAGGGTGGGTGGGAGGACTGGAGGGAAAGAGGTGAGCAGGAGGCTCAAGCAAGGGGTTCAGGAACCACGGACCAGATGAACTGACTTTGAGAAAAGTTACTTCATGTGGATGAAATGAAGCTATTGATCCATTAATGTTTAAGGAATGTGAAACATGCATTAAAATATTAAGTGAATTAAATAATTTTCATGGGAAAGGCATCTCCAGGGTAGCATGGGGAGTGGCATCTTTAACCCAAAACAGAGACTGTGAGGCGGTTATGAGGGACGTGGAAAGAGCCAAGATGGTCCCAAGAGGCATAACCTCTCAGAGGCTTTAACGTCTGTTACCCTGCTTGTAGTGTCGTTTAGAGGTAAGTACAAACTGGTTTTGTTTGTAGCTTTGCTGTGGATCCAGATAGTGTTGTCTGCTGAGTGTACACCTTTGTTTCATTAACTGCAAGTAACAGTGATTCTATCTTCCATTCCAAGAGTTTATTCTAAATCAGCAGTACGACTTTCATCTCTTTGAGTTCTTTTAAACTGTTTTTAATTTGTGAACGAGTCTTCATGAACTTCAAGTGTGTCATCAGAGAATAAAGTTAGTCTCTCAAGTCGTGTCCGACTTTCTGTGACCCCATGAACTATACAGTCCGTGGAATTCTCCAGGCTAGAATACTGGAGTGGTAGCCTGTCCCTTCTCAGGGGATCTTCCCAACCCAGGGATCGAACCCAGGTCTCCCGCATTGCAGGCGGATTCTTTACCAGCTGAGCCACAAGGGAGGGATAAGAACACTGGAGCGGGTAGCCTGTCCCTTCCCCAGTGGATCTTCCCGACCCAGGAATCGAACTGGCGTCTCCTGTATCGCGGGTGGATTCTTTACCAACTGAGCTGTCAGGGAAGCCCCATCAGAGAATAGTTGACCTCTTTTGAGACTTCTTAATTGCATTTACCCCTAATGTTGGTAAGTGTCAGGAAATTGAAATGGATGCAGGTGTGATTGTGTTTACCCTCCCTCCTTTAAGGAAAGCAGCCCTGTTGACTTTAAAGGTCACAGTGATAGATTTCATTATGACAGAGGGGTTATGGTTGTGATAGATTCATCCACAAACTATTTACAAGTATGTTGCTTTCTAGGGGTAGTCCCATTTTATAGGGTAGGAATATGGTAACTGCATAGTGAAAGTGAATTTTCTTGGTTCATTCTTGAAATAGTTTGGATAGTTGAAAAAAATGGTAAATAAGCTCATAGACCGGTTGCGCAGTAAAACTAGATGTGAATTTGGTTATAGATTCCCCTCTTCCTCCTGCTTTCTGAAGGAATTTTGTATTATCACTTAGTTTTTAGAATAATGAATATTTGTGTTCTCTTTTCCTCACTCCAGTATGTGAATATTCCCTCAGAGAAGGGCTGGTGTCTTCTTAATGACTATATCATCTTTCTGTATATTCCTTGACTGGTGTTGAAATTTTGATAATTGACATATAGGTTTGGTTCCACTAGTAGCTTAGAGAATGTTCACAACTTACCAGTATTAGTGCACATCAGATGCAGAAATGATATGCCTTGTCATTTAATATTTCTCATAAGATGTTAATATTCATGTGGGCATTAGTCTTCCACAGCACATAATTTGATGTAGCTGGTTTTCTGTGCTAGAGC
Organism: Ovis aries; assembly: GCF_016772045.2. Taxonomy (NCBI): domain Eukaryota; kingdom Metazoa; phylum Chordata; class Mammalia; order Artiodactyla; family Bovidae; genus Ovis; species Ovis aries. Next base: position 238,123,837 of record NC_056055.1, read on the forward strand.
TTATATTTCTCAAAATGTTTGCTCTATGGAGCACTTCTTTGCACTGGCATGGAGACAGTAGAGCATGGTGATGGAGTGTTGATTTTAGGTGAGGACCTAGGTCTAAAGGACCCCAGATATTGGGTAGCCTTTATTTAACTGTTCTAAGTCTTCATTTCTTCATCTGTGAAATTATCAGAAAAGCTCGGAGTTGTAAACATTATTATAGGGGATAATAATATATTATTATATGAAAAGGGAAAGAGGTGGGCTAGAATAGTCATGTTAATAGTGGTTTGGAAAAAAAAAAAAAAACAGTGGTTTGGAGTTAAATTATAGATGCCTGTCATCTGCAAAGTATTTTTCTAGTTTGCTGCTATAGTCATTGTTTAATTGAAAGTCTGTAAACCTTATCATATTCTTTGATTTCTGGTCTGTTTTTTTCCCACACCATTCATGCTTATATTTTTTGGTCCCAGTCACCATTCCTTACAAAACTAATTAAATGCATCCTTAAGTACATAATACTGTCAATGTCCATTCACATTTACCACCTCTAGGCCCAACTTTCCATCATCTCTATGCTGGTCTAGTTTTTGCTGAGCCTTAAAACCAAAGACCGATTCCAGGGGTTAATATGGGGCCTCCAGAATGGGGACTGCACAGAATAATCTTATTTTTCCTCTATTCTTCTAGTCTGTTATGTTCTGAACCCACACATGTTTTCGGAAGGACCAGATGGCTGACACTGGCTAATGGGAACCAAAAGAGGAGTGAAAGTAACCTGGTTGTCACATACCCCGAGCTTAGAGGTTCTTCACCTTCCCTAACATCAGTTTCTTTTTTGCTCTGGAGAATTTACCTGACTGTATCAAAAAAAAAAAGGTTAATACAGCCTGGCTTATCTGAGATTAGATTATCAAGCTAAGCAGCAGCATTTGTTGAATTTGGAAGAATTATACTCAGGACTGTGGGAGAGAAGAAACACCTGCCTTTACAAAGGCAGTGTGACCTTGTGGTTAAGAGCTTGGGTTTTGGAGTCAGATGGACCTGGGTTCTAGTCCAGCTGTGCTGCCTAGGAACTCCTTGACTCTGTGCAAATTGCCTAACCTCTCCCAGCTTCATTTTCTCATTGCAAAATGGGAGTAACAGTAGTGCATTCTTCACATATCATATGAAGAATGAATGAAATATTATAGATGAAGTATTTACTTGTGCCAGGCACTATTTAGATACTAGCGTTTGTTAAAGAGCTCATAATCAAATGAGAAGATAAGCGCAAAGGAAAAAGAACAAGGCTTGACATTTTTCTACTCAATTATATTTTAATACTGAAAGAAATATGTGAGACCTAGTCAATTCTGCCTTGATTAAAACTTAATTCCATTATATTCTGTTAAATCTGGTGGAAAAGGAAAAAAAAGAACAAGGCTTTAAAGGTCAAAACATTATCATGTAAAACAAAAAATTGAATAGAAGTGCTGATGCGAGTTTTTGGGACTCGCGGAAGAGAATTCTCACGTCTACAGAAGCCGGTGGCTCTGATTCACCTTGTGTAATCAAGGCATTCCAGAGTTAGAGAATGGATCAACAAAGATTTTAGGAGTCAATATAGACCTCTGAGCCAAAGAATGATACAGCAGCTGGCTTTCCCTGCTACATGTAAACAGACAAGTTGACTAAGTAAAAGTAGCCACATTCTAGAGCAAAGTGAGGTGAGACCCTACTTGTCTGCCAGAGAGGAAGAGAGCACCCTGAGAGCCCAGCAGAGGGAGCGCACTGTGGAGCGAGGCAGTGCACTGAGGGGTCACCGGGGGAGGCAGGCAGGGGCGATGACAGGGTGGTTAGGAGTGAATCTGACGGTCGGGGGACCGAGAAGAGAGGAATCATGAGGTAGGTTTTCTTCTTTGAAGGTGGGGAAAGATCAAGTGCAGACTGAGATGTGGCCAGCGTTTGCAGACCAGGAATCCACACCAGCTCTAAGCAGAGAGCTCTTGGTGTGCGGGAACTGCCAGTGTGCCGACGTGAAAAGAGCCCCAGACTGGGTACTGGTGAGCCCTGAAGTCGCACCCCAGCTCTGCCACTCAGTGAGCACGGGTAAGTCATCCACCTTCCACGGGTGGCCGTGATGGCCCTCCCTCCTCGGAGGCTAAAGAGAGGGAGGCCGGAATGCCCAGAGCAGCCTCCTTCCTGTCTCAGGATAGAAAGGATCTCAGGAACCCACTTTGTGTGGTAGCAGCTCCTAGCGGTGGGTTACATACAACCCCCAGTTACCGGGGTCGCCAAATTGCAACCATAATCCGTGACCCAGGGCAGTGAATGGGACATTGGTCAATTTTACTTTGAGGGCCTGACCACTGCTTCCCTGGAATTTTGCAGACTTTTGGTATTGGGGGTAGTAACACAATTGGCACAAGCTTTCTGAGTTGGCCTCACCTGAGCACTAGAGAGTTGGTTGCAGAAGTGCCTGTCTGCAGTTTTCCCAGCACTTTATGCAGAGAGCAAGAATTTCTGGTTTTTATTACAGTCCTGTCCGTGTGCCCCTTTTGCACCTCATAACACAAACTGACTGGAGCATAGGACCAACACTGAGTGCTTTGAAAGAGCTGTTTTGATTCCTGTTCACTGAATGCCATTTCTTTCAGGGTAGATTTAAGGGCTGTGCCCTTAAAGTACATTGCTTTTGACCCTAGTTTCAGGGTTCAAGCCACCCCATGGGTTAACTTCAACAGATGAAAATTTTTCCTTGGCTACAGCAACATCCCTAATCCTGACCAGCCATGGAGAGGTTCGGTTCTTGCCAGTGAATGTGGGAATGGCTCACCACATTGGGAAAACAAAACTCACATCCTGCTGATGTTGGCTGAGGACTGTCATGTCCACATACAAAGAAAAGCATGTGGCACAGTTTTAGGACAAAGGTGAGCAGAGATCCACCGTGGAAAGGGGCAAATTTTTCTTATAGAGCGAACATCCAAGGCGTGCCCCGCGGTAAGCAGCGCTGGCGGGTGAGGGCAGGCACACGCATGGAGGCTTGCTTCCCCTCGCCCCTTGGCCCCACTCCCCGTCAGTCAGCTGGTGGTGCACACCCCCTCAGTCATCCCCATTCAGGGAAGGTGTCTGGAAGACAGAGGTGGCCCTAAGCCCTCCCTAGAGGGGTAAGGCAGACTCCCCATCCTCTTCAGTACGACATGCAGAGTGGTATTGGGGACCACTGGTGTATGTTATTAGGATCGGGATATGCAGCAATATCCCCACCTCGGGTGGTCATTTTTCTTAGGTGAAAAAATGAGCAACTTTTCGAAAACTGAAGTCTTGGAATACTTCAGTTTTAAAAGCATGTCCTTCCAGCTCTAGCATTTCAGAGTTCTGACTGGCAGTCTGAGCAGTCTGTTAGCTGTTGAATGGGAAAGACCCGAGCATTGGCAGTGATGTCAGAATGGATTGAGGTTTAGAACCGCCCATGTAACTCAGAGGCTTTTGTAGTGTCCCGATCACCTGCTACTATTCAGTAAGAATCATGGAGCCCACTTTTCTCAGAAAATGGCAGGGATTCCTCTTCTCTCATTTTTTGACTAAATTTGTCAGGATTAAACATATTCTAGAGGAAAACAGTTTGGGGAAAGGCAGTTGTAAAAGAACACTGAAGAATTTTTCTTTTAATTGGAAAGATTTGCATTTAATAGGTAGGCCAGGCTTTTCATTTTTTTACACAGGCATAGAGAGAGAGGGCAGATGTAACACCTGAGAGTCAAGCCAGAGGAGGCATACTGGTGGGGTTTTGGTTTGTGTTTTTTATCAGTCCCTGCCTTAGAGGGATTTTATAATCTGTCATAGGTTCATTCTCCCAAATTCCTTCATCTTCATTCTCATACTAGAGTTACTGAAAGATGGTCATTTGGAAGGATGTCTTCAGCTAGAATTAAGAAATTTATCTGCTAGGTTGTGACCATAAGGCTTGTGTACAGGTCACTTCAGCAGTATGTCTGAGCACACGCATGCCAGCTCATAGTGTGCATGCGTGCGTGTGTGTGTTCTGTATCCCTACTTTGACAAAGAATTCAAGAGGAGAGTACTTTAGGGGAGAGGAGATCAGTTTCATGGGTTTTTTTTGTTTTGTTTTTGTTTTTGCTGCAAAGCACAAAGGAATTTTAAGATCTATTTAGAAAGATTCTCTGATGTTACCAGGGAGAGCTTTACTTTCTTAAAGGCACAAAAATTTAATTCAGAGACAAAACTATTTAAATAAAACTAAAATTTTGTCCCATCATTAAGCCAGAGGAGGACTAATTTTATCATACTTTTGATGTTAGGAGAAACCTAAGAGGTACGTAGTATAGCTCCCTAGGATTCAGAGAAATAAAATGATTTTAATGTGTTTTCAGAATTGGTTTGCAGTGGAACCCGAACTAAAATCCAGGCCAGTTCCTGCTGCTCCAGTCTTAATGGTGTTCTGAAGTCAGGCCACAGTCTGAACATCTTCTGTTTTAATTGTTTAATGTAGTGTGCCTCAGTTTCTTCATCTTTAAAACACATAACGGCACCTGGTTCTTGGGTACTGTGTTTATTAAATAAGTAACATTTAGTACATAGAGGTTACTTAATATTAAGTACCATTTTATTGTTGCTATCTAGTCTTCTGCCTGATTTGGGGAACTCATTCACTCCACTTAGTGAGGTCATCCTTTCGGTAAAACGGACCTACACGAACAGTGATACGGTGGAAGCAACCACACACTGATCTGATCTTTGCTTAGAGAACAGGAATCATACCAGGCATGGTGTATGGGGCAGGAGGATGTTTTGCTTCGTCTTCCAGGCCCACCCAGCAAGTCAGTGACAGGAGTGACGGTCAGGTCCTGATTTAATCATTGGACTGGACTTTGGCATTAAAACGTTACAGATAGATTTTGTGGCTTTTCACAGAGTGGTAGCCAAGATTTTTCTGTGGGATAAATTATATCTTAAGTCAGCTGTTTTAATAAGTGGCTAAGATAGCCCCAAAATGTGGCTACTAAGTAATCGGCTCGCTCGGACTTCTTAGAAATGTAGTAAATACTAGGGAAGAGCTGCAGGGGTCATTTTCTTCTGATGACACAGATGGATCGCTGCAACTCAGGAGAGTTTTACTGGGAAGATGTGCCTTGCGTCAGCCTCAGCTGCAGAGGAAGATTGATCACTGTGAGCATTGTTGTTGTTGTTATCTTTTTTTAGATAACTGTGCCTCCACTTAGCAGATTGTCATCTTCCCTCAGAGGGCAGGATGAGCTCTTAGTGTGCACAGGGTGATCCTGGAGTCTGGGAGGATGCTCTGCCACAGGGTTCTGACCTAAGCTTCGCTTGTCAACACGCATCTGGCTTTCTATTTCAGGTCACTTGCAGGGCTTGGGGTCTTGCATTCTCTGACTCCCAAGTGGTTGTAAACCCTAATTGTTGTGAAGAAAACAGGTGTTCTGTGATGTCTTTATATGATCCTCGCAAGTCAGCCGTAGTCCTTCTGACATCACATCAAATGAATTAAGGGCATTGAATGGTGCTGAGCCAGTGAGAGGGGGGAGGCCACTTCATCATGCCCGTGTTGGATGTTTTCTCTCATCCCTCTGTACTTGGCATCTGGGCAAGTTGGCAAAGCAGACCTGTGACCAGTCTTGACAGTTAAATTAAGCAATGTACTTCTGGGGGCAAGGAGGTGTTTTATTATCTATTTAGAAATAAACCAAAGTAGAAAAAAAAATTTAATTAGCTCTTTAATTTTGTCTCTAAAAGCAATAGTGTAGCTTTCCTGAAGACCCACTCTACTTGGGAAAAGACAGCTAGCTGCAGTGTATTTTATCTTTTAGAGATTTTTTATGATCATAAAGCACTTTTTAACATAGTAAGTTACTGATTTGGAGAGGTTTTACTTGCTGTATCAACTGTGACAGTCATGGTCAAAACCATTCTTACTAAGCTGCTAGGCAGTTCCAGCTCATGGGAGGGTGAACCCCACTTTAAAGTCTCCATAAGCTGAGCCAGGTGTTTTTTGAATTCTGTTCCTGCAGAACCTTTCCCATTAAACACTGAGTGTTTCTATGTTACTTTTCTTTAATGGAATTGAGCTTCAGTGACTCTTGAGGTTTGAATGCCACTCACAGACATTTCAGCATAACAAAGTTTTTAGCTGTACATTGTCACCTTGAGAGACTCTTTAGTAAAGGAAGACGTCCTCAGTTTTGGTTCTCTTAACATGTTGCTGAGTACAGCATTACCTGCTAAAGAAAGTGGAATAATTTTGATCAGGCTGGATGAACTTCCGGCAGGTCTTATAACTTGTTTTTAGTTTCCGTAGGTTTAAACCCAGAGGAACACCAGTCAGTGTCTGTGTGCATAGCTCTGTTAAAAGTTCAAAGGTGTTGATTGTAACCTGTATGATTAAGATGGTTTTGGTTTTCCAGTATAGGCAGTTCTCACAAAGCTAGACCTTTCACAGCCACATCAGACCAAACTAAGTTTATTGATAATATAGTTTATAGAGCGTTTGTTTGATTTTGCTTATAAATATCTTACAAATTTTGCATTTTGGTTTTATAAGTTTTTCCCTTCAACAGGCATTAATAGGATTGGGATAGGGGGTGGTTTTCTTTTGGATCTGTGTTAAACCACCAAACCTGTTTGTTTGCTGGGAAATTCCTAGCAGTACTATGTAAAAGAAGTTTGCACAGTTGTATATAGATTTTAGAGAATTTTAGCCTACCTATAAAGCTCATGGAAGTGAATTTGGAATATCATGAAGAAGAGAATAGCTCCAGATTTATTTCACTGGTAGTTTTTAGAATAGTCAATTCACCTGTGACTTGTTTAGGTAGAGAAAAGGGGACTTTAAAAGCTTTTTTCTTTCACTGAGAACTACGATACTTTTTTTTTTTTAAACTTGGTTTATTACTTCAAGCATGACCTAACAGTTAAGACACAGTGCCTGAATGTAGATCTAACTACTCTCTAAGATACTACTTTGAGGCTAAAGCTAAAAAGATGAGTTTTTACCATGAGTCGAAAGAGCAAATATTCAATCTTGTAGGATTACATATTTTAATACCTTATACCAAGCATCCCTGTGGAGGTCTTTGCAGTTGCCACCAGCTACTTGGGGAACAGAAGAAATGATCTCTGAATATTTAGCCAGCCTCCTACTAGAAATACAGGAGTCAACCTTGAGAAGTCTCCCTGCCCTTTTGCGTGCCCATGGACACAAAACTGAATGGTTTCAGCTAAAGGGAAGAGAAAGCTGAGCCGTAGTTTGCCAAACCTGCCTAACCTTTGCTGAGCATGAACCTCAATGCTTTCTCTTTAATGTTAGTGAAACTGGTGTCAGAATGGTACCAGCCCGGATTGTGTTTGCTCTTTTCTAGATATGGGTTTGTGGAGTTTGATGATCTGCGAGATGCAGATGATGCTGTTTATGAGCTGAATGGCAAAGACCTTTGTGGTGAGCGAGTAATTGTTGAGCATGCCCGCGGCCCACGGCGAGATGGCAGTTACGGTTCTGGACGCAGTAAGCATTTAAAGGGCATTTGTATCGGTGACATGCCTCTGTTATTAAATGTTAATTTTTAAATTAATTAACTGATTAATGTTACGTTAAAATGTATTGATTATTTAAGCCATTTGATTTATAAATTATGTATCTTTTTAAATGTAAAATTGTAAATAAACATCTTTAATAATGTTTAATTTTAATTAAATTAATGACATAAATTTCTTGTTTTAATACTTTATAAATATGTTTAATGATGTGTGTTTGTGTTGTTGTTTTTTTTCTCTGTAATGCAATTGTTTAACATAGATTTAACAAAGACCTCAATGTTTTAATTAAAAGAATCCTTTGAGGCTAAGATGACTGCCTGTTCCATTTGCTGACCTTGGGTTACCTTTCCATGCGTGGCTCTTTGAACCATTGTGGCCCTTGGCTGACCAAAAACAGGAAGCCATGTGACGACCGCAACCTTTCCCCATTAGACCTGGGTGGTGAGGATCCCAAGGGTTAGACACAGATGAGATTAAACTGAAATAGGTGCCTGAAAACTTTTTTTTTCCATATAAAATATTCACAAAACTTTAATCACTGTGAGTAACACCAGTAACCGATTTAGTAATTTGGTTACTTATTTCTAAATTGTTAATAATTTGTAATTTATGCATGTTAATTTTAAATATAAGTATTAATGAATATATATACTTACAACTTTGTAAATTAAATTAAATTTTTGTGTTAGCTGATTGCTTATTTTAATCTAGATTAGAATTAAGGGTGGGGATGGAGTTAAAATATATATATATTCTTTGGGGTGGGGGTAGATGGTATATTTAATAAGGGGAATGTGTGCTGTGTTGTTTTTTCTTTTTCCTCCACTGAAGTAATCTCATCTATTTGAACCTTCCAAAGGTGGATATGGTTATAGAAGAAGTGGCCGAGATAAATACGGCCCTCCTACACGCACAGAATACAGACTTATTGTGGAGAATTTGTCAAGTCGGTGCAGCTGGCAAGACCTAAAGGTTTGGGCCCTGTTAACCTTCTGGGGATACAGTTGGGCAGGAGTTAAGGTTGGGAAAGAGGTCATTTTATACAGGCCCAGGCACACCGAGAAAGCTTTCCCAAAGTATCTGAAAATTTTCCGATTAAAGTTTCCACAGGAACACAATCAGAATCTCACTATCCTGTATGTTACAGGACCAGCATGCCGGGGACAACCTATGTTAATGAAGCTTGCTCTGTGGAGAATGTTAGAGAGATTACAGTGTAGTTTTGCCGTAATGAAAGAAAAAATTACAACTAACCGTGTTTCCTGCAGTAGTAGTTGTAATATGCAAGTTTGTGTCAGCTTCCAACATAGAGCCTCACTGGTGAAAATAACTATCTGACCCATGTTCTTTTCTAAGATTTGTTTGTTTTTCATCGAATTTGTTTACTACTGTTAATTGTTTTTGGCCACGGGGCTTGTGGGATCTTAGTTCCCCTATTCCTGCTGAGGATCGAACCTAGGCCCACAGCAGTGAAAGCACTGGACAGCCGGGGAATTCCCTATCCTGAACAAGTTTTAATCTCAAAAGGGAAAAAACCTTATTGAGTAGTGTCTTAACCTGAATGGTCTTAGGAGGGCAAATGTAAAGGAGGATTGGAGTTTCCTGTCTCACTTCTTATTAAACAAGTCATCTCTAGCAAAATGTTAACTGCTCTCAACAGTCTTTAGCTAACAAAGATGAAATACAGGAAATGTTAGTTCACAGTTGGTCGTAGCAGAAGAGCTGGGATTAAAACATATGCTGGTATTTTTTTCTAGCACACTGTTGGTGTCAGTATTACAGCAGGCCCTTACTGAGTGTCTGCCAGCAAGACTGTGTTCCCCGAAGAAATGACTCCAGTATTCTGAGAATTAAGAATTGAACATTATGAATTAAAACTAGAAAGACTTTCAAATTTGGGGTTAAAATGGAGCCTAGCCAACATCCTCAGTTGGTATTATGCTTCCATGCGCTTGGCAATTTAACTCAGGAGAGGAAAGCAGTTGAGTTGATTTCCTAGGAAGTCAAGGGAGCCTTCAGAGCAGGACTTAGGAGCCCACCTGCCTGGGTGGATTCCCAGCTCTGCCACTTACTGGTTATTTTACTTGAGTAACTTACTTTCCTCTTGTGCCTCATACTCCTGACCTATAAAATAGGATTAATACTCACGTCTGTTGACAGAAATACTAATGCATTTTTATATGAAAAATTGGAATGGTTCCAGGCACAATAAATGCTAGCTATTAAGCAAGAAAATGCAAAATAAAATAAGCGAAAGGAATACTGTCGGTTTTTAAAATGTGTAAATGCGTGCTACCCACTGGTGATGTTGAGATGAACTACAGAAAATTGGTTGTCTCACCCACAGTGTGGGTGGTACTAAGAATTTACATTCTGAAGTCTGGATGTTATGTTCAGATCCCAGCTCCTTCGCTTAATATTAGTACCTGAATGATCTTGAACAGTTTGCTTAATATCTCTTGTATTTCATTTTCCTGTAAAATGAGAGTAATGATTGTATCTACCTCATGTGACTGTGTATAGGACTGCATTAATTAAATCCTACTTATCAAACAACAGTCAATATGTTAGAAGCTGTTATTAACAGTTTGGACGTATGGCAATATCTCAACTTGCCCAGCATAGTCCCAGGTGTGGCATAATGTAATAACATTTTCCTTACTCTTTAAGATGTATGCTAGTTTGGATGATAAATCACTGATATATGGGCCTTGTGCCTTTTGCCCAGAATCACCACTCCTGCAAATAATTCAGTTAAAGAAATTTTTGTATGAAGATGTTCATTGCTAGATTATGAATAGTAGCAAAAGACTATATGTAAAACCTAGAAGTCCCAACAGTTAGGAAGTATTGGACACACTAATTATGAAGAATGTAGGTTATGTTAAGACATGTAAATGTTTTATGACACTGAGCAAAGGAGTAGTATCAAACAGCATATATTCAGTGTTGGTAACTTCGTAAAATATGGAGAGGAAATCAGTAACAAAAACGAATTGCTATGGGATATTTATGTATTCATTCCACAGATACTTATTTTGGGGTATATATTATATATGAACAAACATGGGGAAATTGGCCACAAGACCCTAAGTTTTAAATTTAAACACTAATCACATCTCCTGTGTTCATCTGGCATGTTGGTTGTATTCTCTCCAGCCAACCAATTGCATTATAGTAAGTCCTCAGAGAGAATGAGCAAAGAGCCTTACAGTAGTCATTGCAGAAGCCAGGGCTGGACAACACTGTTATGTAGTCTTCTTGTCTTTATTAATCCATTATGATTTTGTTTACATTTTACCTTAGATATTTATCAACAACTATACATGTTTTCAATAAGAACTTATAATGAAATGTAAAAGACTTGACTTAAATGTAGTAACTTGAGTTTCTAAAGCTTCTATAATCAGAGAACCTACCACTAAAAAAATTGGGAAATGATGGTTAACTAAAAAATTTTATTTTCAATTGTAAAATTTATATTCAAACAAAACAGTTTAAAGGAACAGTTAAATATTTATCATCTCTACTACCCACCTAATGTCTGATGCTTTAAAGAACCTCAGTAAATAGTTGGTGTGTAGCTGGAAATACTTGAGGTCAACTTCATTCTGAGAAACCTGGCATTTCTTCTTAAAGGCAAGGGAAGACTTTCATGTTGATGATTGTGTTAGGTATTTTCATAAAATGTGTCTTAACCTATTCCGGGATTTTTTTTTTCTTAGGATTATATGCGTCAGGCAGGAGAAGTGACTTATGCAGATGCCCACAAGGGACGGAAAAATGAAGGGGTGATTGAATTTGTGTCTTACTCTGATATGAAAAGAGCTTTGGAAAAGTTAGATGGAACGGAAGTCAATGGCAGAAAAATCAGATTAGTTGAAGACAAGCCTGGCTCCAGAAGACGCAGGTCCTACTCCAGGAGCCGCAGTCACTCAAGGTACTGTTGATGTCTTCAAGTGTTAGAGCTTGCTATAAATTCATTAATGAACATGTGTTGTTTAGTCGCTAAGTCGTGTCCCACTCTTTGTGACCCCATGGACTGTAGCCCACCAGGCTCCTCTGTCCATGGGATTTCCCAGGCAAGAATATGGGAGTGGGTTGCCACTTCCTTCTCCAAGGGATCCTCCCAACCCAGGGGTCAAACTTGAATCTCCTGCATTGCTAGTGGATTCTTTACCATTGACCCATCTGGGAAGCCCCAAAGAGCACATAGATAATCCATCTTCATTGTCCTGTGGAAGTCTTCAGTACTGTGGTTCTATCTGCTTCAGTAACTCAGAACTTTGACCTGAACATTTATTTGTAAAACTCTTGAACACTTTTGTCATGAGTACAAATAGAAGTAAAGTCCTTTCTCTGAGGCAGGTATCAGTGACCTCCTTTCACGTTTATTCCAGAGTCCCTTAGATTATACCATTACTGGGGCAACATGACCGCTGGCCCATTGGCTACTCTCCCAGATACTCCAGCTACTCAGGAACGGAGACTTGGTCTTATTCAACAGCTGCTCTGCAGGTGGACCAGACACTTGTAAATAAAACAGAGAAGGTCCACGCTCTCATGAATCTCAGTCTAGTGGAGATGACTGGCATTGAGCAAATAATTACCATCGTGCTCAGGATGTTAAAGGAAAAGTATACAGCCCCACTCTGAAGAACTGGCAGAGACTTCCCTGAGAACATGTCATAGAAACTGAGCCCTAAAGGCTGTGTTGGACATGATGGGCAAAGAGAGGGGATAATGCCTTTTAGGCAGCGATGACAGTGTGTTTTGAAGGCCCTGTTGGGGGAATGAACAAAGCAGAGGAGAGCAGCTTGTGATGAGACAGCAAAGAGCCAGTTCCTGCTGAGCCACAGGCCAGATTAAGGGTTAAGAGCAGTGGGAAGGCATTACTCTAAGCTTTCCAGGTTTTGGTATTTTGTTTTTTAACTTTTTATTATGGAAAATATTAAATATATAAAACATTAGAGAAAATATGAACCTCAGCCCCTTAAACTTATTGCCCATCCAGCTTCAGTACTTTTTATTTTGCCAGTCTTGCTTCATCACCCGCTCCTGCTACACTGTTTGAAGGCCAAGTTTAGGCATCCTGTCATTCCGTCTATAAATACTTCAGTGGGTATCTAGCCTTGTACATAAAATAATGAAGCCACATCACAACAACACATCTGCGTTCAGCTTTCCCCAGTTGCCTCAAATACATGTGTATATTTGTAGTTGGTTCATATTAGAATCCCAGTAGGTCTACACACTGCAATCAAATAACAAGTGTCTCAGTTCTTTAAATCACAGCTATCTCCTTCACCCTCTTCATTCTCCATGCATTTAGTTGTGAAAGAAATAGTGTTCCATTTTGAAGATTTTCCACAGTTGAAAGTTTGCAGATTGTATTTTTCTGGTGGTGTAGACATATCCCTCTATCTTATCCCCTGTGTTTCCCATAATGCTGTAGTTAGATCTTGAGGTCACTTAGAGTAAGGCCAGGATTTTAGTGGGTGCTTTGTACTTCTGTTGCATCCCTTGGGTGGGGTCTGGATATCTCACTTTGAATGGTGATAACATTTATCGGCGTGAGTCGCCCATTATACAGTTCTGCAGCAACAGTCCACCCCACAGTGTCAGTGTCTGCTCATAGTCATCGCCTCAGACCATTCAGTAGCAGCTGTAGCATGATGACTGTCTAATTTTCTCATTCTTTGTGCATTTAAAGACCTTAGTTCTGTGAGGGATGATTTCCCTCTTATACCCTTTTGCTACCACCCTAACAAAATATTTGTATAAGAAAAGGAAAATCAAAGTTGATATCTTTATTTACCAGTTTCCAGAATATTGAATGTGCCCAGCAACACCCAAAAGTGGTGATGAGGTTGTTTGTTTGGCATCATTTTGAGTAAATTGTTGGATCTTGGTATATTTAGTGTTTGATGCATTGCAGTCAGTTTTTCATTGACTCGAACTATTCTGTCTTTGATCATTGGAAGCCCTTCAAGCTGGCTTCTGTGTCTTTGGGTTTTGTTTGATTTCTGTGTGAATGTGCTTTACTAAATATTTACCCAAATTTTTCATTACAGCATTTTTAAACATTAAATGTTGACAGAATAGTTCATGAGCATTCATGCCCTCCCTGTAGCTTCAACAGAACTGAAAGTTTGCCCTTCTCTCTGTTTATAGACACACCCTATGCATTTATTTTGCTGTAGCATTTAAAGAGAAGTTGTAGAAATTGACACTTCACCCCTAACTACTTAATAATATGTCTCCAAGAATGAGATTAACCACACATATTTTTTTTTTTACCTAACAACGTTCATGGTGATTCCATAAAGTCATCTAATGTCCAGGTCATATTCAGGTCTCCCCAGTTGTTCATTGATGGCCTTGGAGCTGTGCTTTCTCCTGGCCAGGATCCTTCCAGTCATGTATTGTAAGGAGTTGTTGGGTCTCTTCAGTCTGAAGTAGTCTGCCTGTATCATTCCCCGCTCCCACCCCACAACGTTTACTTTTCTTAGTCTCTTTTTTTTTAAATACTGCCCCACATTCTGAATTTATGTTTTCTCTTTATATTGTTGAACTTATACTTTATTCCCTGAATTTCCATAAACTGGAAGTTAGGTCTAGAGGGGTGTGGTTGAGATACAGATTAAGTATTTTGAGCAGTTCTTTCATAGATAATAGTGTCCAGAAATCTTTGAAAGTCTCTGTCATGGTGATAAGTCCCATCTTTGCTTTTCCTGCAAAAGAATTGGTCATTTTCCCCAAGGAACCCTGGTTGTTTTTGGTAGGAAACAATAGTCTACAGTCTCGGTACTAAAGGTTTTTTAAACTTGAAGCGTACAGTTGACCCTTGAACAAAGTGGGGGTCGGGGCGCCTGCCATTCATATACAGAGTTCCCACACCCATGGATTCAACCAGCTGCAGACTGTGTAGTATTGCAGACCATGCTTATTGAAGAAAACCCCATGTGTAACTGGACCCATGCAGTTCAAACTCACGTTCTTCCAAGAGTCAACTGTAGATCTCAGTGAATTGCATGACTAGGTGAAAGGCAGAAGTGTATGCAGGAAGGCCAGTTAGGGGTCTTTGTGGTAGCAGGAGAGTGGTGGTGGCTTGCGGGGGGCGGCCGACGTAGTTAAGTGGAGAAGATTAAGAGGAGAGTCGCCAGTGCAGAAGAGGGTGAGGGAGGGAGGCAGGTTCAGGATGGCTGTGGTTTCTGGCGCCAGGAGCTGGTGAAGCATGGTGGCATCGGTGGGAATAAGGAAGAAACCCGGCAAAACAGCAGGTGTGGGGGAGACGGGCGTTCGGTTTTGGAGGAGTGTTTGCAGGTGACTATCTTTGGGCCCAGAGCGTGGGAGAGAGTTCGCTTTCAACTTCGTGTCTGGGAACTGCCAGGGTCATGCATGTTTGATTGAAAAGATGTCTTAATTGACTTTTCACTCAGTGTTTTGTCAGCAAGTATTAAAAATACGTATTTGCTCCCCTAGGTCTCGCTCTCGAAGCAGACACTCTCGTAAGAGCAGAAGCCGGAGCGGCAGCAGCAAAAGCAGTCATTCTAAGAGCAGATCCAGGTCCAGGTAGGCGTCCCTGGGATTCGTGCAGGGCCCACCTGCACCTAGTCCCACTCTGATGGCCACTGTGCTCCCAGCCTTCCCTCACCCCAGTTTTCTTAGCTCTAGGACTGCAGTCGTGGGGGTTCGGAACGCAGTCCTGGGCCAGAACGAGCCGGGCCTTCTCTTGTGGGGCAGAGCTCCACGGGTAGCTGTAGTCCATCTCCCCTGACGGGGCCTGAGGTTTGAAGTCCCACGCAGCGACCCTGTCCCGCTATCTCACCAGGTCAGGCTCCCGTTCCCGGAGCAAGAGCCGCAGCCGCAGCCAGAGCCGCAGCCGCAGCAAGAAGGAAAAGAGCCGCAGCCCCAGCAAGGACAAGAGCCGCAGCCGCAGCCGCAGCGCCGACAAGCGCCGCAGCAAGAGCAAAGACCCGGCGGAGGAGAAGGTGCAGAACAGCGACCGCACCGGCAAGTCCAAGAGCCGCAGCCCCAGCCGGCACAAGAGCAAGAGCCGCAGCCGCAGTCAGGAGAGGGGTGCGGAGGAGGCACGGGGCAGCGCAAGCAGGAGCCGAAGCAAGGAGAAGAGCCTGCGCAAGAGCCGCAGCCGCAGCCAAGGGGGCAGCCGCAGCCGCAGCCGCAGCAAAAGCAAGGACAAGAGGAAGGGGAGGAAGAGGAGCCGGGAGGAGAGCCGCAGCCGGAGCCGCAGCCGCAGCAAGAGTGAGAGGAGCCGGAAACGGGGTGGCAAGCGAGACAGCAAGTCGGGCAGCGGCGGCGGGAGCGGCAGCAGCAAGAAGAAGAAGAAGGAAGACGCAGACCGCTCGCAGTCCAGGTCACGCTCCCGCTCGGGCTCCAAGGAGAGGGAGCGTGCCAAGTCTGAGTCCGGCCAGAGGGAAGGCCGAGGGGAGGGTGAGGATGCCGGCGCCAATCAGGAGACCCGGTCCAGGTCGAGGTCCAATTCTAAATCAAAACCAAACCTTCCATCAGAATCACGCTCCAGATCAAAGTCCGCCTCAAAAACCCGGTCTCGGTCCAAGTCTCGGTCCAGGTCTGGGTCCAGATCGCCCTCCCGATCTAGATCCAGGTCTCACTCGAGGTCCTAACTGGCCGCGGCCGCAGCTGGAACTCCCCGAGCTGTCTTTTTGTACATGTTTGGTAGCCGTAGCACAAGTGATTGGAGTAGAACACATGTCACTACTGTACATTTTTACTTCCCCTAATGGTGTGTCTACAACTGTTAAATCTAAGTGCTTCCTCTCCATAAAGCCTCCTGGGCCCAGGCCTTCCTGCTCGACTGAAAACAATCTTCTCTTTGAAAACCCCTTATACTCATGGCCCACGGTAGAATATCCAAAATGCCTTGGCTTTCAGGCCTGGCCTTTCCTACAGGGAGCCCAGAACCTGGATGGCTTTAAGGCTGGAATGATGTCATAGGTAGGTATGGTGAGTTCAACCATTTTGCCCTTGGATTGATGCCCTTTGATGTATGCCATTTAGTGAAAGTGCTAAGTCTTAAGTTTCCTACCACTTTGGTTTCATATTTTTGGACTTAACAAAGTTGTGAATAGCAAGCACAGCCAAGGAGAACTGATACCTGCAGTAACCCATAGGAAATAAACTGTAGAGTTCCATATTCTGGTATTGTGATTATATTGTTTTATATTAAAAAAAGAAAAGAAAAGAATTTTTTTTAATTTTATTTTTCCCCGTCTTGCAAAGTATAGTGACCCCTGTTTCCATTAAATTTGAATAAAGACTATTTTTGCTTGACAAAATTTCATGTTGCTTGAATTAAAGTTTTGTTTCCTGATCTTTCTTGATATCTTTTTCTTAGCATAAAAAGTTCATGGTATAATTGCTGTTTGTTCCTTGAGATCACCCATGGGTAGGAAGCCAACACTTTGCCTGAAAAATTTGTCTCACCCAACAGAATATGGTCACGTTTCCTGGAAAGTTATAATTCCTTCCTCTCAAGACACTTAGAGCCAAGCTGATGAGAAGAGAATCAGTTTGGCAACTCAGCATCACTGGATGAGCTCTGAACAGAGATGTCTCTTCTGTGCTGTTTGTTGAGGGTCTTGGCCGTGATCCATCTGAAGCGTAGTACTTCGTCTTAGAATTGGGCTTAATCAGAACCAGAAGAAAAACCATGCAGGAGCTTTGTCCCATTTGTCCCCTGCATCACTTGTCTGACCCATCTCTAGAGGAGGTTCCAGAGATACAGTGGTTCTGGTCTGGCCTCCACCTTTGGGGGGCTGTAGAAAGGCATCTGTCAAAGCCGGAGGGAAGCTGGAGGGCCTGTGTGGCTCTGCACCGAGCTTGGGAGGAGAGAGCACCACTTTGCAGACTGCTTCCTGGGTACCCACTGGGGGCTGTTCCTAGGCTTAAAATACTGCCCTGGGCCTTTTATAGACCATACCCTCTACGACTCACAGGGAAGACCCCGTCAGTGTTTCTTGCCCTCCTGGAGTTTGGTTGCAAGTGGTAAATACCACTGGGGTAAAGCAGGCACTTGGAGAAGGGAGTTGGAACTTCGCCTACGTTCAGAGACGTCGAGAAGGAGACAGCCCTGAGGCTGAACCTTTGGAGACGGTGAGTGGGGTCGGAGGCCTTAACTGAAGGAGATGGCTGCGAGCAAAGCCATGGAGCTGGGAAAGCATTGTGTGGGGCACTCTGGACTTCTGTCATGGGGAATAAGAGAAGGAGGTTTGTCAAAGTGGATCGGGTCAGAGGACTTGTAAATGTGTGGGGGAGGAACTCAGCCTTTGGGGAATGTAGAAGATGCTGGAATAGAGAAGGCAGGCTGTAGAGCTGTGCTGCTGGAAGGTGGGCCCGAGGGCTTTCCCTGCAATCCTGTGTCATCCTGACAATGACCGCTCCGACCATAGACCTCCCAGTGCCTCAGCTCTCAGGTTGGTCTCCAGTTGTCATTCAGTTGCTAAGTCACGTCCAACTCTGACTCCAGTAGATGACAAGGATTCAACATCCCTTAATTTTATCCCTGTAAGGTTGTGAACATCTGTCTGAGGGGGTTTTTTCCTCCAAGTTTAAATTTTTTTAAGCCTATTTTTTAAAAATTCACTCCAATTTTACGATCTAACACAACTTTCTTTCCCCAAATTATCATTGTTCGTACTTTTAAACAGTTCTGTTGTGTTCATATAATTTAATGAACTTTGTCGTGATGTCCACCCACCCCCAACAACTGCTAGGTTAACATTGGTAGCTTCTATGGACCAATCTCTGTTTTTGCAACTGCTCTGGTTAAATTTGAATTGCTCTGTCACTTCATCAAGACTCAAAGGCATGCCTGGGAGTGTCCAGTTGGCTAAACCCAGGTTGTCGTCATCCCAGATCCTAGATGCCAAAGAGTGGTAAAGAGGGTGGCTCATTTTAGCGTCTATGATGCAGAAGAGTACATTCATCCCCACAAAAATGCATTCAGCAGGGAATTTCCCCAAAATTGGAAGCAGCCAAATGAACAAATGCCCAATATAAGTCAACTTCAGGATGCTCAAAACCCTGAAGTACCCTTCTTTCCAGTTAATCTTCCTCTCCCCTGCCTCCTAAAAAGAGTGAAAGACAAAAATAGGAACAGAGAACCAAGGTAATGGTTAGAAAACTATGTCAGTAATCACTTCAAATAATACTCTAAGTAATTGGGTTAAAAAGACCCAACTATATGTTGTCATTATTATCTAAAATGGGTTTCCTGCAGACATAGTAGGAGTAAAGGTGTACAGGAAGATACCATAGTAACACGAATCAAAAGGTACCTCTATTTCAGACAAAGCAGACAAGAGCAAGGAAAATTATCAAGGACAAAGGCACTACATAATGATAAAGAGGTCAGTTCTCCAAGAAGATTGGGCTAATGCGTATGCACCTAACAGCAAAGCATCAAATATATGAGGCAAAAACAACCATAAGGAGAAAGATCCACTATTCAGATCAACGCACAGACATCTTTGAACAGTGCCATCAATGACTGGATCTCATTGACAGTGATACTTCCACCTACCAACAGCAGAATACACATTCTTAAGGCTTACATGGAACATTCACCAAGATCGACTACATTCTGGGCCATTAAACATATCTTAAATTTAAAAGAACAGAAGTCATTCTAAGAATGCTCTCAGACTACCATAGAATTAATCTAAAAAAGTCAACAAAGAGCTGGAAAGTCCCAAAGTGCTTGGAGATTAAACAGCACACTGGTGTTTGTTTTTGGCCGAGCCATGTGCCATGCAGGATCTTAGTCGCCTGACCACGCCCCCTGAATTGGGAGCACAGTCTTAATCACTAGACCATCAGGGAAGTTCCAAGCAATACACTTCTAAGTAACACATAGATAAAAGGAGTCAAGAAAAATATTTTTGAGTTAAAGGAAAATATAACATCAAAATTTGTGAGATGCAGCAAAAGCAGTCCTTGGACATTTATAGCATTCAGTTCAGTTCAGTTCAGTCGTGTCTGTCTGACTCCACGACCCCATGAATTGCAGCACGCCAGGCCTCCCTGTCCATCACCAATCCTAGAGTTTACTCAAACTCATGTCCATCGAGTCGGTGATGCCATCCAGCCATCTCATCCTCGGTTGTCCCCTTCTCCTCCTGCCCCCAATCCCTCCCAGCATCAGAGTCTTTTCCAATGAATCAACTCTTCTCATGAGGTGGCCAAAGTATTGGAGTTTCAGCTTTAGCATCATCCCTTCCAATGAACACCCAGGACAAATCTCCTTCAGAATGGACTGGTTGGATCTCCTTGCAGTAAAAGGGACTCTCAAGAGTCTTCTCCAACACCACAGTTCAAAAGCATCAATTCTTCAGCGCTCAGCTTTCTTCACTGTCCAACTCTCACATGACTAGACAGATCTTTGTTGGCAAAGTATTGTCTCTGCTTTTCAATATGCTATCTAGGTTGGTCATAACTTTCCTTCCAAGGAGTAAGCGTCTTTTACTTTCATGGCTGCAATCACCATCTGCAATGATTTTGGAGCCCCAAAAAATAATGTCTGACACGGTTTCCACTGTTTTCCCATCTTATTTCCCATGAAGTGATGGGACCAGATGCCATGATCTTCGTTTTCTGAATGTCGAGCTTTAAGCCAACTTTTTCACTCTCCACTTTCACCTTCATCAAGAGGCGTTTTAGTTCCTCTTCACTTTCTGCCATAAGGGTGGTGTCATCTGCATATCTGAGGTGATTGATATTTCTCCCGGCAATCTTGATTCCAGCTTGTGCTTCTTCCAGCCCAGCGCTTCTCATGATGTACTCTGCATATAAGTTAAATAAGCAGGGTGACAATATACAGCCTTGACGTACTCCTTTTCCTGTTTGGAACCAGTCTGTTGTTCCATGTCCAGTTCTAACTGTTGCTTCCTGTCCTGCATATATGTTTCTCAAGAGGCAGGTCAGATGGTCTGGTATTCCCATCTCTTTCAGAATTTTCCATAGTTTACTGTGATTCACACAATCAAAGGCTTTGGCATAGTCAATAAAGCAGAAATAGATGTTGTTCTGGAACTCTCTTCCTTTTTCCATGATTCATTAAATGCATCTATTTACAAAGAAGAGCTGAAATCAGTAAGAATCTGCTTCAGGGAACTAGAAAAAGCAAATTAAGTCTAAAGGAAGCAGAAGGAAAGAAATATTAGAGCAGATATCAATGAAATTAAAAGCAAGAAATCAACAAAAGAAAACAAAAGCTGAGTCCTTGAGAAAACTGATAAAACTTCTAGGCTAACCCATAAGGGTTAGCTATGGTTTTCTAGGCTATGGTTTTTCCAGTGGTCATGTATGGATGTGAGAGTTGGACTGTGAAGAAAGCTGAGCGCCGAAGAATTGATGCTTTCGAACTGTGGTGTTGGAGAAGACTCTTGAGAGTCCCTTGGACTGCAAGGAGATCCAACCAGTCCATTCTAAAGGAGATCAGTCCTGGGTGTTCATTGGAAGGAATGATGCTAAAGCTGAAACTCCAGTACTTTGGCCACCTCATGCGAAGAATTGACTCATTGGAAAAGATTATGATGCTGGGAGGGATTGGGGTCAGGAGGAGAAGGGGACGACAGAGGGTGAGATGGCTGGATGAACTGAACTGAACTGAACCCATAAAAAAAAAAAAAAGGAGATGATTACTAATATCAGAAACAGGGATTTAGATCAAGATAGTAGAATAGGACATTCTAGGAGCTCACCTCCCCCCCATGAACACATCAAAAATACATCTAGATGTGGAACAGTGCTCATAGAACCACTCACTAAAAACTAGCTGAAGAACTCCTATACAACCAAAGGTGCAAGAAAGATTTCCATGTAACCAGGTAGGACAGACAAAAGGTGCGTCGGGACCTCCAGCCTTGGGAAGGGTCTGAAAGGAAGAGAAAGTCTGCATGGGTGGACCCTCATCCTGGGGAGCAAGCGGGTCAAGTTACAGACTGGGTAGCCCCGTCTGGGGTCCTACACAGAGGAGACAAGCCCCTTTGGCTACTGGGAGAACTGCAGGGATTGAGGGCTGGAAAAGCCTAGACTGCTCGTGAAGGGTGCGTGGGTGCTGGGTTGCCAACAATCAGAGCAGAGAGAGCTCTGCACTGGCAAGCTACCACCTTGCCACACTGCAAGCAGGGTGAACACTGAAGCCCCACCCACCCCTCACCACAGCCTGGTGCGGGACCTGGGCCAGACAGGTGCTGGGAAAGACCCAGAGGCGGCTTGGGGGCCTGGGGTGTGGCCCGAGAGGCCGCAGTCACCACTTACTCCTGTGACAGCACCGCAGGAGACAGCATGATACGTTCAGTCTCCCAGCCTAGAAAAGACTCCAGCCCCACCCAACCCACCCCATGCCACAGTTTGGTGCTGGATCTGGGGCAGACAGGTCCTGGGAAAAGACGACCACAGAGGCACCCCAGGTCTCTGGCAACAGCACAGCTATCTTGATTCCTACGGCCACAATGCCCTGACTGCCAGCCTAACAAACACCGTAGCCGCTCACTCTCCATGCCACAGTCTTGCATTAAGTCGGGTACAACCACAACAGAGAAGTAAGTGACCTTGGGCTACATCTAAGCTGAGCATGCTAAGTCGCTTCAGTCGTGTCCGACTCTGAGACCCCATGACTGCACCCCACCATCCTCCTCTGTCCACGAGATTCTCGAGGCAAGGATACCAGAGTGGGTTGCCATGCCCTCCTCCCAGGGATCTTCCCAGCCCAGCGATCAAACCTGTGTCTCAGGTCTCCTGCACTGGCAGGCAGGTTCTTTACCACCAGTGCCACCTGGGAAACCCTGAGCTGAGCCAGACACCTACAAAGGCAAGGCATTTGACCTCTGAGTGCATGGGTCTCATGTGCTTCAGCTCCCCCATCCTTTGGGGCAGGGCAGCCACTCAAGGAGAATAACCCTTAAGGCATTCTGACCTGCAAGCTGACCCTTAAGGCTTCTAATCCAACAACGACGGAGCAGATCCCACCCCTGACAGAGCAGCAACTGCCCAAGCAGCCAAGAGGAAGTCCTGCCTCATGCCCTAAACGGGCTTTAGAATCTCCAACACCAGCCACGCCCCTATCAAAGTGATAGCAGCCGCAGACCCAGAGGAAAGGCATGGCTGGCCTCCTTATCAAAACCAGCTCTTGTGGACCAAAGACACTGGACACGCACAGTCCACACAGGGATGTTCCCACACAAAAACACCCTTTCAAGACCACAATAGGTAACTATTTCTCCTCAATTCACAGAGACAGAGAAAGTCAAGTAAAAGCAAAGAAAGGAGAATTAGTCTCAATTTAAAGAGCAAGAGAAGTCCCCTGAAAGAACAAATAATGAAATAGAGCTCACCAGTCTAGTTCAAAAAGGTGGTAATAAAAATGCTAACTGAACCAAGACTGTCAGTATTAATGCAGAGCACTGTAACAGGGAACTAGAAACTGTAAAGATGAACCAGTCAGAACAGATAATTCAGTTTCCAAGACAAAAAGCAACCTAGAAGCAATGAATAGCA
This sequence comes from Ovis aries, assembly GCF_016772045.2. NCBI lineage: Eukaryota > Metazoa > Chordata > Mammalia > Artiodactyla > Bovidae > Ovis > Ovis aries. Next base: position 238,146,922 of record NC_056055.1, read on the forward strand.
AACTAAATAACAAGGATAAATAAGTGACCTGGAAGATAAAATAGAAATTGCCCAATCAGAACAGCAGACAGAAAGACAAATGGGAAAGAAAAAGCAAGATATATGATATCTTATGATACAAGATATATGGGGTAATATAAAACATCTCAACCTATGCATAATAGGGGTTCTAGAAAAAGAGAGGAAGAAGGGGATCAAAAACAATATGAAGAAATTATGGCAGAAAACTTCCCAAACCTAAAGAAGGAAACATAACCAGGTATAGAAGCAGAGAGAGTCCCAAAAGGATGAAGACAAACAGATCCACACCAAGACACATAATTAAAATGGCAAAAGTTAAAGAGAGATTTCTAAAGGCAGCAGGAGAAAAGGAGCTATTTACAAGGGAACCCTATAAGGCTCTCATCTGATTTGTCTGCAGAAATTCTGAAGGCAACAAGGGAGTGACATGATATATTCAAAGTTCTAACAGGGAAAACCCTGCAATCTGAAATATTCTACCCAGCAAGGTAATCATTTAGAATAGAAGGAGAGAAAGAATCTCTTAGACAAGCAAAAGTAAAATAATTTAACAGTACTAAACCTATCCAAAAAGAAATATTGAAGGGTCTTTTGTAAATGAAAAAGAAGCAAGAATCTGCAGGAAAGAGAAAATCCCAATAGGAAAGGCAAATATATAAGACTGAGGATCACTTAATAAGACAGTATTTAGATTAAAAAACAAACAAAAAAATTATAAAATTGAATATAGCTTCAATAAAGAGTAAAAAGATAAGTATGAAGATGTAAAAACAGGACATCAAAACCACAAAATGTGGGCTGGAATCTACATCTGAAAATGTAAATCTTTTAGAATGCGTTTGAACGACTATCAGTTGAAAGCAAGTAGCCGTGATTAAGGGTTGGCAAACATGAACCCTGTGGTGATCACAAATCAAAGAACAGATTCACAAAAACCAGAAGACAGGAACTCAAGCGCACTCCAAAAGAGGATCGATTCCCGAAAGGAAAAACAAAAAGAAAAACGAGCAAAGAAGAACTGCAAAACAAGAAGTAAAATATCAGTAAGTACATACCTGTAATAATTACAGGCCAATGGACTGGGAATTATGGGATTAACAGACAGCTACACTACATAAAGCAGATAAACCGCAAAGTTACTATACAGCACAGGGAATTATATCCAATATTTTAAAATAACTTATTATGGAATATAATTTTTTTTAAATGAGCCACTATGCTCTACACCTGAAACTAACACAATATTGTAAGCCAATTATACTTCAATTAAAAAAAAGAGAAAGAAATGAAAGGTGCCATTACCACTGATCCCATGGGCATTATAAGGAAAATAAAGGAATATTATAAATAACTCTGCCTCCACAAATTTGATAATATGCATGAAACGGAACAATTTCTTGAAAAACACAATATACCAAAACTAACAGAAATAATCAAACATGCCTATATCTATTAAAGAAACTGAAGCTGGGAATTTCCTGACAGTACAGTGGTTAGGACTTGGCACTTTCACTGTCAGAGCCCAGGTCTCATCCCTGGTCATGAAGCTAAGATCCCAAACACTTGCTTAAAAAAAAAAAAATGTAGTGGTAGGAAAAAAAATAAGGAAATTGAGTCAATAATAAATTTTCAAAATAGAAAGTTCCAGGCCCAAATGGCTTATAGTGAATTCTACCAAACATTTAAGAAGAAATTATGCTGCTGCTGCTAAGTCACTTCAGTCGTGTCCGACTCTGTGCGACCCCATAGATGGGGGCCCACTGTCTCTGGGATTCTCCAGGCAAGAACACTGGAGTGGGTTGCCATTGCCTTCTCCAAAGCATGAAAGTGAAAAGCGAAAGTGAAGTCACTCAGTCGTGCCCGACTCTTAGCGACCCCATGGACTGCAGCCCACCAGGCTCCTCCATCCATGGGATTTTCCAGGCAAGAGTACTGGAGTGGGGTGCCACTGCCTTCTCCGAAGAAGAAATTATGCCGATCCTCAAAAATAGAAGCACAAGAAATACTTTCTAACTTGAGACCAGCACCAAAATCAGACAGACATTATAAGAAAGGAAAACTACAGACCAATATTCATGAACACAGATACTAACATCCTCAACAAAATATTAGCAAATAGGATTCAATGATATAAAAAAAATTATACACCATTATCAGGTGAAATTTATTCCAGGTTATGCAAGACTATTTCAACATTCAAAAATCAATTAATGGAATTCATCACATGAACAAAAAAAGCTACCTGAGCGTATCAACAGTTGCAGAAAAAGCATGTAAAAAATCCAACACTTGATTAAAAAAAACTCTCAGCAATCTAGAAATAGAAAGGAGCTTCTCAACTTGATAATGAAATCTTACAAAAGGCCTACCACTAACATCGTACTCAATGGTGAGAAACTAAATGCTTTCCTCTAAAATCAGCAATAAGACAAGGATGTCCCCCCTCAGCACTCCAATTTGACCTCACTCTAAAGTCCCAGCAAATTCACTAAGACAAAGGGAAAAGAAGGTACGCAAGCAGGAGAGGAAAAATTTTTTAATGGTCTCCATTTAGAAACAGCATGATTTGTGGGAAATCTCAAGAATGACATCAAAACTCCGGAAACTAATAAGCAATTATAGCAAGTCTCCAGGATACAAAATTCACATACGAAAGTCAATTGCTTTCCTGTGTACATCAATAAAAATTAGAATCTGAAATGAAAAACAATACCATTTACATTAGCACCCCCCAAAATTAAATACTTAGATATACATCTAACGAAATTTGTACCAAGATCTCTGGTGAAAGAAATCAGAGAACAAAAGTCAATGGAGATATTCCACGTTCACAAGTAGGAAGACTCACCATTGTTAAAAAAAAGTCTGTCCCTTCCAAATTAAGCCATAGATTTAGCGCAATCCCAGCAAGTTATTCTGAGGCTATTGTTACCAAACCAGGTTCCCTTTGCTGGACACGCAAGCAAGCCAAAATGCTGACACGCTGAGGTTTGCAGCAACGAGAGGCTTACCTACAGGGCAAGGAACTTAGGGTATTTATGGGATTAAGAAAAAAGAGGCAGGGTGGTCTGAGGCACCGGGGGCGTGGGCCAAGGTAACCGGGGTAAGCTGTAGTAACTGTCATTTTGCACAGGTGTAACTAGGTTACAGGCCTCAGTGAGTTCAGAGGGTGGAGTTCCTGGCCCTCTGATGGCAAAAAGGAGACACTCACATATGCCCTGGTGGAAGGGTCAGGGGTCCTAGCCAGTCTTAACTAACTAGAAGCAGCTGACTCCAAGTTCCTAGGCAATAACTCAGGCAAATGTGTAATCATGTAGGCTGGTGCCACTTGGAGGTCACGCCAGTCTTAACCTCGATTGGCGAAGGCAGGTAAAATGGATTTAAACTGATTTTCAAGTTTACACAGGCAAGCAGAAAACCCAGAGCAGCCAGCACCGAACTGAAATTAAACAGTCAGGGGACGTATACGACCCACCTTCAGGACTTACCCTGAGCTTCAGTCATCAAGACAGATTTGTACTGGCTGAAGACTAGACAAAATAGATCAATGGGACAGAATGAAGAGTCCAGAAATAGACCCACTGGTCTTTGGCAAAGGAGCAAAGTCGATGGGGCAACACAGAAAGGAGTTTTTCAAAAACAGGTGCTGGAAGGGACTTTCTGGGAGGCTCAGTGGTTAAGAATCCCCCTTGCCAACGCAGGGGACATGGGTTCCATCCCTGGTCCAGGAAGATTCCACAAGCCCCAAGGCAACTGGGCCTGTGCCCCCCGACTACTGAGCCCCCCCCGACTACTGAGCCCAAGCCTCAGAGCCAGGCTCCACAACAAGAGGAGCCCCCACAAAGAGACGCCCCCACGCCACAACGACGAGTAGCCCCTGCTCACCGCAACTAGAGGAAGCCCGCACGCAGCAGTGGAGACCCAGCACAGCCAGAAATAAATAAATGTTAAAACAGGCGCTGGAACGACAGGACCTCTACATGGAGGAAAACGAACCTAGATACCGCCCTTACCGTTCTCCAAAAAATCTTAATTCAAAATGGATTGTACACCAAATTGAAAACACAAAACTGCCACAAGATAAGAGAGGAGAAAACCTAGATGACTTTGGGGCTGGTATTGACTTTCCAGCATAAGATGCTGATAGAACAATCCATGAAAGAAAAACTGGTCAGCTGGACTGATCATTAGAAACTTCTCTGTAAAGGGAACTGCTAAGGGAAAACATTTGCAAACACATATCCAACACAGGACTTGAATCCAAAACATATACGGATTTTTTTTAAATTGAAGTATAGTTGATTTATGACGTGCCAATCTCTGTCAGTGTCGGCAAAGTGACTCAGCTATACATATATATATTCTATTTAATATTTTTTTCTGTTATGATTTTTCACAAGATATTGTAGTTTCCCGTGCTATACAGTAGGACCTTGTTTATCCACTGCACACATAATCGTTTGCAACTACCAACCCCAGACTCCCAGCCCGTTCCTGTCCCTTTCCCCTCCCCCTTGTCAACCGCAAACCTCCTCTCAATGTCTATTGGTCAGTTTCTATTTTGTAGAGAACTTCCTTCGTGCCGTGTGTGAGATTCCACATACGCGTGATGTCATACGGGGTTTGTCTTTCTCTGACTTCCTTCTCTTAGGATGATAGTCTCTGGTCGCATTTGTGTTGCTGCAAATGGCATTATTTTGCTCTTTTGAGGGGCTTTCCTGGTGGCTCAGATGGTAAAGAATCTGCCTGCAATGCGGGAGACCCAGGTTCGATCCCTGGGTTGGGAAGATCCTCTGGAGAAGGGAATGGCAACCCACTCCAGTACTCTTGCCTGGAGAATTCTACAGACAGAAGAGCCTGGCAAGATGCATGCAGTCCACGGGGTCACAGAGAGTCGGACATGACTGAGTCACTGACACACACACACGGCTAAGTAATATTCCAGTGTATACGTGTACCACATCTCCATCCATTCATCTCTCAATGGGCGTTCAGCTCTCCATGTTTTAGGTACTGTGAATGGTGCTGCAATGAGCATACAGGTACATATATCTTTTTAAATTCTAGTTTTGTATAGGTCCTTCCCTGGCGGCTCAGAGGTTAAAGCATCTGCCTGCAATGCGGGAGACTCGGGTTCGATCCCTGAGTTGGGAAGATCCCCTGGAGAAGGAAATGGCAACGCATTCCAGTATTCTTGCCTGGAGAATCCCATGGAGAGAAGAGTCTGGTAGGCTACAGTCCACGGGGTCGCAAAGAGTTGGACACGACTGAGCAACTTCACTTTCACTTTCACAGGTATATTCCCAGAAGTGGGATTGCTGGGTCATAGGCTAAAAACGCAACATTCAAAAACCTCAGATGATGGCATCTGGTCTCATCACTTCATGGCAAATAGATGGGGGAAAATGGAAACAATGACAGACTTTATTTCCTTGGGCTCCAAAATCACTGTGGACAGTGACTGCTTCCATGAAATTAAAAGACACTTGCTCCTTGAAAGAAAAGCTATGACAAACCTAGACAGCATATTAAATTGCAGAGATATTACTTTGCCAACAAAGGTCTATCTAGTCAAACCTATGGTTTTTCCACTAATCATGTAGGAATGTGAGAGTTGGACCATAAAGAGGGCTGAGCGCCAAAGAATTGATGCTTCCATGCTGTGGTGTTGGAGAAGACTCTTGAGAATCACTTAGACTGTAAGGAAATCAAAGCAATCAATTCAAAAGGAAACCAACCCTGAATATTCATTCGAAGGACTGATGCTAAAACTGAAGCTCTAATTCTTTGGCCACATGATGCCAAGAGTCAACTCACGGAAAAGACCCTGATGCTGGGAGAGACTGAGGGCAGGAGGAGAAGGGTGTGACAGAGGATGAGTTGGTTGGATGGCGTCACCGACTCAATGGACATGAGTCTGAGCAGGCTCCAGGAGATGGTGAAGGACAGGGCGACCCGGCGTGCTGCAGTCCGTGGGGTCGCAAAGAGTCAGAGACAACTGATGTAGGAGGGTTCCTTTTTCTCCACACCCTCTCCAGCAGTTATTGTTTGTAGACTTTTTAATGATAGCCATTCTGACCAGTGTGAAGTGATCCCTCATTGTAGTTTTGATTCACATTTCCCTAATAACTAGTGATGTTGAGCATCTTTTCATGTGCCTACTGGCAATCTAATGTCTTTTTCGGAGAAAAATCTATTAAGGTCTTCTGCCATTTTTCGACTGGGTTATTTTGTTGTTGTTGTTGTTGAGTTGTAAAAGTTGTTTGTATACAAAATATACAAGAAACTTTTCAACCTCAACAATAAGAAAAATAAGCCAATGTATTCATTTACTCTTTGGCCACACTGTGCAGCATTTGGGATCTTAATTCCCAAACCAAGGATAGAACCAGTACCCCCTGTATCAGAACTTACCCCTGGACCACCAGGGAAGTCCCCATTTAAGCTGATTTTTTTTAAGGAAGTTTCTGCAGGCCACCTGTTATGAAACTACAGAGCAATCATAATGTTCTTAGTGCATTAAGACTTCAGCAGAAACTTGGGAACCCTACTGGATGCTGAGTGAGCATCCAGGTAATTCAGGACAACCAGCAGCAAGTTCCAACCGGCTAGTAGAGGGGGATCGAGTTTCCACAGATTTGGCGAAGGGGCGTGGCACTGCCTCCCCAAGACGCTCTATAATGGGGATGGCTCCCCCAAAGTAGAAGGAGGAGGCTGGGAGGAGGGCGGTCAAACACCCACAAAGTTCTGCTGCTGCTAAGTCACTTCAGTCGCGTCCGACTCTGTGCAACCCCATAGACGGCAGCCCACCAGGCTCCCCCGTCCCTGGGATTCTCCAGGCAAGAACACTGGAGTGGGTTGCCATTTCCTTCTCCAGTGCACGAAAGTGAAAAGTCAAAGTGAGGTCGTTCAGTCGTGTCCGACCCTCAGCGACCTCATGGACTGCAGCCCACCAGGCTTCTCCATCCATGGGATTTTCCAGGCAAGAGTACTGGAGTGGGGTGCCATTTCCTTCTCCGCAAAGTTCTGCTACCTATTCTCAAAATCTGGTGTCATGTCCTGAGGAGGATTCAAAGATGAAGCAGAGATGAACCAGGTGTGGGACTCATCTTCAAGAAGCTTCACAACCTGAGTGTCCATTAACAGATGAGTGAATAAGGAAGAGGAATGGCACACTGCAGCGGAACACTGCTCAGCCGTGAAAAGAATGACGTCTTGCCGTTTGCCGCAGCATGGATGGGCTTAGAGAGGGCTATGCTAAGTGTAATGAATCAGACAAAGACAAATACTGTCTGACATCACACAGCAAATACTGCACGATCCCACTCATATGTGCAATCTGAAAAACACAGCTGGTGAATACAGCCACAAAAAAAGGAGATTCACAGACACAGAGAATAAACTAGTGGTCACCAGTGGGCACGGGGTGGGGGGGTAAAATGAGGTAGAGAACTCAGAGGTACAAACTATTATGTATAAAATAAGCTACAGCCAATGTTTAATAATAATTATAAATGAAGTATAACCTTTAAAAATTGTGAACCAAGCATTCCCTGGTGGTCCAGTTGTTAGGACTCCACCCTTTCACTGTCAAGGGTGTAGGTTCAATCCCTCCCCAGGGAACTAAGATCCCGCAAACTATCGCAGTGAGGCCAATAACATAATAAATAATAAAAAAAAATTTTAATAAAATTGTGAATCACTATATTGTATACCTGTAACTTATATAATGTTATACATCAACTATAGTTCAGGACTTCCCAGGAGGTAAAGTGCTTAAGAGTCTGCTTCCTAATGCAAGGGACACAGGTTTGATCCCTGATTCTGGAAGATTCCACATGCCTTGGAGCAACTAAGCCCGTGCGCCAAACTACTGAGCCGATGAGCTCTAGAGCCTGAGCTGCAACAAATGAGCCCACTCCCCACAACTACTGAAGTCCATGCGCTCTAGAGCCCAGCACAGTCAAAACCACATAAACAAATAATTTAAAATATTGTTCAACACAAATTTCCTAAATGAGACTCAAGAGTTCAGAAAGCCTCATTTTTAATGCTAAAATCCAAATTTAAATTAATCCATGCTTGGTGCAGGAGTGCTAGCTGGATGAGGCAAAAATGCCAGGACTTGAAATGTAGAATGTTTCGTTTCAGCTAACACCCTAGGTAAATCAAAGAAAAGCAACGTCACACAAGAAAAAAAGAGAGAGAAGAAAAAATAAAAGCAAAGCCAGAACCTGCACCTTTGGTGCAGACCTGCCAGCAGTAGGCAGGTACAGGACTGTCCTTAGCAGCTTTAAAGTAAGGGCTGGAAACTAGAAACAGCCCCAAAGTCTTTTCAGTAGGAAAGTGGACAAGCCATGGCGTGTTTCTGTAACAGAGGCCCTCGTGAATGAATACGAACGCAGAGGAATTTTACAAACTAGAAAGGCCAGACACACAGGTGAACATGACCTTAACCCAATGTCCATAATACTCTTGCCTGGAGAACCCAATGGACGGAGGAGCCCAGCGAGCTGTAGTCCATGGGGTCGCAAAGAGTTGGACACGACTGAAGTGACTAAGAGCACACATACACACTTCTACAACAGCCCCGACTACACTGTAGCTGTTTGAAAAAAGAAGAGAAAACTAAACTGTAACATTAGAAGTCAGAACAGTGAGTACTTTGGGGTGGAGGGAAGAGGAGGTGGTTGGAAACGGCCTCCTGGGGTGTGTCTGGTGGGAGTTAGGTGGGAATTTGTTTCAGGAAAGTTTATGGACCCTCAGGTTTTATGTGCATTCCTAGATGTGTGTTATATTCACAATGAAAGAGTTTTACCAAAAGGCAAGAGGAGATTGAATCAGGTCCATGGGAATCGAAATTCCTTTTTTCCTAGATAGGATCCTTATCCTTATTTCACACTTTGCAGGAGATCCTGGTGTTTCTTAGAGCGTCTGTTAAGAACCTGAAGATAACCCTAAGAAAAGCAAATTCGAACAACCATTGGTAGTGTGTTTGCCTGTATCCACTATGAATCCCGGCTGTGATTCCAAGTGGGCACTGGGAGGGAAGCAGGAGGAAAAGCACTGGGACCCCTGATCCCAGGCTTTCATCCTAAGGCGACAACTCAAAGAAAAGAGCTCCAAGTATTATACAAAGGGATTTATACTGGTGCCATTTATAAGAAGAAGATGCGTGAGAACCATCCACGTGGGACCACAAGGCACTCCCCACAGCCTGTGTCCTAAGTCCCCTCCCAGGCCATTTCATAGCCCCCCACCCTTGGAAGGAAAGTTATGACCAACCTAGATAGCATATTCAAAAGCAGAGATATTACTTTGCCGACTAAGGTCTGTCTAGTCAACACTATGGTTTTTCCAGTAGTCATGTATGGATGTGAGAGTTGGACTGTGAAGAAGGCTGAGCGCCGAAGAATTGATGCTTTTGAACTGTGGTGTTGGAGAAGACTCTTGAGAGTCCCTTGGACTGCAAGGAGATCCAACCAGTCCATTCTGAAGGAGATCAGTCCTGGGATTTCTTTGGAAGGAATGATGCTAAAGCTGAAACTCTAGTACTTTGGCCACCTCATGTGAAGAGATGACTCATTGGAAAAGACTTTGAAGCTGGGAGAGATTGGGGGCAGGGGGAGAAGGGGACAACAGAGGATGAGATGGCTGGATGGCATCACTGACTCAATGGACGCGAGTCTGAGTGAACTCCAGGAGTTGGTGATGGACAGGGAGGCCTGGTGTGCTGCGATTCATGGGGTCACAAAGAATCGGACACGACTGAGCTACTGAACTGAACTGAACTGAACACCCCAAATCAATGTGCAATTCCCTCCCTCAGTCCTGAGTTTATGTCTGTGAAAAATCTTACAAAGGCTTAAGAATCAAATATCATTCAGTGAATCACCTTTATTGGGAAGGCTTGAATTACTTGAAATGGACAATTCATGACCACACACATCACTGGCTCTGATATATGCTATCTTTGTTATTTAGCCACCATTCGTGTTGACTGTGGGGTCTTTCAATGACTTTTTGGCCATTTTAAAAGGTTTTCCCTCAAGCACCTCTTGGCAAGAAATCTGAGCAGTCTCTTGGAGCATCAGCAGTGGTTCTTCCAAACCAAAAACTTGTGCCAGAGCCAGCAATGTCACAGGCGAACAGCGAGTACCCCAGACAGTGGCATCTTAGCTTGATGGCCGGAGGCACCAGTGTGCCAGTAAAGAAGCTCTGCCGGGACTCGCGACTGTCTGAGGACATCGTCTCCTCCTCCTCTTGGCTATCTCTTCTTACTGGAATACGATCTGGGACATAAGGCTCCCGGGAAATAACAGTAGGGGACCAAGTGAATGCTCTAATGCCACCTGTGTGCCAGGCGCAGTGAAGGGTTAGGGGGGGAGGTTGGTTACCAGTCAAGTCACCAGCTCTGTAAGGTCGGCGTGCTGTCCAAATTCTACAAATGAGGACATGAGAGATGCTAGGAAGGTGGGGACTCTCATTACTTTCTTGCTCTGTGAGCTTGGACAAGCCACTTAAACTCTCTGGGCCATAGTGTCCTCCTCTGGGAAACACGAATAATAATTCATATCCCCTATCTCCCAACTCAGTGTGGAAAAGACTCTGAAGTCAGACAGACTTGGCCCAGAGCTCTGATCCTGCACCATACACTGTGTTACTTAGAGGATCAAAGGTCATTTCACCCGCAGAACCTGGAAACCAGAAATAATCCAGTCCCTGCTACACTGCAAGGGAATGAGGTCAGTGGCCTCCTGCAGGCCGGGTGTAGAGTGCTCAGTGAGTGAGAGGTTTCCTCCAGCCCCAGGTGCCTTTCCTGAACCTTGAGAGTTCGCCTCACATCAGCTCCTCCATGGGGGCTGCCTCCTCCGGTCCCCACCTCTCGGCTTGGAGCTTCGAGGTTGGGGGCGGGGAGGTGCGGGCATCGGGGAGGGCTCTGCAGGCCCCCACGTCCGTCCTCTTCGAATCATCTGTAAAATGGGCAGCAAAGCTACAAGGACGCGGGTGCCCCCGGGGCGAGCTGCTTTCCGCACCTCCCGAATCGGAAGTGAAGGCTGCCGGGGCAGGAGGCCCCGGATGTCCCCTCTGCGATGGGAAAACTGTCACTATAAATGTCAAAGGACGTGCGGCCTGATTTTAAAAAAGCCAGGATCTGCAGGCCAGAGCTGCACGGCCGAGCCAGGGACCCGGCCAGGGACGAGAGTGGAGGTGGGCAGGGGCGCAGGCGAGCCTGGGGCAAGTAACCCAGGGCTGGAGTCTGGGCTGAGAGCAGACAGTCCTGGGGCGCCCACCCAGCCCTGTCGGTACCTTTTCGTGTCTCCGAGCCGATCGCAGGGCTGGGCTGGGCCAGTGCTGCCCTCCCTGGGCCGTTAGGACATCGCAGGGGCTCCCATTCCAGGCGAGTATGACTCCAGCCTCCATCCACCCCCACGGCCACCCCTGGCTTTGTCCCCTGCGACCCGGCCCCGTTTCCCCCGACGTCCCCGGGGGGCAATCCTTTCTGTCGTCGGCAACCTGCAGTTTGCTCCGAATTCATCCGCGAGAGCCCAAGGCCGGCTACCCCGGGTTCGCAATGACCGCCAAAGACCGACACGTGCGCGCCCAGGATCCCCGCGTGGGGAGTCTGTGGAGAGACGGGATTGGGCCGCCGCTTTTCTATTCCGAGTGTGGGGGCGCGGCGACCCCTGGCGGGCCTCGGCGGGCTGGGTGCAGTGCCAGGAACTGTCCGCCAGGCGGCGCCCGCACGGGCCCGCCGCGTCCAGGCTTCCCGGGGCAGCTGGTCCACAGGCTCCTTGGCTCCACGGCTGTCTGTGACGCGTTTCTCGCCCCCGGCCCTGCCTCCGGCCTGGGTACCAAGGTTTCTGCATGGCCCGGAGGCAGGGGACTGCTGCCTGGAACTGGAGCCCTGCCTCACTGTGATAGGAGAGGGTGAACTGGGATGACTTGACTCTTCATCTTTCAGTGTCCTGTCTGTTTGCCTTTTCATGCTGTTCATGGGGTTCTCAAGGCAAGAATACTGAAGTGGTTTGCCATTCCCTTCTCCAGTGGACCACGTTTTGTCAGAACTCTCCACCATGACCCACCCATCTTGGGTGGCCCTACACAGCTTGGCTCATAGTTTCGTTGAGCTAGACAAGGCTGTGGTCCATGTGATCCATTTGGTTAGTTTTCTGTGATTGTGGTTTTCATTCTGTCTGCCCTCTGATGGAGAAGGATAGAGGCTTGTGGAAACTTCCTGATGGGAGAGACTGACTGAGGGGGAAACTGGGTCTTGTTCTGATGGGCGGAGCCATGCTCAGTTAAATCTTTAATCCAATTTTCTGCTGATGGGTGGAGCTGTGTTCCCTCCCTAGAAAACGAAGATCATGGCATCTGGTCCCATCACTTCATGACAAATAGATGGGGAAACAGTGGCTGACTTTATTTTGGGGGGCTCCAGAATCACTGCAGATGGTGACTGCAGCCATGAGATTAAAAGACACTTGCTCCTTGGAAGAAAAGTTATGACCAACCTAGGTAGCATATTAAAAAGCAGAGACATTACTTTGCTAACAAAGGTCTGTCTAGTCAAGGCTATGCTTTTTCCAGTGGTCATGTATGGATGTGAGAGTTGGACCATAAAGAAAATTGAGCACCAAAGAATTGATGCTTTTGAACTGTGGTGTTGGAAAAGACTCTTGAGAGTCCCTTGGACTGCAAGGAGACCCAATCAGTCCATCCTAAAGGAGATCAATCCTGAATATTCATTGAAGGACTGATGCTGAAGCTGAAACTCCAATACTTTAGCCACCTGATGTGAAGAACTGACTCATTTGAAAAGACCCTGATGCTGGGAAAGATTGAGGGCAGGAGGAGAAAGAGACGACAGAGGATAAGATGGTTGGATGGCATCACCAACTTGATGGACATGAGTTTGAGTAAACTCTGGGAGCTGGTGATGGACAGGGAAGCCTGGCATGCTGCAGCCCATGGGATCTCAAAAGAGTCAAACGCGATTGAACAACTGAACTGAACTGACTCTTCACTGGGCTGTGTGACCTTGGACATGTCACTCACCCTCTCTTGGCCTGTTACTTTATCTTTACAGTACAGAAAGCAGTTCATTCAAGATCTCTGGATTCTGGCACTTGACCCCATGTTGTAGACAGAACTGGCACCAGTTCAGGGTTGCAGTGTGGGGGTCGGAGAAACTGGACTGTATGATCTGAGAGTCTGAGAGCCGCTCTCTGCGGGATCAGGGTGACTGATAGGTAGATGGACAGATAGAGAGTCCCCACTGGTCCCTGGCTCTTTTGGCACAAAGGATGGGAGGATGCCTGGCTGGGCATGCTGCCAACACCAGGGCTCCCCTGACCAAGGGGCCTTGCCCACAGGATTCTCACCTTAAGAATCCCAGACTCCAGAGGGGCCAGCGCTACCCCCATCCCCAGTGCCGTGGCACTCCCTGGCTCATCTGCAGTGTGACTTGTCACCCAGTGGAGGTGCCACACCCCTGCTGTTTCGGTGGCAAGGACTCCTAGCCGTCTCCCGGCATCCATTTCCCAGCCTCCCTTGGAGCTGAGTGTGGCCATATGCCTAGTTCTGACCAGTGGGAAAGAAGCATTCCATTCTCCCTGGTTGGTCTGCAGACTCAGGACAGGGGATATTGAGCATCTTCAACTATGAAGATAGGGAGGGTGCTGTACCCTAACGATGATAGAGCAAAAAGATGGACGGAGCCTGGGTCTCTAACTCTGCTGGTGGGGGGGGGGGGTCTCCTTATTGATGCTGCACAGCTAGTGCCCCAGCTGTAAAGAGAAATACATGTTTGACTTGCTTAAAATCTTTGTTCTTAACTTCTGCTCTAGCAACATCAGCAGCTTCCTTGTTCGGTCATTGAAATAAGACAATCATATGACTGCTGCTACTGCTGCTAAGTCGCTTCAGTCGTGTCCGACTCTGTGCGACCCCATAGACGGCAGCCTACCAGGCTCCCCCATCCCTGGGATTCTCCAGGCAAGAACACTGGAATGGGTTGCCATTTCCTTCTCCAATGCATGAAAGTGACAAGTGAAAGTGAAGTTGCTCAGTCATGTCCAACTCTTCGCAACCCCATGGACTGCAGCCCACCAGGCTCCTCCGTCCATGGGATTTTCCAGGCAAGAGTACTGGAGTGGGGTGCCATTGCCTAGCTACTATTTAACAAATGCTTACTGCACCAGGTGTATTAGTCAGCTTTCACTAGGTTACGCTGCAGTAACAAATTAGTGGAATCCCAGTGATGTACAACAAACACACGCTTCCTGATAGTGTTACATGTTGGCGGTGTGAGTTGTCTGCAGCCCTGCTCCACTCGAAGACATGCCTCCCTGAACAGTGCTGCTGTTCCTAACTTCCAAGGGAGGAGGGAGAACATGTAGGCGTGATTTTCTTGGGTGAGGTTTCTTGCTCTGAGTTTCCTACTGTGACCTGTCTGCTGTGAGCCCTCCAGAGGGAACAGAGGGAAAAAAGATCTTCGCTGGGAACCTCCTTTGCTGAGCACACGTCATGGCTGAGGCCATGGGTGGCAAATAGGTGCCCAAGGTCACATTTCTGGCCAGCAGGAAATCTTGCTAGGAGATCACTCAACTCCCAAGGCCCCATCTCTCTCCCCTAGCCTGGCAGTCAGGACCTAGCAGCCTCCCCCAGGCTTCAGAGAGAATCTACATTTCTAGCCCCTATTCAATCCAACCTCCTGACCAGTTTCCCATTTCTAGTCCTTAGCTCATTGGACCAAAGAGACTCCTGATCCAAGCTGAGCCAATCTGAATATTCAAGAAATTGAAAAAGGACACAGAAGATGAGATAGAATATTGGAACTAAATTAATAGCAATAGAAATAGTAACAGTGAAAATAATGGCAGCTAAGGTGTATCAGGCGCTTCTGGGTAGGATCTGTGAGTGCTTGACAAGTATGAAATCCTGGTAACTGGTGGTAGTCAGATGAAGTGATCTGAGTCTCAGAGAGGGGAAAGGACTGCCCTGAGGTTATCTGGGCACGCATACCTCTGTCTCCCCTGGGATTAACTTCTTGAACAGGGCATTCCAGGATCTTCAAGACCTGGTACCAGATCCCCTTCTACCCCAACCCCCCCCCCTTCCCCCAGCTTTCTTCAAATGACTCACAATTCCTTTCCTTCCCACCTCCACGCCTCTGCCCTTGCAGTGACTTCTGCCTGATCTTCTCCAAGTCCCTGCTCAAATACCTCCTCTTCCAGAAAGGCTCTATCATCTCTCTCCTCCACTGCAGATGCCCTGGGCCCCCAGCGCTGGACACAACCCAGAGACCACAAGCGGCGCCCCCTCTGTGTGTCCATCTGCCCTGCAGATTGGCCTCCTTAAGGGCAGGGCCCGCTTCAGGTGGGTACCGGGAGCTGAGCCCTCTTGTGCCTGTCCCACTTCATTCTCTGGGAGCGGGGGATTATGTTTATATCACAACACCACTTTACAGAGAGTGAAAGGGAAGGCTCGGGAGCACAGAGTGGCCTCCCCTGGGTCACACAGCCTGTTAAGTGGCCGAGCCACAGTTCCAGCCTCAGTCTCAGATGCCTAGGTCTGGGCCCTGATCTAAATCACTTCCTTCTCTAACTTCCTTCACTCCTGCCTCTGAAAAAGGAGGCGAGGAGGGTCCCAGGGCAGGGGTGAAGCAAGGGAACTGGGAGGGGTCTGGGTGGGCGGAGGCCAAAGCAGTTGGCTTCTAAAACAGAACCATAGGGCCTGGGAGATGGGGACTGCTGCTTCCAGACACTTTTCCCCGGGCTTCCTGGGGCCTCATCTCCTTCCGCAGGTGGTAAGTTTCCCCACCTGCTCCTGGGTCAGCCCCAGCTCCGTATCACGCCACTGCTCTTGGAGAAACAATTCAGGTTCCACACCGACAGTCTGTAAAGTCCTCTCCCAGGTACACAGGGATCCAGCCTCTCCTCTGTTTTCAGACCTCCAAGGGCTCGCAGTGCCAGGGGCTGAGCCCCAGATTTTGAGTCTCCTGTTTGAGGTGCTCTGTAGTCTGGCCCTGACCCCGTTTCATGCCATGCTCTGCTCCCCTCTAGCACGTGACTCCCACCCATGCCTCCAGATTGCCTGCCTGCTCGCCTGGAATGTCTCCCCGTTCTGCAGCCAGAAAAATACTCTGACCCTGAGATCCAGCGGGAGAACTCCTCCTCCATGAAGTCCTCCCTGCTGCGTGCCCCCAACATGGGGTCAGCTGCTGCTTCCTCAATTTTTGGTGGCTGGTCTTTTTACCACCCCCACAAGAAACATCTGGATCGGGCCCAGGGTTGATGCCTCTCTGGTCCCCAACAGCCAGCCCAGAGGAGGAGGCTAAGGAGACACAATCGCTAGCCTCAGCTTCACATTTTATTGGTGTAAGAACCGCTAAAGGCCAGAAAAACTAGCATGGGGCTCCATCCTCATCGTAGCCCTTTGGGGTCATTCCAGCCATTGTCCCCACTTTGCAGAGGAGGGAAGAGAGGCAGAAAGCAAGGAGCCGATTGGGCCACAGTCACGGGACTAGTGGGAAGTTATGTAACATCGTGGTTAAATCCGGTCCCCAGCTGTGCCACCAACCGCCGTGTGACCACAGGCAAGCCTGGATCTCACTGTCCCTGTCTCTGTACGTGTTGGCAAGGGGTGATGACGATGCCTCACTCTCACAGCTGCCTGGCACACTTAGGGAGGTAATGGGTATGAAGGGCCCGGCAGCAGGGAGCTCTGCGCGATGGTGGTGTTCCTGCTGTTGTCTCTCTGTCTAGGGGCTCAGGTAGGAGGCTGGCTTCATCCTGTCCTCCCAGGGCGAGGGTCTCAGCTCCCTGCCCTTCCGGTGTCACCCCTGCCCCTCTCTGGACTGCAGAGGGCAGCAGAGATGGGGAGCTGGTTCTGCCTGTGGCCCCGAGACACCTGGTGAGAAGCCCAGCTTGCCCAGCTCAGAGCTTCCCTGGGTGGGAGGAAATGGCTTTGGGGTCAATATCCCAGAGCCCTCTAAGGCCTTGAGCCCCAGTGGGACCTGTGACTCTGGGGCCTTGAAACCCAGCTCGCTATTTACCAGCCGGGTCACCCTGGTCAAGGCCCCGCCCCTCTGGGGCTGTTGGTGTCCATTCTTATAACAGGGGGCCTCGGGGCTGGGCTTCTGGACTCTACTTACCCATCAGTCCTCACTGAATGGGCAGCACAGCCCTTTCCTCCCTGGGAAGGTCACGCGACACAGGCAGGGGCTGTGACCTGGCTGAGGGCATCCAGCAAATGACTGAGCAGCGTAATCAAACCTGGGCTCAGAGCCAGGCTTCCACTCTGAACCAGGGTTCTGGATTCTTAGTTGAGGCTGTGGTTCCGGTGCGGGTGTGGGGAGGGGGAGCCCACTGGCACAGGGCTGTGAAGGTTTTAGACACCTCTGGGGCTCGGGCAAGAAATCCAGGGCAGACTAGCCCCAGGCAGATGCACTGTTCTAAAAATGATACTGAGAGAAGATGGATTCCCAGGTCCTGCCAATGTGTGGCCCCAGGGTGGGGCTGGGACACGCAGGTGTCACAGGTCGCTTCCTCCCCATGGTGGCTTCTGGAAAGCACCTGGAGCCTCAGTTAGGCAGGGACCTCAGGGTCAACCGTGTCTGTTTCTCTGCCTTCACGAGGGTCAGTGTAGCGCGCTGAGCACTGTGGTCCCTAGGGGACAGCTCACCCAGGCCCCTCCTGGTTCAGAAGTGGAGGGGTCCAGGTGACGCAAGGCCAGGGTACAATTTGAGATCAGTGTCCCAATATTGAGACACTGGCTGTCTACACACCTGCACACCAGGGCTAAGCCATCAATGGACTTCCCTCTGTGGAGGGTCGGGGGGCACCAGTGTGACTTCATGTCTGTGGGCATGTCTCTTTGCTCCTCTGAACCTCATCTGCAAAGTGGGCATAATATTGACCTCCCTGAGCCCTCAAGAGAATTGAAAGGGGTTGTGTCCAAGAAGAGGGGCCCTTTTCTCCCCAGCCACCCCAAATGACCAGAGAAAGTTTCTCTGACCCACAAACATGGTCTTTGGGGTCTGACGCCCACGGGCAAAGGGGGAGCAGCTATTCAGTGGATGACCGCTTTGTGCCAGGGGCTGAGGACGTGGACTCTAACCTTCAAAACAACACTGGGAGTATTACTCCCTGCTTTTTTACAGATGGGGAAACAGAGTTTTATTTTGTTTTGTTTTGCTTTTTACCTCCTGTTGCCTGAAATGGGTCCCAGGGGTAGAAATTAGGAGGGGCCCAGTGGTGGGGGAGATGGGCCAGTTGAGGGTCAGCTGAGGTCCAGTGGTGGGCAGGCACTGAGCTGGGCACAGGGGTGAGCAAGACAAGCCGAGTCCTGCCCCTTAGAGCTCACGGCCACAGAGGACACAGACAGGAAATAGACTCAGTTCCCAAACACTGATTCCAATTCATCCATGTGGAGTGCTGCTGCAGGGAGTCTTCTGTGTGTGTGTAGGTGGTGGGGGTGGGGAGAGGGAACAGAAGGGTAGAGCTCGGGCTGGGCTGGGCTAAGGGCCCAGGGGAAGCCCAGCGAAGGTCTGAAGGATGAGTAGCAGGCAAGGGGACAACCAGGGGCGTGGGAGCTCCCAACAGGGGGCAAGGCACGTGCCAAGCTCCGAAAGCCAGAACGCAGAGGATCTGGGGATAGAAACAAGCTCAGCTACCCAGGAGGCAGGAGTGAGAGGGGCAGGGCTGGTTTGTGGAAGGAAGAGGGATCTAAACTCAACTCCAGTATTCTTGCCTGGAAAATCCCATGGACAGAGTAGCCTGGCGGGCTACAGTCCATAGGGTTGCAAAGAGTCGGACACAACCGAAGCGACTCAGCACGCAGCACACAAACTACACTTGGAAAAAAACTGGGGAGCCCCCTGAGGGCTTGAAGCAGGGAGTGAGTGAGGAGTTCAGATTCACCCACCTCTGAGACCTGGATTCATCTCATCCTGAGTAGAAAGGTGCTTGGTGCCCACCTGCGGAGGAGCAAGGCCTGGCCTGCAGCAGGACAGGGGCACTGGGGCACTAATTCAAGATCCCTGGACCAGGGTCCACAGGGGCTTGATGAATTAGACAGAACTGGGAGAGGAAGGCGCCCCAGTTGACCCCTGAAGTATATGCCCTTAGGCTGGGTGATGGGTCCATTCACAAAGTGAGAAGACGGGAAAGAGCAGGAACCGACTGCTCCCCGCGGTCCAGGCAGATGGCTGGCTGCTGGAAGCGGGGTTCCTCCTGGGGCTTAGGATGGAAGAAGCCCCAACACTGAGGAGGGCAGAGTCCTGAGGAGGGCAGAGGCGGGAGGAACAGGTGGTAAACGGCGGGGCAGGCGGGGCAGCGGGACGAGGCCCTGGAGACCCCGGGTTGGCCTCCGAAGTTGGTGACCCAATGAGCCAAGAGGGGCGACGGGGTCGGATGGGCCTTGGGGAAACGCTGAGAGGGCGGAGGTGGGGTCCGTGTGTGAGGAGCGGACCGAGGGCGAGAGGAAAGGTCCTCCTGCGGAGCAAGAAGCGGGAGGAGGCAAGAAGAAGGCTGCGGCCCCGGCGGAGCGCCGGCCACAGCCCAGACGCGAGCTCGGGCCGCAGCAGCCTCGCGGCCCAAGGGGGCGGCAGGAAGGCGGTCTCGGACCCGCAGGGATGTGGCTCCGGGGAAGCCTCGCCCCCTTGCGGCCTCCTCGGGACCCAGGCCTCGGCCCACCGGGGGAGGCCCCGCCCCCGGCAGTGGCCTCGGACTCTCCCGAGGATGCTCGGTCGCCGGTGGCGGGGCGAGGCGGCTTCCGGGGCGCCTACGCCACCCCTGGTCTCCTCGGCCGAGCTAGAGGACGGGAGCCTGGGTTCGAGGCCCAGTTGTGCAGTGTGGCTCCGGGACCCGTCAGCGGGCTTGGGGGCCCCGAGTTCCCCCGCCTGGCCCCCCGGCGCACAGCCGGGTCTCATTACTGCCCATCCCCCTTCACGAGCGCCCCGCGGGCCGGGGGGTCTCGGCGACCGGGGGAGGGGCGGGTTATAATCAATCCCAGGCCGGAAATTCCTCCCGAGGGGCCCTAGCTGGGCTGCGGGAGTGGGGTTGGGGGGCGGCCGGGGCGGAGGCTGGCAATTTGCCCGTACCTCCCCGCCCCCTCCTCCTCCGCCCCCCGCATCATGGAAACTGGGCCGCCCGCCGACCCCCTGGCTCCGCGCCACATTCTTGCCTCTGGGGGCGGGCGGGACACGAAGGCCGGGCAGCCCCCTGTGGGCCGGTCCGCGCGGGGCGCCGCGGATTTCCGAACCCGCCTCCTGATTTGAGACGAGCACCGTCTCCCCACTCCCGCTAGGCAGCATCTTCGGGAAGGCTAGGGAGGCCGGCGACGCTGCATCCGATTCCCTCGGCTCTGAGAATCCGGTTCTTCTCTATTTACCCTCCCCGCCAACGTGATTGGAGCAGGGCATGGCCACCGACTCCAGTATCCTGCCTGGAGAATCTCAAGGATAGAGAAGCCTGGCGGGCTAGAGTCCATGGGGGTCCCAAAGAGTCAGACACGACTTAGCAACTAAACGGCAAAGTGATTCCTCTTCCGAGCGCTCGGAGGCGTACCCCGGGCTGTGCCCCTCTAGTGTGCCCCGCCCTTGACGCCGGATTTTCGCCCCTCGGCATCTTGTGAAGCAGAGACCATCACACCCATTTTACAGGTGAAGACTGTGAGGTTCAGATGCAGAAAGGTTCAGATAGTACGGTCGGGCGGAGCGGGAACTCTGGCCGCCTCCTCGGGAAGCGCCTCGAACGGCGCTTGGCACCTGTGGGCTCTCAGTTGCCCGAGGGTCCTCTCCGGGGCGCCTGGAAGGGACGGATTGTGCGAGGCGGGGGAGGGCGTGCGGCTTCAATCCTGGGTCTGCTCGCTCCGGCTGCGGAGCGAGGCAGGGGTTTCAGTCTTCCCACGTGGGGAGGGCACCCTCCCAGGCCTTCTGAAAGACGTCAGCCGGGGACTTGGGGCCCTCGGATCCTCCGAGTCACCGAGCGCGCACACAGCTCTTACCTTCGAGCCTCAGCCTTGAGACTCGCTGCCTCCTTCCAGCCTTGGGGCCGGGCCGGACACTGGCTGGACACCGGCCGAACTGGCCCGGGGGCTCCCGGTGGGCGGGGCGGGGGCGGGGCCGGACCGGGGCGGGACCGGGCCAGGGGGCGGGACCGGGCGCCAAGAGTCCACGGAGACCGCGGCAGGGCTGCAGCCCAGGCGTGCGGACTCGGACCCGGACCCACTCCGGCGCTGAGCGCCAGGTGAGCGAAACTAGGGGCCTGGTGGTGTTCACCTCTCCACTTTCCCCAACTTTTTGTTTGGTCGCTCCCTCCAGAAAGGCCCTGGGGATGGGGAGGAGCCGGAGCGGGGTTCCCTTTTTTCCCGCGGCAGGAGTGTGGACGCGCGCAGAGGCGGGACCCCGGAGTGTTAGGAATCCGGCCCCCAGCAACTTCCTGCGACCAGGGATCCTCGGACTGTGGCTCCAAGTTGCTGCCTCTCCCGGGGTCCCCAGCGTCGACTCACACCCTCCAAAATCTCAGTGTCTGAGCTTGTCCCCATCCCTCTCTCGGCAGGCCTCCGTTTCCTTCCCTACCCGCCAGGACCCGCGGGTGGCTCGAGAGTTGGGACGGGGGCGCCAGCTCTGGGCTGGGGCGGGGGTGGTCATTTCTCCAGTTTGGGGCTGGGGAAAGAGCTCCATACTCAGAGACCAGGCAGGGAACGGGCCTCCCCTCCTCCCAGGACGCTCCCAGGGCTGTGCCGAGAAGTGCCCGGGGTTAGGTCTTGTGTGGACCCCGCGTCCTGCGTGGCGTGCGCTGCGTGACCCCAGCAGACCCAGCCACCTCTCCGGGCCGTAGTTTCCCTCTGTGAACCCCAGGCCTTGGACGCGGAAGACGCCGGGCTCCATGCTAGGGCCTGGGCCTTCAGCGCTCCTGTCGGAGGCAGGGATGGGATGTCCTGCGTTGAGCTTTGGGGTGCGGATGGGGAGAGAGAAGGGTAACAAGCCCTCCTTCCTGGCGCCTCGGCTACGGGTTCCAGAGATGCAGCTGTTGGGAAACCAGACTGGGGCAGTCAGGACGCACCACTGGACAGCAAGGTCCTAACCCTCCTCTCCTGCGGGACCCGGAGCGCCTGGGCCGGGGCACCGTTTCCTCCCACACCCAGCCTTTCGTGGGGGCTACATCACACGTATCCCGGCTACTCCCGCCTGGCCCGGATTCAGTCCCTCAGGCCGCAGGCCGGGCCGCACCAGCAGCTGGGAAGGGCTTACACCGGGCGGCCCAGACCCTGGGGTGCAAGGGCGGTGCTGCTCTGGCCGGGACGCGGCCACTAAGGCCTCGGGCTGAGGAGGCCGGAAAGGAGGCCAGGCGGCGGGAAAGGGGGATGATTCATCCGGAGGAGCCCGAATTGGAAACGCTGCAGCCTGGGGAACAGTGTTGCCTGGGCCTACAGGAGAGCCAGGAGAGGAGCTCACCGGCAAGGCCCGGAGCCTGGCACCCACGGCCCCCTGCCTCCTGCCCGGACCGTGGATGGGCGGCTGGAGGAGGGGAAGGGGGCTCTTCGCGGAGTTTCAAAAAATCCTGTGCAAAGTCTGCCGCTGGTTTTGGTCTGAGCGGTCTTCTCGGAGTCTAGCTCAAGTCTGTCTTGCTGCAGCTTCAGTGCTGACTGAGGAGGTCTGGAAGAGGGGGCGGGCAGGAAGAGGCTGGAGTCCGTGACAACCCCCCCCCCCCCCTTCCTCCGCTGCGGTACGTGTAGCGCAGTAGGGGGAAGGGGATCCGCCAGCGACCCCGGCGGACCCGGGCGGCCAAGTGCCCCCTCCCTCCTTTACTATATGGTGCAGCCACGTGCGGGGGTGAGCTCGATCGCGGGCGGGACTTACCCTGCAGACGCCGCTGCCGGGGTCCCCACGCCTCCCCGAGCCCGGGACCCTCAAGCTGGCCAAGAGGGCGCCGGCGGCCGGAGCCCCGCAGCCGAGGATGCGTCAAGGAGCTGCCCGCGCCCCCCTCCCTCGTCTCCGCCCGCGGGCCCGGCCAACTCCGGCTTCTGCCGCGCGTCCCTGGCTCGGAGCTCCGCTGCGGAAAACCCGAGCGGGGGCGGCTCCCCGCCTCGCAGCCCGGGAAAATCCGTGGGTGGCCGCCAGGGATCTCCAAGCGTCCTGGGCGAGGCGGCCCCATCTTCCCTCCCGGATTGGGGCCCCCGACCTGGCGATCCGACCGTAGGCCCGTCGGTTCAGTCCCTGCCTCCCCACTTCTCTCCGCAGGGCGCCCAGACGGCGGCGAGATGACGGCCGGGAGCCCTGGAGACCGCGGGGAGGTGCGGAGGAGCCCCGAGGGCCGCGTCTCGCGCCTGGGCCGCCGCCTGGGCCGCCGCCGGCGCGCGCGCTCCCCTCCTGAACCCCTGCGGGTGCGGGCGCGGCTGCGGCTGCGCTCGCCGTCGGGGGCGTTCGCGGCGCTGGGGGCGCTCGTGGTCCTGGTGGGCATGGGCATCGCGGTGGCCGGCTACTGGCCCCACCGCGCCGGAGTCCCGGGACCCCGGGCTGCGAACGCCAGCGCGCCTCCCCTGAGTGAGCTGCGGCGCGAGGGTCGCGGCGCCGGCCGAGCTCACGGCCCGCACGAGCGGCTGAGACTCCTTGGGCCGGTGGTCATGGGCGTCGGCCTGTTCGTGTTCATCTGTGCCAACACGCTGCTCTACGAGAACCGCGACCTGGAGACGCGACGGCTTCGCCAGGGGGTGCTGCGGGCTCAGGCGCTGCGGCCCCCGGACGGCCCAGGGTGGGACTGCGCGCTCCTCCCCAGCCCCGGCCCCAGGACTCCCCGAGCCGCAGGCTGCGTGGAACCGGAAAGCTGGGACCTGTCCCCGCGTCGGGGTACCTCACCCGTCCCGTCAGTGCGGAGTCTGCGTTCAGAGCCAGCTAATCCTCGCTTGGGGTTACCTGCCCTGCTTAACAGCTACCCGCTGAAGGGCTCAGGGCTGCATCCACCTTGGGGTCCGCGGCCCCAGGCCGGTCATGTGATCATCACCGTGCAGCCCTCCGGCTCCTGCATCGAACATTCCAAGTCTTTGGATCTGGGCCTCGGAGAGCTCCTGCTGGGGGCCCCAGCGGCTCGGGACTGCGCTCACCGAAGCTGGCCACGGCTGGACCGCCTCAGTCTGGGGGGTTATGCCAAGTTGGGAGCAGGAGGGGACTTGGGGGCCCGGGTCTGAGGAGGAGGGGCACAGCCTGCTGTGAGGCTGCAGCGTGGACCATGGCACAGCCCTAGGAGTCCTGATGTCTAGCAGAGGTTTCAGTCACATCCCAGCGCGGGGGATGGATGCTCCAGCCCCAACAGCTGCCAAGGCCTCCTGACTTGCATGTCGGCAAAGAAATGCCAACTGCACAAGGGCTCAAAAAGCTAGAGAGGATGTGTTTTAATGTGGACTCTGGAGACCATCATGACTCAGCCTCAGGAATTCCTTCAGCCTCCAAAAGTGGCCTTAGCCCTGGACAGATACCTGATGGGGCTGGAGGTCCAGGGATGCATCTGGTGGGTGTCTTGGCAGACCCCAAGTGGTGGGTGAGGATCCTCAGACCTGGAAGGTAGGTTGTGGTGTTACAGGCTGGGACAGGCTCCCTCCAAGGTGGCACTGGTGCTGGGGTTTGGGCCTCTGGGAAGATGGGCAACGCTGCAGAGTTGAGACCTTCCACTGCCATCTGGGACTGAGCCTTTAACTCCCACCACCTAAACCTCTTTCTCCCTCAGCCGTGCTGGGTACATCCCGGTAAGGGCTATACTACTGCCAATGCCTCTGTACTAGGGTCTGGCCCCTCCCCAAGCAGGTCTGAGAAGCCCCCTTCTCTCCTTTGTCCTGTGGCCCATGCTGTGAAATCTTCCTCCAGGTGGCAAAAAGCATTTGCCAGTTCTCAGAAATCCTTTTATATGTTGAAGCACCCTTTTGGTCAGTGTGGACAGCCTTAGAAAATGGCTTGGATTTGGGTTTCCCTGACCCATGTAGGGGAAGAGAACTTTAAAAGTTGATCAATCTTCACAGAGTCAGGTTTTTTGTTTTTTTTTCAGTTTATTGAAAAATGCAATACAAGAAGCAAGACCAAACAGTATCTAAACACTACTACCACTTCTCTTACTACAACAGGCCAAGATGGCAGACCTAAATATTGCCTATTTAATCTAAAGTTGTTGTCAATTTGATTCGGCTGCCATAGCTTCCTATTTTGTCGAGAAATGAAAACAACTACTTGATATGATTCATAATTTTTTTTTTTAATTTACAAAGCTCCTTCATTTTTGTCACCAAAATAAAACATTTGAGATTTGTAAAATCAGCCAGCCCGGGGAATGAGATACTGGGCAGGTATTTCCCATGAGCATTCCTTGGTGTTGGTCAGGCCGTAGCTCTGGCTCCATTTCCAAAGGTGGATTGCTGCCTCGCCACCCTTAGCTGCCCTGAAGAACACACGGCGGGGGCTGGAGGTGGGCAAAGATTCCCTGACAGGTCCCTGCAGCCAGGCTCTGTGGGCCCTCCGCTGATAAATTCAGGTCCTGCTTTGCGGGTGGGTGGGTGACAGAGACCTCACGTGGCTTGGAGGAAATCTTTATTACTCAAGTGGAATAAAAATCAAATTGCAGCGAGAGTTGGTACTGTGGTGTGTCTGAGTCACTTTAGGAAAATGGCCGCCAAGTTGTTGACCCTGGAAATGAACTCTTCTCCCCTCTTCACTGTTTCCACCTGGACAGTCTGTTTTTCTTCTCACGCACGCACGCACACAATTGCAAGAAGGAAAATAAAAAATTCAAACAACTGCCAAACCCCAAGTTCGGTAACCAGAGAGGGAGGAAGGTGAAAGAGGCTCAGAAGGACACCCCTCACGCTGGCTTGTCCATATCATGGCTTCGCAGTGCCCGCAGGGCATTGGAGATCTTCTGGTCCAGTTTATAGTCAGGGAAGCAGGGAGAAGTGGAGTGAGCTGGTAACAGACCGAGGGGAAGTTCAGGCCCCCAATGAGTGGCCCAGGACTGAGAAAGCAGCCACTCTGAGCGGGTATCATGGGATATAGGGGCATCAGATTCCTGATGCACGTGCCCTGGCCTCTTCCTTTGCCCATCTCCATTCCACAGGTGTCAGCTCTGGGCTCCTGCAGCTCTTCCAAGCAGCAGAGCTGGCCACCG
Source organism: Ovis aries (assembly GCF_016772045.2). Lineage (NCBI taxonomy): Eukaryota > Metazoa > Chordata > Mammalia > Artiodactyla > Bovidae > Ovis > Ovis aries. Next base: position 238,173,099 of record NC_056055.1, read on the forward strand.
GCAAGCAAGCTCATCTGGCACACCTGCTTGATATGGACTGGATTTCCAACCTCGCCACCACTCCGGGCCACAAAGCCCTTGGCTTGGGCACTGCCCGGAAAGCCCCGTCGCTCCAGACCTATGCTCCCAGGCTGGAAGTCTGTTCCTGAGACAGGGCGCTCTCCTTCCCTCACGGCCAGTGACACATCCTACCTGAGCTCCTCCCTGTCCCTGCCCAGAGAGAGAACTACCTATGGGTTAGTAACAGTCTCAAGGAAGGACTCAGAGAAAAACGCACACATGTGAGATCAGTTCAAACCAACCGCGTCTGTCGAGACAAAGTTCAGCCAGTGCACTCCAGGCATGTGCTGCTGGGTCCCACTGTGGGGAGCCGAGGCTTGTAGCCGCCTCTCCTCCCCGCCCTGGAGCCCCCAGTGACAGCTGGGTGTGACCCACTGTCCACCTCAGGGAGCTGACCTTCTGTCCTAGACTTAGGATTCTAAGACCATGTAGGCAGATCTGTCTGTGGGAATCGAGCTGGAAGATTAGAGAAGGCCTACTGAATAAAAATGACCCCCCCCCAAATCTTTACCAGGAATAGTGGAACTGGGGACATCAGTTCCTTATTTTCAAAAACAAACAAAAAGAAACCTTAAACCCACCACAAAAATCAAGTCACAAAACCGGACAGACCTCAGATGGCAGGTGGGAATGAGCAGAGCTGGTGTTTGTGCCCCTTTGTCAAGGGGGGTTTTGTGGGGAGGAAGGCCCGTGAAAGCCATTCCCCTGCTCCAGAAAGGATAATCTGAAAGCAGGTGCCGTTGGTGAGGAGTAAGGTCATGGACCACAATCGCCTGCTGGGTTACACTCCTTGTCACCCAAGGATTAGAGAGAGAGGCCCAGGGATGGTCTCCTGGAAATACGTCCGAGCAGATCCGGCTGAGGCAAACCCCACCATGCCCCCATGTCAAGTGCACGTTCCCAGAACTAGAAAACCTTGAAAAAAAAATCTCATCAGCTTGCTTTGTCCACATCACCAGTAAAAATGTGCCGTCAGTGCTTCTGGCCCAAAGTGCCTATTTTTCCGTGAGTTCTGGTCTCCTGAGATGGGAGGTGGCAGGGGAGCTCTTAGCTGAGCCACTGCTTCTGATGAGGTAAGAGGGGAGGGAGGGTGGGAAGGTGAAGGCCACGGATATGGTCAAACATTCACAGCATCAGATATGTCTGAAGCAACGTCTTATGTCTTTGATCTAAAGAGGCTCCAAAGAGAAAGAGCAGGGGAGAGGAAGGGAAACAGCGCTGCATTCTGAGCAGAGTCTCCGCCTCAGCAAAGGGACGGGGGGCACTCGCTTAGGGCCTGCGCCTTAGGGCAGCTGCCCTGCCTGACATTCTGGTAAGGGGACATCACTGGCTCTGAGGAAGGGCTGGTTCATGAAGCTTCTGCAGTCGTCTACAGACTATAGACTAGGGGAGGATCGGGGAGGCCCCAGTAAGCTGGCTCTGTCCCCCCAACAGCTGACAGTGTCACTGGAGGATTTCCAGAGTGCTATGGACCCTGTCAGTCTAAGTGGGGAGAGGCTGGTCTGAAGGGGTTCCAAACCACCCCATTTAAAAAAAAAAAAAGCTCTTTAAAAACAGTCCATAGAGTGAAAAGTTGCACAATTTCTTGTATCACAATATAGAAAAAGGTATTCAAAAGGATCAGTGATGTCTAGAAGACTTTCTTGGTATAAACTCCAAATAGAAAAAGAAATTGATTTTCTGGTGGTTTAGAATCAATCATCTTAAAAGTGAAGTCTAACTATTGCTGGTTAGCTTCTTTATCATTCCGCTGGTTTTTCTCTGGGATGGCAGACGGGCAGGGGGTCGGGGGTTGAGGGGAGAGGGTGGGAGAATTCCTAGAGGAAAGAAAGAAGCAAAGTTTAAAAATCTTGCAAAGGAGACTTCCTCATCCCCCTGCCAAGTTCTTGAGGCCACAGGTGACAATCAAGGCCTGAGTGGGTTTTACAGGGCCCTGTCCTACCTGGTGGCTTCTTCAAATTATTCGTAAACTACTTTTAGGCATGGATTTATCTGGAACCCTGGCTCCCCAAAAGTCAGCTACCCTGCTTCCAACTCTCTAGTCTGGCCCCAGGGCTTCAGCCATCTCTCTCCTACCCCCGAAAAAGCCTCATTTCAGGACAACTAGTCCTGCTTTTCTTGGTTTTGTTCTCTTCCTCTGACCTCCCAGGACTAGACTCAGAGAGCCCTGTGACAGCAGAGAACACAGCAGCAGGGAGAAAGGGAGGTGGGGAAGCAAGAGGGTGAGGGATGATTCAAGAGGTGGGTGGGGTTTACATCCACGCATGGAGAATCTTCCAACCCATCACTGACGGGACTGCTGGGGCAGGAGGACACCTAGCAGCTTTAGTTGGGCGCCAGGGACTTAACAACCTCCCACACCCTCCTCCTCGGCCTTCCTCCGCCTTCAGTTGATCAAGTGCCGGTGTGGACCCCTCTGGAGGGATAGGTCTGCCCCCCAAGACCAGCCGCTACCTGAGATCACTCCTCAGAGATTTCGGTTTCCTGATGGACGACCACCTTGGTCACTGACATGTCTGGGTGCTGCTCCTTTGCCTCCTTGATGGCCTGTACCAGGACCTGAGGAAGACAGAAACAATGCCCATCAGACAGAAAGCAGCCTGGCTAGTGACGAAGGAAAGGGTCACGGGACCCCACTTCTCCGGCAAGTTCAACCTTGCTGTCTGTGGAACCAGGGCTGAGGGTAGGCTGAGCCACACTGACGACGGCTGAACCCATCCCGTGCTGCTTAGGGAGGGTGCCAGACTAAAATACCGACATGGGGAAAGCTAAGAGCTGTCTTCAGCAAGTCAGGGAGGACTTCAGAGGTGACAGCCTGGGTGGGTCTGGGAGGATTCACTCAAGACAGGGCGTCTAAAGAACAAAGCAAAAGCTGTGCTCAGTGCAGGGTGACCGGGAAGCTCAGGACAGGAGAAGATAATGAAGCGTGACACAAGAAGGAAGAGATGTCTTTGGCTGAAGTAGAGAAAGGAAAGGAAGCAAGAGTGGGAGGGTGTGCGACATGCCATTACTTACTATTATTTCTTGACCTTCACAACAACTCGATGAATCAAGGTAATATCCTTAATTCCATTTGATAGAACCAAGGTTCAATGGTTAAAATGCTTAATGTTTCAGAGCTAGTAAGTAATATAAAGGGGATTTTCACTGAAGTCTATCAGACTTTCCCCTTTACCAGACTGTTTTTCAGCTTCAGCAGGAGGTGGAAGGGCATGATGACCCTATTTTAGTCTCTGGAGGAGTTTTGATCATTTTAGGAAATCAAAAGGAGCAGATGAAAAGTTAAAGAAGAGTAATGACACCACTGGGCTTCCCTGGAGGCTCAGCGGTAAAGAATCCACCTGTGATGCAGAAGACACAAGAGACCCAGGTTCAGTCCCTAAGTCAGGAAGATCCCCTGGAGGAGGGCATGGCAACCCATTCCAGTATTCTGGCCTGGAGAATCCCATGAACAGAGGAGCCTGGGCTACAGTCCACAGAGTCGCAGAGAGTCAGACACGACAGAAGTGACCAAGCATGCACGCACGCACGACACCGCTACTCCCCTTGGGCTGCAAGTCTCTGAGCCTCAAGCTCAGAGCACCCCAAGGTGGAAGAGCCCACTACACCCTTTGGGGGACGGCAGCATGGGATTCTCAGAGACAGCCTGTGCCCCACCCTACCGCCCACCAGAGAGGGCTCGAGCTAGATTTGACTGGCTGATTGTTGAATCTGGCTCTTAAGACTACCCGTAGGAGGGATGGGAAGAAGGGAAAGCCCTCTTTTGGTCTCCTGACTCCATGAAAGCCATTCCTGGAACTGTTACCCCTACAGAGCTCTGCTCATCCCCCCTCATCCTGTTTGCTCAACCAAGGCCCCGCCCACGCCCTCTCTCTGGTTCCTCTGGTCTGCACCTGCTCTGACAGCCTGCATCTTCTTCAAGAGCCCCCTCCCCATCCAGAGCCCGACAAGTCTTATTCCTGCCACGTGTCCCCGTGTCTCAGGGACTGGAGGACAACCAAGCACCGCTCTGAGCTAGCAAGTTGCACGTGTTCCTTTGTCACAATAACCTGAAAGAAACCTACGATTATTTTTGTTTTACAGATGGCAAACTACAGAAGAGAAGTCAAAGAACTCGCTCAAAGACATATAACCAGCAAGTTACAGAGTCAGGATTCAAGCCGGGTCTGTCTCACAGCAAAGCCAAAGCTCCTTCCCAGGCCGTCTAGCACAGACTAAGTAGGTGGCAGGGGCTCAGAACACATCGGGCCGCGTGGGTGGATGCAGGCTGGTAGCGCGGCAGGATCCCCTGAGCTGGGGCAAACCGGCTGCCAGGGCTCCCACCTGGGCTTCTGCCGCCTCGCTGCTGGGACCCTCAGTCCAGTGTTCTTAGCTGTAAGTCTCAACCCTGCTACCAAGGGAACGGCCAGCACTGCAGCTCAGTGTTTTTTTTTTTAAGGCACTCAGCATATCAGCATAAAGGCCACAGAACTATGGCTCCAGCGCTCCTGTCAATGATTCCAGAAGCATTTGCATGCAGTCTCTTCCACCCCCTCTTCTCTGCAGCTTTACTGTTCTAACTTCAGCTCCCAGAGAATTGGGAACATTAATCCTGACCTTATTACTTGCTAATTGCTTCAAGCACACAATTAGCACCTAATTAACATAAAAGCATAGAATTTTAGCACTCACAAGGGCCCAGAAATGATCTAGATCAACCTACTCTCTTTTAGGAGAAGAAACAAACAACCAAAAAAAAAAAAAAAATCAGAGGTAAAGTGATTTGCCCAAGGTCACACAACAAGTTCGTGATAGGCCTGGGAAGAAAGCAGGTTCCAAGTCTCCTGAGTCCCAGCCTCTCACATGGTGTCCCTGCTCGCCAGCCCCTCCCAGTGCAGAGACCACAGGCTGGTCTGATCACCTCTACTGCCTCCAGCACAGGTTACAGAATCCCCCCTGAACAGCAGCAGTGTTTCCATTTGCTTGGAGTCCACCGCTTGCCACACGATGTACATGTGTATCTCACTCGATTCTCACAACATCCTTGAAGGAAGATCTAGCTTATAGATGAGGAAACAGAGGCTGACGGAATTAGAGCTAAAATCTGGTAAGAACTAGGATCCGAGCTCAAGTCTTTTTGAGTCTACAGCCCATGTTCCTTTCATCCCACTTTGCTGCTTCCTCAATCTGCGGCACCCCCTCCCCACCCCCCACAGGTCTCCTGATCTGATTCCCTTTGTCCTCCTTCTTAATTGAGGGCTAGAGAAGCTGAGGGGGCTCTCTGAAGATAAAGCTGTTGTCTTGTGCAAGCCAACTCTGGTATCCATCGGTCAACCCACTGGGAAACCTTCCCACATTCAGAATCTCCTTGGCATTCCCACCTGATCGTGGTCAATATCCGCATCTCCTGTGATCACAATTCTCTTTTCAATCCGGGTCTCTGAAATCCCACCTTTTACAGTCTGAAACCAAAGAGAAAAGTTATCATGTAAGAAAGAAATAAAGGAAGGAAGGGAGGAAAGAAGCAAAGGAGGAAGGAAGGAAGAAAAGAAAAATCCAAACAGCAAAACAAATAACAGCAAGCAATCAGTCTGAAAACTATATTTCAAATTTTAATCTGCTGTGGGGTACTGCATAGAATCGCATTCTCACACACTTGTTCACAGTTCGGACTGGATCTGCTAAAATGAGCACACCTCTGTTCCTCTGTATTGCTAAAAATTCTTAATAAGCTAAACATAATTCTCTGTGTAAACAAAACAGGTGTTTCTTTTTGCTCTTTTCCTGTATATTTTGATTATTTTCAAGAGGAAAAAAAAAATCAGAAGATTATAAACAAAAATGTCATGCAACTTGAAACTAAGCTCTTCGTTTTAAAACAGTTTCCTATGACTAATGTCAAACGATCCTCAAATAATGCCCCCTATTTGACATCTGAGGAAACCAAGGTCTAGATACACGAAGTAACTGGCTTCCATTCATCTGTGTGTTGATGAAGGAGTTTGGTCAGGAATCTAGATTTCTTACTTACAAGAACATGCTTTCTCCTCTAGTGCCACTGCAAACATGGATCATCTCTGATTTTCTGGGAGCAGTTCCAATTTTAGATACTTTATCCCTCCTGCCCCCATAAACAATATTCTAATGATTCCAATATTTCAGCATCTGAACTATAGTTCCCATGGCCTCGATCCCCTACATGGCATAAAAATTCTTTGTGAGACCTTCTTTGTGAGACCCCAAGTTCTGATTTTTGGCTTAGAAAATACGGTTGCTTAATAATTCTAACAAAACTTGCCTTTAAACTGACCTCCCCAGCCAGACAGAGGACACACTGACCAGGAAGACAGAGGAATGTGTAAAGAGAAAACCATGTGACTCTGAGACCTCTAAGGAGGTAGGGATGCTCAGGGTCTCCCTGGCTTTATTACTGGGGAAAAAGCAGCAGGGCCTTTCCACCTGAACATGGGGAATGGGGAATAACTTGCCTCAGTAAGGATAAAGCTGAAAATCCTTGTTTAGGGACTGGGGTTCTTGCAGAGAGGCAGCAAGCCTGGCATGCCACTCGATTTCATAAGGAATTTCTAGCTGTCTGTTACCTTGGTAATTTGAGTTGTGGTGGTACTGCTGGTGGTCTCGGATGTGATGGTCTGAGCTGTCAGCAAAACTCCTGGGTCCAAGTCGCCGTTGCTGTCATCCGTCTGCAGAAGGAGACACAACGCGTCAGCATGCCTCTCAGGAAGCCTTGGGGGCAGATGCTGGAGATGCAGCTTTGCTCTGCAGCTGTACATCCTAAAGCAAACCCCCAATTCCCTTCCAGTGATCTCTTACTTAATAAATAAAAATAATCTCCTGGGAACAAAGCTCCTCCCAAAACAGCTGGACGAGTCCAGCTTCCTCAGCATTGGGTCAGGGATAGGAGTGGATCAGAGACTGGAGGAGGCTGTGTAACCACAGATTCAAAACCAGTGACAGTAACTATGCATAAGTATAGAGCATGTGACAGCTCACAAATGACTTTCAAAATGACTTCAGCTTGTTTTGATGCTTACATGAGTCCTATCAATATGAGTAGAAAAGGCAGAAACTTATTAGCACTCCCAGGTGAGACGTGTGTGTGCGCACTTCAGTTGTGTCCAACTCTTTGCAACCCTATGGACTGGAGCCCGCCAGTCTCCTCTGTCCCTGGGATTCTCTAGGCAAGATCTGGGGTGGGTTGCCATGCCCTCCTCCAGGGGATCTTCCCGATCCAGTGATCTAACCCGCATCTCTTACATCTCCTGCACTGGCAGGTGGGTTTTTTGTTTGTTTGTTTGTTTGTTTACCACTAGAGGTAAGACTCAGGCTCAGAGAAAGTTGAATGGTTTGCCCAAGGATTCAAAACCAATCCTCTCTACAAATCTAGAGCTCTTTACACACCACCCAAGGTAAGAAGGAAAGGTATAAACTCTTGGTTGCTAAAGCAAGGCTAGATTCTGAGTCATATGCCAGAACTTTCCAGAAAGAACCAGGAAAGTTCCCTGCTGGGGTATAAGGAATCTCGGGCTATCTTCTTTGAAGATCAATATGGAAGACTGGAGCATGTGAGGTATGTTCTTTCAAGGCTAAGTCGGGGGAAATACAGAGAATATCTCAATGACAATTATTGAGACCAAAACTATCATTGAAATGATAAACCCCTCATTACAGGAGGGGTTTAAAAGTATTTCAAATGCTGGGCTACACAACTAATCTACATAGAGAACAAGGGCTCAGGCTACTTCTTGTTTCTCTGGAGCTCACTCTACTAGGACCAAGATAAATATATAATGATCAGGCTGAGAAATGACATTAGCAAAAAAGGAAGAGAAATGTTTGGCAGGAGCCAGACTCGGCCTGATGAACAGTTATCAGCAAGCATTTGGGCCAGTAGCAGACTCAGAGCTGCTGACCATCCCTGACCAAGATGAAAAGAAACGAGGGGAGGAGGATGGAGGCTACCTGCAGCTACAAGCTTTTCAGACAGGCGTGGCCGGAACTGCCTGACACTGGCATCTTACACTGACTCAGCGGGGGATTTAGAGAACTGAACTGTTTTCATAAAGTATCCTGCAGCAAGCAATGTGTTGGTTACTCTCTTTCTCTGCCTCTTTACAGAAGTCATTTGTATTACAAGCAGAGGCCTCCAACCGTTTTGGGTAAGGATCACATTTCATTGAGCCAAAAATTTGAGGCACTGGGGGCAGGGCAGGAAGAGGAGAAGAGCATTAGGGAAGAGGCCCTGGCTGGGTTCCCTTCCAGGTAGGAATCTGGACAAAACAGAGGGAAGCTGATGGTGTCACCTAAGTCTTTCACTCATGCCAGCCACCCTCATGCCAGGCATATTACTGACTAGTTCACTAACACCTTCTTCAGCCCAGACCCACTGATCTACCTTAGATTCAGACTCAACTGATATTTATTGCACTCATGCTATATGATACATATAGCATATAATACAAGCATATAATACAACTGTTACCTCAATCACACCTATCGATATCTGAAGTAGGTTCTATTATTACACTACATAGAAAGTTAACTTTCTATAACTTAACTATATAGAAAGTTAAGAAAACTGAGGTCCAGAGAAGTTAAATAAACTGTCAAGGTTCTATGCTAGTAAGCGTTTCAATTAGGACTGAGGGCAAAGACATCTTGTCTGAAGATTGGGTTTCAGGTCCCAGCTCAGACAGTGGCTGGCTATGGGATCTTAGCAAGTCATTCTGACTTTTCTGAGTTTTAGTTTTTCTCACTTTTACAACAGGAAATCTTGTGTTCTGCTTCCACTGTAGCTGTGAAGATCAAAAGAGATTTGAAAAATAAACGTATGTTGTAAGTTGTTAAGAATTTGTGTCCCAATATACACATAATGGATTATTACTCAACCATAAGAAAGAATGAAATAATTTTGCCATTTGCAGCCACACGGATGAACCTAGAGATGATCATACTAAGTGAAGTCAGAAGAAGACAAACATTACATGATATCGCTTATATGCAGAATCTTAAAAGAAGATACAAATGAACTTATTTGTATAACAGAAAAAAATAACAGACACAGCAAAAGCAAGCTTATGATTACCAAAAAGGAAAGGGTGTGTAGCAGGGAGGGGTACATTAGGAGTCTGGGATTAAAATGCAAGCTATTATATATAGAATAGATAACCAACAAGGACTTACTGTTGGTTATCTATAACCAACAGGGAACTATATTCAATATTTTATAATAACCAATAATGGAACAGAATCTAAAGAATGTATGTGTGTGTGTGTATATATATATACACACACACACATATATATATAACTGAATCACTTTGCTGTGTACCTGAAACACAACACTGTAAATCAACTATATTTCAATATTTTTAAATTTAATTTTAAATTTATTTATTTCAATTAATTTATTTTTTAATTGAAAGCCACTTGCTTTACAGAATTGTGTTGGTTTCTGCCAAACATCAACATGAATCAGCCATAGGTCAATAACATTTTTAATTAAAAAAAAAAAAAGAAAAGAATTTGCGTGCCAGGAGGGCTAAATCTTCTTGAAGAGCTCCTCCTCTACTAAACCTGAGAATCTGTTATCATCTACCTCCACCCACCCCCTTATTCCTCCTTTTCTGTCTTGAGAAGGTAGAAGAGGGAGGAGACACTGTTGATTCCTGACTTACACTCTTCCCACATGGGGCCTCTTTTCTTGCCAGTGTTTCCTAAAAAGGGTACTGTGGCTTTCACAGTTGCTTATAAAGTTAACCATTCCCTTATCCTATGACACAGCAGTTCCACTCTTAGGTGTTTACCCAAGATAAGTGAAAACATGTGTCCACAGAAAGACTTGCACGTGAATGTTTAAAGCAGCTTTATTTATATTTCCCCCAAACTGGAATCAACTCAACTGTCCACCAAGAAATGAGAGGATAAACAAATTGCGGTATATTTGTACAACAGAATACTACTCAACGATACAAAACAGTGGACTATGGATTCATATAACATGGATGACCCTGAAAAACATCTTTAGACAGAAAAGGGTATGACTGTATACTTCCATTTATATGAAGTTCAAGAATAGGCAAAGACTGGAAAAGGCTATGAAGAAGTTTTCAGGGGTCATGGAAATGTTCTGTGTCCCCAAAATGTCTTGGTTACACAGATAGACACATCTATCAAAACCAATCAAACCGAACTCTTATCACCTGTGCATATCACTGTATGTAAATATTACCTCAAGTACGCATACATATGTATACATGCAAAAAGTAAAAAACCCTTCCCCACCTCCTCTCACCATATCCCAAAGGGTAGGAATTATGGACCAACTGAAATAAGGTTCCCAGGTTTACTTGTCTGGCAAGATAATAAAAACAGGAGCAGAAATAACTATAGTAAATAGTAACAATAGCAAAAATTATCTGGTGCTTATCATGTGCCAGTCACTTTTTTATATATATTACTTATACCATACTGTACTGTGCTTTTTCATTTACCGATTTATCATGTAGATATTCCCATTAGAAGCTTTAAAAAAAGTAACCGTAAAGAATTACCATAATTGGATGTACTATATATAATTTATTTAACCCGTTCCCTATTGAGGGGTATTTGGGTTGTTTCTATGTAGTGACAACTGAATCTAAAAGGCACATTTTATGTACATTAACTTATTCATTCCTTGCAACAACCCTATGAGGCAGAACTATTATTAGCCCCATTTTACAAATGAGGAAACTGAGGCACAAAGTGATTTAGTAACTTGACTGGATACTAGTAAGTGATGGAACAGATTCAAATCCAGTAAATCCAATTTCAAAGTCAACACTTCCCCACCATACTTCACTGTCTAGTCAGTAAGAAGTAAGACAAATTACAAATTTTTCTTAAGCCTGATTAAAGTGAAATAAAGGTAGATGTATGCAAGTGAAATTCACTCAGTTGTATCCGTCTCTTTGCCACCCTATGAACTAAAGCCTGCCAGGTTCCTCTGGCAACGGAATTCTCCAGGCAAGAATACTGGAGTGGGTAGCCTATCACTCCTCCAGGGGATCTTCTCAACCCACGAATCAAACCAGGGTCTCCTACACTGTAGGCAGATTCTTTACCAGCTGAGCTACTAGATAGCTGGTAGCTGGTTAAAGTGTCTTCAGCCTGGTTAAAATGAAATAAAGGTAGATGCATAACAATATAACAATAGCTACCATTTTGGAATAGCCATTATGCACCAGGAAAATACTATCTTTATCTCAATAACCTTATAAAGGTATTTCTCAGAAGAGAAAGCTAAGGCTTGGAGATTAAGTGACTTGCTAAAGGTCACAAAGTTACCAGGTGTTGGAATTAAGATCTAGGTTTCTTGAGGACTTCCCTGGTGGTCCAGTGGCTAAGACTCTGTACTCCCAGCACAGGGAGCCTGGGTTGCATCCCTGGTCAGGGAACTAGATCCCGCATGCTGCAACTAAAAGCTTGCATGCGACAGCTAAAGATCTCCCATGCCAAAATGAAGACCCAGTGCAGCTAAATAAATAAGTGACTATATATATATAAATATTTAAAGAAGATCCAGGTTTCTCTAACCCCAGGGCCCACAGGCTTTACCTTGTACATCATGGGGCCTCTGTATTTCTCTTACATGCTAGCATATTTTACAATGAATTTTTGTATGGGCTACACTCAAACCATACATGGGCTTCTGTGGGCAGAATGGGGCTAACAGTTTTTTAAGTAATTTATTTTGAACCATTAAAATTTTTTTTGATATGCACATGTTACAAAATTTAAAATATTGAAAATGGAGATGAAATGTCAGTGTCCCTCCCACTCCTGACCACAGACTGAACTCCTGGGCCTCTTCATCCCAGGCCACCCAGTGGTGGGTTTTTGTTTTTTGCGTTTTTGAGTACCCACTCAAGAGATAGTATATTCACATATAAGCCTTTGTATACATACCTGTACATACAACCCTTTTCCCTCACATGAACAGCATATTATTTATAGCATATTGTACTGCATTTTCTTCATTTACCAATTTATCACATAGATCATTCCCATCAGAAGTTTTTTTTAATGGTTACACATAATTACCTTAATTGGATGTACTATAAATTACAAACCTGTTCTCTATTGACAGACGGGTTGTTTCCATGGTAGTGACAGCTTAAGAGAGTTCCCTCCCATATGCAAGTGCTTCTTTTCAAAACACTCCTGGCTCACTGTGTGCACAATCTTAAAGGAACGTCCTCTGCCTTCCTCTGCAGTCCCCTCCACTGCCAAGTCCTGTTCATCCATCTCTGTCTCTCCTGACATAGCTCTTTCTTCTCGTTTCCTCAGGCTACACTTCAGTTCTTCGCAAGCATCCCCCTAAACCTGCCAGAAGCCGTATCCCTGTCTCCAGGCAGCCCCGCCTTTAATAGATTCAGCACACAGCTTTAGGAACCATCTTCCAAAACCGCTTAAATGAGGCGACTTTATCACCACTGCCAGAAAAGCTGAAGCCATGGAGCAAACCATTATTTATCAAACTCAAATTCCACAGTTTAGACCACAAGAGGGAGAAGGCGGAAGTACACAACGTTAACCGAATGTCTAGGAACACACCAAACACTGTCCAGACATCATTTCACTTCATCCCTCCCCAAAACTTGCAGTCGTAGGTAGTACTAGCCCCATTTTACAGGCAGGAAAGAGAGGCTTAGAGATTAGTGATTTGTTTAAAGTTATCCAGCTAGTACATGGTTTAGCTAGGATATAAATTCCACTTGTCTAATTGCAAAGAATGTGCTTTTAATCGGCAAGTGACAGTGCTTCCCAAAGGTGGATGTCATCACCCAATTTATGGTGATGTGAGGATTAACCGAAAGGATTTGTGTGAAACCAGCCAGCCAGAGCTCCACACGGCCACCTCCTTCCCGTCATGCGGGATTCAGCTAAAATGTCACCTTTTCAGAGAGGATTTCCTTGACTATTCCAGGCCCAGAATAGCAACTCTTCATGTTATCGTATATTGTCTGACTCTTGATCCTATTTTAGTTTCTTTAAAGCTCTTATCACTGTCTGAAACGTGTACATCTGTGTTTTATTGCCTGTCTCTCCAGACTAGAATGTCAGTTCCAGAGAGAAGGGCCCGTGTCCACCCTGTACATTGCTTTGGCTTAATACATAAATGCTCAAACAAATACTTGCTGCAGGAATGAATAAACAGTTCAGTTTATAGACGGGAAAGTTTTTTGCACTTTTGGCTTCTGTGAATGAAAAAGGAAATGACTCAACCTAAGCAAGACGAGTTCATTCAAATTATTAACAAGGAAGGAGAAATTTTACTAAAAGTTGGAAGTAAATAAAATTTTAAGCACTAAATTCTTATATGATTTTAATTGTAGTAAATTCATTATAATTATTTTAGCTCTTACTTACTTACTGAGACTTCCGTGGTGGCTCAGACGGTAAAGCGTCTGCCTACAATGTGGGAGACTTGGGTTCAATCCCTGGATCGGGAAATCTCCTGGAGCAGGAAATGGCAATCCACTCCAGTATTCTTGCCTGGAAAATCCCATGGATGGAGGAGCCTGGTAGGCTACAGTCCATGGGATAGCAAAGAGTCGGACACGACTGAGCAACTTCACTTTCTTTCTTTTACTTACTTACACTTTCAGGTGTGGTGTTCAAGTACCGTCTTACACAAGTTTCACGACAGAATCATGAGGTAGATGCTAAAACGGTGCAGGTGGGCGTGGGGGGTGGAGCGGGGCATCAGGGTTCCCAGATGCTCATCCGCTTGTTTAAGTTAATATATGGAGAAGCTGGGATCTGAGCTCACGTTTGTTTGACCCAAAGCCCATGTTTTCAACCATCACACTGGATTGTCTTCCCTAACTGAACTGGGTGACTATAAGCCATCAGATCCAAGATAATTTTGCTTTTAATAAAGTATCTGGGGACATCTTGAGATGAGTGATCTCTTCTGAAAAGGACTGCCCCAGAAAAGCCTAGCATTATTTGCAGCAAGTGATGAGAAACCCTGTGTAGAGAGGTGATACATCATGCTTACTGGATAGTCTCTGGTTCTGAAACACTGAACCATGTCCCACCTGGGCAGCCTCGTATGTGATGGTCTTGGTCTCCGTGTGGACGATAGGGACGTCTTTGGTTGGAATTTCACTTTTCACAGCATTGGCAGTGTCTGAGATGGTGACAGTCTGAGTCTTCACCAGGGGAGGCTGTGAGGCAGTAAAGAAAGAGAGTTACCAGAGTCCTCTGAAGGCTGTGGCTAGCTAATCTGACATTGATCTGATCAAAGTGATTGCTCTGATCAAGCAAAGGGCTAGCTCAACCTCTGCCCAGGACTTGGACACTACTCCAGTGTAGCCCTGCCAAGGTGTCGAATCACCAAGGACATTAAAGGCCGGCGCTACGGTTCACTTTCGCAGGCTCAATGGAAAGCAGTAGCGTCAGACAGCTACGCGTGGTGATACAAAACACTTCAGATGGACCTTCAGAATTTGAGTATAAAACTATCTGCCAAAGAGCAGTCGCTTCTGCTTGTCCTTGTGACTGTACCATTAAAATTAAGGAAATCAGCCACATTTCCTCCCCTTAGTACAAATGGTACATGACATAGCACTGGCCTTGGAACACATTACCCTGGAATTCATTAACTTCTTTCAAATCAATGTCAGACATTCACTTTGGAGTTATTGAAAAGAAAACAGTATTGGGAAAAGTGGAGAGAAGAGAATCAGTTTTACCACCACCTGGTGATTAATCTCAGAATTTCCGAAGAATGAACTTAGGCGAAATATCATCAAAGGTTTCCTGTCCATCAGCTCGCCTTCCCCGAGACTATAAATCACCCTGAAACTAGCATATGATTGTGGTAGAGTTAAGTGGCCATCCACCTTAGCATAGGAGATTAGCGCCTACGATCACGGAAGCTCCCTTGAGTGCGGTCCGTGGGAGTGGTGGGCTGCACTGTGTGGCTGCAATACATAAGCCATTATTTGGGGCCTGACTCCTCATTTAAAAAGTCAATTACCCCTTTTAATTAATTAATTGCGTTTTGGGGGCAGGGTCTCAGAACACGGAAGGCCCCTCATCACAGAAGTCTCAGAAATTTGCCTCTTTACGAAGCCCGTTCTCAATCAAGGAAAAGAGTTTTGGGGGTAGTGTTAATGACTCTGAATACATTTCTTTGTAGTAATCAAGAACTGCGATTTTATTCTGTGATTTTGGAAAAGAGCCAAGAGGCAACTATCCTCACCACTGCCACCACCAGCTCCTCCACAGAGTAGATCCCGGCCCTCTCCCAGAGTGAGTCGTTAGACCTGCGTCACTGAATCAGTTACTACCTGGAAACTTCGAATGACGGTGGGGAACTGGTTACCCACACGAGAGTCAAGCAATGATCCGTTTTGCTTTCCCAGTGGCTCTCCTGGTGCAACACGTTGCTCACTACTCTCTGCCTTTTTGTCCCCAAGTTGCAGCTGGGAGGAAGCTGGTGAGACTGAGGCCTGTAAGGCACTGGCCTGTTCCTCCACTCCTATACACTCCCCACCGGGGCCGCTCAGCTCTTCCTTGATATCAAGAGAGCCAGCTGCCTCCAGCTCCTTCTCCTCTGTCTCCTTGCTGCTTACGGAGAGGGAGCCAAAGTCAAAGTGTTTTGGAGACTCCGGTGAAGCGGTCATTTGGCTCTTACTAGGAATTACTGAACGCTTGGGGCCCTCCCCTTCAGAGTCAGGGTTGGTAGATGGCCCCGGGGCCACGGCAGCCACCTCCTCGGTGCGAATGCCATTTATGTTCTACAAATGAATGAACACACACAAGAGCGAGAAGATTAGGAGCAGGTGGGGAACACAGCGAACTCTGAGAATCAACAATGATTTCTAAGAGGTCTCGAAAATATTAATACTAATATAAACCAGGAATCTTAGCTCCTGAAGGTGGTCAAAAGGAAGAATTACTTGCTGTTTGCTAAACACGTCAGCAGCTTAAACGATTCCAGCCTCATTTTGGTCACAGGTCTACAACATGGTTAATCTGAGAAATGATTTCGATGGGCCTCACAGAGGAACAAACAGTTTGTGTCACTATGCCCTTCTCTGTTAAAACATCCTTTTCATACTCAGAGGGGGCACTGTTCCTAAATACCTAACTCATTGCTATGCACAGGACACGGTGCAATTCATGAGTCGATAAAACATAGCTGGATGAGTCTGCTCTGATCGAAAAATGTTCCATACATCTCCAAGCCATATGTATCATCATGCTGGCCCATGATGGAGAAGCTGAAATCTAGACTTTGGTTGGCAGAGATACGGGAGGTGAGTACACCCAGCACAGACAATCCAATCATGGTCAAAGAATTAACTATCGTATCAGAAATAGTGAGACAATGCTTCTAAACAGAATAAACGTGACTTATCGGCAGTTGAGAAGTATTTCTCCACAGATGAATGACAATGTCAGCAACTCCTGAGAAAAATAAATCCTGGAAACACAGAGTTCCCTCCTGGGCTAAATGCCTCACATCAAAGGATAAACAGATCTAAAATAAGAACTTTCAAGAGAACGTGGAAGAGAGGATAACATCACAGTACGTGGACCTATTCCTAATGTTTAAAGGAAAGTGCTGTGGTTGGAAGAAGAGTAGGAGCTCACACTAGCAGGAAAAGAACATGGACCATTTGAGAAATGAAAATCTATAGAAGCCAAAGGTTAGGAAAACTGGCATGTGCTCACCAGAGAGCTATAAAGAAGCCACGCAGGCCTGAAATTTTGGTAAAATCAATTTACCATATTACATGCCATATAGGAAATTAACAGAAAAGCACTCTTTTAAAAAGGTGTTCCTGGAATAAACAACTTATGCTTGGACCAGCCTACACGTTTTAGTACTGAAATCACACTATATGTATTATATATATATATTTTTTTAAATCATTAAATTGTAAACCAGTCTACACTGTGAAGAATATAAACCAGCAGTCTAGTAAGAGAAGAAAAGATCCACTGCACTTAAGAACTCCAGGCCAACTTTACTTCTAAGAACAGTCTAACTTAAGAGCATCTCAAAGCGGTACAAGTTGAACTGACATCAGGTAGGTCTTTCACTGACTGATCATGAATATTACTTAGGACATGAAAAATGGAATTGAAAGATGACAAGAGAAACTGTCTTTGTCTGAAGATGTATCAGAGATATATAAACTATTCATGCTAAGCATATATGAATTTCCTCATATTTAAAATGAGAGTAATACTTCGCTTGACTTACAGGGTTCTGAAAGATCAAATACAATAGTATATGAAAGCACTCTGTAAATTCTCAATTACCATGTAGATTCATTTAATTCAATCAACATTATCTGAGCACCAATAATAGGCTAGGGCCTGGGGGACACCAGAATGAGTTTGTTGTTATGTTACTAACACTCTGTACTACTTTCTAAGGCACTTATCTCACCGTTTCTTTCGAGTCAGACAAGCTGTTATGGAGCTGCCCAAAATAGACTCGCTGGTAATAAACAGATAGGCTTTCTCAAATTGCTGTATGCTAGCTCTAATGCTGTGAACAGCAAATCCAAACCCACTCACATGGAGAGGCTTCTCCAAATAATTGTCACAACTGAGATGGTTGATTAATAACCAGGAAAATGCCTAAGATAATCAAGGGAGAGCCAATTTTATACCAGTCCGACCAACTGATAGGTAGTGGTCTGTCATCAAGAAGCCATTTGTGAATCAAACATTGCTGAGGCCAGCACCACCTGGCCCAAAGTTGCTTACTGCTGAGAAAAAATTAGATAGGTCGATCATTTTTTTTTCAAAGCAGGAATAGAGGAGACCAAGGGTAAAAGCTGTGACCACAGTAATATCAATTCAACAAATATTTACTGATCACTGAATACATATTAGTCATTGGAAATAAAAGGAAAACTGATAACAGTTGGGTTGGATTACTACTTAGAGCACTCTCACATATGGTCGAATCAGCCGCTCCAGTTGGCTCTGCTGTCGAGATCTCAGGGACAACGCAGCCAACTACTTACTGGACACTCTCCCAGGCATATGGGATACAATATGCCCCAAACTAAACTCATCAAGTCCGCTTTAGTATGTCCCTTATCTGCTCTTCTCTATTCCCACACTTCACGTCTTCATTCAGGCTTTTATAATGCCTCATCCCGCTTACTACTAATGCCCTAAACAAATTTTCTTTTCCTTCTTCCTTTCTCATCTCAATCCTTTCCTGAACACATCCTTGATTCTGCTGTGAAAGTGTTTATTTCTAAAAATGAAACATTGAAAATTCCATTTTTCAGTTTAAAGTCCTTCAGTGACTCTTCACTGACTTTTGGGTAAAGTTCCCAGGTCCTTTTCTAAGACACAGAAAATACTTTAAAATATGACTCTTATCTCTCTCTCCAGCTTCACCCTGCTATACCTCCACACACACCCTTCTCCTTACTAACTCAGGACAATTTGCAATTCTTAGAACAGAGCATGCTTCCTTAGCCTCTGTTCCTTTGTCAATATTGTATTGTTCCTTCTGCCTGCAAGTCCATACTCAACTCATGTTAGTTCTTCTGGAAGTTTTCTCCTGGATGCCTAAAGTGTGTTTAGATATCATGACTCTTTCATTCCAATTGACCCTGTCATTATTGATTTAGTCATCTGTCTTTTCCATTAGACTGAGCTCCTTGGGGGATAAGGCCTTCTATAGTTCTTAGCTCTATATCTCTCTTGCACAGTTTTTGGCACATAATAGATGTTCATTAAAAACTTGCAGAAATTATACTAGATAAATTCAGGAGCCCTGAGAACTGTTTTGCCTCGAGCTATTTAAAAACTGAAAAGGCTTGTTTAGAAAGAACACAAAAAGTGGCTCACTTGCCCAGACCAGCATTCAATGTTCTACATCAGTAAAATAAGAGGAAAACTAACATTACCGCATATTCACCATGTGACAGTTACTCTAACAAGTTTTCTCTTTTCACTTTTCACAACCTCATTACGAGGTAGTCACTATTTCTATTTTATAGATGAAAAAATGGAGACGGTAAGCAGGTGAGAGCTAGGAACTAATGGAACTAGAGTTTAACCTAACCCTAAGGTCAGGGTCTGATTCTAAAGGCCATTTCTTCCCACGGCAACGGAAAGTATTTCTGGTAGGCCCAAAGGACATGTCGTATTACATTCAAAAGAATATAAAATAAACCTGACTTTTCTTTTGGGAAGTACAAAAATTGCCCAAAGTCCTCTTAGCAGAGTCTGATTGTAGTGGCTGACACCATACTTTGAAACATAAGCAGATGGCTGGAAAGCCAGAAGAAGAGACTGGGGCAAAAAGAAGATATAAAATCCTTATGACATAAGACACCCACAATTTGGCATCTAACATGAGTAAAGAATTTTAACTGACAGTGCTGTGCCTTTGGCTATGACCATCAGCATGGACCATTGGATTATATAAGATTCTGCACAGCTCCATATACCAAACTGGCCTGGAAACTTTAAACAGATCTTCTGAAGGATAAGTCACAAGGTTGTCTAGTTGGTTTCAAGAATATGAGAAGGAAAAATGTTAGACCAGTATTTAAGTGAGCAGGAACATTGTTTGACTGAAAACTCTGTTTTACTTAAGAAGTCAATAGTTCCTGCTAAGTATGATAAATCAGTATTTTCTTTGGGGGAGAAAAAACTCTTGATTTTTTTTTGAAAAAATTTTTTCCCCTAAAGGGCTTTCTCTTGAAAATGACTTACTCAAACAGATTATGTCACAGGATCATCAAGCCCTGAGCATGTATGTGCCTTTATGAGTTATAAATAACCTCTCTCTTGACTTAGGGATTACAGCTATTATTAAAAGTGGGGTATGGGTGTTTTATATGTATTTTTCTGTTATTTCATTAAATGCAATCCAGAGTCTTCCTTTTTAGGTTATTTTTGAAGGAAGGGATTTATATATTTTATTGAATAAATACAGTTATGCTGACAAGACCCTCTTATCCTATAAGCATCACAATGAAGATAAATCCTGAAATCTTTCTAAAATTTTGCTGCATAAGCAAGAGCCATATACTCTTTTTCTTTTTTTTTTTTCCTGGAGGGTCTGTGTAGTAATTCTCTCCATTTTGTCACTTGTTCTTTGCTTAGTAAAGTCCAATTTTACCTTTAGATGGCAATGGGAAAATAGTTCCTGTCTCTGTTTAAAAAAAAAAAAAAAGAACCTGCTATTGTCTCACTTTATCTTCATATATATTAAAATCCTGGGTAGGCAGTTAAGGACCAAGTGAAGAACAGCAACTTTTTCACTGTCAACCTTGTTACACGATTCCGGGGATATACTTTGATTTCAGGACCATGATTACATTGTTGGAATGAGGGAAGAAGGCAAAAATGCGAACTTCAAAGACTAAATCTTCCTCTTGATAATATACTATGTTTTATTTCTTATCCATTTAAGAATTATACTTTCTAATATGTGTAATTATACACATGAAAAAGACCTCAAGGTATACTAAAATATCAATAGAGGTAGGACTGCAAGTAATTTAATTTCTTTCTTTATGTTTTTCTGTATTTCACAAGCTTTTTAAAATGAATATGCATTACCTTTATAATAAAAATGCTATTAAATGATTTTTCTTATGCAAGCTTTTACGCTGGTTTCGTAATGAAATGATCTGTAAAACCTGAGGAGTCTGGTAAACTATATATGAAGGAAGTGATAATAAATTCTTAATATCCTCCAAGCCTTTGAAAACAGTTAAAAATAAACCTTAATGGTTTCCTAAATGAAAAAGCAGTTAATGGAAATAATAATAAGAAATGTCAGCAACTGGTAATAGTATACAAATTCTTTTATATGGAGAATATAATATACAACACTAGTAATTTAGTGTTTTGAGTGGGGTTTGAAAGTCAAAGTCAATGGTGATGGACTTAATCTATTTGAGTGGAAAATATAGCTCAAATTTAAAGTGTAGCTTCATCACATTTTGTTAGAGATGGCAGTGATATTCTCAGGCGTATGAATAAAAATATGGCTGTATCTGTGAGTTGTCACAGATTTTCTGTGACTGTCTTGTTAGACATCTGAAGACACATGGAAAATGATCATTCACTTGCCAAAGTCACAAAAGCCACTGGGAATACAAAATATTAAAGTATCCCAAGACCTGATCTGAACATTAACTCTAGATTAGTGATATTGACTATGGATAAACATGTACTTCACATCAGAATGCTTTATATTTCTTTTGTGTGTGTGGGTTTTGTTTGTTTTGGCTGAGTACTCTATACCTCAGGTTGAAATCTTCTCTTACTAAAATTAAGTACAAGACATCAGAATGAACTGACCAAATTCAGTAAATAGCTGTTTAATTGTCACCTCAGAAGAGAATCCTCCTCTTTTAGGTGATTTTGAGATAAATAAAAGAAGGAAGTCATCCAATTTCCAGGGTACTTAGATTTAGCTGAATGAAGATATTAACAATGATATATACAGACAGCAGTTAAGTATGTCTGCATAATAAACTCGGAGCTATGTGGTGGTTGGGGCAATGATGGAAGCTTGGGGAGAAGGCAAACTTTTATCAGACTGGTGAGTAAGCTTAATTACAGTGTCTTGTGCGTGTGTGCGTGTGTGTGTGTGTGTGCATTTTCAGGTATTATAACATGACACTAAGCACTGAAATAAGCCAGTCAACAATGTTATTGAGTCCACCATTAGCAGAATTAGAGAGCTAACAGAACAATGTTAAAAGAAGGAAGAAAATAGAGTCACATCAATTACAAAGCTAACTTCTAAAGAGAGCCTTGGAATCAAAGGTATGTTTAAGTTTTCAGAAAAATGCTTCTCCTTCGTATTCTACTCAGTGTTTTCCAAGATCTACTTTTAGAATACCAATGAAAATTTTATCATCAAATATACACATGCATGTGCAAACAGACATTATAGACAAATTAAGAAATATTACACTTGCTGAAATTATACAGGACAAATTTTAAGAGAGGGGCAATTAACAGGATAAGGTGACATTTTATTTTATTAAATTGATTAAATTGAGAAGCAGGAAACACAAATGATGACTGCGAAAGAATTTTCTTAGTCTGGCCAGACCAAAACACAAATTCTGTCACTAAATGCATAACTATCCTGTCTTAACCCCCACTTTACCAGCGTCATCTTAAAGAGTCTCTAACACTCTCTTCCGAATCAACAAGAGTTTCACTTTTACATAAGTATACTTAGAGGCTTAAGCACAAAAAAACAGAAATACTCTTTGATGAAGTACAAATAATCATTACAGTTATAAAATGAATGTCTTTTGCTTTGATGACAAAGTGTTTCTAGTTTGTTTCCTTTTGGACCCCAATCTGATTTTCCTCAGAACTGGTACTTGAAATCTGATTTAATTACTGGGAATTTGAACTACTAATCTATCTGTTAATAATATTTCCAATAAATGTGTAAATGAAACAACTATTTTCTTCCAAACAAACTATTTTCTTCTGAATGATTTCAAAACCAAGAACCAGATTACCCCCAAGGCCAAAAAGAAGCCCTGAGACTCTGTCTCAACAATAGGCAAGGCTGCTTTTCTTTTTTCCTTCTGTATTTTGGCCGCATCATGGCATGCATGATCTTAATTCCCCAACCACGGACCAAACCCACGCCCTCTGCAATGGAAGTGCAATGTCTTAACTGCTGGACCACCAGGGAAGTCCCAAGGCCTCATTTCTTATGCACTTCTGCTGGTTCCTACTGACTGAAAGATCCTGTTTCAGGTTCTGAGACATTCTATGAAACAACTTGAGGGATTTAAGGCAAGTTAAGGGCAGTCCAGGGTTAATAAATCAACTCATTAGTGGTTGGGATCTTAAAGCACCATTTTTAATACACAGTTTTATAAATCACTAGAGTCTCACAAATTCCAGCCTTCTTAATTTACTTTCTGCAACTTTCATCACATTTTCTCTTGGGGACTAAGTGACTTAGGATATAGCTGTGGCGTAACAGAATACCATTGAACTGAAACATCAAAGACCTGCATTGCAGCTCTAGTTCTCTCACTTAAAAACTGCCTGTTCTTGAGCAGTCCTTGAACTGCCCTGAGACTCAGTTTTATCATATAAAGCCAGAACACCACTATATACCTGATATGGGTATCGTGAAGGATAACTGTGTCCTGTGTTCAAAATGAAGTGCTGAGCAAACACTAGATATTATTTGTCATTGTACTGTATTTCTCAAAATACTCCTTTTTGCAAAGAAACACGAACTGGAACTAGTCCCTGTATGAGTGTTTCTTAAGTATCCAAATTAGCCAACCCTATGGATTTAACTAATAGTAAAGGAAAGCAACCCTGAATATTCACTGGAAGGACTGATGCTGAAGCTGAAGCTCCAATACTTTGGCCACCTGATGGGAAGAGCCAAGTCACTGGAAAAGACCCTGATGCTGGGAAAGACTGGAGGCAGAAGAAGAGGGTGACAGAGGATGAGATGGATGGATGGCATCACTGACTCAACGGACATGAATTTGAGAAAACTCCAGGAGATAGTGAAGGACAGGGAAGCCTGGGGTGCTGCAGTCCATGGGGTCGCAAAGAGTTGGACACTACTTACTGACTGAACAACACCACCATGGATTTAACTAGGCCGGTCTTCCTTGCAGCTTAGCACGTTCTGAGTCAGGTTCTAGTTATATATTAGAGGATATCACCGGGTAGAACTTAGAAGAAATTGTGACAGAAGATACTAACTAAAACTGATACACTCTGAAGATATTTAAGTATTTCTGAGCCAAGATTCTCATGAAGAACACTGGATAGGCTGTTTTAATAGCTTTGAGAACATTTCTGATCAGTTACAAAAATTACTACTTTAGATGCTTCATAGATTTATTGCTGTTTCTAAGCCTAAAGTATATCTTTTTGTGTTACTACCCACAGATTCTGCTTCCAGAAATTACTGAATTTTCTGTAAAGAGGGGTTCAGAGTCAGCATACTGTCTCTATAATCACTTCACCCAAAGGAACCCTAAATCTCCTACATCTATTAAATTATCATTGGGTTTCCCATCTTCTTCCTTCTATTCTGCCATTCAATCAAGTAAAACCGAGAGTCAGAACTGACCTTGGAAATCATGCTTAATGATACGATCAAATCTGTAATGTCACCATCATCTTTGCAATGACTCTGTGGCCTGTTGAAATGCAAATATCTCAGGGAAAGTTAACACATTAAACGTTTATCAGCATTTCTGCATGTCAGAAAAAAAGGGGGTTGGGGGATTCGTTAGACTTACTTATACAATTTCAAAAAACAAATTTTGATAAGGCAAAGGGAATGAGCAGAAGGTGGCAGTGGGATTGAGGGGGAGGGGTGTGCACAGACACACATACACCCACATAGCACATTACCCTTGCTTTGCAAACCCAGTAAGAAATGCTTTGCACTGCAAATGCCCACAGAACCAGCAGGAATCGAGGTTATCTTGCTAAAGCACAGAAGGAAGATACCCAGCAGAAGAGTCCAGCTCCTGGTTCTGAACTAAAGTAAACAATAAATATTACAGTCACTTAAATGATCAAAATGTATTTAAATAACACCCCCAAAAGGTCTACAACATGCAAACTAAAAAATGTAGACTCCAATCCTGATAAAATCAGTTAATTGCGAGTGCTTTCTTTCCACATACTTCTCTCTAACAAAATATGGCAAGTTTATGTCTTAGCAAAGATTGGCTTTAAGTGCCTTGGGAAAAAGCTCTAAAAAACAAAACATATATCTTTATACATTTACTGTATTATTAATATTTATAATCTTATCCCTATTTTGAAAAATTAATAATATCAGTATTTCCCCTGGTTGTATAACAATGCTAACCTGGTGATTTTTTTTTTTAATTTGTTAAGTTAAAACAAATGCTTTTAAAGGGGCACTTGCAATAAGAGATAAATCAGATGTGGTAATGGCTTCTTTTGTAAAAGCCATGTGTAAACAGCACATAAAGATGACAGGTCAAGCAGCAGTAGCCCATTCTTCAGCCAAAAAAGGAAACCAATGAAGAAAGGAGAACCAAAATCACCCAAAAGAAAAACACCCTCTGGCCCCTCCACTCCCAAAAGCTTCATAAATAATAGTTTTGATACACTTTTGGTGGAAAACTCAGATCAACTGGCAGTTTAGAAAAGGATATTAGGATCACAAGCACTCAAGATGGGGATAAACTAACAACAGAGTGGACAAGCAGCTAGCAAAAGATGGTTTTAAAATCCCATCTTTCCTCTCCAGTGGTTTTTTTTTTTTTTTTTGCCACACTATACAGTGAAGAGGGATGGAACCCGGACCCCTGACAGTGAAGCACAGGGTCGTCGTAATCACTGGATTGTCAGGGATTTCCCATCTATGGTGTCATTCCTAATCATACAATATGTTTATCTTCATCCTACATTTTCTTTCTTGTCTATGTCCTCTCCTACTTTTTTTTTTTTTTTTTTTAATAAAGCTAGTGTGCTACTGGTGGTCCTTGGCTAGAAATACATCCTTGGGGTGCTCGCTAGCTTCTCCACAAAATGTGAGTCATTTTCATGGTTCACTACTATTCTCTGTCGTATAAAAACTACATCTGGACAAAGGAGCTTATTTAGGAAGACATTGGCCTTTATTAAATTACAGTTGGTAGAACTGCCTACTGCAGGAAAATCACTCTAACGCAGCCTTTCATGAATGCCAGCAAATGGAATTTGCCAATGACAATTATCCTTCAAAAATAGTTTTTATCATTTCCTAAATAGTGCTGTTATTAGATTATCCCCAGAATAGGTGAATGCAAAAGCAAATTGCTGTAAAATATCAGTGCCTGATGCAAAATTTTAACTATTACATAATAGAAAATTTTGCCTTAACACTGCACTCACCAGCAAGGACTCCACAGATCAAATGAGGGCTCTCAAACCTAAATAGAGCTATAGAAATCAAAGTGATTGAGCATATATTAAAGGTTATACTAAACACATCTAGGAGACCAGAAGCCTTTGGTCAGCCAATTTTATTTCATTATACTAAGAAGGGTTGAGTTGAAGAGAAGAGATGGAGAGTAAGAATCTATAATCAGCAATAACAACTCTGATCACTTAGTATGGAACACAAACATATTTGGCAGGATTTCTCAGAAGTCCCAATTCCAAAAATGATTAAAGCCATAATAAGCACTTAAGAAAAACATGATACCCCGATCTGATATCTAGAAAATAGCATCTTGGTTCCACAGAACTACATACAACAGAAAACAAGGATCAGATATTAATTAGCTGTGTCTTCTTTTCCTGAAAAATCCTATAATAATGAAAATGGCTTTCCCTGTTAACATTTTCAATCAATTCCCAAAAGGAATATAGAGAAACACTACAAAATTTTGTATTACTCAGACATGGCCACAAGGTACATGCTTTGTGCTAGTAAATAGACCACTTCAAAATGTGTAATGTTGGTTTTAAGTAACCACCTGGGTAATACGATAGAACCTAGGACTGTGAGAGTAAGATAAGAGGTAAGGTTTGCCCATGGTTAAATAAGAGATTGAGCAGTGAGCCTTCTGTTAATTATAAAAGCAAGCTCTCTTCACACCCATATGTCCATACCTGTCCATCTGCTGTAGTAAAAAGAGAGAAAAGGAAAAAAAAATCTCTTTTTCCTGTAACATATCTTCATTTCTCAGTATGATCAGAGAGGTATTAATAACTACTAATTTGTAGAGTGCTTCTTAAAAAAAAGACAAATTTAGCATATTAAAAATGCTTCTAACAGATGTGATAATTACATGTGTTGTAGTGACTGATTATGTGGGGTAGAAAAAAGTTATTTTTAAAACTTGGTATAAATAAGTCAAATCATTCCAAAGCAAATTTAAAACATTAATATTCTCAGAACTGAATGCATGTCAATAAATTATGTCTGTTTTAGGACTGAGCATAAGACAATTACTGGGCCACAGAAAAGAGTGAAAATATGGGGAAAACAAGAGAATTGTTCTAGAAAGACTGGCTGACAGTATCTCTTGCTGATTTGCTGAAGCAGAGGTTCCTCCTCATCCCGCTTTTGGGTAGTGGGTCTATGTATGTGCAGGATTGCTGACTCCTGTTTCTTTAATGATTAGTATCAACCAGAATCAGACTTGCAATAAGATTTATTCATGATCAATTTACATAATAACAGAGCAAGTAATGTGAAAAAACATCAAAGAAAATATCCCCCAAAGAGAAGTATATCTTGCTCAACTCTAATGGATAAACAATTTATTTCACTGAGTGTCATAGCTGAAGGATCCTGGACCAGGGGACTCAAAGGAACATAGTTTTAGGAATGTATTACAGAGCACCTCCCAAAGCTAGTTATAGGCATGAAGAAATCCTTTAGAACACAACCATGTTGACTAGGGCACAAAGATGCCTCCAAAAGGACATAACTTTATTTTAACTTATTGATAAATACTGCCCAAGTAGGCCCTGAATTAGGGAATTCCTCTCAGAGAAATCTCTTTATTTTGAAAGGGGACCCTTTCAAATGTCTCCTTTAGTCCCCCAACCTTAAACTTACACACTATGGTGTACCAAAAGTTCAGAGTGAAAATCATGTCATCTTCTTACCATGTTCACTAGACATCTTTAAAACCTGGCCAAAGAGAAGGTGAATTTGGGAACCTTAAAAATCCAACAGAACAGAGGGGTTAACCGAATTTATCACTGAATATGTCAAGAGCACAGCTAATAGAGAACAGTCTAGAAACTGACAGAGGCAGGGGTGCTGCGGTAGTGTGATATTTTAGCTTATAGTTCACATGTATCCTGACTGCCAGATAAATAGGAATGAGTGCCTTGTCTTTTGTTTTCCATTTCTAATCATAAACAAGACCAAAAATACTTCAACACTGAATGAAGATGCTAAGTGACTACAGCTCTTTGAAACAATACAAAGGCATAAAGTCTAACTAACCAGTTTTGTTTCTCTAGACCTATGTTGGGGGGTCAGCAGACTACAGCTTACACCCAAAGCCAGCCCTTTCCTTGCTTCTGTACAGCTATGAGCCAAGAATGGTTTTACGTTTTTAAATGGCTAGGAAAAACACAGAAAAAATATTTAGTGACACAAATGATAAGAAATTCAGATTTCAGTTTGATTGGGACACATTCATGTTTCTTGGTTTATTATTGTCAATGCTGTTTTTACTCTACAACAGCAACGTTGAGTAGTTTTGACAGAGACGCTATGGCCTGCAAAGCCTAAAATGTTATCTGGTCCTTTACAGAAAAAGTTTGTGATCCCCTGGCCTATCTGATACACAAAAACTCTTGACAGCTCAAGTGTTTGATACATTTGGTGTTTTTATATCATGTAAAACACAAGACAAATGTACCAAACTGCTTTTGGAAATGTATTTTAGAAAAACAAAATGTCAAACAACAGGTACTCTAAATGATATCATACCCCGGGATGAATTTACACACATAAACAAGCACCCTGGTCTCGATAATATTGACAGTCTGTAATGAAAATAGTTGATTATTACCGTGATAAATGGACAAGAGCATTTAACTGAATCAAATTATAAGACATTAACAAGAGAGACTGACAACATCATAGAAGTGTATGTAGAGTCTTTGAATAAACCAAGGACTGTACAACAGGATTAACAGGAGGGAGAGAGGCGTCTGGGCTGAACAGGGATTGTTTGGGTTACCTGCGTGGGCCTGCAGGGATCACTTGGTACAAATTTGTGCCCCAGTACAAGAGATTCTAAGTGAAAAGTTAGACTTTATCCGTTATTGTAGAACTATTTAATTCAAATATTAATTATTTGTTATATATCTGAGATACAGAAGTATCTTTGGCAAAGAGCTAAAACAAGGTTTCACACCTCTGAGAACCTCATGGCTTTGAGGAGACAGGTAAAACTAAAAGAGAGAGATTAACATTTCAAAATTTTAGTATCACTTTCTCTGGTGGGGCTCTACATCATCATCAGAATGTTACACAAAAAGTAAGTTTCCGTAACTATATCATATCAAAGTGGAATAAATCAAAGCATGTGGGGGTATTACAGGATGCAAATCAGAGAAGGCAAGCAAACTTAGAATGCACACTCTGGGGATATGCTTCATGAGGGTACACTAATAACATCGATACAATCTTGTCAACAGGTTCTGGGCTACAAAAAGCTTCCAAAGCCACAAAAACAATCCCACACCAGCCCCAACTCCTTCATCTAACAAACAAACAAACACCCCCTTGTGCCCTGTGATCTATGGTGAAGTTGAGATCTCCAGGAACTTCACAATGTTCTTTTAGAGAGGGAGAGTCAATGGCTAGGGACATAAAACTGAATAAACCACTGGGAATTAACCAAAGGACAATGGAGCCAGAAAGAAAAAGAGCTGATTAAACAAGAAAAGCTAGAGGAAGAAAGCAGAAGGATAACCTGCTAGGGGGAAAGCTGGGACAGACCTGGATATCAGATGGTAAGTTATCTGAGGGCAAGAACTGTGACTCATTCCAGGACGACTTACTTTTAACTCTGTGAAGAGCTGATAACGTGGGAGATGGAAGATTCTTCAGAATGCCTCCATTTAGCACCCAGACTTTTGAAAGCTACAGGGAAACAGACTTTGACTGAATACATCAGTGATTAATACCCAAAGATCTGGGATGTCCAAAGACATAAGGTGTTATATCCTGGGAGATAATTAATCACAGGCTGGGAGACCACTTGGTCTCTGAATCTCTAAATGATACAGCACAGAAGAATTGAGCACTGGAAGGGAGAGGAGTTGGACTGGGGACCTATCCCATCCTAAAATTCTGATAATGCTGCCACTTTGCTTCCCATCCCTGCAATACACTGCCTAGAGGGCAGTGATTGAAGAATGGATATCAGTAAACAGTGCTTTGCCTTTAATTCTAATCCCCTGTGCTGCATTGAGACAGGATTCTGTATATATGGAAACTCTTCTTAAAAGAGACAGTAGAGGTGAAAATGAGGGATTTAACTGTATCCGTTATTGATTTGGGGTCCCTGAAAAGAGAGTTGGGACTCTATGCCTCTCCACCTCCTTTAATCTTTAAGAGTAGATTTAATCCTGTTATTTACCCCAAATGGGATTTTGACTATCAAAAACCGGAGAGCCCCCTTCTAGGATATCAATCACACAAGATTAGAAAAGCATTCTCAATGCAGATGTTTCCTTGGCAATTTGTCATCTGTATGTTTGGTTAGACTATTACTAAAGTTATTTAGCTTTCAACCTTTATTTCTGATCTGTGGGAGTAAAAAACCACTCTATTTTCTCTTCTTTTTATCTTTCAAGTTCTAGTATGGCAGGAATTTCATTTACAAAATGAAATACTCCATGAATTTTTAATTGCTGATCATAGCTACCCCTCTTCCTCTTCCAACCTGACTTCCTCACTTTAACAACAACTTCTTAACCATTTCAGGCATCCATTCCTAAGGTCCACATCAACTTGTTTCTTTTTGCATCACGTTCTGACGCAGTAAAAAGAAGATCCCAAGGCATGAGGGGTAAAAGCAGCAGAAATGAACCAGACTTATGGATACTCTTCCCTACGGTGTAGAGGAGGCAGATGGAGTCATCCCACAGATGAAGAGTTGTTTCTGCTTCTACTACGAAAACTACCAACAACAGGGCTCATCTGAGTGCAGTGTAAAAAAGCAGAATTTCCATATATAATAGAATCAACATAACAATAATCTCTCTCAGTGTGACAGAGAATGCTGCAAAGAACTTTGGGATTTTACAATTTCTATGAAGAAGAACAAAAGTGAAGAAAACTTGGTAGAAAAATTCTATATAGCTTTACTCTGCTCAATACTCTAGGCAAGAAAAAAAGCAACTTCCTAGTGTTTCATACTATTTTTGAATTTTCTGTCTTCCTTTCATAATTATGTGGTCACTGGTAAAGTCTAAATATAAATTTTGATTGGTTACGCCTTCAAAAAATAACCAAACCTCTGATGCAAAAAATGTCTTATATTCTTTTCTGTAGGAAATATTACAATAGTGACTTAGGAATGTAGGAAAAGGTGAATTGTCTTACATCCACAGGAATTTAAGTAACATTTAATAGGAAGTACAGTAATATTTAATAGGAAGAAATGTACTAGGATCTGAGATGACAACAAAATCTAGTCCACAGATAATCCCTAGTCTCATGTTAGTCAACAGAGTCAGTATCTTTTCCCTTCAAAACGTTTGCTAAAGATACAAAGAAGTAATAGAACTGACCCATGAAAACTGAAGCTCCTTCATAATCCACATGTCTAATAATCCATATGTCTAGCATAAGAAGATGGCTAAAAGACAGGTCCAAAATACAGATGCTGGATTTATTTTCAAGAATGGTCCACTCTAAGTATACCACAGAGGTAAGATGAATTGCTTAAGTAAGAATTCTTAACTTTAGTTGTTTAAGTGTTTGCTCAAATATCAATAAGGAGTAGATGGAAATAAATACAGCTATTTAATTGCTTACTTTTATTTTAAAAATATCCAGGAAGCAAATGTGTCTTTGCTTTTTTTTTTTTTTTTAATTTCTAGTCCCCAAAAGACCAAGCATTCCATGCCCACCAGAGCTTCTGGTTCCTGGAACATTCTCAAGAGGTAGGTTTGTCTCTATATTATTAGGTGGAACTCTGGGCACCAAGGAGTTAAGTCAGCTTCTCAGAGTCACCCTAGGAATAAACCAGTAGCAAAACCAAGGCAAAAACCCAAGACTTTTTACTTAGCCCCAGTTGCTTTTTATTCATCAACCTGCTGTTAAGAAGGTTGAAGAAAAAAAAAAAAAGGAGATTGAATCAAGCTAAAACCAACACACAGCTATTTGGATCTGTCTCTGGTATCAAGAATGAAATGAGATGTGAGAGGAAAACCAAGACTATTTACAGCTGTATGTTATACCTATGGACAGCAGTGTAAAATATTTTCCCTAAGATAACCGGACTGGCCCTTCTCTTCTCAACCATTCTTATTCTATTAACAGAAGAAAAGGCCTCTCCTTTGACCATCTGAGAACTCCTGCTGCTCTTCAGAAAACCAAAAAGTATTACTGGCTTACACTAGAATTTTAATAGACTTGAAATCAACTCCAGTACAAAGGGAAACACAACTCAAGGTGATGCTTTTACAATAATAACGAGTAAAAAGCTATGTACAAGGATGCAAACTGGAAATATAATCTGAAACAGTTTAAAAAGTATCAATAAAATCCTAATATTATTTCCTTGTTTCTCGAAAAAAATTTAAAAGAATCTAACTGATAACTATAGCTTTGTTATTTCATAAGGAAAGTTCCCATATGTCTATTTCAGATAAAGGGGAGTATTATGATGCTCACTTTCTGTCTTACAGAACAGCTCTGCAGTATCAGATTGATTTGAGGTTTCTCTTTCCTTGTTATGAGTATAAACAAATATGCTTAATTATAAAATATTTCTTATAAACAGACATAGCCTGTGACATGAAAGATATACACTTATACCAGACTTTAAATTTTAACTTGCTTTTCACTTCTTTCCCATCTTTTTGGAGAGCCTATAATAACCTAGTCACAGTTTTCAGGAAATGCCATAGTATTATTTCTACATGTCTCCAGAAAGAATAACAGTGGTGGGTATTGAAGGACAAAAGAGTCTTGGCTCTACTGTTCTCTGTCTCTTTTTTTAAACTCTAAGAAGCTACCACCTTAAAAAGTCTTGTTTAGAAGTTTCATCAGCTGGAAAGTGTTGAGAAGTAAAGTGCAATAATCTCAGTTTGACAACTCTATGAACTCAGATTTCAAAACAAATATTTGAGACAACATTAACCAAATCATCCACATTGGTACATTCAAGTGCCATAAAAAGCAGGCTACATGCAAGATTTCATTAATACTGAGGGGAGAAAAACAGGTTAGGCATCCGAGTTGGGTTGTGAAGAGAGAGCACACGCATATTTACCACAGGGAAGCCTTAAAATCAGCATGCAAACGGAAGACACGTACTTGTCACAACAGAGCCTTAGCTCACAAGACCATGGATTAAAGACAATTAATTTCAATGCACATGTAAGAATAAACAGGTCTGAAATCTATCAGAAAAACAAAATATATCAATATATAGTTTAACCTTATCATAATGGCTAAATATTGCTTTTAGCAATATAATTACTTAATTCAATAAAGAAGTAACACAGTATTCTGATTCAGAGAAGGGTATGCGTATGTCCAGATCTTCAAGAAATTTGTTATTCCAGGACTTTTGAAGATGGGCAGAGTAGTCTGGAAAATTCAGCCCTGGCTGGAGGTTAAAGGGCACCAGCACCATTTTCCTTACACCATCAACATTACATTTGTGGAAAATGCATTTAACTTTTGCAGACCTCTTCTGTACATTGGGCAGGATAAAAGTTGTTTGTCCCTGTACACCTCAGAAACTTACATAAGAAGGCCACGGAAGTCAAAAGCCCCTTTCAGAAAAAGGGTTTTGTATGCACTGGCTTGATATCTCAAGAAAAGGAGTGGTTATGGATTCATAGATTAAAATGTACCATTTTAAGGCTTTGGAAAGGTTAGCAAGTTGAATTTTTTTTTTTTAACTACAAAGCCCATGCCACACAAGTAACTATCATCAAACGTGTCTACAGGATACCCTGCTTTGTAAGAAGCACTGGAGAGGAGTACTGAGCAACAGTATACAGTAAGAACATGCAGGATAAAAGAATTAAAGCTTCTGGGGAAAGTACCAACCTGCTGCATGCTTAAATCCAATTTGCCTAAACTTGTTAAACTTCGGTGAGGAAAACTGGCTTTGGCAATCCATGGCTACTCCTTTGTACCCCATGATATATTGTCTACAAAGAGTAACATTGTATTGACAGAACATGATCACAAGCGCTCCCGTGGGACAGGAACTATCAAGGTCAGAGGGTAACACACAGGAGGTAACACAGTAGAAGCGAGCGACAAAGTTCAATGGTTTTAGTCTTGGCATTTCAGATGAGCCCCCTGTTTTCCGATCACAGAAAGACCAACCACCAGACAGCCAGTGCAAGAATCACGAGAAAAGACATCACGAAAGGAACACGAGGAGATGAAAAAGTACTAGAGTAGAGGTGGCACTTTTTGAGAAACTTGTGATCCTCAGGGATTGGAATAGAAACCTTGGGAAGAGTTTCTTCATTTTCTTGCTGGGGCAAGGCTCTTTCAGTAGATCTCTCTTGCCTTTTAATTTTCTCTTCGTCCTGCACTAACAGAGCACGTTCCTGTGTCTGCTTTCACGGTAGAAGATCAAGAAAGACAGAGAAAGATGAACAAAATGACAGATGGAAAATGCTCAAAAATGATACTTGGGGATGTGCAAAGGATTTGGGAAGATCTTTTGGACTCTGTATTTTACTTTGCTTTGGTAATTATCCTAGCAAAGTTTCTATAACACAGTAGGGTACTCAATAGGTAATTTTTTGAGTGAATGAATGAAGATCAGAAATCCTCAAAGTTCAAGGAATCACTGGACTTCATTAGTTACAGTATTTATTCCTCTTTTAAGGATATTCACACCAATTTTCAGTCATTTTTCATTGCTTTGGTGCTGCCAATTTTTCTTAGCTCAATTGGGCAAAGCCAATAATGAAACATTCTTCTTGCCATCAGAAAAGTTACTTTTATTACAAATAGAATGGCAGAATATAAAATGTTATCCTCGTATCTCTTCATATAGGCCTAAAAAAACTGCAATAGTTCATTCAGTATGGCAATTAGCTTTTGCTCAAGGGAATAAAAATCTTAATCCTATACATTTTAAAGATTGCAAAAAAAACACAGAAGTATAAAAGTTTATATGAGCCTCCAAGATCTACCAGAAAAAAATAAACCCTAACCCAAACCCTCACAAATCTCAATAGTTACAAACTCCCTCCCCACCCACTCAGAATCATGATTTTAAATAATAATAAGGACCATCACAAAGGTTTATACATCACATTAAGCAAACGTTTTTGATACTTTAAGGAAAATTATTTTTTCCCAATTGAGAAATTTTTCTCCCCCAGCAATTCCTGTACTCTGCCATCCAGTCAAGACAGATGTTTTCTATGAAAGGAAAAACTTGGCTCTAAGTTCTCTCAGTTGAGCCAGCCTTCTCTGATCTGTTCGGAAGTTCGACACTGGTTCTTTGCACACCCCTAAGTGATATGTATCAGGGAGAAAATAGCTGGGGGACTGGTCAGCAAAAAAAGGAAAAAAGGAAAATAAAGGATGCAAAATTAAAATGATTTTTAAAAGAACATAAGAGGGAGAAGAAAGACAACATAAAAAGAATAGGGTACAATTAAATTCGTTTTTCTCTCTGAATACATATTTACATCTTCATGCAGCTTTTCAACCAGCCATGCGCGGAAATAAGCAAATTGAAAGCTGCAAAATGCAGCAGTGAAAATGTTATATGTGTTAGGTCCAAAGGCGGTGGATATGAATTTACTAGTATAGCCAAAAGAAAAAAAAAATCACTGAGCAGCTGCTGTTCAGTTTTGGGGGGACTATCTGCTTAGTGCCATAACAAGAGCAAATTCTGATTGAGAAGCACAAGTCATAACAGCAGCTTTACCTCTGGCCCACCAACCTTTCTTTCCGAGGGAAGGACAGAGGTTTTCTTCACCTGGTCACACACAAATTATATAAAATTCAGTTGCCTTGCAATGCAACAACAATGCTGTCAAAGGTGGAAGAGGTATCCCCAGAGAACAGAAATACTGCCCTAATTATCAAAGAAAAAGTAAGATATGCCAGAAAGTGGAATTAACCTACATAAAAGGTTATCACAGTATAGTTCTTATTTATTACATTATTCATTTAGAGGGGTAATACCATAACACTAGAGCTAAAGTACTCCATATTGATCTAATTTAATTTGTAAAAGTCATTTCTTCAAAATCCACAGAATGAAACAGATATTCCCTAAATCAGCCCTGAGATGGTTTCTGAAGGGTTTCTATTAAGACACAAGATTATTTTCTGGAAATGGAGACTGGTTTGAATTTGCCAAACCTCATCCAAGAGGGTACTAAGTTACTTTTTCAAAGTATTTGAGCATCTTTTATTACCTGCAATGAGTCAAAAAGAAAACATATTTAGAAAATATGCAGTTATGGGTTGCAGGGTTAGCCAGGTGAGGTAGCAACAAGTGCTTTCTCATGAGGTCATGGGCTTATAGAAGGTCATGGGCACGTGCAGATTTGGGATACGGAACTAAGGACCAGGGAGTGGAGGCTGAGAGGACAGAGAATAGGAAAAATTGCATCCTATCATCCCTGGTAACTTTTTCACTGCCCACCATTCAGGAATTCTCCAGCTTCTTGGTGAAGTGGGTTCAACTCTATTTGGAGAGCTATTAGCCAATTTTAATCACAGTTTGAAAAATATAAAATGTATCCTTTGTGAACAAACTTACTATCTTCTCCAGTTCCAGAAACTAAACAGTAAGTTGGAATAGTTTACCATGAACTCTGAATATAAAAACTAAATTTTGAAAAATTATTAAGATATCACTCTACCTTTCTTAAATAGAACTGCTATTGTTTTCAGGGAAAATCAGCACATAATTTTAAAATCATTACACTGTGACTATGACTATATATATACATACACACACATACATACTTAACCTGTACAGGGTAAGATTAAGTAAAGGATTTTTTGAATATGTGCTCAAAGTAACTTTCAATATGTTCTCATTACACAGATTCATTTATTCAGGTGTCGGATTTCTAAAATGGGGAATGACAACAACAATAGAAAAAGGACAGCCTCTAAAAGGTATCACCACTTCTAACTGTGACTATCTTAAAAAAAGCAGTATATTAAATTTGATGTTACTCATAAAATAAATCATCAATAGTTCTTCTAAAACTGAAATACAATCATTAAGACTTGGTATTCCCCATTTTCTGGCTTAGAGGCCGCCTCAGTTTATTATATAATTGTGGTCAACCATTCCAGACATTTCTAAGTTGTGCAAGTGTTCAAACAAAGTTTTTAAAAAATGCTTATCCCTTTCCAATTTTGATCTTACTAAATTTAGTAAACTCTCTGGCCCTTGAAGGCACAGTTGGGACATAAAGTTCTACTGGCTTATGGTCAATTTGTAAACATACACTAGGCAGAAGCATGCAGCTGCAGAGACAGATCTCAGGGCCTAATCATCAACCAGTTGCTCTAAATGGCTCCCATGACTGGACTGGGTGGTTCACGTGACTTAAAAAGTTAAGTGTCTGATCACGAATGCTTTAAAGCAGGAATGAACTGATGAGACACCAAAGCTAGATTTCAGCTCTGAACTTTCAGATACAGATTATCAATATACAAAAGCATTTATTTCACTCATTCTCACAATTCATCACACAGACAAAGTACTCACTCCTTCTCCTGTAGGGATCTGCCCATTGATGTTAAGTGTTCGAAAGGGAGAGTGAGTGGATAAGCGTTTATCCCATTCACTAGGCCGTGGTTCTGGTACGGATTCCATGAAGTTCTTTTTCAGCTCACTGATGCTGGCATGATGTTTTTTGATCTCTTCTTGACTTTTGTCTAAATCCTATAGTTGAAAGGACAAAGATGCAAAACAATGAATACTCAGGGAAAAGCCCACATCAATGGAAGCCCACAGAATACTATGGGCACGGGTAGAAAATAACTCCACATCCAGGATAGATGTTATTAATCCATAAATTGCATTCAAATTGTAAATATACAATATGGTATATTTTCTTGTCTTTTTTTTTTTTTCAACATGGTGCTTTTCTTGGAAGCAGTAAAGCATCATCACCCTATAGCTCTTAGCAGTTATAGAACCCATAAAAAGCTCACTCCTTAATGTTACAACTCTTCTTCCCATCATGTCACAGCACTGGATCTCCAACTCCTCATCCCAAGCAGGTAATCCTACAGCCCAATCAGCCTCAGCTTGATAGGAACTGATTAAGGCTCAGCTCAGGCAGGATGGAGATAGCGATAGATAAGGAGAAACTGTTAAACGAAGGACGTGGTGAAAGATTTGACCCCCACCACTGGCTGCCTTGCCTTAATGAACTGCAACTAACTGCACAGTATCCCTCTATCTCTACCTGGAGAGAATTTTGCTTCCTTATTACCTGGTGGCTGTTGTTGGGTTTTGGTAAATAGGAATAACCCCTTCTTAATACAAAAATGTATTATTGAAATTCCTGGCTCAAGCCTCCGGAGCAGATTGTTACTATCTCTGAGTAATTACTCGGGGATATACAGTATAATGGAATTTTTTTCTTTGTCAGTACTATCCACACCCACTAAAAGCCTTATGTTTTCTACCTTCTCACAGCTTTACTTCATCCCTTAGTACCATTCAAAATAGGAACTGTCTTCTAGTTACTGTCAATGGATGGGGAGCAGTTTAATAAGAACTTGTCAAATACCTTATTATGTCTCACTGACAACTTAAAATAACTATTGGAGCAGATGCGACTACTGGACAACTAGGGAAAAACTCTCATGGGGGATATTCCAAGGAGAAATGATCAAAACTGGACAAATAAAGCTAGAAATGATATAATAAATAACATTCAAGTTTATGCAACAGGAGGCAGAAACCAACTTTCAAAAGAGAGACTAGGCCAGAAATAATCTGGGAAATACAATGTGAAGACAAAAACTCAAATGTTCTTTGTCCAACATATTTCTTCAAAAAAACTCAAAAGATCTGTGCTTGAAATCAAAACATGTGGGGGCCTGTCACTTGATGACTGCTAAAAATTCTGTGTTTATTATATATCAAGGCAGTTCTGTATCCAAGAAAAGCACAATACTAAATATATCTCTTAATATGCTCTGTGACTTTTGGGGATTAGTCTTTTTTTTTTTTCCTTTGGCTCCATGGGAAACAGCCTCATTGGGGGGGGGGGGGGGGGGGGGGAGGGGGAGGGGGGAAGGAACTTGTTTAAACAAAAATTTGCTTAAAAAGTTCCTCCTGGGGCAATAGAGGCTTCAATTAAGTAAATTTTCTTCAAAAGCAATGTCAAAGAGAATACAGTATAAGAAAAAGAATCAGTGAAGCATATGACACAATTTTGATTCAGGAGACATTCATTCAGAAAATGCATTTAGTAGCCTATTCCTTTTATTTTTGCAAGACTGAAAGAGGTTTACGTGATCTGAGATCAAAGAGAAAACTAACGCCAAAAGGGCAATCCTGTAGCTCCCCCATTGCCTGCTGGGGTGACATGTGAGTATAGCTCATGAAAATGGGCGTCACCATGGGGAAACCACAGTTTGCACTTTTGTTCCAGCTGAAAGCAAGAAAACCATGTTTACTAGCTAAAGAAAAGCAGGAACAAGCCCTGTCAACGACTCCGTAGTTGGCTGAACAACCGAGACCCACCAGACATGTATGGCTCTTGACCTAGCTTCTGACAAAAACCAAATCTGCTCGGGCCAAGAACAACTAAACAGATTTGGGAGGGTTAAAGGTGAGAATGGAGCAAAACAAAAATGATCAAGAGATGCTACGATAAAACCATAACTCTCTCGGTTATTAGCCTCTTACTTATGAGAAACTGGTGATTTGTTACTTAGCCTGCTTAGCTTTTGTTTGGCTTGGAATCTGAGAAAATAAATGTTTCAATAAAATCAGTAGCTTCTGAGGGAGCTTCCTCCAACCTTTTTAGCTGGCTCTGTTGGAAACCTGTGGGGGCACAGAGGAAAATTCAGATTTCAAAGGGACCTGTTCCAAATTAGAAATTGCCATAGACACTTGCTACAGGTTCTCTTTGGGAGATGGAGGAGGCGGCGGCAGATCTAAAAATGAACTCGACCTTATTTGTGCCAGAACAAAGCATTAGTGGGGGTGGGGTAGGAGTAGGGGGAGGAAAGAATACTTAAAAAAACCTGCTAGTATGACAGACAACTTGAGAGAACTTCCTTAAGTGGGGCTGGGGGTGTGCAGGGGAACTTTTACAATATAGAGAATGATGGTGAGCCAAACCATTTCGGCTGTTTTCAGGTGAGACACCTATCATCCTACAAGTTTAGCAGCAATCAAACCAAACACGTCATTAAACAGAAAATATTCTGGAAAGGTGGTTAGTAGCTTTAATTTTCAAACACACACTTGTTTAGAAATCCCCTCTCATGGCTGCCAATGAAATGCTGGGAAAAACACACCACACACAGGGACTCTGTGAGTCTCAGAAGCCATAACACACCTCGTGGAACAAAGGACAAATATATGATTGGCACTGCAGGTTCCAGTTAAGAGGAGGAATCAACGGCGGGCAAGCCAGGAAACAGGCACGTTTGGAACTGGGAGACGTTACACTGCATGAGAATAAGGAGATCAGCTGACATCTGTTATTCTTCCTAATCTCAGGAGTGGAACCATTCAGGTCTAGTTTCAGTTACGTGCTAAAGCAGAGAGATCTAGTTACCAAGTTTAAAATGCCCTAGGATCCAGCCTAAGAAAACTCCATGTTACATGAGGTAAATATATATAAAGCACTTGGTATTGTGCCCATTGTGCAGGACATGGTTAATGAAAACTGGCCATAGTTTATTTTTATCAAAGTGTACTATACCTAGCAGGCACTCAAAATATATGTACTGATAAAGAATAAGATGAGGTTAACTAATTCCTGGAGGATAAGTTCCATCTAAAAAAATTTCTTCGAACTTCCACTTTAATAATACTTACTGGTACATATGTTCACCTTTCAGGTCTCAGCGAAGTGTTACCTCATCAGAGACAACTTCCCTGTCCACCTTATTTGGAGCAGATCCTTTTTATTAGCATGCCATACTATCTCCATAGCTTTTATAATAACTTATAATCATTTTATCAGTTTACTGGTTCACTGTTTCTCTCTTCCACTTGTCCCTACACTATATGCTTCCTGAAGGCAAGAACCACTTATCATCTTCCTACACAGTTACATTTCCTTTGTACTTGAGTTAAATCCATGATGTCAGAATTTATATTTGTTTATATTTATATAAACATATATATAAATTTTTATTTATATTTGTGGTTCTGTCTTGAGTGGAGTCATAATTAGGTCATCAGAGAAGAGTTCCTGATGTGTAAACATGACCTGTTTTTTCACAGAATAACTCCAATTTCCTTCATTTTTCCTCATAGAGTTCCCCTAATCTTCTAGTTAGTTTTACGTTTCCTTATCCAATGTGGAGTCTGAAACTAGATAAAGTATACTAATATAAGTTTGGTGAAAATCTGATCAATATTGACTATAATGACCTTACAATTCCTATAACAGATAGTTATGTTGCTATTTCTGAATAGGAGAAAAGTGTAGTTTAATAATTATATGGATCCTAACACAAATCCGAGCTTTACCGATTTACTAGTCTATAACTGCAAAGAAATTACTTAATTTCTCTAAACCTCAATTTTCTCTTTAAAATAAAAATTCCATACCCATAGACTTGTTTTGGGCTTCCCTTGTGGCTCAACTGGTAAAGAATCCGCCTACAATGCAGGAGACCTGGGTTCAGTCCCTGGGTTGGGAAGATGCCCTGGAGAAGGGAAAGGCTATCCACTCCAATATTCTGGCCTAGAGAATTCCATGGACTATACAGTCCATAGGGTCACAAAGAGTTGGACACGACTGAGCGACTTTCACATTCAGACTTGTTTTATAATTAAACTATCTTATATATATTATATGAACTATTCATTAAATGCCAGCCTCCCTTCCTTCCTTCCTGTATTTTACTTTTTTCCCCGACTACTCTTTCATCATTTTCACAA
Organism: Ovis aries; assembly: GCF_016772045.2. Lineage (NCBI taxonomy): Eukaryota > Metazoa > Chordata > Mammalia > Artiodactyla > Bovidae > Ovis > Ovis aries. Next base: position 238,215,002 of record NC_056055.1, read on the forward strand.
GCCCATTTTGAATTGTGATCATACTTTTCCACACTCTCTAGGTTCAGAAGATTAAAGAACCATACAATTTTGATGCTTGAGACATATAGGAACTTATACTCTTGGACAATTCAATAAACTTTTAAACAGTGATACAGTTCTTTCTAAAAGTGGGTAAAACAATGGAACCATGGGATGCAGAGAGGTAGTCCCAATCATATATTTTTGGATAAGTATGAGAAATGGAAACTAAAGATTCACAAGTAGAGATGGTTGCATATCTTCATGTTTACCAGCATGCAAAAGCATCTTAAACCTAAAGTTCTCTCATGCAATGGCATGCAAAACCAAACGCAGCACAGAAAGAAGAAAGAGGATCAGCGAAGAATGCAGGTTACAGGCAACCAACTGAAATAAGCTTCAAGTTCATACAAACCTCCAACATTAAATTGCTATGTCTGATATAAATGTTTTCACCATCTAGTCTCTCTCTCTTTTTCTGTGAAAATGAAAGAGGGAAAAACAGAAAAGCATAAAAAATTAAAATGTTGTTCTTGCGGGAAAAAACTGCAAATTGGCAAACCAAAAAAATATTCAAAATTAAATGTCGACAGCGAAGCATATGCCAACATGAAATGGTCACAGAACCACAAGGACACACAGAGAACATGATTACCAGCAGAGAATGGATGGCCTTGTTCATGAATGATGCGAGAATGCGATGATGTTATTTAAACAGACAGTGCTCCTGGCTTCATTGGCTTCTTACATAACAAGCTGTTTTATGTTCCTTTTTGAAGCTAAGCTGTTTGAGGGTTATCTTAAAACACATGACTTTAAGAAGTCTTGAATCTCTGTGTTCATGGAGTAGGGAAATGCTTTAAAACATTATTTAGCTTTTTGACATTGTTTCATATTTAGTAATACCGCAGTACATACATCTCTAATACCTTCCATAAGAAAGATCTAAGGACATTTTATACAGAGTCAGTCAATATTCTATTCAGTAAAAACATTCATCCCATTCCCTGGCTAAGAAGAGTGAGACACAGAACAGCCAAACCCATAATTATTAGCAATGCTGGGAGCTGCTGCTATGACGGTTTCCATGATGCTGTTGTTTAGTTGCTAAGTCGTGTCTGACTCTTTATGATCCCATAGACAGAAGCACGCCAGGCTTCCCCGTCATTCACGGACCCCCAGAGTTTACTCAAACTCAAGTCCATTGAGGATAAATACTGGATGCATATTGTTGATTCCAAGCATATGGTGCCACTGTGAAATAATTCTTATATAGTTTAAAGGATAGATTTGGCCTTCACTTATGTCATTGTATTTAAGAAGGTGTTTTCACACTGAAAAAGTTCATTTTAATGACATTTTTCAATATATAGTACAGGATTATAATTTCTTTAGTATACATATGTGTGTATATATATATGCATATATATACATTTGTGTGCATATATGTGTGTGTGTGTGTGTATACATCTGCTACTTGAAAGTATTCCCAGCTTAAGAGAAATCAATGAAAAGAATGGATCACTGTCTTTTTAATGCAATATGAAAGTCAGCAGGGATGATGGTAATATGATTTTGTGAAAGTGAAAAATAGCTAACCTTCCTCATTCTTATCAGATCTTCAGGTTTTTCTGCAAGCTTCTGTTTTGCCATTATTAAAAAAAAAGAAAGAAAAATGATAACATATTGGCTCACTGAAGTTTGTTTGAACTTTCATTATATATATATATATATAATTTTTTTTTTTTTTTAAGGAGCAGGGAAGACGGGAGAAGAAAAAATTGGGGAGGGAGGGAAAAAGCAACAAGTGGCCCGCTGGCACAAACCTGCGTTTGGTCACCGTTTGGGGTGGGTACTGTGACCTCGATGTGGGTTTTTTCCACCTACATTTAAGAAATAAAGTGGTAAAAACATTTCAGGTTAGTAGGTTTCTATGAATGGCAATATTTCCAAAACAGCCACATCCTTATGTGGTTGTGAAATAAACTGATATGATGCAATCGTACAGGGGGTGTTACAGGGAAGGACGCTGTTCTCAATCATAATCTGTCAGTTCACCAACACATTCTCAAGGCTGAAGAGGTAATATGGACAGCCAAAGGATCAAAAAAAAACTAAGGTAATTATTCTATTAATGAAGAAAACATGTTTCTACTTGTTTCGTAAAAAGTATTTACTAAAAATAATAATTTAGGCCTTAAAAAGTCATGTTTTCCTTTTTAAAAAATGATGTAGAAGTATTTTCAATGACGGTTAAAAAGAAATTTACAAAGATATCCATGTGTGACATACGTGACAGAAACAAAAAGAAAATCTTTACACTTAAAGCACACATAAAATAAACCACATATGACACCAAACAGGTAAATACAAAAAAATTCTGTTAGTTGATCAATCTACTTAAGGAAGCAGTTTAACCGTTGAGTTTATTAGACAGCAACACATCAAAATAAACTCAATGCAAATGTTACTGATGCATGCAGTTACTTTTAAGGCTGATTTATAAATAAGCACACACAGGGCTCAGCTGCAACATTCAACACACTGTACTCCCCTCTCCAGGGAGTGGGAGCCCATGTGTTCGGTGGATATGAAAGATTCATCCTTAGTAGTAGGAAGATAGTAACTAAGGCCTCCTGCTTAGCTTTGAAATACCTTTAGTAGCAGTCATTGTGTATGCCCCAAGTGGAGTAAGCATAAATTTAAAAAACAAGACTGTTAAGAGAAAGCATAATAGTAAGCAATGCCTAAAGCACTGGATATATCAAAATGAGAAAAATGTTTTTATTAAGGGTCAAATCAATCACTTTGTATCTTTACATTCTTCACAGCACTTCATTAATTTGTGATTTTGACATATTCTTTGTTTTTGGCTTCCAAGTGGCTTGCTGGATCCTAGTTCCCCAAGCAGGGGTGGAAACCTGGGCCCTCAGCAGTAAAAGCGCAGTCTTAACTGCTGGACTGTCAGGGAATTTCCTTGACATCTTCTTCTTGATCACATTTGGCAGCCTTACCTCAGAATATAATGTCATTGTGCTGTTTCCTCTGGGACTGAATATAAGGAACATAAGATGACAGCAAACTTTGTGACACTGTCAAATCATAAGCACATCTGGCTACAGCCCTTTTAACTGCTGGGGTAAGTAACAATTTGGGTTACTTCTGCTCTGAATCCCGGGAGACTTGCTGTGTGGCTGTTCACAAGTTATTTCACCTCTCTGAGTTTCAAGGTTTTTATTGATAGAATGGAGACAATATCTTCATAGAGTTGTAAGTGCTTAGCAAATGTAAGTTTTGAATTATTTGGTAAAGCTTAAATTACTTGTTTAAATGAATAATGACTTCTTGCTTGGGTCCTTAGCAATCCAACAGCAAGAAGTTGAGAGTCTCTATTTCAGTTTAAGAATGCAGACCAAGTAGTTCTGCGTATGCTCCTATAGAGAATATTAACTGAGATAAATCTGCACATGAGGAAAGGTACTGTCTCCACACCTGCAAAATAGGTCTTGTCAAATGACTCAAGATGCCAAAAAGCTCTCTCTATCTGGCACCAAATTAGTGTTAGGTAATAAGATTTCCACAATTACAGGGCTACTTTATTACTACTGCTGCTTTATATAGTAAATACAGCTTCAGGCAAATGCCATAATTAGTTTCTAACTGCTACAAATAAAATTAACTCAAGTCTTTGTTAGCTCTGTCACTATTAGTACAGTAATAGAAGGTGATCAGAAGTGGCTTTCAGTCTGATCTCAATACAAGTATCTGAAAATGTATTTATATAGAATTAACCAGCAAGAAGGCCCCCTACTGGCACCTAAGTGGTGAGCATATAACAGGAAGTGATCTCCCCACTCTGCTGAGGTCCCAAGAGCAAAGGGAACCTATTCATGAAGATACTTTTATCTGCCAGATAGGTGAAAGAACAAGGAAGTTAGCACAAAGCCAAAGGAATCTCGGCCACCAGAAAGACTCCCTTGCCACTTCCACTAATTCAACATTTTCAGTTAGCAATATAAATGGAAAGATAGTCAAAGTGCCAGGTGAGCTACCCTAACATTAAAAACTGAAGTAGTCTAGCATCAAAAAGGCACTGTTGCTAGTGAACCTCGTGGCCAATGTCAAGCACATTTGGCTAGATACAAAAATGCACACACTTAAACCATTCATTCAGTGTCCCCTACCTCTGGACTCAAGTTGGTCTCAAAGGACAGGGAGAACTATGTCACACTGAATACTTTTTTAATACAATCAAAACCGAGCCAGACTGGCCACGCTTTATAGATAAACTAGAAATTGAACTGGCTCCAAAAGAACAGAAATAATCAATCTATCTGCCAAGGTGAGAGCACTTACTAAGGTCTTACCCCATTTTACATTTCTTAACAGACATATAAAAATGTAGCTTTTCTTATAAAGAGTGTTTCTATTAATTTCTGTTGTCAACAGTGAGACTTGTATTTACTTTAATAAATCTGAACTGACACCTCAACTCCATCGCTGCTTTAAATGTATTTTTTAAAGCTCAGCAACATATAAAAGACTAGTTCAGGTACAGTTACTCCTGGGAAATCAACTAATGAAACTTATGATTTTTCAACAAAGTTCAGTGACTGTGGTACAATCAACTCAGAACTATAAAGAATTCAGTAGCATAACTTTCCTTACGGAATGGATCTTCTTTTTATAAAGTTAGTTAAGATTTGAACAACCACATATATGTGCTTCATATAGTATCTGGATATTCTTTGGGCACGTTACACATATATCCATTTTAGGAAATCAAATTATATTTTAATCATACTAGCTGAGCTTACTCTTAGAAAGGAATGTGGAGATTCCTTCTGGATGAGTAAAAATTATTTTTAAAAGCAGATGATCACAGTGCTGGTGAGTTTTACAGGCTCAGTTTTTAAAATTTAAGTTGGGTAAAGCTGTGTGTCACCTGAAAACATCTGGGAGAGCTTACAGTCTTCATGACATAATTCTTTGAAAATATTTTACAGGTCTACAGGGAGTTACCTTGTTTCAGAAAGAGTGAGGAAGAAATAACTTCGTTAGGATTCAACAAAAACCAGTGCTTTGAGAACCCTCCTGGTCAAGGAGTCAACACCTCTGAACCAAAACGTGAGCAAGCTGGACCTCTGGGCTTACGACATACCTTCCACGCTTCCGTGGGCTCTGGCTCTGCTTCCTCAGGCGGCGCCTCTTCCGGCTTCACTTCCAGCTGCACTGCTTCCGTCTGCGCTTTCTGGACAGGCGCACCTGGGGCACCGCCTTCTGCGGCTTGACTCGGAGCAATGGCGGGGGCAGAGGTGGGCCGGGGACTTCGGTCTGCTGACTCAACGGCCGCTGCTGCATGAAAGAAAGTGAAAGGGAAGTGAAGGCGAGAGTCGCTGTACCACCTTCACAGCCACCGGGCAAAAGAACTGTCGCTTCAGGACACATATGAGGGTTACAGTGTCCAGTGGCTAACATACAGAAGGTAAAAAAATGAATTCTTAGTGTTCTGGCAGGAGACCAAGGGCTTTAATGGACACAAAAGTTAGAAGAACCCTGACAGAAAAGCTAAAAACTCCTGATGATGATCATATTCTATCAAGGGTGGGATCGGAGGCAGGACAGGGGGTGAATGTGGAAAGCAAAATACGAAAAAAAAAAAAAAATGAAAAGCTCATTTTATTAAAAAGTTGGCAAGATTGTTTAACCTTGTAATCTATTAGCTTCAAGAACTTGCAAGGTAGTCTATGAAGGAGAAAAAGGGTTAATTAAGTCTGATTTCTTTCAGGAAGACTTTTTGAAATAAAGATGCATTTATTTATAGGTGATTTCAGTAACCTAAAAATATATTCTAGAAAAGAGGATTAAGTCTGATGTTTCTGTTAAGCCTCCTTGGAATGATTACAAAATAACTTGGAATGATTACAAAATAACTTGGGATAAAGGAATCTTCTTATAAGACATGTACAATTTTTGATGGTTATTTAAGAACAAATCTTTGAACCAGACACTTTCCTTTTTAACTTTTTCATTAAAAAGTAAAATTCAATCCATTCAGCTAGTTTATGTCTTCTGGCTGTGGCATTTAATCCATTTGTGGAATACTCTCTGACATAAATTGCAGCAAGATATTTTTTGCTCCACTTCCAAGAATAATGAAAATAAAAACAAAAATAAACCAACAGAACCTAATTAAACTTAAAGCTTTTTCGCAGCAAAGAAAACTATAAACAAAACAAAAAGACGATCCACAGAATGGGAGAGAATATTTGCAAACAAAGTGACCGACGAGGGATTAATTTCCAAAATACACAAACAGCTTATGCAGCTCAATATCAAAAAAACAAACAACCCAATCAAAAAAAACGGGTGGAAGATCTAAATAGGCATTTCTCCAAAGAAGATATGCAGATGACCAAGAGGCGCATGAAAAAATGCTCAACATCACTAATTATTAGAGAAATGCAATTCAAAACTACAATGAGGTATCACATCAGTCAGAAGAGCCATCATCAAAAAAGTCTACAAACAATAAATGCTACAGAGAGTGTGGAGAAAGGGAGCCCTTCTACACTGCTGGTGGGAATGTAAATTGGTACAGCCACTATGGAGAACAGTATGCATGTCCCTTAAAACACTAAAAACGGAGCTACCATATGATCCAGCCATTCCAACCCTGGGCATATATCTGGAGAAAATCATAACTCAAAAAGTTACATGCACCCTAATATTCACTGCAGCATCATTTACAACAGCCAGGGCATGGAGGCGACCTAAATGCCCATCAGTGGATGAATGAATGAATGAAGAAGATGTGGTACGTATATACAATGGAATATTACTCATCCATAGAAAAGAACAAGACAATGCCACTTGCAAGGACACAGATGGACCTAGAGATTGTCATACTGTGTGAATTAAGTCAGACAGAAAAGACCAATATCATGTGTTACCACTCATATGTGGAATATTAAGAAAAACAGTGTTATTGTGTTGGCTAAAAAGTTTGTTGAGGTTTTTCCTCAACACATGAAAAGATGTTTTTTGGCCAACCCAACACAAATGAGCTTATTTACAAAACAGAAATAGACTGACAGATGTAGAAAACAAACTTACGGCTACCAAAGGGGAAAGGGGTGGAGAGGAATAAATTGGGAGACTGGACTGACATATACATACTACTACATACAAAATAGATAACTAATAAGAACCTGCTGTATAGCACAGGGAATTCTACTCAATAGGCTGTAATGACCTATTGGGAAAGCAATCTAGAAAGAATGGAGATAGATAGATATATTATATATATATATATATATATATCTCAAGTATATATATACACTTGATTCACTGTGCTGTACAGCAGAAACTAACACGTAAATCAACTACACTCCAATAAAAGTTAATTTAAAAAATAAAATAAATTCAAAACCTTTGGTCTTTAGTCCTTAAAATAATCAAAACAACACTTTGAGTTCTACCCTACTCTCTTCCAGAGTCTTATCAACCTGCATCATCACTCCCATTCTCTAATATATTTAGAGCAGTAGTTCTCAATCAGGGGTGATTTTGTCCCCCAGTCCATGAACATTTGGCAATATCTGGAGACATTTTTGGTTGTCACAACTGAGGAGAGAAGTAGGAAGGGGTACTGGCTCTAGTGTGTACAGAATAAGCTTGCTGGTTCAGTTCAGTTCAGTTCAATTCAGTCACTTAGTCGTGTCCGACTCTTTGTGACCCCATGAACCACAGCACACCAGGCCTCCCAACTCCCGGAGTCCATCCAAACCCATGTGCATTGCGTTGGTGATGCCATCCAACCATCTCATCCTCGGTTGTACCCTTCTCCTCCTGCCTTCAATCTTTCCCAACATCAGGGTCTTTTCCAATGAGTCAGCTCTTCACATCAGGTGGCCAAAGTATTGGGACTTCAGCTTCAACATCAGTCTTCCAAAAAACACTCAGGACTGATTTCCCTTAGGAAGGACTGGTTGGATCTCCTTGCAGTAAAAGGGACTCTCAAGAGTCTTCTCCAACACCACAGTTCGAAAGCATCAATTCTTCTGTGCTCAGCTTTCTTTATAGTCCAACTCTAACATCCATACATGACCACTGGAAAAACCATAGCCCTGACTAGACGGACCTTTGTTGACAAAGTAATGTCTCTGCTTTTTAATACGCTGTGTTATTGGTCATAACTTTCCTTCCAAGGAGTAAGTGTCTTTTAATTTCATGGCTGCAATCACCAACTGCAGTGCTTTTGGAGCCCAGAAGAATAAAGTCAGCCATTGGTTCCACTGTTTCCCCATCTATTTCCCATGAAGTGATGGGACCAGATGCCATGATCTTTGTTTTCTGAATGTTGAGCTTTAAGCCGACTTTTTCACTCTCCTCTTTCACTTTCATCAAGAGGCTCTTTAGTTCTTCTTCGCTTTCTGCCATAAGGGTGGTGTCATCTGTGTGTCTGAGGTTATTGATATTTCTGCCGCCAGTCTTGATTCCAGCTTGTGCTTCATCCAGACCAGCATTTCTCATGATGTCCTCTGCATATAAGTTAAATAAGCAGGGTGACCATATACAGCCTTGACGTACTCCTTTTCCTATTTGGAACCAATCTGTTGTTCCATGTCCAGTTCTAACTGTTGCTTCCTTACCTGCATACAAGCTTCTCAAGAGGCAGGTCAGGTGGTCTAGTATTCCCATCTCTTTCAGAATTTTCCACAGTTGATTGTGATCCACACAGTCAAAGGCTTTGGCATAGTCAATAAAGCAGAAATAGATGTTTTCTGGAACTCTCTTGCTTTTTTGATGGTCCAGTGGACATTGGCAATTTGATCTCTGGCTCCTCTGCCTTTTCTAAAACCAGCTTGAACATCTGGAAGTTCACGGTTCACGTATTGCTGAAGCCTGGCTTGGAGAATTTTGAGCATTACTTTACCAGTGTGTGAGATGAGTACAATTGTGCGGTAGTTTGAGCATTCTATGGCCTTTCTTTGGGATTGGAATGAAAACGGACCTTTTCCAGTCCTGTGGCCACTGCTGACTTTTCCAAATTTGCTGGCATATTGAGTGCAGCACTTTCACAGCATCATCTTTCAGGATTTGAAACAGCTCAACTGGAATTCCATCACCTCCACTAGCTTTGTTCATAGTGATGCTTCCTAAGGCCCACTTGACTTCACATTCCAGGATGTCTGGCTCTAGGTGGGTGATCACACCATTGTGATTATCTGGGTCCTGAAGATCTTTTTTGTACAGTTTTTCTGTGTATTCTTGCCACCTCTTCTTAATATCTTCTGCTTCTGTTAGGTCCATGACATTTCTGTCCTTTATCGAGCCCATCTTTGCATGAAATGTTCCCTTGGTATCTCTAACTTTCTTGAAGAGAGCTCTAGGCTTTCCTATTGTTTTCCTCTATTTCTTTGCATTGATCGCTAGGTTAATTAACCCTAATTTAGGGCAAAGACTATATATAGATTGCTTTACAGGGAATATACAATATATGCTTACGACAAAAGCTTGATCTTCTCACAGAGTTAAGAGCTGTTTTGGTTTGGATTACTGGGCATCTAAGTTTCACATCACTCACTTAAAAACAATCACTCATACTCTTTTTATGATGTTTATCTTCATTCTTTTAGGAACTAAAAGAGGACATACACACACTTTGTAGTAAGAGCTCACTGGCAATGTTTAGGAATGCAGTGTGTTTCCATATGATTTCATAGTTCTGATCATTAACCTTCATGTGCTGAGACTTAAAATCTTAATTAAATTACATGGAAATCTGTATAATTTTTATCACATACTTTCCAGCATTCTTAAGTTGAGTATACCAAATTTAACTTTTCCTAATAAATCTAGACTCATAAGCAATAAAAATTAGGTAAAATAAAAGGAATTCCATGAATCAGGACAGATTAAAAAATTGAAATTTACAAGTATGTCATATACACAACACCAAAAAAGAAATGCTTGATGTACTGTAATGAGCTCTAGAGAAAGAAATCACTCTTCAGGGGATACACAGGAAAAAAAAAAAACAACAGAAACCCAAGGATCTAATTTATCTTTCAGTAAAAACTCTGTAGCCTCTTGCAAGTCCCTGCTCCTCATGGGTGCTCTAAGCCCATCAATGCAAGAATGGCAGATGGCAGACCAAATCTAACAACACAGGGGAATGTGACAAAATATTTTGCTCACAGTTGTGTTAAAGTATCATTATACATGTGTATTCACACCTCCTCTCAAAGAATTAATTCGACTCTGTCTGGCATCAGAGAAGCACAGCCCATTCTTTCACCATGTGTTATTCTGCCACTTGCATTTGGTTTCAATCCAACACTAATATTGCAGAGCCAAATGATTTAAGTTTTCAGTATTCCTAGCCCTGGCAATCTGTGCTGTATGTGGAAAAGTAGGTATAAGTGTGGTAACTGGCAGTTAGAAACAGAGGCGGAAAGTTGTATCATTTGCAAAATACGGAAGATATTAACTCTATGGGAAGTTCAGCTCAGCTGCTCAGTCGTGTCTGACTCTGTGACCCCATGGACGGCAGCATGCCAGGCTTCCCTGTCCATCACCAACTTCTAGAGCTTGCTCAAACTCATGTCTATTGAGTTGGTGATGCCATCCAACTATTTCATCCTCTGTCCTCCCCTTCTCCTCCCACCTTCAATCGTTCTCAGCATCAGCATCTTTTCCAATGAGTCAGTTCTTCGCATACAGGTGGCTAAAGTATTGGAGCTTCAGTCCTTTCTATGAATATTCAGGATTGATTTCCTTTAGGATTGACTGGTTGGATCTCCTTGCAGTCCAAGGGACTCTCAAGAGTCTTCTCCAACATCACAGTTCAAAAGCATCAGTAGTTTGGTGCTCAGCTTTCTTTATGGTCCAACTCTCACATACATACAAGACTACTGGAAAAACCATAGCTTTGACTAGATGGAGCTTTGTTGGGAAAGTAATGTCTCTGCTTTTTAATATGCTATCTACGTTGGTCATAATTTTTCTTCCAAGGAGCAAGCATCTTTTAACTTCATGGCTGCAGTCACCAGCTGCAGTGATTTTGGAGCCCAAGAAAATAAAGTCTCTCACTGTTTCTATTGTTTCCCCATCTATTTCCCCAACTCTATGGGAAAGCTGGATATAAAAATACATTAGAAATCCTAAATATTAGTAACTTTAAAGTCATACCTAGATCTTTGTATTTTTTTCTTACAGGTTAATATTATCTCAAGAGTTGGTGCTACTGCTGCTAAGTCGCTTCAGTCGTGTCCGACTCTGTGTGACCCCATAGATGGCAGCCCACCGGGCTCCCCCGTCCCTGGGATTCTCCAGGCAAGAACACTGGAGTGGGTTGCCAATTCCTTCTCCAGTGCATGAAAGTGAAAAGTGAAAGTGAAGTCGCTCAGTCGTGTCCAACCCTCAGCGACCCCATGGATTGCAGCCTTCCAGGCTCCTCTGTCCATGGGATTTTCCAGGCAAGAGTACTGGAGTGGGGTGCCATTGCCTTCTCCGATTTCAAGAGTATGTTGAGCAAAAACTTAACTATGTACACACTGATATGCAATTCAAGCGTAAAATATCACCTGGGACCTCTGGAGAGAAGTAAACTCCTTTTCTCCATAAAAAGGCTATAAAAAGTATGGATCACAACAGAGAATCACAGTAGTGACTGCGGTTCTTGTCTTTTTATCGTTTTACTTTTCTTGTTTTTTTTAAGCAACTTGAGATATAAGTCACGTACTATAAAATTCACCCACTTACTTAAACTGTATAATTCAATGCTTTTTCATATATTCAGTGTTGGAGGTAGTGATTACTTTTTAAGATATTCTGGCTTTTCAGTTTTATGAGTTCACTTGTTAGCTATTAAAAGATTTTGGTGCATATATAGAGAACACTTAACTCTAAAAATTGAACTATCTCCCATTTCTGAAGCTCTAGACAAAGAAGAGTCCTGGTTGTGATCAGTGTGTGGGCCCATTAACTCCAGTATTATATTGCTCTTATCTGACAACAATAGAATCGAATTATTTATTAGAGCAGTGAAGAGTAAAACTCAAAACGATCATCCTGAGTAAACGGAGTCTTACATTCTAGTTCTAGCTCTGTTACTAGCCCAATTTCTGCTAGGATGGCACAGGTACAATGGGTATGCAATGGGTCAGTGGTTCCAGTATCAGAGGAGCACGATTCATCTTTGGATCTTGAAGAGATGAACAAAAAAACCCAGCTGACGCTCATCTCCACCACAGACAGATGTGGTATCTAAGAGTGAAGCTTGGGCATTTGTTTTGTTTTAAAGCTCCAAAGATGACATGGATGTATTTATTCCCCTGGCAAGAATCACTGCCACCACTACTCACAGGATGGACAGGGGTTGGTGTGTGAACCTAGGAAGTTATATGACTGTCTTGTGCCCCAGTTTACTCAATAGTAAAACAAGAATTCCTAAACGTTTTTTGTCCACTGGATTGTTGGCACTAAATAGGAATATATAGAAATGGTTTTAAAAATCAAAAAAAAAATGCAACAAAAATATAAGCTGAAAAATCCTTGTCATCATTATTAAGCATATTCCTGTGACCTCCTACTCTATCATATAAATTGTGATCTGGATCAGTTTTAGTTATTTAGCTGGTGAAGCAGATGCTCTGAGCACCAGATATAACAAAACAGAAAGGGAATGTTCATTAAAATGAGGTCTCTGATAAAGTAATACTTATTAAAGTTTCCCTAATACACCATCTTGAGCTTAGAGGCTTATATTAATTTTTTTTAAAAAAGGAAGGCCTAATAGGGGAAAGTCTCTCTATTAAGAAGAATGGAAAAGGATCCGGGAAAAGGAGGAAAAATAGTTTTTATAGACACGTTTTCAAATTCTTATACTGAGCAGACAGTACATAGAGAAACAGAAGACATTTGAAAACAGAACTACAAAAAGTGTCCTACTCAGTTTACATGCAATTTAGATGTTTAAAAGATAATATATATAAAACATTTAGAACAGTACCTAGAGTGTACTAAGTGCTCAATGAACTGCCTAATGAAACCTCGTATCCTTCCTCTCCTACAGAAAAGAAGTTATCCTGGTGAAGGATGAAAAACATGGCTCTGGCAGAACAGGTTTAGATATTCTTAACTCCGTCACTGACCATGTGACGTTAGGCAAGGCACTTCAATTTAAGGTTTAGAATTTAATGATGATGAAAGAATAAACATCGGTGGATATTCTCTTAAGGAATTAGAAAAAGAACAGTTCAAACAAAGTAAAAAGAAAATAATAAAAATACTAGCTGGCAAAAACTAAATTAAAAAGATATGACAGGAAGAAAACAAAACCCACAACTGGTTCTTTGGAAAGATGAATAAAATTAACAGATCAGTTGCAAGCTTGTTTAAAAAAAAAAAAAATAGGGATAGGTGTATAACACCCATATGAGGAACACAAAAGGGGACACTGCTGTAGATCTTACAAATATTAAAAAGATACAACTTGAAAATTTAGATGGATTGGGCGTTTCCTAGAAAAAGCACAAATACCAATTACCAAAACTGAAACAAGAAGTAGAACATCTTCACAGTCCTTTCTAATAAAGACAATGAATCTGGGAGCAAAGACCCTGCCACAGAGGGATCTTTAGAACCAGCTGGCTAGAATTTATAGGTGCATTCTTCCCAAACGTTAAGGAAGAGATAATACCAATCTTACCCAAACGCTTCCAGGGAGCAGAAAGAGGGGATACTTCTCAATTTACTTTGAGGCCAGTATGAACTTGATACTAAAACCTGACAACATTTACAAGAAAGGAAAATTACAGGTCTATCTCTCTCATGAATATCATTGCAGAAAGCCTTAAATGACATAAGAAGAACATATTATGATCAAATTGAGTTTACCTCAAGAATGCCAAGAAGGCTTAACAATGGAAAGTCAATCAGTGTAAGCCATCATGTAACATAAAGAAGGAGAAAAACCCTATTACTATATCAACTAATGAAGTGAAAAGCATTTGATAAAAGTCACCATTCATTCATGATAAAAACTCTCAGAAGTTTCCTTCTCTGATAAGAGGTAGCTACGTAAAACCCAGAGCAAACATCACACTTAATGATGAAATACTGATGCTTTCTCCCTGAGATTGAGACTAAGACAAGAGTATATAACAAATATCCACATATTAATAAGACAGGTAGCCCAATAAAAATACAAGCAAAAGATCTGAACAGGTGCTTCAAAAATAATGATATGCAAGTAGCTATAAATTATGAAAAGGTACTTAAGTTCATTAGTCATCAGGATATGAGTGAAAACTTCTTTATGGTCAAAAAAGTTCATTTGGGTTTTTCTATAATATCTTACAGATGTTCCCCCTAAGAACACAGTGTATAACTTAATAAGAACTAGCCAATATTAGTCAATAGAGATATCAAGGTTTTTTAAAATCTTGAACTATGAGGTTTCTACAGCCAGAAAAAGAAAAACAGTCAACATGTGATTTCTACAAGTAATTGAAGAGTCTTTCTAAGTAAAACTTTCTAAATTGGTCAAAGTACCAAAGCTCAATAACCCTTGAACTGTTGGTTATTTTGCTATTAGAGAGAAAAGATACATCAGGCATAATATCTATATAACAATGAAATTTCATTAAGTGGAAAATGCCATGGAATATGGTATTGGATAGACATGGGTTTCTGTTTAAGCTATCTGTGAGATCTTGAACAAGCTGCTTAAATTTTCCAATTACAGTTTTCTCACTGAAAAATGGGGATAAAATAATGGGAATGATAGCTCTCCAAAACTAAAGTAAACTGGAGGTAGGGTGATTTATTGGACAAGAAGGCGATGCCTGATATTGTTATAAGACTATGGCAGGACTTCCCTTGTTAAGAGAAGAATCTGGTTGAGAATCCAAGTGCAATGCAGGGGACATGGGTTTCATCCCTGGTTCAGAAAGATTCCACATGCCATGGGGCAACTAAGCCATGTGCCACAATTACTGAGCCTGCATGCTACAACTACTGAAGCCTTTGAAACTAGAGCCTGTGCTCAGCAACAAGAGAAGCTACTGCAATGAAAAGGCCGTGCACTGCAATGAACAGTAACCCCCACTAAATACAACCAGAGAAAGCCCGTGCAGAGCAATGAAGACCAAGCGCAACCAAAAATTAAATAAATTCAATTTTTAAAATTAAATAAATTCAATTTTTAAAATTAAATTCAATTTTTAAAATTAAATAAATTCAATTTTTAAAATTAAATTCAATTTTTAAAATTAAATAAATTCTTATTTTTAAATAAGAATATGGCAGACATGAGGACTGAGTCTTCATAACTTAGACTTAACATGTCCAACTCTGCTCCTCTCTCAGACTTTCCCACTGTACTAAATGATCAAGCCTAGGGAAAATCTTGATTTTCTTTTCCTTACCATCTCCAACACTTAATTTACCAGTAATCCTGTCAGGCCTGGCTTTTGAATTATATCCCTGATCAGTTTTCACTCTCTTTAATGCCAATACTCAAGTCCTAGCTGCTGCCATCTCTCAGGCAAATCCAGCAACAGACTTCACCATTATTCTGCTTTTCTACCCCTGGAGTGGAGTAGATCTTTGCACTAGCCACATGTGTCTATTTAAATTTAGTTTAAAATTATTTTCTCAGTTTCATAGCCACATTTCAGGTTCATAATGGCCACAGGTGGCTACTGGCTATCAAACTGGATGTCACAAAATAGAAGAATTTCATCAGCACAGAAAGTTCTATGGGACGGCACTGATCTAGACACCTGCCAAGCTCACTCCAACCTCCAGGGCTTCATACTCACTACTCTCTCTTCAAGAATGTTCTTCCCCCAGATTTATTTATTTAACCTCATAATTCAGGTTTCAGTTCAGATGAAGCTCCTCAGAGAAACCTTCTGAATTTAGATTGGACCACTCAGTCTGACTTATTAGAAAAGACCCCAAAGCTGGGAAAGATAGAGGGCAGGAGGAAAAGGGGACAACAGAGGGTGAGATGGTCGGATGGCATCACCAACTCAATGGACATGAGTTTTAAGCAAATTCTGGGATATGGTGAAGGTCAAGGAAGCCTGGCGTGCTGCAGTTCACGGGGTCACAAAGAGTTGGACACAACTGAGCAACTGAACAACAATTTAGCCTGAAGCAGCTTCTCAACTGTCCCGTCCCCAGACACTCTCCCTCCTATTACTCCGTTTTGTTTTCTTTATAGCACTTATCACTCTCCCAACTTGTTTTATTTTTTTTCTGTTTCTACCCATGAAACATAAGCCCCATGAGAGCAGGACCATGTTTGTATGTTCACACCTGTATCCCCAGTAACTAGAATAATACCTGACACACAGAAATTTACAACAAATTGTTGAACAAAGCAGTAAATGAGTTAAGTATCCAACAACCAACATGTACTCCAACCCACTTACCTGCTATCATATCTTGAGAAAAATTATTTAATCTCTGAGCTTAATTTCTGTGTGTGTGTTATTCACTCAGTGGTCTCCAACTCTTTGTGACTCCATAGACTATAGCCTGCCAGGCGCCTCTGTCCAAGGAATTCTCCAGGCAAGAATACTGGAGTGGGTTGCCATTTCCTTCTCCAGAGAATCTTCCTGACCCAGGGATCAAACTTGGGTCTCCTGCATTGCAGGTGGATTCCTTATCATCTGAGCCACCAGGGAACTTAATTCTTAGTGTTATCATGGAGAGTAAATAAATCAAAGACTACAATCTGCCTTGTAGAGAAACACCAGAAAGAAAGAAACTTGATGTGCAGTACAGAAACAAAAGTTCTACTGCTTGGATAATTTCCCAGTGTGGCTAACCCATTCCTGATTCCTCTAAAGTAAGTTAGGTGTTTCTGAAATATGTTCCCACAATGCAACAAACCAGAATTCAGGAGCATAGTTCTGGATAATAATTAACAAAATAATAATTCTGTGGCCAGAACATTAACAATATCTTAATGATACTTAATATTTTAGTATCAATTACTAAGTGCCAACCACTGTGCTAACCATATCATCTCATTTAGTTCTCATGAAAATTCAAGGTAATATTATAGTCTCATCATACCCACTTTATGAATGAGAAAACTCAGACAAACAGATTAAGTAACTCATTCAAGAAGATAGATCATAAATGTAGTGGCCGAGACTGGGAACCAGGTCTGATTCTATAACCCAAACCTTTAACTACTGTAACATGCATCTTGCTTTTACAGTGGACAGCAGAGAGCTGCAATCAGCAATACTCTATTTTGCTTACTGCCTTCTGAACTTTCATTTATTAGCCACCTCTTTTTAGCGGCATAAAGAACTGAATATGGCTTGGGAATTCCCTGGATTGTCAGTGGTTAGGACTCGGCACTTTCACTGCTGGGGCCTGGGTTCAATCCCTGGTCAGGGAACTAAGATCCTGCATACCATGCGGCACAGCCAGGGAAAAAAAAAGAAGAACTGAATATGGCTTATTACCTCATTTTATTAATGCTAATGCTCTAAAATCCTTAAGACTAAGAAAAACTGAAACATCTTCTGTCGGTATATACAATCATGAAACATTTATTTCCTCTTCCTTTTATTTAAACAAAATTTGGAGACTCCAATAATATGATTGTTTTTTCTGTCTATAATTGACACATGACAAATATCCTAAACTTTTTCAATGATTGCCATTGAGGCAGACCCTCTCCTTCTTTTCTACTTGAAAAATAACTATTTAAGAATGTCCAAGAGAGCATTAGTGTAGTATTTTACATTAGGTTTCTCCTTGTGGCAGAGAATTTTGAATTCTAATTCTAGTGGTATTTAACCCACACCCACCGCTACTTGGCAGTGGGACCCTGATCTAGTTACTACTCCCTCTGAACCTTTTTTCTTTTTTTATTGAGGTGATTTCACTAAAGTATACAATTAGTAAGATCCTTTTCATTTTCCACTGACATTCTTTGATTCTCTTATAGATAACCGTACTTTCTTTGCACCTGATCACATCCGAAAACCACATTTCCTTTATCTCTCTCTAAAGAGTTAGGATGACAAGAAATCATTAATTCTCAGTACAAACCTCCATCAAGGCTTCGGGATGCCCGTTTGCTTGCTGTGCGCTCAAAGTGTGGGGCAGGTCTGTCAATCAGAGCACTAGCTTGCCTGGTCTGAGCTTGAGTTCGGCCACTGTATCGGAATTTGGATCCCAGGGCGAGAAATTTGCTTTTAGGAATGGTGTCTGTAGATGTCAGTCTGGAGGGGAAAAACATAATAATCATATACTATATACATTATCTCACTCTAATGAGACTGAAATTAAAGCCAAAATCAAGAATTTAAAAGTTTCATAACTCTCATCAGTTCAGTTCAGTCGCTCAGTCGCGTTCGACTCTTTGTGACCCCATGGACTGCAGCATGCCAGGCTTCCCTGTCCATCACCAACTCCCGGAGTTTACACAAACTCATGTCCATCGAGTTGGTGATGCCATCCAACCATCTCATCCTCAGTTGTCCCCTTCTCCGCTCGCCTTCAATCTTTCCCAGCATCAGGGTCTTTTCCAATGAGTCAGTTCTTCGTTATCAGGTGGCCAAAGTATTGGAGCTTCAGCTTCAGCATCAGTCCTTCCAATGAATATTCAGGACTGATTTTCTTTAGGATGCACTGGTTGGATCTCCTTGCTGTCCAAGGGACTCTCAAGAGTATTCTCCAACACCACAGTTCAAAAGCATCAATTCTTCAGCGCTCAGCTTTCTCTATAGTCTGGCTCTCACATCTATACATGACTACTGGAAAAACCATAGCTTTGACTAGATGGACCTTTGTCAGCAAAGTAATGCCTCTGCTTTTTAACATGCTATCTAGGTTGGTCATAGCTTTTCTTCCAAGGAGCAATTGTCTTTTAATTTCAAGGCTGCAATCACCATTGGCAGTGATCTTGGAGTCCAAGAAAATAAAATCTGTCACTGTTTCCATTGTTTCCCCATCTATTTGCCATAAAGTAATAGGACCGGATACCACGATCCTGGTCGTAAAGAGTTGGACACGACTGAGCAACTGAACTGAACCATGATCTTCATTTTTTGAACTTGAGTTTTAAGCCAGATTTTTCACTCTCCTCTTTCACTGTCATCAAGAGGCTCTTTAGTTCTTCTTCACTTTCTGCCATAATGGTGGTGTCATATGCATCCAGCCCAGGATTTCATATATAAGTAGGGTGACAATATACAGCCGTGACATACTCCTTTCCCAATTTGGAACCAGTCTGTTGTTCCATGTCTGGTTCTAACTGCTGCTTCTTGACCTGCATACAGATTTCTCAAGAGGCAGGTAAGGTGGTCTGGTATTCCCATCTCTTGAAGAATTATCACTATACCCCTATAACATGTTCATCATTTTCTATATAAAAGAAACCGAACCTCAAAAAAGGCTACTTGCTTAAGGTCACATAGCTGTTAAGAAATAGGGTAGTCATAGAATTCAAGCCGAGAGCTCTTGTTCTACTCTCCTAGAATAATACTTCTGTCAAACACACTCCAAACTCAATGCCTGGTAATCTATCTAATAGATTTTTTTGGCGTATTTTCAACTCAGAAACCTCATCTTCTTTCTACACAGTACTCTCTGCTCTCTTTTGTCACAGCATTTACTACACTGAATTGAAACAATCTATGTTCTAGTCTCCACTATGAGACTGTGAGCTCTCTGAGGGTAAAGAGTAAAGACTGATGTATTCATCTTTGTGTTTTAACTTCTGGCATAGTGCCTGGCATGAATCTGGCATTCAGTGAATGTTTGCTGAATAAATGTATACATATATTGCTACATCAAATACTACCAGAAAGAGAGTCCTCCCCACCCCGCTTTGGGGTAGCTTGTTTTAATTCAGCAAACACTTTCTTTTATGTAATGAAGCATTGTTGTTTAGTTACAAGTTATGTCCAACTTTTTTGCAAGCCCATGGATTGTAGCCCACCAGGCTCCTCTGTCTATGGGATTTCCTATGCAAGAATACTGAAGTGCGTTGCTGTTTTCTTTTCCAGGGAATCTTCTCGACCCACGGATTGAACTTGAGTCTCCTCCACTGGCAGGTGGATTTTTTACCACTGAGCCATCAGGGAAGCCCAATGAAGCATCACATGTCAATATATCCTCTTATTTTGATGCAGTGGGTATCAGTATGCTATCCTACAAGTAAATACACCAGATGCAACTGAAATCTATACTATAGATATTAAACATTCAAAATAACTCTTTTTTTTTTTGGTGGGGGGATAAACTAGGAGTTTGGCGTCAACATATACACACTACTATATTAAACAGATAACCAACAAGGATCTATTATAGGCACAGGGAATGATACTCAGTATTTGGTAGTCATTATAAGGGAAAAGAACCTGAAAAAAAATATATATATATATATAACTGAGTCACTTTGCTGAACACCTGAAACTAATACAACATTGTAAAGCAACTATAATTCAATTTTTTTTTGAAAAAAGAAAAAAAGTTCTTTTTATTCTTCCTCACCTTCATTTAAAACTATTTTCTTGGTTTTAAAGTAGATGATGGAAGCATAAAGAAATATCTTAATGTCAATAATTAAGATGTTTTAATTGAGTATAACGTGTAGCCTAGAGGAGCTATCCCACGTTGAAGGGCGGTGGTGAGGAGATAACCCTCATCCAAGGTAAGGAGCAGCGGCTGCGCTTTGCTGGAGCAGTCGTGAAGAGATACCCACGCCCAAGGTAAGAGAAACCCAAGTAAGATGGTAGGTGTTGCAAGAGGGCATCAGAGGGCAGACACACTGAAACCATACTCACAGAAAACTAGTCAATCTAATCACACTAGGACCACAGCCTTGTCTAACTCAATGAAACCAAGCCATGCCCGCGGGGCCACCCAAGACGGGCAGGTCATGGTGGAGAGGTCTGACAGAATGTGGTTCACTCGAGAAGGGAATGGCAAACCATTTCAGTATTCTTGCCTTGAGAACCCCATGAACAGTATGAAAAGGCAAAATGATAGGATACTGAAAGAGGAACTCCCCAGGTCAGTAGGTACCCAATATGCTACTGGAGATCAGTGTAGAAATAACTCCAGAAAGAATGAAGAGACGGAGCCAAAGCAAAAACAATACCCAGCTGTGGATGTGACTGGTGATAGAAGCAAGGTCCGATGCTGTAAAGAGCAATACTGCATAGGAACCTGGAATGTCAGGTCCATGAATCAAGGCAAATTGGAAGTGGTCAAACAGGAGATGGCAAGAGTGAACGTTGACATTCTAGGAATCAGTGAACTAAAATGGACTGGAATGGGTGAATTTAACTCAGATGACCATTATATCTACTACTGTGGGCAGGAATCCCTCAGAAGAAATGGAGTAGCCATCATGGTCAACAAGCATCCAAAATGCAGTACTTGGATGCAATCTCAAAAATGACAGAATGATCTCTGTTCGTTTCCAAGGCAAACCATTCAATATCACGGTAAGCCAAGTCTATGGCCCAACCAGTATCGCTGAAGAAGCTGACGTTGAACGATTCTGTGAAGACCTACAAGACCTTTTAGAACTAACACCCCAAAAAGATGTCCTTTTCATTATAGGGGACTGGAATGCAAAAGTAGGAAGTCAAACCACCTGGAGTAAAAGGCAAATTTGGCCTTGGAATGCAGAATGAAGCAGGGCAAAGACTAATAGTTTTGCCAAGAAAATGCACTAGTCATAGCAAACACCCTCTTTCAACAACACAAGAGAAGACTCTACACATGGACATCACCAGATGGTCAACACCGAAATCAGATTGATTATACTCTTTGCAGCCAAAGATGGAGAAGCTCTATACAGTCAACAAAAACAAGACTGGGAGCGGACTGTGGCTCAGATCATGAACTCCTTATTACCAAATTCAGACTTAAAATGAAGAAAGTAGGGAAAACCTCTAGACCATTCAGGTATGACCTAAATCAAATCCCTTATGATTATACAGTGGAACTGAGAAATAGATTTAAGGGACTAGATCTGATAGATAGAGTGCCTGATGAACTATGGAATGAGGTTCGCGACACTGTATAGGAGACAGGGATCAAGACCATCCCCATGGAAAAGAAATGCAAAAAAGCAAAATGGCTGTCTGGGGAGGCCTTACAAATAGCTGTGAAAAGAAGAGAAGCAAAAAGCAAAGGAGAAAAGGAAAGATATAAGCATCTGAATGCAGAGTTCCAGAGAATAGCAAGAAGAGATAAGAAAGCCTTCTTCAGCAATCAATGCAAAGAAATAGAGGAAAACAACAGAATGAGAAAGACTAGAGATCTCTTCAAGAAAATGAGAGATACCAAGGGAACATTTCATGCAAAGATGGGCTCAATAAAGGACAGAAATGGTATGGACCTAGCAGAAGCAGAAGATATTAAGAAGAGGTGGCAAGAATACACAGAAGAATTGTACAGAAAAGATCTTCACGACCAAGATAATCATGATGGTGTGATCACTCATCTAGAGCCAGACATCCTGGAATGTGAAGTCAAGTGGGCCTTAGAAAGCATCACTACGAACAAAGCTAGTGGAGGTGATGGAATTCCAGTAGAGCTATTTCAAATCCTGAAAGATGATGCTGTGAAAGTGCTGCACTCAATATGCCAGCAAATTTGGAAAACTCAGCAGTGGCCACAGGACTGGAAAAGGTCCATTTTCATTCCAATTCCAAAGAAAGGCAATGCCAAAGAATGCTCAAACTACCGCACAATTGCACTTATCTCACATGCTAGTAAAGTAATGCTCAAAATTCTCCAAGCCAGGCTTCAGCAATACGTGAACCGTGAACTCCCTGATGTTCAAGCTGGTTTTGGAAAAGGCAGAGGAACCAGAGATCAAATTGCCAACATCCGCTGGATCATGGAAAAAGCAAGAGAGTTCCAGAAAAACATCTATTTCTGCTTCATTGACTATGCCAAAGCCTTTGACTGTGTGGATCACAATAAATTGTGGAAAATTCTGAAAGAGATGGGAATACCAGACCACCTGACCTGCCTCCTGAGAAATCTGTATGCAGGTCAGGAAGGAACAGTTAGAACTAGACATGGAACAACAGACTGGTTCCAAATAGGAAAAGGAGTACGTCAAGGCTGTATATGGTCACCCTGCTTATTTAACTTATATGCAGAGTACATCATCAGAAACGCTGGACTGGAGGAAGCACAAGCTGGAATCAAGATTGCCGGGAGAAATATCAATAACCTCAGATATGCAGATGACCCCTAAGGCAGAAAGTGAAGAGGAACTAAAAAGCCTCTTGATGAAAGTGAAAGAGGAGAGTGAAAAAGTTGGCTTAAAGCTCAACATTCAGAAAACGAAGATCATGGCATCCAGTCCCATCACTTCATGGGAAATACATGGGGAAACAGTGGAAAGAGTGTCAGACTTTATTTTGGGGGGCTCCAAAATCACTGCAGATGGTGACTGCAGCCATGAAATTAAAAGATGCTTACTCCTTGGAAGAAAAGTTATGAGCAACCTAGATAGTATATTCAAAAGCAGAGACATTACTTTGCTGACTAAGGTCCGTCTAGTCAAGGCTATGGTTTTTCCTGTGGTCATGTATGGATGTGAGAGTTGGACTGTGAAGAAGGCTGAGCACCAAACAATTGATGTGTTTTAACTGTGGTGTTGGAGAAGACTCTTGAGAGTCCCTTGGACTGCAAGGAGATCCAACCAGTCCATTTTGAAGGAGATCAACCCTGGGATTTCTTTGGAAGGAATGATGCTAAAGCTGAAACTCCAGTACTTGTCACCTCATGCGAAGAGTTGATTCATTGGAAAAGACTCATGCTGGGAGGGATTGGGGGCAGGAGGAGAAGGGGACGACCATGGATGAGATGGCTGGATGGCATCACTGACTCGATGGACGTGAGTCTGAGTGAACTCCAGGAGTTGGTGATGGACAAGGAGGCCTGGCGTGCTGCGATCCATGGGCTCGCAAAGAGTCGGACGCGACTGAGCCACTGAACTGAAACGAACGTGTAGCCTGATGGTTTATTTGAAATGAGAATTGAAATGTTATTTTCCCTGACTTTTCTTTCTGTACTCTGTTCTTTAGTGCTAAATATGACATAAAAAATACAAACAGAAGAAAAAGATATCATGGTTTTCTCTCTTGAGGACCATGTATGAAGAGTCAAGTTTATTTATGAATGACATGGCTTAAGGTCTGGCATTTGCTTCAAAATAATCTGGGAAGTAGTAGGAAAGAGTGGGTGGGGATACAGATGAAACAAGATTGGCATTGGGGTGATAATTATTGGAGCTGGGCTTTGGTACAAGGAGAGTTTATTATATTATTGTCTTCACTGTGCTATGCATGCAATTTTCATTTTCTTAAAAAGGCTAAATGACAACGACTAGTTGGCTCTCCTTTCAACACAAGGAATGATTTGTCTGCTAGATTTTAAGTTCCATTAGGAATGGGACTAGAACTGCTAGGGGTTATTCCCAATGTCTGTATGAAGGGTAAGCACACAGGAAATGCTTGGCAAATGAACAGAGGGGTTAAGTATGTGGCCTCAGGGAAAATAAAGGAGATGAAGCTTTCTTCTGTCTTCTGTTTATCTGATACAACTGGGCTTCAAAGGTGGTTCTCTGTGCTCCCTTTCTGGGGTTGATCAGAACCAAGATAACGATCAGCTTCAAATCTTTAACCTTCCATAGTAAGAGACCCAAAGCAGGTAGTTAGGCACTCCTTTCTTGCCTGGTGGCTCAGAGGTTAAAGTGTCTGCCTGGAATGTGGGAGACCCTGGTTCAATCCCTAGGTCAGAAAGATCCCCTGGAGAAGGAAATGGCAACCCACTCCATTACTCTTGCCAGGAGAATCCCATGGAGGGAGGAGCCTGGTAGGCTACAGTCCATGGGGTCGCAAAGAGTCGGACACGACTGAGTGACTTCACTTTCACTTTCTTTCTTTAGAAAAATTCCATGTGGAGGTCAGTCAGAGTACCTCTTCCTAGTAGGGCTGGATTTAGCCCCCTAGGGCAATCCCACAAGCTCCTCTTCCTCACTCCCTCCTTCTTCTACCATACACAGAAAGATGCTCTGGGAATGGGGAGGCGGTGTTTTTCAACCCGAAGGAGGGGAACTAGATTCATTTTGTCTTGCTTAAGATGATCTCACCTGAGCTAAAGAAAAGACTGACAACCACACAAAGAAGGGAATTTCAACAGCAGGCTTAAAATAGAAACACGCATAAATAATTTATTCTTGAAAAATACTGAAGTGAGAACAATACCTGAAAAATGTGTGATGCTCTACACAGACTTTCCATAACTTCTTAGCTGCTCGGTAACTGGGAAGTTTGAATCCGATGGTACTTTCATACTGTTCTTGCTGTAAGGATACAAATAAACATGGAACAGAAAGTATTATTCAACTACAGTGATACAGGACCAGAGAAATACGGTGCTACAGAGGAGATCACTGCGAATAAAAATAATGTTACTAGTCTAAGGACATAAACTAGCACTTGAAATTTTTTCCTACTTAACAAAAGAAATTTATTCACTGAGGGTGGTTTTCCATCTTATACTATTTACACATCTTATTTTGTTCAGAAACACACACACATACATACACTGTACATTTTCTGAGACATAAATAAGTCATGTTTTGATCATCCAGACACTGTTCTTCCTGCATTTAGGATACTAGGCTACTCAATTATCAGGGACTAGGATAACAGATGATTCTTCCAATCAACCAGTATTATTATGCAATCATTTTTAGAAATAGGAACTAAAATTGTGGTTCAAACCAGATTCTTGAATTATTAAATATCTTTTTTTTCTTTGATTGCTCATTAATTTATCTAGGTAACCTCTTTGACTGAAGCAAACCACATCCTGCAGGGCTACTGGAAACACTGTCCTGCTTCTCTTGCCTCTCTGTTTCTGCCTTAAGCATGCCTTTTACGATGGAAGGAAACTGACATTAACTTCTAGTGCCTATTATGGCCAATTATATGCCTATTATAGCACTGTGATTGGATGGTATCATCTGTATTTTTACACCCTACACCACACTACTCCTAAATCATCTATTGTAGTCATAATATTACATTACACTTCTCAAAATCCTCCTGCTGTTCTTTATTGCTTTCTAAAGTTAGACTTTTGTATTTTTAGTATATATTATATAGTTAACATTTAAAGAAACAAAGGACTTCCATGATGGGAAGTCCTTCCTATATATATATGGTGTGTTTTTTTTCCCTGCCTTCCAACATAAAAAAGGTAAGCCTGCAGAGGGAGAGACTCTTCTAGTCACTGTTCCTAGCCCCTAAAATAATGTCTGACACAAAGAAAGCTGTCAAAAAACATTTGTTGACTGAATGACTCCTGTA
Organism: Ovis aries; assembly: GCF_016772045.2. Lineage (NCBI taxonomy): Eukaryota > Metazoa > Chordata > Mammalia > Artiodactyla > Bovidae > Ovis > Ovis aries. The sequence goes on from NC_056055.1 coordinate 238,241,401, forward strand.
TTTGGAACTCTTTAACTTTTGCTAGGCACAGGTAAATTATTACGGTCCTAAACAAATGCTTCAGCGATAACCCTTATCTGAAATTTTAAGGCTGCACATTCAGTATTTCCATGCTGAAACAATGAGTCATTTTTCACCAGTAGATGGTGATATACACACAGAAAAGCTTCTTTACATTAGTATGGTGCTTTTCTGTTAAGAGCTTTTACAGCTGTCATCTCATTTGATCTTCAAATCAGCCTTGACAAAAGGAGGTACTATTCCCCTTGAGTGATAAAAAAATGCCTGAGATCTGTCAAGGGTCTTTTACTTAGTAGGTGGCAGAATAGGTATTGGAACTTTTTTTTACTTTAATTCCTACGTGAACAAGTTTCTGCTATATCATGACAGTGCTTTAATATAAAAGTTACACTTAGCCAGCATTGGTATATCCTGAAAATTGACTACCAACTAACAACTGAGTTATCTGGTACAAAGTTGAACATCCAGCTCTACTACAAATCTAGAACTTGACCGTGGAACACATTTCCAGTCACTACCAGAAACTACACATACAAATAAATTTATTTATATAAAGTAAGGGATTTGTGGTGCAAAATGAAAGTAATTTAACCTCACAGGTTAAATATCTCATGCTACTGAATTTAAAAATATTTTCCATCAAGTTTTTACCTGGAGCAAACAAGGAACAAGTTTATTAATCCGAATTTCACTGCTGGCCTTGGTGTATTTGCTTACATGGAGAGAACTGTGCAGAAAACCAACAAGAATAAAGCAAGGAAGAAGCCTCATGGGACTGATTACTTTAGGAAACAAAATACCAGCGCCTAAATAGTTGGCTGTAGAGAGACCTCAGAGATGATCACATGGGAAACAGGCAGGAAGCGATGTTTCAGACATGATCTGTGTCTGATTCAGGAGGAAAGGGAATCACGAGCTCTGTACCTCTCCAGGCCGAATCTTAATGAAAAAGCTGCTACGTTTGTAAGAAATCTTCAGCACTTTGGGCCAAGGAAAGCGGTTAATTCTCAGCTTTTCTTTGTAAACCAGAAGGCCACTAGAGCAGACACCTAGGATGATATCCACGCCCTCCAAGTCCTAAGGAAAAAAAGAGTTAGAATGTCAGTCTTGAGCCAAATGCTCAACATAGCCGACTCTTATTAAACAATCTGAAGCTATCAACAACCCAAAATAGTTACAAAGTACACAATGAAATATAAAGCTTAACCTAACAACCATAGCCCATGGAATTACTTGGTCTATGTTAAAATGCTGTTACTATACCATGTTTTAAAAAATCAATGTTATTACCTATCATTAGTATTTTTAAAATTTCAAATGACACTCCTTAATACTATTTCTATAATCTGCTCTAAGGAAATAACTCAAATCACAGAAAAAGCTTTATACATGATAATGTTCAGAATGTTTTAAGAGTGAAAAACGAGTATATAACCTAAATATCCAAGCGTTAGGGTTAAATTTTGTCCATCCATATAGTGAAATATGATATAGCTGTTAAAATAGTTGGATTAGAATTTGGAAGATAACTGGGAAGATAACTATGTTGTTAACATTAAGTGAAATAAAGCAGGACAAAATTGCATATATAATTTGATTCCAACAATATAAAAGATTTTCAAAGATGTAGACACCAAAATGTTAATAATGCCATTCTTTGGGCAGTACAATTACGAGCAATTTATTTTATCTTTCTATACTTTAATACAATAGACGTGCATTGTCTTTTAAAAAGCATTCAAATGTCAAAAAACTAACACATGTATGTAAAAAATTCAAATAATACAGAAATGTGTAAAATTTAAAACTCTACCCTCGTCCTTCCATACTCTTTAACAGTAACCAGTACTAATTTGATAATTTCCTGAATTACCCTATTTTCTAGGCACATACAATTATGTGTGCATAATACATATGTGTGTGCTGTGAATGTGCTAAGTCACTTCAGTTGTGTCCAACTCTCTGTGACCTTGTTGACTGTAGGCTGCCAGGGTCCTCTGTCAAATGATTCTCCTGGCAAGAATACTGGAGTGGGCTGCCATTTCCTGCGCCAATGGATCTTTCCAACCCAGGGATCGAACCCATGTCTCTTATGTCTCCTGACTGGCAGGTGGTCTCTTTACGACTAGCACCACATGGGAAACCCCAATATATACATACATACATGTAAATATATTATTTATATATATGTCACCTTTATAATGAGGAAAACAACCAGAAAAAAATTAAAATTCAGTCCTCGAGGGTGGAAACTACATCTAAATCATTTCTGTATCACCTCAAATCCTGTTATTGACAATATGCTCGGTGTTTACATTGAGTTTGTTACCTGCCCATATTATTAATCACAATTGATTCAAGGAAAATAAATTTCACCTGAGTTCATCTCTACAGCTGACTATTTATTTAGATAAGTAATAAAAACCCAACATTACATGCTTCTAAACGACTCCTTTCCCCAAAATGAGTACAGAGAAACATATTAGTGTCTACATGGGCTATGTACAAGCACAATGGAGAGAAAAAAATAATATTCAGCTTCAACTCAATGACCACATAACACAATTTCCCAGAAGATGCCCCCTTAAGTTCTTAAAGAGCCTGTGGGTACAATTACATCCCTCTTTTAACTAGATGTTTTGAAGAAATCATTTGCTTTACAGTATTTGGCAAAGGAATATGCTGCCTGATTGCTCATGCATTCCTGATAACTACTGAACTGACACGAGCCTCCAGCAGAAATTGTGAAGTAAAACCTCACCAGTTCAGCTCTGGACCTGATCTGACCTTCCTACCATCTACTTTTGAGAGTCACAGAAGTTACAACACCCAGCCCCAAACAACCCAGAGCAACATCAAGAGAACTCACTAACATACAAAGGAATCTTATCAGGGTTATTAGAAATACAAATAAGGAAGAAACTTCAGATACAGATATTCGAGTTGGGAGAAGCCTGAAAGGTCACGTTAGTCCAATTACCACAAAATGTTTGAAGGTCCTTTTCTAAATTGCTACCAAGTGATTATTCTGCCTAACCTGGAATTTCTCCAGAGAACTCTGTCCCTTCTGAGGTAGCCCATCCCACCTTTGAAATAGCTCTGTTAGACAAACTGTCCACCTGAGCTGAATAGTATCTCCCTGCAGTTCCCAGTTTACCTGGTCCAGTATTACAAAACCTCTACTTCACACACAAATCCTTGAAACCCATAAAGACTGCTATTATATCTTCCCTAAACTTTCCCTTCTGTGGGTTAAGTATCCCTATTTTTTTGCCTGTTTCTCACTGGACATGGGTTTGATTCATCGTCCATCCTAGTTAAATTTCTCTGAATGAACATCCGATCATCCCTTGAGTCTTCCCCCTCACAAACTCCTCAACCTCCCCAGCCATTTCAGTAGCTGAAGGTGAGAGAAGTCAAGAGACACCCTGTCATTACTCATTGTGTTAGACTGTCTTGGGTTGAATGGGGATGAAAGCTCAAGTTTCCAATGACCTAACCCCATGGTTCTCAAGTGAGCCATTTGTGTTCCCCCTGTGTGCATCAGAATCACCTGGAGAGCTTGTTAAAACAGAGAGCTGGGCCCTACCCAGAGAGTTTCTGATTCAGTAACTCTGGGATGGGAACTGAAATGAGCATTTCAAACAAGTTCCTAGACAATGCTAAATGCTGGTTCAGAGACCACACGTTGTGAACTGCCTTATACCAGTGATTCTCAGATTCAAGCATGAAGGAGAATCATGTGAGATATTCATGAAATCTGGAGACTAAGCCTCTCCTCCATAGTCAGTCGGTATATCTGGGAGGAGCTCAGGAATCTGTATATTTAACAAATACCCCAGGTGATTCTGAGGTAGGTGATTGGCTATGAAACAAGCCTCGCTGTCACTCTGCATTTGCAAATATATCTGCATTTTAGGAAGTTATAATTTCTTTTGCTCTTGGCACTTTATCTTTTGATCTTTACAGTTGCTTAGGTGTGAAACCTCGTCTGCTGGTGGAATTGCAAACAAGCAACTCAATTCATACACTTAATACACTTGACTGATTGAACTGACAGACAACATTCTAACAAGAATTACTATCTCCTCTGAATGTTTAGTAATACCCTAGGTAAAGGTTAGTATGAGGTATTATACGACACAGGTATGATACACACATATTAATAAGTTACCATTACCTTTGCTTTATGAAGGTCAACACCATACATAGACAACTTTTTGGCATTCTCAAGAAATTCCAGGTCAGCCTGAGCTGGAGTCATGGACCTTTGATAAAAGAAAAAAAAAACTTTCAGTGTCACAGTGTAAATGTTTATAATAATAGCATTTGTATATCACTTTTACTTTACATAAACATATAAATGTATGCATACCAATTGATATGTAGATGTATTTCATGGTCCTAAAAATAGAATATTATGTATGGAAAAGGACTCTTATCCCTGTGTCTAAATAATTGAAATATGCCTTAGAAAAAGAGCTCTTGGAGAAACAAAGTTACCAAAAAGCTATTAGAAGAAAAGTTTTTTTTTAATCCTACTAAAATTCTGAAGGAGATCAGCGCTGGGATTTCTTTGGAAGGAATGATGCTAAAGCTGAAACTCCAGTACTTTGGCCACCTCATGCGAAGAGTTGACTCATTGGAAAAGACCCTGATGCTGGGAGGGATTGGGGGCAGGAGGAGAAGGGGATGACAGAGGATGAGATGGCTGGATGGCATCACTGACTCAATGGACGTGAGTCTGAGAGAACTCCAGGAGTTGGTGATGGACAGGGAGGCCTGGCATGCTGAGATTCATGGGGTCGCAGAGTCGGACGCAACTGAGCGACTGAACTGAACTGAACTGAAAATTCTTTAAAACTGCCTCATCCACCATCAGTTCTGTTCCTCCCTCTCCTTAGCCCTTTTCTTCAACACACATAAACTCCTCCCACTAATTTATCTTGCCAAGGAGGTGACCAAATTAAATCCTCTGAGGGCATGATACAGTTTACAATATCCTCTTAGCTGCCCTTTTCTCTCCATATCCCTGAATTGAGTTATTATGGAAATTAAACAGGAGGGCAGCTGAAGTTGCTTAACTGGGGATTCTTAATGGGGGCAGGCTTGATGAAAAGAAAATTTCTGGTAACAGATGGTGTCCTGCCCACTGATCTAAACAAAATAAATTGGTTAATAGAAGCATGTAGATAAAAGGGCTGCTCTGTTATTAAGATGTCTTCATTACAAAGCATATAATGAATCAAATTTGTTTGAAAACAATCAGCCTCACAGTCTAAACACTCACTACGACAGTCTTTCCTTCTCCTTTATAACTTTCTTCTCTTTTGAAAAGTGCTCATGAGCTAGGTTGAGCTTTAAAGAAAAAGATATTACTCTTAGTCCTGCACAGTTCAGAACCAATCAAATAGAACTTCATAGTAACAATAATGCAGCCACACCCCCAAAGAAAAACCCCCGTAAATGCCTGTTTCCCAAAAGACTGCCTGCCTCAAGCTATAATAAAGCAGCGGTGGCCTATTCATTTAACAAGAGAAAGTCTCTTTCAAAACCATCTGTCTTTATCCTCATTAAAAAGAACAAAGGAGGACTTCCCCGGTGGTTCAGTGGTTAAGACACCATGCTTCCAATGCAGGGGGTGTGAGTTTAATTCCTGGTTGGGGACCTAAGATCCCACGTGCTGCCTGGTGCAGCCAAAAAAGAAAAGAAGAACAAAGGGTTCCTTGGAATAACAAACCCCCTCCCCAATTTAAAAAAAAAAAAAAAAACTCAGGAAAGAAACTGCATACTTGTTAATGACTCAGCATCCCTGAATAAAAACTTCTGCAAGCGCAAAAATATCACACCTGAATGCTATTAATGACCAAAATTGAACATACACACAAAAAGAACAGGAAAATAAGCACTTCAACAAGCAATTTTGCATGTTCAAGTCATTAAGAACATCTCAGGAAAGTTTTATAGTCTTTTCTCTCACTTTAATTATACACGTTTCTAGTTAAGGTTACTCCCACTTTCCAGATTTGGGGTATTTTGTTGTTATTGTTAGTATTATTGATAGCTTGAAGTTTAGAATTTGAAGCTGGAATGGAGCTAGAAGATTATAGAGTCCAACACTTTCATTCTGCTGATAAAGAAACAGGGCTCAAGGGATTACATGATCATGGGCAAGTTATAACTCTTGGTTTAAGGCAGCAGGCTTTAGCCAGGACCCCAGTCACATCATTAGAGCTGGTTCCTGCACTCAAGAGTATGAGATCAATCTCCTGTAAAGTAAGAACTGTAATAATACCTACTTCCTGAGACTAGTATAAGAAATGATTTTTTTTTTTAAATCTTTGGATGTAGCTGGAGTGTGTGTGTGTACTTATTTACATCTCTATCTATCCATCCATCCATCCATCCATTGGAAACAGTTTTTGTTGAAACTTGCAGTTTTAATGCAATACCAGAGGAGTCATTTTAGTTTCCTTCTCACTGTAATTTCTATCTCCCTTTACTGACAGTCAGAAACTTGACTCCCATTATCCTTAATACACTAATTTGATCAACAACCCCTGCTCCCCCATATAGAACCAATCTCTACTTCCTGCCACTGACTCCTCCCCGACATGGATGCCCTCTTCACTGGCTTAGACTCTGAGGCTAGGCTGCTCCCCACACGTGTCCTCACTCAGATTCTGACCCATGGTGTTAGGCTACCCCTTCCACAGACATCTTCACCCCGCTCAGGATTCAACACCTGTATCAGGTACCACTCCATACGGATGTCCTCTGCAGGCCTTACCCTTACATGGATGCCCCTCTCACTCTGTTCTGCCTCTGATAACCACAACCACGTGCCCACCCATGTCTCCCCTTTCATCCTATTTGAGCTCTGACTTCTCCTGCAAGGCTGGCCCCCCCGCAACAAACACTCTCCTCATCCTGCTTAGGCCCCAGTATCCCCAACCAGACTGCCTCCCAGCACAGATGACTATCTTGCTCTATCCCACCTACTGGCTTTAGAACACAATTGTTTCAGGAAGCTTTTTCTGATTATAAAAATCATACATTCAATGTATAAAACTTGGAAAATATGTTTAAGAGCATTAAAAAAAAAAAAAACAGAAGAAAGTTTCCCATAATTCCACCAACCGCAGATACCTGCGCATGTAAATGCAATCATATTTTACAAATAAACCACAAATTAATTATTTTTGACTTAACATTTTAAAGATTATGGTTTTTCCTATATTTTCCAAGACTCTTGAAAGTAGTAACAAACTAGCTGGGAAGAGATTAGACAGCTCTAAACTATTTAGGAGTACTGTTTTGAATTTATTCAGTACCGCTTAATAATTTACTATTTGAAATTATTGTAGCTTACAAGAAGTACCTAATCAAAGAGATTTGGCACAGGTTAATTCTTGCTCATTAAAAAGAGAAGTTATAACAAAGTTTCCCTGTATTTATTTTGAGCAAGCGGAGTCAGGATACAGAGCCACTCAGTGAGTTCCAGTGTTAAATGACAGCTTTTTTCCTTTTTTTTTTTTTTTAATGGGAAAAGCTGCTTTATTCAGGAAGCCAGCAACCTAGGAAGATGGTGAGCTAATGTCCAAAAATCATCTCCAAGTTGCCCGTTAGAAGACAAAGGTTTTTAAGGCATTGTGAGGGAGGAGGCTACAGATTGCGTGATCAGCTCGTGTGCAATTCTCAGGTTGGTTGGCATAAATGCAAAGTTTCAAGCATCATCCATCTTCTGGATTTCAACCAATTTGGGGTCCACATGCTTGCAAGTCAACAGTTTTCATCTGGTGGGGGATGTGACAGCCTTTTAATAACATTGTTGCATCTCCAAATTAAAGACCACGGTTTCAAATAATTAAGTAGGGGACAACTGACAACTTTACATCATCTTCCCAGTCCCCATAAATGGAGGACAATTAGTTTTAAACCTTGATTTGCTAGTGTACGTTTAATGTGAATTATAGCTTCACAGTTTCTGTCTAGGCAAACAAAGGGCCATTACTAAGGATTCCATGTATATAGGCTGTCCTCTATTTGTCTGGGGAATAGGATCAATGCATAGTAAATGCTTCTGCCTAAGCAGAAGTCTCTTTGGACTGGTTAAAATGTCATATTGTTGGAATATAATTAAAATTCCCATTTGGCTTTCTGTTTGTCAGGACTGCCAATCTTTCCAAAAAGGAGCAAGTAAATTCCAAGATGACAGACCTCCAAGTTTTCTAATCATGGAGATACATTACTGCTCAATTTCTACCCATACACCTCACAGAACATCAACTGGAACATATCCATCTGTCCTCTGAGATAGTTTCACCTATTTGGATTTAAAGTCAGTTCCCAAGAGCAGTTCTCTAAACCCAGACTCACACTCATTACTGGCAAAATGGAATAAGAATTATTATTATCCTAACAAATATTAGAAATTTTACTATATACTAATCATTGTGCAAAGCTCTTTACATGAATTTCTGATTAAACAATCACAGAATTCACAGTATCATCCTTTTGTTTCAGATGAAAAAATGGAAACTTAGCTTAAGTAACTGGCATGCATGCGTGCTACATCGCTTCAGTTGTGTCCAACTCTTTCTGATCGTGGAGACTGTAGCCCGCCAGGCTCCTCTATCCAGGGGATTCTCCAGGCAAGAGTACTGGGAGTGGGTTGCCATGCCCTCCTCCAGGGGATCTTCCCATCTCAAGGACTGAACCTGGGTCTCCTGCATTTCAGGCAGATTCTTTCCTATCTAAACCACCAGGGAAGCCTAGGAAGCACTTACGTAACTTACTAAGAATCATAAAGCTAATAAGGAATGGAGACTGAATTCAAAGTAAGACAGGCTGACTCCTGAGCCCAGGCTTTTGCCTGGGTGGTGCTCAGTGGTTCTCAAAATTTTGACCTCAGGATCCCTTCCTTCTCAATAATTACTGAGGACTCTAAAGAGCTTTTTAAATGTGGGTTATTTCTATCAATATTTACTATAATAGAAGGTAAAACTAATAAAATTTGAAACTACTGATTAAATCTTTAAAGAATAACAATAAAAAACTCATATTTTAACATTAAAAAAAAATAACAGCATTTTCCCAAACTGTTGTAAAGGAGCAGCATTGTTTTCCATATTTATAAAAATTTTTTAATGTGTGACTTAGAAGACAGCTGGATTCTCCTGTCTTCTAACTACTTCTGAATTCAATCTGTTGCAATATTTGAATTTGGTTGTAGTATATGAAGAAACCTGAGCTCATACAGATATGTAGTTGGAAAATGAAGAATTGATGATTAAAAATATTCTTCTTTGATCCTTACTACACTAAAACTCAACAATGGCAGTTTTCTAAGGGGGTTTCCAATGTGAAATCTGAAGACATAATGGTGAACTTTTGTAACATGTTATATTAAAATCCATTGGCCTATCTTGCATTTTGAATGGACCTTTTATAGTTATGCAGATTTTGTAATATCATGCATTTCATATCTGAAAAATATTGGTTGACTGAATAATCCAAGTCCTTCAAATCCTGACACATTTCATTGTACAGTATTAAAAGAAGAGAATCACATGCATTAAAGTCATCACCAACTCCATCAGAAAAGTCTTTTAAGTATTTGGAGCCTGTCAAGACCACGATGGCAAGTACAAGTTTTATAAAATTCTAATTTTCTCTTAAAAGCTTGAATTTTATCATTAGCAACAAATAGTCAGTTGTTTACCAACCGTTAAAGGACTGGCTCATTTCATTTTTTTGAGAACAAACAACCAAGTCTGAATAATCAAAGTCATTAATCATAGTGTTTTTTTTTTTTCAAGCGAAAAAGGTGTTGCATTTTAAAAAAGTGACTAATTCAGCTGAGAATGTAAAACAATTATACAAGTGTTTTCCCCCAAAATAACTGTTGTACCTCAGTATGCATCACAAGTGCTTTCTGGGTACTTCCTATTAAATCACACAGAATATTAAACAGAATGTATTTAAGATTTAAAATAATCAATACTTTTTACTACTTCATCATGAAAATTTTTAAGTGAACAGGCAGATTTAAAAATATCTCATCTTTTAACTGCAAGTTAAAAATAAAAGTGCATCCTAATGAAGCATACAATGACTAGTAGCACAGTTTGGTGCCAACTGCCTTGATTTGTGCGCCACCATTTCAACAAAGGGCTTCCCAGGTGGCGCAGTGGCAAAGAATCTACCTGCCAATACAGAAGACACAGCAGACACACGTTCAATCCCTGGTCAGGAATATCCCCTGGAGTAGGAAATGGCAACCCATTCTTGTCTGGAAAATTCCAGGGACAGAGGAGCATGGCAGGCTACAGGCCATAGGGTCACAAAGAGTCAGACATGACTGAAGTGATTGAGCACACACAGCTTAATTCAAACAGTGGTTAAAAGATTGAATATATTATACATGAAGTGCTTAGCATAGTATCTGGCACATAATAACAGACACATAATAATTAGCTGCTTATGATATGATGATGACTATGTTAACAATGCATAAAGGAGAATCAAGCATTGCATGAAATTTAGACTGCAAAGTCCTCCCAAACCTGAAATTCTATTATGATCAAATATACATCAAAATCATCAGAGACAGAAGTAAGGCATCAATCATAATCCAACACCACTATTTTCTGCTGTTGTGCTCCACAGCAGCAGTAAAATATTTTCTTTTACCATTTTATTGATTGCTCAAAGATTATACTAATAATAAAAATTATTTTTAAATTATTAGATAAAAAGAACACTTCTCTACAATCCTGACATTCTAACAAATAATTTTAATTGACTGCTTTCTACCACTTACTTTTGTGTATATGTATTTGTGTGCATAATTACATATTTTACATATATATATAAATTTCTAGAATTATAATCAGAATATTAATAAGTATCTTAAACACATTATTTTGTGCTTCCCTGCTGACTCAGCAGTAAAGAATCTGCCTGCAGTGCAGAAGACATAAGTTCAGTCCCTAGGTTGAGAAGATCTCCTGGAGAAGGGAATGGCTACCCACTGCAGTATTCTTGCCTGGGAAATCTCATAGACAGAGGAGCCTGGTGGGCTGTATATAGTCCATGGGGGTCGCAAGAGTTGGATACGATATAGTGACTAAACTGCCATCACCAAACACATATTTAAGGACAATACAACATCCTTTAAGTTAGAATCATCAACTGGTTGAAAGTGATTCATTAGTGGTTTTAGATATCAAAGTATTGTAATGTATATACCCAAACTTGAAAAACAAACCTTGGCAATTATCTGCAGAAACAGCGTGATCTCATGAGAGTGGGGTGATTGTTATAAGACTATTGTTACATAGATGAAAGACTTGTAAGTTCTTATTATGGTTCTCATGACTGAGGGACTGGAACCTACAGCAGGAATAAGGTGACTAGAACTGGGGGACCTTGAGTTAACACTCTCTTATCTGAAGCATCTTAACCCATGCAATCCTATTGGAACCACTCTAAGGAAAATAAGATGGTTCAACAGCTAGATAGACTACTGTATGACCACTCAGGATTTCTCAGCAGTGTGACCTTCTGGGGCATCCTAGCCTAACTCATGCTAACATAATTCAAGGTGCCAACTCAAGGCCAGGATCAGACATTCTCCTTGATATGCCTAGGCAGCTGGTAAAATTTAGCTCGGAGAAGTCACTCATATAACAATGAGATATACTGTAGGAAGAAACACATTTTTCTGGGACATTAATACTAGCTAATGTTTATTAAATTTTTACTATGTGTACGATGTTGTATTAAGTTTTTACACCTATGACCTTTTCTAATCCGATGGATCACTCTATTTCCTCTGAGATAATGATCTCTATCAGACATATAAGGAATCTGAAGTTCAGAGAGATTAAGTGAATTACCTGAGGTCACAAGGCTAGGACCAAGCAGAACAAAAATTCAACCCAGCTCAGTCTGACTAAAGCCCTTGTTCTTGACCACTGTGTTATACCTCTCACATTACCAATTATTTTCAAGAAAAAAAAAAATTAGTGAATTCAAGAAAGAATTTTAAAATATCTTCAGGGGCTTTATGAGCCCTCTTAAGTCTATTCTTGCACAAAGACCCCAAGTTAAGAACCTCTGCTCTAAAGATCTCAAGGCATCTAATACAGTATAACACATTAAATCTAAAAAAAAAAAGTAAAAGGCAATAGTAATAATAGCTTCCATTTATTGAGCACCTACTATGTGCCAGCCACTGTGCTTAGTGCTTTATATATATTACCTCATTTAGTCTTCATCCAACAATGTAGCACCATTACTCTGAAAACTTAGGTTCAGAAGGCTTAGAATCCCAAAGAACTGGGAGGGGTCTGAGCTCAAGCTGACTCTCTCTCTGTTATCAGTTCCCACCAAGGGAAACACTAAAATCATCCCAGGTCAAGGATTTAAACTTACTGTCAAAGTAAAGACAGCTCAAACCCTGGAGACATATTTACCTGTATGACTTATGCAGTTCCATGACCTTCTCTTCAAGTTCCTTGGTCTGATTTGGGGCCAGTTTAAAATCACTAACATAATCTGCGCCATGGAGTTCTGGGTCATAGTCTCCCAGCTCAGACTGGATAGTATAAGAACCTAGCAACGCTAAGGTTGCAAAGGAACAGGGCAGACGTCCTGAAACTATGTCCTGCCGAAGCTGAAGACATAGGTAATACCTATAGCCAAAAGAGAAAAGATGTTACTATGTCAGCGACAGAAACAATAACAAAATATAGAGCGAGAAAAAGGAAGAAAATAGGAAAGACAGGGAGGGAGGGAGAAAGAAAAAGAGCAACTAAGTAAATATGAGTTAATATTAACAAACTGTTCAATCTAAGCAGAAGGTATATGGTTGTTCATTGTTCTGTTTCAGTGTCAGATCGCCCAAACTGGGTTCTTTCAATTTAATCATACCTTCCAGGTTTCCTGTTTGGTAAAAGAGTCTGAATTGGTTAACTCAGTCAGAACAAGGGCTAAGGAGGTCAGGGTCATGATTAATTAGAATCATGTCTTGGCTTTGACTATAATAAGATATTGAATAACATATGCATCAACAATCATTTTTGCTATCTATGATTAGTCACTACATACATGTTTTTTAAAAAGTCAGAGCAATGCCAATCAAATCATTAAGAATCTTCAACTCCTCTAAAACATAGGTAGTTAGTATAGAATTTTAGGGATTTGTTATTTGTATACATAATAAACCTTAGCAAAGAAAGATGAGTAAGTAGCAACTCTAAGAGAAAGTATTACTTGTGAAACAGGAATAACCAAGATAATTTTTTCAGGCAGAGATATGGCATCTTAACTTCAAGAATGTACTAAGAATAACTAGATAACTTTTTTAATGGTATAGACACTTCACAGTACTTAACAACCAGACCTTTTAGGAGTCTTAGGTTATTCTCTTATTTGAGAGAGTATATTTGTCTGAAATCAGATGGCTGATAGCAAAATCAGAATTAGAAAGTAGTTTCTCAACAACAATTCGATTGAACAAACACTGTCAAATACCTACTATGTATATATAAGGCTCTACATAATATGCTATGAATAGAAATACGTACTGTAGTACTTTCTATTAGATATTGTTTTTCCATTTTCCTTTTTGCTAGTATTTACATAGAATCCAATAAAAGACACTTTCTTAAAAGGAATCAGTGAGCTGTTTTAAAGAGTACAAGATTTATTTCATAAATTAAGCAGGCTCAAAAATTACTGAGAAAGATTCAGTTCATGTACCTAATCCTACAATTTAAAAGAGGAATATGAAGAAAAAATAAGAACACTGAGACTTGAGGTTTTTTGATCCCTTAAAAAAGAGCATCATGAGAGAAGAGTATTTAACACAAAAAAACAGCAGAGTTATTTTGCCACTCTATTTGTGTCCTGTTCTTTGGAGGTTGGCATGGTTTATAGAGTCCCTGTCTACAGCATGGCATAATATCCTTGATAAGCAAGGTTAATTCCCTGCTAATTTCCTCCAGGTGAGTCACAGATATTTGAGGTTTTTAGGCTCACTTATTTGTAAGCCTGCCTTGAAGTAACTAGAAACTTTTTATATTAGGTTTAATAATTCATTGTTTTTCTTTAATTCTGAATGAAGAACTCCCTGGACCTTATGATAATGAAATTACTTATTACATATTTAACTTAATACATTATTTACCTTGTTATATCTTCTGTTAACTGTGCTGGGTCAGGTGGGTAAAACTTTACATTAAATGTGAAATTCCAGGGGACACCTGTAAAAATAAGTAAAGAGTTTTATACTATGTCCAAGTTTCTGGTTGTTAGAATTACCTAAAAGTATTTTTTTAATCTTTTTTCCCCCTGAGGTCTTCTAATATTGATACTTCTTTGCTCTGTGGATAAAATACTACCCTTATTTAAAAAGAAAAATAAGAAAGTTGTTTAGAGACCATCTAAGAGATTATCTCATTTTTTATTACCAGACTTAGTAGTTTTGCTTATAAAACAATATAAGCAAAATAACATGAAACTACCCTCTAGGTCAACATGTTTGTAGCAATGGCTTTCAAAATGTGATCTATATACCACTGTGGGTCCTTAAAAGTCCTTCAAGTGATTCACGGGTGTTTTCTTTCGGTATTGGTATTATTTATATGTGACATCTCTCAACATTATGTCAAATAAAGAAAAAACATTCTCCGCATTCATATGGGTGAGATTAGGAGATTACTTTAGAAATAAGAAGGAAGAGGCAATATATGTGGCTCTTAGAAACTATAGCTCTAATAAAATATTTTGGGTATGAAAACTACAAGAGTTCAATCCTAAAACTCATACAAGTGTTTTACACTTTTAATATACAATGAAAATCAGTGATTATGAGTACAAATTAAGTGGAGAATGCATTTCAATTTCTCCAGCTATGTGCTACCAGTTCTAGGTTTTTTAACGTGACTGTTAGTTTGCCAAACAGTAGTGCCTGATCTTAGTATGACTGGTTAAGATGCTAAGAGCTGCATTTTGTTCAGTATTTACTGCATTACCAGGCACTAAGCTAGCTCTTTTCCTACTGTTCATGGGGTTCTCAAGGCAAGAATATTCAAGTGGCTTGCCATTCCCTTCTCCAGTAGACCACATTCTGTCAGGCCTCTCCACCATGACCCATCCATCTTGGGTTGCCCCACAGGCATGGCTTGGTTTCATTGAGTTAGTGAAAGAGGAGAGTGAAAAAGTTGGCTTAAAGCTCAACATTCAGAAAACAAAGATCATGGCATCCAGTCCCATCACTTCATGGGAAATAGATGGGGAAACAGTGGAAACAGTGTCAGACTTTATTTGTTGGGGCTCCAAAATCACTGCAGATGGTGACTGCAGCCATGTAATTAAAAGACGCTTACTCCTTGGGAGAAAAGTGATGACCAACCTAGATAGTATATTCAAAAGCAGACATTACTTTGCCGACTAAGGTCCGTCTAGTCAAGGCTATGGTTTTTCCTGTGGTCATGTATGGATGTGAGAGTTGGACTGTGAAGAAGGCTGAGCACCGAAGAATTGATGTGTTTGAACTGTGGTGTTGAAGACTCTTGAGGGTCCCTTGGAATGCAAGGAGATCCAACCAGTCCATTTTAAAGGAGATCAACCCTGGGATTTCTTTGGAAGGAATGGTGCTAAAGCTAAAGCTCCAGTACTTTGGACACCTCATGTGAAGAGTTGACTCACTGGAAAAGACTCTGATGCTGGGAGAGATTGGGGGCAGGAGGAGAAGGGGATGACCCAGGATGAGATGGCTGGATGGCATCACAGACTCGATGGACGTGAGTCTGAGTGAACTCCGGGAGATGGTGATGGACAGGGAGGCCTGGCGTGCTGCAGTTCATGGGGTCGCAAAGAGTCGGACACGACTGAGTGATTGGACTGAACTGAACTGAACTGAAGCTAGCTCTCTTATAGTTCATTTTATTTATGAAGAAACAGAGGCTTAAGAAAATACATAGCTAATGAATCCAGGGTTCTCTTACTCCAAACTCTATGCTTTTAACCATTGGACTTTATACCCTACAACATACAACTGTTACAAACACTGTTCTGTTTTACATCCATAGTATTTAATCTCCAAATATCATCTTTATTGCTATTGGTTACAATGACAAAATGCAAATTACAACCTGAAATAGTTTGAATGTCTTAATGAACATGTAGTTTTAAACATCTAAAACATTTAACACAACAGTCTCTTGGAAATGGTTGAAGTTTTCCTTCAAAAATTGAGTTAAAAGGCAGATTCCAGACAGTACAACAAATCTGTCTCAAATCTAGTCACTCTTAATGTCTACCATCAGCTCACTTTTAATGCTTCATATCCCCAAAACTTAAAATGGAACTTTAGATTAGAAAAGCAACCATATAACTATTTCTCATAAAAGGGGCAAATGGATAGGGGGGCAGTATTACAGTTCAAATACTGTAAAACATTATCTATTGTTTTATTTTCTGATACGATAAAAATATCAATCTAATCACTGTTAACTCATAATTCCCACGTAGGCTTTTTAAAAAGGTGACTTCTATGCTACCTATTTTAAAAAACGTATTGGCTAAAGGAAATCAATATGGGAAACAAGATAGCTAAAAAATGTTCAATAAATGTGAATCCAGCATTTAAGAACTTTAAACATAAATTTAGTTGTTTCATATCTGCCCCCCCCACCCCCGCGCCCTTTGAGCTAACTGATATAAAAAGCTTGATATCACCCACAGTCGGTAGGGAAAGTAAGTACTTTCTTCTATTGCTGATGTGAATATAAAATGGCACAACACTGCAGAGAACAACTGACAATGTCTATCAAAATATAAAATGTATATGCCCTTTCACCCAGCAGTTCCACTTCCATAAATGTATCTAAACAGACACTTGAAAGTGGTCAAGTGATACATGTGTGAGACATTGTTAACAGCAAAGGCATGGAAACAACCTAAATGTACTTACTTAGCAAGAAAAGGTTACATCAACATTACATGCTGTTGAGTGGGGAAAAAAAAATTAAGGCAAAGAACAGTACACATAGAAAGCAACTGCAAAAGTTGGGGGTAGAAAAAAACACATATTACAGGAATGATTATCTAGGCAAAGACTGCCCCTATGAGGATACACAGCAGACAGAGTATAGTAGCTGCAAAACTAGAAAGGGGAACTCCCGGGGAGAGAAACAGAGGTGAGGGAAAAGCGGCAGGAGAGACTCATTTTCACTATATACTCTTTTATACCACTTGAGCACACTGTGTGTGTGTGTGTGTGTGTGTGCATGCACACACACTTTCTAAGGGAAAATCTTCGTCTCCCACTATAAAGGAAATTCCTGAAGGTAAGTTTTTTTTTTTTTTCTGTTTTACATACGGTATATACCCTGAGCACCTGTAACAGTGCTTGGCGTATCACAGATGCTCAAGAACTATTTGTTGAGTGAACAAATGACATGAAGTAACTGATCTCACAGCTTTGTTGTGAGGGTCATATGAGGACGCTGCTGCTGTTGGTCAGTCACTAAGTTGTCTCTGACTCTTTGTGACCCCCAAGGACTGTAGTTCACCAGGTTCCTCTGTCCTCCACTATCTCCTGCAGTTTGCTCAAATTCATGCCCATAAAGTCAGTGATGCTATCTAACCATCTCATCCTGTGTCACCCTCTTCGCCTTTTGCCTTCAATTTTTCCCAGAAACAGGGTGTTTTCCAATGAGTCAGCTGTTCACATCAGGTGGCCAAAGTATTGGAGCTTCATCAGGACCTGATTTCCTCTAGGATTGACTGGTTTGATATCCTTACTGTCCAAGGGACTCTCAAGAGTCTTCTCCAGCACCACAATTTGATAGCATCAATTCTTCGGTGCTCAGCTTTCTTTATGGTCAAACTCTCACATCTGTACCTGACTACTGGAAAAACCACTGCTTTGACTATAAAGACCTTTGTTGGCAAAGTGATGTCTCTGTTTTTTAATATGCTGTCTAGGTTTGTTAAGCCTTTTCTTCCAAGGAGCACGTGTCTTTGGAGCCCCAAAAAAGAAAATCTACTGCTGTTTCTACTTTTTCTCCTTCTATTTGCCATGACATAATGGGACTGGATGCTATGATCTTAGTTTTCTGATTGTTGAGTTTCAAGCCAGCTTTTTCATTCTCCTCTTTCATCCTCATCAAGAGGCTCTTTAGTTTGTCTTTGCCTTCTGCTATTAGAATGGTGTTATCTGCATATCTGAGGTTGTTGGTATTTCTCCTGGCAGTCTTGATTGCAGCCTGTGATTCATCCAGCCTGGCATTTCACATGATATACTCTGCATATAAGTTAAATAAGCAGGGTGACAATACACAGCCTTGTTGTACTCCTTTCCCAATTTTGAACAAGAAATAAATGGAGACTGGAAAAGCTCTAATATTTTTTAACACTAAAATTTCTGCCTTCTACCTCAGCAAAACTTTAATGACATTCCTGACGAAAGTGCGTACCCTGAAGACTCATGTACCATTAGGAAACATCAGACAAACTCAACGTGACCACTCACAGAATAACTACTCTGGACTCTGCAAAACTATCAGTGTTATGAAATATTTTAAAGACTAAGGAATTGCTCCAGATTAAATAAAACTAGAGCAATGTGACAACTGAATGCAAAGCGTCACCTTGCATTTTCACTATAAAGAATATTATTGACACAACTAACAAACAAGGTCTATAAGTTACAGTATTGTTTCAGTGCTAACTTCAGCTTTTGGTAATTGTATTATGGCTATGTGAGGAAAATCTAGCTTTTAGGATATGCAAACTGAAGTACTTAGGGGTAGAAAGCTATTGCAAAAAAAGCTAAGAGCAATTTACTCTTTTTTCTTTTTAACTGAGGTAGAATTCACATAATATTAACCATTTTCAAGTATACAATTTAGTACATTTAATGATACAATTCACTGGCATTTAGTATATTCACAATGTTGTATAACCATCACCTCTATTTCAAAGTTTTCATCACCCACAAAGGAGACACTGTAGTCATTAAGCAATCGCTACTCCCTTGCCACCCTCCTCCTAGCCCCTGGAAACCTCTAGTCTGCTTTCTGTCCCTATGGATCTAGACTTCATACAAATGGAATCAAGTGACATGTGGCCTTTTATGTCTGGCTTCTCTCATTTAGCATCATGTTTGAAGCTTATCTATGTTGCAGCATGTATCAGTGTTCCATTCCTTTTCGAGAATAAATAATATTCCATAGCATATATGGAATATATAGAACATATTTTTTTATCCATCATCCATTGGTGGACATTTGGGTTATTTGCTCCTTTTCGCTATTGTGAATAGTGCTGCTATGATGCAACTTACTCTTAACTGGTTCAGAAAAAAGGCCACGTGTGTGTATAAGAGAAAAAAAGATAAAATGAATGTAGTGAAATACCAACATCTGAGGAATCAAATGTATTCCTGAAGGGTATCCAGGAGTTCTTTGTACTACTCTTTCAACTTATAAGTCTGAAATTATAGCCCAACATTTTTAAAATTTCTGCCTTCTAAGTACACAGGAAAACAGGAACTATCTCATACACTACTGGTGGAGATGTAAGCTATTACAATCAATTTAAAGGAAAGCAATTTGACTATATCTGATAAAACTGAAAACAAACATACTCTATAATCCAGCAATTCCACCTTAAGGTATAAAGGTTAAATCAGGGCTGTTTAAAACTGTGAACTTATGATCCATTATGAAATCAGTTTAGTGAGTCAAAATAAGCATTTTAAAAAATGAAATAGAGTATAAAACAAAAAAGTCAGAAGAGGAATTCCCTGGTGGTCCAACGGTTAGAACTTGGTGCTTCCACTGCCAGGGCCCAGGTTCAATCCCTAGTCGGGGAACTAAGACCCTGCAAGCCACATGGTACAGCCAGAAAAAAAAAAAAGTCAGAGGATATCATTTTTAGTAAAGAATAAGAACTGTTTTGTGAAATTTTCTTTGCAACTGATATGAATTTCAAAATCATGTTCATAAGAAAAGCTAGCCACTATGACTGCTATATAATTTAATTTATATACATAAGAAACGCAGGTTCGATCCCTGAAGCAGGAAGATCCCCTGGAGGAGGGCATGGCAATTCAATCCAGTATTCTTGCCTGGAGAATCCCATGGACAGAGGAGCCTGGCAGCCTCCTGTCCATGGGGTCGCAAAGAGTCTGACATGACTGAGCTACTTGAGCACACAGCACATGATGTTCAAAAAGGTAAAGCATAAGTTTTAATATTGCGGTATTTATTGTATGAAACATTCAAACATCAGGTACTAAAAAAACATTGAAAAAATATGATGGACTCATTAACATAAAATTCAGGACCTCTGCAGGGGAAGGAGAGGGGGGCGCATTTAGAAAGAGCAAACTGTGGGTTATAGAATTTCTTAAGCATAATTTGTATTCTTTTATATATCACTATTTTTCACAGGTATAAGGATTTCTTAATTTTGCTCTGTGCTATGTCAGAAAGAGATGGAAGTAGCTAGCCCAACTCAGCTCAGCAGGGGAGATTGCTCTCATTCAGAACCAAGGAAATAAAAGAAAGCTAAAATTTAAGCTGGGAGAAGGGAGAGAGACTGATAGACCATATAAGAAAGTTCAAATGGAAAAAATTAGGTTGGAGGGAAATTTCAAAAATACAGCCAAAGCAATACTGTCTATTGTATACAGGTATGTATATATGAAGGAAAAATATAACGTGGACTGAATCACCCCAAATTCATTAAAATACATTTCCATGGACAGATTTTGCAAAGGAAAACAAAAGAGATAAACCTTACCTGTACTGTTCTATTTTAAATGTAAAATGTTAACCCATGTTAACTCTGGGGGATGGGTACATGGGTATATGCTACATTAACTCAATACTTCTCTATATTTTTCTGAAATACAGAAAAAACCTTGCTGGTGAATATCTATTACAAATTTAAATATTCATACTTTTTTATTCTACTTCTAGGAATTTACTACAGATACATCTAGGTGCGTAAGAGCTAAGTCGCTTCAGTCATGTCCGACTCTTTGTGACCAAGTGGACTGTAGCCCATAAGGCTCCTCTGTCCATGGGATTCTTCAGGCAAGAATACTGGAGTGGGTTGCCATGCCCTCCTCCAAGGGCGCTTCCTGACCCAGGGATCAAACCTGTACCTCCCGTGGCTTCTGCATTGCAGGCAGATTCTTTACCACTGAGCCACTGGGGCAGTCCCCACATCAAGATGCACATATACATATATATATGTTGCGCATACACATATACTATACACACACATATATATATGTACTGGAAAAATGAAAGTATTAGTCACTCAGCTGTGCCCAACTCCTTGCAACCCCATGGGACTGTAGCCCGCCAGGCTCCTCTGTCCATGGGATTTTCCAGGCAATAATACTGGAATGGGTTGCCATTCCCTTCTCCAGATCTTCCCAACCCAGGGATCAAACATGGTCTCCTGCATTTCAGGCAGATTCTCTCCTGTCTGAGCCACCAGGGAAGACCTGCTGGAGTGGGTTTCCATTTCCTCCTCCAGGGGACCTTCCCAGCCCAGGAAGCTAACCCTAGTCTCTTGCGTCTCCTGCACTGGCTGGCAGATTCTTTACCACTGTACCACCGGGAAAGCCCTTTATATATGGTCACTGCAACCCAAAACATATATATGGTGCTAAAACTTTATAATCATTAAAAAAATTTTAACAAATGAAATGAATTTATATAGGTTAATATAAAGAGTATCCAAATTATATTAAATAAATATTGCTTGCATGTGCATATTAAACACATATAGAATATACATATTTATCTCAAAATATATTTGTAAAGTATATTATATATAAATAGAATATACACATTAAATATACATTTATATTAAAATGTATTGTCTATATACACTCAGAACATCTCTGGAAAGAACACAAGAAGTTAGTTCAAGGACAGAGGAAGACAGGAAATTTATCTTGTTTCATATTCATCTGGGTCTTTTAATTTCATGCTTCATATTTTAAAATGTTAAACTAGTAATACATATGACATAACACATAGGATATACAATATAAAACAATGTACACCATAACTGTATTTTTGAAAAGCAAAATTTATATATGCCTAGAAAAATCTTGTAGATTACACCAATTTAATAGTGATCCTATCTGGAGGGTAGGATTTAGAGGTCTTTTACTTTCTTCATAATATATTTTCATTATGTTTCAAATTTTCACAATGAGTATATATTATTTATAGGATAAAATTATCTTTTTAAAAAACCCAAAATCTTTCCATGGACATCAACAATGGACTGGTTCCAAATTGGGAAAGGAATACATCAAGGCTGTATATTGTCACCCTGCTTATTTAACTTATATGCAGAATATATCATGTGAAATGCTTGGTGGATAAAGTGTAAGCTGGAATCAAGATTGCCAGGAGAAAAATAAATCTGCATTTCTGGAAAAAAAAAAAAAAGATTGCCAGGAGAAATATCAATAAACTCAGATATGCAGATGACACCACCCTTACGGCAGAAAGCAAAGCGGAACTAAAGAACCTCTAGATGAAAGTGAAAAAGGAGAATGAAAAAGTTGGCTTAAAACTCAACATTCAGAAAACTAAGATAATGACATCCAGTCCCATCACTGCATGGCAAATAGATGGGGAAACAATGGAAACAGTGAGAGACTTTATTTTCTTGGGCTCCAAAATGACTGCAGATGGTGACTGCAGCCATGAAATTAAAAGACGCTTACTCCTTGGAAGAAAAGCTATGACCAACCTAGGCAGCATATTAAAAGACAGAGACATTACTTTGCCAACAAAAGCTCATCTAATCAAAGCTATGGTTTTTCCAGTAGTCACGTATGGATATGAGAGTCAGACCATAAAGGAAAGCTCAGCGCTGAAGAATTGATACCTTTGAACTGTGGTGTTAGAGAAGACTCTTGAGAGTCCCTTGGACAGGAAGGAGATCAAACTAGTCAGTCCTAAAGGAAATCAGTCCTGAATATTCATTGGAAGGACTGATGCTAGGGCTGAAGCTTCAATACTTGGGCCACCTGACGCAAAGAAATGACTCATTGGAAAAGACCCTGATGCTGGGAAAGATTGAAGGCAGGAGGAGAAGGGGACGACAGAGGATGAGGTGGTTGCATGGCATTACTGACTCAATGGATATGAGTTTGAGTAATCTCTGGGAGTTGGTGATGGACAGGGAAGCCTGGTGTGCTGCAGTCCATGGGGTCGCAAAGAGTCAGACATGACTGAGTGACTGAACTGAACTGAAAATCTTTGCAATAGGTAAATATCAATCTTCTCTTTGGTGCAATGAAATATTTACATTTTGATGTTAAGGTTTTTGTTACAGATATGGTTTTCTTTCCCATATTGAAGGAAAGAGGTTTATTATTTTGTAAAGTTCTTTAAAAAAAAATGACAAACAGGTTGTTTTTCTTAGTAAGAGGTTTTTTTCCCCAATAGCCTGGAAGATAATCTACTAGATATTCATCTCTACTCATCATAAACTCTGTTTTAACTTTTATTCCTAAAGAGTTTTCTAGTACAATCATTTACTCCTGAGTAATACTGAATATAAAAAGTATCCTCATTGAAAAGGGCTTGGAATCAAATTTTTTCTTGTCATGTCTCAAGTATTCTAAATATTTTTTACTCCGACTTTCATTTTAAAATGAGATTTTACAGGCAGGGAACAAATATGGAGAGTTGCCAGTCCAAATTAATGAAACATAAACAAACAGGGTCTAAAGGGAAACATTTTACCATAACAAAAGTGTTTTCTTTCAAAAACAAATGAAAAACAAAATTTGATTTCAGGTGGTACAGTTACAATTTACTAATCATGATTAGTAACACTTACTGCAGTTCCTACAAGTTTCCTGAAAAATAAAACTAAGGACTTCCTTGGTGGGCCAGTGGTTAAGAATCCACATTTCAACTGCAGGGGGCATGGGTTCAATCCCTGGTCAGGGAACTAAGATCCTGCATGCTGTGGTCAAAAAACAAATTTAAAATAAAAGGACATCTAGTCATAAACAGGAGGGAAAAAGTCTCTACTCCTTTAGATACTGGGCCAGGGGCTACAAAATACCATGTATGGGTTTAGTCATGTCTGATTCTTTCTGACCTCATTGACTGCAGCCTGCCAGGCTCCTCTGCCCATGAAATTTTTCAGGCAAGAATACTAGAGCGGGTTTCCATTTGCTATTCCCAGGGATCTTCCCCACCCAGGGATCGAACCCATGTTTCCTGCACTGGCAGGCAGATTCTTTGCCACTAGTGCCACCTGGGAAGCTCACAAAATACTAATCTAGCCATTTTCAACCTAGAAGACTCTATCCCAAGGCACAAGTCTGAGCATGGTGTTCAGCAGTAGTTTGTGTCAACGGGCTCAGGGCAAAGAGAAAGCCACAGTGACAAAAGGGTCACTGGCAAAGGATTTCCATTCTTCGATCCCTTTTGTTCCTTCCACAGTTCCTTACATGCTTTGATTTGAAAGAAGGAACAAAAGAGAATGACAGAGAGGAAAACATGGAGAAGGTTAGGGCTCAATAGTCCAGGACAATTTAAATGGAACAGGATCGGGCAGCAAACTCCCGACTGTAGGCTGCTACAGTTTCAATCACTACCATTTTGAGAACTGACTCCATATCCTTTTCTTTTCTATTCTTTGTTCGTCTCCATCTTCTGTTTCTCTCTGTCATTCCTATCTTCCCCTACTTTGCTTAGTCGTTAAAAAAAAAAATCAAGATCTGACCTACATCTCAGTAGTGTCCACCTCTGCTCTGCCTTTCTATTATGGAATCTCTACCTTTCAAAGGAAGGCTTTATCTCAATTTCAAAGCCATAGGCCATAGCCAGGATTCTAAAGTGACTCACCACTAGAAAAAGGTTGGAAATCCTCTGACCTACTTTAAAAAAAAGAGAGAGCGCCATAAAATGGCTGTATTCACTTACCACGAACTTGCTTTTTTATTTCTTTGGCAGAATCCAGCCATGTCTGTAAAAAGAAGAAAAGGCATTCACATAGAACTCCAAAATACATTAACCACAGAGTACCAGAAGCAGGGTTACTGACCATCTCCAATAGTGTCTCTAGGTCAACCCACATTTCCAACATTTTTTGCATTTGTTTCACATAGTACAGCGCTTCTGATCAGAGAAACAAGGAGTTAGACAATTGGGCTTGAGTCCTAGGTCTACTACTTCCTGGCTTAGTGATGTTAAGCATCTCTGTACCTCAGTTTCCTCATCTATTAGAGGAAATAAAATTCGATATTAGAGGCAATAAAATGCGATATCAGAGGCAGTGCCTAGCTCAGAGTTATTGTGAAGATTAAAAGAGTTCATATATAAAGTTTTTAGTAAATAAGAAATGTTAAATAAGCACTTGCTATTTTTATTATTTTGTAAAGCTCTACAACCAGGATTATTGATTGATATCACCCGGACCTTAATTTTCACTCTAACTTTAACCTCCAGTATCATTCAAGTTCTCCATGTCAGCCAAGTACCTGGTACATGGTTCCTGCTCAGTTAATGTTTGCTGAATGTATAACTATTTTGCTTTCTCTGACTACTCTTGCCCACACTAATTTCTCCCTTCCCTGTTCTCCAACCACAGTTAAGTCTGCACACCACGAAGGCAGGACTCCTCAACCCATCATGGACCATGCAAAATTAACAGCACTTAAAAAGAGCCTCACCATTTCATAGGCAACTTGAGAAATGTTTAAAAACAGAAATTTCTAAATTGAATTGCCTAAGAGATTTTTTATTGACATAAGACATATACAAAAAAGTACATAAAACATATGTACAGATCAATAAATTATCAAAGTGATCATACACCATTATAGGCACCCTAGAAGCCCATTCGTGCCTCCTCCCAATCCCCGCCCTCTCACTATTCCCTCTTCCAAAAGTTTAGAATGGAATTTCAGTTGTATTTAGAAGAGTAAGGTATCTCTTCCTCACCCTGTACCACCCAGGGCAAAGTCCAAGGTGGCCATCCCTGCTCTACCCAAGGAGTGGGCTTGATCACCACAATCTTACATTTGATTACATATGACATTACTTTGAGGGCTCCTCTAGTGGCTCAGATGGTAAAGAATCTGCCTGCAATGCAGGGGACCCAGGTTCAATTATTCAATTCAGAGCATTTTCTTTAGCCAAAAGGTATTTGTAGAATACCTCCATGTGCTAGGCACCAAAGTTACAAACAAGGATTTAAAAATAGTGCTTGTCCTTAAAAATAGTGCTTGTCCTTAAAAATAGTGCTTGTCCTCAAGGAGCTATCAGTCTAATGGAAGAGGTGCGTGTGTGTTAGCCACTCAGTCATGTCTCACTCTTTATGACCCCATGGACAGTAGCCTGCCAGGCTCCTCTGTCCATGGGATCTCCAGGCAAGAATACTGGAGTGGGTTGCCATTTCCTTCTCCAGGGGATCTTCCCAACCCAGGGATCAAACCCGGGTCTCCTGCATTGCAGGTAGATTCTTTACCATTTGAGCCACCAGGGAAGCCCAGAGAAAAGGTTAATAGGGAACAATCAATACGTCTTTAATTCTGAGATAGTTAGAAAATGTTTCTCAAAAGAACGTTTAGTGGGGAAAGGCCCTGTGTTTCCCAGGATTCACTAGTCCACTGGCTTTCCCAGAAGGGGTTTTTGCAAACATGAGAGAAGCTGAAACTAGATTATGATTCCGAGACATCAACTTTTTTGCCCAGAAATAATTTTATCTAAGGAAGGGGGACAATAAGCCCTTTTTTACACAGCCAGGTTTGTACTTTGCTGTATAAACAAACAAATTCAGCTTTTATATTGGACACTTTTAACATCATACATAGATATATCAATGAATATAAATAAAGAAATTTAATGTTTTCTCATTAAAAAATAAATAGGCTAGTAAGAGCTACTATAAGCAAATAAAACTTGCTGATACAACAAAGGGCAGATGACACTAACAAAGGCGAAAAGTTGTCAGTGCAACTAACAGTTTTGTACCAATGTAAGCCCTGGAAGTTCAACTGCAAACTGAAAGAATTTTCACTGGCTGAATGCTGAGCCAGTTCCCAGCAATTTAAGAATATTTGGTTCATAGAAAAATTATAAGTGATATTAAAAAAAAAAAAGTAGGTGCCGGTACTTAATGACTTTGTTTATATGCCAAATTCAAGTGTTCTCAGATACTGTAACATAAACCTGAATGGGGTACACACACATAATATAAAAACATCTGATTTTATCTCCCTGAGACTGTATAACACAAAATACTTCTCAGAATATTTTTCTCAGTTCATGGAAGAATTTGCTAATTCACAGCTGCAGAAAACTTTTTGCTGTGGTTTTAGAGACATTGAATTACCTTCGATCTTCCCTTACTAAGTTACACTATATCTTGGAAAGGTAGGCAGGCATAAATACATTCCTAACAACAACAAATGAATTAAAACAATTTTGGCAATGGGGACCAACCTAGTTGTTGTAGTTATCTGCTTCAAAATCAGCATAGGAAGAAATACAAATATATGTTTAATAAATACTTTCTGATAATAAAAAAAAAAGCAATTTGGGGAGGTCAGTTTCTTATATTACAAGCAGTCTTCTCACCTTTGAGGTTGCATTATCCCAAATGGCCAGACCAAAGTAGTCTTCTTCCAAAAGATTGAGGTGTTCACATACTCGTTTAAGTAAATCTTGTCCCTTAGCATGTTTCTGCAAAGATATACATATTCTGGTTGGTTTCCACTTATTCTTTTATTTATTATAAAATAATATAAAATGTCAGGTTCCAATTTCCTCTTTTCTCCTTGGTTACTAACACTTTCAGATGGCTACCAGTGTAAATAGAACAATGTAATGAAAGTCCTGTCTCTTGTCAGTTTAAATATGCATCACAGAGATGGTTGCTTGGAAATGGTGCTACAATTCAAAGCAAAATTCCACATTCCCTGCATCGAGCATCCCCCACCCTCCATCTTAAACATTACATTCTTTATTTTTGTGCGATATTTCCTGAAGATTGCTATGGGCTGCTGTCAGTCACTGTGAGCACCTGAAATAGCTAAATCAGCTGTTGACTCTGATAGTTAACAGTAGCTATGGAAATCATCAGACTATCATTCCCAGCTCAAAAGTCTCAAGTCAATGAGCTGTGTCTCAACTTACTTGCCATCTCCTTCAGAAAAATGCATAAAGTATAAGATTTTAGCTGCTCTATAGACATTACTCCTACAATTGCGCTCCAAATAATTTCTTAACATTCTTCTACCTAGAAAATCAAACCACCACCAATTTGAGACGCTTGTATTAACGCAGGTGGATTCTTCACCAGCTGAGCTACCAGGGAAGCCCTACACAGCACAGACATTACTCTTATAATTGTGCTACAACAGGACTGGAAAAGGTCAGTTTTCATTCCAATCCCAAAGAAAGGCAAGGCCAAAGAATGCTCAAACTACCGCACAATTGCACTCATCTCACATGCTAGTAAAGTAATGCTCAAAATTCTCCAAGCCAGGCTTCAGCAATACGTGAACCGTGAACTCCCTGATGGTCTAGCTGGTTTTAGAAAAGGCAGAGGAACCAGAGATCAAATTGCCAACATCCACTGGATCATGGAAAAAGCAAGAGAGTTCCAGAAAAACATCTATTTCTGCTTCATTGACTATGCCAAAGCCTTTGACTGGGTGGATCACAATAAACTGTGGGAAATTCTGAAAGAGATGGGAATACCAGACCACCTAACCTGCCTCTTGAGAAATCTGTATGCAGGTCAGGAAGCAACAGTTAGAACTGGACATGGAACAACAGACTGGTTCCAAATAGGAAAAGGAGTACGTCAAGGCTGTATATTGTCATCCTGCTTATTTAACTTATATGCAGAGTACATCATGAGAAACGCTGGACTGGAAGAAACACAAGCTGGAATCAAGATTGCCGGGAGAAATATCAATAACCTCAGATATGCAGATGACACCACCCTTATGGCAGAAAGTGAAGAGGAGCTAAAAAGCCTCTTGATGAAAGTGAAAGAGGAGAGCAAAAAAGTTGGCTTAAAGCTCAACATTCAGAAAACGAAGATCATGGCATCCAGTCCCATCACTTCATGGGAAATAGATGGGGAAACAGTGGAAACAGTGTCAGACTTTATTTTTTGGGGCTCCAAAATCACTGCAGATGGTGACTGCAGCCATGAAATTAAAAGACGCTTACTCCTTGGAAGAAAAGTGATGACCAACCTAGATAGCATATTCAAAAGCAGAGACATTACTTTGCCGACTAAGGTCCGTCTAGTCAAGGCTATGGTTTTTCCTGTGGTCATGTATGGATGTGAGAGTTGGACTGTGAAGAAGGCTGAGCACCGAAGAACTGATGCTTTTGAACTGTGGTGTTGGAGAAGACTCTTCAGAGTCCCTTGGACTGCAAGGAGATCCAACCAGTCCATTCTGAAGGAGATCAACCCTGGGATTTCTTTGAAAGGAATGATGCTAAAGCTGAAATTCCAGTACTTTGGCCACCTCATGAGAAGAGTTGACTCATTGGAAAAGACTCTGATGCTGGGAGGAATTGGGGGCAGGAGAAGAAGGGAACGACTGAGGATGAGATGGCTGGATGGCATCACAGACTCGATGGACGTGAGTCTGAGTGAACTCCGGGAGATGGTGATGAACAAGGAGGCCTGGCGTGCTGCAATTCATGGGGTCGCAAAGAGTCAGACACGACTGAGCGACTGAACTGAACTGACAAGTAATTTCTTAACATTCCTCTACCTAGAAAATCAAACCACCACCAGTCTGAGATACTTATATTCTTGTTTATAGGGAGGAAATGCCATAACTTAGGGACTGAGAGTTAGAGTCAAAAAGTCCCAGCCTTTTCATTTACTAGCTAAACAACGTGAGTTGATTCAATTAATATTTCAGAACATTACTTTCTCATCTGAAAGATGGTAAGAATATTTATATCTGTTCTACCTAACAACTGGAAATGTTGAAAAAATTAAACATGGTAATACCCTCTGATAAATATAGTTTAAACATTTCAAAAAATTAGAAATCATTGGCACATCTACATGACACATACCCTTCTCTCAATGAGCTGTTATTTTTAATGACTATTAGTAATTCACATAGTTGCTAATTCATTTTTAGACTTATCCCATATTATCACATCATTTTCTTCATTTTCTCCCTTCTATGTTTCTAAAGGACAGAGATGATTTGAGAATTCTTCACATACAGGTCCCTACTCTCTTCTTTATACTTTCAAAATTCAGAAGTCCTAAAAAGTAAAAGGTGACGTTTATTTTTTGTTCAAAGCTCATCTGAAGGCAAATTCTAACCTGATCCTTTATGGGCTATTTTTCATTTTTATTTATCCAACTTAGAGTTTTCATATATTTTACCATAGAAATAACATGCTTGGTCATGTGCCTACTGCTATACACTTGAGTGGGTATATTATAAAATTTCCACAGTATGTACTGATTGCTTTTCTAAAGCCCCAAATATTTTGAATACCGAAACACATCTGCCCCCACGTGCTTCAGATAAAGGGATTCCTATCTAGATTTTGATCTGAGTGTGAAGAATGAATGTGGAATAGCTTTCTCCATCTCTAGACTAGTTAGTAGTGAGAAGCAGAAAGAGCAGACCCTAGATCTCTAGTTACCAGGAATAGTAAAGCCATTTTTAAAATGCAATAGTGTATTTTTCTTGTTTTTCAAAACTTCAAAGGGGAATTTCTATTAATAAATACAATATTTTAGACACAATATAATATTTGTGCTTTATTTGCATATAAATAAATTAAATTCAAAATAATGTTATATACCTAAGATACAAGTATATATGAGTTATATGTAATGGAAATAATCTTAATAATTGCTTTTTATCAGGCATATTATAATTGATAATTATTGCTCTAATTTTAAAAATAGCTATAGGTTTTCAAGGATTTTAACTTGTCTTGAAGCAAAAGAATAATTGAAATATTAATAACTCTGACATTTCTATTCTTGATTCAATTATTTATTCTTCCTGGAAATAATAGAGAATTTTAACAAATGGCATTACTTGATGTAAGCTTTTTATATCCTATCTCATGGAGCTAAAGAAATACATTCAATAATCTAAAGCTTATTAAAGACAGCAAAAATGAACAGGTAGTAATTTTTTTTTTTTTTTGACAAATACAATTATGGGGACTGCTAGACCTAGAAACTGAGGCTATCCTGGGAAATCTAGTCATGGAAGGTCACTCTATAAATAATTTTAAGAAAAAAAAAAGGTTATTTTGGGTTATAAAAGTAACACATGCTCAATTCACAATACATATATTTGGCAGATATAGAAAAAACTGGAGATGAAAATAAGACTCACTCATAATCCTTCCACAACTCCACCCCTAGAAAATCACTATTAACATTTCAGTCCATAGAAACAGTCATTATACAGGGTCTTACCTCAGACCATGGCACTGCTTTATCCAATCCTACATGAAACAATCTGTAAGCGCTCTAACTACTGGAAATCAAAATGCACTCACCTCCACCACACATTCGTAAACTGTGTCATCCAACAGAGAAACCTTGCAATGCATGCTTCCGTGCCTTCTGATGGATTTCTGGGAAGCTTTTAATTCTCTCTCTGCTTTTGATTCAGGACTTTCTTCTTTTACTTCTATTTTAGAGCACTCCTCAAGTCCTCCTTCTTCCTTAGTCTCAAAATCTGGATCTTCTCTGTGTTCTTCCTGAGCAGGCTACATAGCCATGACATCACCAAATCAGTAATAAAGACACTTCACACAACATGCTGTACACGTGTTTGCTTATAATATGGCTAGCAGTAAAGCACTAACTGAAGAAGAAAACCGTTAAAACAAATAAAAGCGATGAGTAAATAATTTTTTTCTATAAAAGATATGATCTCCCCAAAGATCCACAAACTGCTAGTCTCAAAACTTTATAATATAAGGTAAAATTTGCTCTTTTTTTTCCCTAAAACTGAAGTGGGTAGCCATTCCCTTCTCCAGGGGATCTTCCCGACCCAGGGATCAAATCTGGATCTCCTGCATTGCAGGCAGATTCTTTACCAGCTGAGCCACCACGGAAGGCCCCTATAATATAAGGTAAAATTCTATCTTCAGGTGGAGTGTCATTTTTCAAATCAATAAATGAAGGTTTCAGGTAAACTAGAGCATACCAATCTGTTGCTCTCAGCATTATACATTTTTACTGGCTATACCATTATCTATTCTTAAATTCTATCAAAATTTAAACATCTTTGCCCCTTGCTCCTCAATTCTAATGAGGTAGCCTTATGAATTGCAAAACAGGCTGTTATTTGTCATGCGGTCTAAATTTTATGAATGGCTAAGAGGGGTTCTTAACCAATTTAGACCAAAAGGCAACAGATGTAGTAGGCTAACAACTGCAAATACCAGTGATCTAATTTTTACCAGGTATCACCCATGACAAATGCAAAGGAGATTCAAAGAAGCAAGAGACGGACTGAGATCTGGATCCCCTAGGGCAATCATTAAGTCATCCCAAAGTAATGCAGGTAAGTGAGACGACGTTTTGGCATACCCCTACTTACTTTTTACACAATAAAACTGCTGAAAGATTCTTAACTAAACCTCACTAATCCTTTTCTTGCAAAAGAAAACATAGTTGACATTTGAGAAGGAAGATTTAATTATTTGGCTGCTGCTCCTCCTGCAATAGATACTGGTGAAGTCACTCAGTCGAGTCCGACTCTTTGAGACCCCATGGACTGTAGCCCGCCAGGCTCCTCTGTCCGTGGAATATCCTATCTGGCCCATCCCCACTCTGCTAGTATTCTTCACGTCAGTACCCTGTTTGCTGCCTTCGTAACATTTACGACGATAAATAATTATTTTGTATTTACTACTTTTTTTTGTCTCTTCCATTAGACAATAAAGTTATCACGAGTAGGGATCATGTTTGTTCAATAATAACAACAACAAACATTTATATAGAAATTACAATGGGTAATTATTGTTCTAAAAGCATTATTTATATGAACTCATCTAACCCTATGGGGAGTGTACTATTGTTATCTCCCCTTGACAAATAAAAAATGGAAGGCAGAGAAGTTAATTAGGTAGGATCATACAGTCAGCAAGTCACATACCAGTCAGACTCCAGAATTCATGATCTCTTTGCCGTATTGCAGTTTTTTATTTACCAATGTCTGTCCAGCTTAGGGCCTGGCACACACAGTAGGTTTTCAGTAAATTTGTTGAGTGAATAAATTAAAAAGTATTAAAAAATGACACATGGTTTCCAAAAAACTCAAAGTACCCTAGATGAAGGCCAGTGCAATCCTACAATACAAACTCAATTTTAAAAAATCCTGTATAGAAAAGGACCATTCAAATGAAATTCTATGAAATCAATGAATGAGATTTTAGTTAAATCTAAAATTTGTCATCTGTTTTAACCTTAGTACAAATGTTATGATCTTTAGACCAAACAGACTAATCCTGATTCAAATGCTAACTAAAACAAGATAGAGATTTTTCAGTACATAAAGCAAAGGGGGAAAAAAGCATCTAAAAACCTCTTGAAACTACCAGGCTTCCTGAAACATAACATAATTTAACTCCTTTGGTATTCCTAAAATTAAATTAAATTAATGACACTAAAATATGTGGTTTCTCTGCCTTTACTGTTTATATATTTTATTAACTAAGTAATAATAACTAACATTTATTCAGTGCTTATAGTATGTCAGGCAATGAAGCAAAAGTGTCACTTGTCAGTGACTGAATCTTCTAGTCACACACTATAAATAAAACTTTGTCTTCAGCCTGCTTTCACTAATAACAAATACATAACAACTTTATCCTAAATTTTACTTAGAACTTTAAATATGCAAGCAATATTTTCATAAATACATATATTATTTTTTAAATCTAATAAAACTATATAGCCCAAGTCTGAAACCTATAATAGAAACATATAGGACTTACACATTTTACAAGGTACATAATGCCCACGTTTCAAAAATAAAATACTTTGAAAACAACTCTTAATTTGTAATTTATTAAGCCTGAAAACAAATGACATGCCTAGAAAATAGTTTGAGTTGCAGTACTAATATTTTCCCAAGATTTTTGGACTGATGACCAGACTCACAACTCATTCTCAGTTTAACTACACTAACAATCAAGCCTCCCCACAACTACTATATATTACAAAGGTGATATAAAAGAGCTAAATTTCTGCATCTATATCTTACACTCTGTGGAAATATGATCTAGTTGTAGAAAACAACACGGATAAGGTAGACATTGTTCAAACTTATTACCTACTTCTGGGTGGCCTGAATCTACCCCAAGGCTTTTATAAAGATTTCCATAAAAGAACTATGTTTGTTGATAAATTATCCCATTTCTAATAATTCCACCAAAATGAACTCTAAACCACTTCATTTCCTTCCCCCTCACCATTAAAACTCCTGGACTTGTTCCATTATTGTAGCAAAATATAAATTCATTTGATACATCTCTTTCATTTTCTCTTTTTTGATTTAGACAGTATAAGTATCTTTTTTTAAGTCTTTATTGAATTTGTTAAAGTACTGCTTCTGTTTCTTGCTTTCGTTTTTTGGCCAGGAGGCACCTGGGATCTTAGTTTCCCCACCAGGGATTGAACCTGCAACCCCAGCACTGAAGGTGAAGTTTTAACCACTGGACTGCCAGGGAAGTCCCCAACGTAAGTATCTTGACTGTGTGAATTTCTTTAGAGCAGAAACTCCAAAGCATTATGTTACTTATTACTAATACCTAAGTCAACTAGCTGGTAAGAAATAAAACCAAATGTTCTTGAAGGAAAATTGTTTAACCTGCCTTCACCTCCCACTCAATTGCATACCCTTACCTGTGTTTCTGCACTGCTTAATGAATGGAGATCCAAGGATGGGTCTGTTTTGAGCTCAGGTTCAGGAGCTGCAATTGGGGCCTTTAAAATGATTTCTTCATCAAGACTGGCTCCAAATTCTATCTCCTTCTGGCCTCCTTCACCTTTCTCTTTAGCTGACTCTACTTCTTTGCCTTCCTCCTCAGACACCTGAGATTTAGGCCTTTTGAGGAATGAGGAGAACAGCCGTGACAGGCCCCTGTTTTCTGATGCCCGCTCCTTGTTCCTGCTCAGGTCTTCATGTGTCGGTGTGTCTCCATTAGATGTCTTCAGCTTCTGCTCACACTGATTATCTCCCTCAGCTGCTGCTTGAGAAGCCTCTTCCAACTGAGTTTCCTGTTGACCGGAGCTCGTGGCTCCCTCACCCTCTTCCTTCTGTGGTCGGTGCTGTGGATTTTCAGCCTCAGCCACTAAACTCTTCTCTGTTGTCATGATGTTGCTATTAAAAAGAAGATGGCAAAGGGGGTCTCTTAGAAACAGAATGCATTACTGAAGGCAAAACCCTCAATCAGGTCAAATGTGACAGAGTTAGTATCTTCAGGTATTTAACCACCAACAGACAGTGCTCTCATCCATTAAACATGAGACTTTCCATTAAAGCACAAAAATAACTTACCTATACATCCTGGATAAATTATTAATGCTTGGCTTGCTAAAGTTATGACATAAAGAAATTAGCTTAAAATAGGACTCCCTGAAAGCCAGCTTAGTGAAATGCATATTTTAAATTCAAAGCTCAAAACTATGTATAGCACAGTTTTATCCTTCCTAAAAAAAGATCTTATTTATACACTGTTCTTTGACAGCATCAATCTGCGGGTACAAGGTTTGTAGAAATTATCTGCAAAATTCTCTACATCCCAAGAGATGATGGGATTAAGATTCCCCAGCTCTTCACTCTTGTTGTTTTTATTTCTCAGAATGCATATTAAGAACAGAAATGTAGAATTCTGATCATTTGTTATCAGGCTTGACAACAGCAATGACAAGTATACAGTTAAAATAATCACAAAATAAATCCTTAGGATTTCGTGTTACAACATTAAATTGCCGAAGTCTCTGACTTAAAGTTTTTAAAGATCTTTTTTCCTCTGACAAATATGATTTAGAATACTCATCATTTTTAAGAGCAGCAGGTAACTATTACAAGAGAGGAAAATAGATAATAGAGAAAAATAAAGATGCAAAATAGAGAAGAAAAATATTGATTAGAAAGCAAACACTGATTCAACTGTAAGAGAAGAGAAAGCAAGCTGTAGGTCTCACATATTCAAAAACTTGTTGATTTCTAGTTTCTTTCTCTCAAATCTCCCAGTACTATTAGTTAAGTCACATAATAATGCCAAAGAGTAGTGTCACTAAAGGGTAACCACCATACCAGGGAACCACTGAGTAATGAAGTTGACTAATTACTTTGCCAACAAAGGTCCATCCAGTCAAGGCTATGGTCTTTCCAGTAGTCATGTATGGATGTGAGAGTTGGACTGTGAAGAAAGCTGAGCACCGAAGAATTGATGCTTTTGAACTGTGGTGTTGGAGAAGACTCTTGAGAGTCCCTTGGACTGCAAGGAGATCCAACCAGTCCATTCTAAGATCAGTCCTGGGTGTTCTTTGAAAGGAATGATGCTAAAGCTGAAACTCCAATACTCTGGCCACCTCATGCGAAGAGCTGACTCATTGGAAAAGACCCTGATGCTGGGAGGGACTAGGGGCAGGAGGAGAAGGGGACGACAGAGGATGAGATGGCTGCATGGCATCACCGACTGGATGGACGTGACTCTGAGTGAACTCCGGGAGTTGGTGATGGACAGGGAGGCCTGGCGTGCTGCAATTCATGGGGTCGCAAAGAGTCAGACACGACTGAGCGACTGAACTGAACTGAACTGAATAATGACCTTACGTTTTGACTCACTGCTATACCTAACAGTACTCCACTCAAAAAGCAGTGTTTACATTGTCTTTGCTTCTGCTCCATGCTGTTTAGATGAAGTAATTTAATTTGGATGCCAAAAATCTGAACTGATGAACTATATTTGGCCCATTCCATC
Source organism: Ovis aries (assembly GCF_016772045.2). NCBI lineage: Eukaryota > Metazoa > Chordata > Mammalia > Artiodactyla > Bovidae > Ovis > Ovis aries. The sequence continues at coordinate 238,278,471 of NC_056055.1, forward strand.
CTCAGACCCTTTACACTTGCTGTTCTCTCTATGATTTTCCACTCCTGGATATTTGAAAGCAGATCCCTCCTCATCATTACTGCCTCTGCTCAGATGTCACCTCTTTACAAAGGCTTCCCAATCACATCCTATCTAAAATAATGAGGGAAGGAAGCTAATGGCATCAAGCACTATTTCTGCGACAGGCCCCGGGGCCAGGGACATTATCTACAATATTTAAAGTAAGCCTTTCAATAACCCTGAAAGGGAAAGTGGAACCACTTAATCTCATCGTTGAAGAAACAAACTCAGAGTAAAACTGGCCCAAGGTCACACTGATAGTAGGTGACAAACCACTGTAAGTGAAACTGAAATAAATAAAGTTACATTAATAAAAAGAAAAGCCTTTATATGAGTTCTTACTGCTGATCTACTCAAATTATTCTATTTTGAGCACTAAAAATATTTTTAAATAATCAAAATATTCGCAGAAGCATATTCTCCAGATTGATCTACTAAGTCATCAAAACTACTCTGTGCTAATAAAAAACACAATAAGGTCTTTATAAACACTACTTAAACATTTACCAACCAATGTATATTCTGAATTTGCTACCCTTGAGTGAGGTAGGTACACTTGTCTTAATTCCTCCTTATATTAGGAGTAAGCAATTGATTTTTCCAAGGTTCTTTTTCTTTAATCTCTAAATAATCAAACTTGACCCAGAAAGAAAAAACATGAATATCAAACCACCAGTTACTCTTAAAGAGTTATGATTCAAGAGCACCAATTTACTTCAAACTTCCTTCACAAAAATAAACAAGACGACGGGCTGAGGATTGAGCACTATTTTCCACGGATTTTGGATATGACTTTATCACTCATCTTACTGAAAAGACACAGAAACCACTTCTGCATTGAAATGTTCCTGCACAACAGACTTTACAATAAGGTCTCTCACAAAGATCCATAAAAAATTATAAATCTTTCGTGACCATTTTAACAGACGTGAAAATCGCTTAAAGTCAATTCTAACAATCTTTTACTTGTATTTTTCAATAAATAGAGAGTATTTTTCTTGTGTTTTCAATTTTTTATCATTAAAAAAACAGAAAAGATCTTCTAAGGATATTCCTATAATTTATTTCCCATGAAAAGATGTCATCTCAAAGTAGCTGAATGAGTATGAGCACTCAATAGTTAAAAATACACACATGGTTACAATTTGTGTGCTATATGTGTGCTTGTTAAATTTTAATGTGTGCTGAATCACCCAGTAATCTTAAAATACAGATTCTGATTCAGCAGGTCTGGAACAGGGCCTAGGACTCTACATTTTTAACGAGCTCCCAGATATTGCCAATGCTGCTGGCCCACTGACCACACTTTGAGTAGCAAGGCAGAGAAAACTATTATTTCTTTGGAAACATACTCAAAATGTCTGAGAAACAAAGATGGGAGAAAGCTACCTTCAGAAAGTAGTATGTGAACAATCGAGAAATAGTTGACACAATAAATGCCCAAAAAATGCTTGCTGAATTAAGGAATGAATCAGCAAAGAATGCAGTATACTATTAAATGCATGGTGCTGCTATTAACCTTTATTAATGGAATAAAATTAATTATTAATGACAGTTTTCATATATGTCCTTTCCAGCCATGCACATATGGATAGCAATGCATTTACTAAGAGTCACAAGAGCAAAAGGAGGTAGGGAGGATGGGGAATATAACAAGTGAAACCAATAAATCAGCCAAGTATCTCCAGTTAACTCTGAAAAATAAATCGCAAAAGCAAAAGTCCTACAGGCCATTTCCTAAAAGCTCAAATAAAGTCATCCTGACAAATCTGTTATACATGCAGCCAGGTTCTTCACATTACAATAGGTAGGATGGGTAACCAGGAAAAGAGATACAAAAAGTCAAGCAGCAAAGACAGGATAAATGCTCTACAAACAGGCTCTTCCTGTGTAAATGATACTATTTTTATTCTGGATACAAAACCAAAAGGAGTTATCTATTTATTTAACGTCAGAAAAACATCTTCTGATTTTAAAAAAGGGAAAAAAAGATCAGCATAGCCGAGAGGACAGTGATGAGTGGTCCCATTCCATCGTGATCCTAATCCTTCAAACCCGAGGAATTATACTCCATCTGCTCTCAAAGATACACTTACTTTAATAGTGTACATCTGTTGACTTCAGGCAAATCAGATCTTCACAAACCTGATCCTGAGCAGATTGCAAGGGCCGGACGACATCTTTCATTTTTTTGGTATCTCTTTCTAACAGTACAGTCAGTGCTCCACTAATGTTTTTTAGGTGGAAAACTTGGTAAAAAACACTACAGTTTGGAATGACTAAGAAAATTTCCCTTACAGTCACCATTTAATGATAAATTTTAATTATTGGTAATACTCCTCAAATTAGTTCACTGAACATCTATCAGTGTTTACTGGGTGCTAATCATATATAAGGTTTTGGCTCAGCTCTTTGAGAGGGAAACAAAAAGGATAACATACAGTTCTCAAGGAGATAAGACATATACACAAATAACCGAAGTACTACCTTGTGGCAGCACTTGGCGCTTCATCAGGCAAGGCTTCGTGAGTGGAACCAATTAAGCGCCAGAGAAGTACGAAGTACTTTCAACTAGAGTGATCACAAAAAGTCTCGTAGAAATCGTTTTTTAAGCTGTGCTATGGAGGATGAGTACAAGATGTCAATAGAAAGCAACCTGAAGTGCAAAGAACAGATCAAATTCCAGACGAGGAACTGAACTAGCATTAGTAGAATACTGTAGCTATTCAGGAACTAGTTAAGCAGTCCAGACTAGGTGATACGGGGCTACAAGGACATAAGGTTAAAATAGGTACAATTTAAAACGAATTCTAACTGAAATACTAGTAATAGTAGGTCCCATTTATTGAGTACCTATGAAATACCATACATTACACAATTTACCATGGTATTCTAGAATCACTCTAAACGGTAGGTGTTTTCATTTCCCAGATAAATAGAAGCTGGTTCTGGGAGGTTAAATTTTTTGTCACAGATCACAGAATGAAACCATGTTTTAATGAAACTATTAATATACTACAAGCTGGTGATTCTATTGTAAATTCCCAGAATAGTGTCTATCTTTCCAAATCTGGGTACTTCTATCCCACTGTTCTCTGCTAAAGAAACCCCTCTCTGGAACCCTCCTACGCTGTTGGTGGGAATGTAAATTGGCACAGTCACTATAGAAAACAGTATGGATGTTCCTGAAAAAACTAAAAATACAGCTACCATATGATCCAGCAATCCTACTCTTGGGCATCTATCCAGAAAAGACAAAAACTAATTCGAAAAGATACATGTACCTCAATGTTCACAGCAGCACTATTTACAACAGCCAGGACATAGAAATGACACAAGCGCCCATCAACAGACAACTGGTTTAAGGAAACGTGGGGGGTTGTGTGTGTGTGTGTATAATGGAACATTACTCGGCCATTAAAAGAATAAAACATTGCCATTTGTACAACATGGATGGCCCTAGAGAATATCACACTAACTGAAGTAAATCAGAAAAAGACAAATATTATATCACCTTTATATGGAATAAAAAACTAATACAAATAAATCCATACACAAAATAGAAACAGACTTAGACATAGAAAACACACTTGTTAGCAAAGGAGAAAAGGAAAGTGTGAGGAGGGATAAGTTAGGAGTACTGGATTAGCCAGAAGCAGAAGATATTAGGAAGAGGGGGCAAGAATACACACTAGAACTATACAAAAAATATTTTCATGATACAGACAACATGATGGTGTGATCACTAACCTAGAGCTAGACATCCTGGAATGCGAAGTCAAGTGGGCCTTAGGAAGCATCACTACGAACAAAGCTAGTGGAGGTGATGGAATTCCAGTTGAGATATTTCAAATCCTAAAAGGTGATGCTGTGAAAGTGCTGCACTCAACATGCCAGCAAATTTGGAAAACTCAGCAGTGGCCACAGGACTGGAAAAGGTCAGTTTTTATTCCAACCCCAAAGAAAGACAATGCAAAGAATGTTCAAACTACCACACAACTGCACTCATCTCACATGCTAGCAAAGTAATGCTCAAAATCCTCCAAGCCAGGCTTCAACAGTATGTGAACCATGAACTTCCAAATGTTCAAGCTGGTTTTAGAAAAGGCAGGGGAACTAGAGATCAAATTGCCAACATCCACTGGATCATCAAAAAAGCAACAGAGTTCCAGAAAAACATCTACTTCTGCTTTAGTGACTATACCAAAGCCTTTGACTGTGTGGATCACAACAAACTGTGGAAAATTCTGAAAGAGATGGGAGATCACCTGACGTGCCTCCTGAGAAATCTGTATGCAGGTCAAGAAGCAATAGTTAGAACTGGACATGGAACCACAGACTGGTTCCAAATCAGGAAAGGAGTACATCAAGGCTGTATATTGCTACCCTGCTTATTTAATGTATATGCAGAGTACATCATGAGAAATGCTGGGCTGGATGAAGCACAAGCTGGAATCAAGATTGCTGGGAGAAATATCAATAACCTCAGATATGCAGATGACACCACCCTTATGGCAGAAAGTGAAGAAGAACTGAAGAGCCTCTTGATGAAAGTGAAAGGGAGAGTGAAAAAGTTGGCTTAAAACTCAACATTCAGAAAACTAAAATCATGGCATCCAGTCCCATCATTTCATGGCAAATAGATGGGCAAACAATGGAAACAGTGAAGGTGAAGTTGCTCAGTCGTGTCTGACTCTTTGCAACCCCATGGACTGTAGCCTACCAGGCTCCTCCGTCCATGGGATTCTCCAGGCAAGAATACTGGAGTGGGTTGCCATTTCCTTCTCCAGGGCATCTTCCCAACCCAGAGATCGAACCCAGGTCTCCCACATTGGAGGCAGACGCTTTAACCTCTGAGCCACCAGGGACTCCAAAACCACTACAGATGGTGACTGCAGCCATGAAATTAAAAGATGCTTGCTCCTTGGAAGAAAAGTTATGACTAACATACCCAGCAAATTAAAAAAACAGAGACATTACTTTGCCAACAAAGATCCGTCTAGTCAAGGCTATGGTTTTTCCAGTGATCATGTATGGATGTGAGAGTTGGACTATAAAGAAAGCTGAGCACAGAAGAATTGATGCTTTTAAACTGTGGTATTGGAGAAGACTTTTGAGAGTCCCTTGGACTACAAGGAGATCTAACCAGTCCATCCTAAAGGAAATCAGCCCTGAACATTCATTGGAAGGACTTATGCTGAAGCTGAAACTCCAATACTTTGGCTACCTGATACAAAGAATTGACTCATCTGAAAAGACCCTGATGCTGGGAAAGATTGAAGGCAAGAGGAGAAGGGGGCGACAGAGGATGAGATGGTTGGATGGTATCACCGACTCAATGGACATGAGTTTGAATAAGCTCCAGGAGTTAGCGATGGACAGGGAAGCCTGAAGTGCTGCAGTCTGTGTGGTGGCAAAGAGGCAGACATGCCTGTGTGACTGAACTGAACAGGATTAAAAGATACAAACTCCTATGCAAAAAATTAGATAAGCAACTATATAACACTGGGAACTATATTCAGTTCCTTTTAATGATCCAAAATGGAAAATAAGCTGAAGAAAAATATATATATAACTGAATCATTTTGCTGTATACCTGAAATTAACACAATATTGTAATTCAAGTATACTTCAAGGAGGAGGAGGAAGAAGAAGAAAGGAGGAAATTCCTATCTGTTAAGAATTTATGGACAGGCTTTCAATCTGGCCAAGACTACCTCTATTGCCACCAATTTCAAGTTCACAATTTACGTACATATTTCTCTTCCCATGGAGTGTATGTGAAGGTGGAATGGGGAGACAAGGAAAAACAGACTATGAAAGGACTTGAATATCAGGCTAAATAGTTCAGACTTTATTCTGAAAACAGTGGAGAACCACTGGACATTTTTAAACAGGGAAGCGGGTAAACAAAGTGGAAGCAGGACAGGCCTAGACGCAGAGAGAAGCTCAACAAATGACTGGGTAAATTCAGGTTATCAGTGAATAAATTCACAATGGGTATCCCTGGGGAAGCTGAAACCAATCCTGAGCAGATACACTTTAAAAGCCTTGCAACTGCCCTTAGTTTCTCTAGCTTGTTCTCATTAGCATGTTTCTCAATAACACGGGCAATTTCATGTCTGAGCCTGAAGGCATTTTTATAACACTTCATTAACCCACTCTGATAAATGGCTTACCAGAAGAGGTCTAGCATTAGAACCAAAAGAGAAAAGAGAAAAGAAGTGAGATGGATATCTCACAGGCATCTTCCATACATGTCTAAAATTAAACTCTTGGATTCTTTTTCCTATACCGGGTTCAAACATACCATCCAGACGCTCTAACCAGAAAACCTAAGTGCCATCCTTGGCTCAGCCTCCTCCATTTCCCTTCCCAATCAAGTCCATCTGTTAGCCCTATAACCTCCCAAGTAGATTCAGAATCAGTCCATTTTCCACCTTCTGCACCACTGTCCCATTTGTGCAAGCCTCCTTCACTTCTCCTTGTATGATCTCAACAACCTCACCTTGTTCCATTTTCCTCCTGGCCTCTATTGTATGGTCATACTGCTGCTGCTGCTGCTGCTGCTGCTGCTGCTGCTGCTGCTGCTAAGTCGCTTCAGCCAAGTGCTTTCCTGGCTAAAGTCATTCATGCATGCCACTTCCTTGGACTGGAATATACCCCACCCCCTGCAATAAATCTGGTTTCTTCTTATACCTTGCAATTCAGCTTGGATAATTCCTCCTCAAAGCAATCTGTCTTGACAACCCTAATGTCTACATAAGTCTGTCCATAAGTCCCTTCCCTAGTTCTCTATCCTAGTACCTACTTACTTCCTTCACAGTATCCTCTTCTCAATGTATACAGTCATACTTGTCATTTACCTGTTTAATGTCTGTCTGCCCCACTCCAGCACCTACAGCCACTCTGTAATAGCCCTGAGAGAAGGGCGGTTTTCTCTTGCATGGTATACTTAGTACCTAAAACAGAACTGGTGCTGCTACTCAGCACCGAACCTAGGACTTTGAACAGAACCTAATACCTAGCACAGAACACTGCAGATACTCAATAAATATTTGTTCAGCAAATGGACAAATAAATAAGAAAAATAATAACTTAGGTTTGTTGTTGTTCAGTTGCTAAGTCATGTCCGATTCTTTGTGACCCCATGGACCACAGGATGCCAGGCTTCCCTGTCCTTTACTATCTCCTGGAGTTTGCTCAGATTCACGTTCACTGAGTCAGTAATGCTAGCTAACCATCTCATACTCTGGCACCTCCTCCTCCTTTTGCCTTCAATCTTTTCAAGCATGAGGATCTTTTCCAGTGAGTCGGCTCTTCTCACCAGGTGGCCATGGCGTTGGAGCTTCAGCATCAGGTTAAACTTAGGTTTAACCATATTCACTATACATATACAGGATGGAGGTTGTCCTTTAACAATGAAAGTGAAAGTCGCTCAGTCATGGCAGACTCTTTTCAACCTCATGCACTATAGTCCATGGAATTCTCCAGGTCAGAATTCTGGAGTGGGTAGCCTTTCCCATCTCCAGGAGATCTTCCCAGCCCAGGGATCGAACCCAGGTCTCCTGCATTGCAGGCAGATTCTTTACTAGCTGAGCCATAAGGGAAGCCCACTCGAGTGGGTAGCCATTCCCTTCTCCAGGGCATCTTCCCAACCCAGGGATCGGACCCAGGTCTCCCACATTGCAGGTGGATTCGTTACCAGCTGAGCCACCAGGGAAGCCCAATTTAACAATAGTTCATCAGAATTTTAAAGTTTTGATTGTACACACTCCAACAGAGATAAAATCCCAAAGGAGCTACCAATCTTTAGCTGCATTTCTAGATTTACACTGGCCAAAGCACTCATTTGATTCTTCAGCATAGATTTTCTGAGAGTGGTACAGTATTCTAGGCAATATGGTAAGCAGTGGGCTACAATAGTGAGGAAGACAAACATAATTACTGACCTCCTGGCCCACATTCTCCAATCACAAGGCCATGGAAAGTAACAAGGTCTCAGTTCTTGTTATATATTTTACATCTTAAATCTTACATTCAGCTCTGGGCAGTTTAAAGAAGCCAGAGTCTGTTCAAAGAAGAGATATAAAATGATGATGGAATTTGAAAACATGTCGTAAGGTAAATAATTCAAAGAAACTGGGATATTTAGCCTAGAAAAAGAGAACAGAGAAAAGGAAAGTGGTTGCAGCCCTCACAAATTTCCAGAGTTGCCAAATTTTATGTGATTCCTAAAAGAAAACTCAAATTAGTCAGTGGAAATTACAAAGACACAGTTTTCACCTCAATATAAAAGGAAGAGATTCCTAATAATTAGGATACCTAATAAGTAAATGACCTGCTTGGGAATAGTGAGCTTATTATCACTGGAAATATTCACTTAAAAGCTGAATGACCATCTATCATGGATGCCAGAGAAAGGATTCTTCCACTAAAGTGGGTTCTTGCATTAAATGACCTCTAAGGGACCCCTGATACTGGGAAAGATTGAGGGAAGGAGAAGAGGCAACAGAGGATGAGATGGTTGGATGGCTCACCAATTCAATGGACATGAGCAAACTCTGGGAGATAGTGAAGGGCAGGGAAGCCTGGTGTGCCACAGTCCATGGGATTGCAAAGAGTGAGACATAAATTAGCAACGGAAAAACAAGGTTCCATTCAATGCTAAGATTTTACAGATAGGAAGAAAGGTAAGGAAAAAAACTAAAGGGACACTAGAATAGTGATGCAATTGGGTTATTTTTTAAAAGACTGTATTATAAAGTGAGAGTTACTATTTGGGTTAAAATAAGAGGGAAAAACCAAAAGTAAAAAGATGATAAAAGGCCATTTTACTTCTCTAATCAGAAAACAGAATTGAGTAACATTCCTTGACACAGAAAGAAAACAATGTTCAAGTACTGAAGTCTCAAAAAATCTGCTAGAAAAGAGTTTGTTTCCCAATAAGGTCAATCTCCTCAAAACCATAGGGAAAGAGTCTTTCCTTTGTAACTCAATTTAAGTATGCTAATTAGCACTTTTAGAAAAATAGGAAAACTATCTATGTAAAATATTAAAATCGTAGCTTAAAATATACTAAAGAACTTCTTTGTGATTCTTCTTTCATCCTCCCCAAATTATTTGGACCTTAAAGTACTCCTTATGTGAACCTATCTTGCCATATTGAGTGAATCAGGAATGTCACTCAGCATGAACATGCTGTTTTCAACAACTTTATTTTTAATTTAAGTCATTTCCATGGTGACTAACACCATTGAACCAACTCATTCAAAGATATTTTTAAATAAACAAACTCTTACTCATCTCCTTCTAAGAAGACCAAAATATGCTCTTTACTTCCCCACAGAATTCAAGTTTGTACTTAGATGATGTCTAGACATATTCTAAAAGTATAACACCTGGGCCCTCCCAGAAGAGCGCACCACCCTCACGATAGTGCAGTCATGATAGGAATCACTTTAGATGTGACACCAAACCATTCATTTCTCACAGAACTGAGTTTTACTCCCTTTAATTGTCAAAATGTGTTAGCCATTCTGAATGTAGATCTTTATTAAATGGATTACATGTCCCTTGTTTCATTTAAAAAAAAACACAACCCAGAGAACATATTAAATCTTTATTGACTTAGTCATCATTATGAACCTCAATTACTATGCAGAGCTAATGTCCTCAAGGACTAGTTGGGTTTATAGGGATGGTGAACTCTGCCATATGGATACCTGAGGACTGGGGTGGGGGGGGAGGGGGCGGCTTATGTATGTATCTGCCTTTAACAGTTTTCCTGTTTGTTCATTTGCAGAATTAACTTGTATTTCTTGCTGACGTCAAGATGGTCTGCCAATGAGTTGTTGTTGTTCAGTCACTTAGTTGTATCCGATTCTTTGCGACCCCATGGACTGCAGCACACCAGGCTTCCCTGTCCATCACCATCTCCAGGAGCCTGCTCAAACTCACGTCCATTGAGTCCATGATGCTATCCAACCATCTCATCCCTCTGTCTTCTCCTTCTCCTGCCTTCAATCTTTCCCAGCATCAGGGTCTTTTCCAATGAGTCAGGTCCTCACATCAGGTGGCCAAAGTATTGAAGCTTCAGCATCAGTCTTTCCAATGAATATTCAGGACTGACTGATCTCCTTTAGGATTGACTGGTTGGATCTCCTTGCAGTCCAAGGGACTCTCAAGAGTCTTCTCCAACACCACTGTTCAAAAGCATCAATTCTTCGGCACTCTGCCTTCCTCATGGTCCAGCTCTCACATTCATACACGACTACTGGAAAAACCATAGCTTTGAGCAGCTTCCAACATCTCCCTTTCTAATCTGCTGTTTGTTAGTCTACCATTGAATAGGAGATCAAATTGACAAATGTGTTAAAATTGTGTAAAAAATAAAAGAAGTGCAAAGGAAGAGTAAGATTAATGTTTCACATTATTTACTGAAATAATTTAGTCCCATGGATTTTGTGGTATCTACTTCAGCCCTTCAAATATAAACCTACTTTGAGGTTCCCATTATACTGTGACTAGTTGAGACTGTTGGATGACTTTCTGATAAATCACTCCAATATAATGACATTCTCTTTCTTTACAAGTAGAGATCAAGAGTCTTTAATACTGTTATTTATATACAGTGTTACATTTCATATAAACTCTTTTGGAAAACCAAAAACAAAGTAACAGTTTAGCCTGAAAATGTAACAGAAAAGGAGGAGAACTACTTAATAGCATCAAAAATCTCAAGGCAGATACAAACAAAACATGAAAATTTCTAGCTGCAAACGGGGTTTGGCTAAGACTATGGAACTTTTCTTACACTCTTGTTTTTATTTTATTATCTTAGAGAATTCGATCTAATAATACTTACTAACTTTAAACTCAAGAAATTCCCTAAGATTTATTATACTGGCAAACTTCACTTTAGCCAGAACACTACAGTAAAATAATTAAATATCAAATGTCATCTGATTAGAGTGTATGTATGAATAAAACACTGGATCATAGCTTGCATTAGCAGATATTGTGAAGATTGTAAAATGTGCTGTGGCTGTCATTCAGTATTGTTAAATGTGAAAAATATACCACAGTCTATCAGAAGATAAAACGCTTTCTCATACAGTGCTAACACTGGCACAGAAACAAGATTCAATAATGATGGAGTATTTCAAACAACCCACTATTTGCTAAAAGCATTCAGTGAAATTATTGGCTAAGCTTGATGACATTTTTCTCCCTCTAAAAGGAGATGTCCTATTATTATGTTCTTAATTCTGAGCAATACAGAATAATTTGTTGGTGACATGAATATATCAGGAAACTTGGCAGAAAAAAATAATTTGATAAAGTTTGGGGGTTTTTTTTGGCCACCCCAAGTGGCTTGTAGGACGCTAGTTCCCCTACCCAGGATAGAACTCAGGCCCCCTGCAGTGGAAGCATGGCGTCCTAAACATCAGACTGCCAGGGAATTCCTCACAAAGTTTTTATACTGAGAAAAGAGGTAGGTCATAGTCAAATATGTGAGCTTATTATAAACAAATTTTTATTTTTTAATTTTTTTTAAACTTATTTTATTTAGCTGCATCGGCTCTTAGTTGTGGCTGGCTGGCTTAACTGCCCCACAGCGTGTGGGATCTTAGTTCCCCCACCAGGGATCGAACCTGTCTCCCTGCATTGGAGGGCAGATTCTTAACCACTGGACCACCAGGGAAGTCCCCATAAACCAATCTGTAAACACTTAAAGAAGAGTAAGGCATGACTGCATGGCCAAGGAATCTACAAGCATATGGAATCTGGATGGATAAGGCAATTCTGGAAAGTAAAGTTTATTCATTACATTTCACAGATATACATTAAGTGCCAGATTCTTTTCTAGGCCCTGGGGATACGGCAGTGAAATTTTCTCTACACGATCAGAAATTTCTAGAAAACATGAGGAAAGTATTAGAGCCCCAGTCGTAAACAGCAGGGAGATTGTAGAAATATATAATGAAGGTTTTAAAATAGCATTCCAAAGGACTGCTTACAAAAATGATCAAAAGTCTGAACCCTAACAAATGCTGGTGCAATCCCCCCACACCCGAAGGGAAAAAAAAAAAAAGAACAAACAAAACAAAACTTCTAAAAATGGCAAAAAAGAAAGGAGAGGGGAGGAAAGAGAAGAAAAAAGGAAGGTCAAATTCAGACTATAGCTTTGAGAGAAAAACAGTGTTAACATGTGCCAGAGACAAAATTAACTGTGTTCTTTGAAACAAAACAACATAAAGGAGGGTTTATAATCAAAGATAATTTAGGCTATTATATGTAACCTTATATGTTAAAATGCGTTTAGTTCTCCAATCCCAGAAAAACCTTATTTCAAAGTTCAGAAGTGACTTGCAAAATTTGATCTAAGATTACTAATAAACCTGAGTCTTTACCAAATTCACAGTTAGTATGACTGAATCAGAGTTCAAAAATATCTCAAGCTGGAAAGATCCATCAAAACCAACAAGGAGGAATTTAAAAACAACGTAAGGTTTCTACATTGAAGCTTGAAAAATAATGACAAAGAAAAAAAGTGGAAACAAGTGTCCATCAATCAGGGAACAGATGGGGACTTCCTTGGTGGTCCAGCAGTTAAGACTCTGTACTTTTAATCCAGGGGACACAAGTTTGATCCCTGGCCAAGGGATTAAGGTTCCACATGCTGTGTGGTACACCCCCAAAAATTTTTTTAAGGAAAAAAAAATCAGAAAACAGATGAAGTTATTAATAATAAATTCATAGGATGGAAACTATAGCAGCGAAATGGACTATAACCATACATATGAACATAGTGGAATGTCATGTTTAAGGGAAAAAGCATATTGAAGGATATATTTTGTGTAATACTATCTATACAGACTTGAAAAACATGCAATATCATATAAACTGCTTAGAAACACATAGGTAACAAAAGTATGAGAAAAATGCACAATCACAAGATGTAAAAGAGTGGTTATTTTCGAAGAGAGGGAGAGTAATGAGAATGGAGAGAGGTACCACAGGAACTCAGCTTTATCAATTATGTTCTATTTTGTAAACTGGATAATATTCATCTCCTTCTATTTCTTAAATATTTTACAAAAAGATTTTTAAGAATTACATAATTATATTATGGGAAAGACAACTTGGTAGCATTATTTTTAAAAGATTTCTTATGAGCCAAAAATGCAGTGTGGTTTCTGGAAAGATTAACATAATCTTGATGAAAGTGTGGTATCCAGATTATAGAATTAACTAAACTGTTGCATTCCTTATAGTTAACCACAGAGTATTATTTCATTCTGAGCACTACAATTTAAGCAGGACATTAACCAAACCGAGTATATCCAATGACCAGAATAATGAGTAGTCTCGAAACCATAACTGCAGATAATCCATCAAAAGAGGTGAGGATTTTTTTCTCATTTTTTTTTTTCCAGGAGGCTAACGAGACTGAAGGGAGAAACTATAGTTCTCTAAATATAAAAGCAAGAGTAAGATGAATGGATAAAATATGATGTATATATGCAATGGAACCCTACCCAGTCTTAAAAAAAGAGAATGAAATTCTAACATATACTAGGAGAAGGCGATGGCACCCCACTCCAGTACTCTTGCCTGGAAAATCCCATGGACGGAGGAGCCTGGTAGGCTGCAGTCCATGGGGTTGCTAAGAGTCGGACACGACTGAGCGACTTCACTTTCACTTTTCACTTGCATGCATTGGAGAAGGAAATGGCAACCCACTCCAGTGTTCTTGCCTGGAGAATCCCAGGGATGGGGGAGCCTGGTGGGCTGCCATCTATGGGGTCACACAGAGTCGGACACAACTGAAGCGACTTAGCAGCAGCAGCAACATATACTAGTATCAAATGGCTGAGCCTTGAAAACATTATTCCAAGTAAAATAAGGCAGACACAAAGGGACAAATATTACATGATTCCACCTATATAAGGCACCCATAGTAGTTAAATTCATGGAGAGGGCAAGTAGAATAGTGGTTACCAAGAGCTGGGGGAAGGGAGGAATGGAAAGTTATGGTTTAATGGGTAGAGTTTCAGCTTGGGATAAAGAAGTTCTGGAGATGGACAGTGGTAATGACTGTGCAACGATGTCAGTATATTTAATGCCATTGAACTGGACACTTAAGATGGTAAACTTTAGGTGTGCTTTCCCTTTTTTTTTCCCAAAAAGAAGGGGACAGTACATCCTTGCTAACTTTTCAAATCCTCACTCGCAAGTGCCTTTGCAGTTCTAATAATTTCATATATATTACACTGTCCTATACAGCAATCGCTTAATGAAAAAGATTCAGTTCGTTCATGTCTTCAAGGAATTTATGATCCAGTAGAGGAATATATTTTTTGTTTTCTGGCTGGTAACCCAGTGTTGAAATGGCTATCCCTTCATTTTAGTTAGTTTGATATCACTATTAAAATCATGTATTAATAAATGTATAACTGAAAAATACCTTAATTATCAACTATCTCTCATTGAAATACAAGGTCACTATGGTTCAAAAAAAGATAAGCAAAGTCATTTACCTAAGGTCACTCAGCTTATAGCAACTTAAATAACAAATAACTTAGTAACTGTTAACTCAGCTAATAACTAAGTCTGGGTGGTAGGAATGCAGGCCTTAAAACCTTCAGACCAATGCTACTTTCATTACTTCAACATAAGGCTTTATCCCTATGAACTAAATGAGAGTTCCACTGGAACTCAGGGTAACAATGCACAAGACAAGAGTTAAGGAAAATGTATCGCCTTCTTAGCTACAATGATCTCAAGTTAACACCAAATATCCTGAACGATGCTTTTAATTCAAACACCACAGTCCACCCAAATGGAATGGGAAATCCTACCTACTGTCCCCAAACCCTCCAGGACATTTCATATTGTTCAGAAAAACAGCCAGTCTTTCCCACCACCTCCCCTGCTCCATCCACACCGGTCTTCCCACTGTTCCTGAAACATGCTAGGCACTCTGCATGCAGCCTTTGAATGTGCTGCTCTCTCTGCCTGGAAAGTTGCTTCCCAGGCAGCCACAAGGCTTGCTTCCTCTGGGTTTTTACTCAAATACCACTTTCTCAGTGAGGCTCTACTCAACCAGCCTACCTAAACTGGAGTCCCCACTATACTTCTTCTCCTTTTTCTACTTTAGTTTTCTCCACAGCAATTACTACTCCTTAAGGACATACTATATAGTCTTTACTAGTTTGTTTTTTGTCTGTCTACCCCACTAGAATATACAAAATAAAAGTCAAAGTCACTCAGCCATGTCTGACTCTTTGCGACCCCATGGACTATGCAGTCCATGGAATTCTCCAGGCCAGAATACTAGAGTGGGTAGCCCTTCCCTTCTCCAGGGGATCTTGCCAACCCAGGGATTGAACCACGGTCTTCCGCATTGCAGGCGGATTCTTTACCAGCTGAAACTTCACTGAAAAAAGAATTTTGCCTGTTTTGTTCATTATAACATCCCTGGTACCTAGAATGTGGAGCCAATAAATACCAGTTGAAGAAATAAATGAGCAAATGAAAGAAACTGATACTGATATGCTTAAAGGCCAGAAACTATCTTCCTCATGATAAGAGATATATGTACATCATTTGGTGAAGGATAAATGCTGGACTGGAAGAAACACAAGCTGGAATCAAGATTGCCGGGAGAAATATCAATAACCTCAGATATGCAGATGACACCACCCTTATGGCAGAAAGTGAAGAGGAACTCAAAAGCTTCTTGATGAAAGTGAAAGAGGAGAGTGAAAAAGTTGGCTTAAAGCTCAACATTCAGAAAACGAAGATCATGGCATCCGGTCCCATCACTTCATGGGAAATAGATGGGGAAACAGTGGAAACAATGTCAGACTTTATTTCTGGGGGCTCCAGAATCACTGCAGATGGTGACTGCAGCCATGAAATTAAGAGACGCTTACTCCTTGGAAGAAAAGTGATGACCAACCTAGATAGCATATTGAAAAGCAGAGACATTACTTTGCCAACAAAGGTCTGTCTAGTCAAGGCTATGGTTTTTCCAGTAGTCACGTATGAATGTGAGAGTTGGACTGTGAAGAAGGCTGAGCGCCGAAGAATTGATGCTTTTGAACTGTGGTGTTGGAGAAGACTCTTGAGAGTCCCTTGGACTGTAAGGAGATCCAACCAGTCCATTCTGAAGATCAACCCTGGGATTTCTTTGGAAGGAATGATGCTGAAGCTGAAACTCCAGTACTTTGGCCACCTCATGCGAAGAGTTGACTCACTGGAAAAGGCTTTGATGCTGGGAGGGATTGGGGGCAGGAGGAGAAGGGGACGACAGAGGATGAGATGGCTGGATGGCATCACGGACTCGATGGACGTGAATCTAAGTAAGCCTGGCGTGATGGACAGGGAGGCCTGGCGTGCTGCGATTCATGGGGGTCGCAAAGAGTCGGACAGGGCTGAGCGACTGAACTGAACTGAGCTGAAAGAAATTAAGATACTCCAGACACTCAAGAAGAATACAAAAGGTTTATTTACATTTCCAAGATACTCAGATACTACAGATGTGGACGTGTTAACTCCTTCTTTTAGGATAAATTGAGGATGAGCAATAATCAATATTAGAAACTCTGTGTTACTCTCCTAAAGTTGTTTTTTTTTTTTTAACTTACAAACACTATCTGAAAGAAAAACATTTGCTCATAGGAAAATGTTTTTGTTATTTAATTACAAAACAATTAGCTAAATTACTGTGTTGCCTAGCAGCAAAATGAAATTAATGTGCCAAAACCTTGAAAATGCTCATTCATTCTAAATATTTCTTGGGTCATCCAGATAGTCGCTAACAAAGGTAGCACGTAAAGGAAATCAGAGTGAGGGGGGTCAACACGAGTGGTGATGACCTCAGATTCCCTAAGGGTATACAGTTCTGGGTCAGCTCCCCGGAGTCTGAGTCCTAAAAGAAGCAGGTCTAGCCATTCCTAACTAACCTCTAGGTCATTCTTCATTCATATGTGTTCTAAAAAAAGAGAAAAAAAATGAGGTTGTGTTTCAGCGCTGCTGAGGGAATTGTGAACCAAACTAGATACCCAGAAACACTGATAACTCATCCTATATCTGTTCTGATTCATTCATCTTCTTCTCTTGAATACAGTCTCAGAACTAAAATCTAGTCTTTTAAGTAATTACCCTATAAGAAACCCTATCAGGAAATCACTTTCAAAAAAATTCTCTAAAAAGTAATTATATATATAAGAAAATAAGTAACTATAAAGTGCTTCCCTGCATTATTTAGATTCTATGAAAATTTTTAAGCAGTATCATAAAATTCTCATTGGTTGCCAAGAAAATTATAGTATCGAAAACAGGATTTTTCCCCTTCCTTGAGTAACTAACTACTATTGTAGGCACCAAGCTAAAAGCTCCTAGATGTGGCTCCTATCCTCAAACAATGCGCAATCTATTTTTAAAAAGACAGGCAAGAATAAGCACTAATGTACTAATATATGCAGAAACTAAGTAGGGCAGAAAAAAGTCATTTAAACCAGCTATCAGGGAAGTCCTTTTAGAGACGATCTGTGCTGAGTCTTAAAGGATGAGTAGGAAGAGGTGATGAAAAGAGGAAAATGCACAGTCATCTGGATGAGCACCTAGAAAGGGCATGAACACCTGAATGGGAAACAATCAGCGGTTTCCTACAACTGGAGTGTAAAATACAGGATGACAGAAAATAGTACAGCAGTCCTCCCTTATCCTCAGGGATACCTTTCAAGACCTCGATGGATGCCTGAAACTGTAGACAGTACCAAAACCAGACAGAACCCAAACCTATATATACATATAAACCTACACGTACATACACATACACACACATACACACCAGATTTTCCCTATACAAACCTACCCATGATAAAGATTAATTTATAAATTAGGCACAGTAAGAGATGAACAGCAGTAACTAATAATAAAGTAGATAATTATAAAATAAAAATTAGGTGAATGTGATCTCTCTGTCTCAAAATACCTATGCAGGTATTTTCAGGAAGCAGTTGACTGCAGATAATTGAACCCACAGAAAGCAAATGGTAGAGAAAGGGAGACTACCATAGAGGATATCACAAGCTTGCAACTATTAGAAAGGGGTAGATTAGGGTAGACCTTCCTTTGCAACTTCAAAAATCTATACTTTACTCTCTGTAACACAGGGAGCCATTAAAGATTTTAGACATGGAAGTACCACAGTAAAAACTGCTTTAAGAGAATTTTCTTTGGTGAGTCAGTACAGAAGATGGGAGAAAACAGAAACAAGGAGACTGATTGGAAACTCTCAAAACAAGCCAAGATTGAGCCAAGATTGCTGAGACAGAAAAAGAAGATGGACTCTAAAACTACTGGGAAAAAAAGATGGTATGACAGAGTGGGCTACAACCAGCTGAGAGTCAGAAAAACTACTCACTGTCAACATGGCCTCTGGCAAATTAACTTTTCTAAACCTCAGTTTCTCCATATATAAAAGCTTCACAGTGTTTTACAAGGATTAAATGAGAAACCATAAATCACTTAGTTCAGTAATTGCTCTTGGTAAACACTAACTTCATAGTAGCAATTATTATTCGTAAAGTAATGTGACCAGGCCTTGATGACTAAATATAAGTCATGAGAGACAGGAAATTAGGGTTGATGCACAGGTTTTTACCAAAGCAATAGATGAGAAAAGTACAAATTTAAAAGAAGAAACAGGTTTAAAGTGAAAGATGGTTATTCTGTTTTCAGACATGTTAAGGAGTCTATAGGACATCCAAAATAGTTAAAGCTGTTCCGAGTTTTCAAAAACAATCCTGAATGTAAACACGATGAGTATACACACTTAGCCTTGGGTATGTTAAGCTGATCTAACCAGGATTATAATGAAACATCAGAGAATGCTAAACCTCAATCAGAACTCATAAATCATCTAGTTGAGTGATTCTTAATCTTTCTGTTGTCATGAGAATCTGATGAAAGCTAAAGACCTTCTCCTCAGAAATTTTCAAAAATAAAACTTCCCAATAATTGGTTAAGAACCTCCTGGTCTATTCTCCTCAAGGAACATGGAAATACAATTTGGCTGTGTTCACTTTCACTGCAAACAAAAGCAAAGTCCAAACCCAAACCCAGGTTCTCAATTCCATGTTTTTTCTCCACTATTCCAGCAAACTGACATGATCCTTTCAAGCTATGACAAATCTACACAGCATATTAAAAAGCAGAGACATCACTTTGCTGACAAAGGTGTATACAGGCAAAGCTATGGTTTTTCTAGTAGTCATGTATGTGAGAGCTGAATGTGACAGTTGGACCTTAAAGAAGGCTGAGCGCCAAAGAATTGATGCTTTTGAACTGTGGTGCTGGAGAAGATCTTGATAGTCCCTTGGACAGAAAGGAGATCAAACCAGTCAGTCCTAAAGAAAATCAACCCTGAATATTCAGTGGAAGGACTGATGCTGAAGCTCCAATACTTTGGCGACCTGATGCAAAGAACCGACTCATTGGAAAAGACCCTGATGCTGGGAAAGATTGAGGAAGAGGAGAAGGGGGCAACAGAGGATGAGATAGTTGGATGGCATCACTGACTCAATGGACATGAGTTTGAGCAAACTGAAGGACAGGGAAGCCTGGCGTGCTGCAGTTCATGGAGTCGCAAAGAATCAAACATGACTTAGCAACTGAACAACAACAAATCAGTTATACAAAGTTAAAATCACACACACACACACACACACACACACACACACAAATTTAGATTTTACTGACTACAGCTTGTACCCCTCATCAGGCTTTCTAGATCCATCAGCATTTCCCAATAGTCAATTGTTTCCCATTTGTGCTAAGAGAATAGGCATTAGCACATCGAAAGAAGTAGAAACATTGGTTGTAGGTTGTTTTTGCTAGTTCCCTTTTCTAAAAAGATGAAAAGCTGTTTTACTTCTGAAATTTTTCTTCCTAATGAGAACTGATTATTTCCATGTAAGAGAATCCTATTACAATTTAATTCAATAAATGCTACTACCACCTACCAAGAAGGTACTAAGAACACAAAGATATATAAAAATCCCAAGGTCATCCATTAAAAGCAAAATAAATAAATGGCTAAAACTTTAAGTGAAGGAATAGAAAACACCTTTATTTGTGCCATTTATTTAATCTTGCCTAATTAAAAAAAATAAGATATGTGGCAAAAGAGAATCCCATACTCAGCCACTGACAGTTCAAGATGGCCTGTGAGCTCAGTCATAAAGACCTTGACTGAGACGCAATGGCTCTGAATTTTGACAGACCTGAGATCTAATCCCAGTTCTGTTTCCTCTAACCTGGGAACTTGAGAAAATTACCTAACTTCTCTAAACTGTTGTCTCATTTGAAAACCATTAATGAACTCAGAGGAGTGTTGTTAGGACTAAATGAGAAAATACACATTATAGTCAGCTATCATTCTGATAGAAAATTAGATTAACTTTTATATATTACATTTGTAAGTTATATAAATGACAGGTGTCTATATTAGCTAATAAATTCATTCTGCTTCATTAAAGTGGAATCTGCTTTTGTATCTATACTATATTATCCATTTTATATGTATACACCTTAATGTATCTACAGTAGATAGGTTTTATGATATTGCCAAAAGTATGAGTGAGTGAAATCGCTCAGTCATATCTAACTCTTTGCAACCCCATGGATTGTAGCCTACCAGGCTCCTCCGCCCATGGAATTTTCCAGGCAAGAGTACTGGAGTGGGGTGCCATTTCCTTCTCCAGGGGATCTTCCCGACCCAGGGATCTAACCCAGTTCTCCCACGTTGTAGGCAGACACTTTACTGTCTGAGCCACCAGGGAAGCCCAAAAGTATAAAGTCAAAAGTATACTTTCTCTTAAAAAATACTGCTTCAGAATTCAGTACACTTTAATACAGGCTAGCATGAACAGGAAATGGCAACCCACTCCAGTGTTCTTGCCTGGAGAATCCCAGGGATGGGGGAGCCTGGTGGGCTGCCATCTGTGGGGTCCCACAGAGTCGGACATGACTGAAGTGACTTAGAAGCAGCAGCAACAGCAGCAGCAACATGAACAGATTAAGCAGATATCAAAATAACATAAAAACATATAATACCAAATAAGAGATAAGATTTCAAAAGATTATCAATTGCAGTTACTGATAGCATAATATTTATATTTGGAGTTAAACAATGACAGGCCAGTGGAACAGCATGGGCCTAATTCTCTCAGGACTAGTCAATATATTTTATTATGTATCAGTATGGTTGTGAGAGTTGGACTGTGAAGAAGGCTGAGCGCCGAAGAATTGATGCTTTTGAACTGTGGTGTTGGAGAAGACTCTTGAGAGTCCCTTGGACTGCAAGGAGATCCAACCAGTCCATTCTGAAGGAGATCAGCCCTGGGATTTCTTTGGAAGGAATGATGCTAAAGCTGAAACTACAGTACTTTGGCCACCTCATGCAAAGAGTTGACTCATTGGAAAAGACTTTGATGCTGGGAGGGATTGGAGGCAGGAGGAGAAGGGGACGACCAAGGATGAGATGGTTGGATGGCATCTCTGACTCGATGGACGTGAATCTGAGTGAACTCCGGGAGTTGGTGATGGACAGGGAGGCCTGGCGTGCTGCAATTCATGGGGTTGCAAAGAGTTGGACATGACTGAGCGACTGAACTGAACACACCATTCTTTCCTTTACATGAGAATACAACATAGAGACTTCTGATTTGCCTTTGGCTAATCATTTATGTCAAATAAAACACTGAATTTTTAAATATATCAGTATCGTTAACAGAGAAAAGCTGAATAGAAGTTAATGGCATGCAAAAGCGAATAGCCATTTCCCTTACAGCACATTTCTGGTGGTGGTTTAGTTGTTAAGTTGTGTCCGACTCTTGCAACCCCACAGACTGTAGCTTGCCAGGCTCCTCTGTCCATGGGATTTTCCAGGCAAGAATACTGGAGTGTGTTGTCATTTCCTTTTCCAGGGGATCTTCCTGACCCAGGGACTGAACCCAGGTCTCCTGCAGTGCAGGCAGTTTCTTTACCAACTGAGGTATTAGGAGATTCCCTAAGAATATATAAAGAACTCTTACAACTCAACAATGAAAAGAAAAATAAACCAATTTTAATATGGGCAAAGGATTTGAATAGACAAGTCTCCAAAGAAGGTATACAAATGACCACCAAGTACTTGAAAAGATGTTCAACGTCACTAACCAGTAAGGCAATGCAACTCAAAACCACAATGAGATAACACTTCATACCCATGGGGACAGCTACAATAAAAATAATAAACAGGAAACAACAAGTGTTGTTGAGGATGTGGAGAAACTGGTACCCTCATACTTTGCTGGCGGGGATGTAAAATGGTATAGCCACTGTGGAAAACGGTCTAAAATGTAAAGTGGTGGGGCTACTGCAGAAAACAGCGTGGAAGTTCCCTATAAATACCATTACCATAACTCAGCACTTCCACGTACAAACCCAAGAGAACAAAAACATGTTCACACAAAAACCTGTACAGGAATGTTCACAGCAGCATTATTCATAACAGCCAAAAAGTAGAAGCATTCCAAATGTGCATCAACTGAGGAACGGACAAACAAAACATGGTATGTATATATCTATACAGTGAAATATTATTCAGCAATACAAAGAAATGAAGTATTGATACATGCTATCACATGGGTGAACCTTGAAACATTATGTTAAGTGAAAGAAGTGAAGTGAAAGTTGCTCAGTCATGTCCGACTCTTTGCGAGCCCCATGGACTGTAGCCCCAAGCTCCTCTGCCCATGGGGATTCTCCAGACAAGGATACTAGAGTGGGTTGCCATGCACTCCTCCAGGGGATCTTCCCAACCCAGGGATCGAACCCAGGTCTCCTGCATTGCAGGTGGATTCTTTACCAACTGAGCCACCAGTGAAAGAAGCCAGACACAAAGGCAAAACATTGATGATTCAATTTACATCAATGTCCAGACCAGCAAATTAGTAGAGAAAGAAAGTAGACTAATGGTTGCCAGGGGCCTGGGGCATGGGGGGAGAATAGGAAGTGACCACTAATATGTTAAGATGTTTCTTGAGGTGATGAAAATATGCTGGGACTAGATGGTAGTGATGGTTGTACAAATTTTGACCATATTAAAACCCACAAATTATAATACTTTAAGAGCAAAAACCATAAAGAAAATGTGTGTGTATATCTGTATATATATATGACACAGATAAATGTATGTGTATATTACATTTAACCATAAAGAATACACACACACACTGGAATACTACTCAGCCATAAGACAGAATCAAATAAAGACACTTGCAGCAACATGGATGGACCTAGAGATTATCAGTGAAGTAAATCAGAAAGAGAAATACAAATGCCGCAGGATATCATTTACATGTGGAATCTAACATATAACACAAATGAATCTCTCTACAAAACAGAAACAGGTTCACAGACATAGAGAACAGACTTATGATTGCCAAGGTAGGAGGTGGAGGAAGGAAGGATTGGGAGTTTGGGATGAGCAGATGTAAACTATTATATACAGGCATAGCATATATGCTCGGTCAGGTCTGACTCTTTGCAGCCCTGTGGACTGTAGCCCGCCAGGCTCCTCTGTCTGTGGAATTTTCCAGGTAAGAATACTGGAATGGGTTGCCAGTTCCTACTCCAGGGGGTCTTTTCGACCCAGGGACTGAACCCACGCTTCTTGCGTCTCCTGCATTGGCAGGCAGATTCTTTACCACTGTACCACCTGGGAAGCCCATTATACATAGGATTGATAAATAAAAAGGGCCTATTGTATAGCACAGAGAACTATATTCAATATCCTGTGATAATCCATAAAATGGAAAAGAATACGAAAAATATATATATGTAACTGAGTCACTTTGTTGTACAGGAGAGAGTCACACATTATAAATCAAATATATGTCAATAAAATTATATTTTTTCTTCAATAGTTTTTATTTGAGGTAAAGTAAGCTTTCCTCGCTAAAAATAATGTGTAATCAGAGAATTTAAAACAATGAAAAGCATGAGAGACAATGATTTAAATTATATAAACCCTCACCACATATAACCATCGCTAACATTTTGGTGTATTTCTTCCTATTCTTTTCCTATTCGGTGGTATTCTAGTCTACTGATATGTGTCTGTATTGTTGTAAAAGCATCATGTTGTTACAATAAACTTTAAGTATTAATAGAGCAGAAGTTCCCATTTATTATTTCTCAGTTTCTAACCTTTCCTGGCTAGTCTGTTTATTCTTTTAGATGAACCCTAAAAGTTTTTCAAGTTATCAAAATTCCACTGATATATTTCTCATAATGTTAAATTTGTAAATCAATGCTTGGAAAATGACACTTTTACACTATTGGGCCTTCTAACTAAAGTATGATGTATCTCTCTGTTAATGAAAGACACTGTATATCTTCTTTTGTATAAGAAGAGCAAATTGATAACAGTTTCCTATAAAAATGTAAAAGCACTCTCAAGACATACGGAACTCCTGGATCTGGATCTGGAAAGGAAGACTCAAACTTGAGTTATGACAGTAATTTGCATGAGTATAAAGCTGAATTTTTTATTTTTCCTTCATGAAAGTATGAGTTGAGATAAACATTCATATACATATCTTTGAAAATTGTATTACACATTAACACACACAGGGAAGTACACAACTTCAGCAGTCAACAGTGTTACCTCACTTCATCCTACGAAGTAGACAGAACAGATACTATCCCCATTTTATCAAAAAATATAATCTTAGAGTGTAACACAATCTATTCAAGATCCTAGGATGTTAAAGCTGGGACTGTAAACCAGGTGCTCAGATTCCTAGCCTGGTTTACATTCATTAGGGCTTCCCTGGTGCCTCAGCTGATAAAGAATCCACCTGCAATGTGGGAGACCTAGGTTCAACCCCTGGGTTGGGAAGATTCCCTGGAGAAGGGAATGGCTACCCATTCCAGTATTCTGGCCTGAAGAATTCAATGGACTGTATAGTCCATGGGGGTCGCAAAGAGTTGGACACGACTGAGAAACCTTCACTTACATTCATTAAACTAATGCTCTTTAGCTTTAGTGTGCTGCTCTCTCCTTCATTAAACAAACCACTCAACCAATCTAATACATTGTTTATGGGGAAACGGAACTAATCTCCAAATTCCTTTCTTCATTTTGGCTGCGCTGGATCTTCACTGCTGTGCACACAGGTGTTTCTCTAGTGGCGGGAGCTACTTGCTCTAGTTGTCCTGGGCAGGCTTCTCATTGCAGTGGCCTCTGCTTATGGAGCACAGGCTCTCGGGCCCATGGGCTTCCGTAGTTGCAGCTCCCAGGCTCTAGAGCACAGGCTCAATAGCTGTGCACAGGCTTAGTTGCTCCACGGCATATGGGATCTCCCTGGATCGGGGATCGAATCTGTGTCTCCTGCACCGGCAGGTGGATTCTTTACCACTGAGCCACCAGGGAAGCTCCAGCTCGTTGTTTTTAATAACTGCACAGTACTCCACTGTATAAATGTCACAGGTTTTACTCAAAAGCGACACACTTTTTTAAAAGCAAGGATGCATGTTCAGTCGCTCAGTCATCTCTAACTCTTAGAGACCCCATGGACTGCAGCCCACCAGGCTCCTCTGTCCATGGGACTTCCCAGGCAAGAATTACTAGAGTGAGCTGCCATTTCCTATTCCAGAGGATCTTCCCGACCCAGGGATCGAACCCATGTCTCTTGCGTCTCCTGCATCAGCAGGCGGATTCTTTACCACTGTGCCACCTGGAAAGCCCTTTTTTTAAAGCATTATTTTTTTTATATGAAGAAAAAATTTCTATAATCCCACTGGCTGGATAATACCTGTTGATCCTTAAAAAAAAAAAGTAATACTCAAAAACTCAAACAGCACAGAAAGAAATTTGCTAGAACTATAATGGTTACTTCCACTATATAAAGGGTTAAGGTAATCAAACTAGAGAAAGAAAAGGGTATGAAGAATTGAGGGAATAGCTCAGGTTCACTAACTGTTCACTGAAATTGATTCTTTTTTCCCCATAGTGAAACTGGCTACTTTTAAAGACCCATTCTTAAAACCAACAGCCTGTCATAAAAATGTTCTTGCTATGTTTCTGTCAGGCAGATTGAGCATTCTTTTCTTCTTTTGCTTTTTTTTTTTTTTTGACAGTCTCTCCATATGCCACGATGACGTCTAAAACTACTTCAAATGTTCTCTAACGTCCCCTGCACAGCATCCCTCATGGGAAAGGCTTCGACTACATAGTGTGGTTCCATCCCATCAAACCAGGTATGCCAGACCTAAGGCGCACCTACAGGGCACATTGCTCACACCAACTCAAGCTTCAGTGCACAAGTCTCCTAACAGGGCTGACATTTCAGATTCAACCACACTCCAATCCATTCTTCACACTACATATGATCTAGTCTTTCTTAAGCAAAGCTATCTTCATGTCTTGCTGATAGAATTCTCACTGCTTATTTCAAGGCCAAACTCAAGTTGCAGCTCTTCCAGGAAGCTTTCCCTAAACTCTAGCCCTCTGTAATTGCTCTTCCTCTTTTTGGAATTTAGAGAGCTTGTTTATGTCACATTATCCAGCATTTTATTAAATTCTGCTTTGTCCTCTTTATTTCATGAATATTACTAGACTGCAAACTCCTTGATGGTGGGGTTTATATCCTAAATGTCATTACATCCCACAGTACCTAATCAGAGGAACTGTACAGTAGGTGCTCAGTATTTTTAGATGATTCTTACTGCGAATTACCTTATAGTCACATAAATAGCAAACCTTTACATATAATTCTCTAATCGTGGAATTCCTAAAGGATATTTGTAGTTATGTGTTGCATAAAGGCCGCAGTAGCAATACTGATTGCAACCCAACACAAAGATTAATGTCAAGCAACTTCCCAAGAGACAAAGAGATCAATCTGTGACAGTTCTATAGTTTCAAGGAAAAGTTCTTGTTCTTAGATCTGCTGAATAAGCCAGCAGCTATTTACTTTCAATTCCTCAAAACTAATTTTTCCATACAGCTGTGTTTACTCACACCATGGCTCATTTATGCGAGAGGTGTAAAACAGCAAAGCCCAGATCGCTCCCTCTTTTCTCTTCATATTTTCCCTCGCCTTTGTTATTTGCTTTTCTGCGGCTTGCTAGCCAAAGCTGTAATTAGTACCCCACAGGGATCTATACTTTTCTAATAAAGAACAGCCTACAGCACAATGATATTGTATACACGCACAGCCATGTGTGTTCCTAACAAATTAGGAATATTTTGCACATGCAAGACTTCAATAGCTGAATGGGAACATTTTACACAGCAGCTGCAACTGACTCACAACACTGACAGCAGATTGATTCATCCCTTTCTCTTACCCTATACACATCTAATTTCAAGGAGGGACTTATTTCACTTGAGACAAAGCAAAATTATGAATACAGGTCCTAAAGCAATCCTTAATAAAGTTAACTAAGATTTGTTGAGAAAATTGCTTCTCAAGTTACAACAAAAGTTATAGTATTTGTTACTTACCAGTTTTCTGTGATTTTCCTGTAAAGTCATAGTTTTCAGTCAATCTGATTGATCAGTGCTTAAGACAGTAACACAGACAACATATATAAGCAGGATCTCTGGACCTTGCTTACAGTCCCATCACTGCCCAGTCTCCTCTGAGTCCCACCCAGCATCACTGTTCAGTCATTAACCTTGTCAAATTCCGAGCCACACCCATTGAGAAAATGGAGGAGAGCCAAGCAGTAGAATAAATCATCAGATTTTAAAGAACAAAACAACAACAACTTACGTCTTAACATTTAATTTACAAGTAGAAATAGGAAGAAAAGATTTGCCCCTTTCTCCCTTATGGCAATAGGAATGAAAATTCCTTCATTCTTGTACAAACTCCCATTTTAACTGGTCTGTGAGGTTTCACTAGCAAGTGCTGTTAATAATAAAAATAATAACCAATTTTATTGAAAGTAAAGGCCCCATGGGCTGTTGGAGGCTTTGAAGTTTACAAGATGTTCAAAAAGCCACTATTGCCTGTAGACTAAATAATGACTCCCACATATACTTGGTAGTTGCTCACTTGTGTCTGACTCTTTATGACCCATGGGCTGTAAGCTCACCAGGCTCCTCTGCCTACAGAATTCTTCAGGCAAGAATACTGGAGTGGGTTTCCATTTCCTTCTCCAGGGGATCTTTCCCAATCAGGGATCAAACGCAGGTCCCTGCATCTGAGGCACCTGGGAAGCCCTGATATATATTACTGTTTCTCAAATGTATACAGATGTTGTTACGCTTAATAAAATCAAAATATACTTAAAAGATGTACTGATTTATAATAACTTTGTCATGTATTTTGTTAATCAAGAATTACTAAAATTATAGCTACAATCCCATGAAGATCTACTAAAATGTTTTATCTAAAGAGGAGTCTACATAATTAATGGTTATTGAGGTTGAAAATACGAGTTGAATATCTTAACCTTAGGTAGAAAATCACTTCATGAGACTGGGCTCCTTGAATTAGAACTGTGTATAAGTCATTTTTGTTGCTGGTGACACATAGGAGTTATTTAATAAATTAGTTAGTTCTTGAACTAAACTGACCATGGCCTTAAATATGTGAACTCTGAAATCATCCTCCTGCATGTTTTTTCAAGTTGGTGAAAGATTTTTCAGCCCTAAAAGTGGGAGATCTGTGAAATGTAAAATAGAAATATTAGGGTATCATATGAAGCTAGAGCCTTTCCTTAGAAAAATGTTACTCAGGAACTGAAATTTTCTTACCACACTAACTGGCATGTCTAATCTGTTAAGATTCTACTGCAAATGTGATTGAAATGACATCACTCACCACTGGCTCACACACACACACACACACACTCAACACACACTGGTTAATGAAAGTTCAGGATCTAAAGCTTTTTAAAGTGGGGTTATCTCTAAAGAAAAACCAAATTATTACATATAAAATTATATGTCTTGGATTTGCTTCACAATAACACGGGGAAGAGAAGCAGGTGGATGATAGAGATGAAATAAGATAGCCCGTGAGTTGATAGCTGTTGAAGCTGGGTGATGAGTACTTGGGGTTCATTACAGTACACTGTCAACTATTCTATTATATATGTTTAAAATCATTCAAAAATTTTATATAAGTTTTTAACTAAATCAATTTTAAAGAGATTGGCAAAGCTATGACAGTAACGTTTGTCCCAAGTATTACCTGAAATACTGCAATCAGGAAAAGACTCAACATTTAAGTCTATTTAAGACTTTTAGAACTTAAAAACACAAATCTGAGCACTGTACTTTGCAATTTAAGGGAAGAAATGGCTAAAGTATGTTCTTGTGACGAGGTCAGGCTTCTGAAGTCTTCGTAATTCTCTAAGAAACAACAATATGACCAGTATTTTACTATCCCAGTGTCTAGGTCCACACAGATAATTACGCTGATGACCTCAGCGGCCCAAGGCGTTATTAAGCGGGTGCCGTGTGTATGCATATGCTGGTTCTTCCCTTGAGCCACTCTATCAACTTCTCCCCAAATGTGGAGATGGAGGAACCACAGCTGAGGCCCTGCATCTGTCACACTGTTTCCAGGAAAAGACAAGCTAAACCTTTATCTTTAGTCTAATTTATACAAGTAATTCATTAACAAAAAGAAATGGGCCAAAAGAGAGAGAGAAACTTCTAGAGAGCAGCCACTATCTATAAATGTTTTTTTTGAAATGTGCGTAATATACAAAATTGATAACCTAACACCAACATTATGGATATATCATATTTTAAAATGTTCTCTTGAATAAATGGTGCTTATCTTTCTATAAAGGGATGTTTTTCCTTTCCCCTTTCTTGTATCTTCCAGATTTATAATGATAAATATTATCACGTTGATAACTAGGGGGAAAAAAGGGTCCCTACAGTTCAGGAACAGAAGAAAACTTATATTACCACATTATGTAGTGAATTATAAGTCCCATTGCACAACTCAGTTTGGCCCAGTTTAATACATAGGCTACAATTTGGTTTTTCTTTTAGTCCTACCCTTGCTCATAGTCCCAGTGTGAACTAGACATCTTTTTCTTCATTCTCCTCATGAGTAAGAAGACAAAGTCATCTCTGTTTCTCCATAGGTTGATTTCAAAGGGTAGGTAACATTAAACTTCAAATAATTTCCAAATTTGAAATCTCCTGGTTTCAAGAAATATTCAGAAGCTAGAATCTTTTTCTAGACCAATTCTGGGCCATATAGCTATCCCTCTCACTTCAAGGCTTTTCTAACTGATTTGCTTCTGCTCTATTATTGTTCTCCTTTCAGTCTCTTGCTTCACAGTCTCCAAAATATATCAGATCACTTCATTTTTCGGTATCTTTTTTGCTTAAAACCTGCCCTACTTCTAAGCACTAATATATAATGGGATAATGCAAAAATAAACTAAAATTTCATGAGTCTACCTACAGTGTTCAACCTGATGCTGGGTTCAATCTGATTATCTGATTCAATCTGATTATTAATCACATGTAGAAGTAGGTTTTTAAAAGCACTTTTTTCTCAATAATTAAAAAGCAACAACTATAAAACCATCCTTAGTAAATGGAAGAGGGTTGTATTTCTTCACTTGGCTTTGATATGCATGTGCGGAAACTGCTGGGTGCCTATCCTATATGTTACTCTTTTTTCTTATTAACAAAATCCTCACATAATTAAGGGCAGAATGTGCTCGACTAAAAGGCTACATTTCCCAGCTCTCCTCACAGACACAGGTGACCCGTAGGATATAAATGGAAGTTATTGCCCTTTGGCCTTCTACCCCTCCCCCCACTGCCTTCTAGCCTAGAACACAGATGGCTGGCTACAGTATAAGTAATCATCTCACGACCTTCAGAACAGAAGCCATATGTTAAGGCTGCTAGAGCATAAATTTAGAAGAAGACTAGGTCTCTAATTTCATGGGACCGAGAAAGCTTTTTTTTTTAATATACACATAGGCAAAAGATGAACAGGGCAGCAGAGGATGAGATGATTCGACAGAATCACCAACTCAATGGACACAAATTTGAGCAAACTCCAGGAGATAGTGAAGGACAGGGGAGCCTGGCATGCTGCAGTCCATGGGGTTGCGAAAGTCAGACATGACTTAGCGACGGAACAACAACAATACACATAGGTTTTTCTCTCTAAAATAGATCCATGACTTAAACACTCTCACGAAAAAGCATTCTGATACATCATATCAAAAATCTGGCTATGGATACTTACCATAGACAGGCAAAACAACTGACTGATTTTAAGAGTCTGGTTCTAAATCAGACAAACGTGAATCTGAACCTCTTCAGCCAACTGGCTACCCATGTGGCTTCTTGGACACATAACATCTCTAAGCCACTGTTTCTTTATTAAACTGTTGCTAAGTCATTAGTTATTCTGATTATTAAATGCTAGTTCTTAGTGCCATGCCTGGTATAATCTCATAGAGCCAAACATGTACGTTCTCTCTCTCGTGTGCTGTCGTGTCTGACTCTCTGCCACCTCATGGACTATAGCCCACCAGGCTCCTCTGCCCATGAAATTTTTCCAGGCAGCAGTTCTACTCCTAAGTATCTACCCTAGAGAAACTCTGAGGTGCTCATCCACAGCTACTCATCCAACACACACAAATACAAGCAGATACGTAGAAGAATCTTTACAGCAATGTCTATCATCGGGAAAATGAGCACATTAATTGAGGAGTAGTTACACAGTGGAATACTATACCATGGTAAAAGTGAGTCAGCTACAGTCACAGGAAGTAACATAAACGGACCTCTTAGAAACAACGTAGAGTGAAAAAACCAAATAGCAGAAGAATTCAAAACACACCATTTTCTTAAATCTCCAAACAAGCAAAACTAAATGCTATAATTTTAAGGATATATATTAATAGATTATTTTTTTAATTACTGTAAAATACAAAACGCACAGCAGCAGTTACCTCTGAGGGGAAGACAGGAGAATGGATAGGAGAGAGGGGTAGTATTGGTAATGTTCTTGTTCTTAAGTTGATAGTAGGTTCACAAGCATTCCTTTTATTATTATACTTTCTAAATTACATTTTATGTTTCATATATTCTTTTAACGTATCAAATATCACATGTTAGGCACATAAAAGTAGTGTGATGAAAGAATACTGAGTGCTGATTTAAATCATTAAAAAAAGATACTTCAGGGAAAAAAAACAAGATATTCCATTCTTGTTCCACTCACATAGTTGCCATTTCAGAGCCTCAATAGCCAATTTTTTCCACTTAAGACAAGTAAATATAGTATTGTCCTTCCCAGCTTTCCAAGAACTGTTGATATGCTTTGTTTTCTCTCAAAGTTATGACAAATTTCACTTGAAGAAACACAGTTTCTGGGCTTCCCCAGTGGCTCAGTGGTAAAGAATCCACCTGCCATTGCAGGAGACACGGGTTCGATTCCTGGTCCGGGAAGATCCCGCATGCCACAGAGCAACTAAGCTCCTGAACCACAATGACTGAGCCTGTGCTCCAGAGCCCAGGAACCGCACCTACCGAAACCCGTGCCCTCTAGAGCCTGCGCTCCGCAGCGAGAGGCCACCGCAGGGAGAAGCCCAAGCACCACCACACAGAGCAGCCCCCTCTTGCAGCAACTAGAGAAGAGCCAGGGCAGCACTGAGTTACTTAATTAAAAGAAACAAGATTTCCATGTGATCTGAGACAGATAAAGTATAGCCTCTACAGTATGAATAGGATAAAAGCTAGGATGGGACCATCTCCACAACCATGTTTTATAAGGAATCAGGGGAATGTTTAATGAGAACATGCAAAACACACATTTGTAATTAAGTAACTTCAATTTGTGGCAAACCAAAATGCTCTCTAGTCAATATACTAAAATAATTTAAGCAGTTTAGTTAACCAGAATTAATACAAAATACCCTAATAATAAACATTAAGATCTCCAACCTATCCTGTAGAATATCTAAAATTAGCTGCATTTTTAATAGCATCTAAACACTGGAAGGATCCCTAGCTGTACCTAACAAAAAGAAAGCCATTCATCCTCCAGGGATTAAGAGGCCTCTTTAGAATTCATAATTAAGCAAAGAATTTAAAGTTACACTCATCCATTAATTTGGCCTCCCCTTTTGCACATGCCCACAGCTGCTGCATGCCCACTTCTGAATAAGCATGCATTCTCCCTTGTCTCACTTTTTCTTGTTTTGCCTCACTCTGCCTATCCTTGCCATACACAGGAGCTCTCTTCAGCCCTGATGTAGGCTTCTCCACCTCTCTCATTTTGTGTGCGTTACTTCATTCCACATTAAAAGCATAAACCACCTGAGGCATTCACTGAGCCCCAACTTGCCCTTACAAAAGTCTTTAATAGATCAAGAGCACAAGTGAGGCCAGTGAACCCTCAGCGAGCCCTTTGAGAGTTGAACCAGCTAGCCATCTTCTTCCATCACTTGATTTTTATTGGTCAGAGCTTTACGCTGAGTATTGAGGAGAGGAAGGAGTACAGGAGGAGGCATGAAACGAAACACAGTCGCTACGGAATGAAAGAAAAGTCTAATCAGCTGTTAACAGATCGAATGACGACTCGGAATACACATCAACACAATATGTACAGCTCATCTTTTACCTTAAAGAAAATAAAAGAGAAAGAACATTAAACACCTACACCTAGTACATTCTACTGGTGCACACTGCTTTCTTCTTTTAGAGTTATAAAACTCCTTTTGTTTCCTTTAGAGTGTCACTATGTTACAGTGTAAAATATTCTTCTATCTATTCTCGTTTCCAATATTCTGGGTGGGGAAACAACTCCTTTAAAAACCATCAGTTTAAAAACTGCCAAGCAGTCCTTATCATAAACAAACATTAACGGAACTCATATTATGTAACAGGTACATCCTTAAAGATGTATACACCATTTTTATCAACATGAAGAAGGAGAAGAGGGAGGAGGAGGGGGAGAGGGAGCAAAGGAGGAAGAAGGACAAAGGGAGGAGGAAGGAGAAAAAAGAGAAGAAGGAAAAGATGACAACTTATATCCTAGGTGAGGTTCTCCTCAGCAATATATATTATACAAAGAATGGTCTGCATGTAATCATCGCCTGATAACTACCCAAGTAACAATAGGGGTTGCATGGACATACAGCCAATTATAGCATGATCAGAGACAATTCAGTTCATATCATCACTATTAAAAACTACTTTTATTACTCCCAAATTTATAGATGTTATAAATAGAATTATATTCTGCTTCTACAAATTCATTTTTAAATCTTGATTTTCTCGCTTAGAACCAAATGAACTGTTATCTTCAAAGGCTTTTACCAAACTAACATTAGATTTTCTTTGTTTGCTCCATAGACCAGGGTTGAAAGCTATACTCCTAGCATGTATGTAGGGAAGGAATTTTTCTTTTCTCTTTTTTCTAATAAACTGAGTTTCCTATTATTATTCCTATTATAATTAAAAGAACAAAGTAAGACTTCCCAAAGAAATTACAACGAGAGGGGTTGGAGGGATGAAATCCATAAGGCTCCATATTATCTCAAAAAATGAAAATATAAAAGGCCAGAGAGAAATGCCATCAATATGTTTACAGTGCTACTGATATTTGATGATTATGGGTAATTTTCTAATTTTGCATTCATACTTTTCTTTTCTGCTCCAAATTTCTAAAATTCCAGCTATTACTTTTAAAATTTACACAGACAAGACATTTTAAGTCATTGATTTCTATGGATCTTCTTTGCAGAAAACTATCTCTGCTGATAAATTAATACCATGGTATAGGTAATTTTTGACAAATATGTCTTAAAACTTGGTGTAGACTCAATAAAAAAGCTCTTCCTCCAAAGACTATTCATTTAATAAAACTTGCCTACAACTACCTACAACTCACTCTTCCTCATCATTTGTCTCCATAATAAAAGTTATTATAACCTGGTATACTCTCAAATACTAAGAAACATGTCTCAAAGACAAAATCACCATCTAGTGATTTTCCCTGAGGCCTTCTCATATCCCATACCTCTGGGTAATGGGTAATTCATTCATTAAGACCTTGAGGCGTGAAAAGTCACCAGTAAAAAAAAAAAAAAAAGTAAATGTCATGCTTTCATTTTCTTATCAAGCAACACATTGAATATCCTAATACATACTTCCTGCCACATCACAGGTCAGATAGTTGTAAACATTTTCTTTTAGTCACACAACATACAACCAATCTCTGAGTATTTTGGTTTCCCTACTTAGGACTCATCTCATAGTTTAATGTAATTTAAACCAGACTAGAACAGTTTCCCCAACAGACTTGATTTCAAAACCAAGCTTTGAACCCACCAAACATAACATCAAAACTAGTTATTTCAATCATTTCCCAAGAAATATTTTGCTCTCTGATTTCAGGTGACATATTTTAATGTTAGTTAACTAAGTTTCATCAGAGCATTTCCAAGAATTATTTTGAAAGTAGTGTACAGAAAAGGAAAGAACAGTTACAAGATTTAAGCTCTCAACCCAATTTAACATTTGTTTAAGAGCTATGGTAGTTTGCTTACGAAGACAGCCACCAACTCTTCCTATCAAGTATTAGAGTCACAGTATTAGGCCCTGTTTTCCAGCCAGCCTCCAGATGATGGACCACCCTTGGCTGAAGCATCAGACATGAACCTGAGGCCACCTTGTGCCCTCCAGCTCCAGCCCCGCCACTGGGGCTTACTCCGCACGAAACAGAGACAAGCTGCCCAAGCTCACACCACACGGAGCAGAAACGAGCCACTTTCACAAAGCCCTGCCCAAAGCCTGTCAGGCTCATCCGTCCCTGGAAGTTTTCAGGCAAGAACACTGTAGTAGGCCTTTAAAATTTTTAAATATCAAGTGCTTTCAGTGATGGACAGATCAACTAGACAGAAGACCAGCAAGGCAAAAGAAGACTTTCAGAACAGAATAAACCAACTTACTATGCCTCACAGACATCTTATAAGAGCATTCTCCAAAAAAGACATAAATTAGACCATAAAACAAGCTTCGATACATTTGAAATGATTGAATTCATACAAAGAATATTCTCTGATCACATGGAATAAAATTAGAAATCAATAATGGGATGAAATTTGGAGAATTCACAAACGTGAAAATAAAACAATACACTCCTAAATAATTAATGGATCAAATAAGAAATCACAAAGGAAATTAGAAAAGACTTTGAAATGAATGAAAATGAAAACACAACATACTTATGGTATGCAGAGAAACCAGTGCTCTGAGGGAAACTTACAGCTATAGACAATCACACTAAAAAAGAAAAAAGGTACCAAATCAATAACCTAAACTTCCACCTTAAGAAACTGGAAAAAAGAAGAGCAAGCTAACTAAAACAAAAAGAAAAAAAAAATGTAAGAGTGGGGAGAAAAGGTAGAAATAAACAACATGGAGAACAGAAAACCAATAGAGAAAACCAGTGAAATTACATTTTTTTCTTTGAAAGTTTGGATCAATATATAAAAATCAATCAGTGTAATATACCATATCAATAAAATGAAAGTTCTTCATGATCATCTCAATAGATGCAGAAAAAGCATCTGACAAAACCCAACACCCTTTCATGATTTAAAAAAAAAACACAAACAAGGAATAGATGGAAACTTCCTCAATCTGATGAAGAGTACAAAAAACTTACACCTAACATCAATACATACCACACACAGGGAAAAAGCTTTCTCCCTAATATCAGGAACAAAACCAGGATGTTTGCTCTTACCACTCCTATTTGACATTGTACTTAAGGTTCTAGCCAGGGCCATTAAACAAGAAAAAAATATAAAAGTGATACAGATTAGAAAGGGAGACGTAAGATTATATCAATTTACAGATGACACGATCTTGTACATTGAAAATTCTATGGAATTCATACAAACACACACACACACAAACCTACTACAAGAAGCAAGTTCAGCAAGATTGCAGGATACAAGATCAACATTCAAAAATCAATTGTATTTCAGACTTCCGTGGTGGTCCAGTGGTTAGCCAATGAAGGGGACACAGGTTTGATCCCTGCTCTTGGAAGATTCCACATGCCGTGGGGCAACGAAGCCCATGGGCCACAATGAGCGCACATTCTAGAGCCTGGGAGCTACTGAGCCCACACACTCTAGAACCCATACTCTGCAACCAGAGAAGCCACCGAAATGAGCAGCTCATGCGCTGCAACTAGAGAGTCGCTCCCGCTTGCCACAACTACAAAAAGCTTATGTACAGCAACGAAGACCCAGTGCAGCCAAAAATAAATAAATACATGTTTTTTCAAAAATGAATTGCATTTCTATACATAAGCAATAAACAATTCAAAAATGAAATTAGGAAAACAATTCCACTTATAATAGAATCAGAACAACGCTATTTTCATGTGTCCTTCAAGAATTTACTCAGTCACTTCTTGGAAGGCCTTCGCTTGGCCACTCCCCTTGTGCCTAGTAGAATTTTCTTTTCTTCCTTGGTTTTCCTCCTCTGTAATCCCATAATGTCCTGTGTATATCTCCTTATGGAGCTATTCCCACTTTTACTGGTAGTATCCTTGAAGGTAGCAACTGTGCCATTTTCATCTCTGAAATTCTTATTTCTAGTACAGTGGCTAGCAAAGAATAAAATATTGGATAGATGAATGGTGGAGAGAGGTGACGGCACAAAACATCCAAACGGAGTTATCCCAGAGACAGTGAAAAGACAGAAATGGAATATGGAATATGGGTGTCAAGATTAGAAAATGCAGATCTTAGAGTCAACTGCTTCAGCCAAGAATCGTACCCTCATCTCTTGCATCTCCTGCATTAGCAGGTGGATTCTTTGCCACTAGCGCCACCTGGGAAGCCCCAATAGAACCTCTAAGAATACATAAAATCTTAGAAAAATAGATGATGAAACATGGAGAAAAAGGCAAAGCTTTGCAATGTGTGAAGGGTTACTTTTATACACTAAAGTAAAACCAGTCCGTCTTGGTCATAGAACATGGTCTCTAATGAGAGTCAATGATCTATCATCTGTCATACCTGTTTTTCTAGATAATTTAAAATGAAGTAGAAGGGAAATCTAAATGAGAAATCATTTGCTATTTTAAAGTTTAGTAAAAAGGGAGCGAGGGAAACAAAAAAAGACTTTAAAAAATCAATATGGACTTCCTTGGCAGTCCAGTAGTTAGGACTCTGCATTTGCAACACGAGGGGCGTGGGTTTTAATCCTGGTGGGGGAGCTGAGATCCCTCACATGCCAGGCGGCATGGCCAAAAAAGAGAATATGTACTGACCATGTCTAAGATTTCTAGATGCCACAGGGAATGTGACAAAGGACAAGACTAAGCCCCCCACTTACAATCTTGTCACACACAGGAAAAATGATACAAGGCAGTATATGTCACATATATCTGCAAGTTTTCAGAAGAAAATGAAAGAAATCCTTCTTTGATGAGAATCAATTCTCCCTGGGGCTTGCCTGGTGGTCCAGTGGTTAAGAATCTGCCTTGCAATGCAGAGGACACCGGTTTGACCCCTGGTCTGGGTTCCACATGCTGTGGAGCAACTAAGATCATGTGCTACAACTACTAAGCCCGTGCTCTAGAGACCGAGAGCCGAGACCACGGAGCCCACAGGCTGCACCTACTGAAGCCCGAGCGCCTAGGGCCTGCGCTCGGCAACAAGAGAAGCCCCCTCAAAAAGCCCACGCGCCGCAAGTCAAGACTGGCCCCTGCTCATCAAAACTAAAGAAAGCCCCTGTGCAGCAAAGGAGACCCAGCACAGCCAATAAAGAAATAATAATAACAAATCTAATAATCAACTCTCCCTAATTTACCTTTTTTTTAAAATGTGGATTTTCATCAATTGAGCTTTCCTAAAGAGATTCACTGTGTTTAGAATGTAACTACATAAAAATCAGAACAGAGACTGCCGCCTAAAGGGAGGCAGGGATTAGCTGGGAAGGGAACTTGCTGAGATTATGATAATGCTTTCTATTAGTGATTCTCAGATTCCCAGACCAGCATCAATTTGTCACTGGGGACTTGTCACTGAGAAATGCAAATTCTCAGGCCCTACTCAGACATATTGAATCAGAAACTTTCAGGATAGGGCCCTGCAATTAGTTTTTAGAAGCCCTCCCAGAATGGAAAATCACCATTAGAATACCACAGCAACAGTGGCTGCAGGCAACATCCCTGATGAAGACTAAAAGCAGTCAGCAAAACTTTACAGAGAAACACGATGCTTGCAGGGCCTCCCCCAGGGCTCAGCTGGTAAAGAATCCACCTGCCAATGCAGGAGATGCAAGTGGCGCAGGTCGGAAGGACCCCCTGAAGAAGGAAAGGGCAGCCCGCTCCAGTACTCTTGCCTGGAGAATTCCATGGACAGAGGAGCCTGGAGAGCTGCAGTTCATGGGGTTGCAAAGAGTTGGACATGACTGAGCGCACACACACACACATGATATTTGCATAGCTTCAAAGGATCTCCCCCAAAATATTTATTAATTCCTGTGGCAGTTTTAACATACACCCATAAATTTTTTCAGATTCTCCCCTTCAGGAGATGGGGCTTGATTCCCGCCACCTTGAACCTAGGCTGGACTTAGGGACTCACTTTTGAGGAAAAGGAGATAGTTAGAAAAGACACAAAAAAATTAGTAACTTTACAGTGGAGAAACCTAGCAGACTTTACCTTAGTGAAACTGAAGGTCACTCAGTCATGTCTGACTCTTTGCGACCCCATGGACTATACAGTCCATAGAATTCTCCAGGCCAGCATACTGGAGTGGGCAGCCATTCCCTTCCCCAGGGGATCTTCCCAACCTGGGGACTGAACCCATGTCTCCCACATTGCAGGCGTATTCTTTAGCAGCTGAGCTACCAGGGAAGCCCAAGAATACTGGAGTGGGTATCCTATCTCTTCTCCAGGAGATCTTTCTGACCCAGGAGTTGAACCGGGATCTCCTGCATTGCAGGTGGATTCTTTACCAGCTGAGCTACCAGGGAAGCCAAGAATTTACCTTAACCAGGAATAATAACTACTGATACCATATATCTCCTGACATGATGTGATGAGGACGCATTACCTCTGTGGTATTCTCCCCAAAAATGCACAACCTATCTAACCATGAAAAAAAAAAAAAAAACTGGCAAACTTAAAATAAAGGGCATTCAACAAAATACCCAGCTAGTATCTGCATCTGGGATGGGCGAAGAAGTTAAAAAAATACCCTTTACAGTTTAGGATGATTCATTTGTACTGTACACTCCTGAAAGAAAAGATATTATAAAAATTTACAAAGATAAATGGATAATTAAACATTAAATCCAAGAACGATTCACAGGAAGTATCTTTTAACAAATAATTGTAATCAATGACTAGAACACAGAATAAGCATTTTACAATCTCCTAGATAATATCTTAAGCTTATTTACTATGCAGATGTAGGCTTACTATAAAGCTAAAGAAGCTTAAGCTTCAAGGTCCTCGTTTGTGTTGGTCCCTGCCAAGGCCAAGTGGTAGAAAGAAGACTGAATTATCTTTCTATGGTCCCTATAAAAATGATATTACAAAGTCATAATATGAAAATCTTTAGCAGCATGAATATAGGGGAAATTATAGCAGTGTATCAGGTAGTTAAAAAATATTATGCTGTTTTTCTGAATCTTGTGATATTTGGGTTTTTCAGCTTTTAAAATGTATAGTTTAGGGACTTCCCCTGGTGGTCCAGTGATTAGGATTCAGCACTCTCACTGCTGGGCTTGGTTCAATCTCTGGTTGGGGAACTAACATCTTACAAGCCACTTGGCACAACCAACAGAAAAATAAAGAAAATATATAATTTGTTGTGGTTTATTTTCTCATTCTGAATAAACATTTGTTTTTATCTCTAATTTTGTGTTCTTTTTCTTTTAAAAGCCCCTGTTATTAAGCATTTTGAATATGGATGGAATAATTTAGCCTGCCTCATACGTTTAGTACCAAATATTCATTTAAGTATCTCTCCTATCATAGATCTTCAGTATTATTCATAACCAGGTAAAGTAAACCAAAGTATGGATCAAATTTCTATAGAACTTATTTAGAACTTTTATTTCTAAACCCATCTTCAGCCAGGGAGAGACTACAAGTAACAAGGGTGATGAAACAGAAAAGAACATTTCATGGATAGGTAGTATAATCTATTTTTAAAAAACACAAGAGATTCATTTGCAGTGACTATCGATTTGAGCAAAACAGGGTACAGCTGAACAGTAAGAAGATAATAAAAAGAAATTCAGTAAGCTGTTGGTAACTAACAGTGAAGATGGCTATGGCTGTCAGCCACAGCAAAAAAACAGAAAACCATGCAGTCAAAGAGGAAAACATGATTCAAACCAATCAAGGACAGTTCTACAAAATGTTAACTTAGAATTACCATAAGGCCTGGAATTCCATTCCTATGTACATCCTCAGGAAAAATGAAAACATATGTTCACACAAAAACCTGCACATGGTCACAGCAGCATTATTCATAACAGTCAAAAAGTGAAAACACCCCAAATGTCCATCAGCTGATAACATGAATAAATAAAATGTAGCATGACCATACAATGGAATATTACTCAGCAATTAAAAGGTATGAGCTACTGATACACTACTGCACAGACAGACCCTAAAAACACTCTGCTAACTGAAAGATGCTAACCACGAAAGGCCAGATGTTGTATGATTCCATTTATAAGAAAAGTTCAGAACAGACCAATTTACAGAGTCACCAAGTAATGGTGCCTAGCACTAGGATTATTACAGGTTGGGGAATGGGTGCTGACTGCCAGTGGGTATGCAGTTCTTTCTTGGGGGAGAAAAATGACCTAAAGTTAGATTGAGATGACAGCTGCACACACTAGAAAACACTGAATTGTATATTTAAACGAGTATATTGTTAATTGTATCTCAGTAAAGCTATCAAAAATGACAAGGTCAGAATATGTATAAATCAGAGAAGATGGATTTTACAGAAATGTCACTGAAAATAATAATTATTTTTTATTCATTAAGTGTCCACTGTGTCCTGGCACCAGGCGTGTGTGTGTGTGCACGCTCAGTTGTGTCCAACTCTTTGCCGCCCCGTAGACTATAGCCCACCAGGCTCCTCTGTCCACAGAATTTTCCAGGCAAGAATGCTAGAGTGGGTTACCATTTCCTACTCCAGGGGGTCTTCTCGACTCAAGGATTGAACCCGTGTCTCTTGTGTCTCCTGTATCGGCAGGTGGATTCTTTACCACTAGGAGAAGGCAATGGCACCCCACTCCAGTACTCTTGCCTGGAAAATCCCATGGACGGAGGAGCCTGGTAGGCAGCAGTCCATGGGGTCACTAAGAGTCAGACACGACTAAGCGACTTCACTTTCACTTTTCACTTTCATGCATTGGAGAAGGCAATGGCAACCCACTCCAGTGTTCTTACCTGGAGAATCCCAGGGACGAGGGAGCCTGGTGGGCTGTGGTCTATGGGGTCTCACAGAGTTGGACACAACTGAAGCGACTTAGCAGCAGCAGTGCCACCCTATTACGTATTATTTCATCTTTTCAACAGTTCTAAAAGGTAGGTCATGTTAAACTTTATATAAATTTAACAAAGAGAGACTGAAAAATAGGGAGCTAAGTTACTTACACACAGCGAAACAGTATCAGAGCCAGGATTATAAAGCAAGTCTGTGACTCCAAAGGTCTTTGACTCTGTTGTACTTTCTCTATATTTAAAACAAGCCAGAAACCTTGTATCAATAGCCTAGTTATATGTCCCCCTCTGGAAATAATAGTCTGTGATACAAGAGACACTTCCTTTAACATTTAAACTGAGACTGCTCAGAGCACCAGGGGTTCCATCTTGATCACAACAAGTTACATTTATCGCCACTGTCCTCAGCCCAACTCTGGACCTGATTAAGGACTAGGATCTCTTCAAGCAAACCCTGAGATAAAATTACAACAAACTCAAATAATAGCTCCTTAGGCATCCAACGATGTTAAGAATCAAAATATGGGGAGGGAATATTTACTGAGAGCTATTTTGTGTCAAATTTCTGAGTTACAATCAGAGATTATATTATCTGAGATAAATGGTTAAAAAGAAGCTCCCCTACTGGGAAGATTTTACTGCTGTCTAATTTATGGAATGATACCGTTGATTCCAGGTTTGTTTAATAAAACTTTGTATCTTTTAAGATAAAAAAAAAAAAAAAAGAAGCTCCCCCTCCCACCTCTATTCCCAAACTCCTCTACCAATTTTTTTTTTTCCTGCGAATGCTGATTAATAAGCTATGAGTAACAGTGGTCTCCCTTAAGGGTTGTATATACCCAGTGTTGATCACAAGCAAGAAGTGGCTCCTCTCTCAAATATAACCAAAGGCTGGCAAAACAGAGAACCCCTTTTCACCTCTTGGCCTTCTCTGGGTAGAGCACTCTGTATACGCTGTAGGCACTCCCAGGTAGAAATATTAGTGAAGACAGCTTCTGCCATGGGAAGGCAGACATGTGCGTTGCAGTTAAAACGGGAGGCATCCCAAAAGAAAACCACCAATTAAAGAGGAGTTTTATCTTGTGAAACAGATTATACAGAAACATTCCAATAACTCAGTGCTCATTTCTCTTTCGTATCTCCTAGCCTTTAGCATAAGCAGAGACATTACTTTGCCGACTAAGGTCCGTCTAGTCAAGGCTATGGTTTTTCCTGTGGTCATGTATGGATGTGAGAATTGGACTGTGAAGAAGGCTGAGCACCGAAGAATTGATGCTTTTGAACTGTGGTGTTGGAGAAGACTCTTGAGAGTCCCTTGGACTGCAAGGAGATCCAACCAGTCCATTCTGAAGGAGATCAACCCTGGGATTTCTTTGGAAGGAATGATGCTAAAGCTGAAGCTCCAGTACTTTGGCCACCTCATGAGAAGAGTTGACTCATTGGAAAAGACTCTGATGCTGGGAGGGATTGGGGGCAGGAGGAGAAGGGGACGACCCAGGATGAGATGGCTGGATGGCATCACGGACTCAATGGACGTGAGTCTGAGTGAACTCCAGAAGATGGTGATGGACAGGGAGGCCTGGTGTGCTGCGATTCATGGGGTCGCAGAGTCGGACACAACTGAGCAACTGAACTGAACTGAACTGAACTGTTCCAGCCTGGTCTCATCTGTGTACTACAGGAGTATTAAGAGAAGACTCACCTCTGGGGCCAAAAATTAAAAAGAAAGCAACATTTCCTGAGGCCAGCAAAGGATTCCCCAGGGAAAGGTGAATCTTTAGGAACAAAAGTTCTTGCTAGGAGCTCCAATTATCCCACCCCGTGTGCAGAATCTCCTTCAAAAGCCAACTCTGGAGGAGCCTGGCTCTTATTTACTAAGAGAGAAAGTATTTTTTTTCTATCAAAATAGCCCAACTGTAAACTCAGGTCTATCTGATTCCAAAATCCATATTGTTACTGGCTGCTACATCACATTGCCTCCAAAATAATATTTACAGAAAACTGTTCAGCAAAAATATGGGAGAGAATGATTTAGGAGGAGGAAAAAGGGAGACAGAGAGGAAAGGGAAGGAGGAGAAAAAGGGAAAGAGAGAGAGATTTCTCCAAAGCAATGAAAACAACTCATTGCAGACTGAACGTCAAAAAT
Organism: Ovis aries; assembly: GCF_016772045.2. NCBI lineage: Eukaryota > Metazoa > Chordata > Mammalia > Artiodactyla > Bovidae > Ovis > Ovis aries. The sequence goes on from NC_056055.1 coordinate 238,323,259, forward strand.
GGAAATAGTTAATAGTAATGTATGCACTTAGTTAGCATATATGAAGAGCAGTACCTACTACACAGCTAACATTTAACATGTGTTAACTCCTTTCCTTAAGAACAAAGACAAGAGCCTAGTAGAAAAATGCTGTTTTAAGTTTTGGCTTTTAAAAAAGTTAAAGTGTAATGACATTAGAACAGATACCCAACAACAACGACAAAAACTCTATATTTCCTTATTGAAAAAATACTCCGCAAGTGAAAAAAAACAGAATGGGGCTGACTATAAAGTCATTCATCAGTCCTCTGTTTCAAACAAAAAGAGGAACACAATCTCACTTCTCCAATATGCTTCAACACAGAAACACAAAATTCATGAATTCGTTAACTGCAAAATCATTTACTTTTTTATTAGTCTATGGCAATAAGGTATAACATCTTTTGTACCTTCTAAAAGTCAGAAGATTCAAGGCACTTCAAATTTCAGGTGGCTTGTGTACAGTTCCCCTGCAAAAACACCCTCCCAACGAACATCAGCCAAACCTCTTCCTGTTTTTCAACCTTGTCTGTTTACTTTCACATCTGCTGTGAAAGATAAAAGCAACAATGGGGACATCAAGCACATGATCGTGTCCTACCAACCCGGAAATGAAGCTCTGAAGCCAGAGTGGCTGTGAAATGGGTCTTTAAGAATACTCACATGCAGGTTTAAAAATCCTACAGTGTAGGTCTGAATCAAATCCAAAGGCAGACAAAACCATATATGTTTCTAAAGAGCTATACTGTATTTGAATGAAAGTGGAAGTGTTAATTGCTCAGTCATGTCCGACTCTTTCCAACCCCATGAACTGTAGCCCACCAGCCTCCTCTGTCCAGGGGATTCTCCAGGCAAGAATATTGAAGTGGGTTACCATTTCCTCCTCCAGGGGATCTTCCTGACCCAGGGACCAAACCCAGGTCTCCAGCATTGCAGGCAGATTCTTTACCAACTGAGCACCACAGATGCCCAATTGAAGTATGGAAAACGTATGGGGCAAGATATAAAAATTCTTCTTCTTAACCAAAGATCATTTTCCCCATGTTCACAAGTCAGGTTTTATCAAAGGTAAAAGGGAACTAACATTCACTGATTATCTGTAGATGACGGGCACACTTCGAGGTTTGTTTCTGTCAATATTATGTATTCTGTGTAATGTATTATCCTTATTTTACAGAAGAGTCAACTGAGGCGTAGTAAAGTACTTTCACAAGATCACATCATTAAGAAATCATCTCAGACAGAAAGCCTGCATCTCTCCTAACAAGTTTGTGGTTGTACTAAGTAAAGGTGCAGCAGTAAGGAATCTGGGGGTCTTCCTTTGGAGGTCCAGTGGTCTTAACCACTGCATGGGGCATAGGTTTGATCCCTGCTCAGGGAGCTAAGAATTCGACTGTGAGGCCAATTTTCACTTGCTAATTATAAAACTTTGGACAAGTTACTTAACTTTTAACCTGCTACTTAAAATATAAAATGGGATGACTCACACCTACTTCACAGGGCTGTGGTGAGGCTTAAATGTAAAAATAATGGCTAACATTTATCTGGTGCCAGACACTGTCCCACATACCTCGCATATATTAACTCATTTAATCAGCATAACAACCTTAAAAAGTATTTTTTATCATCCACATGTTATACAATGAGTAAACGGAGGTACAGAAGTAACTTGCCCAAGGTCACCACCAGTTTAAAAGTGACACACCAAGAATTTAAAACCAGGCATTCAAGCCCTCAGGCTCAAACCTTCAATACCTATGTCATCCCTATAAAGAACACAGTCCAGAGTACGGCTCATAATAAGTCATCATTAAATACTAGCATTATTACTTTACCAAGCACATACAATGCCCCAGGAAATTGTGGCTGAAGGTGTTAAAACAAAGAGCCAGAACTTTAACCCAGGTTATACTCCATGCTCTTCCCATAACCATGTGTCTTTTGGACCTAAATGCCTCTATTCCTAAGCTTTATGTATATATTCAGTCATTTTTTAAATTAATTAATTAATTTGACTGTGCCAGGTCTTAGCTGCAGCATGCAGGATTTTTGCTTGAGGCATGAGAACTCTTAGTTGTGGCATATGGGATCTAGTTCCCAGACCAGGGATCGAACCCGGGCCTCCTGGACTGGGAGCACAGTCTTAGCTGCTGGACTACCAGTGAAGACCTGCCCAGGCATTTCTAGAGGCCTGGCATGCTGCAATTCATGGGGTCACAAAGAGTCGGACACGACTGAGCGACTGAACTAAACTGAAACTTCCTTAGGAGAGAAGTCATGTCTTCTACATTTTTGTGACCACATATACCCACAAGGTCCTGCTCATTGTAGATAATCAATTGTGTGTGTGTGCCCAATCGCTCAGTCATGTCCGACTCTTTGTGACCCCATGGACTATAGCCTGCCAGGCTCCTCTGTCTATGGGATTTTCCACCAAGAATACTGGAGTGGGTTGCCACTTCCTTCTCCAGGGGATCTTCCAGACCCAGGGATTGAACCCACATCTCCTGCATCTCCTGCACTGGCAGACAGATTCTTTACCACTGAGACACCTGGGAAGCCCAGATAACCAATTAATACATATTAATTAAATGATCATGCCACTCCTCTGCTCAAAACCCTCACAAAAATTCTCATCTCAGAAAAAAGTGCAAAGTCTGTAGCATACCTAACAGGGCACCACACCAACTGTTCCTCCCGCTTGCAGCCTCTCTGAACTCAGCTCCTACCACTTGCCCCTAGATGATCTTGATCGTGCCATGCTGGCTTACTTAATGCTTCTCAAACACACCAAACATCCTTCACCTTTGCACCTGTTGTTCTGGAATGCTCTTCTCCTGATACCATTCAGGACTCTGCTCAAAAGTCACCTTACCAGAAAGGTTGTTTCTGACCACTCTACCTCAAATATCCACCCCACTCCCCTCCGTCTTCGCTCCCTTGTCCTGCTTTCTCTGATCCTCACTAAAACCTTACATTTTATCCCTGATTTGTATACTTTGTTATTTGTCCTCTCCCACTAAATGTAAACTCCAAAGAACAGATATTTCTAATCTACTTTCTTCACTGTTACGTCCCAGTGTGCTTAGGATAGGACCTGGTAAATAGCAGATGATTCATAAATGTTTATTAAATTAATAAATGGTAGATGTATTGGGGCTTCCCCAAGGCTCAGCAGGTAAGGAATTCACCTGCAATGCAGGAAACATAGGAGATACAGGTTCGATTCCTGGGTCAGGAAGATCCCCTGGAGGAGGAGGCGGCAACCCACTCTAGTATTCTTGCCTGGGAAATCCCATGGATAGAGGAGCCTGGCGGGTTACATTCCTCGGGGTTGCAAAGAGTTGGACATGACTGAGCGCGCACAGATGTATTAGTTGTCTCTTGTCATATAACAAATTACCTCTGAAACTTGCTGATTTAAAACAACAAACATTTATTATCTCCGTTTCTATGGGTCAAGAACTCAAGCGCATGGCTTAGCTCGACACCTTTGATTCAGAGTCTCTGGTGAAGTTGCAGTCAAGCTGTCAACCAGGTTTCCGCTCCTCTCAAAGCTCACCTCTGCCGGAAGAAACTGCTTCCAAGCTCACTGTCATGGTAGTTACTAACAGACTTGGTTTCTCACCATGTGGGCCTCTCCATAGGCTGCCTGAATGTTCTTAGGATATAGCAGCTGGTGATCCGAGTGACAGGCAGAGAGCCAGAGATGAGAGATGAGAGAGCCCGAGGGAGAAACCACAGCCTTTTGTAACCTAATCTTGGAAGTGACATCCCACCACTGTGCTATATTCTATTCATCAGAAGTAAGTCACCAGGTCCAGGGCACACTCAAAGGGAAGGGATTACGAAAGGCACGAATACCAGGAGACAGGAATCACTGGGCCATCTTAAAGGCTGCTTACCATAGTACACATAAGAAAAATCCAAAAACACCCTGCCCTTTGGAAGACCAGCTTTTATCCTCATCAGTGGAAAACTGTGCAGTAGAATCTCAAAGCAGACCAGATGTGAACCTCAGGAGGGCTGGGAGTTTGTTCACTGCTGTATCCCCAGGAAACAGAGGCACACTAAATCTTTGTTGCATGAATGAAAACAAAACAAAAAAACACCTTGACCTTTGGAAACCCAGTATATCCTTTAAGATATGTATTTAAATATGATGCTATGATCATTATGCAATCATCGCCTCAATGCTAGTCTTTTCAATCTTACGAAAGACCAAAGGGAGTACATTAACTATTAAACATTTCTAGTTAACCAGTGTACCTTAACAGTCATGTTAGAGATAATACAACTACCAAAGAGAAGTCAACAAAAATAGCATCTGGAGAAAAAGAATACTATTGGATGACTCTTTCTGAGCAGATGACATACATCTTTTAAAAAATGGACTGGATATTGATTTTTATTATGTAAATACTGTTCATTTTCTTAGGTACAATAATGGTACTGTGATTATGTAGAATAAAGTCTTTATTCTTAGAAGACGCATAATGAAGTCTTTTAGGGGTAAATTTTCATATCTGCAACTTACTTTCCAAGAAAACACACATACAGAAAGGCAATCAGAAGCAGTCAGATTCGTAACCCGGTCTTAAATCTTAGTTATCCTAGAATTCACATTCTCACTATACTTCTACATGTCTAGGATGTCCCCAGTGTTACGTATCTAACTACTGTTGTAAGCAGTATCTGTGTCTGGGGGGATGGAGAGGGCAATGAAAGACAGGCTATTGACCCTCTGCTCTCCAGAAGCTGACAGTCTTACTGGGAAGCATCAGTTTCATGTGCAATACAAAGCAACACGTGACAAATTCGGTTTGTAACAAACAAACGCTGCAAGAGCTCAGAAAAGGATATCAATAAACTTTCAGAGAACGAAATATCTTTGAAACCTCTTTCTTCTAACAGTTCTCTTATTCTTGGCATCTTTTTCTTTAACTGCTTCTCCTTTACTTATCTACTTGGCAACAACTGAGTGATTATTTCCTACTAACAAAACTATCTTGAGATGATCTAAACATAAAGCACATATTTTGCCTGTTTGGAATGCAAGATATGATTTTTAAAAATAAAATACTATTCACATTTTCACTGGGAAAAAAGCACTAAATATACTGTGTGAATTTTCTTGCCTTCAAAAGCAATTGTGTTATTTCAAGTGTTGAGGATGCCAGAAAGCTTGAAGATTTAAAAATAACCTCACAAAGAGCTCGTTTCCAACACCAGATGGAAAGAAATTACTCTAAAGACTCACGTGTGGGAGGACATATATACAATACAACATCATATGACACCATGCAAAAGGTTTATGTAATTATGTAATACCATCAAGATTCGCAGGACTCTGCAGGTAGTAAGTTAGCAACGGTGTCGATTCTCTGAATCATTAAAAATCATAAAAGGGCAAGAAATTGCCAAGTGGGTGGTAGCAAAAAAAAAAACAAAGAGCCTTCACTTTAAGCTGCCTTCCATGTGTCTCCACTACATGATGAAATGGTTGGCAGGTAAAATTTGAGAGCTTAAATCCTTGGAGCTCTTGACAGTTCTGCCTGTGTCCATATGGTCAAAACAAGCAGGGGAAATGAATTTCAAAAATCTGTACCAAGTGTATTATCAAGGTGAAACACTTTTAACTTGAATATATGTGGAATTTCAAACTGGTTAACTGAAATACATGCCTGACATATAAATTAAAATAGCATTTCTTTATAAGACGATGTACTGTTAAGATCCCATTGTGTTAAAATGATTATAGTAGTGTTATTAATTTACATAAGTATTAATAGCTGAAACACAATCACAACTGAACTTTGGCATAGTACTCCCTAGTCACAAATTAGCAAAAGTATACATTTTGTTACACTTATGGGTAACAGGCTTAAATGCAACCAATTCAAAAAACTGCTATGCTCTATTGTTGTTAAATCACAGAATTTCTCACTCAAAACTTTTATAACTTTATATGGTAATGCTATCAAAATATAATAGTCTGAGTGACTATTAAGGCAGAAAGTAACTAAACCTTAGCCTATACTGTGTCCAATGTCACAATTCAGACATATAAAGGGCCTACCAAAAAGTTTATTTGGATTTTTATAGGGGATGGAAGACACAAGGAGCAGACAGATTGCATTTATAAATCACAATAAACTACAGGAATATATACTATACCCAATTTTTTATCTTATTATTTCCACCTAGTTCCAAAAGAAATTGAGGTGTTCCTGTCCCTATTAATAGATAATATTTCTAGATAATACAGTTAACCCTTGAATAACAGGGGTTTGAACTGTGTGAGTTCACTTAGACTTAGATTTTTTTCATGCGTAAACTCTACAGTACTACAGCATCCAAGGTTAGTTGAATCCTCAGAGGCAGAATCACATACATGGAAGAACCACACATAGAGAGGTCCAACTATAAGTTACACATGGATTTCCAACTGTGCAGAACGTTAGCACCCCTAACCCCTGCATTAAGGACCAACTACAATGCAGAATTAGGGACATACATTGAATGTACATAGAACAGAATTAGATAATATTAATAGAGCATCTGTTGTTTCTTCCAATTTTATCATTATATTTAATCATAGTTTCTATTTTATCAGATAACCTTGCCTCTTCCTCCCCACTCTTCGAAGATTACACTAACCCTATCCAAGCTCTACTCTACATAGTTCAGAAACAATGTTAATTTCTATAAGCAGACATTGCCCTGAGAGTTGAAAAAGAAGACAGCCCAGATTAATTGGGAGGAAATGACCCAAAGAGCCCTCAACCATGGAAGGAAGAGAACGGCAATTCAATACACAAATCACCATTTAATCCACATGGATTTAGGTTGGAGATAATCAACAGATACCTGCAGAATCAGGACTGGTCTTAATAAATATAATAATAAAACAACAAAGAATGAAATAAACAATAAAATAAACATGATACCAGAATGGCTCTGGAATTTCTCTTTGGAAAGGACTTTTTTAGGGGGGCATATTTACTTAGGGTGACTTGGGGGAAACTGATGAAAATTAGGAGGTAGGGTATATTAAAGTCTCTCCAAGTCATTCCTTGAATTGTTCTGGCCACAAACATGGAATGTTGCTTTTCTTTAAAGTTCAAAAAGTAATCAATTTCTTTTCAAATACTTCAAGGTGGGTACAATCCCACTTAAATAAAAATAATTAGCAAAAATAAGTGTAAACAGACTTTTATCATAATCAGATTTTCCCACTATAACTTCCCTAAAACCAACATTTGAAGTAGTGTCAGTGAGGAAGTTAATTCCAAGACCAGCACTCAAAACATCAAAGTTCTCTTTTCCAACACCTCCAATTTCTGAATAGTGTTAACTACTATACCTCTTTTATCCTTCTCCCTGTGTATTCATTAAATAACAGCACAGTAAATCAAAAAACAGTGTAGTAAATCAAAATACTAATCTAATCCAGTGTGTATACCTGGTAGATTGTCACAGGGCATTTTACTGTGCACATTATGAATCCACTCATAAAAAGGACACAGAGTAAGTCACCAGTGACGCACCAACAAACTTAAACAATAAGAATTAACATATCTATTTTAGAATCTGGCTCTTCTCTAACTAAAAGCTATTACAAACACAATGAACCAATTCCCTTCCAGTAATTCTAGATTCTCTACATAAATAAGACTCGTAACTTATCAATTCAGAGGGCCCTTTTAAAAGTTTTTAAAAATCTAATCTTTGAGGGCTTTATTGCAGAGAAAGAAAGCAAAGTTGTTCATAAGAAAAAAAAGTTGCTAGAATTATTCTTGTTTAGCTCACAAATAAAATTAGATGATTCTACGCTTAAGCAGTAGGTGGGGAAAAAAAAATCCTTTAGAGGTAGCAATGAATCTGTATCTGAATAGGCATGTGACCAATCACGAATTTGATGGGACTCTTGGAAAAATACACTGGCAGCATTTGCTCTGACCTTCTTAGATAATAAGGAAACAGACTGTGATCTAACGTATGCACCTCTTGATTTCAGAACCACGTTCACCCCCCTGATAGCTACCAACATTCCCAAGTTATAAAATCGGATCACCAATATTAAATTAGATTTGGACATTCAGAAAACAATATAAGCAATCCCTATCACTCGCATCACAAATCACAGACTTCGTATTTTAAATCACAATCTACTGATAAGCATTTCAAAGTACCTACAGAGAATTCAAGAATCCTGTGACTTGTAGGGAACTCTTCTGACAAGCTTAACTCTGAAGCTTTCTTTAGGAAACCAAACAGCACTGTAAGCACACTATCTCCCATAAAATGAATCTGTTTAAAATTAAGTCCATAAGCTGAGGAACGAAATGGACGGCTGGCTCTGTAATTTCCAAAAATGTCAAAGTCAAGCTGCATACAAAACAACACACTGCTGAATTCCAAATGTGAGGTGTAAACCTGGCAACAGAGAAAAACAGGAAAAATGCATAGGTCATATCTCAACAAAATGCTACAACTATTTTTTTTTAGAGTCAGGAATCATTTAAAATCATTTTTTAATTTAAATATTAGCTTCGAAATGTTTCTAAAAAGAAAAAGAAAGAAGATACAGGTACCTTTAGAATGAAAAGAAGAAGATTTATGTTATATTCTGTTAATATATAAATTATCATATCACATTATTTTATATATTATATTGATAAGCCTACTTTATAAGTCCCTTGGACTGCAAGGAGATCTAACCAGTCCATTCTAAAGGAAATCAGTCCTGAATATTCATTGGAAGGACTGGCGTTGAAACTGAAACTCCAATACTTTCTCTGCCCACCTGATGCAAAGAACTGACTCATTTGAAAAGACTCTGATGCTGGGAAAGATTGAAGGCAGGAGGAGAAGGGGACAACAGAGCATGAGGTGGTTGGATGGCACCACCGACTCAATGGACATGAGTTTCAGCAAACTCCAGGAATTGGTGATGGACAGGGAGGCCTGGCGTGCTGCAGTCCATGGGGTCACAAAGAGTCAAGACACGACTGAGTGACTAAACGGAACTACTTTACAAAGGCTTCTCAGGTGGCGTTAGTGGTAAAGAACCCACCTGCCAAAGCAAGAGACAATCCCTGGGTCAGAAAGGTCCCCTGGAGAAGAAGGAAATAGCAACCTTCTCTAGTATTCTGGAGAAACCCCATAGAAAGAGGAGCCTGGTGGGCTCCACGGGGTTGCAAAGAGGCTGACACAACTGAAGCGACTGAGCAGGCACAAAAGCCTACTTTAAATGCAGGCTTGTTTACCACATCTACTACTCCGACACAATAAATACGATGTGAGTGTTTAACAAACATTAAGGAAATGTCAGCTCTTAGACCACCAAGAAACGGAAGAGATGTAGAGAAACCCACTTAAGAGAGAAAACTTTCTTCTATTAGTTTAGTCTGTCTGTTGACAGAGTTTTCAAGTGTCCAACTGGTCAACTGGTGGAGTCCTTAGCTCTGAGCAGAATGGAACCCTAAGAGGTTTTCTTAATCTACCACCAGCCATCTTCTACCACAAGGGTTGCGCATACTGATGGGGCATTTAGGACCTAATCCTTTTGACAAACACCACTCCAAATTCAACCAGCTGGCCATACTAATGAAGCTCAAAGAAAACTCAAAACAAAACAAAAAGTTCCATCAAGTTCCTTTCACAAAGGGACATTTCCCCCACACTTCAAATTATTAATAAGGAACATTCTTTAAGAGAACTGAAAACAGAAGGAATATACTGATAAATGACAAGCACAGATGGAAGCTCATGGCCAAAGGTACAAATGAGAAAAGCATGGGTTATTACTGAGTAGTTAGTTCTTTTTGACTGGAAAATAAAGAGAACAAAGGTAGAAAGGTAGACCGGGGCCACACTATGTACTGCTGCTACTGCTAAGTCACTTCAGTCGTGTCTGACTCTGTGCGACACCATAGATGGCAGCCCACCGGGCTCCCCCATCTCTGGGATTCTCCAGGCAAGAATACTGGAGTGGGTTGCCATTTCCTTCTCCAATGCATGAAAGTGAAAAGTCAAAGTGAAGTCGCTCAGTCGTGTCCGACTATTCGCCACCCCATGGACTGCAGCCTACGAGGCTCCTCCGCCCATGGGATTTTCCAGGCAAGAGTACTGGAGTGGGGTGTTATAAAACACTGGTATCAATGATAGGAGAATTTTGGTGAGGTCTAAAGAGTCAGATCATTTATTGATATTTCTAAGCCTGAATTCAATTATACAAGGGGAAAAAGTGTAGTTTTGTTCTAGAAGAAATAGGAATCAGAAGGCTAGCATGCTGCAGGTAAGTTCACTTTTAATAGTAACAAAGATATACCATACTTCAGTTTCCCCAGGGATATAAATAATGCTTATCTTTACCTTAATTATAACCTTGCTGTAGAACGCATTCTGAATTAGCACCTTGATACCAAGGCAATGTGATGCTCAGTGTTTATATTCACTTTTTAATCTGAGAGCTTATTGTGTGCCATATATTGTTATGTACTCCATATAGATTATATTAATAACACCTCAAGAAACTATTTTATATAACCAAAATTGGTCAGCTGGCAAAGAACTTATTGTTTCCAACTTACAGAACAGGAAAACAAAGAGTATGTCAAGTTTCCCTAAAAAGTAAGAGTTAATAACAAAACTGAGATGAGAATTATATAAAGATGTATATATTTTATTTAAAGGATCAAAAATATTGTCAAGACTGAGAATACAGAAAACAGTAACGATTAACAGCACTGGGTACAGTGTGCATCCTCCAGAGAGTATAAATTCACTATAATAATATCCAAGACAGAAGACATCACCATTTCTTCCAATCTTCCCTAAAAACAGAACAGAATAGCAGCTGTGAAATCACACAGACTACTAAAAAAAAAAAAAAGCTTGGCATTTCATGAAAAAAACTAACTCCTAATCAGCAATACATGCCAAAAAACGACAAGTCTCCACAGACTAGTCATTTACGGTTGGGTACAGTTAGAGAAAAAAACAGGATGAGAGTCGCTATTCATGTGGCCAGAAATCAATCCCTCGGCAATTTGTTTCACGTGAGATCACTTTCACTCTCAAGAGAGCGCCGGTTTCTGGGAAGAACAAACCTGTTTTGGTAAACCCCCACCAGGAATAACAGCCTGGCGATACATCTCAGTGGACGAGCCTAGACCCTACCCTCTCCACAGGTAAAGGCAGCCCAGCGGGCGGAGGAAATACGTCCAAGCCGACAGATGCACAAACTGAAAAAGGAGGTCACGAAGCTGGGAGAATCGGTTTAACCCCTTGGTCTCTGGGACCTGGGAAGACTCAGTGGGAGAGCATGGAGACCCAGGGGGTGGGGGTGGGGGCGGGGGGGGGGGTGGATTTTTTTTTTTTTTTTAATGATATGGGTGTCTGTGGCGGGAAGGCCTTCAAGCCCTTGCAGGCTCCCTCCACCCCTCACAACTGAGCCTGACTTCAGACCGCCCAGCTACCTCGTCACCGAGAAACCACTCTGCGGCTGCACCCCACGCCTTCACCACCCGAAACCTGCAACTCGCTCCCCACCTGCCTTCCTCCAAGGGCTCCTGCCCACTGTACCATGACTGCCTGACCAGACGGTACCGATCGCCCCCTCGTCAAAAACGCACCCGGAGCCTAACTTTTAAACGCTCCCCTCCAGCGCCACCCAGGCCTTATTTCCCCCTCAGGCCGACTGCGTCCCGGCTCCAAGCCTTCGGTCGCCGGGTTGCAGAGAGGGCTTTGCGGAGGCCGTGCAGCCCGCGCCCCCCGGCCGGGGCCTGCAGAGGGGCTGGAGACAAAGAGGCGGCGGCGCCGCCGCGGCCTCCAGGACCGTCCCCTCGGGGACAGCTCCGCGCCCCCCACCTCCCTCCACCCCAGCTCCGCTCGCGCGCCACCACAGCCTAGCCTCACCGGTGGTTCTGGGGCCCGGGCTTCTCGCGCCCGCCGCCGCAGCCGCCAGACGAACAATGGCAGGAGAAGGCGCGGGCGTCCGAGGCTCGGCCCTCTGCGGCTCGCTGGCCCCGCGGGCTGCAGGCGGACTGACTGACTGACTGACTACTAACCCGCCGGCCGGAGGGAGGGAACGAGCGAACGAGCAAAGGGAGCGAGCGGGCGGCTCCGGCGCGCACCCTCCCGCCTTCCCTCCGCGAGGCGAGGGCTGGCCCGGCCCGCAGCCAGCCCGCCCCGCGAGCCCCTCCCCCTCTGTTCGCCACAACATTGTAGTAAATTTCTATTGGACGGCGCCGGAGGGAAGGAGGGGGCCGGGCCCGCGGCCCGCCAGCCCATTGGCTAAGGCCCAGTTCTCGCTCCTCACGTTTCCCCCCGCCCTCCCCTAGGCCGGTAAAGAGAGGGGAGCGGAAGGGAAAAGAAGGGGAAAAGGCCAGGGGCTAGCCGCGTGTGCGCAAGCGCAGGTCGAACCCGCTCTCAGGTCCTTAAGTTCCCCGGAGCCCCGCGCTACCCACGTGGGGAACAGAGTAGCTAGTGCCCGAGACGAAGGTGACGCCCTTTCCCCCCTCCTCTCCCCACCCCTCTACCCCCCAGGGTAAGGGTGTGAGATTTGGAAGTTGCTCCCAAGCTAACCACGCTCGCTGGCTGTCCCCCAAATGCACCTACTGACCTTAGTTGAGTCAGTTTTTCCGGGCCTCGGTTTCCCCATCTACTAACTTGACATCTCTAGGCGCCATCCGAACCCTGACAATCGATGAGACTTTACCTCTCCTGGTAGCTATGTAAGACCTGAAATGGATGCTGAGTGTTGCGGCCACGCCAAGATTTTAGCTGTCTTCTGCATTTACCGGTTAATTCTGCTGTGGCACCCTCAAAATCGTGAGAACTTAGCTTCGGAAATCTGGTCTCCAGCTGAGCTTAGAATAGCTCTCACAATTGCCTGATGTGCCCGTTATTTCCTTTCATTAGCTTCAGAGGCCACTTGAACCTTCCACACTCCCTGCCAGACTGGTGCCTAAACCAGTGAGCAGAAAGAAGGCTCAGTTTTAAGCATAGTCCCTATAAGGTAAGATAGTTCTGGTATTCCCATTTTAGAGAAGAAACCCAAGCAGAGAGGCTTAGACCTGCCAGGATAAGAAGCCAGGCAATCTGACATGGGAGCCTGTATATGCCAGCTAGGCTGTCTCCTTGTATCTAATCCTAGACCCCTCACAACTCAGCTTGGCCTCTAGAAACAGACTGCTGCTGCTGCTGCTGCTGCTGCTAAGTCGCTTCAGTCGTGTCCGACTCTGTGCGACCCCATAGACGGCACCCCACCAGGCTCCCCCGTCCCTGGGATTCTCCAGGCAAGAACACTAGAGTGGGTTGCCATTTCCTTCTCCAATGCAAGAAAGTGAAAAGTGAAAGTGAAGTCACTCAGTCGCAGTCCCATGGACTGAAGCCTTCCAGGCTCCTCTGTCCATGGGATTTTCCAGGCAAGAGTACTGGCGTAGGGTGCCATCGCCTTCTCCAGAAATAGACTACTTGAGTTCAATTCTGAGTCTCCCTGATTGTTTGGTCTACTCTGTGCTTGTTTCCAACACATAAAAGGGGATAGTAACAAACTCCTACCTACCTCATAAGAGTTACTGTAAAAATTAAATGAGTTACAATATGTAAATGACTTAGCTCATAGTAAGATCTACCTAAGTGTTAATTATTCCTGCTATTTGGAGACTAAAATATGGACTGAGAGGTGTGGGGCTCGCTGACATAACAATAATATATTTGGTAAGCACTAAATTGTCAGCACTGAGCAGAGCACTTTACATGGTTATCTGTTTGAAACATCCTAAGAGACCCTTTAGGATCACCTGACTATCCTATCTAAAACAGCCTCCACAAACACACCCTTATTGGAAAAGGAAATGGCAATCCACTCCAGTATTCTTGCCTGAAGAATCCCAGGGACAGAGGAGCCTGGTGGGCTGCCATCTGTGGGGTTGCACAGAGTCGGACACAACTGATGTGACTTAGTAGCAGCAGCAACACACCCTTGCCATGCTTTAATTTTGCTTCATGGCACTTCTACCTGACTTTCTACTATATACTTATCTATTTGTCCCTCTCAATAAATTGCTGCAGTTTAGACTCACTAGATCACAAGCTCTGGGAGGGCAGGGACTCTGTCTTTTGGTTCATCTCCCAGAACAGTGCATACTCAATAAATATTTGCTGAATGAGTGAATGAGTTATCCCCATGTTATATAAAAGGAAGCTGAGGCTTAGGTGGCTTGACCAAGGTCATTCTGTGTACTAGGGTGAAGCACCTGTGCTTGAATATTCTGGTCTCCTGCCTCAGGTCCTCAGGTTCAGGGAGCTCTAGCTCTACCACCTGTGTGCCTCAGAGGTTCCCTTAACCTATCAGACCTAGAAATCTGGTGCCATGAAGGATAAATCCTGAAGATCAATCACAAGACAGCTCACCACTACCATCACCGTGTTATCCAGCAAATACAGATTCATGAAAACCAATATTCTCTATGCTGTGAACTGCTAGGCAAAGATAATAGCTTCTATTTAAAGAGGCTTGGTTGGAGTGGGTAATATTTAATAATCATCCCCCTGAAAAAAAAAGTGGGGGTCTCAGACTAGAAGAAAACAGCTGAACATAAGGCAGATAAAAACCACTCAAATTTAGACTGCCGTGTGACACCACATCAAAAACTGTTGGCGCAGGCTTTAGAATCTTAAAATATTTAAAATCCAGTCCCGGCTTTTAATTCTTAGACTGGAGATGAAAGGGCTTTGTAAACTGTAAAGTACTATCCACACATGAGAGATTTTTTAGTTAGGTATACACCATACCTTGTTAGGCTAAGTGCCAGATCCTTGGGCATAACTGGGCCTAACACATAGTAGAAAGTGAGAGGAAAAAGAAAAGGCAGAGAAACTACCCTAACTCCTGTGCCTATCTGCCCTCTCAGAAGAGGCCTCTGCAAACCAGACATCTGGTCCCAGCTCACCCCACAGAGGCTGCCTTTGAGTACAGGGTTAAAGGTCCCAAGCACCATCTCCGAAGCTAATTTCCTAGGAAGAAACTCAGCTCCCTCTCTCCCTCCCTGTCCTATGCTCACAACTGGGTGGCGGCTGTGCCACGCTCCAAGCCCCAAGACAGGGTCTCTAGGGGCCATCTCTATGCCGCCTGCCAGCTGAGCCCATTGCTGCCTCCCCCACCACCCCTCCTGTTTCTTCCTAGGGAATACAGGCCCTGCAAGCTGCCTCTCAGCCCCAGAGCGGTCAAGGGCACTAAGGAGAAAAAAGAAAAAAAGAAAAAAGATGGCATGAAAGGGTCCTAATCCTTCCCCATTACAAACTGAGCTCCAGCAAAAAAGCAACACCAGCTGCACAGAAGAGGGTGAAATTAGGTGGTGGCCACTGAGGAAGGCCAGGGAGGGGAGATGGGGCCTCCGATGACCTGGAAGAGATGAGACTGGAAGAAAGCAGGGGTAGGTGGGGGAACAGTTGGAGAATGAACCATTCCCAAATCTGGGACGTGGGTGGATTAGGGACACAGCTGGCCTGAAGCCCCAGTGATAGGGCTCATGGAAAGCATTTGTTGGTTGTGGGGGTAGCAAGAGATGAAGAGGGCTTTGAAAAGCTGGGCCCACCAAAGTGTTCTGAACAGTCACTACTGAATAAAAACCAACCCTGGTACCAAAAGTACATGAAGAGTAGAGCTTTCCATACGGCCCCTGGTAATAGAATTTAAGTCATTTTACAGCTTTTAAACACAAATGATAAACAAGCTATAACAGGGCAGAAAAATTGCTATTTTTACAATGGTATGCCTTTCTAAGGGATTACTTTTAGTAGTACTTGCATTGTTCACAAAAAAATAGTGAAATAATTTTAATCAGCATAAAGCCATCAATCAGAAATAACTACCATCAATATTTTGGTGAGAGATTTCCCTTCTAGTACTTCTCCTATCATATACTTATATATATATATGTATATAAAGTCACATGAAATCGCTGATTTTATAAGTTATTAGCAATTGCATATGGTTCAGCCTAATGCTTTTTTAAAATTTAGATCGTATTGTTTCAGAATCAACTTTTTTTTCTCCTAACAATATATTATGACACCCACAGTGCCCTCAAGTGGATGTACCGTAATTTAATTAAATTTAAATGTTAATCATTTAGGTTATTTCCCCTTTTTCTCTCTTTTTACTTTTTTCTCTTTTATCTTTCCTTGTTTTTTCTTCTTTGTCTTTTTCTGTTTTCCCATTTTTCTCTCTTAATACTTGACAAATATCCTTTTTATATCTAAATTATACCCATGATTATTTTTTAGAATACATTGACTGCAACATATGTATATATATTTTTTAATTACAGCATACAAGGCTGCCTGTGCTAGTCTTTTTCAAGATAAAAGCAACAGAAATCAGCAGATGCAATGAAAGACAATATCTTAAATGAATACTCTTTCATATTTGAAAACACAGAGCATGTTTTGACCTCTGATAGAATGCACTTTGCTTACAAAAACTGAGTTAAGCTCTGTTTTAGAGAGTTCTCTGTGCATAGTAAAAGCAAAAAAAAAAAAAAAGAACAGTAAATATGATTAAAATACATATACTGGAGTTGGCAATTTATGCCCTTTCTTCTATGAAGACACTCCAAGAAACAAGGGGCAAAAGGGAAGGAAGTTGAAATTGTAAAAGAGATTCCAGTGGACAGTCACTGAAGTATTCTTTAGGCCTCCAGATTCACAAAATGTAGAACTAGATAGGCCCTCAGAGATCAGCAAGCCCAAGCTACATTTAAACAATTTGGAAAAGGAGTCCAGAAACTGGAAGAGGCTTGCCTGAGGTCACACAGCACAGGGGTGGCAGAGTCCAAACCTGAACTCAAGTTTTCTGACCCCTACTACAGATTCTGTTCACTTCCTTCTTCTAAGTCCAGCTCATTTCTCTTCTGAAGTTGGAGGCCACAATAAATTGTACAGCCATAAAACCTAGGACTATCTGAGCCAGAAGGGAAATAACTTATTATTAAAAATAATGACCATTACATTTATTAGATATTTACTATGTGCCAGGTATACACTGAGTACTTTATATGCATTAATGCACTTAGCCTCATAGCACCCCTGCAAAGTGTTATTATCCTCAATTATAGTCTAAGAAACTACAGTCTAGAAACATTAGATGATTTGCCCAATGTCACACAGCTTAAAACTAAATCTGTCTTCTACCACTGTCCTCGGCCACACACGGCTTTCATGTCACTCTCAAGAAAGCACTTTGGAAATTAGATGAAGGAGCAACATCAACGTCTGTCCCAAAACCCCAGGGAATGGCTGCTGTGGCTGCTTCTGACTGGAGCCCTGGGACATTCAAGGAGGGACCTAAGGATCTGACCTCCCACGACCCTTCCAACCCCCTTCTCTTACCAGCTGGACTGAGCTTAATGGCCCTGATCCAGCCAAGCTTCCAGCTCACTCAAGCTTAACCCACTAATTCTCTCTCCCTCAGGCAGGGAAACCTCCAGGCCCAGAGGGCTTCCCAAGAAACATGGGGACAGGCTCAGTGCCACCAGCTAGCTGAGCCCCTTCTAAACCTGCTGAAGTCAGCCTACCCCAACCCTCCCTTGGGAGAGGGCAGAGGAGGAGCTATGACAAAGCAGGCAGGGACTGGGGGCCAGGCTTGACTTGCCCTAAGATCGTCCAAAGTTGCTGAAGCAGGACAGTTCCTGAACTGTCTGTCCTGCATTTAGCTAGTCTCCATTTCTAAGCCTTCCAGTGACTGAAGTTTCTCCATGGGGGAAAAAAAAGAGAAATCACTACAAATAAGCTCCAGCCTTAGCTCTGCAATAAGCTCACTGTGTGGCTCTGGGCAAGTCACTTACCCTCTCTCTTAGCTCAGGCTGCCTTAACAAAATGCCATAGACTGGGTGTCTTAAGCAATAGAAATTTATATTCTCACAGTTCTGGAGTCTGAAGTCCAAGATCAGGGTGCCACCCTGGTTAGATTCCAGTAAGAGCTCTCTTCCTGGTTCGTAGAGAGCCACCTCTTCTCAGCCCCCCACATGGCAGAGAGAGGGGGAGCTTGCTGGTGTCTCTTCTCACAGGGACACTAATCTCATCATGAGGGCCCCTCCCCATGACCTCATCTAACCCTAATCACCTCCCAAAGGCCCCGTCGCCAAATACCATCACATTGGGATTAAGGCTTCAATGTGAATTTTGGACAGAACACAAATATTCATCCATTACACCCTCTCTGGGCTCCCATTTCCACACCAATCAAATGGAGCTGCCTATCCAGGATGTCACAGGGTAGCAAGAAGGATCAATTATGTAGGAGGTGCAAAGGGTTTTTCAGATGACAGGCCCACATCTGCACTGAGTATGAGTTATATTGTTTATTTTTATTTTATTCTGCTGTCAACAAAGCAGGAAAAAAACCTCTCAATCCCAAGGCAAAAGCCTCCCTGGAACTGAGGACACACTGGTCCCCCTTTCTTCAGCCAGCAGACATTTATTGAGCACCTCCTGTGTGTGGGCACTGGGGACCATGGAATGAATGAGATGAGTCCAGCAGCCCCAAGAACAAACATCCTCCTCCTCATCCCATATTCGGGTGACGGCAAGAAGAGGTAAAAGGATCGGGGGCTTTTGAGGTAGGCAGACCTGGGTTTAAATCAAGGCTCCAGCGGGGACTTCCCTGGTGGCCCAGTGGCTAGGACTCCACACTCCCAGTACAAGGGGCCAAGTTTGATCCCTGGTCAGGGAATTAAATCCCACATGCTGCAACTACAGATCCCACATGCCACAACTAAGATCCGGTGCAGCCAAATTTAAATATATATATTTAATCCTTATTTAAAAAAAACAATAGCTCTACCACTAAGATGCTACGTGAGTTCAGGCGAGTCACCACTCCTCTTCCTTATCTATAAAATGGGGATGATATGTGCCAACCATTGTACCAAGTACTTTTTATGCAACGTGTCACTGAACCTTTACAACAGCCCCTGGAGGAAGGTATGACTATAATGCCCATTTTACAGATAAGGAAATAAGAGTCTCAGAAGTGAAAAACTTCCCCAAGATCACCCAGATAGTAAGGGTCAGAATTAGGATTCAAACCCACATCTGCCTGGCTTTATTGCTGGTGCTCTTGCAGCTTACAGATTGTTTGCATTTCTGTAATGGTTACTACAATAATACCAGTGTACAGAGCACTCTCTGTGTGCCTAGAGCCTTTACCTGCATTCTCTTATTTAGTTCTCACAGCCCTACAGAGTGGGTACTATTTTAACCCCATTCTTTCGCTTTGGGAACCGAAGTCAGAGAGGTGAAGCAATTTCCCTGATAGCTCAGTTCATAAAGAACCTGCCTGCAATGCACGAGACCCCAGTTCGATTCCTGGGTGGTTTGATTCCTCGGCTGGGGAGACCCCTGGAGAAGGGATAGGCTACCCACTTCAGTATTCTTGGGCTTCCCTTGTGTCTCAGCTGGTAGAGAACCTGCCCACAATGTGGGAAACCTGGGTTTGATCTCTGGGTTGGGAAGATCCCCTGGAGAAGGGATAGGCTATCCACTCCAGTATTCTGGCCTGGAGAATTCCATGGACTGTATAGTCCATGGGGTCACAAAGAGTTGGACATGACTGAGCCACCTTCACTTTCACACAGCTAAGAAGGGGTATAGTGAGAAAACCAAGTATGTCTGATTCTAGAACCCTATCCTTGCCTACTACTCTGTCCTGCCTCTTCCCCAGTGAAGCCACATAGGCGTCTTTATCTGTTTATCTCTGTCTGGATGAGAAAGCTGAAGCCCAGCAAAAGTTAACAAAAAGCCTACGGGGACCCAACAACTCAGCAGCTAAGCAGGGACTTGAACCCAGGCTCCTGAGTCTTAAACACTGGGTTATTTCCTTCAGCCATAATACCTGAATCCTGGGCATCAGAAAATGCCTCTGTGGGACTCCCTGGTGGCCCAGTGGTTAGGAATCTACCTGCCAATGCAGGGGATATGGGTTTGATCTGTGGTCCAGGAAGATTCCACATACTTCAGGGCAACTAAGTCCGTGTGCCACAACTACTGAGCCCACATGCCCCGGAACCCATGCTCTACAACAAGAGAAGCCGCTGCAATGAGAAGCCCATGCACCGAAACCAGAGCATAGCCCCAGGTTGCCATAACTAGAGAAAGCCCATGTGTAGCAACAAAGACCCAGAGCAGTCAAAAAGAAATTTAAAAAAAAATTTTTTTTAATTTTTTTTTAAGAAAGAAAAAGCCCCTATGAGCTAGACCTTTGGAAAACACACCTAGCTCTTCCAGGGGCATGAGGATCCCTTCTAAACCAAGCCAGGCATGGAGAACCAAGGGTTTAAAGGAGAAGAAACTTTCCAGAACACTGCCTGGGAAAGACAGCTGTTAAACTGGTTATGCAGATGCCCTTAGCTTTGGGCATCTCTGCGTTGGTCTCTGTAAGCCATGGACCCATAGCTGGAAGTGGAGAGAGGAAGCAGCTCCAGGCCTGGGGCCCCACTGTCCAGCACAGCTGTCTGCTGTGATTTCTGCTGAGAAACAAAAAGCTCAATCCTCTGGGCCTAAGTGCTAATTACCAATAATGACATAATAACCATGTGGGCCCAAAAGCCAAACAGTCCCAACTAGAAATTCTGCATAGCTCAGACTTAGGAACAAAAGATCTGGGCACTCCAACGGAAACTGATGCCCTGGCAGAAACTGTCAGAAGCTAAAGGGCTTCAGGATTGACCAACCAAAGTATTATCTGGCAAATGGAGAGAATGATGACCACTCACACAATTATTTATTAATTTGTTGTGTATGTGTGCATGCTCAGATTAGTGCTAGAGAAGAAAGCTTCATTTATTCATTAATTCACTCCACAAGGACTTCCCTGGTGGGCTAGTGGTTGAGCGTCCACATTCCAGCGCAGGCATTTGATCCCTGATCTGGGAAGAGTCCATATACCACAGACGAACTAAGCTCATGTGCCACAGCTACTGAGCCCGTGTTCTCGGCCCCGTGCTCCGCTACAAGAGAAGCCGTCACAAAGAGAAACCCGTGCACCGCATCCAGCCCCTGCTTGCTGCAACTAGAGAAAGCCTGTGAACAGCAACAAGGACCCAGCACAGTCAAAAATAACTTAATTAATTTAAAAAAATTCGCTCCACAAATATTTGTTGAGCACCTACTATGTACCACAGACTCTTCTAGGTACAAGAGATATGACATTGAACCAGACAGACAAATATCACCGTCATCTCTGAGCTTACATGCCAGTGAGGGGAGTCAAACAATAAGCAGATACTCCATGAAATATTGTAGGTTAAACAATGGTAAGAGATGTGGAGAAAAATAAGCCGGGAGGGAGGAGAGGGAGTGTCACACTGTTAAACAGAGCTGTCTGGAAAGGCCTTACTGAGCAGGTGACATTTAAACAAAAAAAATTAAGAAGATGAGAGAACAAGTTATGGAAGGATCTGGGGTAGGTGTTCCAGGTTGAAGGACCAGCAAGTGCAAAGGCCCTGGGTTTGGTGGTATGGCTGGTAGATTCAAGGACTTGCCACCTGAGACAAACCTCCAAGTCGTTAACAGAAATAGGAAAGAAAAGGCATCGGCTAGACTGATCACCCACTGTATACCTGAGCTCTCTTACATCTTAGGGCAGTTCTGGGGGTAAGGATAATGCTCACTTGTCTCGCTGCTTTATGGTTGAGGAAACAAGAGAGGTAATGATCCCACAGAGGCTTCCCAGGCGGTGCAGTGGTAAAGGGTGCAGCAGCCAGCGCAGGAGACGCAAGAGACGTGGGTTTGATCTCCGGGTTGGGAAGATCCCCTGGAATAGGAAATGGCAACCCACTCCAGTATTCTTGCCTGGAAAATTCCATGGTCAGAGGAGCCTGGCCGGCTGCAGTCCATGGGGTCCCAAAGAGTCAGACCCGACTGAACACATAGGCACACAGTGAGCCCACGTCACACCGCTAGAACAGGCAGATCTACTTGCCTCCGCTTTTCTCCAGCCTCCCTGCTCCTCTTCTCTGGGCCCTGTCTGTGCGAATCTAAATATGTCTGTGTTGAGTGAATGAACGGATGGGTGAATCCTGCACATTCTCAAGCCCTGCCTTCTTCATGAACTGCTCCCTAACTGGCCTTGGCTAATTTCTTCTTGCCTCTGCTAATCTCAGAATGACAATAACAGTAATTTCAGTGTACTCTACCTGAATTATCTAATTTAGCCCTGAAGTACCAATGAGAAGCTGCTAATATTTTCCCCATTTTATAGGTGAGAAAACTGAGGGAGAACACCTTGCTAGGGGGCCCATGGCTGGTCAGTGGTGAAGCTGCGATCTAAACGGAGCTCTCTCTTGGCCCCCAAATCCCTCCTTTTAATCCTGTAGTGTTAGTAGAAACCTCTGACATCAATCCATCCCCTTCCTTTTATAAATCAGAAAAAAGGCTCCAAGAGGGCATGGGGAAGGGATACCGCCCTCCAGCCCGCACTGTAGCAGGCCTTCCACTCCACCAGATTTGGGGCCTGGACCAGGTTTGCCCTTTGAGACCTATCTCACAGCCTCTGCGAAAGTCTTAGTGTTGCCTTAGCTCCCTGAGGACAGTGCCAGAGAGCTCAGAAGCCACCTCTGCCCCTGAGCCTTCAACTGTCCCCACAGTAAGAAAACCAGCCAAGGCCTGGGTGACGCAAGACCCTCCCGACTCTGCTTTTCCCAAGCACCTTCAGTGGCAATGGAGCAGAGGAGGCTGCAGAAGGGCAACTCTGTCCTCGTGTGACTCCTGGAAGAGAGGCCGTGCAGGCGTGGTGCCAGGAGGGCAGAGACGGGCCAGGGGCAGAGGCCAAAATCAGGCCAAGGGTGAGGCTAGAGTGTTCCAGCCAACCAGGAAGGCGGAAGTTGGGGGTGGTGGTGGGGGGATGCTGAGCCTCTGACTTTGAAACCAGTCTACTGGATGTCATCTGTTCAACAAGAAACTATCGAATACTCCAAGCCCCTAGACTGAGATGTTCTCAGAGGCAGCAGTTATCACAGTTGCTATAACAGCTATCACTGCAGCAGTCACAGTTGCTCCCTACCACTGGGAATTCCCAGGTGGTTCAGTGGCAAAGAATCCACCTGCCGATGCAGGGGATGCGGGTTCAATCCCCTGGTGGGGAAGGTCCCCTGGAGAAGGAAATGGCAACCCACTTCAGTGTTCTTGCCTAGGAAATCCCATGGACAGAGGAGCCCTGGGGACTATAGTCCATGGGGTCGCAAGAGTCAGACATGACTAAGCAACTGAGCACGCACGCGCGCGCGCACACACACACACACACACACACACACACACAACACATATACAATGATCCCGTATCACTGAGTGACTAAACAACAACCTACCATTGAGCCCTCACTGTGCTGAGCCCCAGACTAAGTGCTCTATTCACCTTACTGCCAGTCCTCACAGTAAAGTCACCCATTCCACAGCAGAGGAAAGCGAGGCTCAGGGAGGTGCCATGATAGTCAGCATCACAAGCATTCACAGGACCGTGCAAAACGTGTCCGGAGACCTACGTTCCTGCTCTGTGACCTTGCGCCATCAGCCGCCTACTCTGATCTGAATTTCCCACATCTGCACCAAAAGAGACTTGGTCACCAGCCTTTGCTGTAAAATCCAAGAGGCTCAGGGATCCAGTGCCACCCACAAATACAGGGCATGACATTTGCTCCTCTCCCAATCACCCAGAAAAACAAGGGCCTGATTATCAGCTTGCAGGGGAAAAAAATTAAGCTACATATTTTCAAAATTTTTGTCCCTTTTTCAGGGCTGCCGCTGGTTTTGGCCTCTAGTCTGGGAGGGGCTTCCTGGGTGGGGAGCTGGGGAGAGTCCAAGCCTTAAGACCACATGTCCTTGAGCCTGAGGCCAAGGGGGGCAAGGGACAGGAGGGAACAAGCTTGGCAGTGGGCCAGGACCCCTCTGGAGATATGGGACTGTTTCTTAATCCTTTCCTTCCTTTGTTGACCAGCGCTGGCTGCCAGGAGAGGGAGGGGAAGCAGTGGGTGGGACCAGGGAGACCAAGAAGTCCAAATCATGATGATTTCAGTAGAGCTGCCTTTGACGGGTGCCTATGACATTCAGACACCATACAAGGCCATTTGTGGGGCTTACTTCATTGAAGTCTCCACCCTTCCCTGTGAGGAAGGCCACTGTCCCCATTTCACTGAGGTGGAAACTGATGTTCAGGGAGGGCAAAACGACCGAAGGCCACAAAACCCGTAAGTGGCAGAGCCAGCAGGGACCCCAGTTTGTTGACTCCTGAGAGAGACAGCTACTGGGTGTGACTAGAGTTGGGGTGACAGGAACAAGGAGGGAAGCGGGAGGGTGGGTGGGGAGAGGAGCACACTGGAAAGGGCCCTGGCAGTCTCACTGGGGGCGGGGGGCAGCAGTTACAAAGGCGCAGGAAGAAAAGGGTACCAAGTGTGGGATCTGGGCCTGCCTCCCTGTCCAGCCTCATCGAAATCAGCACCGACCTCTCCCTTCCTGCTTCGGCCATACCAAACTAGGTACTTAGGACCTGAGCACGTGGGGTAGGTTCAACCCTTCACACATGCTGTTCCCTATGCCTAGGAGTCTGTTCCCTCCACTGCCTACCTAGAGAGCTCTTACTCATCCTTCAAATCCCAGCTGAGCTATCTCTCCCCCTGATGCCCAGTGTTAACCACCTGCTGGTCTGGGCTCAGTCACTTCAAGCTTCCTGAAGGGGAGGAACATCCTCTCTGCGCCATCTTTGTGCCTCCCCAGAACCTGGTACACAGTCTATGCTCGATAGATGTTTGTTGTCTCTGCTTGTATTTTCTCATTGAAACGTTGAGGCAAGCAAAACAGGTTTTCTTTTCTTAAAAAAGTTTATTACTTTTCACCTTTTTTCCCCCTTTGGCCTCACCTCACAGCATATGGAACTTCCCCAACCAACTGACCGGGGATCAAACCATGCCCTCTGCAGTGGAAGCACAGACTCTTAACTGCTGGACCAAAGGCAAGCCCCCAAAACAGATTTTCTCATCCACACTTCCAAGGCGAGGACAACAGGGCAAGAGAGGGGGTGATTTCCAGGGGCCACACAGACATCAGTGGCATTGTCAGGGCAAGACTCAAGGCTTGTCTGCATCTCACAGCCCCACCCGGCCTCCACCCTCAAAGAGCTCTCACCCCTGCCAAAGTCACCACGAGGGACCCCTAAGGCAGGAGGAGGGGCATGGGCCCTGGGGGAACTGAGGCAGAAGGTGCAAGGAGCAGACAAGGGGCTCTTACCCCCTGACCCAGCTGTGTCCCTCAGCAGAGACTCCAGCAGGTCCCATCACCCCCATACCTAAGACATCACTCTCACTTCTGTCCCCTCCTGCCTGCCCACAGGGGTCCCTTGGCACGCCCTGGAGGCTCTGGCTCTGCCTCCTGGGCAGAGCTCACAACCACCCATGGTGCGTGTTCCCCCCTCCCCAGCTCAGTCCTAGGTCCCATATCTCAGCACCGCTCACCTGCACAGTTGCCCTGCCCCTTCCCTCCTGTCTGTGTCCGCACCAAGTGATCCAAGTGCAATACAAGCCTGACCACCCCCTTCCCCAGCTTCATGCCCAATGGCCCCCATGGCCTCCACATCAAGTCCCCTAACTCCCCTGAACCTGTCTCGCCAGCCGTGTTCCCCCAAGTGCAGGTCACGGCTCTGTACGTGGCCAAGCAATTCCTTCCACTAGGATGGCTCTTTCTCCTAGTCTTTGCCTGAAGAGACAGTCGCAGGCCACACTTTGCATCCATCAGAGGTGGAGCTGATAGTTCCCGTGTCCTCCTCCCCAGCCAGACTCCGAGATCCGCGGGGCAGGAGACGGCAGGGGCAGAGATTACACAGTCTCACCTCTGTGCCCCATGCCCAGCACGGGGCTGGGCACAGAGTGGGTGTGAGTGAAAGCAGACAGATAGGAAAGGGAGGGACATTCTTACTTCTAAGAGGCCTCCTCCCTTCCCACGTGTGGGCCCCTTTCAGAACCTGTTAGATTGGTGACTACCCACCCATCCCCAGCGGGTTCCTCCCAGGCCTGGTCTCCACTGTCTCAAGAGGGATGTTTTTGTAATCCCAAAATAATACTCATAATTATAATAACAATAATTGCTATCACTGAGTACTCACCGTGTGCCTTACGTGCATTATTTAATCCTCGTAAGAATTCTTAAGAGGTAGGCAGTTTCTTTCTTTATTCCCATTTTACAGATAAGGACAGTATGGTTCTAAAAGGTTAAATGTCTTGCCCAAGGTCACACAACTAGAAAGCAACAGATCTAGGATTCAAAGCCAGGTCTATCTGACTCTCAACTACAACGCTATCAGGCCTTTGGCTTTCTGTTCTCTCCTTTCAATACTTTTGGAGCACCAGAGTGGGCGGGGTGACATGCGCGCGCGCGCATGTGCGTGTGTGTGTGTGTGTGTGTGTGTGTGTGTGTGTGTGCGCGTAGCAAAGAGTCCAGCAGCCCCCACCAACCCTGTGCTGGGTGATGCAGACAGACAGAAAGGACTCAGACCCAGCCTCTATCTTCGTGGGGCAGGTGAGTCTCACATGAAGAACTGTGGCCGTGGGGTGAGCAGCCTTGGATCTGAGCCCCATCTCCACCCCCAAATAACTCTGTGACTCTGTAACTCACTTGATTTACTCAGCACCAATTACATCATCCATAAAGTAGGGGCCATAATGCCTACCTCATAGGGTCACTGGGAGGACTAGATAAAATAATGTGTCTAGAATAACATAAAACAACCAGCCCAGCATATAAAAAAATCCAATAACCGGCAACAGTACATATGAGGACTCGAATCTGTACTATCCCCAGGCCAAGGTAGGATGCAATTCTCCAGGCTCCCTCACTGCAGCCTCCTCAGCCAGGGCCAAAGACTAACAATGAGAATAGTCCCTGCTCCACCCATTTGCTCACTGAATAATCCTTTGAGGGGAGTATGTTTTACTCACCCTGTTTTAACAGGTGAGGTAACCGAGGCCCAGAGATGGTGGGTTATTGAATCAAGTCACACAACAACAAAAAAAATGGCAGAGCTGAGTCCTCCGCTCAGCCACTCCCACACTGGGCAGAAGCCAGCCCTTATCCCTGGACCCTGGCCAGCCTACTGGGGAGGCTGGGGCTCCTGACTCCTAGATTCTAGTTCCTCCTGGGTGGGAAGTTTAAAGTAGGAGAAAAGAGCCAAAAAGAGGAACCCTTTACTTTGTCCCCTCCCAGAATGAGCCCAGGGCGGGGAGGAAACCAACAGTTACCAAGCAGGGCCCTGTGCCCAGCACTTCTCACTAGCTCCTCCCACTGCCCACGTGGGGCAGGTGTTAGGATATGCATGTCTCTGATGAGGTCTCCAGGACTCAGAGAGGGTTGTGTCTTGTCTGAGGTCACACAGCTAGGAAACTGGCAGTCTTGGGAGGCAGAGTCCCTCCTCATCCCTCCCGCCTTAAGCCCTAGATCTCCCCAGCAAGCAGCTCCACCCTTCTGATGAAATCCAGAAGCTCCACCATTCATTCCCCAGACCTAAGCAGAGGCCCTGAGTCTAGCTGCCTATAGGCCACTCGCTCTGCTCCCTGATGCCTGCTTGGTACTTGACCCCACACTCAGTTCAGAGGACTCAGGGCTCACAGAGACCTGACCCCAAGGAATTCACCATCTTGGGAGCAAAGCGAGGACTCACGTTCACTGAGCCCCTATAATGCTGGGCACTTCACATGTGTTAGCCTTTTAATCCAATACAAAGCACATTGATGGGTGCACCGTGACTCCGAATTCATATGTGCTTTCATTCAGAAATATTCACTGCACATCTACTATGAGCCATTCTATCCTCAGTGCTGGGGGACAGCAGTGAGCAGAACAAACATCCCGGCCGCTTGTGGGGTTCACACAAAGAAAACAACAAACATGCTTGTATCAGGCAGGCGTTAATATTCCCACCTCACAGAGGCAAAACCGAGACGCAAAGAGCCGCCTAGCTTGCACACGGCAGAGTAAGGATTCTAGTCCAGGCCAGTCTGCCCCGGAGACCTTTGCATTGTGTCACGTGACCCAAAAATCACCACATCAGCATGCCAGGCATCCCGTGAGAAGTCAGCTGGTTGCGACAGGATCCTAACTTCAGAGTTAGGACCCTCCCTCGTCTCTTCCTCTCCCACCCCAGGCTTCCCTTTATACCTCCCAGTGGCCGTTCCTTAGCAGAACCAGTACTCACCCAGATCGAGATCCCGCAGCCGTCAGGGAGAAGCCGTGGAGCCATCGCCATGGTGACACATGGAAGGAAAAGACAGCAGTGAGACACAGCACAGCCAGCAAACACGTCTTCGGGGTCCCTCTTCGGCCTGAGCGTGGGCCCAGGGAAACCCTGCCCTCCCTCTGACTCGGGCTCTTTGGGACAGATACTCCCTTAGTCAGCAATCTGATAATCTACCCTGAGCTCATGAGGTTTCCCAGGGCCCAGCCCACTGGAAGCAGCAGGATCCCTATGCACAAACATTAGCTGAGCACCTACTGTGTGCCAGGTGTCAGTCCTTGCCCTCATGGAACCTACAGTCAATGAGGAGGCAATCTTACAATAACTGAATTGCAATTGTGATGAGCGCTTCAAGGTGGAGACTCGAGAACCTGGCTCCATACCCTGGCTCTACGACATACTAGCTTTGTGATACCAGGCCTATTTCTTCATTTCTCTGCACCTCAGTTATTCTTCTGTAAAATGGGGAAGGTATTAGTACCCACCTCCAGGGTTGTTGTGAAGATTGAGTTAATAGATGTAAAGCATTTTGAAGAATGTTTGGCACACAGTAACAGAGTAAACTCTTCAGAAATGTTAGCTACTGTTACCATAGGGAGCTGTAGGCATGGGTTTCAGAGACCTCTAGTGTGGGTCAGGCCACCATTGGCCTGAGAAGGTAGAGATGAAAGGAGATGAGAAGTGAAGCTCTGAGCCCAGTGCCTGGTGTCTGGTAACTAATTACTCAATAAATAGTGGTGACATTTATTGGTGACATAAATAGGACTGTTCTCCAGTGCAACCTCAGGATAGAGCATCTCGGCAGAGTTGCTGTCAGAAACGCTCCCTCCCCACAAACATACACCTAGAACTGCAGCTTTGAACTGAAAAATAACCAGCCCCCACCTTCTCACCTGATTCCACAAACATCTCTTCTCCTTTGACCTTTCCAGTAACCAAGAAAGTGGACAACGACAGAATTATTACTATTCCCATTTTATAGATGAAGACAGTGAGGTGATGGGACTCTACTCTGTGTGTTCTTGGGCCCTCATTTCACATCTCCAAACCAAGTTAAGTGGTTGAGCCAAGATTCTAGCTGGCACCTGCCTGGATTTTGCTCTCCCTTCCATTTTTCCCTTCAGTCTCTGCAATACTATGTGTCCAGTCCTAGACAAGCCTTTGAACATCTCCAGCTTCAGTCCCTTCATCTGAAATCTCGAATCATAATTAGAACTGCAGCCTCCTGAGCACTTACTGTGCATGGCGCCTTGTGCCAAGCCTTTCAAATGTCAAACAGCCAGCCCAGGATCCAAGCTTTCCCTCCACAGGCTCAGTCACTGCTACCTGACCCCTCCTCTAACCCTTGACCCTATCGCCAACTTCAGCCACTCACCCACAGGCCAAGGAATGTCTGTACTCAACGACTCCAAACCCGTGCTTTACTGATGGAGAAACTGAGGTCCAAATTGGCCACATGCCCCAGGGTGCCTTTCATGCCCAGCTCTTGCACTGAGCATAGTCAGGTGGGGCTGGCCCTTTGGAGAAGCTCCCTGTGAGGCCCTGACCCACAAGTTGCTCCTCCTGTTCCTTACCCCACCCCTGCTCACTGGGCCCAGAGCGTACCCACACAGCCTGTCCCCCACCTCCCTAGCCTGAACATCGAAGAGCTTGCTTTGAGCTCACCCAGCAGGGGTCAGGCAGGTTCTGCAAGTAAGGGTTAAGTAATGTGGGTGCCTCAGTACCTACTGGGTGGAGTCACCCTCTTGTAGCTGAACCTGAGCTTTGGAGTCAGACAGACCTGGCTTAGAATCCCCAATCACTTCCTAGTTATGTGACTCTGCTCAAGTCAATTCACCTCCCTGAATAGGGATAATACCTAGTCCCTCAGGAGGATGCTGGGATTATGAGAAATACGTAATGTTGCATATGAAAGGCTTGGCACAATGCACCCTGCACAAGTGCTCAAGAGGCTACAGTTCTATGATTCGAGAACATAGGCCAAGAACAGGACTTGAGTGCCCGTTACACTCAACTTTGCCCTTTATCCCCATTCTCTCCCCTCCCCTCACGTGGGGTGAGGATTGTCCCAAACTAGGTCCTGGGGGCTGCAGTAATGAGTGCTGGAAGATCTTAGAGACTCTCTGTTCCTTCCCAGAAAGAGAAAACTGAGACCCTGGAGAGAAAAGTGACTGCCCACAGATGATCAGGGAGTAGACTCCTGCCCCATTAACCAACATCAGAATCTTAGGCCCTGGAGAAACTCCAAGTGACACATGCCCCAGGGGACTGTCATAAAGGTCTACTCCACAAACCCCCAACAAATCTCAGGCCACCATGGCCTCCACGGTGAGCCTTTCATGGGTATCCTATTCGGCCCTGGTGGCTCAGACAGTAAAGAATCCGCCTGCAATGGGGGAGACCTGGGTTCAATCCCTGGCTTGGGAAGATCCCCTGGAGAAGGACATGACAACCCACTCCAATATTCTTGCCTGGAGAATCCCAATGAGGATTCTGGTCAGCTATTGACCATGGGGTTGCAAAGAGTCAGATACGACTGAGTGACTAAGCACAGCACAGCACATTCAGCCCTTTGGCTAGCAGAGCCATACACGTCACACAGGAGGTGCTCTGGGAAGGCTTGGGGAATAACCACATGAAATTCCTCTCTGGTTCCGCAGCTCCGCTCAGGCTCCCCCTCCAGGGGGTCTCTCTTTGCATCTCCCTTCCTTGCTCCCACCCTGGCCAGCCTCTGTCTCAGATCCTATCAGCAGCACCCAACTCCAGCCAGCAGCGCTCTGGGCCTCCAGAGGTCTCTATAGTGTCAGCATCTTCCCAGCCAGGCTGGGATGTTCCTGTCTGGCACAGCCAGCCAGGCTCCCGGCCAGTGTCCATTTTGCAAACAGGGTGCTGGCTTTGCCCTGCCACGGCCCCATTCCCACTGGCCTAAGGACTGGGGCAGCTGGGAGCTTCTGTTGGTACCTGGGGCCTTCAGGAGGGAGACTAGCCTGGTCTAGGCAGTTCAGGGATGGGCTGATCAGAAAATAGATGGGTGTCACCCACACAAGACACTCCACCCGTATCCCACATTGCCAGGGACCTGGCAGGTCCTGCCTGACTCTTCTGTATACACAGAGGAAACCTCAGGGCTTCCTCACCCCATTCCCTTCTTAATGCACCCCTGCTGGCCTGTTCCCAGACCAGCTACCATTCCGGTCACTGCACACTCAGTGCTCATTTGATTCTGCTAATGCCTGTAAGATCTGGATTATTGATAAAGGAGGAACCTGGGGCTCAGAGAGGTGAAATGACTCATGCAAGGTCACATAGCAAGGAAATGGCAGGGCCAGGCTTCAAACCCAGCTCTGCTGCACGAAAAGCCTATAGGATCCCCGAAGTCCCCTTCTGTCCCTCCTCTCCGCGCTCCCTACAGCTTCGGAATGCCCTTCTTCCCCTAACTCCCACCTCCTCTGCCAAGTTTCTCCTCCCCACCCCTGGTCAGAATGAACAACTCCCACCTCACCGGTGCTCTTAACACCTTGTTTACATACACTGGACAGCTGCGGTGCAGGAGTTATTTCTGAGGTGTCTGTTTCTCTGACACTCAGAAGGACCCTGAAGGCAGAGAGTGACCCCACTGAGTGCCCCCTTAGACCTGAGAGTCTGTCACTTATACCTCCACCCTCCCTCACGCCCCCTCCATGAAAAGTCTTCTGGTGGCCTCCTGTTGATCCCCTCCCCACCCCCAGCCTTCTGCCAAGGCCAGTCCCCAGCTTGTAACTGGGGTGAAGGTGGGAGCATGCAGTAAGTAGCCTCTGGGGCTCTGCTGCCAGTGCTCTGGGTGCCCCGGGGCCCCACCCTCATCCTTCAGTAGCTGAGCAGTTCTTCCAGGGACTTCCAGCTGCCCGAAGCCCCAACCCAGGTCAGGCTCTCCCCAAACATCCTCCTGGAGAAAGGGCTCAGAAGCAAAGGGGGGGTGGGGAGCTGCCTTCAGTCCTAATCTGGGAATTTAAGGGGTCCCATTCAGTCACTCCTCTCCCAGAAGAATCTGTGGGCCTCCGGAGTAACCTCCCCTAATCCTACCAGGTAGTCCTCCCCGCCCTCCTTCTGGGGCAAACTTGGGCTGAGGTTGGTCTGGACACGTCCTGGCCTCCAATTTGCTGGAAGGAAGAAGTCCTATCCCAACCCACAGAGGTGGGGTCTGCTAGAAAGTGTAGATGAGGGCAGGACAGGGAGAGGCCGGGCCACACACAGAGGAGACGAGAGACACAGGGAACCGGGAGATGAGATCTAGCCGGAATCAGAGCACGACTGGGAGACCCGGCCGACCGGAGGCAGAGAGAAGTC
Source organism: Ovis aries (assembly GCF_016772045.2). NCBI lineage: Eukaryota > Metazoa > Chordata > Mammalia > Artiodactyla > Bovidae > Ovis > Ovis aries. Next base: position 238,355,891 of record NC_056055.1, read on the forward strand.
CCCTAAACCCAGCCTGGAAAGGGAGCGTGTGCGGCCGGGGCGGCGGCAGCAGAGCCACCCTGGCCGGCAGAGCCGGCGCCCCAGCTCGCGGGCCCCTCAGTCCGGAAACTCAAAGTCAGTTACGTAAGGGCCGGAGCGGGGCGCGGGGGCCGGGACCGGGCTGCCCGCTCCCGGCGCGCGCCGCCCTCCCACCCGCTCCAGCCGCGCTGCAGCCCGCCCGGCAGGAGCACGCAGGGCCCACAGGGCGGGGTTCAGGGGGTGGTAGTGGGGGAAGCCTGGGCTGCAGCCCTCCGCAGAGACCCGCCCGCCCGCGCCTCACCCCGGACCCCCGCCCCAGACAGGCCCGGAACCGGCTGGGACCGCGCGCCCAGCGCCCAGCTCCGGACGCGAGCTCTCGGACCCCTTTCCTGCCTCCCCTGCCCCTCCCCGCACCCTGAACTTCGGGAATCCCAGACCCCCCCCACTGGACCCCCAGTTCGAAACTGGGGACCCGGGACCTCTATAGCGCCCCCGACCCTGAGAACCAGACCTTTCCCCGCTCCCCGCGGGACGCCCCGGCCCTTGGGGAGTGCGTCCGTCTGTCTCTCACCGCGTCCCTCCCGGGACCCGGGCTCGTCCCTCAGGAGGTCCAGGCTCACCTGGGCTGGACAGGGCGGGGACCTGGCCGGGCCGGGCCGGGCCGCGTTCTCGCCCTCCGCCGCTCTCGCCCTTTAAGAGGTTCCTGCCACTTTGCCCCTTCGGGGGCCTCCACCTGCACTGACAGGGCAACTCTGGCGTGAGGCCCCGCCCCCGACCCGGGGTGCCTTAGGATTGGTGCAGGCAACTGCCAGTCAGCAGAGCGGCGGGGAGGAGGGGGGAGGAACTGGGCGGGGCAGAGAGAGCGTCGCAACCGGGAAGGGGCAAGGGCTGCAGGTGCGGCCTGACGCGACGCCCCGCGCTGGCCGGTAGGGTTGCTGACCCGCTGGGTCTGCGGAGGTTCGAACTGGGAGCGCCTGAATTGGCTGGTGCGGTGTCTAACGTCGTATGGCAAAAGTATGATGCAATTTGCCACGTGGTGCTACCCCCTAAGTCTGGAAGGGAGACACGGACTTGGTCACAGGGGACTAGGGAAGTAACCCTGAAGAGGACCCCTGGATGCCCTGTGCCGTCTGTGTCAGAGTCACTACTCTGAAGCTGAGTTTCCTCAACTATAAATCTTGAAGAATATTTTCCTGAGAATTAGCAATATATGTTAAGTACCAAGCTCCGGGCTGGCGCACGGTTGGGTGGTCTTCAGTAAGTGTGGACTCTGGTCCCCTTTATTCGCATCTTCCCACTAAGAGACTTTCCCTTCCTTATTGTCTGTCCTATCAGCGCTGGAAGGGGCTTACATAGTCACTGGTCCAAATCCCCTCCCCTCTGTACCGCATTTCAGAGCTGTGCTCACAGACTTCCAGGTGGTTCAGTGGTAAAAGCATCCGCTTGCCAATGCAGGAGATACGGGTTCAATCCCTGGGACGGGAAGATACCCTGGGAGAAGGAAATAGCAACCCACTCCAGTATTCTTACTGGGAAATCCCATGGACAGAGGAGCCTGGTGGAGTACAGTCCATACGCACACACTTTCAGTGATGGGAAGCTCATCACTTCCCAGTCAGGCCTCCTTCACTTTAAACCCGTCCAGAGACTTCAAAAGCTCTGCCTATTAAGGCCAACTCTGCCCTTTAGGAGTCCTGCCCACAAAGAACAAACCTAATCCCTCTTCCGAGCTGAGGAATGGCAGAATCACAAAATCATACGCTACTTCATGTTGGAGACCCATGAATCCCTTTTGGGGGCAAATCGGACATACAGAAGCTCACTGGCAAGTGACTTCCTGTGACTTCAATGGTCTTTCTATTAGATGGACTCAGGAATCAGATTGTCGAGAGTCAGAACCTGCTACTACTTACAAGCTGCGGACCGTTAAGTGAAATAACCCATGTAAAGTACTAATAAGAACAGTGCCAGTCTCAGGGTAAGCATTCCAGAAGTGCCAGCCTTTATTATAGAAATTCATGTTTTGCCCTCCAAATTCACCGAAGCCCCCTTTGGGTCAAGTCTTAGTCTTTAGTTTTCAGGGCCCAGGTCCCTGCCTTCAAGAAGCTCACAGTCTAGCAGAGGAAGGTCTGAGCTTCTACATCTTCTGATAAAGGTGCACAGTCTCCAATGCACCACAGGAGCTATAGTTTCTTTAACCAGAAATCTGGACCCTTGAGACCCTTTCAGTCCCTCCCACAGTGGACCCCATAGGGAAAGCTGACACGCATCCAGGTTCCCAAGCCTACTGACACACCTTTCACTTGTCCACATTCTCACCTGCCCACCAGGTGGTATGGCTCAGCACAGTGGTTAAGAGTTGGGAATCTGCAGATGATGGAGTCTAGGCTCTTCCACTTAGCCGCTCCGTACCTCTGGGTAAATCCCTTTCCCTCTGGATTAATATTAGCCCCAAATTCACATAGAGCTGTTGGGAAAATTAAATGAGCATGTGAAAATACATATGTAAATACCCGGTAATGGTTCCAGTGTTATTTTTTTAATTGCTCCCACGTGTATTCGCGCACCCTGGAGAGAGCAGGCTGTGAATGCCTTGATTTAGCCTCGGCAAAAGGGGTTTCCTTCCCCTTTTCTGACTCTCCTCCTCTATCGAAAGGGCGGGGCGCGGAGAATCCCGCAGCGGCCCAGACGCGGCTATTCTAAGGAACTGCCGCAGGCCCCACCCCCTCCTGATGGGGGCGAGCACTTGGCTCCTCCTCTCTTAGGCTGGAGCTGCCTGTGGGTGACTCAGCAGCGCCTGCGCCTGCCCCGGCCTGATAAGTGTGTGTGCCTGGGAATGTGTGTGTGTGTGTGGTGGGGGTGGCCAGGGAGGGCTCTGTATTTCTGAGTTTGTGCGTGGGATGTCCACGTGGGAGTGTGCTTGTGATCTTGACCTGGTGTGTGTCTCTCATCTCTGTGTATCACGGAGCGGGGCAGATGCATTTATGGGTGTGACAGTGTGCCCTTGATGGTGAGTTTGCACAGAGGGTGTGCCTCTGTTTGTGTCTCTCTGTGTTGTCATATAAATTGGTGCTGCCCCCACCTCCCGCCAGGCCCTGGGGCCTGGAGCCCTGCCCAGGACCCTCTCTCAGGACACAGCCTGGGTTTCTTGTTGAAGTGACATGGGCACTTGTATGGGTGAAAGTCACTGGGTTGGGGGGGAGGGGGCTGTGGAATGGGTGGATGCTGTCCCTGGGCGGACTTCAAGCCCCCTGCCCCCCTGCCTCTGCCAGTGAAGTCTCCACCTCCCTCCCCAGACTTGGTGTTATTTGCCTCCTGAGATGCTCCCTCTGGGGGAGTCCTCCAGAGGAGGTGATCACTGTTATTTTACCTGTGTTCTTTCATTTGATTCCTTTGAATCCTTATAGCCAAAAGTGTTCTAAAGAGGGTCTGAGAGCAGAAGACAGCCAAAGTCACACAGCTTCTAAGGGTTATAAGCAGGCAGCAGATCTCTGCCCCCCCCCACCCCCGGGCTGAGCACCAAGTTTGCCTGGGGGGGACTGATAAGCTTGGGGGGCAGGGAAGGAACCTGTTTGTGTCCCCCCCTCCTTCTCTGAGTTGCCTGGGCCTCCAGCCAGCTCCTTATCCTGCCAGAGCCTGGGCTCTACCATCAGCCTCCACTGGGTGATTGGGTCTTGAGTTGGGTGATAAAGAGGCCAAGGGACGGGGTAGGGGCTTAGAGGGTAGAGGGTGGGAGGCAGGGCCAATATGTGAGCATCTGTCCTGTCAACAAAACTTAATTGAGCTCTTTATTCAAAACTGACCAATGCCCAGTCTAAGTGGGGAAGGGTGTCACAAGACTGAGCCACAAGAAACAGTGGAGATAGCATGGGAAGCTCAGGCAGGAGTCAGGGGCTGGAATCTGTTGCAGGTTTGAATCCTGATCTCACCATTCTCAGGGGTGGGTGTAGGACCCAGCCAGTCATATTTCTCTCCTAGCCTGACTGTCTCCTCGCCAGTCAAATGAGGTCATGGCGCTCATCCTGTCATCCTTTCTTGACTCTAGGACATTAAGACTCTAAGATAATTAGATGGAAAGCCATTTGTAAATTGAAAGTTGCTCTGCATACATAATGGACATTCATTCCTGTTGAGATTCACGGCCTCCTGTGATGAAGGCCCTAAAGCAGCTGTGTACCCAGAGCCCAGGGAAGGGAAAGGGATTCCATCTGCAGGATTAGGGAAGATGGCCCAGAGAAGTGACCTTCCAGCTAGACTTTTAAGGATGACTTTACTGCATGGAAATGGAAGAGGGCCTTCCAGAGGAGGACAGCCTACACAAAGGCCTGGAAGTAGAATAGTGAAGGTGTGCTCTGGGAACAGAAAATGGTCCAGTATATGTGCAGCACAGAGTGCATCGTGTGACCGGATAGTGGAAGGCCTTGAATGCCAGGTTAAGAGCAGGTCAGGTGGTGGGGGAGAAGAGATACTGACATTTGGGTCAGCCAGGGAGTCTCGGAGGTAGAGGCAGCCATGTGCTGGCTGGGCTGTGGCAGTCACTTGGGGGCACCTGAAATGGAGAGAGAGAAAATTGATGAGCAGTGGTTCAGGGACCCCTTTCCTAAGGAGGATCCAACTGAGCCCCACAGCTGATCCCCAGGATAACATTAAGATGGGCAAGAGGCTGCAGAGCCCCCTCCAAGGGAGAGATGGGGGTTGGCAGGGATGGAGAAAAAGCCGAGTCAGATGCCCCAGTCTGGGGAAAGATGCATGCAGGGGCAGAGAGGGTGCCCACCAATAAACACGGAAGGTCTCTGAAGGCCCCGCTGCCCCCAGAGGGCCTCTGCTTTGCTAAGGTGTGGGGAGGGGGCCAATCCCACCAGGAGAACCCCTTCCCAAGGAAGGCGCCATCTCCAGAAGCCCCTTTTCAAACAGCAGTGGTTGCCAGCGATTGGTTTATTGTATATCTGCCAGGTACGTCACTAACCCATTCCCATGAGTTCCCCCTATTTTATGGCTGAGGATGGGAGAGGTGAAATGATCTACTTGCAATCACACAACTAGTCAATGACAAGGCCAGGACTTGAAAGCAGCATTTCCTGTTTCCTGAGAGGGAAGGAAAGAGCTGATGGGGTATTTGTGCGGAAAGCTAAGATTTGGCTAGTTGGGGCCAGGAAGCTGGGAGGAGCGAGGAGGAAAGATGGTGTCTGCTGCCACCTTGTGGTCCATAGAGCTGCTGTAGTGGAAGTGTGGAGCCCGGCCCCTCAGGCTGCCAGAGGGAGCTCAGCCTGGGATTGAGGCTGCTTTGGGTGCCTGAGGGTCAGCTCCAAGGCAGGGGTTGTCATGAGAGGGTGGGCATTCAAGTGAGAGTCTCCCAGATTGCAAGCCCGACTCACTGTGACGTGTGAGGCCCTTGACACGTCTCTTACCCTCATTCCTCAGTTTCTCTCCCCGCCTTTGAGAGGATGAAAAGGGATCTTCTTTACTCCTGTGAAGACCTGCACAGCCTTTACTCATCTTTGAAGCTGGAAAAACTCAGGACCTAATGGGCAGGTCCAGGATTGTGGGGCTTCTTTGGGGGCTTCTTTGGGGGCTTCTCTGGGGGGGGTCTCTCTTTTCTTTTTAAGTGAATGTAAAGAATAAATAAACAATGCAAAGGGATAGAGGAAAACAACAGAATGGGAAAGACTAGAGATCTCTTCAAGAAAATTGGAGGTATCAAGGAAACATTTCATGCAAGGATGGACACGATAAAGGAGAGAAACGGTAGCGACCTAACAGAAGCAGAAGAGATTAAGAAGAGGTGGCAAGGATACACAGAGGAACTACATGAAAAAACTCTTAATGACCCAGATAACCACGATGGTGTGATCATTCACCTAGAGCCAGACACCCTGAATTGTGAAATCAAGTCGGCTTTAGGAAGTATTACTAGGAACAAAGCTAGTGGAGGTGACAGAATTCCAGCTGAGCTATTTAAAATTCTAAAAGATGATGCTGTTAAAGTACTATACTCAATATGCCAGCAAACTTGGAAAACTCAGCAGTGGCCACAGGACTGGAAAAGGTCAGTTTTCATTCCAATGCCAAAGAAGGGCAATTAAACTAAGGTACAACTGCACTCATTTAACATACTAGCAAGGTAATGCTCAAAATCCTTTAAGCTAGGCTTCAGCAGTACATGAACTGAGAAATTCCAGATTCATAAGCTGGATTTCAAAGAGGCAGAGGAAGCAGAGATCAAACTGCTAACATTAGTTGGATCATGGAGTAAGCAGAGGAGTTCCAGAAAGGCATCAACTTCTGCTTCATTGACTACACTAAAGCCTTTGACTGTATGGATCACAAAAAATCGGAAAATTCTTACAGAGATGGGAATACCAGACCCCCTTACCTGTCTCCTGAGAAGCCTGTATGTGGGTCAAGAAGCAACATTTAGAACCAGACATGGAACAACTGACTTATTCAAAATTGGGAAAGGAGTACGACAAGGCTATATATTGTCACCCTGCTTAGTTAACTTATACGCAGAGTGTGTGCTGTTGCTCAGTAATGTCTGACTCTTTGCAACCCCATGGACTGTAGCACACCAGGCTCCTCTGTCCATGGGATATCCTGGCAAGAATACTGGAGTAGTTTGCCATTTCCTACTCCAGGGGATCTTCTTGACCGAGGGATCGAACCCCAGTCTATATGCAGAGTACATCATGTGAAATGCAGGGCTGAATGAATCACAAGCTATAATCAAGTTTGCTGGGAGAAATACCACCAACCTAACATATGCAGATGATACCACTCTATAGCAGAAAGTGAAGAGGAACTAAAGAGCCTCTTGATGAAGGTGAAAGAGAGAAGTGAAAAACCTGACTTGAAACTCAACGTTAAAAAACTAAGATCATGGCATCTGGTCCCATCACTTCATGGCAAATAGACGGGAAAAAAAGTGGAAGCAGTGACAGATTTTATTTTCTTGGGCTCCAAAATCACTGTAGACAGTGACTGAAGCCATGAAATTAAAAGATGCTTCCTCCTTGGAAAGAAAACTATGACAAACCTAGACAGTGTATTAAAAAGCAGGGACATTACATTGCCGACAAAGGTGCATAGAGTCAAAGCTATGGTTCTTCCAATAGTCATGTACAGATATGAGAGTTGGTTCATAAAGAAGCCTAAGTGATAAAGAATTGATGCTCTCGAACAGTGGTGCTGGAGAAAGACTCTTGAGAGCGCCTTGAACAGCAAGAAGATCAAATCAGTCAGTCCTAAAGGAAATTAACACTGAACAATCATTGGAAGGTCTGTTGTTGAAGCTCCAATACTTTGGCCACGTGAGGCAAAGAGCAGACTCATTGGAAAAGACCCTGATGATGGGCAAGATTGAGGGCAGGTGGAGAAGGGGGCGACAGAGGATGAGATGGTTAGATAGCATCAGCGACTCAGTGGACATGAATTTGAGGAAGCTCTAACCTGGCATGATACAGTCCATGAGTTCACATAGAGTCTGACAGAACTTAGTGACTGAACAGCAAAGAAATAAAAAATGCCTGTAGCCACTCAGGGCTTCCCAGGTGGCGCTAGTGGTAAAGAACCAGTCTGCCAATACAAGAGACATAAGAGACATGGGTTCGATCCCTGGGCCGGGAAGATCCCCTGGAAGAGTGCACGACAACCTACTCCTGTATTCTTGCCTGGAGATCCCATGGACAGAGGAGCCTGGCGGGCTACGGTCCATAGGGTTGCAAAGAGTCGAACACAACTGAAGTGACTTAGTACGCATGCATGTAGCCACTCAAGGCTGCAGGACACATGTGGGAAGAAGGGAAAGTCAGAATGAAAAGAGACGGTGCTCTTAACCAACTGAAGTTAATGTATTTCACTTTGCAAATTTTATGGATATTTACGACCGTGTGAACATAAGGCCGGGGTCCTTCCTAGGGAAGGACCTATGCAAGTGTGCAGCCTTGACTGACACATAAACCTCATGGTGAGTCCACCCCTAGGCTTGACAGGGTCAAGTATTAGGCACACATGGGAGATGTGGGAATTCTGAAGCCAGAGCAGGAGCTGGGTTCATGTCTCCCAACCAATCCCCTTTACCCCAGGCCCACTGCCATACCCCACAGGCAGGCTGTTTACCCACGTCCTCCAGAGCTACTGACCTGGACCTTGTGTGTGGCACATCCTAACAGCTAGGTTGCTCCAGCCAGGACTGCTCAGGGATCTTCTGTTCCATCCAGTCCAACCCTCATTTGCTTTCCAGACTTGGAGGTCCCAGGCCACAAGCCCCAGGAAGCCTTCTCTGCCTGCCCTCGCCTCCCCAGGCAGTGCCAGCACTGTGCTTGGCACTGAGGCCTTTGGTCCGTACAGAGTTGTTGTCTGAATCCCTGCTCTGCTGTCCATAGGGTGTCGTCACGTGTGGTCAGCCTAGATGGACATCCTAAGGCTCTCCTCTTCAGCGAGGCCTGGGGGGTGGAGGGTGAGGACAAAGAAAGGACTCAGACCCAGTCCCAGCCCTCCTCTAGCTCATAATCTGGTGGTCAGGTAAGACGGAGACTGAGTCTTAAAATTTTCAGGCCTGGCAGTAACCTTGAGATTGACAGGTCCAAGTGATTATCAAACTCATTTAGCTACAGACGCTCAGTGTAAGAAACAGAGAGAAGCAGGACTGTGCTGAGTGAAGCGATGGATGTAAGAGGATATGGAAATTCTGTTTGCTTGGCCTCCCCCAGCTCTTCTAAGAAACTAAGAGTTGAAACCACTAAGATCAAGTTCTTTGTTTTAACAGAGGCCTAGCAAGGATAACGGATGTGACCAAGGTCACAGAACAAGTTAGTAGCCAAAGAGCCAAGGATGTATTCAAACCTAGTGAAACTGTACCCCATAGGATTAAAAAATCCTGAAACCAGGCCGCATAGGGTTAACAGAAACTGGTAACTAATAGAAATTCTTGGGCTTGTCTTACAGAACAGCAGTTAAGGGAATGGTTTGGAAAAAAAAAAAAACCAACCTTCTGCTTGTAACCTGCCTCCACTGACCAAGCTCACTTAATTATTTTCTGACTCCTTAATCACCCCTATAGATAACACCTCTGACATATGGGTCACTACAGTAACAGGAGCTTATGTTGTTTTCCAGGAGCTTGGAGTCAGCTCCCGTCCAGTTCAAGCTGGCTAGGACTGGATCAGACCACTCACCCTAAAACTGGGCCTGCACAGAAGTCAGATGAATGACCTTTGGACAACAGAGGCCAAAAACTCCACCCTCAGATCATGCTAAGCACCTCCATTGTTGAGCATACATCCTAGAAAGAAGCCATGCCACTCAGATGCACCTGCACAGAACCCTGACTACCTCACCCTTCCCCCACCTCCAATCACCTTTCCCAATGCCAAGACCTTGCTTCTTTATCCCATAAATATCCCCAGCCCTTCACCTTCAGGGAGGCAGATCTGAGATTTCTTCTCCTGTCTCCTCACTTGGCTGCCTTGTGAATAAACCCTTTCTCTGCTGCAAATAGTGGCAGATTTTGTATTTTTTGAGCTCCAGACTCACTATGGATGGTGACTGTGCCATGAAATTAAAAGATCTTGCTCCTTGGAAGAAAAGCTATGACAAACAGCATATTAAAAAGCAGAGACATTACTTTGCTGAAAAAGGTCCATAAAAGCTATGGTTTTTCCAGTGGTCATGTATGGATGTGAGGGTTGAACCATAAAGAAGACTGAGCGCCAAAGAATTGATGCTTTCGAACTGTGGTGCTGGAGAAGACTCTTGAGAGTCCCTTGGACAGCAAGGAGATCCAACCAGTCCATCCTAAAGGAAATCCTGAATATTCATTGGAAGGACTGATGCTGAAGCTGAAGCTCCAATAGTTTGGCTACTTGATGCGAAGAACTGACTCACTGGAAAAGACCCTGATGCTGGGAAAGACTGAGGACAGGAGGAGAAGGGGATGACAGGGGACAAGATGGTTGGATGGCATCACCGACTCAATGAACCAGTTTGAGCAAACTCCAGGAGATAGTGAAGGACAAGGAAACCTGATGTGCTGCAGTCCATGGTGTTGCAAAGATTCAGACATGACTTAGCAACTGAACAGCAATAACTGCTGCAAACTTCTGCATCTCAGCATCTGACGTGCTGCATGTTAAGCAGATGAACCTGGTTCAGTAGCACCAAGTCTGTCTGCCCAGGTTTCAGGCTATCTTTGCTCAGCCTCAGTACTGGACAGTCAGGGCTGAACCATCCTTCCCACCCCTGACTCACATCTCCCTCCAGTCTCATTCTGGATTCTGTATCCACTCAGCACAGCCAGGATGGTGAAGAGCTCAAAGTGGTCCCAGGGGCCATGGGAGTGGGACAGCAAGGAAGAGGGGCCCTTTTGGAACCCATGCTGAATAAGAGGAAAGACTGGACTTTTGTCTGTTTGCTCACTGCTTATCCTCTGTCTTAGCACAGAGCCTGGCACTCTGTTGGCATTATTAGTTGAATGAATGGATATGAGTTAGCAGCCCAGGGGATTCTTCTTGGGTGGGGAAATCATCCCTCCAGGTTGACCTCATCCATCTCTGGGTGTTTCTGGTCCTCTGGGGGTCGGAATCTGGGCTGGACTTCCTGTAGGTCTTAGTAAATATTTCAGCTTCGTTGTGTCTTCCTTCTCTTTCTCTCTGGAGCAATGTCCTATCAGAGGAAGCTGTTGTGTGACTTTGGGCAAGTCACTTCCACTCTCTGAGCCTCCAGCTCCTCATTTGTCAAAAATACTCACTTTAAGGTGTTTTTAATTATTCATTTTAAATATTTATTATGACCTTCCATGTGCCAGGCACTGCATAAGGCCCATGGGGTAGAAAGAATAAAAGAGGTAATAACTTGCAAGGATAAGAGTGCCTGGTACATGGTCAGTCAGTGATAGTTCTCCATGCTCATCCAATATTCCCAACAGAATGCCCCCCCTCATTCAAGACCCTCTTTCAGGAACCAGTTCCAGTCTACAGCTTCCAGGCATGAGAAAACTTGCCAGGGGGATCAGCTGTGGACAGCAGAACAGGGGAAAGAAGTGGGGACCAAATCAGGGTGCTAATGCCACACAAGACCAGTAGGTGGCAGAAGCGTCCCGGAAGTGAGCGTGTCTCCTTGTTCAGTTCAGTCCATTAGCCCTGTCCAGTGTATCCGATTCTTTGCCACCCCATGGACTGCAGCAGGCCAGGCCTCTCTGTCCATCACCATTTCCCGGAGTTCACTCAAATTCATGTCCATTGAGTGGGTGATGCCATCCAACCATCTCATCCTCTGTCATCCCCTTCTCCTCCTGCCCTCAATCTTTCCCACATCAGGGTCTTTTCAAATGAGTCAGCTCTTCACATCAGGTGGCCAAAGTATTGGAGTTTCAGCTTCAACATCAGTCCTTCCAATGAACACCCAGGACTGATCTCCTTTAGGATGGACTGGTTGGATCTCCTTGCAGTCCAAGGGACTCTCAAGAGTCTTCTCCAACACCACAGCTCAAAAGCATTAATTCTTCGGCATTCAGCTTTCTTTATAGTCCAACTCTCACATCCATACACGACTGCTGGATAAACCATAGCTTTGACTATACACACCTTTGTCGGCAAAGCAATGTCTCTGCTTTTTAATACGGTGTCTAGATTTGTCATAGCTTTTCTTCCAAGGAGCAAGTGTCTTTTAATGACAGAGAGTGCAGACCCTATTTCAGAGGGTTCTAGAATCATGGTGTCCACCACCTCAAACGCCCTTGGAGAGAGAAGGGGACCCTCTACAGGGACGGGGCTCCCCTGGGTAAAGGGAGTACTTTCAAATGTTAACAGAATGGGGAACTATGGGTGATGTTTCCTCCTTTTTAAGCTTATTCTCAGTCTCTATAATGAGCATTCTATAATGACTGCAAACATCACTGAAGAAAAAAAAAACAAAAAACCCTGTGTTCCCCTTCCACCATATTTCCTTCCCCCTCCCCACACCCCCTTAGGAAACAGCTAGGTTCCGGAGTCTGGGCAGTGTTGTGGGGGCCCAACCGCCTTCTGAGAAAGGGCAGTCTTGCTTAGCATGGGGGTGGGGTGGGGGTCTGATAGCAGCTACAAGATATCCCAGCAGGGCCAAAGATCAGCACAGAGCAATCCAGGAAGGCTTCCTGGAGGCAGTGGAAGCGGCGCTGACCTGGAAGTGTGATGACGCTGGCACCTGAGAGGAGCCTGCACCACCTGCCCCATTTCTCTGAGAACTGCCCGCCCTTGGGCTGGGCCTCGGCAGCCCCGTCCCTGTAGAGGGTCCCCTTCTCTCTCCAAGGGCGTTTGAGGTGGTGGACAGGCAAGACTGAACTCAGGCTCCTAGCATCCTCCACTGGGAAGGAGCACGGAGAAGTCATCTGGACTTTTCAGGCAACTGGAAGCTATTGAAGGTGAAAAGCAGAGTATGTTTCCCCATCAATAATAACGTGGCCTCGTTACACGACAGCTGCTGTCTTGTTGAGTCCTGAAGAGAATCCTGGTTACAGTAACTGCTCTCCTATTTTACAAATAAGGAAAGAGATGCCCTGAGTGGTCCCGCAGACATGCTTTTCCCCGGGGCATTCATACAGCGGTGAAGAAAGAAAATCTCTAGCGTGCACAGACTCAAACGCCTAAAGCTCTGGAGCGCGCTTCCCTCTCCCCTTCCCTACCCACCGCCCCCATCCCCACCCCCCCCCCCCCCCCCCCACCCCTCCACACATCCTCAGAGCTGTTCTTTCCAGCCTCAGGGAGGACTGGCTCTAGGCAGAGCTGTAGGGCCTCTGGGAGGTTCTCTGAGGAGATAGAGGCCAAGCAGTCAAGCCCCCTTCCTCCCCGGAGCAGGCTGGCAGCCCCGCCGCCGTCGCCGCCCACACTGCCGCTGGGGGGCGCGGTTGAGCTCCGAGTCTCCCCCGTGTTGGACCTCACCGCCTCGACACCGCAGGCCCCAGGTGGGCAGCCCAGGACTAGGGCTCCGGGCTCAGAAGGAGGCTGTCTCGAGGGGAAGAGGGGCTCTGTGCCCTGATGCTTTCTTCAGGACCTGGTCTCACACAGCGGGGAGGCAGGTCCTGGGACAGGAAGTCCACCTTCCAGAGTTACGGAGTAACCTCGGGGCCAGCATCTGTCTGGGGAGAACCCTGAGGAGGTGGGGACGCTCTCTGAGGCTTCAGGCTCTGACTCCCGCTCCCACCGCTGCCTTGAACGCGCACAGAAGAGATTCGGGTCTTCTATCACCAAAGTCTTCCCTGGTGGCTCAGCTGGTAAAGATATCCGCCTGCAATGCGGGAGACCTGGGTTCGATCCCTGGGTTGGGAAGGTTCCCCTGGAGAAAGGAAAGGCTACCCACTCCAGTATTCTGGCCTGGAGAATTTGATGGACTATGTAGTCCATGGGGTCGCAAAGAGTCGGACACGACTGAGAGACTTTCACTTTCATGACCAAAGGCAAGGCCATTGTAGGGCAGGTGGGAGGGGAGGGAGGGAGAGGGCATTAGTGGGAGCCCCAACACGCTTGTGAGCATGTGGGCCTTAGATTAGGGGGGTGGGCCACAGGGAAGAAGGCGGAGTCAATCTGGAGGGAAGGGGTGGGGCACATGCCAGGAAGTGGCTACAGCTGTCTCTTGTGTCGCCTTCTCCCATCAGATCAGGTTTTGACACCGGCTCAGTAGTTGCAGTGGGCTTAGTTGCCCTGAGTTATGTGGGATCTTAGTTCCCTGACCAGGGATCAAACCCATGTCCCCTGCATTCTTCACCTCTGGACCACCAGGGAAGTCCCAGATGGGGTCCTTCAGGACAGTGTCACGTCACCCTCTGAGTCAGGTCCTGAGGGTGGGGCTATACTTTTCTCTCTGTGAGCGGGCAGGTCTAGGTCATCCCCCTACAAACTGGGCTCCCCTCATGAGAGGACCACAGTGGGTGAGCAAAAGAAACAGCCAGAGATTGCAGACACTGAGAACAGGGCTCACTTTATTGGGAAAACAGAAAGTTGGTTCCTTGGTCCCCAAATGGAACCTGGGAGAGGCAAAAGCCAGGAGTCTGAGTCAAGCTTCGTTTCTGGCACGCCTGCCTCCCTCACCCACAAAGGGGGCCAACTCCAGTGACACACACTGGACCCCTAGAGGGACTCGTTCTCCCAGTTTCTGGCAAATGCCCAGGGCATTTTATCAATAGATGTCTGTTTCTGGGATCGAAAAACATGAGGGAAACATTTCTTTCTCTCCCAGGAAGGCAGTGCCCTCAGAATCCATCAACCCATGTCCCTCAGAGAGGGACAGAGCCCTGCTCAGGGGCACACAGCAAGTGGGAGATGGAGAGTCAAACCCACGTTCCCTGTCTACTGGCTTGAGACTCGTTTCAAGAGGAGATTCTAGAAGACAAGCCCATTGGATGGATGTCGCCTGCACTGACACCTGCCCGGGGACTCCATCCCCGTGACTCAACCATGCAAGCCAGGAGGCTCAGGCCAGTGCCACCTGGGGACATATCTTTCCTCCCAGGCTGTGCCCCAATCTAGGGTCTCGGAGACCCGGCGAGGACCCAGGGAGACAGCTCTGTAGAAGGTACTTGGGGAGAAGACAGCCTCTCGAAGTTTGCTTCTCCAGTGTGTGCTGTCCCACCTTCTGAAACTCAAACTCAAGCAGATGGCTAAAAAGGAAAGTTCTTTGCTCCTGACCAACCTACAGCATTCAAAGACGGGGTCGGAGCAGGGATCAACAGGAACATTAGATAATGTTAAAAAGCTCCATTTGTTGAGCACTCACTGCATGCCAAGCACCTCTCTCCTCCACTCAGTAGAACTACTGTGTGTCATTGCAGTTCAGTTGCCAAGACAGACAGGTGTGTGACCAAGACAGACAGGTCCTTCACTCATAGCTTCTTTGTAAATCCCCACTTCTTACCAGGGGCGCATCATCATCCACGATGGGCAAAATGGGCTCAAGGAGTGAAGTGACTTCCCGAGGTCACACAGCACAGACATGGTAGGCAGTCCACAAATTCACAGGGCAAAGCAGTCTTCTGAGGCAGGGGGGGACTGGACGGGAGAGAAGCCACTGCCAAAGTCAGAGCAGTTTCTCGGGCGGCCGGCTGATGCCCCTGCCGCCCAGGTGATGAGACACAGAGCCTGCCAGGGAGGGTGCTCTGTTCACACTTATGAGCTGGACTTGAGGGTCTCCCTAGTACCCCTTCGTGTGATCACAGAGTGTCCGTTTGGGAGTCAAGCAAGCAGAGGAAGTGGACTTGACAGACCCAAGACAGCATTCTAGCTGGACCAGCCATGGACCAGCTGTGTGGCCTTAGGCAAGTCATTGCCCTCTCTGAGCCTCAGCTTTC
Organism: Ovis aries; assembly: GCF_016772045.2. NCBI lineage: Eukaryota > Metazoa > Chordata > Mammalia > Artiodactyla > Bovidae > Ovis > Ovis aries. The sequence goes on from NC_056055.1 coordinate 238,371,222, forward strand.
TCACCTGTAAAATAGGGGTAACAGTAATGCCTATTCATAGTTATGATGTGAAGATGAAGTGTTACCCCATGTCTAGTGCCTGGAACAACAAAGGGCCCTACGTGCTGTCTGTATTCCCTGTTGTGATGACACTGGCCTCTCACCGAGATGGGGATGCGAAGGCACTCCGTGTCCCGGAAGAGCTGCACACAGGTGGGGCTCGTGGCAGGTGCCGCTGATGAACCAGAGACTGAGCAAGCCCCAAGCCTAGCACTCTGCTCCATCAGGAGGTCCATCCTGACCGCATCAGCTCCCCTCCGGCTACCATTCTGAATTTCCAAGCTGCCCGCCCCGAGAACCACCCAGCCTGCAATTTGAGCCCCTGCTAGAGACTCCTCACCCATCACCTGCCCTGACTCTGTACTATGTGCGCAGTACCCAGAAATGAAATAAAGGAAGAGATGATGGTGAGTAAATAAATTATAAGAGGAAAGGGTGTGTGTGTGTGTGTGTGTGTGTGTGTGTGCGTGAGTGCTGGAGTCAGGATCCGGGGCAACCACTTCCTAGGGGTTTTGGAGCCCCTGAGCTGACTCCCAGCCTGGATCTGCGGTAGTTGCCAGACGAGAAGGCAGGCAGAGGCCAGGCTGAGGATCTGCTGCTGACGACCACGGGGCTGGTCTTGGGCCAGGGGCCCAGCAGAGGCCCAACCTGGACTGTTGCTCCTCCCCTCTTAGGACATGGTGACCCCTCTTCATCTTGGGGAACATCTCAAATTCCAAGCCAAGCAAACCTCCCTAGACAGCAGCCTCTGGCACCCCCATTCTTATTACAGGAGAACCCTGGCTTGGAGGCCTACTATACGCCCTGGTGGCTCAGTCGGTAAAGAATCTGCCTGCAGTGCAGGAGACCCAGGTTTGATCCCTGGGTCGGGAAGATCCCCTGGAGAGGGAAATGGCAACCCACTTCAGTATCCTTGCCTGGAAAACCCCATGAACAGAGGAGCCTCGTGGGCTGCAGTCCATGGGGTCGAAAAGAGTCGGGCACGACTGAGCGACTAACACTTTCACTTTTTGTGTGCCCTGTCTTTCCTTCAGAGAGGGCACTTGGAAGTGAAGCGACTTGCTTAAGATCCTAATGCTAGAAGTGGTCATGAATCCGTCAAAATCAGGACACTTATTAGAAACTGAGCATCGTATTAGAGGCTGACTCATTCCCTTGTCTAGGAGGAAGCAGAAGCACAGAGGGGGCAAATTCTTTACAGAGGTCACACAGCCAGGCAGCTAACGTCAGAGCTGACTTCTGAATCCACTGTCGAGGCTTCCAGGCCACACCAAAGACTGAACCTGTAGGCTCCAGTTTACTCCCTTCACTCTCCTGCCCTCCCCACCCAACCTCTCTTACATGACACTTGACATTATCCATCACTCCCTCCCCCTGGGAACGCCCTCCTCCTCCGGTTTCCATGGTAGCACATTCAACCCATCCTCCTCCTGCCTCTCTGGCAGCTTCTCACTCTCCATAGTGGCGCCTGAGCCTAGATCCCCAGGCTGGGTCCCCCATCTCTTCTCTCTTCATCACTACCCCTGAAAGCTCACCTCCTTTTCCATCTGGGTCTCCAGCTCTGACCTCGCACAGCAACTCTACTTTTGAGTAATAATGGATACTTTCCACATGTTAATAGCTCACGTGCTGGGCCCTGTACATATATTAATTCATTAAATCCTCACAACACTCCCATGAAGGAAGTCCATTCTACAGATGAGGAAACTGAGACACAAAGAAGGGAAACCAAGCTCTGACTCCAGCTTTAACCACTACTTCTATTACAAGAAGAGATATGAAATTGTAGGACATTTTGAAACCAGAAGCGAAAACTTTCCTCCCACCTCTTGAAAAGAGAGGAGTGGAAATTTTGTAGGAAATCAGACCTACTCCACCGCTTTGAAAGCCCGGTGATGATCTAGAATTACATTGTCAATTTGCAGCTTTAAAAGGCACCATGCACAATACACTTTGAAACTTGAAGATTTGGAGAGCTTCAGGAGGAACAAAAGTTCACGGAAAATTGCCCTTTTCCCTCAGATTTTTTCATTTAGTTTTAAGATTTCAAAAACTTCACCCCAGGATACCGGCTACTAAGGCTCTTCTACTTCAATGATGCTTGGAATTCACTGAAAACTTGGACCCTGGAGTTCCACTGACTTGAGTTCTGCTACCACGTATGGGCTCTGTGAATTAGGGGTAAGTGGTTGACTTCTCTGAGCCTGACTTCTTGTTTAAAATAAAGGCAGTATTACTCGCTCCACCGGGCTGTCATGGACCAGAGAAATGATGGGCATCAAGCTCATGGCATGGGGGCTAGCACACAGAAGCATTTGACTGAGCCCCACGCTTCCGCTGCACACAACTTCTTGGGTTTACCAAGTGCTTGATCATTCTGTGCTTTTGCACACACTGCTCTTTCTTCTTGGTGGCTAACTCCTAGTCATCCTTTAAGGCCCTCTGACCCTTTCCACCCTTCTCAGAATTGCTACAAATATGGGTTTCAGTAAAAAGCTAGAAAAGGCACTTCCCTGTGACACCCTCGCCCATCCTGGGGCTCCCTATCACCCCGCATGCATCACACTGAGATGCAAAGATTCATTTATGCTTTGGTCCAAGCATAGGCTCAGACCTTCTGAGGATGGGGCCATACTGGACTCACTTCTGAGTCTCAGTGCCCAGTGTGCACAGGAAGCAGATTTCAACACGTTTGCTTTACCTTAAATGCACGTGGTCAGGACCCAGCCCCTGCTGATGCCAAGACAAAATTATATACCAGGACTGGTAACAAGCAGGCAGATCCAGACAGCTGCAAGAAATGGCAGTGACTGGGTCCAGAGCAGCCTCAAGACAGACCTGTCCCGGAGGGGTTGAAGGGGACCCAGTCTTTGCAAGGAGAATAAACAGCCCTGGCTCCAATGTCACCTCCTTCAAGAGTCTTCCCTGGTTCCTAAATTGTCCCTTTCTATGATATCTCCAGAAGGCACTAGCAGGAGGGGTCCCAAGTGATGATAACAAGTGTCCTGGAATGTGTCCCCTGCCTTGCTGAACCCCCACCCCATTCAGACACAGAGATCTTTATAGTCACAAGCTCCATTTGATCCAGGTGGATGGGGACCCCAGGCCTTGGTGGCTTAGCAGTCTGATTGGAGTGCTGGCTACGATCCAACATCTTCCAGGGCACTAGTGGAGCCACTTCCTGAAGGAAGGACATTCCCAGGTCTGGGGCTTCTCATCCTGAGAAGGTGACTATGTTTTGCCCACTAAGGGCATCCCTGCCCCTCTTGTTCCCAAGCCCACCTTGGTGCCTGAGCCCCAACCCCCAGAATGCTAGTTCAGCCCCTGCTGGAGTGACAGCCTCCCAGAGAGGAGAAAGGCTTTTGTTCCAAGGAAATGACTGTCAAAGAGAGAGGAGGTATATCTTTTTTTTTTTCCCCCTGTTTGAGACAAAGACGTCAATTTCTTTCCATCTGTCCCAAAAAGGGAAGAAAATTAAATTTGTTTTTACAAAGATGTCAGCACACAGCTTCAATAGGGAGTCAGGGTGTATGTGACCGAGGTAGTGTTGTGGAGAGAGGGGAGAGGTTGGGGGGATGGTGGAGACAAAGTTTGAGGTGGGGGACACAGAGAACAGACCAGACCCTGATAGAGGGGGAAGCAAAGATCTGGGGATGCCGGAATAAAATGCCAAACGAAAAGGAAAACTTCTATGCCTAACTCTGGTGGACCTGACCCTCAGCAGCTTGAATGGGGCAGCTCGCGCAGGGGGTGGGGACCTGGGGACACAGCCTGATGCCTGCACTGCAGTTAGAAAAGCTTTCTTCTCCCCGGTCCCTTCCAAGCCAGGTCCCAGGGCCCCGATGCAATTCATCAGACATACTGGGTGTAATAGGCAGATGTTGCGAGAAGGGAGAGAGGATTTCTTGGAGGTTCTTATCAGGGTGCCAGTGTCTGAGAGGAGGAAAATGCCACCCTGGTGCTTTAGAAACCATCTCCCCACACACACCCAGAGCCAGGGGCCTCCTACACTCTGGGAGCTATTAGCGTGGCCCTCTGTCCTCCAGCGCCTGGGCCAGAGAAGCCACAGCCGTGGGGACCCCCAAAGTGTCCTCCCTGTGGCTTAAGGACCTAACTTCAAAGTAGAAGCCCCCTCCCTCTGCCTCAGTCCCCCTCACCAGCCTTTGGCACAGAGGCCGACTGGCAGCTCTGGTTTGGGATCCGCAAGCCCTCCTGACTCCTCCGCGTGGGGACCCCGCCCCAGCTGAGGCCCTCTTGCTTGCTACCCTGTCCCGCAACTCCACTGTTCCATCTCAAGCTCCACTTCGATGCTGTGCCTCCCTGCCCCTTCCAGGGAAACGACTGTCGAGGAGAGAAAAGGTGTATCGTTTCTAGTTTATTTTCTCTTCGTTCATTAAAATGGCAAATTGGGCCTGGACCTCGGCGAGCCCCGCCCCTTTCTGGAACTTTGGGCTGGGACTTGACTCCAAGCTGCGGCCCCATTGTTTGCACACGGGCCCTCTCTCCCAGCCCCGTCCGGAGCTGGAGCGCCAGCCTCACGGCCTCGTCCTTCAACTCACCCCCACAGGAGGCCCCTCCCCATCACACCAGGGCCGATCTTGAAGCTCGATTCTACCGTCCTCAGCACCGGCCCTCCTCGGTCCTGGGCCGGGTCTCAGACCAGACTCTCACTGCCGCCGACCCAGCTCCAACTAGAACTCGTGGAAGGGGCCCCCATTTAGCCGCCCAATCCCAGAGCCACAGGTCCACTCCCCTGGGCTAGCGAGCTCCCCCTGCCCCAACCCAAAGCCTTTGACCTTGAGCTCGGCCTAGAGGCATCGCCCCGCCGTCCGGCCCACTCCCAGCCCGTCCCAGACCAGCGATCCACCCCACCGCAGGGACCCCGCCCGCCCCACCCAGCGTCGTGGCCCCCGCCCCCACTAGGACTCCGCCTAACCGCCGGGTCCCTCCGGAGGGGCGCGTGGCGGGCCGGCCGGCCCGGGTCAGGCGGCTGCGCCGCCGCCGGGGCCGTCGGACGGGGTGCAGGCGGTGACCCGTTCGCGGGCCGTGGCTTCGCGGGCGCGGCTGAAGCTGCTGGGCTCCCGGCGGCCGCAGGGCATGCGGCAGAGCTGGCGGAAGCAGCGCTTGAAGTTCTCGTCGAGGAAGGCGTAGAGCACGGGGTTGAGGCTGCTGTTGGCGTAGCCAAGCGCGATGCACAGGTGCAGCGCGGCCACCACGAGCGGGTCGCGGCGGTCGATGTCCACCAGCGTCCAGACGATGACGAAGATGTGGATGGGGGCCCAGCACACCACGAAGGCGCCCACCACCACCAGCACCATGCGGGTGATGCGCCGCAGACTGCGGTCCTTCTCCTTGGAGCCCGACAGCAGGCGCACGCTGCGCAGGCGCAGCAGCATGAGGCCGTAGCACACGGTGATGACCAGGATGGGCACGACGAAGGCGAAGAGGAACACGCAGATCTTGGTCACCGTGTCCCAGTACCAGCTGGGGTTGGGGAACTGGAGCATGCACACCACTGCTCCTTCTGAGCCAGGGAAAAAGGAAAGACACTGGGTGAGGGGCTAGTGGGCCTAAGGACTTCGTCTCCCTGCTCACCCACCCTTCTCGGCTTAGCCAAGCCCTGCTTGCCTCTTCCTGGCCTTTTCGATTCTTCTCCCTGCAATGTCCTCCATCACTTCTGCACTTGGTGAACTCCTACTCATCCTTCAAGACCCCAGCAAACTGGCCCTAACCAAGGAGGTCTGTTTTCTATAGTTTCTCCCAGTCCCTTTATCAGCTTCTGTGCCGTGGGGAGCCATGATATAATGATAGAACTTAGCTCAAGCCCACTAAATGTCTATCATGATGATAACTGAAAACTCTGCACACATTTGCAAAGTAGCTCCAGTGGGGACGGTACTGCTAAGATTGACTTAGAGAGCATGTGTTAAGAGTGGGACTCAGGCCGTGCTGTGTGATGTGGCCTGGGAAGATTGTTCAACCTCTACCAGAGTTTCCATAAAGTGGGACTAACAACAGTACCTAAACTCATAGGGTTGTTGTGAGGATCAAATGGGCCATGGTGTGGAAAGCATTTAGCACAGAATGGTTCAAACACTTGGGGCACTCACAGGGCAGAAACGTGGGACCCAGGGGTCAGAGCTAGGACGCAGATCTGCCAAGGACGCAGATCTCAGCTTCATGTCAAGAACGTTCTGACTGCCACTCTTGTCCACAGATAAGAGGGGATGGAATAATCTCCCTTCTCCTGGAGTGTGGGCTCAGGCTGCATGAGCACCTTGGGGATGTTATGGGACTCAGACACAGGGCTGAGGCTGGCCCAGGGGGCTCCCAGGACCTCGTGGGATCCTGGAATCTGAGGACCCATCCAGGGGACTTGGAGCCTGAGAGCTGTAAGAAAGGGGCTGGGGTCCACAGACAGAGTGGGTCCACAGGATATCAGGCTGGCAGGACCACCAGCCACAACTGGACCCAAGGACTTTCATGGTACAGATGGCAGAAGCAGGCCCAGAGAGGAATAGCACTTGTCCAAGGTCACACAGCAAGAAGCTTATAGAACTGAGTGCCAATGGCACACACTTAGGGAGTGAGTGTATGTGTGTGAATGTGTGTGTGTGTATGAGAGAGAAAGAGAGTAGGGGGCGGGGGATGAGGAGGCCCATCTGGCCCAGCCCCCAGAAGGGCTGAAGTTAATGGCCTGTAAACTGAAGGCTGACAGTGAGGAATGAGGTCCAGCTGCTCAGTCAAGACAAATCACTCAGAGACTATATAAGGGCAGGAGAACTCTACCCTTGTGAGGGTCAAGGTGGCCAAGAAACTCCCCACCAAGCCTGTCCCTCTCCTACGACAGTGCAAACCTTCACCCTGGCGGCAAAAAGGAGCAACAGTTATGGGGACAGGAAACTTGGGTTCTAGCCCAGATTCTACCAAATGTCTGCTAAATAAATCACCTGACCTCTCTGATTCTCAGTTTGCTTTCAGTCCAATGGAAGTAGGAGTCCCTGCCTTGTCTATCTCACAGGCTCAAATATTCTAATAGCTGCTATTTATTGGACCTTGACAATGAGCCAGGCCTTGTCCTAAGTGTTTCACAACCTATCATCTCATTTAATCTTTTCAACACCCCATGACAGAGCGTGGGTCAAGAGAGGTTAGTGACCAGTGTCTTTGCTGCTGCTAAATTACTTTTCCCATTTATATCAAGTTGGGGTCATGTAACCAGCTATCACTGGACTTCCCATGTGGCTCACTGGTAATTCACCTGCCAATGCAGGATCCCCTGGAGAAGGAAATAGCCACCTACTCCGGTATTATTGCCTGGGAAATCCCATGGGCAGAGGAGCCTGGCAGGACTACAGCCCATGGGATCACAAAAGAGTCAGACATGACTAAAACAACAACAACTAACCAGCTATCACTAGGAAGTAATGGGCCCTGCATTTACACCACTCCCTCATTCATCTGCTGGCCAGAGGCTAGTGCGTGCGTGTGTGCTGAGTCGCTTCAGTCGTGTCTGACTCTTTGTGACCCCATGGACTGTAGCCTGCCAGGCTCCTCTGTCCATGGGATTCTCCAAGCAAGAATACTGGAGTGGGTTGCCATGCCCACCTCCAGGGGATCTGCCTGACCCCGGGATCAAACCCTCGTCTCCTGCGTTGCAGGTGGATTCTTTATTCTTTGAGCCACCATGGAAACCCAAATGCCAGCACATTGTAGCCCAAACCATCATTTGGAGGCTGGATCCCTGATTGACTGTGTGGAGTAGAGCCCCTCCTCCACTTACACTGGACTGTGATGTGAGTGAGAAATAGACTTCTATTGCGTTACGCTATGGCTGTTGTTACAGCAGCCACCTGACTGATACAGGTAGTTACTATACTACACTAATTAGTACAGCATTTTACTCTGAGGAAATGCGCCTGTCATTCTATGCAGGCCATTCTCTAGGCCTTGCTTTGGTCATCTGGGCCAGTGGGGTGGAAGGGAGTTTGGGATGGGATTGCAGATCTTATGGCCCCCACTGCTCACTGGTCACCCTCTCCCCACTGGCTATCCAGCCACACATCTGGCCATCCATAATCCCATTCATAAAATTTTTTTGGCCAACCAGCCATATGACCACTGACCAGTCATTCATTCTCCCATCAGTCCACCACTCACATTCCCATTGGTTGATTATTCACACTCCCACTGGCCAGCCATCCACCCTTTCATTGATTAGCAACCCACACTCCATTGGTGATCCACCTACACCCACCCTGGTAAAAGGTCTACAAACCCACAGCAGCCTGTGTGCTGCCTCCTGTGGTCAGTGATCCGTACCAAGGCTCCCCTCCTCACTCACCCCGGGGGCGGGTCACAGCCATGACCATGATGGGTACACCGACACCGGAGGCCAGGACCCAGATGCAGATGTTGATCAGCTTGGCCTTGGCAGGGGTGCGGAAGTCCAGGGCCTTGACGGGGTGGCAGACGGCAATGTAGCGGTCAACGCTCATCATGGTGAGCGTGAAGATGCTGGTGAACATGTTGTAGTAGTCAATGGACAGCACGAGCTTGCAGAGCAGTTCCCCAAAGGGCCATGTCTCCATCAGGTACTTGGCACTCTGGAAGGGCAGTGTGCTGGTGGCCAGGGCGTCTGCCAAGGCCAGGTTGAAAATGTAGATGTTGGTGGCTGTCTTCATCTTAGTGTACCTTAAAAGGAAGTGCATATATAATTGTTCCATTTCACGGATTTCAGTTTCACATTACGGAGGGGGATGACTGAACCAAAGTGACAGGAAAGGTCAGGGGCAGAGGTGGGACTAGAACCCTATCTGATTCAGCATCACTCCTTTCCACTATAACAGATTCAAAAGGAGTTCTCCAGCAGGGAGTAATTTTAGTAAGAAGTTACTCAAGGAAAAGCCCTTATCTTCTCAGGGGTTCTACGCAATATGCTTACATATAAAACTGGGCTCCAGAGGAACACAGGTCTCAATTCTAATACTGCCTCTATTATTTATTAGCTGAGTGACTCTGGGCTAGTAACTTGACCTCTCTAAGCCCTGGTGTCCATATTGTTAAGAAAAAAAAAAAAGAGCGATACTTTTACCAACCTTATTAGGGCTGTTATAAAATTTAATAACAGATGATAGAGCATTTAGCCCTGAGCTCAGAGCACGGTAAGTGCTCAGTATATGACAGATGTTATTATTCTCCATATATACAAATGAAGCTGGGGGCTAGGCCAGAGTGACCTGACCCTCTGGCCTCTGCCACTGATCTGGCCTTTGGGGAATATAATTAACCAACTCTGAAGAAGCTGAGACAAACTGGCTGGGGCCTCAGACTGCCTGGGTGTTCTCCAGGGTTGACCAGGGCTCCCAGTCGGTGGGCCTATCAAGGCCACCTTAGCCCCAGGTGGCTGGACTTCCTCAGCTGCAGGCAAGGGAAGCAGCTGACAGAGTCACACACCTGACCCAGGCCATGAGTCCAGCTGTCCAAACCAGATGTCTGCAGCCACGCCGGGCACCCAGAACTCAGCAGCATCCTTCCTTGGTCTACTTGCTGCCAAGCTGCCAGCCCTACAGCTGGCCTCTTGTTGGGCCAACATTTACAGTCATGACCTCTCTTGTACTGAGGCCCAGGCTGGGCACCAGATAGCCTGGAGGAGGCTAAATACACTGAAACAGACCATCCCTGTGCAGCGTGATCATCACAGGAACACACAAACACCAAGGCAGGGGTAAGGATACCTTCCATGATCCTGGAATGATCTGAGAAACCCAGGGGAGGGTTGCATGAGCAACTCTTCAAATTTCAGAGCAAGAAGAGCCCAGAGAGATTGAGGGAAAGTTTTTACTACCCTGTGGACCAGGGACTCTGGAGGGAATTACCAGAAGAGTCTGTGAGAAGTGCAGATTCTTAGACCGCACCCCACCCCAGATCTTCTGTCTTAATCTCTGGAAATCGGGCCTGGGGAATCTTCATCTTCAGCCACACACCACACACACCACACACACCACACACACCACACACACCACACACACACACACACACGTGCGTGCTTCTCATGGACTTTATTGCTTGGGAAGCCCTTAGGGGCTTCCCTGGTGGCTCAGTGGTAAAGAGTACCTGTCAATGCAGGAGACATAGGTTTGATCCCTGCTTCGGAAAATTTCCTTGGAGGAAAAAATGACAACCCACTCCAATATTCTTGCCTGGGAAACCCCACGGACAGAGGAGCCTGGTGGGCTACAGTCCGTGAGATCTGAAAGAGGCGGACACAACTGAAAGACTAAGCAACCACAATGCAGCCTAAAGCCCACACTGGGGGGAGGTGAGAAACTGATCCGAGGCCACAGAGTGACCGTGGCGGACCAAGCTGAGAACTTGGCCCTCCTGGCGTCCAGATAGTGCTCTCTCCCCGCTCCACCAAAGCTGGAGCCATACCGCGCACCTCTGCTCCTCTGGGCCGAACCTGCCTGACAGCGGCCTGACAGCGGCCGAGTCTGGTGACCCCAGGATGAGCGCGCCCAGTGTTTTGAATGACTGAAGGAACTCACATCACCTAAGGCTGCTCCTTCACAAAGTGATTGATTTTCTTTTTTTTTTTTTTTTCTTTTTTGGTTTAAAATAAAAAAAGGACTCTTTCATTGTCCTCCAGGGCCAGCAGCTGTCTCACTTCCTCCCAAAATAGCTGTCATTTGCCCTGGGGCTGGAGAAGCAAAGTTTTGCTCGGAGACAGCAGAATTGCAAGTCTTGGGAAGTCTGCCTTCAGCGGTGCGGGATCACAGCTGTGTGGGAGGCGGTCTCAACCCCACAGCTGACTCGTCTAATTTCACTTCTTTTACGCAGAACAATTAGAGGCTGTTCTCTGCCTGCTATTTTGATTTGTGAAGGATCCTTCAATTCCCAGAGGGGGCTGGGATAAGGGGAGTGGGTGATGAAGCTGCTGTAGCTGGCCCAGACAGGGCTGAGGCGCAGCCGACTCTGGGGGTCGGTGGGGCCCCGGTAGAGGGAGGGGGAACCTCACTGGCCACCAAGCCGGGTCCTCCTTGCCTCCTCAGTACCAGTCCTGCCACTTGACGGCTCTCAGCCCCCTAGGGATGGAGGTTTAGCTGCTAAGTCTTGTCCGACTCTTGAGACCACATGGACTGTAGCCCGCCAGGCTCCTCTGTCCATGGGATTCTCAGTCCCCTAGGAGCTCCTCAAAGCCCTCTCCCGTACCACCTCTCAGGCCTCAGCTCCCAGAACCTTCCTCCTGGTGGATGTCCCTTCTCTGCCCTCCCGGCCCCCGTCCCACAACAGCCTCTTTGCTGTACCTTGGCCACATCAAGCCCATCCCACCTCAGGGCCACCAGACTGCAGTCCACTCAGCCCAGAACCCTCATCCTCCATATTTTGCATGCCTTGTTCCTTCTTTTTTTTTTCCTGTGGCTGTGTTGGGTCTTAGTTGCAGCATGCAGAATCTTTATTTTTGGTTGCAGCAAGTGAGGTCTTAGTTGCAGCACCAGGGATCCCTGACCAGGGATGGAACCCAGGCCCCTGCACTGGAAGCTCAGAGTCTTAACCACTGGACCACCAGGGAAGTCCCCCATTCTTTCACTTAATCCAGGACTCTACTCAAATATCTCCTCAGAGCTGCTGCCCAATATCTTGGTACCCTCTCTCCCCTCCATCGCCTTGCGTGCGTGCATGCTAAGTCACTCGGTTGTGTCTGACTCTTTGCGACTCCATAGACTGTAGCCCACCAGGTTCCTCTGTCCATGGGATTTCCCAGGCAAGAATACTGGAGTGGGTTGCCATGCCCTCCTCCAGGGGATCTTCCCAACCCAGGGATCAAACCCGCGACTCCTTTACTGCTGACCCACCAGGGAAACCCCTCTATCTCCTTACACTGCTTCAGTCTTCTTTACGAAGACTGAAGTACAAACCACTGCCTGACTTTGTGAACAGCAGCTTCTCCATCAACATCTGTGGTACAGATGTCTTAGTCCAGGCCTCCTCCGCTTTCACGGGGACCATCACAGCAGCCTCCTGCCCCACCATTCATCCTCCACTTGAGTCAGGATGCTCACAGTAAAGGTGAGTTTGCTCAGGCAGATTCGACTCTATCCCTTATGATCCTTCCATGGCTTCCCATTGCCATCTGGATAAAAACCAAACTCCTCACACTGGCATTTCATCTGGGTGGCCTCCCTCCCCACTGCGCCCGCCCACCTGTCCAATCCCATCTGTGGTTCCCTCAGACGTTTGTTCGTTCTAGCCTGCCCTCCCTCCGAAGAGCCAGCCACTGTGTTGGTTTGGCAGGAATCCTCCCGACTGCATACACGTGGTTTCTGCCAGTGTAATACAATGCCCTAGTGCCAAAGCACTATAATGAAAACAGCTGCCCTTCTGCCCCACCTTATCTTTACTTCTCAGCCCTGCTCCCCAGAGCAACCACTTTTAATGTTTTTATTCTTCTAGTGATGATCTCCATAATTCTAAATAATATGTTTAAATGTCTATTTCTTGATGTATCTATTTTAGACAGTAGCTGTTGAAGTTTGTATTCAGTTAAGTCAAGTTATGGGCTGGCTCAGTGGTAAAGAATCAGCCTGCCAGAGCAGGAGACGTGGGTTCGATCCCTGGGTGGGAAGATCCCCTGGAGAAGGAAACGGCTACCCAGTCCAGTGTTCTTGCCTGAGAAATCCCATGGACAGGGAAGCCTAGGGGGACTACAGTCCATAGAGCTTTAAGAGTTGGACATGACCTAGTGACTAAACAATGATAACAAAGTCAGGGTATGCACCAGTAACAGACAATCCCAACATCTCAATGGCTTCACACATGAAAAAGCTTTATTTCTCACCCTTGCAGAATCCATTCAGTGTCTCCAGGACATCCATATTCCATGAGGCAGTTCCAGCCTGCTTCAATCTTGCGGCTCTGCTATCTTAACCCAAGGCTGCCCTGGCCACCACAGAGGGAGAGGGGACAGACACAGAGTCATCTAAGCTTCAGTCTAGCTGCAACACAGCACTTTCTCTTGAAGCTGACTCTCCAGAAGTAGTTATATTGGCCCCATCCAATTGCAAGGGACTGAAAAGTAATCTTTTGTGTGCCCAGAAGGAGGGAGAACCAAGTATTAGTGAATACTACTAAGTTCCTCCTTGTTGTTGTTTAGTTGCTGAATCGTGTCAGACCCTTTTGCAACCCCAAGGACTGTAGACGCCTCTGTCCATGGGATTTCCCATGCAAGAACACTGGAGTGGGTAGCCATTTCCTTCTCCAGGGGATCTTCCCAACCCAGGGATCGAACCTGCATCTCCTGCATTGCAGATGGATTCTTTACTACTGAGCCACCAGGGAAAGCCCCCACTAAGGTCCTCCCCAACTCTTTAATATGGTAAATAAGGATCACCTCTCTTCATCTACCCAGCTTCCTCTCCATCCTCCCAATATAGTTCTACCACAATTTAAAATTGCTTAGTCAAGTTTATATCCAGAGTTATTTTTTTCCCAGGGTTTACATTCGTGGTTTTTTAAAAAATTATTCACTTATTTTATCTCTTTGGCTGTGCCAAGGTCTTAGCTGTGGCACACAAGATCTTCAGTCTTCATCATGGCATGTGAGTTCTTTAGTTGTAGCATATGGGATCTAGTTCCTTCACCAGGGATTGAACCTGGGCTCTCTGTGTTGGGAGCACAGAGTCAGAGCCGCCAGACCACCAGGGAAGTCCCCAGGGCTTACATTCTTCTGCCTTTGTAGGTACTGTCCACGCTGAGCCAAATGGTATACTATAGTTGTATTCGTTTTTTAGTACTAATTTTTGTTCTTCGTGGAGTTAGTAACTGCCTCTTTTTGAAAACCGAGTATCATATATTAATGAACATATATGGGAAAATGGTACAGATGAACCTATCTGCAAGGCAGGAATAGAGACACAGACACAGAGTACAGACATGTGGACACGCTGGGGGGAAGGGGGTGGGATGAACTGGGAGATGAGGCCTGACATCTATACACCCCCATGTGTGAAACAGATAGCGGGAACCTGCTGTATAACGCAAGGAGCTCGGCTCGGCGCTCTGTGATGACCGAGATGGGTGGGATACGGGGAGACGGGAGGCAGGGACAAGAGGGAATATAGGTATACTCGAAGCTGGTTGTACAGCAAAAACCAATACAACGCTGTAAAACAACTGTACCTCGATGAAAAAACAATTGCTTCTTTTTTTAATTTGCTTAGTTCTGTGTACACATTGATAAATCTCTTCAAACACTCCAGCAGACGCACAAAAATGCCTTTTCCATGCACTCAACATAATCTATCAAGTTCCTTTTGTTTCTCTAGTGAATCCACTTCCTGGAGCTTCCCTCCTCCTCTCTCAATCTGCAACTGGTTGCTTTTCAGAGCACTGAACACCTGTCCTCCTGCGTTAGAGCACCTGTTTCCTGGATTACAAGTCTTGTTTATCATGGTTTATCCCCTTGTTTTGGTGGGGCACATCCTGTAGTCACTTCCTAAAGAAAGGGTACATAGGAAGGAAAAATTTTACACCCTGGCAAGCCAGCAAATGTCCTTCTTCCATCCTCACGTCTGATTTCATGTCTACTATTTAAAATAGTAGATTGGAAATCATGTTCCATCAGAAAATCGATGGCACGGCTCCCTCATCTTCTAGTTTCCAGTGTTGGCACTGAGGTGTCTGAAACCATTTTAATTTCTGATGTTTTGTAGTAGTGTATTCTTCCCACCTCTGAAACTTTTAGGAGCTTTTCTCTCTCTCTTTTTAAAATTTAATTCTTTTTAATGCTGTAGGCCACACCATGTGGCATGGGGGCATCTTAGTTCCCTGACCAGGGATCGAACCCCAGGGTTCCCTGCATTGGGAGCACGGAATCTTAACCTCTGGACCACCAGGGAAGTCCTAGGACCTTCTCTTTCCTCCTAGATTTCTGACATTTGTGATGATATGCCGTAAGATGGCTCTTTTTCATTTTTACTGGGTCCTCTCAGTCCAAAGGTTTATGCCCTCCAGTATAAAACGTCCTCTCATCATTTCTTCAGTGATTTCCTCCCCACCGCTTTCTCTGGAATCCCTGGACAATCTGGTAGCCAGATATCGGGCCTCCTAGATTGATTGTCTCCTTTACTTCTCTTTTTTATTTTCTGCCTTTGTGGTACATCTTCTGGGAAATTTCCTTTTCATTACCTCTCAACCTTTCTATTGACTTTTTAAAAACGTTATTTTATCTCCGATTTTTACTTCCCAGTGCCTCTTATTATCCGTTTTTATATAGCATTTATAGCATCTTATTTCAAGAACATAATATCTTCTCTTTTGTCTCTGAGGATACTGATAATTTTTGTCTTGTATTTTCTTCTCTCTGCACAGTCTATCTGCTTCACACATTTTTGTTTATTTGTCTGCTTTGGCCTCCTTCTTTTATCCCGGAGACTTGGATATCTGGTGATATGTGATCAAAGGTTGGCCTTCTCTTTTTTAGTGTTTATTTATTTATGTGGCTGTCTCAAGTCTTAGTTGTAGCATGCAGGATCCTCAATCTTCGTTGCAGTATGCCAGCTCTTTGGTTGCAGCATGTGGAGTTTAATTCTCTGACCAGGGATTAAATCTGGGCCCCCTGCATTGGGAGTGTGAAGTCTTAGCCACCGGACCACCAGGGAAGTCCCTAAAGCTTGGCATTTGAGTGAAGCACTAATTAATTAATTGACAACACTGGGGGCTGGGGAGTGGCTGTCAGCTGGTGTGCGTCATTCTAGGTGGACTGAACGGAGATCTGGCTTTTATTCTAGGAACACTTACATATCAGTGACTGTAGCTCCCTTCTTTGGGGGCTTCAGAAAAGAATCCTGCCATTTCCTCCCTGGAGAGCACACTTCTGGCTGTTAGGATTCTGGTAGCAGAGCTACCCCTGGTAGCAGAAGGGGTCTGGAAAACCTTTTTTTCCCCTTTGGTATCTCGCTGTGACCCTTCCTGTGTCTGCAGCTGCAAATTCAGTCCCCCTAGGTTAACTTCTCCAAGGAAAAAACCCTCCTGCAGAGTGGAGGGGTGGCCACCTGGCTGTGCAGGGTACAAAGGCTGGGGAACTAAGGGTCTCACTGTTCAGTCTATAGGTAATTGATTGCCTACCACTGTTTTCAGCCCCACACCTCACCCTCGCTCAGCCTGTCCCTCCTGTTCAAATTGCTTTTCATCATCCAAATAGGTGTTGCCATCGCTTAACCTGAGACCTAAGAGGTGAAGCCATTTGCCAAGGTCACATGGCCATGAAGTGGCAGGGCTGGTATTTAAATCAGGAAGTCTAGTGCCAACAGCTGGTAATGACTTTGCTGTTCTGCCCCTCAGTACTTGTTACCTTCCTTCCTCCTCCACTTCCTTCCTCCCCCACATTCCTTGAAAAAGTCAAAGAATGTGAGATTATTATACGCTGAGGTTTGTTCACTCATCCAACAGGTATCAATGGAGCAGCTGGTATGTGCTGGCACTGAGGAAGGGCTATAGAAGTGAAGATGGCAGTCTGACTTCTTGAAACTTATGATCTTAGGGAGGGGGCAGACACTGAACAAATTGCTGCACTTTTTAAGCAGGGGAGTGATGGGGTTTGACTTATGCGTTTTCTCAAAAGATCATTCTGACTGCCGTGTGGGGGCTAGTTGGAGGGCAGAGCAAGAGTGGTTGAGAGCATGAACTTCCTAGGAAGATAAATTTTATCTCCCCACATCTCAAAATCCTACTGTTGGTTTCTAATTCTTTTTTTTTTCCTATTTCAAAAAGTTGTAGATATGACATTGGACCCTTATATCATACCATATTTAAAAATTGACTCAAAATGGTTGAAAGACCTAGATGTAAGAGCTAAAACTATAAAACTCTTAGAAGAGAACAGGGGGAAAGTTACATGACACCAGATTTGGTGACAAAGTCTGGGACACGAAACCAAAAGCAACAAATCAAAAAATAGATAAACTGGACTACATAGAAATTCAAAGCTTTTATGCATCAAAGGACATGATCAACAGAGTGAAAAGGCCACCACAGAATGGGAGAAATATTTGCAAATCACATATCTGACAAGGGGTTAATATCCAGAATATATAAAGAATTCCTACAACTCAACAGTAAAAAAGCAAACAACCAGATTTAAAATATGGTTAAAGGACTCAAACAGACATTTCTCTGAAGATATACAAAGGACCCATAAGCTCATGAAGAGATGATCAACATCATTAATCCTTCAGTTCAGTTCAGTCGCTCAGTAGTGTCCAACTCTTTGCGACCCCATGAATTGCAGCACGCCAGGCTTCCCTGTCCGTCACCAACTCCCGGAGTTCACACAGACTCACATCCATCGAGTCAGTGATGCCATCTAGCCATCTCATCCTCGGTCGTCCCCTTCTCCTCCTGCCCCCAATCCCTCCCAGCATCAGAGTCTTTTCCAATGAGTCAACTCTTCGCATGAGGTGGCTAAAGTACTGCAGTTTCAGCTTTAGCATCATTCCCTCCAAAGAAATCCCAGGGCTGATCTCCTTCAGAATGGACTGGTTGGATCTCCTTGCAGTCCAAGGGACTCTCAAGAGTCTTCTCCAACACCACAGTTCAAAAGCATTAATTCTTCGGTGCTCAGCCTTCTTCACAGTCCAACTCTCACATCCATACATGACCACTGGAAAAACCATAGCCTTGACTAGCGGACCTTAGTCGGCAAAGTAATGTCTCTGCTTTTGAATATGCTATCTAGGTTGGTCATGGAGAAGGCAATGGCACCCCACTCCAGTACTCATGCCTGGAAAATCCCATGGGCGGAGGAGCCTGGTAGGCTGCAGTCCATGGGGTCGCTAAGAGTCAGACATGACTGAGCGACTTCACTTTCTCTTTTCACCTTCATGCATTGGAGAAGGAAATGGCAACCCACTCCAGTGTTCTTGCCTGGAGAATCCCAGGGATGGGGGAGCCTGGTAGGCTGCCATCTATGGGGTCGCACAGAGTCGGACACGACTGAAGCAACTTAGCAGCAGCAGCAGCAGCAGCAGGTTGGTCATAACTTTTCTTCCAAGGAGTAAGTGTCATTTAATTTCATGGCTGCAGTCACCATCTGCAGTGATTTTAGAGTCCCCCAAAATAAAGTCTGACACTGTTTCCACTGTTTCCCCATCTATTTCCCATGAAGTGATGGGACCAGATGCCATGATCTTCGTTTTCTGAATGTTGAGCTTTAAGCCAACTTTTTCACTCTCCTCTTTCACTTTCAGAAAACCATTCTAAAAGATACATGTACCCCAATGTTCATTGCAGCACTATTTACAATAGCCAGGACATGGAAGCAATCTAGATGTCCATTATAGATGAATGGATAAAGAAGTTGTGGTACATATATATTATGGACTATTTCTCAGCCATAAAAAGGAATGCATTTGAGTTAGTTCTAATGAGGTAGATGAAGCTGGAGCCTGTTTTACAGACTGAAGTAAGTCAGAAAGAGAAAACTATCATATATTAACACATATATATGGAATCTAGGAAAATGGTACTGATGAACCTATTTGTAGGACAGAAATAGACATGCAGACATAGAGAACAGAGTTGTGGACACAGCGGGGGAAGGAAAGGGTGGGATGAACTAAGAGAGCCTCATTGAAACATATACATTCCCAAGTGTGAAATAGACAGCCTGTGGGAATTTGCTGTATGACCCAGGGAGCTCAGCCTGGGGCTCTGTGACAACCTAGAGGAGTGGGATGGGGTGGGAGGTGGGAGAGAGGGTCAAGACGGAAGGTACATATGTATACCTGTATGGCAGAAACCAACACGACATTGTAAAGCAATTATCTTCCAATTAAAAATAAACTATAATAAAAAGACAAAAAATAAACTCAGGGTCATGAATGCTCATAGTAGCATCATCCACAACAGCCGAAGGTGCCCACAGATGAACGAATGGATGAACAAAATGGGGTCTATACATACAATGGAACATTATCAAGCCTTAAGAGAGGAAATTCTGACACATGCTTCCACATAGACGAGCCTTGAGGACGTGCACCAAGTGAAATAAGCTAGTCACAAGAAGACAAAGACCTCTGTGATTCCACTCATATGAGTAGTCAGGTTCACAGAGGCAGAAAGTAGAAAGGTGCTTTCCAGGGACAGAAGCAAGAGAGAACTGAGGGGTTATTATTTAATGGGTACAAAGTGTCAGTTTGGGAAGATGAAAAAAAGTTCTAGAGATGGATGCTGGTGATGGCTGCATGACAATGTGAATATACATAACGTCAGAGAACCGTGCACTTAGGAATGGTTAAATTTTATATGTATTTTACTGCAATAAATAAGTTGTGGCTAATCAAGTGTTCTCACTGTGCCTGTTTTCTGAGCTAGAGAGTCTGATGAGGAAGTTCTGTAGTGCCATTCATATCCTAGCTCGTCAACACACTTAGCTGTGCAATCTTGAATAAATTACTTCACCTCTCTGAAGCCGTTTCCTCATTGGTAATTTCAGAGTAATCACGCTTTCGGAGCCAACACGTGTGAAAGCCTCTCACTTACTAGCCAGCACAGAGATAACAATTAGCAGGCTTTTAAGGGTTTATTTCCCCTGATATTTTTATGCTTATTTTTCTCATAGAATTCAATCCTCTCTGAATTGGGCCCAACCCTGGGGGTGAATTCTATTGACTCTGAGATGCCTTGGGAAACTCATTGCTTTTCTTTTTTTCTAGGTCAAAATCCCTTTTAGCGCATCTTGAATTGCACAGCTGCTGGGGAATTTGCTCCCAACCATCCTCCCTCAGGGGCTTCCTTGGCGGTTCAGTGGTAAAGAATCCGCCTGCCAATGCAGGAGACGTGAGTTCGATCCCTGGGTGGGGAAGATCCCTGAAGAAGGAAATGGCACTCCAGTGTTCTTGCCTGGGAAACCTCATGGACAGAGTAGCCTGGTGGGCTACAGTGCATGGGGTCACAAGAGTCAGATATGACTGACTAAACAACAACAATCCTTCTCAGACCTCAGGGAGGCTTCCCTTACAGGAAGTACTGAGTGGCTGACCATGTTGATTTCAGAGCCCTAAACCCATTCCACCATCTGTCAGACAAGCCCTGCTCCCTGCCGTCCCCAGGCAGGGAAGAACAGGCACCATCTCTGTCCATTTCCCTTTAACTTGATAGAGACTGGCCTTGCTCAGTGGCTAACACACAGCCAGAGCCACAGGAAATCCATACACACTCCTGGGTCTCTGGAGAGCTGGCCTTCTTGATGACAAGTAAGCTCCTGGTAAGAATTTCCTTCCCCAGGCAAACCCAGGGTGGTTGGTTAGACTGGTTGACATCTTAATACCCAGTGCCCAGAAGAAGGCTAAAACATTCCCTCCTATTTACAAGGCCCTAAGGGAACGCTTCTGACAGCTTTGGATGGCTCTTTTTTTTTTTTTTTAAGCAATATTCTCTAAGTGTCTTTTCTCTCCTGTACCAGTGAAAGTGAAAGTCACTTAGTCATACCCGACTCTTTGTGACCCCATATACAGTCCACAGAATTCTCCAGGCCAGAATACTGGAGTGGGTAGCCTTTCCCTTCTCCAAGGGGATCTTCCCAACCCAGGAATCAAACTGGGGTCTCCCGCATCGCAGGCAGACTGTTTACCAACTGAGCTAGAAGCCCACATTTACCAGGCGGTATGCCAAATGCACCAAACGCATGATTTCATTTCGACCTCATTGCAACCCTGAGTGTTAAGACCTAGCTTATCACACATCAGCCATGGCAGAGGGGCCAAGTCTGGAGGCCGGGACCAAAGGGAGAGAACTGGTCCGGAGGTGGGCTGGTTCCAGAGCCTTTACCTGCCCTCACCCATTCCTCAACTCTGCTGTGATCTGGAGTTTGGAGACCATCTGTTCACAGTCCAGGTAGGGTCGGGGAGAGAGACTTATACACATCAGAACAATGGCACAGACGTCATGATGGGGCCCGGTAGGGCAAGAAAGAGAGGTGAGTTCAGAACAATATGTCCACTTCTTGTCAAAAGGGTGGCAGCCAGAATTTGTGGCACTACAGCTACATGCCAGGTGTTTCTCAGGCATGCTTTTAGGTACTTCTTACACCTGTGCTTTGTTTTATTCTTTAATAGATAATAAGCGTTTGTTGGACACTGACTGTGCCAGGCGCTGGGAAAGCATTTTACATCATTTAATTTTCCCAGGACCCTATGGGGTGGATAGGATTTATCATTCCTGATTTATGGGGAGCAATAAAGGAACTTGCCCAAGGCTGCAGAGGCAGAAAGAGGCTGAGCAGAGATTCCACCCCTGTGGGCATCTCCAAGTCCTTGGTGCCTTCCTCTGGACTTCCATTTCAGCTTCTCCCCTGCAAACCCAGCGTGCGCACCCTTCCCACACTCTCTTTGACAAGGAAAACATTAAGTCCCAAAGGCATGGCATTGTCTCAGTCACCACTAAGCCTGGGACTTCCCAGCTCCAAGCAGGTGCTCAAAGCACATCTGTTGAATGAATGAATGTTGCTGCATCTGTCCGCCACACTAGACAGTGCAGCCTTTAGGCAGGAACCATGTCATAAACACAGCATTTACTGGGGGATTCCCGGGAGGACGGAGGGTCAGGCACCCTGATCCTTGGAAATAACCAACCACAGACCCAAGAGCTCTGAGTTAGACCACACTGCTCCCTTTGTCCCTTCTATCCTCCACCCAGGCCAACCCAGGGCCCCTGAAGGACATCTGGGCCTGACCCTGCCTGCCCTGAGTCTGCGGTGACTCAGCTAGGCCTCGGCAACGGGAAACCTTGTCAGATCATCTTCAGATCATCTACCGAAAGGAGCGAATTTGTTTTTAACTGGGCTGAGGGGTATTTATTTTTTACCTCTCATGCATAAGAGCTCCCGGGGCAAGAGACCTAAAAACAATAACAGCAACAAAGTAAAGGCACCAATCAGGCTGATCGACCTTACAGCACCTTAGGAACCAAATCAAACAAAATGCTTCAGCCTAGATCAAAACTCACTGGGTCCCAAACAGCATGGACTGTTGGGAGTATTCAGAGTTACTTTTCTTCCCCAGTGCTTTGTCAGATCACAGAAATAACAGCTGCTCACTATAAAAGGTCCAAATAATGCAGAATCATTTCATAAAGAAAATTTAAAAACCATCAGTAGGACAGACTATCATTGACAGATAACAGGCAAATATACAGGCCCTGTTTTAAATAAATGGGATCTGGCTCTAATACTATTATATAACCTGTTTCTTTCTTCTCAAAAATATGCTGTAATCATCTTTCCATATCCACAGACACAAATTAATATAATTTGGGGTGACTGATTGTTATTCAAATCCAGAGGTCAACAGACTTTTTTCTGTAAAGAGCCAAAAAGTAATTATTTTAGGCTCGGTAGGCCCCTTAAGGTCTCTGATGCATATTCTGCTGCTTTTTGTTTAATGTGTGTGTGTTTGTCTGTTTCGTTTTGGTGTTTTTGGCCTCGGGGCTTGTGGAGGTCTTAGTTTCCTGAACAAGGATTGAACTCCAGCCCTTAACAGTAAAAGTGTGGAGTCCTAACAACTAGACTACCAGGGAATTCCTGTTTTTGTCCCTTACAAGCTTTTAAAAGTGTAAAAAAAACATTTTTGGCTCAAGGACTATACAAGAATAGACTATAGGCTGGAGCTAGTCTCACTTACAGACACTAATGCTCCCAAATATAGTTACTTAATAAATCTCAGATTAAATGACACATAGGTTGCTTCTGCTCTTTTGGTATTATAAACAGTATTGTGATAAATGTCTTTGTGCACAAAGATATCTGATGGTTTCCTTAGGAAAATTCCTAGGATCTCAGAGCTAGAAGGAAACTTCATATTGAGGGCATTCCCTCTGTGGCACTCCAGACAAATGACCACGCAGTTTCTGCTTGTATATATCCAGAGATGGGGAACTCGCCACCTGCAGCACAGTCTATCCCATTGGGGACAACTCACAGGAAAACAAGTCATTAATGTGGACATGGGCCACACCAGGAAGGGTGGCCTCTGTGGATAAGTTTTCAGGTTTCTGCCCCATGACTGGCTGCATCCACCGTACACAGATGCGGTGGGGTCTCTCCTTTTATTTATTTTTTTACTTTTTATTGTTTCCCCCAGATGTGTTTTTTGTGTATTTCTTACTTCACTGACATCACTGCTGGTGGAACATCAGCTTAAGCCATGCTCCCATCACTCATGCACCCGAGACTGGCAACCTTGTTCCAGCTCACAACTTTGTTCCTCTCCTTCTACTTCTAAGCTGTTCCAGAGAGTCCCTGAGCTCCTTGCACCTCCAGCAGATAGTGTCACTACCAAAGTTTCAATAATAACTATAGTGGGTTAAATGGCAGCCCCTAAAAGACAAGTCCACATCCCAACACCCAGAACTTGTGAAAGTGGCCTTATTTAGAAAAGGGGTCTTTACACATATAATTTTTTTTAATTTATCCCTTTTTTGGGGAGTTGTGCAAGTAGGATCTTAGTTCCCTGACTAGGGATAGAACCCCCTACATTGGGAGTGCAGAATCTTAACCACTGGACCACCATGGAAATCCCTAAGTTAAGGATCTTGAGACCATCCTGGATTATTGGGGCGGGCCCCTAGCTCTAATGACAAGTGTCCTTGCAAGAGACACACAGCACACAGGAAGAATGAAGGCCATGTGAAGATGGGGGCAGAGATTACAGTGATGTGGCCACAAGCCACTGACTGTTGGAGCCACCAGAAGCTGAAGAGGAAAGGAAGATTTTCCCCAAAAGCCTTCAGAGGGAACGCAGTCCTAGAGATACTTTCTGGACCTCTGGCCTCCAAGAATGTAAAAGACTACATTTCTGTTGTCTTAAGCCGTTGGGTTTGCAGCAATGCCTTACAGCAGCTCTGGGAAATGATACAGTAAAAGTGCAGCCAAGGAGAAGCATGGACTCTGGCACCAGAAACACCTAGATTTAAGCCCCAGCTCTGCTTCTGACCAGTCAATCCTAAAGGAAATCAACCCTGAAGATTCACTGGAAGGATTGATGCTGAAGCTGAAGCTCCAATACTTTGTCCATCTGATGCGAAGAGCTGACTCATTAGAAAAGACCCGGATTCTGGGGAAGATTGAGGGCAGGAGGAGAAGGGGACGACAGAGGATGAGACAGTTGGATGGCATCACCGACTCAATGGATATGAGTTTGAGCAAGCTCCAGGAGATGATGAAGGACAGGGAAGCCTGGTATGCTGTAATCCATGGGGTCACCAAGAATCAGACACAACTGAGAGACTGAACAACAACAGCTGCTTCTAACCGTATGACCTGGGGCAAGTTCTCTGAGCATCAGTTTGCTCCTCTGTGAACTGGGAATAACCATCCTCCCTTTTGAGGGTGTGATGAGTGTGGGATGAGTTCATGCCTATGATCTCCCTAGAACATTCCTGGCACATTCGTATCATATGGCTTCTCTTCTTGTCCAGATGAGGAAAATGGGCCCAGAATGATCCCTAGTGAGCAGTCCTGGGGTCCCAGGCTCCTGACTCCTTTTCTGGCCCTTTGGTAATCTACCACCATTGAGATGAAACACAGAGCCCTGTGCTGGAACTTCCTCCCTAGAAGAGGCTCTGATCTGGAACACTGAGTTCAAACTTCCTCACCCACTTTGCAGATGGGAAAACTGAGGCCTGGAGAGGGAAAGACAATTGTGCAAGGTCACACAGAGTAGCAGTTCCCCTAACTTCTAGGAGCCCAAGTTCTTTCTACTTCTTGAATCTGCCCACCAAGAAGCTAAATCTCAGATGAGGGTTCAAGGTAAGAGGCCAAAGGGAAACGGGCTCCTGTCCAAGGCTTCAGAGTTCCTGACAAGATTGCTGCCTACATTGTATGTCCCTGTGTCCAGTGGGTAACCAGTGTAGGGTGGGTCCATGGATGCAACGGTCCCCATCACTGTCAGCATCTTTGCCACCATCTCCAACACAGCAGCTACACAGACTCAGTACTTAACACGAGTCTGATGTATCATATTGCATCCTACCATGACATTTATATAGATTATCTCATTCAATCACTCCAAAAACCCTATGAAATTGCTACTATTATCATCCTCATACAGAGGAGGAAAGGGAGCCTTGGAGAGCATACCGGGTTGAATAGTTGCCCTCAAAATTCACATCTAAGGAGTTCCCTGGTGGTTCAGTGGTTAAAAATCCACTTTCCAATGCAGGGGACACGGGTTCAATCCCTGGTCCAGAAAGATCTCACATGCCGTGGAGCAATTCTATCCATTCGCCACAACTGTTGAGCCCACGTGCTGCAACTACTGAGCCTGTACCCGAGAGCTGTGCTACACAACAGGAGAAGCCACTGTGATGAGCAAAATAAACAAATAAAGGTTTTGTTTTGTTTTGTTTTTTAACGAAGTGGTTGACTTCCCTGGTGGTTCAGATGGTAAAGCGTCTGTCTACAATGCGGAAGACCTGGGTTCAATCCCTGGGTTGGGAAGATCCCCTGGAGAAGGAAATGGCAATCCACTCCAGTACTATTGCCTGGAAAATCCCGTGGACAGAGGAGCCTGGTAGGCTACAGTCCATGGGGTCACAAAGAGTCGGACACGACTGAGCAACTTCACTATTCACTCACTCACTGTACTATCGAATAGATTAAGGTGGGCCCTAAATCCAATATGACTGGAGTCCTTGTAAGAGGAGAACAGAGACACACACAGAGCGGACACAGTCATGTGAAAACACAGTCAAGAACTGGAGGGACACAGCTACAAGCCCAAAGTATAACAGCCAGTGCCAGCCACCCCCAGAAGCTCAGGGACGAAGGACTCTTCCCCAGAGCCTTCAGAGGGAGCGGAGTCCTGTTGATTTCAGACTTCGAGCCTCCTGAACTACAAAGAAAGTATTTCTCTTGTTTTAAACCACCCAGTTTATGGACTGCCTGGTGGTCCAGTGGCTAAGACTCCACGTTCCCCAAACAGGGGGACTGGATTCGATCCCTGGTCAGGGAACTAGAGTCCACAGGCCGAAACTAAAGATCCCGAATGCCACGTGGAATATCTAAGATCCTGCCTGCTGCAACCCAGCACAGCCAAATAAAAATAAATATTTTTTAGAAAATAAAAATAAACTACCCTATTTATGATGATTTGTTACGGCAGCCCTAGGGAATGAATACATAAAGATAACCGTCTTGCCAGCAGTGGCCTAGAACACAGAAGCAATGTCTGTTAAAACTGCTCCACTCCCCTGCAAGCCCGGCAAAAAGACTTTTTCATCAGAAATATAGAATGCTAGCACTGGAAAGAAAGACAGCTGATAAGAGTATTTACTGGGCATTTACTATGTGCCAGTTGTCTTGCTAAGGACCATATGTGTGTTCACCATCCCACTGAAGGGGCATAACCACCACAGGAGGTGACCATTATTCTCCCCATTTTACAGGTGAGAAACGTTGAGGTTCAGAGGGCTGAAGTGACTCACCCAAAATCCTGGAGCTAGGAGTGGCAGGGCCTGGGTAAGTCTTGGGCTAATCCCAGAACCCAGAGTACTGACCTCTACCCCATCTTCTCTCAGTTGGTCAAGTTCAATCCCTTTGTTTTACAAATGAGGAAACCAAGGCATAGCTACAGCAGTGATCCCAAAGGCTCTGCCCACGCTGGGGGATGAACAGCTTAAATAAAGCAACTGCCAGCCAGCGGTCCAACTGAGGCTCCCTGTATTTGTAAACAAAGGGTGCTTGCTCTTCCCACTGGCAAAACAAGTAGGGCTGGGCAGCGAGGGCAGCGAGCTACGACTCTGCCCACCATCTGAGTGGCAAGTAGCCAGAAACTAATTAGCTATCTCAGTTTTGGCAAAGCCTGAGGAAGGAAAGTGGTTAATGACAACGAGGCCCAGCAAGCGTGTTGAAAGAGAAGATTAAAGGCTGGAACGTAGAAATACAAGGCTCTTGAGTTGCACATGACTGAGGGGGGTGGGGTGGCCTCCAGGGCGCACTCAGCAATATACAGGGCAGGCACCTTGTCCAGTTCAGTTCAAGAACCACAACACACCCATGGGAGGCAGGGAAGAGAAACTCTTCTCCACCCTGGCTCTGCTTCTGGCGTAAGGATGACTGGACCAGCCGATGAAGCAGCTGGACGCTACAGGAGCCCCAGAGGCAGATTTCCTTAGATGTGACCTATCAGCCCATGGGTCTCTGGAAATAGAACATGTCCCTCCTGCAAACACCTACTGATATGCTACCTGAGTATCAGACCCTAGACTGGGGCTCCAAAGGATGCTCACCCCACCCCCTCATCTGGGGAGAGAGGAATGAGTGATCAGGGCTTTGAAAAGTGTATGGGCCTCTGATGCGGCAGGCACTGGACCCTGTGGCAACACGGAGGAGGCATCAGAGAAGGCTCCCTGGAGGAAAGACTTACTAAGTTGAAAGTGAAAAGGGGAAGCCACTCAGTCATGTCCGATTCTTTTAGACCCCAAGGACTATACAGTCCGTGGAATTCTCCAGGTCAGAATACAGGAGCGGGTAGCCGTTCCCTTCTCCAGCAGATCTTCCCAACCCAGGGATCAAACCCAGGTCTCCTGCACTGCAGGTGGATTCTTTACCAGCTGAGCCACAAGGGAAGCCCTACTAAGCTGAAAAGGAAGGGGTGTTACTGTAGAGCAAACAGAAGTCTGAAGTTCCTGCACATCTTCTTTCCCTCTTGTCTTGTCGTTGGGAGAGTTTTCTTATACATCCCGGCCCCTCAGAGGGAATCTCATTAACAAAGTGTCAGCTAGATATTTAAGAAACACTCAGTGCAGCCTCCTCAGAGCCAGGGATTGAGCTAGGAAACAGGATAGAAGATGAATGGGATGCAGTCCCTGCCCTCCAAGAGCCACCGGTGTAAAAGGGAAGACAAGCACCGAACGTGCGATTACACCACAGCCAGAAAATGCCCATTTCAAGACCACTGATGTTTGTGTGTGTCTCCCCTCTTCCTATATGACAGGCACTGAATGAAGGTACTTGATTTCCATCATCGCACTTAATCCTCATGACAACTGACTCTGGTGAGCATTATCACTGCATTTAGCAGACAAGCGGACTCTGAGGCTCAAAGAGGCAGAGAAACTTGCCCAAGATCATAGAGCCAGTAGGTTATATGACCAGGACTCAGTCCCAGGTCTGTTTGACCTGGTGATGGTCATTAATTTTATGTGTCTATGTGGCTAGGCTACAGTACCCAGTTACTTAATCAACATTGTGGAGGAAACAGAGATCAAATTGCCAACATCCGTTGGATCATAGGAAAAGCAAGTGAATTCCAGAAAAACATCTACTTGTGCTTCACTGACTACAGTAAACACTTTGACTGTGTGGATCACAACAAACTGAAAAATTCTTAGAGAGGAATACCAGACCACTTTACCTGCCTCCTAAGAAATCTGTATGCAGGTCAAGAAGCAACAGTTAGAACTGGACATGGAAAAACAGACTGGTTCAAAATCGGAAAAGGAGTACAACAAGACTGTATATTGTCACCCTGCTTATTTAACTTATATGCACATCATGCAAAATCCTGGGTTGGATGAATCACAAGCTGGAATCAAGATTGCCAGGAGAAATATTAACAGCCTCAGATATGCAGATGACACTACCCTAATGGCAGAAACCAAAGAGGAACTGAAGAGCCTTTAGATGAAGATGAAAGAGGAGAGTGAAAAAGCTGGCTTAAAACTCAACATTCAAAAAACTAAGATCATGGCTTCTGGCCCCATCTCTTCATGGCAAATAGATGGGAGAGAAATGAAAACAGTGACAGATTTTATTTTCTTGGGATCCAAAATCACTGCAGACTGGTGACTGTAGCCATGAAACTAAAAGATGTTTGCAACTTGGAAGAAAAGCTATGACAAACCTAGACAGCATATCTAGGCAGAGACATCATTTTGCTGACAAAGGTCCATAGAGCCAAAGCTATAGTTTTTCCAGTAATCATGTGTGGGTATGAGAGTTGGACCATAAAGAAAGCTGAGCAGTGAAGGATTGATGCTTTCGAACTGTGGTGTTGGAGAAGATTCTTGAGAGTCCCTTGGACTGCAAGAAGATTGAACCAGTCAATACTAAAGGAAATCAACCCTGAAGATTCATTGGAAGGACTGATGCTGAAGTTGAAGTTCCAATTCTTTGACCACCTGATGCAAAGAGCCAACTCATTGGAAAAGACCCTGATGCTGGGAAAGGTTGAGGGGAGGAGGAGTAGGGGGTGACAGAGGATGAGATGGTTGGATGGCATCACCAACTCAATGGACAGGAGTTTAAGCATATTCTGGGAAATAGTGAAGGACAGGGAAGCCTGGCATGCTGCAGTCCATGGGGTCGCAAAGAGTCAGACAGTACTTAGTGACTAAACAATAAATTTAATCAAACCCTAATCCAGTTGTTGCTGTGAAGGGATTTTGTAGATATGATTAACATCTATAATCAGCTGACTTTAAGGAGATTATCCATGATAATGAGTTTTGCCTGAACAGCAAAACTGAGGCTTCCTAGAGGAAGAATAAATTCTGCCTGCGGACCACAGCATCAGCTCTTGCCTGAGAGCTGCCAGGCTGCCAACCTGCCCACAAATTTCAGACTTGCCTAGCCAGACCCCACAGTCGCATAAGCCAATTCCTTGAACTATATCTCACTGGTCTTTTTTTTCTGGTAGGATTCTGACTGGCACAGACCTGAAAATCATGCTCTAGGCTAAGGCTGGTGCCAGGAAGCCACCATCTCTTCAGCCCGAAAAGGACAATGACAACCACCAGCGCGCTAGGTTGTTTAGCGGGTCGAGTGTGATGAAGGGCAGTGATCGGTGAAGAGAGGGCAGGCCTGGCCAGGAGAACACTTACTAACCTTGGAGTCCTCAGGCAAAAGTCTTACATCTCTGAGCCTTAGCTTCATCATCTGTAAAGGCATATTCAGTGGTTCCTCTCTCATAAAAGTGCTATGAAGATTAAGTGAGATTTTGCATGGAAGGTTTCCAGCATGGCGCCTTGTGATATGGCCAAAGCACAGGCTCGTTTTTGCCACAGTTGTAACTGGCTGGATTCTTAATTATTTTGAGTCGTTACCATTGCCCAGTGAATGTTCCCATCTCATAATTCAGTGTAAAAAATGCCCACAACTTTATAATCCTTAGTGATCTTATATGAATGCTACACGGCTTGCCTGATCTGTCCCTCCCCCTGACCTCACACCCCAGGGCCACTCCTTGAGGATGATGGACAAGGCAGGCCTCGTGCAGAGCACTTCACACTCAGGCTCCTCTGACTCACACCCACCCTGGGAAGTGCGTATCAATACATTTCATTCACAGAAGGAACCTGTAGCACAAAGAGGTGCTTGTCAAGAAGCTCAGAGGGAACAGAACCAGGGTCTAAAGTCACATGTTCTGAAAAGCCCAGGCTTCCCCACTCCAGGCCCTCGGCCATGCTGAGCATTCCTTATTACATATACCTCCTTCTGTCTGATACACAGCAGTCTCACTTTTGTTTTATTTATTAACAATTCAGTATTTTATTTTATTCCT
Source organism: Ovis aries (assembly GCF_016772045.2). Classification (NCBI taxonomy): domain Eukaryota; kingdom Metazoa; phylum Chordata; class Mammalia; order Artiodactyla; family Bovidae; genus Ovis; species Ovis aries. Next base: position 238,401,818 of record NC_056055.1, read on the forward strand.
ATTGTTTTTAATATTTATTTTTATTTATTTCTTTATTTGGCTGTGCCAGGTCTTAGTTGTGGGATCTTTAGTTGCAGAACTCTTAGTTGTGGCCTATGGGATCTAGTTCCCTGACCAGGGCTCACACTCAGGTCCCCTGCATTGGGAGAGCAGTGTCTTAGCCACTGGACCACCGGAAAAGTCCCCATCAATTCAGTATTTTCATAACTATAAATCAACCTACCCCACTCCACAGCCTCTCGTAATCCCTTGCTGTATAAAAGAGTCATTTTTCCACAATTGGGACCAGAGAGTATCCTGAATTCGACCTTTTTCACGGACATTCCTTCATGGGCACTGCATGACTGAGCTTCAGGAATCTCAGGGCCTCAGTTCAAAGGCTGACTTTGTCATTTACCCACTGATGCCCTCAGCAAGCAAATTACCACCTCTGAGCCTCAGTGGCCTCATCTGTCAAATGGACAGAAACAAGGGACCATGCATGTCAAAGAGTTGGGAGAATTAAAAGAGTTCATATATGTGAGGCACTCAGTACAGAGCTGCCCTCGAGAAAGGTCAGCAGTGGTATCTTTGATGTTAAGTCCAACAAGTCCATATGCCATGCTTTGCTGTAAACCTCTCTCTTATCCAGGATGACCAGGCCTGAGCCCATGGAGGAAATGTCTTGGGGCCACTTGCCCCTCCCAATAGGGCAGCCCTCTGACCATGTGCAAGCTCCTGCCCTCCTCACCGAGAGGAATGGAAAATCACTAAATGCGGGGCATTTCCCAGCACTTCAGGAGGATGAGTTTTTGTAACCAAGGGAAACAGATTACCTCCATCTGTCCTGCAGGGGCATCTGGCCTGGCTGGGAGAAGCAGCTTCTTTCCCTTGGCGTAATCCCTACCCCTGCTCCCAAGTCCTAGGCAACCAGCCAAAGGCATCATTCTCACCAACAACCTCCTGACATGGGCAGGCCTTGCGCTAGGCCCTGCATCATCTCCCCTAACGCTTGCCCTCACTGTTGTCTCTGCCAAAACACCTCCTCCCAGCAACTGGCCTCTACTCGATGGTCTCCTCCCCCCGGCCACCACCAGGCTCCCCATCTTTACCAGCAGCCCTGCCATTCTCTCTCCCTGTGTCTGCTTGAGTTGACTTCACTGCCTATACCATTGGCCTTACATCTATTTTTTTTATCATCTAACTTTTCCCCACTAGAATGTCAGCTCCATGAGGACAGGGACTGTGTCTTAAACCCTGCCTGGTACTTAGGACGAGCTGCCGAATATACCTTTACCTGCATTGCAGGTGTTTTTCTCTCATCCCCATTTCTCAGAGGAGAAAACAGACCCAGTGAGGTGAGCCCAAGGGTGGAAGGCCAACAAGAAGCAGACCTGGATTTGAATCCTGTCTCTGAAGGATATGGCTGCTTCACCAGCTGCTGGCCTTGCCCCTGGGGGAATTGGGTTCTTTGGGCCCGTTTTGTGTTGTCAGTGGCCCCCCCCGGCTGGGCTGCCCTGTGCAGGAACTCACTTTTAATGTTCCCAGCTACTCCTGTGTCCAGACACCCTTTGGCTCAGATAATCCCAAGCATGGAAAGAGATGTAAGTGAGAGCAAGGGGTTAGGAATGCAAAGTTCCAGTCCTGCACTGGCCACTGATTCAAAAGACACAGAACCTCTCCAGGCTTCAGTTTACTCACTGGTAAATCAGAGGGGCTGAACTTGACATACAAGATGGCAGAGGACAGGGCAATGGCTAAGCATGTAGCTCTACTGTTCACAATAGCCAAGGCATGGAAACATCCAGATGTTCATCGACAGATGAATGGATAAAGAAGATGTGGTTCATATATACAACGGAATGTTACTCAACCATAAAAAAGGAATGAAATCATGCCACCTGAAGCAACTCAAATGGACCTAGAGACTATGATACTACGTGCAACAAATCAGAAAGAGAAAGACAAATACCACAGGATATCACTCCTCTGTGGAATCTAAAATATGAAACAAATGAACACATCTACAAAGCAGAAACAGACTCGCAGACAAACAGACTTGTGACTGCCGCAGCTGAAGGATGGATTGGGAATTTGAGATTAGCATATGCAAATTATTAACATTATAAATAGGATGGATAAACAACAAGGTCCTACTGTACTGTATAGTACAGGGAGCTACATTCAATATCCTAAAATAAACCACAATGGAAAAGAATATTAAAAAGAACATATGTATATATTCAGTTACATATATATAACTAAATCACTTTACTGAATAGCTGAAATTAACACAACATTGTAAGTCAACTAATCTTCAATTAAAAAAAAGAGTGTGGGCTCTGCAATCAAAATGACCTGACTCCAATCCAACTCTAGGACTTTGAGGATGTTTTTATATCAAACATTCTCTGAGCCTTGAGTTTCCCCATCTAGAAAATGGGGTAAACAGTACTCACTAATAGGGTGAAGATTAAACAGAATAATATATACACATCTCTAAGCAGAGTGCTTGGCACAAAATAAATGTTCAATTAAGAGAATCATCATCGTGATTCAAAATCCTATGCCCTGGTGAAAAGGTTACTTCTGCAGGGGAGGGCAGCGAGGCCATTTCCACCTCTTCCCGTGTCATGTTTGTTGAATGGGGCCTACCTGGGCCTGCTGCATTGGGAACATGGAGTCTTAGCCACTGGACCACCAGGCAAGTCCCCTGAATGGGACTTTTTGACCTCCCAGGACTCTGAAGTTTGAGTTCCTTCCACTTCTCAAGAAAGACTTGGGAAGCTACAGAAGAAAAAATTCTTGCTGCACACGCCCACCCGGCCAGAGACAAAGCTGCTGATTTCTGCAGCTGCACTGGGAGCTCTAAATCAATAGAACACAACCCAGACACCCCGTCCTACTCCGTGCCCCTCAGCTGGTAATGGGGCCGCTGCAGCCTGCATGATGGTAAATTGCTAATTTAAGCCTGGCTCCTGCTCTACCCCTCGATTATCCCTCTTCCTGTGCATGTTATGATGTTCCGGGTAGCCAATTAGATTTAGAGGTCCCAGGACTCTGACGTTAATGAAATCATGTCTTGCCCTTGCACAGCCCTCTTCCTCTAAAGTTCAGGCATCATCCTCCAGGAAGGGGAGAAGGGAAATCTGAGAAGCATTCTTCCTCCAGTCCCAGCTGCGGGAAGAGGAGCCTGAAATTATGTCTGTCTATCTTTTCTCTACCTGAATCTCCAGTGCCAAACCTCCACACAGTGGTTTGCCAGAACCCTCTTGCACAACTTCATGGACAGGAAACTCCCTGTATTACACAGTGGCCCATACCTCCCTGAAGAGCTCTATCAGAAAATTCCTTAAGGAAATAATATGAGATGTGTACAAACATATGAGTTTAAGAACATTCAGACACATTATTTAGATTGGCGTAATATGGGAAATAATGTAAGTCCCCCCATATAAGAGACATTCATACAATGCAGCTATCAAAAATCATGTCTTCAGGGACTTCCCTGGTGGTCAAGGGGCTGAGGGTCCGCTATCCCGCTGCAGGGGGCCCGGGTTCCATCCCTGGTCAAGGAACTAGATCCCACATGCTGCAACTAGGAATTTGAGTGCTAAAAAAAAAAAAAGAAAGAAAGAAAAAGAAAAAGAAAAGGAATTTGAGTGCTGCAACTAAAGATGCCACCTGCCCCATGAAAATGGGAGACCCCACGTACTGCAGCTAAGACCCAGCACAGCCAAATAAAATCATGTCTTCACAGAAGCAAATCTGGAAAACTCAGCAGTGGCCACAGGACTGGAAAAGGTCAGTTTTCATTCCAATCCCAAAGAAAGGCAATGCCAAAGAACATTCAAACTACTGCACAATTGCACTCACCTCACATGCTAGCAAAATAATGCTCAAAATTCTCCAAGCCAGGCTTCAACAGTATGTGAACCATGAACTTCCAGATGTTCAAGCTGGATTTAGGAAAGGCAGAGGAACCAGAGATCAAATTGCCAACATCCACTGAATCATAGAAAAAGCAAGAAAGTTCCAGAAAAACATCTACTTCTACATTATTGACTATACCAAAGCCTTTGACTGTGTGGATCACAACAAACTGTGGAAAGTTCTTCAAGAGATGGGAACACCGGCCCACCTGACCTGCCTCCTGAGAAACCTGTATGCAGGTCAGGAAGCAACAGTTAGAACTGGACATGGAACAACAGACTGGTTCCAAATCAGGAAAGGAGTATGTCAAGGTTGTCACCCTGTTTATTAAACTTATATGCAGAGTACATCATGCGAAACGCTGGGCTGGATGAAGCACAAACTGGAATCAAGATTGCCAGGAGAAATATCAGTAACCTCAGATATGCAGATGACACCACCCTTAAGGTAAGAAGTGAACAAGAATTAAAGAGCCCCTTGATGAAAGTGAAAGAGGAGAGTGAAAAAGTTGGCTTAAAACTCAACATTCAGAAAACTAAGATCATGGCATCCGGTCCCAACACTTCATGGCAAATAGATGGGGAAACAGTGGAAACAGTGAGACTTTGTTTTTTGGGGGGGCTCCAAAATCACTGCAGATAGTGACTACAACCATGAAATTAAAAGATGCTTGCTCCTTGGGAGAGAAGCTATGACCAACCTGGACAGCATATTAAAAAGCAGACATATTACTTTGCCGACAAAGGTCTCTCTAGTCAAAGTTACGGTTTTTCCAGTAGTCATGTAGAGATGTGAGAGTTGGACTATAAAGAAAGCTGAGCAGTGAAGAACTGATGCTTTGAACTGTGGTGTTGGAGAAGACTCTTGAGAGTCCCTTGGACTGCAAGGAGATCCAACCAATCCATCCTAAAGGAAATCAGTCCTGAATATTCATTGGAAGGACTGATGCTGAAACTCCAATACTTTGACCACCTGATGCGAAGAACTGACTCATTGGAAAAGACCCTGACGCTGGGAGAGATTGAAGGCAGGAGGAGAAGGGGAAAACAGAAGACGAGATGGTTGGATGGCATCACTGAAACGACGGACATAAGTTTGAGTAAGCTCCGGGAGTTGGTGATGGACAGGGAAGCCTGGTGTGCTGCAGTCCAGCGGGTGGCAAAGAGTCAGACATGACTGAGCGACTGAACTGAACGATGTGAGAAGGCTGCTAGCAAAATATTATATATGATGTGACCATTATTTCAATACAGTATGCCTCCAATGTCATTAAAACACACACACAGTGAGAGACACAGAAAGAGATGGGAAGCAAATACATCAAAATGACAAAGCATTTCTCTTTATGGTAGGATCATGGGTAACATTTGTCTCTGCTTAATTGCCTCAGTATTTTCTGAAATAACTAGTGTTACTCATAGCAACATGTGTTACTGTGTTTATTGTAAAAGAAAATGTTTAGTATTGAGCTGATCGTTTCCCTGTAGTATCCACCCCAAAATTCTAGTTCCTCTGGGGCTCAAGAAATGTCAATCTAAAAAAAAAAAAAAAACAGAGAGAAATGTCAATCAAATGAATGAGATGCAAGTCTCTCTTCTTCTCAATAGATAAAATCATGGAAAATGTATATAGCATACTTACCAAGTTCCTGGTTCTGTACTGAATTCCTTCACGTCCAGCCTCATGAGCTTCTCATAACCACCCTGTGAGGGTAGGGGTCTCACAGGGGTCTATTTATACTCCCATTTTACAGATGAGAAGACTGAGGCCAAGAAAGGTCATACATGTATCTCCCAAGGTCCCTCTCTTAGTAAATGCGATTCCCAGGTCAGTCTGGCTCTGACATCCAGGCTCTCAAGTGCTGTTACCTCACGCAGAGGCCTGAGAAGTTTGCAGACAGCAATCTGCCTTCCTCCCCAGCCCTGGTCCTCCCTCCTCTAACTAGGCAGGCCCAGCCTTCGCCTCCACTGCCAATGTGTCTCACAGACAGCAGTGGGAGAGTGGGTCTGGAGGGGTTTGGGAGCCAGGAAGATCTGGGTTTGCCCCTTTCTGGCTGTGAGAGGCACCTGCTCCATCTGAGCCTTCTGGTCCTCATGTCTCACTCCCTTGCAGGCCCATCGTGGCTCGGAGGAGCCTCTGGCCCATGGCAGGAATGCGGGAGTGACTCCTCTGGCTTCTCCCTGGTGTGCCTGTGAGTCATACACACTCCGCAGAAAGTAAACCCAACAGGCTGGGAAGCCAGGCCCTGGGGCAGGGCCAGGAGGCACAGGGACACTGAGCAGGACTGCAGCTGCCCTCCCTGCTCAGCCTCACCAGGGCTCATCGGCCCAGCCTCCTGCCTTCTACAGGTCCCACAACACTGCAGTTTGAAAGGGACAACCAAAGCTAGGATTTCCGGGGCCTGCCCAAGGTCATCCAGTTCTCCATTGCCCTGATCCAACCCCTTCCAATCTGCCCCATGTCCCCCTACACCAAATTCATCCTCTTGAACTCCATTCTGCACAGACTGCTCCAAAGTCCTCTTCCCCATGGCCCATGACTCCAAGTTCCCTCATTTCCCAGCATGGCTGCCTTACCGTGGGCCCAAGAACCCGTCCAGTCTCGCAACTCAAGCCTCAGCACAGCCTCCAGCCCCTCATACAGCCATGCTGGGCCTGAATCCAGGCTTCTCTTAAGTCCTCCCTCCCCTCTCCCCCAAGAATAGTAGTAACAGTGTTAGTTGCTCACTTGTGTAAGACTCTTTGCGACCCACCCTGGACTGCAGCCCACCAGGCTTCTCTGTCCATGGAATTCTCCAGGCAAGAAAACCAGAATGCGCTGCAATTTCCTACTCCAGGGTATCTTTCTGACCTAGGGATTGACCCCAGAGAGGTGAAAGAGGAGAATGAAAAATCTGGCTTGAAACTCAACATTCAGAAAACTGAGATCATGACTTCCAGTCCCATCACTTCATGGCAAATAGATGGGGGAAAAAAATGGGGCTCCAAAATCATTGTAGACGGTGACTGCAGCCTTGAAAGTAGAAGATGCTAGCTTCTTGGAAGGAAAGCTAAGACAAACCTAGACAGTGTATTAAAAAGCAGAGGCATCACCTTGACAACAAAGGTCTGTCTAGTCAAAGCTATGGTCTTTCCAATAGTCATGTATGGATGTGAGAGTTGGACCATAAAGAAAGCTGAGTGCTGAAGAATTGATGCTTTCAAACTGTGGTGCTAGAGAATACTCTTGAGAGTCCTTTGGATGGCAAGGAGATCAAACCAGTCAATCCTAAAGGAAATCAACTTTGAAGATTCATTGGAAGGACTGATGCTGGAGCAGAAGCTCCAATTCCTTGGCCACCTGATGCAAAGAGTTGACTCATTGGAAAAGACTCTGATGCTGAGAAAAATTGAAGGCAGGAAGAGAAGGGGGTGACAGAGGATGAGATGGTTGGATGGCATCACCAATTCAATGGACATGAGTTTGAGCAACTCTGGGAGATGGTGAAGGACAGGGAAGCTGGCGTGCTGCAGCCCAAACAGTCAGACATGAATGAGCGACTTAACAGCTCCAGTATTGCAGGCAGATTCTTTACCATCTGAGCCACCAGCAAAGCCCCCACCAGAATGACTCCCTCCAATTCCCGGGGGCTGGCTCATGGAGCTCCTCTAATATGTGCAGCCCTCTTCCCCAGGAATTTTGGAAGGCAGAGACTGTAGTTGGTGGTTCATCACCAGCCCCAGGGCCTGGCTGCAGTTCAGCACTCAGCAGGCGTGCCTGACAACCCTGTTGAGGCGGACACCTGCTTGCAAGACCTTTCCCGCTTTGGCCCCTGGCGGCCAGCCCTGCCCCCTAGCACTCCTCCTTCAGCCACAGTGAACTTCCCCGCCCTCTGCAGTGCTGCCTTCTGATCATCTGAAGATTTCTTTGCTCGTGCTGTTCCCCCTGCCTGGAAGGCTCCATCCTCATCTCTCTGTGGAGCCAACCCACTGCTCCCGCCCACATCACGACTCAGCATAGACACCACCTGCCCTGGCTGGGTGCCTCCAGACTCCGTCAGCTCTGAAAATTTGCAATTGTCCCTGGAGCTTTAACTTACTAGGGGGTCCAGGGCGCATGGCTGCGTCAGAAGCCAGGGCCCATGATGCGGCTTCAGCTGAGCATCTGGGCCGTGGGGGCTGCAGCTGGACAGGCCCGGCAGGGTCCGTATCAGCAAATACTTGTGAATGAGTAAACGTGCAGATGATGCAGGAAGCAGGAAAGGACCCAAGGTGGAAAGTGTAGGCAGTCTCATGGCCACCAGCTCTGCCTGCCCGGAACAGCCACTGGGCTGCCAGTTAATCTCAGCATCTGGCGCGTGCTGAAGGCCTACTCCGTGCCCAGTGCTGTGCTGTGACCTTTACATGCATGATCTCACATAGTCCTCCCAAGAGCTATCCTGATCACCGCAATTCTGCAAATGCAGAAAGGGGGCTCAGGGGAGTTGAGCCGTTTGCCCAAAGCCATGCCACCAGACATGGTAGAGCAGGGATGGTAGACCAGCACCACCTGACCTCCTGGTGTGACCTTCTCCACTGCACTGTCTCACCTCACTGGGATCTCTCCTGGCCCAAGGGCCCCAGGGTCTGCAAGACCTCAATCCAGGCAAGAGAGGGGAGAGAGACCAGAAGGCAAGAGGTTCACGCTGGGTCTCCAAGAGCAAGACAGGAGCTCAGGGCTCCCCTGCTGCACTCATTCCAGCCACCCCTGGCACCTGGGCAGTAGACAGAGGGGACAACCAGAATGCCTCGCTCATCTGTCGTGACCCGCCCCACACCAGGCTGCCAGGCCCAACCTCCGCTCCCTGCTTGCTCTATGCTGCAGCTCCCTGGGATGGGAGGCAAAACACAATGCTCTACCAACACCACCGTGCCATCTTTAGGACAAGGTGCCTCTTAGGCAGGGGCTACGATCCACATTTTATAAATGAAGAAACCGTGGGGCAGAGCAGCCATCCAGCCTGCCCAAGATCTGGGCAGGTGGCAGAGCTGGTATCCGATACAAGAAGAGTCAGAAGAGACACCAGCCCAGGAAGAGCTCAAGGGGCAGAGTCAGGAAGAGACAGGGAGGCCTGGGGGGGTGGGGGTGGGGGCTGGTGAGAGACACAGCAAGGTGTAAACAAGCCCAAACCAGGGTCAGGGAGAGGGGAGGCAGCAGACAGGGCAGGCGGACGAGCGGCCACACCGGAGAAGCATCGACTCTGTTCTCCTCCCTGGATTCGGGGCAGGCAAACCAGGAAGTTCTGGGCCACGTACAGGGAAGATGGCATCATCACTGATGACTTCTGAAGACGGAGTCATCAGAGATGCAGGGATCCTTAAGCCCTTCACACTCCACCTAGCTGGGAAGGGAACTCTGAGATGCCAGCCCTGCTCAGGGCATGACTCCACCCGGAAGGAGGGTTTGTCGGGCATCTGCTGTAAAAACTCCCCAAGTCCCCACACTGGCTGAACTCACCCAGCAAGGGGAGGGAGGGAGCATCTGCCTGGGGACCACACATCCCCAAACTCCTGCTCACACTTCCTGGAAGCCTCAGAAATCACAGGCTGTTGGCTAAGAATGCAATTCCCAGAGGCCCCTCTTGTGTATCCAGAAGGGTGAACGGGCTTCCCAAGCATATCCTTGGAAGATGGGGTTGGGGAACAAGGAGTGCTTTGTGCTCTGGGATTCTGAGATTCCTGTGATCTTTTTTTTTTTTCAGCCCCTCATGTATGTCAGCCTTGTTCCTCACCTTTTTACTTAGTTACCCTCTCCTTACCTTTCAGCTCCTCAGAGCCCTTCCTGGAATTTCCAGATCAGGTGAGACCCTCCCTGATCCTGGGTCTCACAGCTCACTCTTCCATGGCCCTCAGCACAGCTGCAAACTTATCTCTGTTGGATGACTAGTGGATGAATGTCTATTTCTCCCAGACCTAAGCTCCACGAGGGCAGGGATGGTGGATTTTCTTCCCCACCATCACATCTCAGCATCTAGCATGGATTTTTATTGAATGAGTTTATTCTTTTCATTCCTTCACATAGAAAAGGCTCAGACACAACATGTCTCCTTTAATCCTCACCACCACCCCAGATGTCCTGCTGTTATTTCACTTTATACGCAAAGAAATGAGCTTCGGAAAGGTGAAGTCACGAGTCCAAATAGACAGCAAGTAAGTGACTTTGAACTCTGGATTTGCACATTGATGTGTCTGGCTTCAGAGCCCCAGCTCTGCCGCTCATCTCCCTCCTTCTTTGTCCCAACGGCCCTCTGGATCGCTTTTGCAAACCCTCCGTAGGCTGAGCTCAGGACTGACAGGCAGAATTCATCCATTCAACCACTCACTCATTCAGCCAATCAACTGACTCACTTACTGGTGGGGCTGGGCTCTGCATGGTCAGAGAACCATGGATACACCGGAGGTTTCCTTCGTCCTGGATCCCCTCTGTCCACACACTGCTCTTGAGTCGAGCCCCAGACAGCTGCCCTGTCCCTAGCCTCCCTTTCAGTGGGGGAGAACCAAGTGCCAGGACCTGCATTCCCCTTCCCAAGGACGGCAGCCTAAAGCACATGTGCTGAATAACTCGTGTAGAGTCGCCATGCTTTTGTCTCCATCATTCTCTGAGAATCCTAGGACAAGAGGAGGAATAGGATTCCGCCCCCTCCTTCTATGCAATTCTTTGTCCCCTACACCAGGCAGCTCTGGAAAAAGTTCTGGACCTAGAGGAACAAGCCTCCTTGCCTCCCTCTGAATTGCAGCTTCTTCACCTGTATACTGGAGGTGACAATGATGGGGATGCTAATGCCTATCCCACCAGGCTGCAGGCCAGGATGCAATCAGTCAGGCCCAGTGATCACATAGATGGCTGCCCCGGGAAATGCCTGCACAACACAGGGACCTAAGGGGCCCGCTATGCTGCTTGCAAGATGCACTTGACACAGGGTGATTTGGGGAAGGTTGATGGGCAGCACCCTAGCACATGGAGCCCAGAGCCTGCCCTCAGTGGACCCTCAGAAGGGAGAGGCCCTCCCCTGGCTCAGCAGGGCTGGGGGTTCACTCATCAGCTGACCAGCCAGAGGCCCCAGGAAAGAGACTGGAGGTGGAAGTGAGCACACTGACGCTTGGCTTTCCCCAGATCAGAGCACTGAGACCTCCCCCCAGCCCCGAGAGCGCGAGTGCAGGAACCTGGGCTCCTGGAATCAGAGCTACTCCCAGGCCCACCTTAGGAAAAGCACCACCTCACTCTCCTTCTGAGGAATCTTGCTCCTCCCTCCTCACACTGACTGGGTCCAGACACCTTGCCAGCTGCACTTATAATGCTCTCTGAGTGCCACCTCACAAAAACCCTGTCAAAGAAGAATCTATTACTTCCGCATTCTATAGATGAAGAAACTGAGGCTCAAAGAGGTCAAGCGGTTTACCCCAGCGGCAGAGCCAGTTCGTGGATAGAATTAACACTCAGATTGACTTGAGTCTGCAGGACTACTTCCCAAGGTAAAGTGGGGAGAACCACTGACAAAGCAAAGATCGCTCCTGCCTGTGCTTGGGGGAATTTTCCCACTGGAGCTGGTGATGAGTCACTAAAAGAACAGGAAATTCTTGTGCCCTCCACTCCTCCTGGGGGAGCAAAGCTTCCCCCGGAATCATCCAAGCCAAAGCTCCCACAACACCCCCACACCACACAACACTCCAGTGTACCGTGCTCTGTCCAACAGAGATCTCCCATTCTGGAACTCATGGTCCCAGCTGCAGAGACTGGGTCTCTATCTCCTAGACGGGGAAACTGAGGCAGGTGGGACAGATGGTGGGTGACAGGAAAGGGCCCCCAGTGTGACAGGGATCAGCAATTGGGCCAAGACCACAGTTCACATCTCCAGCCTCTGAATCCACAATCTGCCCCCTGCCTTCTGCCCTGTCTGGTGGCACCAGGCCCCAGAGAGGTTCAGGATTGTCTCTTGGTCAGCCAGCACAGATGACCCATTTCCAGTTAACCAGGATGGGAGTTTCCTTTCAAGCCTTTTTGCCCGTGTCTGCATTGGCAGGGCTGGGTCAGGACTGCTTCTGGGCAAGCCCATGATGCTTTAGACTATCTGAGAAGGTCCCTGCACCACAGAGACACATAAAAGAGAACTTTACTTTCTGAGATGAAAGCATAAACTCCACTCCAGCCCAACCACATCACTTTTGCTTTTGCCAGAAAAAAAAAAAAAAAGTGTTGGAGAAGAGAAGGTGAGAGAGGGGACATTTGTGAGGAGGATCCGCAGCCTCTCGGAATCCCGTCCAGAGCTCAGAACCAGATGGCCCCAGGGAAGGAAGCAGAGAGCGACTGGGCTGGCCCACTGTACCCAGGAACCATGGCGACCCCTCAGCAGATGCACACACAAGTGTCCAGAGCCACTAAAGAACAGTCACGTTGTCACTCTGACAGAGAGAATTACCAACAGATAGTGTGAGACAAGCACACACACCAACACTGGAGCCCCAGCAGATGGTCCCCAAATGTGACTTGGTGAGCGCCCGTCAGCACCATGCAGACACACAAGCGCTCCTGTGCCCCCACCTGCAACCTCAGCCCACACACCGCTGTCTCTCCGGAGGCCCAGCGCACCTCGGGCATCTCTGCCCACCACCACCAGGATGTCCAAACACGCATCGGTACTGTCACAAACACAGAATCACGCACTCGCAAACTGTGACAGACACACAACTGTCACCAAACTGTCCCACACAGTCTGACACAGAAGTAGGGGGAGGCCAACAGATTACCCAATGTTAGTTAAACGAGCGCGCACGCACACACACGCACACACACACACACACACACACACACACACACACACACACACGCACGCCAGGGTCGCCCTTGCCGTGGAAGCGCTCTTTCCGCTGGGCCCCCGCACGCCCCCTTCAGGAAGCCCAGAGGCCCCGGGTGTGCGGAGTCCGAGGTCAGGGTCCCAGGTCCGCGGTCCCCACCCTCACCCTTGGGGCCCTGCCGGGCACTCCAACCCGCAGCGGACTCACCGGACGATCCCGAACATGACGAGCACGTTGCCCAGGAGCCCCACGGCGCACACCGCCGAGTAGAGCGCGGTGATGGCGATAGCCAGGGCAAGGGACGAGGCGCTCCGTGCTCCTGGCGGCCCCGACGCGTTGGCACCCGCGCTGGGGAAGGCGTCCGACGCGTTGGCGAGGAGCTGGGGCTGCAGCTCGGGGTCGCCGGAGGGGGCCGGCTCCATGGCGGCCAAGAGGCCTGGCTGCGTCCCTGCCCGCTGTGCGCCCTGGGCGCAGAGACCCGGTGCCAGCAACGCGCCAAGGGAAGAGGCTGCGGCCGGGACGAGGCCGCGGCCCCGACGCCGCTGGACGCTAAGCCCCAGCCTCCCTGCTACCCCCGCGCCTCCTCAGCCGCCTCACCGCCCGCACCGGCCCAGCCCCCGGCTCCCGCCCGCTCTCCAAGCCGGGAGAGCTCTGAGCCCGGAGCCGCTGCGGGCTCCTCGGACGCGCCCGCCGCGCGCACCACGTGGCCCGGAGGCGGCCTCCAGTCTGCGCCCGCGACCGGGGGCGGGCGCTGCACCACCGGCTCGGAGTGGAGCCGGGGGAAACTGCCCACTCCCTCCCTAGGGACGCTCCTCAGGCTCGGGTGCGTCCGCGCGGACCGCAGCCGGGACTCACCGCCGCGTCTTTCGCTGCTTTGGGGGTGGAAAGGACCTGTATGTGAATCCCGCCCCTCACCCCTGCGCTAACAAGCAGAGTGACCTTGAGCAAGTCATTTAACATCCCTCGACTTCATTTTCCTTTTCTGTAAAGTGATAATAATCACACCACCTCCTTCAGAGGGTTGTTGGGGAGATTAACATGATGTGGTTAAAGAATTTAGCTCAGTGCTGGGTACCTAGTAAACGCTTCATAAATAACCATTATTATCTTTTTTTTTTTTTTTTTTTTTGCAGCCCATTCATTTGCTCAACAGATCTTTTTTGGGTGCGGAATATAAGAGCCAGGTACTATTGAGGTGAATTCTCCAGGCAAGAATACTGGAGTGAATTGCCATTCCCTCCAAGGGCTCTTCCAGACCAGACCCGGGGATCGAACCTAGGCCTCCTGCACTGCAGGCAGATTCTTTACCATCTGAGCCACCAGGGAAGCTCAACTGAGGGGTCGCTAGTGCATAAAGCCCTGCCTCCTTACAGCCCAGTGGAGGAGAGAGACCTCAATCCCAAGATCACACTGAGGAAGATCTGGTCACACACGGAGGAGAGTGAAGGAAAGCAGGGCACTCCTTTGGCGGGACCTACAAAAGCCAGGGGTCAGGACAGCTTCCCTGAGGAAATGACGCTTAAGGTAAGATGTGAAGTGTGAGGAGGAACTGACTTAGGAAAGAGACTGGGGAGGAGCATTTCAGTCAAAGAAGTCACACATGAGGGCTTTCTGGTAGCTCAGTGGTGAAGAATTCGGCTACCAATGCAGGAGACACAGGTTTGAACCATCCCTGATCCAGGAAGATCCAACCTGCCACAGAGCAACTAAACCTGAGTGCCACAATTACCGAGCCAACACCTAGAGTCAGTACTCAGCAACAAGAAAAACCACCGCAGTAAGTCCATGCACCGCAAGTACAGAGTAGCTGCGCAGCAACAAAGATCCAGCACAGTCAAAAATTAAAATAAAGTGTTTTTAAATATATATTTTTAAATCACATGTGCAAAGACCCTATGTTCAGAGGGATAAAAGGCCAGAAAGAGGAGAGGACAGAAAGGGAGTGTGGGGAGAAGGTAGGATCTCAAAGAGCATCTTAAGGATCTCTGTGGCTGCTGTAGGTGCAGGTGGAAAGAGGCCATTTCTGACACCTTCTCTCTGACCTGACCAGCCCCAACCCAGAGCCATCCTCGTTTTGGGGGGCCCTGTCCTTCCCAGAACATTCTCCCTATTGTTCCAGCACTGTGCTGAGCCCTTTATCCAAAGCAACACTTTGACATAAACTCCCCAGTTTACAGACAAGACTAATATTCTCATATGGTAATTTTTATTTGGCCTCAGTTAGTTCCCCAACCAGGCATCAAACCCATGCCCCCTGCAGTGGAAGCAAGAAGTCTTAAATCACTGGATCCCCATATAGTAATTATTTCTAGCCAAGTTTGTTTCCTCCTTGGGAAGACCAGGCTTGATTGATCCCTGGACCCAATGGAGGGCTGTGGTCACAGTGGGGGCTCAGGAAATACTTGTTGGATGAATAAAGGACCCGGGTTGGGGGGGGGGCGGATTTGAATGGGACAATACTGGAGTTCTTGAGCTCTGGACTCTGTGGTGACACTCTTGGCCCTGTGAGTGGCTGGCTGAGGACCCCTCACTCTCTGGCTTGAGTCATCCATCTATGCACAAGATTCCTACCCTTTCCCAGAAAGAACAAAGCTGGAATTCCCAAGACCATCCTCCTCTCCATTCTTTTCTTTTTTAAGAATGGTTTTTTTGTTTGTTTGTTTGTTTATGGCTGTGCTGGGTCTTTGTTGCTGCATAGAGGCTTTCTCTAGTTCTGCTGAGTGGGGGCTACTCTGTTGCAACGCACAGGCTTCTGATTGCGGTGTCTTCTCTTATTGCGGAGCACGGACTGTAGGTGCATGGGCTTCAGTAGTTGCGGCTTTCAGGCTCAGCTGCTCCGTGGCATGATCCTCCCGGACCAGGGATCAAACTTGTGTCCCCTGCATTGGCAGGCAAATTCTTAACCACTGGAAGGGGAACCACGGAAGCTCTCCTCTCCATTCTCTTTATCCCTCTCAGCTGCTGTCCAAGCCCCGCTACTAGCTACAGCAGACTCCCCACCCCGCAAGGCTTTCCCACCCAACCATCTAAGGACTCATCAGACAGGTGATTTTTTTACTCTGTGGTCACATGTGCTGCCAGAACTCTCTCCCTTGTCCCAAAAGGCCTGGTATACTCAGAGACTTTTCTGGTGCCAGAGGAAAGAAATTGGAACAGGACGCAGGAGGGCTGTTTCACTAGAGTACCAGCTCCCTCCCAACTCCTCCAACACGCCAAATTTTTTCCCACTTCAGGACATTTGCATATTCTATTTCTTCCACTGGGAAGGGCTCCGCCACCTCCTTAGGCTAAATGCTATTCATCCTTCAAGTTTCAGCTTAAATATCACTTCCTCCACGAAACCTTCACTGACTGCCCTCCTCCACTGCCCCATACAATTAGATCAAGCTGTCCTTATCGTTTGTTCTCACAGCATCATGCACCTCTTCCGCACAGAAATTTATCTGGGTAATCACTGGATTTGTGTGCATCACCTCTACAATAGATCTTGTGCACTTCTGCACCTCCTCCTTAGTGCTTGATGCGTGATTGACTAGAAAGCTCAATTCCACCTTTGGTGAGCTCCCCCTTTGATGAAGGAGACAGAGCATTTACAGCTTAATACAGGACCTACAAATTCTCTTAAGCAACTCAAAACCCTTTGCATAAACTCTGCAGTCACATCTTATTTGGAACTGAAGTATAGATCTCCCCCTTACAATGGGATTGTTGTTGTTCAGTCACTCAGTCATGTCCAGCTCTTTGCGATTCCATGGACTACAGCACGCCAGGCTTCCCTGTCCTTCACTATTTCCCAGAGTTTGCTCAAACTCATATCCAGTGAGTCGATGATGCCATCCGACCATCTCATCCTCTGTCGCCCCCTTCTCTTGCCCTCAATCTTTCCCAGCGGCAGGGTCTTTTCCAGTGAGTCAGCTCTTTCCATCAGGTGCCCAAAGTATTGGCCCTGAACTCCCAGCACATCCCAGGACCTCCAGGGCTTTAATTGCAGCCCTGAACTAAGGCTCACAATGGGATTATGTCCCAATAAGTCTATTGTCAGTTAAAAATATCATGGTAACTAAAAAATGTATTTAAGAGCTTCCCTGGTGGCTCAATGGTAGAGAATCTGCCAGCCAATGCAAGAGACACAGGTTCAGTCCCTGGTCCGAGAGGATCCCACATGCCACAAGCAGCTAAGCCCGTGCACCATGACTACTGAGCCAGTGCTCTAGAGCCCGTGAGCCGCAGCTACTGAGTCCACGCACCACAACGACTGAAGCCCTTGCGTCCCGGAGTCTGTGCTCTGTGATCAGAGAAGCCACTGCAATGAGAAGCCTGTGTGCCACAGCCAAGAGTAGCCCTTGCTCGCTGCAACTAGAGAAGAGCCCACATGGCAACCAAGATCCAGCACAGCCAAAAAATAAATAAATAAAAATGTATTTAATACACCCAACCTACTGAACATTATAGCTTAGCCTAACCTACCTTAAACATGCTCAGAACACTTACATTAGCTTCAGTTCTATTCGGTCGCTCAGTCGTGTCTGACTCTGCGACCCCATGAACCGCAGCACGCCAGGCCTCCCTATCCATCACCAACTCCCAGAGTCCACCCAAACCCATGTCCATCGAGTCAATGATGCCATCCAGCCATCTCATCCTCTGTCGTCCCCTTCTCCTCCTGCCCTCAATCTTTCCCAGCATCAGGGTCTTTTCCAATGAGTCAGCTCTTCGCATCAGGTGGCCAAAGTATTGGAGTTTCAGCTTCAACATCAGTCCTTCCAATGAACACCCAGGACTGATCTCCTTTAGGATGGACTGGTTGGATCTCCTTGCAATCCAAGGGACTCTCAAGAGTCTTCTCTAACACCATGGTTCTTCGGCGCTCAGTTTTCTTCACAGTCCAACTCTCACATGCATACATGACCACTGGAAAAACCATAGCCTTGACTAGATGGACCTTTGTTGGCAAAGTAATGTCTCTGCTTTTTAATATGCTATCTAGGTTGGTCATAACTTTCCTTCCAAGGAGTAAGTGTCTTTTAATTTCATTGCTGCAATCATCATCTGCAGTGATTTTGAAGCCCAGAAAAATAAAGTCAGCCACTGTTTCTCCATCTATCTGCCATGAAGTGATGGGACCAGATGCCATGATCTTCGTTTTCTGAATGTTGAGCTTTAAGCCAACTTTTTCACTCTCCTCTTTCACTTTCATCAAGAGGCTCTTCAGTTCTTCTTCACTTTCTGCCATAAGGGTGGTGTCATCTGCATATCTGAGGTTACTGATATTTCTCCCAGCAATCTTGATTCCAGCTTGTGCTTCCTCCAGCCCAGCGTTTCTCGTGATGTACTCTGCATAGAAGTTAAATAAGCAGGGTGACAATATACAGCCTTGACATACTCCTTACAGTCAGGCAAAGCCAACTAACATAAAGCCTATTGGATAATAAACTGTTGACTATCTCACTAATTTATTGGATACTCTACTGAAAGCAAATGGCTGTGTGGGCACAGGATGTGGTAAGTATACCAGCTGTTTTTCATGATCTCCTGGCTGAGTGGGAGCTGTGGTTCACTGATGCTGTCCACACCACATAGCATAGGCCTGGACAGGATCAAAATTCAAAATCCAAACCACAGTTTTTACTGAATGTGTAGCAGTTTTGCACTACTGTGAAGTCAAAAAATCATAAATCAAACCATTGTAAATAAGAGAACATCTGTCCTAGTTCCCAACTCCATCGCCTCCTTGGCTTTTGACTGTCACCAAGCAGGTCTACCCTCACCCCTCGGCATTGCATTTGAGACCCTTCCCAGTCAGGTGGCTCAGGGGGTAAAGAATCCGCCTGCAATGCAGGAGACACAGGAGATGTGGGTTTGATCCCTGGGTCGGGAAGCTCCCTTGGAGGAGGACATGGCAACTCATTCCACTATTCTTGCCTGGAAAATCCCAGGGACAGAGAAGCCTGGTGGGCTTCAATCCAAAAGGGTTGCAAAAGAATCTGACATGAGTGAACGACACAGGGACCAGTCTGGTCCTACCCAGGGTTTACTGTTCCCCTCTTCTGACTCCACCCCCTCTCCATACTGGGCTGGAGGGAATTTTTAAACACTGCATTCCACGATGTTTTTTTTTGAGTCCCTCTTGGGTAAGGAAATGCTATGGTGGAAAGTCACAGCTATGGTGGAGCCAAAAGACAGAAAGTTTCCCTTCACTTCTCTGAGCCTTAGTTTTCTCATCCAGAAAGCAGAGAGAGGCAGGATTGGTGTGAGGATCTGGTGAAACAACAGATGCTGTGCCAACTGAGAAAGGGCTGCATGAAAACAAGTTATGAAACCAAGAGCATGAGTCAGACCATCGCCCTTTTAAAGGAGCTCGCAGTCAAGAAGCCGTGACAGACAAGTGAATGACCAAGCACGTGAGGGACGTGATTGCTGAGACGCCACACGTGCTGTCATGGGCTGTGCCTTTGCAGAGTTTGCTTGCCATCTCTGTTTTCTCATGGGAGGATATGATGAGACGGCAACAGTCTGCAAGCTGGAGGAGGTTTCTCATCAGAACTCAATCCTGTTTGCACCGAGACTTTCAACCTCCAGAACTATGAGACATGAATGTCTGTTGCTGATAGGCCACTGAGTTATGGTACTTTGTTACAGCAGCCTCAGATGACTCAGGCTCAATGCCAGTGCATGTGAACTGGCACCCCACCCCCCACCCCAAGGACACTGGAAGGACACATGGAAACTTGAATGACATCTAAACGGAGTTTCCCCAATGAACTCCCAAAGTGAACACTTTTTGAGACCAAAAGAGACCAATTTTTACTCGGATGTGAGCATTCTAGTCTACTTATCTTTAAAAGACAGTCTCATTTCTGTGGTCACAACTCATAAATGATCCCATTGGCTCCCATTTAGAGAGAGTCTGCTGTGTGCCAGGCGCCGGAGCCAAGTGCTCCGTGGATTATCTCATTTAATTCTCGGCAGCCCTAGAAATGTGAGAGCTTTCTACTGTGGTTCCATCTGGCAGAGCTTAGGTGATATGCTGATGCCAGAGCAGGGATGTCAAGCCAGGTCTGTGTGACCCCAAAAGCCACTCCTAACGGACCTCGCTCCTGCTGCCCCTCACTCCTGCGCTCAGAGCGAAACCTAGAAAGTCAGTCCCCCCAAAACACAAGAACCAGTGGCTGCTGTCTCTGTTCAGCAGGCTTTCCTCGGCTGTGAAGGGCGATGAGTCATTGAACATCGGGGATTCTTAAGTCCGTCCCTGCTCTTGGTGGAGCACAGAATACACAGCCCTCCATGCCTGGACAGCCAAACAATTCAATTTTGCTTGACCCCGTCCTTGACTTCAGGTCAGAACAAAGACACAAACCAAAATGGATGGGGAATCCTGGGCCAACCCAGGGCATCAGAAGGCGTCAGCAGTAGAGAAACAGAAATTACTGAAGGAGTCAGAGCAGAAAGGAACTCCCCAGGGAAGCTATTAACAATTTAGTACGTAGGACTGTGGCTCCCACCTGCCAAAGAGGCACTGCCTGCTAGGAATGCTGAGACTGCCTCCAAGTGAGAGAGGGAGTGAGTGAGAGAGCCAGCGGGCAGTTCCCCTGGGTTGCCTTGAGTCTGGCTCCATCTGCAAGCCCCAGGAGAGGCAGGAGCTTAGCGATAACCATAAAATAATAACCACTTGCATTTGCAAAGTACTTCTGACTTTCCCGAAGCACTTCCAAATTGATGACTTCATGTTATCTTGACACCATCTGGATAATGGGGAGGTCAGGTTTCATTATCTTCATTTTAGAGCTAGGAAGACAGACAGCTAGAGAGCCTGGGAGAGATGCTTTCAAAGCAAGCCAGCGAATAGGATCAGGACATCCATTTAGTTTCCCAACCCAGAAATCTGAGGGTCACTCTTGATTCCTGCCTCTTCCCCCACCCCAAATCCCCTTCCACTACGTAATCACCAAGGGCTGTCCATTCTTCCTAATAACCCACAAATCCTGCCATTTCTTTTTAATTTTAACTTTTGGGCCATGCCTGGCAGCATGCGGGATCTTAGTTCCCTGACCAGGGATCAAAGCCATGCCCCCTGCATTGGGAGCACGCAGTGAACCACTGGGCCACCAGGGAAGTCCTTTACCTTTTTTTTTTTTTAACTATTTTTATTACCATCTGCTTAGACTGACCCACCATCATTTCCTGCTAAAGTTATTGAAATAGCCTCTGAAATGCTTCTAGGCTGGGTGCCTCCGAGCGGTAATGTGGCAGCAAGAGTCGCCACACTGGCATCTCTCTCTACCTCCATAACCTCTTGTACCACCTTCCCCTTCATACACTATGTTCCAGCCAAAATAAACTCCCTTTGGTTCTCCAAACAACCTTCTCCTCTCATGTCTGGGTTCATCTAAGTAATTAAGAGTAGGGCTTCAGCATCAAACTGGTTGGACTGAAAATCCCAGCTCAGCACCTTACTAGTTGCACATCCTTGGGCCAGTTCCTTAACTTCTTCTGTAAGTTGCGTGAAGTGGGGACAACAGAAGCATCTGCTTCACGGAACCTGGCATGTAGGCAGTGCTCAGTATGTTGGCTCTTGCAGTAAGGATGGCACCTCTGCCTGGAACACTCTACTGCAGGCTTCCCAGTCCCTTGGTCACCTAACCCTCTCCTACCCTCCTGCCCATCTCAGCTGAGATGTGTCTTCCTTCCCTGATCCCTCAGCCTCGTTTCTATCACGTACTGTCTGCTCTCTCGGGGTGCTTTTTCTTCCAGGAAGCACAGTCAGGTCTTGGGTTCCTGGAAAACAACCCCACCCAGACATTGTCGGGGAGGGCTGGGTCTGTTAGGAAAAAGAAGGAGTGGAGTTGAATAGGGAGGCAGGAGAGAGCTGCATTCTTTGAGGAAAGGAGGGCAGAGGAGGTTTGTAAGTTCCTTTTGCGAAGATTTGGATGGACAGTTAAGAGCCTGGAGGTCTTTTCTTTTTTTGGTCACACTGTGAGGTTTGGGGGAATCTTTGTTCCCCAACAAAGGGTCAAACCTAGGCCCCTGGCAATGGAAGTGTGGGATCACAACCCCTGGACTGCCAGGGAACTTTCACGAACCTGGAAATTTTCTACAACAAGATCAAGAAGCAGAGATAGAGTCTCTTGCTTTTGAATGGACACCTGGGTGGGGTGTGGACAAAAGCACCTCACAAGAAACTTGAATGGACCAAATACCAAAGGCTTTGCCTCATGTTTCCTAATTCATGCAAACCTCAGGGAGCAGAACTAGACAACCCTCTGGCCTGTCCTCGGTGACGGACACTGGATTTTCCCACAACTAGTGGATGGCGGCAGAGTTCATTTTATTTAGTTTTGTAAATTGTTTTTTGCATCTGAGTGTCGAGGAAATGCATATGCCTGTTAGTGGAAGCATCATGAGGCCCAGACCAAGCATCAGCAAAAGACAGATGAAAATCACCCTCTTCAGAAGAAGGAAGGTGACCTGGAGAAACTGAAGCTGCAAAATCTCCCTTCCCCACCTTGTGCCTGGGATTGACCCCTGTCTAGACGCAGTATACCCACAAGCCATGTCCTCCTTTTATTTCCTGCACCTGTGCCCTGATCAGGAGGTAGGGGTATTCCCTTGATTTGGGGGAAAGGAGCCCTTCCCACCCTTAGGGGATGAACTGGCCTAAATGAACCTGGTGGCTCAACAGTAAAGAATCTGCCAGTCAATGCAGGAGACACCAGTTCGATCCCTGGATTGGGAAGATCCCCTGGAGAAAGAAATGGCAGCCCATGCCAGTATTCTTGCCTGGGAAATCCTATGGACAGAGGAGCCTGGTGGGCTACAGTCCAGGGGGTCACAAAAGAGTTGGACTTGAGCAACTAAACGAAACAACAAATCTGTGGTAGGCTGCAGAACAGTCACAGTTCTTCACCACTCTCTGCATTTGAGCCCTTTACCACGTGACCTTGCAGCTCGCCCATCAAACAGTGGAATCCATTTCCCCACCCCCGCACCTGACCTGGCTTGTGACTTGCTTTGCCCAAAAGAATGCGATGGAAATGAGCATGCCAGTCCAGAGTCCAGGCCACAGGAGACCTGGCCTTCTTCTACTCAATCTCTTGGAACCCTACCGCTGCCATGGAAACAAGCTTGGGCCAACCTGCTGGATGAAAGACCTAGTCACTCCATCACCCCAGCTGGCAAACAGCCAGCACCAGACATGTGAGTAAGTAAGGGTGTCCTAGACCAGGCAATTCCCAGCTGACCTATCAACTTTCACAGGCACAGAAGGAAACCCAACCAAGATGAGTCTGGCCTGACTCAAATCAGCAGAACCATTCAGCTATCCACAGATTCATAGCACTAGTGAATGCTTGTTAAGTTTGGGGATGATCTGTTAAGCAGGAGCCATCATGATGTATAGGTACATACATACCTTCCTACATCAGTGATTGGTCTAAGGATGGATATGAAACCAATGAGATGTGTAGAGAAATCTGCTGACATCCTTTTTTTCAGGATAAAAAGCAAAGCTGCATCAGAAGAAATCTGTTTGCTGGTGTGATGCCTGGAGCTATAGCAGCCATCTTGCAATTACAAAGCAATAAGCATGAGGATAAAAAGCCAAAACGATGAGGTTGTCAATCGAAAGAAAGGATAAGCCTGGATAGTTGATGATGTTGTTGAACTCTAAGTATACTGGCTCTGGACTTCAAGATCTTTTGTTTAAGACATTCTTAATGATGGTTTTTTCTTTACTTGTAGCTTAAAGCATTAGGATAACATCCAAGGGTAACATCCAAGAAGAATGACACCAGAATAAGTAGACATGGCTTACTGGCATGACTACAGCTTTGTTTGGAGACTGGGGGAGGTAGAATTCTCAAAGAGTATGGACTCTGGGTTTGAACACTGGGTTGGTCACATGCTAATTATATGATTTTGGATAAGTTTCTCAACTTCACCAAGTCTCAGTGTCCTCATCTAAGAAGAGGAAATGATAATAATACATATTTGATAGGATTATGAAGGAGATAAATGAGGTAATGCAAATACAGAACTTGTGTGCCTGACACAGAAAACATTCAATAAGTTCTTAACTAGTACTACTGTTACAATAATCATACCCAATACTAATAACAAGAAGACCATGTTTATATCAAGCTTCCTTTCTCAATCTTGTGAGGCAAAGTGATCCCAGATCTAGATGGGCCCACCCCCACAAGTAGCCAGTGCTGGGTACATGTGCTGAGTTCATTCCCAAGTGTCAAACTGTAGGATGTGTTTGTTTAGGGTGGAGGAGAGGAAGGGATTAGAAGGGACTTCCGACTTCCCCTGGGCAGCAGCAGGGGTGGGATGGTGGCTGGGAAGAGAGTACAAGACAGGCTCAGAGGCCCCCAGCTCATCTGTGATTAGAAGCCTGGTGCTACATGCAGAAGGTGAGGACCCTCAGAGGCCTGGGGCCCCAGCAGGCCAGCCCATCAAGGGCAGCCCAGAGGGGAAGAAGGGCCATCGGACTTCCCCTCCGAGGACAGTGCTCAATGCCTCCCCGCCTGCCTCCTGGCAGCAGTGAGCAAACACTGTGTTGGGAGAGAACGTGCTCTATCTCCAGTTTTTTCTATCAAGCTATCATTTTCCTTCGACAAAAAGCAGTTCTTCCCTTTCCTGTCTCTACTTCTTCTCCATCCATTGCCTCCAGCTCCCCATCCCACTGCTCACCTCCTCCTCCCCCGAATTTGGATTCCTGTTTCCTCGCTGGATCCCTGATGCCACCCCCTCCCGTCTCTCCTTCTCCTCTTTCCTCAGTCCTTGTTGCTATCTGAGCGGAGCTTCTTCGACACTACCCACCTCTCATCTCCACCCACTAATGCTGACAGTATTTAAAACTGCTTTCAGCTGACCTCATCAGATGGGTTTCCCTCACCAGCAAGTCCCCAACCTCCTTCTTCTCCCTTCCACTCAGCCCTGTCCTCCCCATAAAGCCTGGGCAGGACTCTGAACCGGAGGAGGATGCTGGAGTCAGAAGGAGTGCAGCCCTGGCCCTCATGGAGAGTTCCTACCTTTAGGAGCATCCCTTCCTCTCCCACCAAAGACTCTGGGGCTCTTGACTGGATCCCTGGGCCACTTTGCTGGTGAGGCAGGGTGGTGCGGTGAACAAGCACAGCCTTAGGAGCCCTGGGAACTAGCATTCTGTCACCAGATGCACACACCTGTGGGGCTGGGGAAATGAAAACTGAGGCATCATCTCATCCAACCCACCTTTCACTTACAGAAAAAGTTGCTGAGGTTCAAGGTGGTGAAGGGACTTACACACAGCAAGTTAGCAGCAAAGTCAAGACCGGAATCTATATCTCCTGAATCATGTAACAACATACTTTCCCCCACTCCCGGCAGGCTGACCTTGGGCAATTGCATCTATTCACATACCAGGCCCTTGGGAAGCACTTTTATGTATATATGAAAAAATATGATTTAGCCCTTCCCCTAACTCATTCAGAGAAGGAGTGTCATGAGCCCCAGTTTACGGATGAGGAGTGCAGGGCTCAGAATCGTTCAGGAGCTTGCCCAGTGTCAGGCAGAGGCTAGATCGGAACCCAGGTCTCTCTAACTCCAGAGACCTCCTGGCCATGGCACAAAATCTCTGTGAAACACTAAGCCCCTGGGCCTCAGTTTCCTCACCTGTGAAATGGAGGAATTGGATTTCATGGCCCTAAAAACCCACCTGCAAGGCATCAAAAGGAATTCCAAGGAGAGGCAGGCTGTTTGCTAGTTGCCCACATTCATGGGAGAATTTCTGTTTTCACCCCTATTTGCTGCAAAACAGCTCGCCCCCAGGTTTACACTGAGAGGAGCCCAGGGAAGGTGCCATGGCAACCATAGCGGCTCCAGGGAGCCGAATTCGCCTGACTTGGCCAGACTGGCAAGCTGAGTGACCTGAGACCTGCTCTTCTGGAAAACGTCAAGGCAGAGCCGGGGCCAGCCCGAAGGATTTGAGTCAGAGGGTCCAGGGAAGGGATCAGCAGCCTGCACTCTGCCCCAGGATCCTGGCGGGGCAGAGAGAGCATGGGTTTATAGCCTGAAAATAACGTTCTATGGCCAGATCTGTGACACATAAATTCAGAGATCTTGGGCAAATCACGTATCCTCTCTAAGTCTCAAGTTCTACCCCCCACACACACCTAGCACATAGAGTATGCACAAAATAAACAGCAGCTGCTATTATTAATGCTAATATTCAAATTTTTGAAGAGTTGGATGCACATCAGATAATGAACTTGAAAATGCTTTGTAGGGAATCCCCTTGCAGTCCAGCAGCTAAGACTCTGTGCCCTCACTGCTGAGAGCCCAGATTCAATCCCTGGTGGAGGAACAAAGATCCCACAAGCCACACTGCTTGGCCAAAACAACAACAACAACAAATGCTTTACATATGCAGCATTGCAAAAGTACAAGATATTAGCCACATAAGACACTATGTTTGGAAGAAAGTACAAAGATTTTTCACACATGAGTCTTTACAGGCTAGAAGGTGACAGATGATATAAGGGAGGAATGAGTGTTATGAGTGAGGGTCAGATGAGGCTGTTGGGAGGTGAGAGAGACCATAGATTGAGCTGGGGAAGGCTTCCCTGGGGATGTAGCCAAGCAGGCAGGCCGCATCCTCAGTGCACCCCAGGCTGCGGACACCTCTATCAAGCATACACCTGCTGGGTTATAGTTATTTATAGTCATTGTCTCTATCAGTTAGAAGTCTGCGGATGCAAGGAACAGAAATCCACTGCAACTGACTCAAGCAGACATTGGAGATTTTCTGTAGGGGAACAAGGGTGTCTGAGAATCCATAGTCACGGAAGTAGATGGCCCCTGGAAAGACCCTGGTACCAAGAATAGAATCCCAGGAACTCGATCTCTGCTTCTCATCGCTCCTCCGTTCTCCTCTCTCTACAGACGAGCATCTCTGCTGCTCCAGCCACAGTGACGGGTCTGACACCACCCCCCCTCACCAGCTCCTAAATTCTCAGGTTTAACAGTCAACCCGGCACACTGAAGATAGGATGACGGACCATCTTGGGACTCTCTTGTTTTTTCCGCAGCAACCTCTCAGTCTTGGGAAAGTCAGGAGGCTGAGTCACCCTGGCAATACCTGCTCAAGACATAACAAATGCCAGCTAGCACTACCCTGCAAGCAAGGGTAGTGCCTGACCCCCTGGTTCAGTGATCCTGAGGGAAAGAAATCTGATTGGTCCTGCTTAAGTCAGGTGAACGCCCTTCGCAACCAATCAGCTGTTTCCACAGAGTACAAATACGGCTGCCAGGGACGTGGTCATTGGTTCATGGCGAGGGTAGATCACTCAAAGGGTAGTAGCTGTCATGTTTGTCTTTCCCCCAATAATGAACTCTTTAGGGGAAAGGACTATGCCCTACCTTTTCGGGTTTTTTTATTTTTGGCCCTGCCGTAGGGGATCTTAGTTCCCCAACCAGGGATTGAACCTGTGTTTCCTGCATTGAGAGCTCAGAGTCTTAACCACTAGACCACCAGGAAGTCCCCTCCCCCGCCCCCAGTGACCATGCCCTATTTATCTTTGTATTCCAGAGCCTAGCACATGTCTAACAGAAACTGTGTAATAGGTATGAGTTTTTTCTCTCTTTTCTAATACATCAAATTTGTTCTGCCTTATACCTTGGCACATCCTGTTCCTTCCACTTAGAGTGTTCTTCCCCCACTCCACACGTGTTTCGGGTCTCACCTCAAACACCAGCCCTAAGCTCCATCTAAATTACATTCCTAGCACCATCTTTCACATCAGCCTGTTCGTCACCTGTTATTACTTCCCGGTTTTCTTCCCGGCACTGATGACCACCTGAAATTATCTTGTTTGCTTCCTCAATTGAGTTGTGTCTGTTTTCCCAGTACTAGCATGTAAGTGCTCCAGAAAGGCAGGCACTTTATCTCTCTATTCATCTCTGTGTTACCAGTGCTAAGTCCTACTACCCACCTTGTTGTAGATGCTAAAGAAATTTTTGTTGAATGAATAAATAAATGGATAAAATATAGAGGAGGGGAAGATACATTCCAGATAACAGCACCAGGTGAAACACAACAGCAGAGAGAATTAACTGCAGGGCGTGTACCTCACACAGGAAGTAGTTTATTTTGACTGGAAAGGAGAGAAAGTCTTGTATGCCCTGACAAGCAGTCCTGGGAACCACACAAGGCTGGCTCTGGTCAGCATTCCTAGACGCCCTGTGGTAGGATGGAAAGAACAGCTGCCTGCACTGAGTTCTGAAAACCTGGGCCTTCTTTTTTACCAGCTGTGTGAACCTGGGAAGACTCTCACTCTCCTTAAGTTCATTCATTCATTCATTGTCACTCATTCAACAAATAGTTATCATGTGCCTATTGTGACACATAAAATGTGTCAGCTTGGCTGGGCACTGTGCAAAGATATTTGGTCAAACATTATTCTGAATGTTTCTCTGAGGGCGTTTTTGGATGATATTAACATGTAAGTCGGTAGACTTCACGTAACGTCAATTGCCCTCCATAATGTGAGTGTGCATACATGCTTAGTTGCTCAGTTGTGTCTGACTCTTTGCCACCCCATGGACTGTAGCCCGCCAGGCTCCTCTGTCCATGGGACTTTCCAAGCAAGAATACTGGAGTAGGTTGCCATTAACTACTCCAAGGGATCTTCCTGACCCAGGGATCGAGACTATCTCTTGCATCTCCTGCATTGGCAGGGAGATTTTTTACCACTGTGCCACCTGGAAGCACTATAATGCTAGGGGCGGTGGGTGGGGGAGGGGGGAGGGTCTCATCCAATCAGCTGAAGGACTGAATTGAACAAAGTCTAAACTCCCTCAAGCAAGAAGAAATTCCCCAGCTTGAATTCCCCAGTTCAGACTTGAACTGCTCTTCCCTGGGCCCCCAGTCTGCCAGCCCACCCTACAGGTTTCAACTTGCCAGCTTTCATAATTACCTGAGCGAATTCCGTAAAAATAACTGAGTCTCTCTACATATATACATCCTATTGACTCCATTTCTCTGAAGAAACAATCTACTATGTGATTAATTCTGAAGACAGAGCAGTGAACAGAATGGACAGTCTGCGGCCTCAGTGAGTTTACCTTCTGGAGGAAGGAGGAAAAAGAAACACAATATTAAACACACTAATGAGAGATGTTTTCAGAAGTGTGTGCAACCCCAGGGATAGAGCTGCCTGACCCAGAGTCCTGGGCACATGAAGAGCTGGGCAGAGCAGCCTTTAGGCAAGAGCCAAGATTCATTTCCGTTTCCTCTTTTGTAAAATGGAGGGGGGGAAATATCAGTTTCGTTGTCATAGAGGATGAGTAGAATGAGCTCATTTGAGAAAAAAAGATATGTCTAGCAGGATGGAAAGAACTGTCATCTTAACAGATGGCAGTGGGCTCCTTGGAGAGAGAATTGTCGCTCTATAAGATAACACTTTGATAAACCACTTGAGGAGGAAGCGTGTTCCCAAGTGCATTCACTCTCAGACCAGCCTATGAGAGAGATGCATTAAGAAGAACATGAACTGGGGCGGAAGGAACAAGAAAAGGAAGGAGGGCGGAATGGGCACCAAGGACTTAACAGCATGTCAACCTTCAATCTTCAAGGGCTTCTGCTCCCCGCCATTATCCCTCCCACCTTAGAAATGTTTGCAACATGTATACACATGGCTTCTTGTGAAGGGAACTTTTCTGGAAGTGGAGTAAAGGAGCTAGATTCCAAGCCTCAGCGGCCACCTGGATGTGTTACACATGCGCCGTGTGTGCTCAATCGCTTCAGCGTGTCTGATTCTTTGCAATCTCATAGACTGTAGCCCGCCAGGCTCCCCTGTCCATGGGATTCTCCAGGCAAGAATACTGGAGTGGGTTGCCATGCCCTCCTCCAGGGGATCTTTCTGACCCAGGGATCAAACCTGGGTCTCCTGTGTCTTTTGCATTATAGGCAGATTCTTTACCACTAAACCACCAAGGAAGCCATCTGGGGGAGCTGGGAAGGTAGAGACAGAGGTGACTGAGCTCATGTTTCTCCCTGGGGAAACTCTGCTTTGAGGAGGGAATCAGATTTCCAGTGGGCATGGGATGAAGGGTTCAAGCCCGCCTTTTCTTCATCTTAAGACCCCAACAGACTTCTGGGTGGCCTGCATATGAATGCATAGGAAAACAAAGTGTGGAAAGCTTGCCACCAAAATGCTAATGGGAGCTAAGTCTGGAGGGTGGAGGGACCACGCGATTTTGTTCACTTATAGATAGATGGATAAATAGGTAGGTAGAAAGAAAGGAAGGAAGGAAGGAGGGAATGCAGGAAAGAAAGATATCTTTATGTCACTGTCTAAATCTTTTATAATAAACAGAAAAAAAATCCAACAAAGCTATTTTCCTCTTCTTAGAAATCAGTAACTCTCCTCCTGCTGCCAGTCTGGCTGAAGGGGCAGAGACAGCAGGCAGGGTGGGGGGGCACGTGAGGAGGGGCCTGGAGACAGAGGCTGGGTGTCCTGCCTTCACTGAACTTGGCAACGTGACTCAGACTGCTCTTCAAGCGTCTGTGAAATGAGCACAGAGATCCCAAGGACTCACAAGTTGCCCATCTCTCCCTTGTCTCCTTCCACAGGGATAGTGAGGGGAACCCAAGTGTCCGGCTCTCCCCAGAGAGCCAGCTCCTGGCCCTTTGCCCACCAGCCCCAGAGACACCTCCCACCCGCCCTCGAGGCCAGGCTGGGGGCGGGGGTGTTCATTTCCATCTTTTCCCCTCCCAGCTTCATACCCAGGTCTGTGTTCTGGAGAAGGCCCCCTTTATCTGCAGCTTCTAGCACCCTCCTGAAGGCCCAGCCCTTCCTGCCCGCAGACCCTGCTGTCAGAACATGCTGCCCAGGGGGAGCCAGGCCTCCCCCACGTCCCTCCTCCTGGAGACCCCCCTCACCAACCCTGCCCTCCCATCCCCCACAACCCCCGCTTCCTCTCTGCAGCCCAGGCTCTGCCTCACCTGCTTCCATAGGACCAGCCTCCCCTCCAGTTATGGTCCAGGGACCTCCTGACATACACCTGCCAGTGCAGGGGACACGTCTTCAGTCCCTGGTCCAGGAAGATCCCACATGCCTCAGAGCAACTAAGCCCGGTGCCACAACTACTGACCCCAAGATCTAGAGCCCAAGGCCGGAACAAGAGAAGCCACAGCAAGGAGAAGCCCGTGCACCTCAACAAAGAGTAGCCCCTGCTGATCACGACTAGGGAAAGCCCAAGTGCAACAAAGTAAGAGAAGTTCTTTTCAAGAGGGTAACAATTGTCACCTGAGAGTCCCCTGTTTTCTGAGTTCCCTGGCTCCCCCTTCCCTTTACTACCAGAACCAAACCACTCCAGTTCCCCTCTGAACAACTGCAGGGAGTCCAGTCTTCTTGCCAATATTTCTGAGGGTTCCCAGAGAGGAGATACTTAATAATATCAACAACAATAAAAATAATGTCCTGTGCTTGTTGGGTCCTTATTGTGTAGTTGCTCTGCCATGCCTGACTCTTTGTGACCCCATGGACCCAATGGACCCACCAGGCTCCTCTGTCCATGGGATTCTCCAGGCAAGAATACTGGAGTGGGTTGCCATTTCCTTCTCCAGGGGATCTTCCCAAACCAGGGGTTGAAACTTCGTCTGCTGCACAGGCGGATTCTTTACCACTGACCCACCTGGGATGCCCCTCAGGTCCTTGCGAGGCCTAACAATATGAATTTGCCTCTTAACCCCATTTGAACACAAAAAAAGGGATTTCATATGGTTGAATTGAGGTCTACGTGACATGAATTATACATACAGCATAGCAGTCCCCACCTTGTCCTCGGAGGAATATGTTCCAAGACACTCAGTGGATTTCTGAAACAGGATAGTACAAACCAGATATACGCTATGATATTTTTTTCCCTTATATATACTTACCTATGATAAATTTTAATTTATAAATTATGCATCGTAAATATAAATAAATAAGGCATAGGAAGAAATTAACAAAATAAAATAGAACAATTATAATGATATACTATAATAAAAGTTACGTGAATGCACATAACTCTCGCTCTCAAAATATCTTACCGTACAAATTTAACACTTCTCTCATCTTACTTAAGTACTTATCACACACTGCAGCCACAGCCTTGGCTATTTGAGCTGTGACACCAAATGTAGCTCAGATTTCTTCTTCCTTCTTCACAGCTTCCTAGACAGAAGGCTTGTTCCTCCTGTAGGTTTTAGCCACCTCAGCATATGATCTTTTTCCTTATTAAGTTTAGAACTTTCACTTAAAAGCAGCTCGTCATGGCTTCTCTTTGGCATATCTGAATTGCCAGCATTGCTACTCTTGGGCTTTGGGGCCATTATTAAGTAAAATAAAGGTTACTTAACACAAGCACTAAGATGCCTCAACAGTCAGTCTGATAACGGAGGCAGTTACTGAGCGAGAAACAGGCAGGATATGCTGGACAAAGGGATGATTCACAACTGGATAGGCTGAGCTAGACCACATGAGATCTCATCTCAGTCTCAAAACATGGCACAATTTCCGTCTGTATTGTTTATTTCTGGAACTTTCCATTTAATATTTTCAGACTGTGATTGACCATGGGTAACTGAAATTTCAGAAAGCAAAACCAGGGATGAGGCGGGGACTGCTGTATCTCATTTCAGCCTCATGACAGCCCTGTGAGGTCGGGATTGTTATTCCCATTTAACAGAGGGTACAGTGGAGGCTCGGGGAGGTTAGTTAACTTGCTCAAGGTCACACAGCTTGTAAGGTACAACCATGAATCAACACCAGCTGCCTGAATCCAAAAGCCATAGGTTGGGAATTCCCTGGCGGCCCAGTGGTTAGGACTCGGTGCTCTCACTGTGAGAGCCCAGGTTCGATCCCTCGTTGGGGAACTAAGATCCCACAAGACATGTGGTATGGCAAAAAAACACTCATAGATTATAGTTATGTCTTGTTGCCGTGTAACCTGCAAAGCTGCTCTCGCTGCTTCCCGATCACTCCAGGCTGCCGCCGCCCTCCCAATCACCTTCACCCAGAGAGAGCCTCGGTTCTTCCTTTCATTCCCCAAGACAGCGCCAGCCCCAGGCTAGTTGTGGCACTCACAAGCCCTGCTGACAGCTTGGGTACCTCGTGAAGAAACTGCAATTCGGTTAATGAAAGCTGGAAACCGATGCTCTACTAGATAAATGGCCATCACCAGGCCCCTCGGCCACGCCCCTCTGGTCCTTCAGCCCACCCCCTCCAGCCTCTGCCACAGGAGAGGGGACTTCCCTGCTCGAATCAAGACCTTCTTCGGTTCCTGCCCCTACGCTACTGTGTCCAAACTGTGCCGCACACCCATTTCTTGGGTCCTCCAGAGAAAGAACCAGAACAGCATCTATAATCAAACAAAAACAAACAATAGTAACAACGAAACGATCAGCCAGAGGCTGACTGTTTATCTCCTGGTGGGACGTGTTTTGCTGTTTTGGTCTCAGCTTCTTTCTGCACTTTCATCCTTGGCATCAAGGAAGGCAGAGGAGGAATATTGTCCCCCAAAAGGCAGTCTTCTGCAGACAATGCTTTCTTTTCCAGTGATCTTTCAGAACAAAGGAAAAGATCTTCAGATGCAGTGGTTTTGCGTAGCATCTTGTCTATCATGTTTTGTAAATACTGGAGAAGCTTTGACTAATTTGACATAAAGATGGAATGTAACTTTGCTTACAAAAATTGCTGTTAAACTGCTTAAGGTGTCCCAATTTTCTGTGAGTATACTAAAAGCGAAAAAGCAAATGTGAATAAAACATTAAAAAAAATTTTTTTAAGGTAGTCTTACACCAAGATGAAATGAAACCTGGCAGATTTTTTTCTTGTTGAATACTGTTATAGTTGTTCAGTCGCTAAGTTGTGTCCAACTCTTTGCAACCCCATGGACTGCAGAAGGCCAGGCCTCCCTGGCCCTCACTATCTCCCAGAGTTTGCCAAAGTTCATGTTCATTGAGTCGGTGATACCATCCAACCATCTTATCCTCTGTTGACCCCTTCTCCTCCTGCCCACAGTCTTTCCCAGCATCAAGGTCTTTTCCAATGAGTTGGCTCTTTGCATCATGTGGCCAAAGTATTGGAGTTTCAGCTTCAGCACCAGTCCTTCCAATGAATATTCAGGGTTGATTTCCTTTAGGATTGACTGGTTTGATCTCCTTGCAGTCCAAGGGACTCTCAAGAGTCTTCTCCAGCACCACAGTTTGAAAGCATCCATTCTTTGGTGCCCAGCCTTCTTTATGGTCCAACTCTCATATCCATACATGACTACTGGAAAGACCATAGCTTTGACTAGATGGACCTTTGTTGGCAAAGTGCTGTCTTTGCTTTTTAACATGCTGTCTAGGTTTGTCATAAGCTTTTCTTCGAAGAAGCAAGCATCTTCTAATTTCATGGCTGCAGTTGCCATCCGCAATGATTTTGGAGCTGAAGAAAAGAAAATCTGTCACTGCTTCCACTTTTCCCCTTTCTATTTCCCCCACTATTTCCCTTGTTGAATATACATAACATAAAATTTACCATTTGGGGCAGCTTTTTTAAAATAGCATTTTTTCTCATCCCTTCTCTGTTATGAATAAAACAGGCACAAGAAGTCCCAGGAGAATGTGAGTGACAGAGAAGGGGGCATCGTTGTGCCAGGCAAGGGCCAGCAGGTGGCAGGCACTTCTCCCTGATACCCGCTGGGCTACTGCTCTGCCTGCCCGGGGGCCTCTCTGCTGGGAGTCGCTGGTGATGAGAGGTCTGAAACGCTACTTAGTTAATGATGTGCTACGTTTCTAATCCATGGGGAGCCGCTGAAGGTTCTTGAGCATGATCACAGCCATGCTGAGGTTCCTCCAGGGTGAAGCTGAGGAGAAGCAGGGGAAGATTCTCAGGGTAGGAAATTGAGCGGAGAGATAACAAGGGGTAGCTGAGCCCAGGTTCTAATGATACAGGATGAGGAGTTAGAACTGAGACAGGACCCTCCCAGGACTACTTTCTTGGCAGAAGAGGAGATGAAGAAAAAAATCTCTCGTCTGGCACAGGGAAAAACAAGGAAATGTGTATGTGTTGGCCTGAGTTAGAGTGGAGGGTGGGTATTTCCCTGGGAATTTCTAATCCAAGCTCAGGCTTGTTTTTTGGTCTTTTGTTTGTTTGTTTGTTTTTTGGACACACCTGTGGCTGGACTGGAAGAAGCACAAGCTGGAATCAAGATTGCTGGGAGAAATATCAATAACCTCAGATATGCAGATGACACCACCCTTATGGCAGAGAGTGAAGAGGAACTAAAAGCCTCTTGATGAAAGTGAACGAGGAGAGTGAAAAAGTTGGCTTAAAGCTCAACATTCAGAAAACGAAGATCATGGCATCTGGTCCCATCACTTCATGGGAAATAGATGGGGAAACAGTAGAAACAGCGTCAGACTTTATCTTTTTGGGCTCCAAAATCACTGCAGATGGTGACTGCAGCCATGAAATTAAAAGATGCTTACTCCTTGGAAGAAAAGTTAGGACCAACCTAGATAGTATATTCAAAAGCAGAGACATTACTTTGCCAACTAAGGTCTGTCTAGTCAAGGCTATGGTTTTTCCTGTGGTCATGTATGGATGTGAGAGTTGGACTGTGAAGCAGGCTGAGCGCCAAAGAATTGATGCGTTTGAACTGTGGTGTTGGAGAAGACTCTTGAGGGTCCCTTGGACTGCAAGGAGATCCAACCAGTCCATTCTGAAGGAGATCAACCCTGGGATTTCTTTGGAAGGAATGATGCTAAAGCTGAAACTGCAGTACTTTGGCCACCTCATGCGAAGAGTTGACTCATTGGAAAAGACTCTGATGCTGGGAGGGATTGGGGGCAGGAGGAGAAGGGGACGACCGAGGATGAGATGGCTGGATGGCATCACGGACTCGATGGTCGTGAGTCTGAGTGAACTCCAGGAGATGGTGATGGACAGGGAGGCCTGGCGTGCTGCGATTCATGGGGTCGCAAAGAGTCGGATATGACTGAGCGACTGAACGGAACTGAACTGAACTGTGGCTTGTGGGATCTTCGTTCCCCAGCTAGGAATTGAACCCAGGCCCTTGGCAGTGAAAGTGACAAGTCCTAACCACTGGACCACCGGGAAACTCCTCAGGGTCAGGTGTGTAGCTTGACTTGACACTCCTCACATGATCTTGGAAGCACAAGCTGAGGGATGAACATAAAATGTGTCCTGGGCCCCTAAGGATACTCTAGAAAGACATAGCATACCAGGCCTGTACAGCCTGGGGGTGGTGCTAGACTATTCCCTGGAAGGTGAAGCGGTCTCTAGAGGGATTTCCAAGGAGCAGAAGGCTGGCTCAAGCCTTCTACCAGGGCACCTCCTAGCTTCGTGTTCTCTCATGGGGCACTGCCTTTGGGAATCAGTCTGAAGGCTGCAGGGTCTGTGCTAAGAAATCTCCCCAGGTTGAGATGGAAAGCCGGCCTCAACACCGGGCCCAAGAGCTCCCCGTGAAGAAGAGCCCTGGACTCTAGTTCTGGAGGGAACATCAAGGACGAAGAAATAGGCCTCTGCTGTGTCTCATTGGAAAACACATCAAATCAGGAATTTTAAGTTGCCGGCGGAATATGCAATCAAACTGAATGCACGCCACCACGACACTATGATCTAACCCAGTGACAGGGCTCAGTCGGGGACAATGTCTCAGAAGAGACGTGTCTAGTCAGGGCCCTGAACGGGGCAGAAGAGACGAAGCTTCACTCTTGGCTCTGCCTTTCCCTGGCTGTGTCCTTGGCTAGTCCTGTCCCTTCCCCAAGCCTCCGCTGGTCCATCTAAGGTCTTTAGATGGCCCAGATGCTAAGATTCTCCATCAAGCTGGGGAA
This sequence comes from Ovis aries, assembly GCF_016772045.2. Classification (NCBI taxonomy): domain Eukaryota; kingdom Metazoa; phylum Chordata; class Mammalia; order Artiodactyla; family Bovidae; genus Ovis; species Ovis aries. The sequence continues at coordinate 238,438,409 of NC_056055.1, forward strand.
ACAGGATGAAAGAGCAAAATCCAGAAGGACTCAGCCCTGAGGCAGGGGAAGAGTGTGGGGTCGGGGGAGATACGGGGAGCCCAGAAGGAGCTGAAGACAGTGGTGGGCTGGGGGGGGGGGGGTAGTTAGTGGAAAGCTTGGACTTAGGGCCTGTGTTCTCATCTGCCTGAAACCCTGCATCCTCACCCCAACTCAGCCTCTAACATTGCACACTGGCCTCAGTGCACTCCTGAAACTGCTTTCTCGTGGTTCCAGTGACCCAGGCACCAAAGCCCTCTAGGGTCCTCAGCCTCAGCATCTCAGGAGGAGGTGAGAGTGTCACTTCCTATGTCAGCAGGCCCAGGTCCAGACTCTTCCTGCTTCACACAGTCCTCTTGTGGGTACCAGGTTATTCCTCCTAAAGTGGAATACAAAATCTTATTCCCTTATTCAAAAACCTCCAAGGGAGAACTTCCCGGGTGGTCCAGTGGTTAAGAATCCACCTTCTAATGCAGGGGATGTGGGTTCGATCCCTGATTGGGGAACTCAGATCCCACATGCCACGGGGCAACCAAGCCCACACGCTGCAGATAAGACCCCTGTGTGCGTGCGTCCATGTTCAGTCGTGTTTGACTCTTCATGACCCCAAGAAGTATAGCCCACCAGAGTCCTCTGTCCATGGGATTTTCCAGGCAAGGATGCTGGAGTGGGATGCCATTTCCTCCTCCAGGGGATCTTCCCAGAGATCAAACCCACACCTCCTACATTGGCTGCTGCTGCTGCTAAGTCACTTCAGTCGTGTCTGACCCTGTGCAACCCCATAGACGGCAGCCCACCAGGCTCTGCTGTCCCTGGGATTCTCCAGGCAAGAACACTGGAGTGGGTTGCCATTTCCTTCTCCAATGCACGAAAGTGAAAAGTGAAAGTAAAGTTGCTCAGTCGTGTCCAACCCTCAGCAACCCCATGGACTGCAGCCTGCCAGGCTCCTCCATCCATGGGATTTTCCAGGCAAGAGTACTGGAGCGGGGTGCCATTGCCTTCTCCATCCTGCACTGCCAGGTGGGTTCTTTACCAGCTGAGCCAATGGGGAAGGGGAAATGGAAGTCACTCAGTGGTGTCCAACTCTTTGTGACCCCATGGACTGTAGCCTACCAGGCTCCTCTGTCATGGGATTTTCCAGGCAAGAGCACTGGAGTGGGTTGCCATTGCCTTCTCCAGGGGATCTTCCTGAACCAGGGATTGAACCCAGGTCTCCTGCATTGTAGGCAAACGCTTTACCATCTAAGCCACCAGGGAAGTCAAGCTACTGTGGAAGCCCCAAATAAATCCTGATGCAGTCCAATAAATAAGTAAACAAAAACCTCCAAGCATCCTTACTGCCCACTGGCTCAAGTACCAACTCATCACCCAGATACACAAGGCTCTTCACGGTACAGCCTCCACTTCCCTTCCCAGCTTTAGCTCTCTGCTACCTTGCAACAAATTCAGTTCCCCAAGCACACCTTCAAAGTTCTTCCTACCTCCCTGCCTCTGCTCATCCAATGAGTCCATCCTGGAAACTCCCTTCTTTGCTGGTCAAATTACTTTCCATCAGCGATGTCCACACTACCACTTACATGAAAATCTGTCTCGATGATTTCCAGATGTAACCATGATAGTTAAGCTGCTGAAGCAAAGACAGCCTCAAATACCCAGACTTAAGTAAGCTTCCTTTGACTCCTGCCTATTTTCTGACCCTAGTTCTCCAGTTTTCCTGTGATTCTGTGAGCTATTTGATGACCTCCCAATACACTCGTTCTCTGCTTAAGCTACCCAGAATTGGTTTCTGTTGCTTGCAATCGATAGCCCTGACTGATACCCCCGCCCCGCTCCTAGATTGCTATGGTCAAGTGAGACGCTGTGCACACAGGTGCTCTGTGAACAGTGAAGCCCAGCAGAGATGTGATTTATCATTCCACTCTGTGTTTCCCCATCCACTGCCTCCCATCATCAGCCGCCTCCGACAGAAGAGAACCAGCAAAACAACTTGCAATCACATTAGCTGAAGGGACTGAAGGGCCAGAAGAGCTAGCCGCGAGGCCAAAAATAGAGCACTCATGTTACACTTGATAATTACCTCCCTGACTTTAACTTTGGCAATTACATAATCTCAAACTTTTTTTTTTTCAATGTAAACAGAGAGCAAATAATCTCCAAAACCACTTACTGATGATTTCTGACTCCATTTAAGTGCTTTGTTTAGATGCTTTGTTACTGAGCCACCAAGAGAGACAAAGGGGTCATTTCCTCTCTATTCCCTCTCCAGTCCATACAGCCTTCCTTGTCCATATGGCTGGAAGAAGTTGCTCCCTTCTCTAAACTCCTCTGGTGCAATTTTTAAAAATATAATTTACATACAGTTTACTGTAAGATTTCCACAAATCTGAATTGTGGAATTTTTGCATATTTTGCATACAACCAAGGGTCCACTACCCAGATCAAGACAGAACATTTCCAGAAAGCTCCCTCATGCTTCTCCCAGCCAATGCCCCAGTGGGAATCACACTTCTCTCCATCACCAGATCTAGAACTTCATGAAAGTGGAATCATGTACCGACTCCTTTGCTTCTAGCTTCTTTCATTCAACAAGTTTTTGAGTCTCTTGGTTTGGTTTGTGTTTTTTTTTGGCCACACTATACAGCTTGTGGCATCTCACTCAGTTCCCTGACCAGGTATCCAATCAGAGTCCTAAACACTGGACCACCAGTGAACTCCCTTAATAACCTTTGATAAAATAACGTTTATCACTTGGCACACACTTTCTTATTTATGTCCTCTCTCCCATCCTAGACTTGGGAGAGAGGGGGTCCATATTGAATGATACCCTTCCATAAGATGCTCCACAAGTTAGACACTTGATAAACAGGTCTGAAATGAACTCACCAGTGAGGATCAGAACTTCAGGCGCATTTTCTGTCTCCTTGACTGTCACCATCTTGATGCTACATGCATCTATGGAGCACTACCAGGCTCTGGGCTGAGCTCTTTATATACATGCTCTTCACATAAGCACTCACTGGATGTAGGTACAACTTTGTCTGCATTTTCCACTCATGCAGACTAAGATTCAGAGATGTCACATGACTTCCCCAAGGTCAGATCACTAGGAAGTGACAAAGCCAGGTCTCAGACTCTAGTCTGTCTGACCCAGAACCAAGACTGCTAACAAATAACCTGCAGTGCCTTGAAGTTATGAAGGAGACTGACACTAATGGCTCCCAAGTCCTCTGTGACAGCTCATGAACTCCTCCCACCAGCCCAGCAACACACATATGATTATACCTGTCTTTCCCACAGGTGGGAAGGCTGTGGGGCAGAAACATTGAATGACGTGTTCACACAACTAACAAGTGGCCAAGACTGGAAGCTAGAATCCCTCCCCTGGAAAGCCCCGGTCCTTTGTCTGACACCTCTGACTGCCTTTCTGCAGGACAGGCTGACTGCATGAAAGGCTTTAGCAGCCAATCTATGTGCAGCCCCTGGGTGTTTGCTTCCTTGAACCAAGGTGATATCGCAGTCCGAGGCCTCCTTTGAAGCACAGCATTGGCACCTGGTAGACTGGACTGTGCAAGGCTGCCACTAGGGTGGCCCTGTCTATGAGCCTTTAAGGTGTCATCCTCAAATATTCTAAAAGAGCAGACCCAAAGGAAATGCCTGTGTCCTTTCATTCATCTGTACTGAAATCATGACGCGAGCCAGGCATCGTGCCGGGCACCGGTGAACACCGGAGGTCTAGTTTTCATTCTCATGGAGCCTCTGGTCCAGCAGGGGAAACAGAATGCACCACGAAGGCAAGGTCAGGACCCCTGGGATCTGTGACAGGAGTTCTAAAGGAGCCTGGCAGCCCCAGGAGAGCTTCAGAGAGGAAGTGATGTTCAATTTTGACCTGAGTGATAAGCCGGCGTTAGTAGTTGAGGGAAGTAGAGTGCGTATGTTGGAGGAGGCAGTTGAGGCGGAGGGAGCAGTGTATGAAAACAGCCTGAAGCAGGAAGAGGAACCTCGGGAGGGGTCACGAGGGCAGAGATATTCCCCTTGTTCACATCCAAACACCTAGTACCACACCTGGCACCAATGAGGCGCTCTATAAATACCTGGTTGCCTGAATGAATGATTGAATGAATGCTTATATGAAATTTCTCCTAGCTGAAGTAGAGTGGAGGAGGAGTCTGAGAAGGAGAAGGAGTCTGAGAGGTGGGCATCAGCCTGAGAAGGAGTCTGAGAAGTGGGCATCAGCCAGATCATGCAGGGTCTTGAAGGTCATGGTTAAAGGGCTAGGACTTTATAGAAGGGAAATGGAAGAACAATAATGACCTCAAAGAAATGGGAAGGGATAGGAATGATGCTGAGTTGTGGCATGATCTTAATGGCATTTTTAAAAAGTCACATTGGCTACTGAGGAGAGAATGGCCTAGCAGAGCAAGTAGCTGGAGGTGACAGTAGTGATGATGGGAAGGGAAGAAAGTGGAAGATTCAGGAGAGTGAGGGGGTGGAATGATCGGGACTTGAGACAAGGATGACTCACACACACACACACACATGCTTCTGGCTGGCTCAACAGGCTGCGTGATGCGGCCATTCACCCTGGTAGGGGAATAGGTAGAGAAGATGAGGAGTTTTTATACATATTGAAATTAAGATGCCCAAGAAACATCCAAACAAAAAAGTCAAGTAGGCTGTGGGATGTGTGGGCTGGTGCCCAGAGGATGGCTGACATCTAGATGATAGCTGAAACCACAGGGAAGAATATCACCCAGGCAGAGAATAAAGCAAGAGGAGGCTAGGACCTAGAACTCAGCCTAAAGTGGCTCCAGAGAGGAAGAGAAGTCAGCAGATGAAAAGGGGAGAGAGGCAGGCGGTAAACTAGAGGGCAAGGGGTCACACAAGTCGGAAGGAGAATGTTTTAAGAAAGGAGCAGTCTTCTGAATTAAGAATGAGGATTGAAATGTTTCCAGTGGGTTTATCAATAGGAAAGCTATGGAAGACATCAGTTTCTATAAAAATATAAGTGATGATTACTTTTATCTCAGTCCTAATGAAGGAGACCCAGAGAAGGGAATGGCAACCCACTCCAGTTTCTAGCCTGGAGAATTCCATGGACAGAGAAGTCTGGTGGGCTACAGTCCGTGGGATCTACATGGCTACAGTCCAAAGAGTTGGATACGACTGAGCGACTAAGACACGCGCGCGCGCGGAAGAAGACTATGTTTCAGAAACAGGCCTTGGGAACCCTCTAATAAAGGAGGCTCTGGACACTGGGAGCCTCACAGGTTAATTGTAATCCTTTCCCCTTTGGGGTCAGGCTTTCTGTCTTTGAGAGAAAGAAAAGCTGTCCGTGAGGAGCTTCAGACACAGGAGGAAAGAGCCTTGGGAAACACGCTCATAAGGCATCAGCAAGGACATGTGACGTAGTGCGAAAAAAACCAGAGCCCCATGATTCACTCATTCAACAACACATGTATGGAGTCTCCACTACTTGCCTGACACAAAGACTTCAGTGCACTGGCTATTTCTTGAGTTACTAGTGCACGCATCGCACTAATTCCACGAGTCTTTTGTCCTTTCAACAAAAGGGTAAATTCTCAGAGCAGAATGTCTCCCACCAAGTTGGGATAACTCAGCTATTCTTGGCAATTCACCAGTCTCACAATTTCTCATGAAACCATTCCTTCTACCCATAATGTCCTCCAACTGCCTAAATCTTCCTTTTCAAGGCCCAGTTCAGATGTCACTTCCTCTGAACTTTCCCCAAATGCCTCAAACTTAATCCTCCCTTCTCAGAATTCCTAAGGGCCAGAAATAGCTCTTCTCTTCCTACATAGTGTTGATTTCTGCATGAGGCTTCTGTCTCCCATCTATATCTCGTCTTACAACCCTCAATGCCTAGTAGAGCTGCTTAGTAAGTTTGTCAAAAAGTCAGGTACCTGCCCCCTCCGCCGCGTCCCTGGTCAAAATATAGCTCTACACCCCAGACTGTAGGGTTGGAGGGAACCGACAACTCAGAAAATGCTCCTCTGATGCCACCTCCTGGCTAGATGGGGAATGACAGCTCCTGATGGTGGGCTTTCCACGCAAATTGTTCTTTCATCACGTCTATGCCAGGCTCTAAGTATACTGGTGAACAAGACAAATGCAGTTCCTGACCTCAAAAAAGTTTACCATCTAGGGAAGAAGACAGTCTCAGAACTGGAGTGCGGTGTGATCCTGAACGTTCTGAGACCTCAGGAAAGGGCGCTGCTTTGCCTGTCCCTCAGGCTGCCATGTGCCGAGGCCATGACTGCGACATGGTCCAAGCAGGACACTGTCCTTTTGTGGCACTTGGGCTCTCAATTGGGAAGGAGGTCCTCCACGTTTCACCCACCATACACCGCCCCCACAACCCTTTTGTTTTTCAAAGTTTATTGATAACAAGAAAAACTGTACACACAACAAAACAGTTCACGTTCGGTGCCTCTAGACGGCTGGTCCTTGAGTCCATGTGTTCCAGTCTTGAAATCAGTTATGGAGCAGGAATGACCTTCATCCCCTCATTCATTCATCCCGTAGTTCCTTATTGAGCACTGTTAGGTGCCAGGCGCTGTGTTAGGTGCCAGGCGCTGTGTTAAGTGCTGAGGGCATAGTAGGGAATAAGGACATGGCAGATACTTTCATGATGTTTGTGTTCTCTTTGGGGAGACAGGAAACAAAGCAAGCACACAACTTGTAATATTTATGTATTTATTTGTAACAGGTGGTACACTGTATGATTCAAAATACAAAAAGGTACACAGTGAAGCCTCCCATTCCTGCCCCTAGCCACCTAGCCCCCTCCATAGAGGCCAGCAATGTTATCCGTTTCTTCTGTACCCGTCCAGAGAAAACATATGAATATACAAGCAAATATATTCTCCCCCCGACCCCAACTTTTTATACAAATGGTGGTATTCTACACACTCTAGCCTGCACCTTGGGATTTTTTTCACTTAACAATATATCTTAAGAAGTCACTCTATATCAATACATAGCTATCTTGTGTATAATTGTATGGTATTCCATTGTGTGAATATTGCACGGTTTAAAATAAATGTTAGCATGCAAACAAAATAAGTAGGGAGGTGAATTTAAAAAAAGGAGAACTGGCTTTACCTACAGTGATCAGGAAAGAATGCTCACGCTCAGGAAATGATGTTGAAGCTGAGTTCGAGGAAAAAAAATAAAAAGAGAGAGGAAATCACCAGGAGAACACACGAGGAAGAACGTGCGAGCAAGACAAAGGACTGCCATGGTGGAAATGAGCATGGCATACTGGAGGGGCTGGAGACCACTGTGGCTGAAACCAGGGCCAGACGGTGATGGGCCCTGCGGGCCAGAAGGAGCACAGGGGCGATTCTAAGTGCAGCGGGCAGCTGTTAGAGGGCTCAAGAGAGAAATGGGCATGCTCCGATTTATACATGTACATTCATTCAGGCAGCCGTGTGGAAGGAGGATTAAAGGACAAGAGTGACAGGAGATGAGAAAGGAGGCAGATGCAGTACCCCAGGCAGGAAATAGAAACAGCATGGAGAGGTGGTGCAGCGCAGATGAGAAGCACCGACAGTGTGCGAGTTTATTTTGGTAGCAGGGTTGACATGATTGGAAGGTCAACCTCACAGATCATTTAGCCTAGTTCCCTCGCTTCCTGGGCTGACCAAGCCTAATGACTTGCTTGCCACAGGTCACAGAGCGTCTTTATGATAGATCCAGGGCTAGAATTCAAGGCTTCTGACTTCCAGGTCAGTGTTCTATCTCCCCAAGAAATCCGGAATTGGAGGATAGAAACTATATTTTTAAAATTCTGGTAACCAGTAATTGATAATCAATTATTTTAATTTGTGTCACCTTTTTATTAGCTTTCCTGACTCTCCACCTTAGAGAAGCAGATCTGCGGTGAATGCAATCTCGTGTTTACTGCTGCCTATAAGCCCAGAGCAAGGGAAGCAGGCAGCATGGGAGATGGAAGAGCGAATGTAAATAGGATCGTCTGGAGAGATCTCGCTGGCGAGGGAATTCTTGCTGGAAAAGGGGTGAGCGGGACTTGCAGATAAACGAGGGAAGGTATTCCAGGTGGAAGACCCGACCAGGGTGCAGGCCCTGTGATAGGAACCCGGCGGGTCTGAAGAGAAGCGGGGAGGACAAGGTGAGTAAAAAGACAAGAACAGTGAGATGAAAATGGAATTGTGATGCTCAAGATGGCGTAAGAATATGTGAGCTGTTGAAGGCTTTGGCCTCTACTCTAGAGTGAGATGGGAGCCAAGACAAAGTCTGAGCTCCGAAGTGGCATGATCTGATGAACTTTTCCACAGGATCCCTTTATTGCTGTGTGGAGGACAGAAAGTGAAAGTCGCTCAGTCATGTCCGACTCTTTGCGACCCCATGGAATTCTCCAGGCCAGAATACTGGAGTGGGTAGCCTTTCCCTTCTTCAGGGGATCTTCCCAACCCAGGGATCGAAGCCAGGTCTCCTGCATTGCAGGCAGGTTCTTTACCACCTGAACCACCAGGGAAGCCCAAGCATACTGGAGTGGGTAACCTATCCCTTCTCCAGCGGATCTTCCTGACCCAGGAATCAATCCTGCATTGCAGGCGGATTCTTTACCCACTGAGCCATTAGGGAAATCAGCTAAAAGACTGGTGCAGTCATCTAGGTGAGAGAGGATGATAACTTGACCATAGATATGGTAAGTGGACAACCAGTCAGACTTATGGACAATTATGACGTAGGATATAAGGAAGAGAGTCAAACATTACTCTCAGGATTTGGCCTGAGAAATGAGAGAGATGAACTTACTACATGAGATGGGGCAGATTAGGAGGCGGGGGGTGTGTAGGTTTATATAAGTGTTAGGTTTGAGATGTTGGTGAGACTTTAGTGGAGAGACTGCACTGGCAACTGAATATACCAGATTGCCAGGGACAGACCTGAACTGACTTGACATTTGGAAGTAGTTGGCACATGGATGGTGTTTAAAGCCCTTGGACTGGATGAAATCTAGTGAGTGTAGGTCAAGGACTAAGCCCCTAGATCACTCTGGCATCAAGAGGGCAGAAAGCAGAGGAAGAACCAACCAAGGAGACTAAATAGGAACAACCAGTAAAACAGGAGGAAAACCAGTGTGTGTGCCATGCTGGAATCCAAGTGAAGAAAGTGTATCAAGGAAATCACTTGCCATTTATAGGTCAAATAGGGGCTGAGAATTAACAATGCAAGGTCACTGGTGACCTTGGCAGAATCAGTGCCACTGAAATGAAGAGGATGAAAGCCTGATTGGAGTGGGTTAGAGAAAATGAGGGGGAAATGGAGCCAGGGAGTAACAGCTTCCTCTTTGGGGTCTTGATGCAAAGAGAAATAGAGAAATGAGTTGTAACTGACAAAAGAAATGGGAAAAAAGGCAGCACATTTTTATGCTGATGGGAATGATCCAACAAAGGCAAAATTGGGATGTGGAAGATTTGATGGAGTGGTGTTCCTGAGATGCTGAGACTAAAGTCTGGTGTGCAAAGGGGACTCTTCATAGAAACATACTTAGTCCCAAACGCATTGGTTCACAAACTCTTAAACTTCATCAGAATCACCTGAGCACTTACTAAAGCAGAGATTGCTGGGCCCCACCCTCTGAATTTGATTCAATAGGTCTAAAGTGGAATCCAATCATTTTCATTTCTGACAAGTTCCTTAGTGGTGCTGATACTGCTAGCCTGGAGACCAGGCTTTAATAAACATCAATCCACAGTTATGAGGTAAGTAGATGAAGCGGCAGAAGTCGGTGATTTTCATTCTGATTGCTTCCTTTTTCTCAGTCATGTGAAGTCATTGAGAGTGAAGATGGGATATGAGGTGTTGTGAGGAAATAGTAGGAAATGGTTGTCTTGTGAGTAGGAAAAGTGAATAGATGAGGGAAATGTTGAAATGATCCCCTTCCTGAGGTTGATGATCATGAATCTCAGACAAGATGCTGGCTGAATGATTTTATACAACCACTGTCAACTGCACAGGTGTGGGTAGGTGAAGAATTTTATGTAACCAAGACTGTGGTTTGTCAGTTAAAACAGATGAAGAGAAAGGGGCATGAGAGCTGACAGTGAATACAAGGTGGGAGGGAGATTATGAGGACCATGAAGTTTAGTCTAGGAAATAGAGAGGAGGTGCAGTGAGGTAAAATGATACACTTTTCTCAAAAGTGAGTGCTTTCTTCTCAAAGCCTCACCCAGCTTGTCTTCATCACTCACCTCTCTGAATTTGTTAGCATGACTCTTCCAGCCTCAAACATTTGTGTTGTTTTCTCTATAGCACTCATCCCAGAACTGAAGTCCCACTGAAGGAAGGGCTTTCAGTTTTCCACTGTGGCCCCAGTGCCTAGAATTCTGCCTGGCATTTAGCAGTGCCCCCCCCAACATTATCCTCCTTATCCCAATCCTGGCCAGCTTACTCTTCAACCACATCCAGGGCATGTCCTAGACTTCTGCATCCAAGTACCCTGATTTGGAATGACGTTCATCTAAAAACACAGTGCACTTTGGGGAAATATTAGTCTGGAAAATTTGGGTCCCAGTGCTTAAGAACAAGATGACAAGTTCAAGGTTCTGCCAGGTAGCTTTTGATGACAGAAACCTAGGTCCTTGGGGCACTACTCACTCCAGGATCCTAGAAGGTCAACCATATTATTCTAGAAGACCTGGGTCCTTCTCAGGCAGACCAAAATAGAAAAATTCCTGAAATTGTGATGGGGGAGGGGCAGGGAGGCACACACTGTAGATAGTTTAGTATTATTCCATCTTTGTAAAATAACTTAAAATTATATGCATTATATTCAGGAATACACACATGCTATATACTATATACTGAATTTACATATAAAGCAATTTGTTTAATGGTTTAGAAGGATAGATAGCAAAGTGTTATACCAAGATATACTTTAGTCTATATATGTAACTGTCTGGACAGGTTGTTTTGTTTTGATCAGAAAAGCTCTAGTAGTTAAAATGAATCTAAATTCCGGCAAAAACCATCCATCAAGTGGTTTCAGAAGTCAATTCCTCTTTCCAGTGAGGAAATACGTGCAGAGTAATTCCCTGACTTTCCCAATCAGACATCTCATTGATGGAGCAGAGTACCTCGGGGTGAGCTCAAACTGCCAACAGGAAGATGAAGAGGCAAGGAGCTCAGGTGGTTCCCACCGAGTAAGAAAAATCTAGGAAGATCCAATACTGAAAGGGAAATCTGCTAGGTATAGCCCCTCTGTTCTTCCTACTCTGTGTACCTCCCACAACTGTAAACCTACTCTACATTGCAATCCTTGTAACTAAATTGAGGACGAGAATCTTAATCATTCCCTCTCCCCCAGTGCCCAGTAGCACCAACAGGGGCTCACAAAATACAGACTGAATGACTGAATAGATGGGAAAAGCAGATGAACACACTCTCAGGAAAAACTGGATAACGCAGCAAAATTGGGAGTTTCTTTCGGGAGCTTCCCCTTAAAGGGAAAACTCCACGGTAACTTTATTTTTTGAGCACGTGAACACTGCCCATCGCCAGCAGGTGGGGCCACAGTAACAGTTTCACAACCTTCAGCCAGGCACGCGGTTGAGCATTATTTTAAAAGGAAGAAGCAAGCAGCAAGCCATGCATGGCCCTAATGTCATCTCTGCCCCGCCAGCAGGATAGTGTGAAACCCCAGTTCCCTGTCCTTTAGGCAGCAGAGACCTAGCTCACCTGTGAGGCTTGGCACCAAGAGAGGCTTTTGCACCAGTGCAAAAGCAGTATCTACACCATCTTGAACCCACATTTCTCACGGTCAAAGTCAGGGGAAAATCAGACCAAATGGTAGGGTATGCACAGCGGCCCCCCCAGGCTGCAGCGGGCTAGTTAGCGGGGTCGCGGGAGTACAGAGAATCAGGTGAGCAGGGCACAAGTTTCTGCCTCCCTGCGGGTCACGATGCCGTGGCCACCAGGCGCAGCACCAACCTGCGCGCGCTGCGCTGTCCAGTCACGGAGCCCAGCGACCGGAACGAGGGCGGGCGGGTGCCCTACGCCCACTCCCCTGCAGGCGAGGCTAGAGCCAGTCCAGGGAACCTGCAAGCAGAGCCCTGCAGGTTTGTGGGACATCTTCCAACCCACTTAATCTCCCTGTGGCTGATTATCCTACAGCCATGTCAGCTTTCCACGTGCAAACCCAGCAGTTGTAACAAGTATTACTTTCAAAGAAAGGCTTGTCTCAGGGGTAAGGAGTTTCACCTGCTGCCAGAAACAGGGCTAGCAGTGAGTGATACAGTCGTGAGAAAGTGGGGGTACTATCACAGGCAAAAAACAAGACGATTGTAAACTGGCTTTATGAAACCTGAATTCTCAGGACACTTTAACGCATTTGCATTTTCAGAGGGAAGGCTCCTACATTCATGACACAAGACTACATTTCCAGGAGAAAAAAAAATCATTTTTCAAATAAGAGTGGGAATACTCAAGTGCCATCTGCTCCCTAATGAAAAATGTCAGCATATGACCACTTACTTTTCCACAGGCAGAAAAAGCTCTGAACCCCTAAACTAGTTTAGGTGGGGTGGAAGCCAGGATTTTCAACACTTTGGGTCTCTAATTTACAACACTAAAAAGACAGAAATGAATGCAGGGCGCACACCAACCCATGCTCATCGGCCCCCACTCTAGATGAAGTATTAATAAGCCGAGTGAAAAGCCCTCTCCACAACTCCAGAAGACTGGTACACAGCTCTACAAAAGTGGAAGAGAGGAGTGGTTAGTGTTTTGATTAGGCTAAATAATTCTTCACTTATACAAGAAATAAAGCCTCCACTTTAATAATCTATTGCAATTCAAAGTGCTGTTTTAGAAAAAAAATCAAGGGTTGGTTTCTAAATATTCTCCAATAAAAAGAACTTTTGTTCTTTGGAAAAATGGGGCTGAGAGACTAAAAATACAGGACTAGCCAGGAACATCTTATAGTACATACCAGAATGTTAAGGAAAGAACACTAGGGGCATGTCAAAAGAACACAGGAGCCAACTTGAAGGAGCTCCCAACAGCCAAAGCTGGGACAATTTGAGCAACAAATGATAGCACTGACCCATAGAATAAAACACTTCTGATTCCATACTGATGTCACTAAATAAATAAAATGGCTAGAAGGGACAGTGTCTCCCTATAGAATTCTAACAGTACAAATGTAGAAGAAAGAATAGACACAATGAATTAACACTTGGTAAATGTCACATACTTGATAGCCAGTGAATAACAATCCAAGGTGTCAAAATTAGTGAACAAAGATTGTTTAAAATTATATCCCTCCACAAGTTACTTATTCACTACAAAGGGAAACAATAACTTTACAATGGAGAAACACGGCGAATACTACCTTAATGTGATCAAAGTTAATACCACCAATAATAATACATATGGACATCATGTGTCCAGATATAATGCACCAAGAAGGGCATATGATTTTTGCAGTATTCTTACCAAAATATAACTTCAATCTAGTAGTGAGACAGTATTAGACAAAGTCAATTCAAGGGGCACGATATAAACAACTGGCCAGTACTCTTTCCAAGTGTCAAAATCATAAAAGATAAAGACTGAAGAACTTGCAGCCTACAAACTAAAGACAACTAAACACACCATGGGATCCTGGACTGAATGCTGAGCTGGAAAAAAAAAGACATTCCTTGAACAGATGGCACAAGTCAAATAAGGTCTACAGATTAGTTAATAGTACTGTATTGATATTTACTGCTTTTGAAAATGGTTCAGTGGCTTATATAAAATGTTAGCATTTAGGGGAAGCTGAGTGAAGGGTATATGAGAACTCTTCACACCATTTTTGCAAAGTTAAGTTTTTAAAAAATGGAACATGGTTGGAGAAAGGTAGCCAATTAAGTATTAAATCAAGTGAATGTGAGACACACAGTTTGTTCACATTAAAGATTTAAAATGCTCTGAGTTAACACTGATGGCACGCTGTGAGACTGTTCAGTTTCCCTTCATATTCAACAAAGGAGAAAGGTAAACAAGCATGGCTGCTGGAGTCTTACATTCACAAATGACAAACAAAGCATTAAGGGCAAACCGTCAAAAGTCAACAAGGGCGAATAGTCAAAAGTCAACAATTTCCACTGGCAAAGTTGTCATTAGCAAATGAGAGAACTAGTTTAGCTGCATTTGGGGATCTTCACCAAACCAACTTTTGGACAAACTTTTTAAGAGCGAATATAATCTAATTTTTATACTACTTATATATTAAAAGTCCAATGTTTTAAAAAAAAAAAAAAAACACAAATCTAACATCCTGACTCCCTCAATACTCACTCAAGTGAACAGCCTTTTTAAAGGCTCCAAATTCCTTTCAGCTTGTCCTCAAAGCCATACCAGTATTTTTTATGTGATGTAAAAATAAAGACTGGCTTAAATACTGAGGCAGTAACATTTTGAATTGCAGAAAGGCATCTTAAATGATCTCATATCCAACTTGAATACAATGTACGAAAATCTAGCTGAAACTGATTTTGAATTTGCTTTTCTCAGGATATTTTTTCCCTTTCAAAAGTGAAATACTAAACCTCCATTAACCCCATGGGAGTCCTCTAGAAGTCACAGAAGTCTCAGCTTAACTTGAGTGCAATAAATGTTACATTTCCAATTCGAAACTGGGCATCCTCAAACTGATAAAAGCACAAAGGACTCCCTGATTTGGGGGGAATGCATTTCAGAAAGCTTAGCAAATAGGAATATCTAGATATACTGGACCGTGTCTCAGGCAGAGCAAAGTTCTCAACGCTAAGTGTTAACAATAATGCTAATTATTATTATCAGCAATTTATGAGTTAGTAGCCTGGGTTGTGTAGAATGGGATGAATAAATCATTTGAGGGCAAAACACGATCCAACAGTATTACAATCTATTTCCTGAATCCTTTCTTATTATGGAAGTTTTTACATTTAACTGAGACACCTTAAGGGTAAAAATCTGTAAGAAAAAGAGAATCTCCAAACCTTAGAAAATAAATAATGATGAATCAATTACCCTTATGGTTACATGGTTCACAAAGATCCAAGCCTATTGGAATTTCTTATTCTTGGGACACATGGAATCCTGCCTCAGTCAGTCATATTTCAGATTAAACTATATATCCTTGATACTGGGCTCTACCTATTTTGCACAGAAGATATGTGGCCAGGTTACTATAGGGTTATTAGCACAGTGCCTGCCTGGCAACTAATAAAGATACACAATCAAATATTTGTTGAACAATTTAGCATAGCAGGGGCACTACCTTCTCAGAAGTATCCAGAATATGAATATTGGCCTACCCTGCTTTGCAGTGGTCATGGTTATCCAACTCTGGGTACAAAGCAATTCCTGAACTATTCCATCTCAGTGAACTTTCTAAAAATGGTTGCTGTCTCACCTCATGAAACTCCTTGTACTCCAAAGCTCTCACAAAACATAGCAAATCAAATAATACTAATAAATGGTACTAGAAGTGATGCTCAACAGGATCTCACGTTTATTGAGAAGTGATTAATGGTAAAAAGAAAGGCAATGCCCTTTCCTCATTGGCTGAACAAGAAACTGAAGAAACATTCACTACACGTTTTTACAATATTTTTCTCTTCCAAAATGCATTTCTGTAAACAAGTTTTTACCACTGTTCTTAGCTTTGAAATCAAATTAATCCTGACTTAATCAGTATAATGTACAAGAACAGAACATTTCTTAGGACTCCTAGTACTTTACTTTGAGTAACAAAGGGTCAGAGAAAATGAACCACCCTTAAAGACACAACCTTGGGTAACACTGTTAAATTCTCCAAGACAGAAATTCTTCATAAAAATGTTCTTCCAGTTCGGAAGGAAAAAACCAAATTCCCACTTTCTGGGGTGGATGCCCAAAACCTTCAAAACTCAAGTGTTCTCCAAGTGCAAATGTCAAAACGGGGGGAGGAAAGGGTTTAAAAATTAGAGAAAACTGTATGTACTTACGGACTTTAAAATCCGAAAAACATAGTAAAAAGACAAAAAAACAAAGCATTATGCTCTGAAATCACAACCAAAGCCAAAATAAAAGGGACATTTTTCACCTAAACTACCTAGAGGGATTTTTTGTTTAGTTTTTCCTTTTTCTTTTTTTTTTCATTTTCCAGTTAAGTCCTATGTCTTTTGTGAAATTCCAATACTTAAACTGCAAGTCTGCAATCGTCTCTGAAGTCAATGAAATTAAGAAAAAAGTCCTAATTCTCTTGAAGGTCATTTTTTTCCTCTTAGGATATGCAGATGCAACCGTTGCTGCAGTCTGTGCAGAACTGCCTCTTATTTCCCACGACCTTGACGTTCCTATAGAAGTTAAAAAAAAAAATTGAAATGGTTAGTTAAAACTTAACTGAGCAAGAATTAAACCTTCATAGAATAACACTACAGAAAATTAATTATTTGAGCTAAACAGAAGATTCCCCACAGGTAAAGACTCTTTACTTCTAATATTTTATTTTATTTTAAAATTTTATTTATTTTTGGCTGTACTGGGTCTTTGCTGCTGCCATGGCTACTGTTTAGTTGCGGTGTGAGGGCTTCTCACTTCAGCAGCTTCTCTTGTTGCAGAGCATGGGCTCGGGGTATGGGCTTCAGTAGGTGCAGCTCCCGGGCTCTAGAGCACAGGCTTAGTAGTTGTGGCCCACAGGCTTAGCTGCTCCATAGCATATGGGATCTTCCCAGATCAGGGGATCAACCCTGTGTCTCCTGCATTTACCACTGAGCCACCAGGGAAGCTCTACTTCTAATATTTTAAATTGAAGTACTAACACTCATGAACCCTAATTAATATGAAATTATTTTTCTTGCGTAAGCCCTAAACAATACTGGAGTCCTCCTATATTAGTCCCAAGGCATTAAACATATTCACAGGCGTCAATTTCCTTCTTGTTTTTGGTAAAGTGAGGATATGTATCAAGGCCGTGGGAGAATTAATGAGCTGACATACAGAAAGCTCTTACTCCATAGCAGGCAAGAAAATCATCCTTTTCCCCAAGGGAGAGTTTAAAATCCACTCAGAAATGGATTTTGAAAACTGAATGCAATACTTATGTTTTCCCTGAAATAAATCTAAATGCTCCTTTCTTACTAAGAATCATTCTTTTATGAGCTTTTCATAAATTTACCCTAAACATCATTCCATTTCACATACTACCTCCCAAAGGAATTTTAAAACATACAACTAAATCCACATGCCTTTTAAAAGCAAAAAACAAAAGCAAAAGCATTAAGTGATTAGGAGCAAGCGCACATACCTGAACTTAAGACTCAATTCATCAAGCTACGTAAGTAGTCATTTGCTCCTATTCACCTTATGGTAACTACGGTTCTGAAGTTAAATATTCCTATTTAAACAACCAAAAAAGCCAACTACCACTTATGGGCTACCACATTCCAGGCGCTGTACATAATGATCTTCATAACCAACCCGCAACGACTGAACTACTCCCGCTTTAGTGATAAAAAACTAAAACTCAAAATAGTTACTTGACCAAGGTTTCCCAAGAACCAAGATTCCAAACCCATGGCTATGTGGTTCTTTGTCTACAACATGTAGGAATATTTATCCAAAAGTCAACAAAGTGAAGTGAGGCTTTGTGGTGAACTGACTACCCTACCACTAAATTACTCCATGGATATGAAAAATAGTAAACTATTCAGAAGGAGCAGTTATCTTTTTGTGATGTCCTATTGGACGTGTCTGGAATTCAGAGATAAACTCACCAACATACAAAGAAGTGGAATATTATTTTCAAAATAAGTCATTTGGAAATTTCAAACAATAAAATTAACAAAATTCACCCACATGCTATTTCTGGAATTCAAACTCAACAATTTGAAAAAGGAAAAAGAAAAAAGAAATTAAATCCAACATAAATAAGGGACCTCAAAAATCCTGATGTTCCTGAGCTGCAATATTGACCCCTACACACACTTTCTATATAACTGTCCCAAAGTTTTGATGATGGATATAATATTTATAATAGGAAAATTCCAACTAAAAAAACCTCTGGCACTGACCAAAATGAAACTTTCAACAGCACATCAATGCTCATATCAGTCTTTTTTTTTTAATTGAAACACAGCTGATTTACAATGTTGTGCTAGTTTCAAGCATATAGTAAAGTGATTCAGTTACATATATTCTTTTCCATCATGGGTTATTACGAAATACTGAATGCATCCTACGCTATAACAGTAGGTTCTATCAATTGTTTCTTTTTCCTTTTTTTTAATTGACGTATAATTGCTTTACAGAATTTTTCTCCTATCAATCTTAAACTTATCTACCTAGTTCAGTCTTTCTTAATTTGGATGAATACTATTTATCTAACCTCTCTTCTGTTGCTAATCAAAATCTATCTTTCCTTTCAGGAAATATGGACTTTTTTCATGTTTCTTGATTAAATCTCATTCTTATAGTTTTAAGCCAAGAATGCTTAGAATACCTAGCTTTCTGACCTTTAGGGTACAGTTCAAAACTCCTTTCTTGAGACCTCCTTAACCACTGCAGTTTTAAAGGTCCTTCTAAATCTGCAACCACAGTTGAAAATTTGTTTTATTTCATAGAAAATTAGTCCCAACTCAACCAAAACCTCCTAGAAAGCAAAGAAAAGGTCTTCAATTACACTCACACACTTACTTACAAGTTTGGCAGAGGATTAACAGGCTACAATTGACTTTTAAATAAAATTCTGGTTCTTATCACAAGAAAAAAAATGGTAATGGATGTTAATTAACTTATTGTGGTAAGCATTTCTCAATATACACTTTTATCAAATAACTATGCTGTAGTACACATTTAACAATGCTGTATCAATTATATCTCAAAAAACTGGGAAAAATCCCTAGAGGCAATTTCTATTACCAGTTCCTCCTGTCCTTCCTGAGTTATGTTACGCACATAAAAGCTGATATTGTTTTTTGCTTTTCACAAGTAGCATATAACACTTCCTTCACTTTGCTTTCTCCCCCCTGACTTAATACGTCCTGCAGACTGTTCAATTTCAGCATATAGAGATCTGCTTTTTTATGGATCTGGGAGCACCCTCCTAGCTCTGAATGTAAGTACTGAAGATCTAAAAGAAAAGCAGTTCAAAGGAAAAGTAGTTCTCAAAGACATGCTGAATGAAGGAAGCCTTAAACAAAAAGAATGAACACATAATGCATGACTCCAATTATGAGAAGTTTTATAACAGGGAAAACAAATCAATGGGGACAAAATTAGAAAAGTAATTGTCTTTGGTGAAGCAGGGGTGGGAATGACTAAGAAGGGGCATGAGGGGAACTTCTAGAATGTTTTTTGTATCTTTTTAAAATTATTATTTTTGATGTAGATCATTTTTAAAGTCCTTATTGAATCTGTTGCTTCTGTGTTACGTTTTGGATTTTTAGTGAGAGGTGGGTGGGATCTTGGCTCCCCACCAGGGATTGAACCTGCAGCTCTTACGTTGGGAGACAAAGTCTTAACCTCTAGATCACCAGGAAGTCCTCATTCTATATCTTCATAGGAGTTTGAGTTACACAGGTAGGTACGTTTGTCAGCATTCCATAAATATACACTTGTGCATTTCATGTAAGTTAAACTCAAAAAGTACATAAAACAAATACTGAGCTCTAATAATGACATGTATGCTGAAATGTTTAGGGGTGAACTGTACTGATAATGACAACTTCTTTGTAATGCATCAAAAAATAAAATGGACTGGTAGAAAGACAAAAAAAAAAATACTGGGGGAAAAATTCTGCCTACTATTTCTTATTTTAATATAATGTGGCCCCAAGAATACAAATAAACTTATATGCTCCAAATTGTACTGCTAAATTAGAAAACCTAGACTCTGCCAAATCTGTTTTCCCCTAAGAAATACATTTATAGGAAATTCCCTGGTGGTCCAAAGGTTAGCGCTCCATGCTTTCACTGCAATGGGCACAGGTTCAATCCCTGGTTGAGGAACTAAAATCTCCATGTGCCCAGCGGCTTGGCAATTACAACATTTAAAATATTTAGTGAAAAGAAATTCAAAACAGCACTGTAAAACTGCACTTATTATAAACAAAGTTTGTTTCTCCTTATATAATATGATACTAAAGCCACAAACACCTGTGTTCAACTTTGCCTCCAACAAAACTATTCCTGAATTTAACCACACAATTATACCAAGAAGGCAAATACCACCTGTGTCCTAATGTAAACCTGTGTGACAGAAGGTTTACTTTAAATCAAGGGTCCTAAAACACCACCCCACCCCACAGTCTGTCAGGAACCATACTATACAGCAGGAGGTGAGCAGCTGTGGTAGGGCAGGGGCCAGGGTGGGGGCAAAACCAAAACCACTCCCACCCCCACACTATGGAAAAATTGTTTTCCACAAAACTGATCTCTGGTGCCAAAAAGGTTGGGGACCACTGCTTTAAATTATGGAAATTTCATGCAAACAACAAATGGCATTAGCTGCCTAAATCTCCTAATCAACATCAAGAAAATATCACATTGATCCAATTCTGCAAGCTGATTAAACTGCTCTTCTACTTCCAAATACTAATTTTGATGTGTACACAAATAAGTTTACACATTTACAAATAAATATCCATCTTCTCGGAAATTGTAAAGATACTTAAGCATTCACATCTTGAAAAGTAAAATGAATTTGGCACCGATAATAAAACTGTAAATAGAAATAATAATAAAACTGTAAATGATTAACGAGATTTTTAATAGTGCTAGGTATTTTAAACATTAGAAAAAGAAAAAAATACTAAGGGGAATTCCCCAGCAGTCCAGTGGTTAGGACTTCACACTTCCACTGCATGGGACATGAGTTTGACCCCTGATCAAGTTTGATCCCTGGTCAGGGAACTAAGATCCGGCAAACCATATAGCACAGCCAAAAAAGAAAATCAAAACACAACAACAAAGATCCACAACTTGGCTAGAAACAGAAATGAATCAGATGACCCTGCTTGAAGGGCCCGTGACTGCCCAAATCTATGATGATGTGAGCATTACACAGCCTTAATGATAAGTGAACAACTATCTTAGTAATATCTTAACTGGGCAAGAATGGATGCTAAATCTAAAAGGTGAATATCTGATGAGGAGCAAGATTTATTTATAGTCTCAAACTATTTTCCCACTTATTGAAAGGAAAACAGTACCTTTGCAATGAAGAACCACATGAATACCTTAAGTGATCAAAGTAAACACTACCAATAATAACATAAACAGACATCTTATGCCTCCTAATGTGATGCGCTGAGGACAGTCACTTACGCAGTATTCCTGTCAGAAAAGCATAATCTGATTGTACACTATGAGGAAAAGAAACTTTAGACAAACCGAGAGCAATATCTACAAAAACAGAATTCATATACTCTTCAGAAATATCATGTAATAAACAAAAAGGGCAAATGGGTGGGATGCTGGTGTGTGATTATGTGTGTATAACTGCAGACTAAGAGACTAAAAAGACATAAAACTGAAAGGTCCCGTACTGGGCCTTGGACCACAAAAAAACTGCTACCAAGGACATTAAGACAACTGGTAATAATATGAATACCATCTGTAGATTAGACAACAGTACTGCATCAATGTTAAATTTCTTGATTCTGAAAAACTGCACTGTGGTCAAAAATGCATGCTCTTCTTTTTAGGAACTACACAGCAAAGTATTGAAGAGAAAAAGGGCACGATGCCTTGGAATTTACTTTCAAATGGTCCACAAAAAAATTTCACACACATCTTCAAAGAAAATGACAAAACAAATGTAGCAGAATATTACACTGGTAATCTGGGTGAAGACTATTTGGGAGTTCTTTGCACTGTTCTTTAAATTTCTCCAAATTTGAAATTATTTCAAGATAAAAAGCTAATAAAATGTGGGACAATTCATTTAATTCTGCAAAAATTGGCTGCATTAAAAAGCTATGTTTGGGGACTTCCCTCGCGGTCCAGTGGTTAAGACTCTGCACTTCCAATGCAGAGGGTGTTAGTTCGATCTCTGGGCAGGGAACTAAGACCCCACTTGCAGCTGTAGCCAAGAAAAAAGAAGTTTATGTTTAACAACTCATAAAACTTTGAAATGTGTTTATTTCCTCATATCTATACTAAAATAATCAAACATGAGAGTATTTTAGCAAAAGAAAAAGAAACATATGCCTATCAGCTTTTTACAAGTCTTTTAAAATGAGAAAAAATGACAGAAAAGATTCTAACACAAGGACCATTATTTTAACCATTTTGAGACATTGAAACCTTTTAGGTTTCTATAAAATACTTCTCTTACAACAGGCCTTTTGTTTTACTTGTTTGACTACTTCCTATTACTGCAGGAATCCCAATAAATTGATTGCTTTGACAATCTATGGTCGAGACTTCATTTGTCAGATGCATTTATAACATTTCTAATCAACCAGTGCTACCGTGGTAATATTTAATAAAGAAAAACCTGGGGGTGAGACAGAAGAATGATGATAGACAGACAATAAAAGGAAAGAGCAGAACACATAAAAGAAGCTGAGACCTCCAATGGGTGCAGGTCCCAGCTGGAATTGCCAGAAGCACAAAATGTACTTGAGTCTTGCTGGACACTCCAGCTTTTATACACGGAGATGCTACTGATCCACCGAAGCAGGGGAAGTGGTAAGGCATATTGGCTTTCCCCGCCGTGGTGTCCTCTTGCAGCCTATATCTATCACATTTTTTAAACCTAGTGCCATGTGCAAGGCAGCTATAGTGTGATCAGTGGTAGGAACAGGCTGGAGTGGCCAGTCTAGGTTAAGCCCCTGTATAAGATCCCCAAGTACAAACACAAAATTAATCATGAAGTCCTAGTTAAACAGAAAACAGACCAAATGCTAAAAGGAAGGAAGATGCACTCCCAGAGCTTTATAATATACTGTGATATAATAAGGAATAAAGGAAAATAGCAGAGCAAGATTTTACTGAATTCACACTGCATTACAAAATTCCCACTAGAACATTCACCTAATCTTTAAATCAGTTCACAATTCCATTGTTCATTGTTCAATAAAGGAAAAAATCTTATGAAATTAAATAAATGTAAAGATATTAACTAAGAATATATAAGCCAGGGGAAGAAGTTTCTAGGCCTCAATATCTGGTCTGTCACTTAAACAACTAGAGGTTAATACACCATCTATCCATCACATTTTAGTCTCTTCTCACCTTACATCTATGACTATAAAATGCAAAAATCCATCTCTAGAGGAAATATCCTAAAGGCCACAAAGTGGCAATGTTACTTAAAGTCTGCACATTTTAAATCTCTGAGATTCTTTAAATCTGCTTAATTTTCCCTCTATTTAGCTTAATATCCTTTCTCATCTCTACTACCACTCCTCTCCCCACTTTTAAGTGGGCCACAAACACAACAGGCACACATACATCTATTCATCAGATATAATTTTATTAACTTTAAAATCTGATGTCTATCTTCTGAAATAAAATTTTCTTAACAGCCCTCAACTAAATCTTATGTCCCCATGGTCCTTGGTAGATAAGAACACACACTTCACAACCTCTGGCTGAAAATAAGAAAATGGTAGACAGCTTAACATGAAAAAGTAGGATTATACTAAAATAACTTCCACTGTTTTATATGGTTTACGGAATAAATCTTTTTTTTGGTCCCACTTTGAGGTTTGTGGGATCTTATTTCCCTGATGACCAGGAATTGAACTCCTGCCCTCGGCAGTGAAAGCGTGGAGTCCTAATCACCAGACTGCCAAGGAACTCCCTGAAAACAATCTTAATAATCCCTGATGCTGTTAATATATGCACTACCTGAGTCTAAGGGCAGAAAGATCACAAGCTGTATATAAATTAATATTCTGCCTTCCCCATAAAGAAGGAACAAAAATATCTTCCATCAATTCTTTAATTTAAAGCAGAGCTATAGTATTTTATTTAAAGTATCTTCTATCTTCTCCCTTTTGAAGATTTTCTAGGTACAGAAATGGACATTTAGTTGAAATAAACTTCTAGGAAGTGACATAGGAGCACCAGGATGAAGTAAATGCATTTAACTATTAACTTTTCCGACCATCACATTTATAACGAGTTAGTAGCTGAACTCCTATATACATTTCACCAAAAGGGTTAGAAGTAAAAGCCTGGATAATCTACTATTTTCAAGCACTGAATAGTAAGTCTAACTGGTAACAGAACAAAGGGTAAGACAGATTACATTTTTTCAGTTATTCTTCAAAAATAACTGATTCTCCAATAAGAAATACATTTGAACAAAAACTAATTTTACAATAAAACCAATTTCTGAAAATACTTCAGAATACAATTTAACAAATAAGGTTTTTTAATAGCTTGTCAGTCAAACCCCCCCAGCTCCCAGCATTTGACAGTAAGTTCAGAAAATGAAGCAATCACTGAATTTGCTTCCCAGCTATTTGATAAATTATACAGCCTCCAGTTCGACCTTCAAAAATTTCCAGTGGAACCATCCTAGACACTTCCATGAATACCTCTCTAGCCCAAGCCACTGTGATCTCTCAATAGAACTTTGCTACAGACTCCTTTTAACTGATGTCTTTCAGTATTGCGCCCTCCTCAGTCTGTTCCAAGAATGGGGACCCAGCGGCATTATTAAGTACTGTATCAAAAGTTACTGAAGAATTTGATGTTTGACCCAAAATAAACACAAATATATGTATATTTATGTATATATGTTTATATGCCTGAGATTATGGATAATATTAATAAAAGACCTGTATGCAAATACTTCAGTCATATATATATATTTAATCCTAACAAGAGAAACGTTGGACTGGAAGAAACACAAGCTGGAATCAAGACTGCCAGGAGAAATATCAATAACCTCAGATATGCAGATGACACCACCCTTATGGCAGAAAGTGAAGAGGAACCAAAAAGCCTCTTGATGAAAGTGAGAGAGGACAGTGAAAAAGTTGGCCTAAAGCTCAACATGCAGAAAACTAAGATCATGGCATGCGGTCCCATCACTTCATGGGAAATAGATGGGGAAATAGTGGAAACAGTGTCAGACTTTATTTTTGGGGGTTCCAAAATCACTGCAGATGGTGATTGCAGCCATGAAATTAAACGCTTATTCCTTGGAAGAAAAGTTATGACCAACCTAGATAGCATATTCAAAAGCAGAGACATTACTTTGCCAACTAAGGTCCGTCTAGTCAAGGCTATGGTTTTCCTATGGTCATATATGCATGTGAGAGTTGGACTGTGAAGAGGCTGAGCGCCGAAGAATTGATGCTTTTGAACTGTGATGTTGGAGAAGACTCTTGAGAGTCCCTTGGACTGCAAGGAGATCCAACCAGTCCATTCTGAAGGAGATCAGCCCTGGGATTTCTTTGGAGGGAATGATGCTAAAGCTGAAACTCCAGTACTTTGGCCATGTCATGCGAAGAGTTGACTCACTGGAAAAGACTCTGATGCTGGGAGGGATTGGGGGCAGGAGGAGAAGGGGATGACCGAGGATGAGATGGCTGGATGGCATCACTGACTCGATGGACGTTGAGTCTGAGTGAACTCTGGGAGTTGGTGACGGACAGGGAGGCCTGGCGTGCTGCAATTCATGGGGTTGCAAAGAGTTGGACACGACTGAGCGACTGAACTGAACTGAATCCTAACAACTCAGTAAGATTTCCCCCCTATTTTCATAAAATACTAAGGCTCAAAAGGTTTACTTGCTCAAATCACTAAGAGTCAGAAAAGGGTCCTAGGCTTTTCACTAGTACGTTAACAAAACCACAGACTCTATGATTCATGGTCATCAATAATACCAACCTAATGAACAATATATAAATACCTAAGTTTTTTAAAAGGCCCGTCATACATAATATACTTCACAGAATCCCTTCCCACAATCCCCCAAAACTAATTACCTTTAAAAATCAGTTAACATCTTTGGACAACTTCAGGATGGATAGTGGTCAATAAATCTTATTCCTTTAAATTATCTAACAACTCTGAACAATTAAGGTGCTCATAAAAAGGAAGACACAATAAAATAAGCTAAAACTTAAAAACATTAAAGCCTCTTAGAAGTAGCCATAATGTCTCTGAGGAGTAGATTACAGCATAAAGTTACATGCAGGATATTCAGTTACACTGCCACCTTTTAATGAACAATTACAGGCAATTTACTGGAGGCTTGTAATATTGATAGCTGATGAAAAATACTACTCAAAAGACCCTTTCAGCCTCAAGGTAGGCCACAGTATAAGAAGGTATACAGCCAGGCTTACCAGACACATATGACTTCTAACATTGTTTTCAAACATCAAGTCTTGAGACTAGCAGGCAGAGACTGGGAAAACTTTAGGCCAAAGGAAGAAACTTCCAGGAAAAATAAGCATGAGGAATCTGAGGTGGGGGACACACAAAAAACTACCTAATGACATTCATAATTTAAATACAAGGAATCAACTATGGAGCTGAGAAAATGCAGATTCCAAAGCCTCAGCTTCAAAGGTGCTCACTCAGTAGGAGAGGAAGGACAAGAATCTGTCATGTAAATGGTAACTTGTAGGACTTCCTAGTTGGTGGTCCAGTGGTTAAGAGTCTGCCTGCCAATGCAGTGGAGGTGGATTTGATCCCAGAGCAACTAAGCCCGTGTGCCACAACTACTGAACTGGCGCTCTAGAGCCAATGCTCTGCAGGAAACCTGTGTACAACTAGAGAAAGGCTACACACAGCAACAAAGACCCAGCACAGCCAAAGATAAACAGTAAATAAAATTTCTAAAACCTAAAACAAAAACCCAAAGAACCATTTATGTTCTCCCTTACTCCTGCTGTCATTAGCAGCAACTCTCACAAGGTTAGGTAGATACAATTTGCTCCCTTTTGATGCTTGTGATGAGGGAAGTTTTAAACCTAAGTGCTTAAATAAAGGTTTAAGTTTCAATTAATTATGTTCTCCTCATATAGGCAACAAAGAGGTGACTGGCTATAGGCATCAATAGATAATAGATCATTGCTGTTAGCTACTTTACTTTAAATGACAAATGTGAAGATTCACAAGACCAAAGAACAAAAAGCTTTGGGGCAAAACAAATTCCAGCTCTTTTACGACCCAGCCAGTCTCTTAAGAAAGTTATTCCTTTTTGAATCTCAATTCCCTAATTGTAAAAATGAAAACAATCTTGGGGATTCCCCAGCATCCAATGGTTAGGAGGACTCTGCTTCCATTGCTCGGCACCCAGGTTCCATCCCTGGTGGTTGGATCCCCAGTCAGGATCCCCTCCCCTCCTTGAGCTTCACAGTGGGGATAAAAAAAAAAAAAGCCAAACATAATCTTAACTATTCTATAGGATTGTTATAAGGCGTCTGCAATAACATATGCAAAGTGCCTTATATAAACGTGCAAAAAAATGGCTAAATATGAGTAAATACCTGAAGTGTCAAGGGGGAAAAAGCAGGATTAAATACTATATAGAATATGATAACTACATAAACCACTGAACTGTGTAGGAAAATCAGTCAAAATGATGAGTGGTTTTGTCAGAGCAGAGGAACTATGGGTCAGCTTTCATTTGCTAGTTTTTTATAATTAGGTTATATTTTCCAGTGAAAAAACAAATGCAATGGGAAATGTGCAAATGTTAATATAAAATTGGCACACAGCAAATTTAACATAAATTAAAAACTCAGTATGCTATCCACACCAACTGCCAAAAAGGTCCACATGAAGACAAAAGCTTATATATGTCTACCCTTTATAAATGACTTCATGTATTACACAAGTTATCTGTCCAAAATTTTCAGCTTTGACACATGTAGCAGAGTATTAAATATCTTGTTTCATAAGAACCAACAGGTATTACAACAGCAGTAAATGCAAGAGTTGGAAAGAGCAACTGCCTGCTTCTTCCCTCCCCGCCCCCCACCAACATTCAACAGCTGAAACTTGAAGACTTAGCCATTTTCTTCCCTCATCTTTCTTTCCACACTCTTTTTCTATATACATGTCCTTCTAGACCCAACTCAACTCCAGTCTTCCATAAAAATGACAACCCTGGTCTTCCTATCCTTTTCTTCTGTACTTAGTTTCATACTGTAAAATTAGCACTTTAATCACACTATCCTATACTGTTTCATCTAAGACACCTCCTCCAATACACACTATCTTATACTATTTTATCTATATCTCCTCCCTAGGGTTAAATGGAGTAAGTTAGTTCAATTAGGGATTGTTTATTCAGCAAGGGATGAAAAGTATTAGGGCACTATTTACTGAGCTAGCTGTCAGCTCCTGCAGGCTTGCAGAATTCAATGGTGAAGAGATCACATTTGCTTTCCCTAATTCTAACAGAGCTTTTTCTCCTCTACATGAAGTTCCTAACCAGTGCAGGTGTCAGTCCTTATCATACAGTTCTTTAAGGCAGTCAAAGCCAGTGCTGTAGCATCCCCAGCTTCTGTGAGATGTTTTCTTAATCCCTCCCTTCCTCCAAGGCTAAATAACCAATACATCTAGATGAGATGTTGAAGCAGCAGATTCCTTTCAGTTCTTCAGTTTCAGAACAGATCACCCCAACTCCCAATTCCACCTCCTTGCACCATTCGTTCCATTAAAAAAAATTCCTGTCACACAGTGGGTTCCCAATTCTGCTTCACAGAGGAGGTACTCTGAAGATCACCCAGAGGGGAAAAAAAACATTGAGCATGTAAGAATCCTCCTGTAAAACAGGCGACCTGGGTTCAATCCCTGGGTTGGGAAGACCCCTGGAGGGGGGCATGACAACCCCCTCCAAGATTCTTGCCTGGAGAATGCCCATGGACAGATGAGCCTGGTAGGCTACAGTCCATAGGATTGCAAAGAGTCGAACACAACTGAAGCAACTTAGCACAGCACACACATTCATGGGGTTCTGAGCAAGTGTTTGGAGCAGAAAAAAAAAAACACTGTGATGTTAAAAAGTCTGAAAACTTATAGGACTAATCTTTACTTCTGGTAGATAAGTAAAATAGTTCACATCTCAGTAATTCTTGGTTTATACTACACAGAGTAAATACAAATAGTAAATGATTCTAAAACTGTTAACCACTCCTTGTCCCAAACTATTCAGGTCTGGAAAAATGGCGCCCTCTAGATCAATCTTTACCCCTATCAAAAGCAGAATACTGGACTTCCCTAGTGGTACAGTTGAGAGGAATCCACCTGCCAATGCAGGGGACACAGGTTCCATCCGTGGTCCAGGAAGATTCCACGTGCCTCAGAGCAACTAAGCCTTGTGCGCCACAACCATAGGGCCTAGGGCAGCAGCTACTGAAGCCTGCGCACCTAGAGCCTGCGCTCTGCAACAGAAGCCACTGCAATGAGAGGCCATCGCACCACAACTAGACAGCAGCCCCCGCTCACTGCAACTAGAAAAAGCCCACCACACAACCAACCAAGACCCAGTTCATAAATAAATCTAAAAAAGAAAAAAGAACCAGAATACTGACATTTTCAATACTCAACTGTATTTCAGAAACTGTTATATGGTCTAATTCACCAAAACAGCCAATAATGACTAAACAGAAGCTGGTCTTACTTCCTTAAATCTCTTTAAGACTTGGTTGGAATAGACAGCTTGGAAAACTTCGCAGGTTGGGAAGGGTTAGAAAACTACAGAAACAACAAATGCAGAGTCTGTTGAATAATGTGTGGAGGACAAAACCTTCAAACCCTTAACAAAGCACTCTCATGTTACTTTTACTCAGATAGTTGTTGGCATTTGCAGTCATCTGCTACCTCTCTGCAGTCTCTGAATAAGTTGATTATACCCCACTGTTTGAAATTCGACTCAAGATATAGCCCTTTCCTGGTTCTCTTTAAAATTCAAACTACTCCCTGTCAATCTCTCTCACTTGCTCCCTCTTTAATTCATCCTTTAAACTGTGTTACTGCTGGGGGTTCTTTCTTTGGCCCTCTTCTCTCACTGCACGTTGGCTCTGGAACCACAGTAAGTAGAACATCAGCTCTGCTTTCTTAGTTTGGGTAACTGTGCAGAAGTATTTACTCTTTAGAGTTCTCTGAAGTCTTCATCTGTAAAACTGAGGTAACTTGTACCTATACCACAATGATAGAATTAAATGAAAACATACATAAAAATATGTATTCAGGACACCTGCATACTAGAGACACTACAGAACATATAATTTCGGCCATTATTTTTATTACCAATATTCTTAAAGAATCTTAAACTCATCCATGCCTTTACCTACACTGAGGGCTGAAACTCCAAATTTCTATCAACAGACCTCTCTCGTGAGCCCAAGATCCTACCATCAACTGATTGTACCACAGGTACCCCTAATACTATTTCCAAAAGCCAACATATCTCCAAACCCTAACCTGCTGCTCACAGTATTTTCTAAGTTTTTGTTTTTTTTTTTAAAAATAACTATCAGCAAATGTTTCTATCACATTTCCCCATTCCCACTATCTTGATCCAGGCTCTCAATGTCTTTCTCCCAATTATTGTAAAAAACTCTCATTTGGCCTGAGTCACCTATACCTCTCTCTCTCCATTTAACAGATGATTTTAGTTGCATTGCTAACCTGAGTTTCCATTTTCCTACCTATAAATTTTGCCTCTGAGAGTTAGTGCAGGGATTAAAGCAAAACTTGAAAGTGCCTAACAAAGTTAGTGCCCATTACTGACTTAAGACAACTGAAATGAAGACATATGTCAAGACTTCACTGGCTCATCAATCTGAACAACCCTTGCTAAACTGGATAATGATTTTCCAATTGTGGAAGACTAATTCCTCAAATTTTGTGTTATTCAAAATATGTTAGGATAGAGACATAAGTGTGTTTAATCTGCATTAAGGGAGCTCCCCAGTGGTCCAGTGGTCAGGACTCCACACTTTCACTGCAGGGAACATGGGTTCAATCCCGAATGCCTCATGGCAAATCTGCATTAATATTTTCTCTATCACTTTTAAGTCTAGACAATCAACAAAAATCAAGTCCTGATTTGTATACAGCATTTGCCAATTTCTGTAGTGTCAATAACATAGCTGAGCTCAAACTAAAAATGGGCTATCTGTAGGGCTAAGAGATATGCAATTGCAGTGTATTATATTGATACAGACATAACTTCAAGATTAAATATTATGGTTTAATGGTAATAACAGTATTCTAAATTTATGTAGCTTAACTTTAATTTACATTTCAAACTGTAGTTTATAATGTAATTAAACGTAAATAAAATCTAAAACACCTATTAATACAATGTATTTAATTTTTTAATTCATATAATTTGTTTAATGATTGTGTTTAGCTTGCTAAAATTCTTGAAACCTGAACAGCTGGCTCACAATGAGCAAGCGCAAGCACATTATTGGACCTGGACACTGAAATACCAACTCCACCACTTGTACCTATGAGACCTTTATACAGAACCTCTTTAAGCCTGCTTCCTCATCTAAAATATGAGAATGATATACTAGACGGGAAAGTTATTATACTAGATGGGTAGTTAACTTTTATATGCAACAAGTGCCAAACATTACGTGCTTGTAATGTAATAAGCACGTAATGCTTATTACCCCCTTACTCATTCTATTTGATACAAACCAAATGCTGTTTCCTCCATGAAGCCTTTCTTAATTTCACCAAACTTATCACTTCTCCAGAAAGCCAAACTATCTCTTCATCTATTACAGCTCTTATCTCTTATTTTATCCATTTTGTTGTACGCTTAACAACACTGTTTGGTCCTTAGACAAAGATGGTGCCTTGTTTATCTGCTCTATCCCAGCAATTAACACAAACACATTTGTTGAAAGATGGATACAAACAAAGGGCATGCTTCAAAAAGTTCCAAATTCAGGGTCACCTATCCTTTTTTGGTCCTCCTTTAAGAAGGCTACAGAGAGGCATTTCATCTATTCACAAAGCAAGGAAGATGAGTAATACAAATAGAATTCCCTCAATCCTATTAGCAAAAAGACAAGTAAATTTATCTGCAAGACAGAAAACAAAGAATGCCTTAGAATTTTACAAAACATTCAAGTTTGCCATCCTGATTAAAACAGGATGCCCACTCACTAGTTCTGAAGAAGTAATTTAAAAAAACAGGAGTGGGATATTGTTAAATGGAAAGAACAATACTCCCTGGTCATTTATTTCTTAAAGATTTAATAAAGCAATACATGTAGCTAAAGTTACGGCTTTTTCCTTTCTGATTTTTGCCATCACCAAAACTTTGATATTTTAAATATTTTTCTGAAGTTGAAAATGGAGCCAATATTTGTAAACAAGGAACTGAATGTCCAAGTTAAAGGGTGAGGGGGGAAAAAGAGAGCTGCAGGAAAAAAACACAAAAACAACTTCCTTATAAAGAAAAATATTACTTGCGCTAACACTACAGTAAACCTAGATTTTTTTTTTCTTTAAAAAGGAAACAATTATGTGGTAATCACTTTGTGTTTCTTTGCTCAGTCTTTATTACATTTTAGATAAGCTTTTCATTAACACACAATAAATATATTAATAACTACCCAGACACCTAATCTATACCAAGATCCACTGAGAATTCACAAATCCTTTCTGTCATCTATCTTCTTCTAGCCTCAAGCCCTTTTTTATATTTTATATGTAGTAAGTATTTAAGTCAGAAATTAAAGAACACAAACAAAAATAAGGTTTTCCAAAAAAGATCTCTTTTGTATCATCAGTTCCTCTCCATGAACCTCAAATGTTATCAAGCCACCTAACCCTCTCTTCCTGGAGAAGGAAATGGCAACCCACTCCAGTATTCTTGCCTGGAGAGGAGGAGCCTGGCAAGCTACAGTCCATGGGATCACAAGAGTCTGACAGGAGTAAGCCACTGGGGAGAGAGAAAAAACCCTCTCTTAACCCTCAATTTCTCTGATCGAAACTACCCTGTATGTGAATCTTCTTTAAAATTTATCTAATAAAAGTCCTTTGGGTCTCTTCTTCAAATCTTCCTGTGACTAAGACTCCATTTTTAGAAAAGTTCTCCCTTTTATTTACAAAAATTTTCCTCCCTATATTCTCTACCCATTGATTCTAGTACTGCCACTGACATGAAGAATAAACCTACCAGAGTTTTTAAAAAGTTATATTCCCCTTCTAAATCATCTCTACTAAGCTAAACACTATGATGAGAAAGAGGATATAAGATAACATGTCTAAAACACACTGTGGGAAGAAGTGAGCTGAGAAGTGAGCTGTATACATAAGGTAATAGTACAGGCCCACCTTTACTTCTACAAGTTTCCCACTGCCTTTCATGTGAAGGTTACATCAGGGACCTCCTCCAACCTGATTCAAATTAGACCCTACCCTACACACCTGTTTTTTCAAGCCAACTTTGTATCTATCTCAGTAGATTCCTTCTACATCCAACTAAATGCAAATCAACTCCCTTTTCCTCATCTGATCTCCAAACTTCCTTAAAAGAAACACATCTGACAACCTCCATTTAGACTTCTTCTTGAACTATACAAGAATTCCTATTCCAAATTATCTATACAATGTTATTATCTAAACAGATTTGAGCTGTTCTGAAACTATGTTCACTCTTTTCAAAACATCTCTGGCTATCCTCTACTTATCTTCCGAGGCGCAGCTCAGAGATCACAACGATTCTTCCATGATCATCAACCTACACCCCGAACTGGGTTAGGCAATCTTCACGCTTTCAAACTGGCACCCTGTGCATACCTTGAGAAAACACTTTCCATTTTGTACTGTTATGTATCACTAATGTAAGGCTCCCTGACAAGACTCCTCTGATTTTTCTATAAAGTCTAGCACATTGTAAAATTGTTCAAAGATAAATAACTTCCATCTCAATTCTTACACACCATAATAAGTTTTCATTACATCCAAACACAATTAAGTCTCCATTTTTAAGTCCTCTGCTTGAAAATTAGAATCCTAGAAATAAAGAAATCCTACTATTCTCACTCACTAGTAATGGAATTTTTTTAAATATTAAAAAAAAATTTTTTTTAAACCTTAAGCTGTTGTCATTATAATCACATTTTCTCTAGATCTGTCTCTCCTAAAATCCCCTGAGCTTTCCAGTTAAACAACTGGATAAACTCTTACCCAGATATCTGACTCAGTCTAATGTTGGGCTAGAATTACACAGCCCTTAGTCCCCTCTACTAGACTATCCTATTTGTTGTTATTGTTTAGTCGATAAATCATATCTGACTCTTTGTGACCCCATGGACTGTAGCCCACCAGGCTCTTCTGTCCATGGGATTTCCTAGGCAAGAATGCTGGAGTGAGCTGCCATTCCCTTCTACAAGGGAATCTTCTCAACCCAGGGTTCAAACCCATGTCTCCTGCACTGACAGGCGGATTCTTTACCACTGAGCCACCAAAAAAGCCTATCTTATTTTTGCCTAGAGTTAAAAGGCTAGAAAGATAAAACCAAGCCAACTATTTTATGAGGTTTATAAACAAAATTACAAAAAAGATCTTCACAACCCAGATAATCATGATGATGTGATCACTAATCTAGAGACAGACATCTTGGAATGTGAAGTCAAGTGGGCCTTAGAAAGCATCACTACGAACAAAGCTAGTGGAGGTGATGGAATTCAGTTGAGCTGTTTCAAATCCTGAAAGATGATGCTGTGAAAGTGCTGCATTCAATATGCCAGCAAATTTGGAAAACTCAGCAGAGGCCACAGGACTGAAAAAGGTCAGTTTTCATTCTAATTCCAAAGAAAGGCAATGCCAAAGAATGCTCAAACTACCGCACAATTTGCACTCATCTCACACGCTAGTAAAGTAATGCTCAAAATTCTCCAAGCCAGGCTTCAGCAATACGTGAACTGTGAACTTCCTGATGTTCAAGCTGGTTTTAGAAAAGGCAGAGGAACCAGAGATCAAATTGCCAACATCTGCTGGATCATCGAAAAAGCAAGAGAGTTCCAGAAAAACATCTATTTCTGTTTTATTGACTATGCCAAAGCCTTTGACTGTGTGGATCACAATAAACTGTGGAAAATTCTGAGAGAGATGGGAATACCAGACCACCTGACCTGCCTCTTGAGAAATCTGTATGCAGGTCAGGAAGCAACAGTTAGAACTGGACATGGAACAACAGACTGGTTCCAAACAGGAAAAGGAGTACATCAAGGCTGTATATTGTCACCCTGCTTATTTAACTTATATGCAGAGTACATCATAAGACACGCTGGACTGAAGAAACACAAGCTGGAATCAAGATTGCGGGAGAAATATCAATAACCTCAGATACGCAGATGATACCACCCTTATGGCAGAAAGTGAAGAGGAACTAAAAAGCCTCTTGATGAAAGTAAGAGAGGAGAGCGAAAAAGTTGGCTTAAAGCTCAACATTCAGAAAACAAAGACCATGGCATCCGGTCCCATCACTTCATGGGAATTAGATGGGAAAACAGTGGAAACAGTGTCAGACTATTTTTGTGGGCTCCGAAATCACTGCAGATGGTGACTGCAGCCATGAAATTAAAAGATGCTTACTCCTTGGAAGAAAAGTTAGGACCAACCTAGATAGTATATTCAAAAGCAGAGACATTACTTTGCCAACTAAGGTCTGTCCAGTCAAGGCTATGGTTTTTCCTATGGTCATGTATGGATATGAGAGTTGGACTGTGAAGAAGACTGAGCACCAAAGAATTAATGCTTTTGAACTGCGATGTTGGAGAAGACTCTTGAGAGTCCCTTGGACTGCAAGGAGATCCAACCAGTCCATTCTGAAGGAGATCAGCCCTGGGATTTCTTTGGAAGGAATGATGCTAAAGCTGAAGCTCCAGTACTCTGGCCACCTCATGCGAAGAGCTGACTCACTGGAAAAGACTCTGATGCTGGGAGGGATTGGGGGCAGGAGGAGAAGGGGACGACCGAGGATGAGATGGCTGGATGGCATCACGGACTCGATGGTCGTGAGTCTGAGTGAACTCCGGGAGATGGTGATGAACAGGGAGGCCTGGCGTGCTGCGATTCATGGGATCGCAGAGTCGGACACGACTGAGCGACTGAACTGAACTGAATGCAAGGAGCAACTCTCCCTCTATCCCAGACTACTCCCAAGTTGAGATAGAAGGAAAAACTGACTGTTGCTGCCTTTTTTTTTTTTTTGTCACTGCCTTTTGAATATCTGACAGAGCTCTCTCAAAAAAAATTTTAAGAAAAAGGCTCATGGCAATGTATAGCACAGCCAAGATCTTCAAAAAGCATATCCTTTGACCCAGCACTTAAGGATAGGTGTGAATCAATATTTATATCTTAGAATGTTAAGAGTGAGTGAGTGAAAGCCACTCAGTCATGTCCGACTCTGAGACCCCATGGACTATACAGTCCATGGAACTCTCCAGCTCAGAATACTGAAGTGGTAGGTAGCCTTTCCCTTCTCCAGGGGATCTTCCCAACCCAGGGCTCGAACCCAGGTCTCCCATACTGCAGGCAGATTCTTCACCAGCTGAGCCACAAGGGAAGCCCAAGAATACTGGAGTGGGTAGCCTATCCCTTCTCCAGAGGATCTTCCAGACCCAGGAATTGAACCAGGGTCTCCGGCATTGCAGGCGGATTCTTTACCAACTGAGCTATCAGGGAAGCCCCTTAGAATGTTTACAACAGTGTTATTTTAGCCGGGAAAAATGTATAAAGAAGCCGACATACTCAACAGGGACTGGCGAATTACAGTAAATCTTTGATAGAATACTATGAAGCCTTCAAAAGTGATGTCACAGAAGAAATATTTAACAATTAGGGGCAAGTTCTAAACAAATGCACAAAGAGTTTACAAAACAGTATCCGAGGTATACAACAAAGTAAACCACATATCGAAGTCACTGAAATTTGCTGGACACGTCAAGCCAGACAGCTAAGATATTCAAGCCAGACAGATCTTGAAAAGGTTTTGATACTGAATTAGATCATGTGACAGAACAAGGCAAAAATGGCCGCAGTTCTGCTTCACTGTGTTCTGCCAAGAAACATGCCCAATCACAGAACTTTAGAACAGCTGTGACATCATTTTCAGGATGAAGTATTAAGTATTTCCCTACTGACTGAGTTACCATTTGGTCAAAAGATCTTTTGCAATCTTGTAAATAATACCAAGGCAGACACACAAACACCCCACTTAAGGGAGTTAACTGCTTCAATGAGCTATCAGTTCCATTCTCATGAAACTTGTTTTATCTTGGAAGCCTAATAAAGACTAAAAAGTACAGTTTATAGTCAGTTATGTAAGCATGTTAAAGAATAACAATGGGCAACAGAGGAGTAAGGCAATACTGACTGAAAGGGTAACTGGATTTAGAAGCAATCGTAGGGACCTTCAACCTCAGCAAGTTTTTCTTACAGAAAGTAAACTAAAAAGTAATCTGACACAAGTATAATAGCTTTTATTTTTATTTTTAGTGATTAGTTCACCTGAGAACAACTGGGGTACTCACTCATCAAAAGTCTTTATGGAAGATCCATCAGTTACCTTAACAAAGACCCTAGCTTGATTAATACACTCACTCTTTGAAAATACAATGCTGGTCAATGTATCTTACACCTTCTTATGAAGTTTTATCACTCACTGAACCACTCAAGTGAATTTAATACCTGATAAAGACCGAACATAAG
This sequence comes from Ovis aries, assembly GCF_016772045.2. Classification (NCBI taxonomy): domain Eukaryota; kingdom Metazoa; phylum Chordata; class Mammalia; order Artiodactyla; family Bovidae; genus Ovis; species Ovis aries. The sequence goes on from NC_056055.1 coordinate 238,476,095, forward strand.
TTAACAATCCTCAAACTTGCTACTTCATTTTTAAACAGCTTCCCCACCAGTTCTAATATATACAGAATGATCTTAACAGTTATGCTGTACATTCCAAAAAATAGTCCTGTCTTTGCCTTCTTACTTTTAAAACCACAAGATGCAGAACAGAACTTTGCAGATGAAAGCAAGCAGGTTCTTAATATATGACACTATGCATGTTGCAAGTGATTACACCAAGCACCTGGATGCCCCTCACACACATTAATAATCTGCTCTGCCATTACATGATGCCCAAAAAGCCAGTCTCCTCTCTTGTTCCTCCAGAAAAAGAAGCCTGTGCAGACATACTTAGACCCTTTCACAAGTTTGGCAAAAATAATCAACTATCTTTTTTCTACAAGATTATGGAGAATTTTAAGTTAAATTATTAAAACTCTAGGAAAGGAGCAAGTTTTTTTGACAGCCAACTTTCCAGTAATCTGGCTCTATCTCCCCAATACTTTCAGCATCACTGACAAGTATTATCTTTATTTCTTATTTGTCCGTACATACTGGAAGATAAAAGTCAACCATCCTGTTTTAGGCAACTACAGACCTCTGATTCTGTGTTATGGAGATGGAGAATCTACCTGAGCAAAGTTATTTCTTTGAGCAGTCATTCACAGAGGGAAAACAAGTGCCTCAGGTCCTAGATCAAGTACAGAAGATCCCTATGAATTAATGACCAATTCAAGGAGAATATATTTACATAACTGGTGCTGCGGCTAAGTCGCTTCAGTTGTGTCTGACTCTGTGTGACCCCGCAGACGGCAGCCCACCAGGCTCCTCCATCCATGGGATTTTCCAGGCAAGAGTACTGGAGTGGGGTGCCATTGCCTTCTCCACATTAACTCTGTTAGGTTTTGTTTATTTTACATTTGAAACTAACCACTCAGGATTCTATCATTAATGAAAAAAATTTTAAAGTATTACCTCCTCGCCATTATCTTCTCACCTACTTTCTACATTTAAATATGTTTAAGTTCTGGATAATACATGACTGCTCTGACCAGTATTTTATCATTCGCTTATGGTCCTTACACAGTCAATGCACAGGACCAACTCTTTCAAATAAATTCAACCTTTTGGTATAGATCTATTCCCCATCACTCTGTCCAAGATAACCCACCTGTTACAGAGGAAACAAGAAAGTGGATCTTTAGGAATACAGCAAAATGTTAAGAGCAAGAGGCCAGCTTTATCTGACCATCTGTTTTTCAAGTTTTATAAAATAAACCTTTCTAATGGGAAAAAGATCTTGAAAAAAAAAAAAAAAAAGATTAAGCAGAACACTAAAAAAGATGGGAACAAGGAAGAAAGTTCTGAAAAACATCCTCCGTAACAGTCAGTTGTCACCAGGCAGGCAGAAATGTTAGGGCTTGGTGACTCTTGAAAATAACCAAGTACCCAGCTAGGCCAAAACCTGCAACAGAATTTTTATCTTTTTCTCTGCCATATTACGGCCTCAATCTTTTCTTTCAGTTCTGTTTCTTTCACTTCAATACTCCCTTTGTGTACTTTTCAGACTCACTCTTCACCTGTTCCTGCATCACATAAAGTCAGTTTCTCTATGGTTTCTGCTTTCCTTTAACTTAAACCCACATTTCTGCCCCCTATTAATATTCCCACACTCTTTCACACTAAGGTTCAAATAGTAAGACCAATTATCCTCCCATAAAGACTTGAACTGTTAAATGATACTTGTGTTATTTACAAAGCTTTATTAACGGTTGAGTATTATACTTCTCCTGTTCTCTCTAGTTCCTTCTCCTTCCCTTAAAGTCTTAAAAAAGGGTTCCCTCTCCTTCCCTTAAAGTTTTAAGAAGGGTAAGCTGGTTACCTTTTTAACACTTTCTTCTTCCTCTTGGCGTTTCTCATAGTGTGAGAAGTCATCAAAAATGGAAGTGGTGTGCTTGTAGCTGGCTATGATTTTCAACACCTGCTTAGCTTTTTCCAGAGGCACTTCTTGAGTGTCCCTGGAGTTGGTCACTGGTTTATTCTCGTTGTTCTCTAGGCGAATGTGTCGCAGCTGGCTATTGGGAACGTCCTTCACAAAAATCCACCTGACATCAAAACGGCCCTTCCACTTGTCCTGGGACCACACACCTGCACATGTGTTGTAGTCCACAGCAGATTTCATTTCTGCAACGCCACAGAAGTGTCCACTGCCGTTGACACTGAAAAGTAAGTAAACGGGGCCTTTCCCGTTCATGGAGCGATAAGCAGCATCCAGTCTCTTGTTACCATGCTCTGTGCTGCACCAGATATTATACTTAATGGAACGGTGGATATCGTCCTCGGAGTAGCTCTTAATGATGAAAACCCGGCCATGTTTCAGATTCCAGTCAAAATCCTTGGGGTTATAGTTATTAATGGACCGCAACTTCTCCAAGACCGGATGAGGTTCTGAAGGAGTAGATCCAGATCCAGCCTGAGTCTGTCCTACTCCATTACCATCCACCCCATTATGACCGAACCCACTGCCACGGTTCCGAGGTGCTACCCAGCGGGTTGGCTGAGCTGCCTGCTGCTGCACTGACAGTTGAGCAGGCTGTGGTGGAGGTGGAGGCAATGGCTGCGTCTGTTGCCCTACTGATGCCTGTGCCACTGGTGGGCTATTGTTAGCCTGCTGACCTACAGGCTGCGGAGACCCTTGGGTTGGCTGCTGACCTATATTCTGAACCAAAGCCTGTGAGGGGGCTTTTGCCACAGGACCCTTGTTATCCCAAGTTCCAATATCCATGTTATGCTTTATTGGGGGTGGTGGAAGACTTGACCCTGCAATGCCATTCTTGGTCTTCAACTTGGGTTGCTGTTTTGCAGGCTTGCTAGCAATATCAGCCCAAGATGCTGGTTTTGGAGGAGCAATGGTAGCTGGAGGCAAACTATTGGAAGCCACGATGTTACTAGTAATGGACCCACTACCAACAGCAGAGCCTACAACTTTTGGAACATTGCTTGCAACTTCTGTGCTACCCAACTTCAGTGCTGCCATCCCTTGGTCTATAGTATTCATGCCAGGAGCCTTATTGAGGGTCTCACTGGCAAAAGCTGACTGTCCATCAATCATGGCTCCACCTAAGGAGCTAGGTGCATAAGCATAATTGCTACTATATCCAGAGCTCTGAGTAGACTGTCCCTGAGAACTGTTATTTCCCCAAGCTGAGAAGTCAATCCCACTGGGAAAGAAATTAAAACCATGCTGACCAAGAAATGGAGTGCTACCCAGGGCTCCTGGTTGTCCAAACATTGCATCTGGTAGAAAGTGAGGCTCTCCGTTGCTCAGCTGTCCATAAGAAGTTAGATAGGGCATGGCTGTGTCACCCCCAGTAGACCAAGCAGCTTCACCCAAAGAATAGGAGAAGCCAATGGAGGGACTGTAGTAACTGGGTAAGTAGGAATCTGACATGGCAGTATATGCATTATTCTGTGGAAGAAAAAAAAAAAAGCAAATTAGAACGAAACACAAAAATAAATAAAACAACCAGGACATTTCCTCTCCGAATTATTCATATAGTACGAACATTTCAGCCATTACCATAAAAAATGAGTGTTTTTTTTAGATGGTCTCTTCCCATAAACTTGCTGGTATTTTTATAGACTGAGATATTTTGGTTTAATCATTGAAGTGTTTAAACATTTAAAACTAAACTGACATACACTGAACACAGGCCTTAGCTTTTAGTGCTTCAATTCAGAAAAAGGAAAATGCAGCATCTCACCAAGTGTAAGTCCTGTTCTGTGAGAAAGAATGCGTACTTAGCCACTCAGTCATGTCTGACTCTTTGAGACCCCAGGGACTGTACCCACCAGGCTTGTCTGTCCATGGTGATTCTCTAAGCAAGAATACTGGAGTAGGTTGCCATACCCTCCTCCAGGGTATCTTCCCAACCCAGGGAGAACCCAGGTCTCCCACATTGCAGGTGGATTCTTTCTTTACCAGCTGAGCCACCAGGGAAGCCCAAGAATACTGGAGTGGGTAGCCTATCCCTTCTCCAGGGGATCTTCCCGACCCAGGAATAGAACCAGGGTCTCCTGCATCGCAGGCGAATTCTTTACCATCTGAGTTACCCAGGAAGCCCACTCTCTGAGGATGCCTTTATTAAAACCACTATCCCTGGACTGAAGAAATGGGATTACTGGCAGAACAGAAGAATATTCAAAAGAGTTTCCTATTAAAACTGCATTGTATAATAAATAAAACAAAAAGAACTAGAAATTTCAATTTCTATCCCCAAAATCTGTGCAGCCATTACCCAACCATAAACCAAAAAGAAAAGTTCAATACATCTAGTTTATAATATAGCTTTCTGGCAGACCATCTGAGAACATCAGTAGATGCCACTATTTAATTATAACCTAAAATTTTTAAAAATGAAAAAAAAAAATTATAACCTGGAAAGAAAGTGCGCAGTGGCTTCCAGAGCATTCAAAACTAAACAAGTATTGCTATTTGTTCTGTTTCATCTATAAAAGTAAAGGGTGTAGCTAAAATGTACACTTAACTTTTCCATTAAAAATAGGAATTAATTTCTAAAGGCATGGTACAGTCCATATTTTGCCTGACGCAGGATACAGCATGCTTGGGGCTGGTGCATGGGGATGACCCAGAGAGATGTTATGGGGAGGGAGGTGGGAGGGGGGTTCATGTTTGGGAACGAGTGTAAGAATTAAAGATTTTAAAATTAAAAAAATAAAAAAAATTAAAAAAAAGGAATCATCCTTGAGAATAACAACCAGAAAAAGTTTCACCCAACTAGTCTTCACATTAGAAAACATTACATTGTAAAAACATTCTTTCATCAGTGCTGACAGTATTTTTTTTTTAAATAAACCCTGTAACTCACAAAGCAGTCCCTTAAATCAAAGTAACAGATACATACAATTGGTTTCTATACATGCAGAGTCAGCTCAACTCAAAAATAAGAGTGCTTTACCCTAACTTCCAAAGAGCTCTGGTATCTAAGAACCCACTAACTAGTCAATAGGGAATGTTGTTCTTGAGAGACTTGGATTATCGTAACTATTAATATGCTAGGTCTGTATTAGTTCGTATTATCAAAGCCAAGAGTACTTCTCCCTGGCCACTAAAACACATCTCTTGAAGATTAAATTTTTCAGCTAATGCAGTTTAATTAAATAATGGTGCTTTTCTCTACCAATTTAAAACTTTCCTTTAAAAAACTAAGTGACATATACCCTCAAGTTTATGAAAAACCTACGTCTCAAAGATAGTGTTATAATTTTAACAGCCCCAAATTCATTATAAATAAGAAATTCAGTCTACACTTAATAGATTAAGCCTGAAGAAGTATTCCAAATAATGTGATAAAAACTGGTTAAAAAATAGATCAAACACTCTTGACAAACTACAAAGATTCTCAAATTATGTCTTCTCAACCAAAATTTATATACCCCTCCAAGTTTTTCAAGACATTTAAGTTTTAGCTTTCTTTTTAATAAAACAAATGCACTCATTATCACAGGTTTTGCTATTATAACAGCTGAATACCTACACCTCATCTGGCAGGTTCCCACATGCCCCTGAGCTCAAAACTCTGAATTACACAATGTTTCACAAGAACTACCTAGAATTATGTTTCCAAATGCTCTCACTCTCCCTGTTATGATTATGCAAGCAAACTACTTCAATAGCAGGAACCCAGTGATAGTTCATTCCTCTACCTTCTTCCCTACTTTTCCTGATTAACTGGTTGTCTTCTGTAAAAACTTTTCCCCAATCACTTGCTTAAGTGGTTTCTACGCTTTCAATGCAGAAACTTTTACATAAGGAATCAGAGTTTTACGTAACAATTAGGCCCAAACATGCACTCTCACTAACATGTCAAGTTATTCAAGACTATTATATATATCACAGAGCATCTGTTCAGAATTTATGTAAATGTTCCATAAGCTTCTCTATCTTCTAGGATATTCCAAATGAGTTACTGTCAATTTTCCTTTTGGCTAATTAGTCTGGGGAGTTATATTTATTAGCTACAACTTTGAGGCTGTTGTCTTTGGGATTCAAAATACTAATACAAAGAACTGCCAAGTCAAAAGTTTTTGTGTGCACAGGTCATGTTCATACATGAACCTACATGCAACTCATCTTCATATTAGAAGATAATTACATTGCAAAAACTGAATTCCATTTTTCTTGATCTATCTTTGTGCTAAACACTATCTTATATTACTTTAAATCCATTTTGTAAATTCTATAGATCCCCAAAGAAGCCAATGTGAAAAATGTTTTGGGGGTGAAAATATTTAACACAGAAAAGTACTCAAGTTTCGCACTGTTATATTCTTGGTAAGGAGAAGAACTACTCAAACAAGTGTTGCAGTTAGTACACTATAAAATGTTATCAGTACTAGCCTCAGAGAATTGTTTGCTCACAATAAAGATGAGAATCTTAACAGCCTACAACATCTGTAGCAACATTTTTTTTTTATAACATGCTGACTGGTATTAAGAAAGTCGTCCAGGGAAACTTAGATTTATTGATAGAGCAAAGAATAAACGTATACTACATCCTAAGATCAAGCATGTAAATGGTTAACTACTCACGGGCCTTGCCTGTGGACTCAAGTAAGGTTCAAAATCATCATCGTTTAATCCATCCTTTTGATGTACAGATCCATTTTGTACTAGAGGAAAAAAATTCCAATTAGGAGTGTCTCAATCGTACAATCTACCTCCCAAATTAATCAAATTACCTCCTAACAAGAGAAAAACCTTACTAAACAGAGCAAGTTAAGTTTGAATTTCAAAACGGTGAAGATGAGAGTGAATGCTGAGCAACAATTTGTCAGTGAAAATGTCTCCCTCCACCCAGAGAAAGTTGATCTAAAAAGGTCATTTTATTGGCTCCTCTAGATTTCAATTCCCTCCCGCTTCCCCTCCCCCACCACATGTGAGTACTTCCAGAGTGTGATCCACGAGGATGAAAAACAAAGGCCTTCTAAGACCTACAGGAAACTAAGGACCTGGAACATTTCAAGACCGATTCCACCCCCCACTTCTAATGAATTACTCCTTGTTCACGAAAAAGCTGTTCGTCAGCTGCAGGAACACACCGAAGGGGTCAAACACTTAAGCGTGTGAGGCACCTGCAAACTAAGCGGCTTCCGAACGGTCCTCTCCCCGGGGCGCTTCCCGGAGACCCCGCCCCCCCCCACTCCGGGTCCCCTCGCCCTCCCGGGGCCACCGGCGGAGCCGCGCTCACCTTTGTTTCCTTGACCTTTTGGTCTCTGCAGGCGAAGGAAACGTCGCCGAGCGGCAAGTCGTCCGAGGAAGAAACGGAAAAGGAAAGACAAATTAAAGCCGGGCCCGAGAAGGGAATAAAGGCGCAGGCCTGAGGAGCGGCGTCAGGAACGGGGGTGGAGGGGGAGGCTGAAGATGGGAGGCGGGGGAAGTGCGAAGCCGGAGGGGGCCGCGGAGAGGAGCCGGGGCAGCGCCACAAACAACGCGAGGGGGCCAGGGCTTCAAGGAAGGGGAAGGAAACAGGAGAAAAAACGAGGCCCGCTGAGAGGAAGGGACGCGGCGCGGCCGGCGGGTCCGAGGCCCGGGGAAGAGCGGGGAGAACGGGCCGAGGGCGAGGCGCTGGGCGCGGCCGGCCTGAGAGGCTCGAAACCTGGCCCGCGAGAAGCGCCGCCTCGCCTTGGCCCGACTGGGGGCGGCGGGTCCGGGCCTAGTCAGGCTCCCTCTCGCCTCACACAATGGCCGAGGCATGCGGGCCGGGCCTGTACCTGCTCCAAGAGGCTGCTGGCCGACATGACTCTCGGATCCTCAGGGGTGAAGACGGCGGCAGACTCTCCTCAGGGCGGCGGCGGCAGCGGATGAGGCCCGGCGACGAGAGCAGGCGGCGCGGTGGCGGCTTTTGTCCCTGACACTCGGGGGCCTCGGCGGACGCAGCGGAGACACAGCGCGCGGCTCGGGCTCCGGCTCCGACTCGGCGACGCTCTAGCCCGAGAGCTCAACGCCCGTCTCTATGCCTTTACGCGCGCGCTCGCCCCTCGCAGCCGAAATAAGAGCGCCGGGCGGCGGAGGCGGTCGGCGCGCGCGGCGCGACGCTGACTCTCACAGTCACTCACCCACGCGGAAGGGGCCCGGCGCGAAGCACCCCGGGAAGGCAGAGGCGGGACCGCAGCGCCCTCTGGTCGTGTGGAGGAGCGGAAGCGGCGCGCGCGGCCTCCCCGCCCCCACCGCCTCGGGATTGGGGCCTAGGAGGGTGGGATTGGCGGCCAGGGTTGCACCACGAGGTTTTGACTAACAGCTGGAGCTGAAGAGAGGCCGTTTAGCTTGAGGAAACCTACAAAAGTTGGGTTTTCGAGGAAGAAGCGACCCTCGAAGGCTGAGCGACCTTAAACCTGCTTCCCAGTTGCGGATGGCACACTCCCCCTCATATGGGAGGGAACACAAACGGGAGTCACAGATCCCTCAGGGAGTTCAAAGGGACCCTGCCCTGAGAAAGAAAGCCGTCACCTGCTTATCTTCTTCTGTTATCAGGCTACAAGAAAGAGTACCCAGAGAACAAAAATATTCACAAAAAATCTGATCCCCTGAGAAAGAGATTTACCCTTTGGCGGTTACAGGCAGAAGAATCTACAATTCTTTTTCAGGAACATCGCTGGCCCCCATGATAATCTGTTAAACTGTGGATTTTCTTTCCAAGAAAAACACATCTACACAAAATTTTACTGTTCTTTCAATGAGCCCTTACCTGGAGAAGGAAGGAAATTCATGCTCTTTAAATACCTGCTGTAGACTATGCTTTGTTGCTAGGTGTTTTCAAACATATTAAAGACTTTCAGCATCAAAACAGCTGTCAGTCCAGTTTACAACTGAGGAAACAGAGAAGTTAAGGCATGTGCCCAAGGTCACAAAGCTATTAAAGAAGTTTGTCTGACATTGAGAGGAACATAATAGTGGCCCTCCAACCCCAAGAGAAATCATATGTATTGAGGAGGTATAAAGGATGGGGATGGCACTCGTGATAAAGAACCTGCCTACCGAAGCTGGAGACACAGGAGATGCAGGTTCTATCCTTGGGTTGGGAAGATTCCCTAGAGGAGGAAATGGCAACCCACTCCAGTATTCTTTCCTAGAGAATCCCATGGACAGAGGAGCCTGGTGGGTTTACAGTCCATGGGGTCATAAGGAGTCAGACAGGACTTAGCAACTGAGCACACACACAAAGGGTGGGCAGCAGCATTTTTCATCAGAGGCAAACCTGACTCGTGCAAGGATATTTGATATGGGACAGCCCATTACCTAATAGCTTTTGTTTTTGCAAATAGTAGTAAACAGATGAATAATGCACTCTTAAGGGTCAACCTGATACCATCCATTCCCTGGATACAGGAAACTTTGGTGGACTCAGTAGTAAAATAAGTGATAACATGTTGGATGTTGCATCATAATTTTACTAAAAGTGCTCAAAGTACTTTTTTCCTGCCCATAATCACATTTATGGTTGGAATGGATAAGGTGAGGTACCAAATATGATAGATTTCTGGCAGAATCCAGGTTCAGAGCATAGATCCCACCAAAGAAAGAAAAGTAACCTGGTAAGCCTTTTAAAAAAAAAAAAAAAGATAACTTAGTCAGTTAACTCCATTAGCCAGATTTATGTGTAAACTGTAAGTAAAGTTACCTAACCTACCCTTTTAGATGTGTATGGTAAAAATAGGGTTAGACCAGGAGTCATAACCTGGGAGAGGGAGTGACTAAATACAGGACTTCGCAACAGATTTATGACTCTAGGTAAACTACTAAAACTTTCAGCGATTCCCTCACGTGGTGAAAGGGATAATAATATATACCTAACAGGTCTGTTGCAAAGATAAAGTTCCATAAATCAAAAAACAAAAACATTAAAGCAAATCTGGTACATTTTAAGTTTCTTTCCTATAATCCCATTAAGGGATGATAGTGAAAATTCCCTCCTTTCAATAATATTTTCTTAGTGCCTGAAATTTTGATTAGTCCCTTTGGGATTACCTTCTGTCCTACAGGAGTTCCCAGTTAAAAGGCAGATATCCTGGGGGGAAGGATAGTCTCTAAACCTGAATTAGTTCACAAGATTGGCTTTAACAGGCCCCTGAACAGAACACTAACAATAATGATATATATTTAGGGACTTTCCTGGTGGGTGGTTCAGTGGCCAAGACTCCTCGATACCACAGCAGGAGGCCCAGTTCAATCCCCAGTCAGGGATCTAGATCCCACATGCTGCAACTAAGACCCAGCACAGCCAAAAAAAAAAAAAAAGATTAAGACATAGAACTTCCCTGATGATGCAGTGGTTAAGAATCTACCTGCCAATGCAGGCGACATGGGTTTGATCCCTGATGAAAGAAGATTCCACATGTCATGGGACAACTAAACTTGTTTGCCACAATTACTGAACCTGTGCACTAGAGCCCACAGACTGCAACTACTGAAGCCCGAGTGCCCTAGAGCCCGTGCTCTGCAATAAGAGAAGCCACCATAATGAGAAGCCTGTGCATCCACCCACCACAAGTAAAGGAAGCCCGCTTGCAGCAAGAAAAACCCCAGCATAGCCAAAAAAGAGAGAGAGAGAGACATATAATTAATCATCGGGAAGAGGGAGAGGAAGTCTGGAGTGTGGGGTATCATCTTAGGGTGGCAGAGAAAAGAATAGTGTATCAGAAATTAGTTTGGATTCTAGTTTCACCTCTACCACTAGGTGCATAGATCATTCAGTCCCTCTACTAACATAACAAGTATTTATTGAGGGCGAGGAGTACATCAAGGCTGTGTGTTGTCACCCTGCTTATTTAACTTACATGCAGAATACATCATGAGAAATGCTGGACTGGATGAAGCACAAGCTGGAATCAAGATTTCTGGGAGAAATATCAATAACCTCAGATATGCAGATGACACCACCCTTTTGGCAGAAAGTGAGGAAGAACTAAAGAGCCTCTTGATCAAAGTGAAAGATGAGAGTGAAAAAGTTGGCTTAAAGCTCAACATTCAGAAAACTAAGATCATGGCATCTGGTCCCATCACTTCATGGCAAATAGATGGGGAAACAGTGGAAACAGTGGCTGACTATTTTGGGGGGCTCCAAAATCACTGCAGATGGTGATTTCAGCCATGAAATTAAACGACGTTTGCTCCTTGGAAGGAAAGTTATGACCAACCTAGATAGCATGTTAAAAAGCAGACGGACCTTGCCAACAAAGGTCCATCTAGTCAAGGCTATGGTTTTCCAGTAGTCATGTATGGATGTGAGAGTTGGACTGTAAAGAAAGCTGAGCGCCAAAGAATTGATGCTTTTGAACTGTGGTGTTGGAGAAGACTCTTGAGAGTCCCTTGGACTGCAAGGAGATCAAACCAGTCCATCCTAAAGGAGATCAGTCCTGGGTGTTCACTGGAAGGACTGATGTTGAAGCTGAAACTCCAATACTTTGGCCACCTGATGCAAAGAGCTGACTGATTTGAAAAGACCTTGATGCTGGGAAAGATTGAAAGCAAGAGGAGAAGGGGACGACAGAGGATGAGATGGTTGGATGGCATCACCGACTTAATGGACATGAGTTTGGGTAAACTCTGGGAGTTGGTGATGGACAGGGAGGCCTGGTGTGCTGTGGTCCATGGGGTCGAAAAGAGTCAGACACGACTGAGTGATTGAACTGAACTGAACTAAGGCAGTGCGCTGGAGAGAAAGTCGTAAGAGCTCACTTCCCCTTGAAGTCTATAGTCAGGGAAACTGGCAACAAATAGCTATTAAAGTAATTATTCAATCACAGTTGTGTAGAGTGCATGAGAAAGCATAGATGGACCTCACTTAGTCAGAAGACCAGGAAGTTTTCTCTGAAGTCCTGAGCTTCAGCTAGAACCTGAAAGGTGACCGGAAATTGACCAGTCTAGGAGGGAAAGAATGTGAGAGATAATGTGTGCAAAGGCCTCAGGCAGGGAAGGAGCTTTGGCACTGGTGAGGAACTAAAAAAAAGGCCAGTGTGACTGGTGCCTAATGAGAGACAGGATGAAACTAAATAAGACTCAAGAATTGGGCAGAAAGAAGAAAAATAGAGACTTCAGTTGTTAACTACTAGCAGTGATCATCTGGTAAAGGGTTAATAGAAACATAGTATTCTCAGGTTTATGTTTTAAGAAGTTCACTGTGATTGCGGTGTGGAAAGGAAATTCAGAGAGAGATGAGTACATTAGGAGTTAGAAGAATATCGCAGCAAATCCAAGCAAAAGGTATTGGTCTAACACAGTGATGATGGGGAATACCTTGGCAGTCCAATGCTTAGGACTCCTCGTTCTCACTGTTAAGGGTCCAGGTTCAGTCTCTGGTGGGGGAACTAAGATCCCACACGTTGTGCAGTTTGTCGGGGGGAGGAAAAAAATACATATATATAAACAGAAAAGGACAAATGGACATTTTAGGTGGTAAAAAGAGAGGTCTCAGTGATTGATTGGATTTTGGGAAGGCATTAAAGGAGGCGATACAAATGTAATATCTAGTTTAATTTGAGTGATTTGGTGGATCTGATGCCATTTTCTTTAACTATGTTTATTTATTTTTAATATCAATATTTATTTATGTGGCTGCACTGAGTCATAGTTGCAGGACACAGGATCTTCAATCTTCATTGCAGCATTCCAACTCTTAGCTGCAGCATGTGGGATCTAGTTCCCCCGACCTGGGCCCCCTGCATTGAAAGCAGGTGCCATTTTCTAAAGCAGGTAATACTAGAGATGGGGAAAGATCATTAATTCACCTTTGGATATGCTGTGTTTCAAGAGAATCTAAAATATCAGATAGGCATATTCCATAGACAGTTAAAAGGTTTGAGGCTTAGAGAGTAAAATCAAACTAGGAATACAAATCTTGGAATCTCTGGTATGGGGATGTTAGTTAAAGCCAAGAGAGCCCCTGAAATATTTCCTCAGAAGAGCAACAGGCCCAGTACCAAACTAGAGATGGAAGGGAAGAGACAGAGGAAATCATCTCCTTACTCAGAGTCTGTTTCCAAGACTGTAAAATAGGGACGTGGGGCTATTAATCTCAGAATAACTTCTGAGATTCCTGCTAGTTCAACCATTTTAGACCTCTGGAAGGTAAAAACCAAAGAAATTCTTCCGAATGTATGAAGGGGGCAGTGGGGATAAGAGAAAGAAAAGAAGCAGGCAAGGAGAGGACTTCCCTGGCGGTCCAGTGACTAAGACCCAGGCTTCCACCTCAGGGGATACAGTTTAATCCCTGGTTCAGTTCAGTTCAGTTGCTCAGTCGTGTCTGACTCTTTGCAACCCCATGAATCACAGCACGCCAGCCCTCCCTGTCCATCACCAATTCCCGGAGTTCACTCAGACTCGTGTCCATCGAGTTGGTGATGCCATCCAGCCATCTCATCCTCGGTCGTCCCCTTCTCCTCCTGCCCACAATCCCTCCCAGCATCAGAGTCTTTTCCAATGAGTCAACTCTTCGCATGAGGTGGCCAAAGTAGGTGGCCAAAGTACTGGAGTTTCAGCTTTAGCATCATTCCTTCCAAAGAACACCCAGGAATGATCTCCTTTAGGATGGACTGGTTGGATTTCCTTGCAGTCCAAGGGACTCTCAAGAGTCTTCTCCAACACCACAGTTCAAAAGCATCAATTCTTTGGCGCTCAGCTTTCTTCACAGTCCAACTCTCACATCCATACATTACTGGAAAAACCATAGCCTTGACTAGACGGACCTTTGTTGGCAAAGTAATGTCTCTGCTTTTGAATATGCTATCTAGGTTGGTCATAACTTTTCTTCCAAGGAGTAAGCGTCTTTTAATTTCATTTCAAATCCCTGGTTAGGACAAGTTTAATCCTTGGTTAGGACAGGTTCGATCCCTGGTTAGGACAGATTTTACGTGTAATCTCCAAAATTTTACTATGGGCTGGGCTGGGCCCTAGCACTCTTGCTCTTTTTCTCAAATGTTTCCAGACTTCAGGAACAGCAGACTTCATTGCCCAAGTCACCCCCTTATTAAGGCAGGAATGGAACATTTATCCTTTGATAAATGTTTATATACTTCACACAACTGACACTGTAAAACCCTATTTTTAAAGATTTCTACTGGTTCTCTGTAATCCACACAGTTTACAAAGCTTGTGACTCCCTAGCCATCTATATTTCTCACCATACACTCCAAGCTCCAGCCACATTGCATTTTTCTGAAACATACAATTTTTTCCTGGAACCTACAACTTTGCACATACTGTTCTTTCTGCCTCCAGTGTCCTTGCCATCTCCCCTCCCCAATTCCCATTTGTCCTTCAAAACCCTGATCTCTTAAGCCATATTTTTTCCCTTGAGCAGAACAAAGGTGCTCTCTTTGTCCACCCATAATATTGGTCACAGTTCCTTATGGTAACCTGTTTTAGTGTATTAAAGTTATCTGTTTATATCAGCATTTTTCTTTTGGAAATCTTGGACTCAGTTGAAAATCTAATGAGAGTAATGAAACTTCTCAGAAAAATGCACAAACAACCAAATTTTTACCTCCAATCTCATTATGTACTCTCTTTCCCAAGTATGGGGGGGGGGTCCCTGGTGGCTCAGCTGGTAAAGAATCTGCTTGCAATGCAGGAGACCCAAGTTTGATCCCTGGTCAGGAAGATCCCTTGGAGAAGGGAATGGCTACCCACTTCAGTACTCTTCCCTGGAGAATTCCAGGGACCGAAGAGACTGGCGGGCTACAGTCCATGGAACTGCAAAGAGTCAGACACTACTGAGCGATTAATGCTTTTGCTTTCACACTTTCCCCAAGTACATTCATTTCATTGACTGCAGGTTAAGAGAACCAGCTCTCAGATTATATACTGCCTCTCCAATAAATCTATGACTGCTTATAGGACAAAAAACATTTTATTATTAATCTTTATAATCCAGTGCTTGCTAAATAAATGTTTGTTGAATTAATTTCTCGCATTCATTTTCAAAATTCTCCCTAGTAATGTCAATCTCCATTTTATTAATGAAAACCTTGTGGGGCCAACATTTGCATTCAAAAGTTAAATGTGAAGATTTCACTAGCATAATTGAATGTTAAAGGAAAGGCACTGGAAATCCCAAGATAAATGGATGGTTGGCTTTTGACGTGCAGGTGTGTTTTATGACTCGCTGTATGAAGTTCTGAGAAGAGCAACATGAGAACAAAGCTAAAGGAAGAAAAGACCTACAGCTGGGCCAGGTGGCCTAAGGACACTAGGAATCCACAAGGGCCCCTGTCGGGGATGTCATCAAGGGCAGAAAAGAACCAGAACCCAGAAAGAGCCAGCAGGAAAAGATCCTTGAAGTTTTTAACTCAGAGTCTAGAGGTGAAAGCTGAAAGTTTCACCAGTCCCCCAAGAAATGAGAAAGCTAATGATAATGTAATAAGCTTTTCATAAAGCTAAACTTATTCAGTGTAGATTTATTTATTCTTAGGTTGTTTTCCTCCTGCTTTCTTGATGTGAAAATGCCCTTTCTTCTCAAATGATGCCAGTAAAAATTAGCCATTTAAAAAATAGCCCTTGCTCACTTTGGCAGCACATATACTAAAATCGGAACACTACAGAGAAGATTAGCATGGCCCCTATGCAAGGATGACATGCAAATTCATGAAGTATTCCATATTTTTATATGTATGGCTGAGTCCCTTCGCTATTCCTCTGAAACTAGCACAACATTGTTAATCAGTTATACCCCAATGCAAAATAAAAAGTTTAAGGTTTGGAAAAATAAAAAATATACGCTAGATGTTGAAGATATAATAGTGAGCAAAAGAAAATAAGTCAATAAATTAATATCCTTATTTGGTAAAATATAGTGTATAGAACTCCACACTGGTTCCTATTCTTTTTTTTCTCATACTGTTTCCTAAGACTTTTTTTTTTCAAACCTCTTTTATTGATCCACAGGATCTCAGAGTTTCAACAGCACTGTGCTAGGAAACAGCTTATAGTCTTAATCTGGAAAATGAAGTATAAACAAGATTTCTGGAGATAGTTCCAAGAGAAAAATGAAGTTAGGGAGACCTAGGAAGGACTGGTTCAATTTTAAGTCTGTGCCAAGAAAAAATATTTAATGAATGTGCTTCTAAACTATGACAGTGTTTTATAGTTAAATGCTTCCCTTTTGATCCTTGGGTGGCAGCTACAGAGCGTGAGAGGCAAAAATATATCCACTTTGCTCAGAAAGGCTTATCAGAATGTCTTGGTCAATGGAAATGTTAACTTAGGATTTCTGAAGCATAGTGGTTCCATTTTTGTTCCTGGAGCAGGGAAATATATTTTCACTGAGTTGGTAAAGACTTTACAATATTATTAATGTTCTATGAAATTGGTTCCTCATAAACAAGGCACATGGGGTTGGGCTCTCAGTTCAGTTCAGTTGAGTCGTGTCCAACTCTTTGTGACCCCATGGACTGCATCACACCAGGTTTCCCTGTCCAACACCAGCTCCTGGAACTTGCTCAAACTCATGTCCATCGAGTCAGTGATGCCATCCAACCATCTCATCTTCTGTCATCCCCTTCTTTTCCTGCCTTCAATTTTTCCCAGCATCAGGGTCTTTTCCAAAGAGTCAGTTCTTTGCATCAGGTGGCTAAAGTATTAGAGGTTCAGCTTCAGCATCAGTCCTTCCAATTAACACCCAGGACTGATATCCTTTAGGATGGACTGTTTTGATCTCCTTGCAGTCCAAGGGACTCTCAAGAGTCTTCTCCAACACCACAGTGCAAAAGCATCACTTTTTTTGCACTCAGCTTTCTTTATGGTCCAACTCTCACATCCATATATGACTAATGGAAAAACCATAGCTTTGACCAAACGGACCTTTGTCAGCAAAGTAATGTCTCTGCTTTTTAATATGCTGTCTAGGTTCGTCATAGCTTTTCTTCCAAGGAGCGAGTGTCTTTTAATTGTGTGGTTGCAGTCACCATCTACAGTGATTTTGAAGCCCAGGAAAAGAAAGCCTGTCACTGTTTCCACTGTTTCCCTGTCTATTTGCCATGAAGTGATGGGACCAGATGCCATGATCTTAGTTTTTTGAATGTTGACTTTTAAGCCAGCTTTTTCACTTTCCTCTTTCATCAAGAGGCTCTTTAGTTCCTCTTCACTATCTGCCATAAGGATGGTGTCATCTGTGTATCTGGGGTTATTGTTATTTCTCCTGGAATCTTGATTCCAGCTTGTGCTTCATCCAGCCTGGCATTCTACATGATGCACTCTGTATATAGACCCAGGGTTCCATCCCTCGGTCGAGAAGATTCTCTGAAGTAGGAAATGGCAAACTACTCCAATATTCTTGCCAGGATATCCTATGGACAGAGAAGCCTGGTGGGCTACAATTCATGGGGTTTCAGAGTCAGACACGACTGAGCAACAGCATCCACTCTGCATAGAAGTTAAATAAGCAGGGTGACAATACACAGCCTTGACGTACTCCTTTCCCTATTTGGAACCAGTCTGTTGTTCCATGTCCGGTTCTAACTGTTGCTTCTTGACCTGCATACAGATTTCAGGAGGCAGGTAAGGTGGTCTGGTATTCCCGTCTCTTTCAGAATTTTCCTCAGTTTGTTGTGATCTACACGGTCAAAGGCTTTGGTGTAATCAATGAAGCAGATGTTTTTCTGGAACTCTGTTGCTTTTTCTATGATCCAACGGATGTTGGCAATTTGATCTCTGGTTCCTCTGCCTTTTCTAAATACAGCTTGAACATCTGGAAGTTCACAGTTCACGTATTGTTGAAGCCTGGCTTGGAGAATTTTGAGCATTACTTTGCTAGCATGTGAGATGAGTGCAATTGTGCAGTAGTTTGAGCATTCTTTGGCATTGAAATGAAAACTGACCTTTTCCAGTCCTATGGCCTCTGCTGAGTTTTCCAAATTTGCTGGCATATTGAGTGCAACACTTTAACAGCATCATCTTTTAGGATTTGAAATAGCTCAACTGGAATTCCATCACCTCCACTAGCTTTGTTCATAGTGATGCTTCCTAAGGTCCACTTGACTTTGCATTCCAGGATGTTTAGCTCTAGGTGAGTGATTACACCGTCGTGGTTATCTGGGTCATGAAGCTCTTTTTTATATAGTTCTATGTATTCTTGCCCCCTCTTCTTAATATCTTCTGCTTCTGTTAGGTCCATACAGTTTCTATTGTTTATTGTGCCCATCTTGCATGAAATGTTCCCTTGGTATCTCTGATTTTCTTGAATAAATCTCTAGTCTTTCCCGGTCTATTGTTTTCCTCCTTTTTTTTTTTTTTTTCATTGATCTGTTAGGAAGGCTTTCTTATCTATTAGGCTTGCTAATCTTTGGAACTCTGCACTCAGATGGATATATCTTTTCTTTTCTCCTTTGCCTTTTGCTTCTCTTCTTTTCTCAAATAATTGTTAAGGCCTCCTCAGACAACCATTTTGCCTTTTTGCATTTCTTTTTCTTGGAGATGGTTTTGATTACTGCCTCCTGTACAATGTCACGAACCTCCGTCCATAGTTCTTCAGGCACTCTGTCTATCAGATCTAATCCCTTGAATCTATTCCTCACTTCCACTGTATAATCGTAAAGGGCTGGGCTCTATACAGTAGGAAACAAATGAAGGAGTTCTAATCAGGGACTATGAGATCAGCATCATCTCAAACAGGACCACTAACAAAGTGATAAATCAGTACTTCCTGTGACTGATGGACAGGATAGATGATTTGGGTTCTAAAATCATTTCTCAGGTAAGTTCCCTCCCCCCACAACTCCCTCTCCAGTACTTTCGAGAGACGGTGAACAGGACTGTAAGCAAAACAACCTTAAGGAGCGGCTAAACAAAATACATTATCAGTAGAACATCATCATGATAAAATAGTTGAAAGTTTCCTTTTAGGTATTAAGATTCTCTAGCACATTTAAAGACTCTGTTTAATAAATTTGATCCATATACAATGCTTCAAATGTATCTGTTGTTTGGAATATAAATGTTAGTTTCCTCATTGTAAAATGATGTAAACAATGCTATTGACCACACAGGACTGTAGTGAGGATCAAATGGATTAACAATGTAAAGTGCTTAGAACAATGCTTGGTACATAGTTATCCTTCTATAAGTATTGGCTATTATTGTTATTATTATTAATATTATTATTCATGCATCAAATATCTATCCAGCCTCTACTACATGCCAGGCACTGTTCCAGGGACTGCAGAAACAGCAGTGACTACGAGGTGAGAAAGGTCCCTGCTCTCATGGAGCTTCCATTCTAGTTGGGGGAGAAAAAAATACATGTATATCAGGTGATAGTAAAAGAAAGAAAAATAAAGCAGGGTAAAGGAAAGTGGGAAGCACAGTGCAGAAGGAAATTGCCACTTTTCATAGGATGGGTAATCAAGGAAGTCCTCTCTGATAAGGGAACATGTGAGCGGAGACTTGAAGGAAATGAGGTATTAATAATAAGCTCTGCAGCTACCTGGGGGGAAGAGTGTGCTTGAAACCACTGAATCAAAAAATAAGCTACAAAAAAATAAGTATTAATAGATTTGGGTTTGTAATAGGGAATGACAGCGTCTGTTAAGAAGCCATGTTCCACCTAACACAGGCCTCAGTTCCAGTCTGGTGCTGCTGTGAGGAAATGTGGACCCAGTGTTTGGTCCACATTTGGTTTGGTCCACATCTGGGCTTTGATTTTTGTTGTTGCTGTTTTTTGAAGAAAAGGTTTATCCTAAATTTTTCACGTGAACTGTTCCTATGTTTGAAACTCTATGTAGGCATAAACGGGGCTTCCCTGGTGGCTCAGATGGTAAAGAATCTGCCTGAGATGCAGGAGACTGGGTTTGATCCCTGGGTTGGGAAGATCCCCTGGAGGAGGAAGTGGAAACCCACTCCAGTATTCTTGCCTGGAGGATCCCATGGACAGAGGAGCTTGGCAGACTACAGTCCATGGGGTTGCAAAGAATCAGACATGAGACTGAGCAACTAAGCATGCATGCATATAGGCATAAATACACAGATTTGTTTGTCAAAAGACAGGTACAAGAATATTTGAAGGTGGGAATTCCCTGGTGGTCCAGTGGTTAGGATTTGGCACTTTCACTGTCAGGACTGGGTTCAATCACTGGTCAGGGAACTAAGATATGGAAAGCCACATGGCACAGCGCCCCTCCCACCAAAACAAAGTTTTTGCAGGCATTATTTATAACAGCCCCATACTGGAAGCTACCCATGTGCTGATCAGTTGTGGCATAGTAAATAATAGTCTCTACACAGCAAAGAGAAGCAATCAACTACACTTCACACATTATGGGTGAATCTTACAACATAATGTTGAGAGAAAAAATATCAGTCCCAAAAGAGTTCAAAAATAGGTAAAACTTAGAGACATAGATAGCTGGTACACTGTCTGGGAGAGGTGCTGGTGGGTTGTTTTTTTACTTTTCTCCCCCCTTGATCTGAAAGCTGATTTCATGGGTATGTTCAATTTAAGTTTATCAAACAGTGATTTATGTACTTTCCTGTATGCATTTATATGTCAATAAAAAGTTAAAACAACAGCAACTAAGACCCAACACAGCCAAATAAATGATTTTTTTTTTTTAAGTTTAAACAAAAATGCGGGCCAAAGTAAATCTTAAGGCTGATTCAGAGCTGTAGGTTTCCAGTTTGCTCTACAACACATATGTTTCTTTGGAGAAAACAACTGAGAAGTTTGGGGTTTTTTTTAAAAACATACTTTGAAATGCAGGTACAGAAGCTCCTACATTAAAGTCCAACGAGGAATCCGTCTTTTCTTCTGTATCACTACCCAGCCTCAGATTTATCTTTATATGTGACCCAATGCTAATGTCCACTTGTTTTCAAACTAGAAAAATCAACCCATGTATACCATATCATAAACCATAGTTACTAGTAAAGGCACATAGAAGCAAGAGGAGAACCCAGAGTTAATTTCAAAGTAGAGTGTGGCCTACTTTAAGATGAGAAGGCTTCAAGAATCTTCAGGTTGGGAGGCTCATAGACACAACAGAAATTTCAGGTAGTTATGAAGATGTAGTAAGAATCATACTGGGCTGCAATAATTTATCCAGCAAACAGGCATGTCTTAGCCTGGGCTATGGACCATAGGTAGAGAGAATCAATCAGGTGTGAAAGATAGATTTTAGAATCTGTGTTCTGAGGAACTTCAAGCACAAGCATATCCCAAAGATACCTCAATTCAGGTGATGACTAGAGTTAAGAAGGCTGTTCTAGAGTGAAGACTGAAATCTCTGGATGTACGGTGAGGTTTGGGTCTTGGAGTCTCCTTGGAAGGAAACGATTGCCTTGAGTTGTTGATAAGAAAATTGTTGCTAAGAAAGGCAGAGTTACTAACATGGCAGGATTTGGGAACTAAGTCACACTGGTTTCTCCAAAGCAAGGATGGTGGAGCATGGTGAGGATGTTCAAGGAAAGTAGAATCTTCTAGGGGGAGTGAGATTGCCTAGCTTGGGACTAAGAAAGGTGTTCCAGGTTGGCAAGGAAACCTAGAAATGACTCAACTAAGGCTATCTAAGAAGAGAATATCAGGGGCAGAGAGTGCTAGTCTAGCAGAACTGATCCTTTGTTTAGCGCATCAGCCTTGCTTATCATTGTAGTAGGTTACAGACTACCCAAGAATTTCCCAGGGAGGAGGTATCCAAGGTGTGATGGGTCTGTATCAATTGTACTAGGTAAGTTGACTGAAAATGCAGGGGCTAGCTAACCTAGAATCTGATTTGTCTCAGAAAGGACTATTTCCTCAGGAGTATTACCCAAGTGAATCACAACTCATGCCTATTTTGAGAATTCAACCTTTTCTTTGTCCTTTCTGCCTTCTTGAGAGTTGTGGGCCAGCTATAACTCAATGAACTAGGAGTTCCATATTTCATGCTTGATTTCACTATCTTTATTTCACTATCATCAAGTGTTACCAGTACTTCCCACCATGCAGACTTACCTTTAATGCTTTTCATGAAATGGGTTAAAATGCCACCACTAAACAGTCAATCCACCTGAGTTGAATGTTAAATTCGAGGGTATCTGGATTAATTCTGGTCTTCCTTCCCAAATAGGGACAGCATAAAAGAAACTTCACATGAAGCAGCTTGAGATCTTAAATATTCAAGTCTATTGTTCCTTTTTAACTTTGGAATGGCAGGGAGTTTTAATCGGGGGAGGGGACAGGGACGGAGCCTGGAAATTGAAAAGGGGAAGAGAACAGGCATGCACCAGGCAGGGGCATGGCCAAGGTAAGACAGCTGAACTGTTGCTTCTGAGCCCTTTGTGAAAACCACATGGCAGGAACGTTTGGGACATTTACCTTCTACCAGCTGAAGTCCAGTCCTGTACTGGATTCATCTGCTGGAAACTCTGAGAAGCTGATGAATGACTGGGCTTTTTCCAGTGGAGTGCTCTCAGGAGAGACTGTCTGAGCTGCTGACTCTGCCTTGCTCTGGAGGCAGAAGCAACAAGACAGCAGATTCCCCCCCCCCCCCGCCCCCCCGCCCTTCTTGTATACCTAAGTCCAACAACTTGAAAATGGAATGCAAAAAAGTAGCCAAAAATGGTCTCTCCTAAGTCAGATTAGGTATACATCTTCTCCAGGAAGTACTCCCATTATTTACTGATCTCTGCCTCCAAGCTGGGTTAGATGCTTGACCCTTTGTTCTCTCTTTTCCCAGCCAATAGCTGTCACTGCACTTATCCCATTGGATGATGAGTTTCAGTATCTCCGTAGAGAAAGGCTTAACCATTTTGTACCTTTGGTAGCCTTCTGAAATCTACGGACCAGCTCTCGGAACAATATTTATCAATGCATGAAATAAAATACATAAGGTTACAGAGGAAACCAATTATATTGAAACATAGTTCTTAACTCCAGACAGTCTCTGGAGAATGAGTCCCTTGAGTGCATGGACTGAGCGAGCCTTCATCTCTGTACTGGGAGTGCCGAGCACAAAGCCTGGCACATAGGTGACACTTACATTTACTTAGTGAGTGAACAGAAAGATGGATGGCTACTGAAAGCTCAGCCTGAGGAACGGTTCATTGCAACGGCTTGTGGACATACCAGCGGCTTGCATGCGTCTCACCCCATCTGAGCTCATTTAGACCAGGGCTATGAGGAAACCCACACTCAACAACGGGTGCATAGCATTGAGCAATAATGACAGGCTATTGGAAGACCAGGAAAACAACAAAGCTCATGTATTTCCACCAGGTGGAATATTCAGAGTGAAAACAAACAGGCTCTGTCTTGAGGAGGCGATCTTTTGACTTAGGAAGCACGATCCTCACACTACTTTAAAACAGTACCAGCATCTCTTGAAACAAGAAAGAAAGGAACCTGAGCTAGCGTGTAGGTGTTCTCTAAGACTCCTCCTCAACAGAGTTAAGCCTGTTGTCTCTGGGAAAGAGCAAAGTGTCCTTAAAAACCACAATAGGAATGACATGTGCCTTTCTAGGTTCAAGCAGTAGTTTTAGACTTAGGCAGAAATTTTGTTTTTATGTACCAACAGAAAATCTAAAGAAGCAAGAAATAAAAGTCATTTCCCTCACTAAAGATATATTAAGGGCCAAAGCTTTGTTCTAAACTGATTGCTATGTCTATTGACTATTCTGAAAAGAAAAAACAAAACCCCAGACAATCTTAAAGCTGAAAACCACAACTGCATGGGATTCAGAAATTTCACCCTTAAGCCTTTTAAGATTGACCCTTCCAAGTTAAAGGGCTTCTCTAGCTATGCAGAGCTATTGGAGGGATGGCAGAACGCAGTTTTCACTTGCTTAACAACAGGGTTTCCAACATCTGTTGGAAGAAACATGGCTTCAGGTGGGTGCCTTCAAAAAAAATAAGGAAACTACAGGTCAAAGTTTTGTTTTTAATTAAAAAAAAAAAAAAAGACCTCCCACTCCTAAGATGTGTGCTTTCTTTTTTGACCTACTTTTCCTTTAAATGGTCTGCAGCTTCCCTACATTTTTCCTAGTGCAGTAAACAATGCATTCTTTAGAAATAAAAACCAGGGTCCACTCTTGCCCCAAACACTGAAGATGGTCAAAGAGAAAGAATCACAGCACAGAAAATGGGCCCAGCTCCAAATATACAAAAACATTAAAAAAAGAACAAAACAAAATACCCCCTCCCCACCCAAAGACATTATGCTTACATTCCTGGTACATTTCCTATAATATAATGCTGCAGACAACGCTTCTTTCCCAGGGAGTCCAGCTCGCTCAGAGGGAGACATCTACTTGATAGGCTGGGGTGTTGAGTCCTCCCTGCCAAACCTAAGGGTCTTTTATGAGCTCAGTATCTCACAGAAACATCTGTGGTATAAATGGTATAAATGAATCTAAAAGGGGACGAAGGCAGGCAGCCACCTGTCACTGTTCTCTGAATCAGCCAAAAAGCTGAAGAGCGTGGGATCCAGGAGACAGATGCCATTAACCATTGAAGGATAGAGGGGAAAACAAGAGGAAGCACCAAAGGAGTGGCTGCTTTTGGTTCCAAAGTCAAGAAAGGGCCCCACAAAAAAGGGCAGTTGGTCTGGAAGAGGAACTCTCCTGCTCCTGGAGTCACGCAATAAAAATGATGGCCTTGGAGCCCCACCCCCACCCCCACCCCTAGAACAGCCACAGTCTAAGGACCAGAGCGATTTTATACACCACACCACAGTTTGCAAATGAATGGACTAGGAGGGTAAGTGCTTTGACAGAGCACGCTGCAAGGTAAGCCTGAGCCCCAAAGCACAGCTGTGACATCTCTGGATTCTTATCTCTGCCCAGCTGCAGGTCCCTGACGCCACCTGCTTGGTGAAAATGTACCCTTCCGCTTAACACTGGCCTTGCCTCCAAACGGCACCCATGGTGGTAACCCTCAGAGATAGCAAGAGGCATCAGTAGCACTTCTGGAAGTAAGATAATTTCCTTGCCCCATCCTGGCCAAAGCACTTCCCTTTTTAAGCTTCTGCTAGTTTGTTACCTTCCCCTCTAAGCAGAGTTCAACTCACTTTTGTTTGGGGGTTTTGCACTGGCCTCTGAGGGCTTGTTCCAGGATACAACATCAAGGATACTTTTGCATCCACGTGTGAGTGGGTTGCCTTCCAGGGTCAGATCTGTGTTCCCTGGTTTGGTCAATGCACCTTTATGAGACTAAAACCATGTGTATACACAGAGAGACTAGCCTGGAAAGTGACTTCTGGAGAGGGTTTCGGGTTATCTCGATGCCTCCCCTCAAAAAAATACCTCTCTTGGTGTAAGACGGTTAGGACATTGAATGACCTATTCTCAACTTCCAGAAGGGCAGCTTGTTTTGTCCATTTTTCAGAGAGGGGCTGGAAGGGACCCGACATGTTCAGTTACAACAATGAGATCTTGTTTTTTAAAAAAAAGGATCCTATGTGGAAATGAGTGGGACAATGATAAAAATAAACAAATAATTAAAATTCCAAACCAAAACATATCTCCTGGCCCCAAGACCCCCAGTTAATCCTCTAAGACCACAATCTCCACATTGTGGACTTGATGCTGGTGTTCTTCCATCTCAGCCACGACTTTCTCCTCAGTCCTCAGTTCGGTCTCCAAAATGACTGCTTTGCCCTCAGTATCCTCAGCCTCTGGGTCTGGGGCTGGGTCAATCTCAATGATGGTCTGCCCATCCTCTGAGGTGCTTTCAACTGCCTGGATGGCCGAGGTTAGGCCAGACTCCATGGCCACCAGCTCCACAGGGCTCACCATGGTGGTCATGTTGCCCAGGGTACTCCCATCCTGCATGGCGGTGGAGCTTAGCAGCGCCAAGCTAGACGAAGGGTGGATGGTCACTGTGTCTGGTGAGCTGCTCTTGGCTGAGGAGACCACTGTGGCATAACGGAAGAGCTGAGGGCCAGAAGGCAGTGTGTGGACAGTCACAGGACTGGAGCCCTGGCTGAGGGTGGCCACTGGAATATTGCCCATGGAAAATGACTGACCCACTGGCGTGATGGTGATGGGTGAGATGACTGTGAACTGAGGCTGGTGGACAGGAGGAGAAGGGCTCAGGACGGTGGTGGAGGCTGGCCGCTGGAGCCGGGGCCTTTTGGGAGGCTTAGGAGTGCTCACAGGCATCAGTACCACATTTTGAACTGTCTGGGATTTCAGCCTGTGATCCTGGGCTTGCTTCTTCTGTTCTTCCAACTGACGTTCCAAGTCTAAGAAGAAAGACAGACTTTGTGTAGAGAGAAGTATAATCTTGGGAACAGTAGACTAGAAGTGAGGAGACCTGGGGTATTGTCCTGGTTTTGCTACTATTTAGCCTCAGGCAAGTCATGTCATCGTTTTCAAGAAGGAACTAGACTGGATGATCTTTACAAGTCCACCAGTTATTATATTTCATTGTGTGATTATAGGCAAGGTGATAATTCAGAATCTTGCCATACTGTGATCCTACTACAGCTCAACTCGAAAGCTCCTGTGGCATTTTGTCACCTCTCACCAAAATGCAAACCAAAGAAGTCTCCATTTGGTCCAGCAGTTTATATATGCTCTGCCTACAGATAAAAATAATATCTGTACAATCCCTTTGCAGTTGCCATGGACCTACAAAGGAGCTACAATGGCCATTCTGAAAAACAGTGATTTCCAAACTGTCCTTCAAGGCAGGATCACTTGCTGGTGACCCAGATGGCTTTAATCTATCATTAAAGATAAGCCCCAGAGAAGTCTACAGAAAGTTACAGAGGAAGTCCCTAAGAATTACAAACTGAAGGAGGTGTTAGAGTTCTAACACATTCATTTTGATAGAGATCCAGAGAAGTAAGGCTATTTAAGGTCACATAGCTTGGGCCAAAACAAAAGTCTTCTGATAGTCAATTTGGTGGCCTTCCCACCCCAATACACCTATCACTATCCCTCTCCCAAGGGTCTAATCCAACCTTGATGACTACTGGTGAGTCTGGTTCTATAGCAGAACATCTCTGCTGCTTAGCCCCTGATATACCTCCAATAAATAACCAGTTACACCCGAAGAGCACTATTCTTCCTGTGTGACACCAAGAGCAAGTCAATTCCTTGCTTGGAGGAAAAGAGTGTGTGTGTACACTAAGTCGCTAAGTTGTAGAGATAAAGAACATAGTCAAAAATTTTACAACGCTGCCTTTTAAAGGTTATAAGATACTACATTTTTTTCCCATCTTTGGTGGTAATCAAAGAAATGTGAACCTAAACAAGATATCAATTAAACCTATAGTTTTAAAAAAGTTAAATCAGAGAGTATTATAAAAAAACAACACCCAACGTTGGGAGCTCAAACTTGTGAACTAAATTGGTATAATCTACTCGGAAATTGGACAACAGGTCACAAAACTCCATAAACAAATATCAATACCATTTAGCCTCAAGCTTAGTCCTATGAAGTAGTTTATTTCTTTATTTTTGGGGGGCCTCACGGCTTATAGGATATCAGTTCCCCAACCAGGGATTGAACCTGGGTCATGGCATTGAAAGCCTAGAGTCCTAACCACGAGGCCACCAGGGAACTTCCATGAAGTAGTTTAAAAGGACATAAGAAGAAATGTTATATTCATACAAGTTCACTGCAATAAATAAGCCTTTGAAGAAATTTTTGAAAATTTAAATTCCTCTCTAGAAAAATGGCTACTCTGTAAAATGCTACTGGGTAGAAACTTGAAAAAATATTAGTATATCATAGTGAAAAAAGCAGAAAACACAACTTTATGTATATTGTGGTCATAACTAAAATATATGAACAAGGAACCAGAAGCCTACATTTCTAACAAAAACCATTTTTCAGACTGTTCTACCACTCTGAAAGAAGACAGTACTACCCTGGGCTTCACTGTCAAGGAGTGATGTGAACCCAGCAAATCATTTATTCTCTCTGTGCCTTTACTGGGTTACCTGTAAAATGAGGATAACAGCCTATAATATCCCTAGGAAGATGAAATGAAAAGGGGGATCTCTGAGAATACTTGGTAAACTGAATTTAAAATATAAACTGGGCATAAAAATAAGTTTAAAACAACCTAAATTGTTCTTCTCTTACCAAATGATCTTTCTTGCCTTGTCTTCCCAACTGACTGTATTCTACATCATATAAGATTGATAAGCGGTACCTCTAACTTGCTTTGTACCTTACTTCCTCTGAAAGCTTCTCATGACTTTTCTCTGGATATAAATGATAATTCCCTTTCTTCCACCACCATACCTTCCATATGCCTCTGTTACAGAACTCCTTTTTGCACGTATTTCTAAGTCTGCTTTCCCTTGAATTCCTTGAAAGCCCTCAAGAGACTGAGATTACCTTATTCAACATTATATTTCTAAAATCTAGCTTGGAGACCAGCACAAAGCATTGGGTTGGCCAAAAAATTTGTTCAGGTTTTTCTATAAGATCATGCAGAAAAACCCCAATGAACTTTTCAGCCAACCCAATATTTATTTAAAAGGGTTAAATTATACATATGCTCATAATTTCTGATTACCAGAAATAAGGGAAGTGCAAAATGTGTATCTATCAACCAACTCAGTATTAATAATGTAGAAAAGACAAGGGTCAGCTTTATTCTTCTGCCACTTATATTACTGGGCTAATGGAGCAATCTAGCAGACATCTTAATCCTTCAAAGAAATAAAAGGAGGATCATATTGCTAGTTTTCTTTCCTTTTGTGCTTCCTCTGCTTGACCTTATTCCACCTCACCTGGGACTATGTACAGAGAAAAAGCCAAATCTGATACTATGTGATTTGAAAGAAAGAAAGACAGAGAAAGAAGAACAGAAAAGGCAGGAGTAAGGGAAAGAGGGAAGAAAAGGAAGGAAGGAAGGAAGGAAGGAAGAAGCCAGTCCAGTCCCAACAGAAGACAACAAAGAAATGGCAAGACTCAAGGATATTGATGTATCATCAAAGAAAAGAGAGAAGCTATACATACCTGTGAGAGTATAGAGAAACTGCTCTTCTCCCTGTTCTACTTGGTTCTTCCTATTGTCCAAAACCTTCTTGACTGTGTCCATTAGGCCAAATGTATGTGCTACATTGTTAAGAACAGCAGCATCTATTTAAAACAAAATAGGTCTGTCCAGTTAAAACAGAAATGCTCCACAAACTCCCTACTATGCTGCTTATAAATATAAAACAATTCAGAAATTAGAATACTAGTTGCATTTTCAAAAAAATTTAACAAAGATTTATCATAGGGCATCCCTGGTGGTCCTGTGGCTGGGACTCTGCACTCCCTTTGCAAGGGGGCCCGGGTTTGATCCCTGCCCCACATGCCTCAACTGAGACCTGGTGCAGCCCAAGAATAAATACAAAGAATTAAATATTAAGTAAAAAAGATTTATCACATGTGTAACTAATTTTTATTTAATTGTTGTATCTTTATACATCTCTCCATATAAATAAATACAAAAACAAGGGGAAAAAATCTTGCATCTGGTTATAGGTTCTGACTTGGTTTAGAAAAACATGGTCATTCTGGACTTTCTTGGCAGTCCAGCGGTTAAGACTCTGCCTTCCAATGCAGAGGGCACAGGTTTGATCCCTGGCCAGGGAACTAAGATCCCACATGCTGTGCGGTATGGCAAAAAAAAAAGAAAGAAAAAGAAAACATGGTCATCTACCAGACAGAGCTAAGTCTGAATCTTGGTTTTGATGTTTCCTCTCTGTGGGACCTTGGGTAAGTCATTTCACTCCTCAGTTTTTTCATTTGAAACAAACGGGACTAATAATACTTACTCTGCGAAATAGATAAGAAGATTTGAAATATCATATGTTAATTGCCAAACATGGGCATTTATTGTTATTAATAGTATTATTCCTATGCCCCTTTAAACAAAGCTTCTTGAAAGAGCTGTTACTAACTGAGCTGTTATTAACTCAGACCACTTCTCTACCTACAGCTCTCTTCCACAGTCATCTCAGAGTTTCATCAGTTTAGTTCAGTTCAGCTGCTCAGTCGTGTCTGACTCTTTGCAACCCCACGGACTGCAGCACACCAGGCTTCCCTGTCCATCACCAACTCCTGACCTTGCTCAGACTCATGTCCATTGAGTCAGTGATGCCATCCAACCATCTCATCCTCTGTCATCCCCTTCTCCTCTTGCCTTCAATCTTTTCCAACATCAGGGTCTTTTCCAGTGAATCAGTTCTTCACACCAGGTGGCCAAAGTATTGGACCTTCAGCATCAGTCCTTCCAATGAATACTAAGGACTGACTTCCTTTAGGATGGACTGGTTTGATCTCCTTGCAGTCCAAGGGACTCTCAAGAGTCTTCTCCAACATCACAGAGAAAAAGCATCAATTTTTTGGCACTCAGCTTTCTTTACGGTCCAACTCTTACATCCATACATGACTACTGGAAAAACCATAGCTTTGACTAGATAGACCTCTGTTGGCAAAGTAATGTCTCTGCTTTTTTTTTTTTTTTCCTTTGGTCTCTGCTTTTTAATATGCTGTTTAGGTTGGTCATAGCTTTTCTTCCAAGGAGCAAGTGTCTTTTAATTACATGGCTGCAGTCACCATCTGCAGTGATTTTGGAGCTCAAGAAGAGAAAGTCTGTCATTGCTTCCATTATTTCCCCATCTATTTGCCATAAAGTGATGGAAACGGATGCCATGATCTTAGCATTTTCAATATTGAGTTTTAAGCCAGCTTCTTCACTCACCTCTTTCATTTTCATTAAGAGACTCTTTAGTTCCTCTTCACTTTCTGCCATAAGGGTGGTGTCATCTGCGTATCTGTGGTTGTTGATATTTCTCCCAGCAATCCTGATTCCAGCTTATGCTTCATCAGGCCGGCATTTTGCATGATGTGCTCTGCATATAAATTAAATAAGCAGGGTGACAATATACAGCCTTGATGTACTCCTTTCCCGATTTGGAACCTGTCTGTTGTTCCATGTCCAATTCGAACTATTGTTTTTTGACCTGCATACAGGTTCTCAGGAGGCAGGTAAGGTGGTCTGGTATTCCCATCTCTTGAAGAATTTTCCAGTTTGTTGTGATCCACACAGTCAAAGGCTTTAGGATAATCAATGAATCAGAAGTAGATGTTTTTCTGGAATTCTCTTGCTTTTTCGATGATCCAATGGATGTTGGCAGTTTGATCTCTGGTTCCTCTGCCTTTTCTAAATCCAGCTTGAATATCTGGAAGTTCTTGGTTCACATACTGTTGAAGTCTAGCTTGGAGAATTATGAGCATTACTTTGCTAGCGTGTGAGATGAGTGCAATTGTGCAGTAGTTTGAACATTCTTTGGCATTGCCTTTCCTTGGGATTGGAATGAAAACTGACCTTTTTGAGTACTGTGGCCACTGCTGAGTTTTCCAAATTTGCTGGCATATTGAGTCCCGTTTCATAGTTTTGAGTATCATAGACATGCTATGAACTCCCACATGTAGCTATCCAGCCCAGCTCTCTTTCCTACATTACAGATTCATACTTCTGTTTAGTCAAGTGACATCTCCATTTGAAGGCCTCATAAGCATCTCAATTTAAAAGTCAAAAGTCAATTTTGATTTCCTACCCCAGCAGTCTTCATCTCAAGAAATTTTGCCACTACTCACAGTTCAGACAAAAAATATATGAGTTATCCTGGATTTCCTTCTTTTTTACCTGACATCTAATCCATCAGCAAGACCTGTCAGTTCCACATTCAAAACATATCCCCAGTATGATCATTTCTTCCCAGGTCTACCACTACCCACTTAATTCACACTACCACCATCTCTTGCCTGAACTAACTCCTTCAAGAGTCTTCCAATTGGTCTTCTTTTTCAACTGTTTATTTATTTGGCTTGACTGGGTCTTAGTTGCAGTATGCAGGATCTTTAGTTGCAGCATTCACACTCTTAGTTGCAGCATGTGGGATCTAGTTTCCTGACCAAGGATCGAACCTGGGCCCGCTGCATTAGGAGATCACAGTCTTAGTCACTGGACCACCAGAGAAGTCCTCCAACTGGTCTTCTTGTTTCTATTCTTGCCTCATGTAATCTATTCTCCCCACAGCAACCACTGTGATCTTTTAAAACTAAAAATAAACCTAATCATTTTACTCTCCTGCTCAAAATGACTATGATGGCTTAATGTCACCTTAAAATAAAACCCAAAGCTTTATCTTTGGGTTTTATTTGACCAAAGCTTATCCAAAATGTGCCCCCTGCTTCTGTCCAACTTCATCACCTATCACTGTTTCCATTAACTTAGTCCACTGGAGCCGTGTCAGCACTCCTCCAATTCTTTGAACCCACTCAGTTTATTGTCATATCAAGATCTTTGTCCCCTCTGCCTGGAGTGTTCCTTCTCCCAGTCTGTCACATGGCTATCTCCTTCAATTCAGATTTCTACTCAAATGCCGCCTGCTTAGAGGGGGCTTCTTTGACCACCCTGTCTAAAAGAATCACCCCTGTTTTTTATATTAGTTGCCTTAAAAAAAACAACCTCCAATCATAAAAAAAAAGATTCTGCTGTAAAGTTTAAGCATATTTACATAATGTAAATACCAGGGGCTTCCCTGGCAGCTTAAATGGTAAAGAATCTGACTGCAATGCAGGAAACCCCAGTTTGATCCCTGGGTCAGGAAGATTCCCCTGGAAAAGGGAATGGCAACCCAATCCAGTATTCTTGCCTGGAGAATTCCACGGATAGAGGAGCCTGGAGGGCTACAGTCCATGACGTCATAAAGAGTCGGACATAACTGAGCAACTAACACTTCCTTACACATAATGTATGAGTCATAAAGAGGTAACAATACACATCTAACAAATCTAAGTAAGGACTTACTAAACATACAAGCTTATGAGACCTCATAATGAGCCCTTTTGGATCAGATGATTAAAACATTTTACATTGTGCATGACAGCAAGTACCCTGTAAGTATGCAGAAACACTTATAAGTGCACACAATAGTTCTGGGAGCCTTAAACTAACAGAATATGAGAACTGTCTAAGACGGGTGGATTTCTTCAATTTTCAAACTCTGTATATCTATTTATATCTCTATCGCGAGAGAGACAGACTGCTTTCTGGCACCATTTACAAAGGCAAAAATTACCTGTGGAAAAAGCAATGCCAAACCTGAGTTTAAAACCAAGGTATGCTAAAAACAGAGCTACCACATATGATCCAGCAATCCTACTCCTGGGCATTATCTGGAAATGATGAGAACTCCAGTTTGAAAAGATATATGCACTCCAGTGTTTACAGTAGCAATTCACAGTTTGCAGCAATCAAGACATGGAAGCAACCTAAGTGTCCGTTGGCAGATGAATGGATAGAAAAGATGTGGTATATATATTCAATGAAATATAATTTAGTCATAACAAAGAAGAAAATATTACTATTTGCAGGAACATGGATGGACCTAGAGAATATCACACTAAGTGAAGCCAGTCAAAGACAAATATTATATAATATTATTTATATGTGGAATCTAACAAAATAATACAAATGAATTTATTTACAAAATAGAAACAAACTCACAGACATAGAAAACATGTTTACGGTTACCATTTCCCCATGGGGGAGGGATAAAGTAGGAGTATGGGATTAACAGATACACACTACTACATATAAAATACATAAGCGACAATGATCTGCTATATAGCACAGGGAACTATATTCAGTATCTTCTAATAACTTATAATGGAAAATAATCTAAATATATATAAACATATACACACACACAAAACTGAATCATTTTGCTGTACACCTAAAACTAACACAATATTATAAATCAACTACACCTCAATTAAAAAACCTAGATTTTACAGTTAAAATTTACAGTTATGAACTTTGTATAGTAACTTACTCTTTTATGATCCTTAATTTCCTAATCTGTAAAATGAGGATAATAATACCTGTGCCTCAATGTTTCATGAGGCTGATAAGGTCTGCCTACAATTGTTACTGTTTAATAAAGACCACTATCGTTAGGATTAGTGTGTTTACCTGTGACCTGGAAGGGAGCCTGGATGAGCCGCTGCTGAACTCCCCTAAGTAGCTCCTCTATTTCCTTCTGTATATTGCAGACAACCTCTTCCATCAGTCCTACATCAGCTATTCCTTTCCAGAACATCAAAGTATCCTCTGGCAAAAAAGGGTAAGACAGAAGGCAAATAAGGGATGCTACATATACTTAGGCTTCCCAGGTGGCTCGGTGGTAAAGAATCTGCCTGTAATACAGGAGACATGGGGTTGATCCCTGGGTCTGGAAGATCCCCTGGAGGAGGAAGTCGCAACCCACTCCAGTATTCTTGCCTGGAAAACTCCATGGACAGAGGAGTCTTATCGGTTATAGTTCATAAAGTCACAAAGAGTTGGATACAACTGAGCACACAAATAAGGGATGCTACATATGCTTAGGTATAGCTCTATAATGTTAAGTTAAAAAAAATTTTTTTCCCATGCTGTGTGGCTTCATGGGATCAGCTCCCTGACCAGGAACTGAACCCAGGCCCTAGCAGCGAAAGCCCAGAATACTAACCACTAGACCACCAGAGAATGCCAATGATTTCTTATTTGGGCATTTTTGGAAGAAGAAAAGAAACTTTTGGAATACCAACTGTCTCCTTGAGTTGGTACATAATTATTTGGACTCCAGGTAACTGTGATAATTACCTCACTGGGTGATGCCTCTGGCTACAGGGAATGGGTATCTTCTTTCAATAAAAGTATTAAATATTAAATAAATACTAAAACATTTATTTAAATAATTTAAAGATAATAATACTGGAGTGTGTAGCCATTCCCATCTCCTAGGTTGGGAAGATCCCCTGGAATAGGAAACGGCAACCCACTCCAGTATTCTTGCCTGGAGAATTCTATGAGAGAGGAGCCTGGCGGGCTATAGTCCATGGTGTTGCAGAGAGTCAGATGCAACTGAGTGACTAACACCTGCACTTTTCACTTTCAATATATAATATTTCAAAAATTAAATAATAAATAAATTAAATCCTATACTTAAAAACACCAAAATAAAATCGTTGAATAGGTGGGGGTATAAGCTCCCTGAGGGCAGAGGCTATGTCTTTTCATCTTTCTATCTAGATCAAGCAACAGTGCCAGCTAAAAACAGGCAGCAATAAACATTTGATAAATGAATTAATAAAAGACGATATAAAGCTTCTCCTGTCCCCTTTAAGTGAATCACCATTAATTATCATCTACACCACCTGCCTGCTAATTTTTTCTTCTAAAATCTTGCAGTTTAGTTTACCTAACGAATGTGCCAAAGGTGGAATCAGTGTGGTAGCATAAGAAGATGGACTCCAGAGCGAAACAGCTGAATTCAGCTCTGACACCAGTTGTGTGACTGGTCTTAGGCAACATACTAAACATTTCTGAATCTCAATTTCTTCATAAAATCTAACTTTGTAAGGCTGTTACATGGATTCAAATAAGATGTTTGCAGCTATAATTAGTATTAATATGCATAAGAAACACCAACACAAGTAATGAAGAGCCCTTCTGTGTCCATAATCATAATGGTGATAAGAATTACAAAACCTTGCAAGAAATCTGGGTGCCATAGATAGTACCTGAAATTTCCTCTGAGTCTTTCTTCACGCCCTCCTCTGTGGCCATGGTGACAGCAGCAGTGAGAGCTGAGTTCCATTCCAGCCCTGCCTCTTCCATGCTCTCTTCTGAGATGGCAATCTGTGTGATGCTACCTAAAAGCAGTGCATTAAAGGGAAGGCTGGTGAATTTTATGAAAAAGTCACAGCCACGCTCTTTCTCAGAGAGCCAAAGAGATCCTGTTATTTAACTTATGGCCTTTTGCCTGCAGGTCCCTATATTAAAAACTAGAATCCTAGGTAAGCCAGGATGAACACTGGCTTTCCTAAAGAAAACCTGCCTTGCAGAAAATGCTTTCTTCTCACTCTGAATAGAAAGTGAAAGATAACTTACAAAATCACAAAAGAGCAATCTGAGCAGTTATATTTTCAAAAGAGACAGAAGGTGGGCATGATTGCCTGGCTGTACGCAGACTTAGTGAGGATGAGGAGGACTTGAAATAATTGAAAAATAAAATTATGGTGCTTAGTCAAGAGCCCTTCTCCAAGTGTATTTGATACTAACCATCTAGAATATGTGAAGTTGCTATAACTTATTTATCAGGTGATATAAGAGAAAGCAAGATAAATGAGACCAAAAAAAAAAAATCAGGTAAGAGATCCATGAATAGCAGATTCACAGAAGAAAAACCTATTGCTATCGATTTAATATTAAGGTTTTAAACGAAGAGAATTGAGAAAAATCAATCTGATTTAGACAGAATATAAAATGTGGATTTTCCACTCTGAAGGATATCAGTAAACAAGGAAAACATCAATATAGATGATCAAGTAAAGAAGTTTCAGCAAAATAAAAAGTAGATAATTTCACAGCATTTTCCACTTCTCAAGTCAAAGTGTCATATCACCAAGTATTCACACTGCTAGATACTTTATACTTTCCCAGAAGAAACTCAGTGAGATTTGGCTTCTACTCACCCAGCAGTTAGGTTGGGAACAGAACATTAAGGTTGACCAAAAGAAACCTTGAGAAGTCATTTTTCAAGCACAGTACCTTCCTTACACTGCATTCTGTGTCCCTGTCAGGCATATTTTTAAGTCTCCTGGAAGTAGTTTAGATACAGTCTAAGAATTTTAGCTGCGCTAAGTTTCCAGCTCAACTAAGTCCTTAATAATAACCTCACGTGGCTATATCTTTCCTAGAGAGCCCTCATTCTAAACTCAACAATACTGAAGTTAAGTGTGTGCACACCCTATCTCATTTGTGAAGATGTCTCAGCTTGTTTATCTGGATTCCTCCCAGACAGAGCTCTTTGACCCTTACAGCAGAGTCTCCAGAGTCCAGCCCAGTCAATGACACACTGTCTTTGAGACATCTCAGTTCAACAGGTGAAAACCATTCACCATTCTAAATCCACCCCTTTGACCATAAGAATTGCCAGGGATTTTCAAAACAATCTAATTTCAAAGATATACCACGTGGCACTGGTACCAAAGTAACACTGTTAAATAAACATTATATTAATCCCCTTTCTAACGTTTACCATGCATTGTAATACAGAAGCAAGGAAGGAGGACTGGCCAACAGGAATCATTCGGGAGAAAACAGAGTCTTTCTAAAGCGTGGACTCCTACTCAAGATTACTATATCTTACATCAACACTCATGAGAATTAAAAACACAAAAGAGAATGAGGGGAAAAGTACTGCTGAGAAACACAATGGGTTTTCAGGTGGTTTCCTACCCCCTACCATCGGCCGAAGTGGGCGTCTGCACCACACTTGTCTGCTGTCCTGGCACTGGAGCTCTTGCACTGCTGATAAGAAGATCAAACTTGGTGCTTCTGCAGGTATTGGAGCAAACCTTGTCATGTTGGTAAAAATCAATCTGTCCAGAGTCCATCATTTTCCTGTGCAAAGAGAGACAAGAAGTACCAGCTGAGCCTGTACTTCATGTACAGGGGACAAACAGAGACAAAGTCGCGGAGTCCCTTCCGTGTATTAGTGAAACCTAATAGTATTAAAAGTCCTCAGGTCGCAAAAATTCTAATTGGGGCAATAAAATGTTCATGGTCCTGCCCACATGTACAAGTACTCCTCTTCCCTCCTTAGTCTACTCTTTATGAGTACTCTCTTTTATTTCCCGTTATCACTAAGTTTTAGACATATAATTGTGACACTAGCTAAATTCCCCACAGAACCTCATTGAAACCAAACCCCAAAGGGGAAAAGACTAACTCATATCCCAGCACAACTGAGAAAAGACACAGGCGGATTCAAATTTTGTGGTTAGATTCTGAAATGTTAGTACTTGTAGACCAGCAAGATCTGTTGCCACTTCTGGAGACATAAAACTTCAGCACATTTCTTTCCTTTGAAAAAAAAAAAAAGAGATAACTCTCCTATAAATGCAGAGCAAAGCTGATTACACTAAACCCCCACTATAGAATGTCCTTATAACTAGATTCACAAGACATTGTTATTATAGGCTATGAGCAAAACCATAGGATATTTTAATTACAGTAAACTCTATGTAATAATGTTACTTGGCTTTCGCTAAAGATTTTTTAGGCATTCTGGGTCTTTTATATTCGGGGAGAGTTGGCATATGCTTGTTTATCTCGCCAAATACAACAACCCAAGAACAACAACAACAAAAGTTAAAGGTATTCACCTCCAATTTCATTCAACTAATAATTAACACATACAAATGATCTGGAGTGAACTTTTCAAAATCATGCCTCTGACTATAAAGATAATACATGAAGAAAAAGATTAACATTTCCTCTGGAAAATATAGAAAACTATAAAGAAAACAATTGCTCCCTAAGAAAAAAAAATCCCCCCAAAGATAATGTCAAAAAAAAAAAAACAACAAAGATAATGTCAACATTTTAGCATATGTTCTTCCACTAAATTTACTTACCTATATGTTTTTTAAGACAACTAAATTAATTGATTGTCCATTTTGTTTTCTTTTTTACATTACATTATAAGCAACTTTCCATGTAAAAAATCTTTAGGAATATTTTAATGTATAAACCCATATATTTAGATGAGCCACAATTTACTTCAGATACACCTTGCTGTAAGTCACTTCAGTCGTGTCCGACTCTGTGCGACCCCACAGACAGCAGCCCACCAGGCTCCCCCGTCCCTGGGATTCTCCAGGCAAGAACATTGGAGTGGGTTGCCATTTCCTTCTCCAATGTAGGAAAGTGAAAAGTGAAAGTGAAGTCACTCAGTCATGTCCGACCCTCAGCGACCCCATGGACTGCAGCCTTCCAGGCTCTTCCACCCATGGGATTTTCCAGGCAAGAGTACTGGAGTGGGGTGCCATTGCCTTGACTGTGTATTAAAGCAGACTGTAATTTTCACTATCCTGAATTATGTTGCAATAAACCCCACTATACCTGAATCTCTACAAGTACTATAGATTTTTCTTTAGACAGATTCCTTAAAAAATTGAAGACAAAGAGTAAGAGGCTTTTAAGGCTCTTGATACATGTTCTTCGGGGAACTTTTAATTCTTGACCACATTTTAAAATTTTCTATCAATAGGTGACTGCTACTGATAGAAAATAATGTTAATTTTATGGGTAGGGGATGAAATTATGATAAGCTTGCTGCAAAAACAGATGTGGTGAGGATATTATACATTCTAAAGTTAATTTCTGGGCTTCCCTGGAGGGAGGCCCAGTGGTTAAGAATTCACCTTGCAATGCAGGGGACACGGGTTCAATCCCTGGTCCCAGAAGATCCCACATGCTTCAGGGCAAATAAGTGCATGCAGCACAACTACTGAGCCATTACTCTAGAGCCCATGAGCCACAGCTAGTGAGCCCACATGTTGCAACTACCAAAACCTGCACACCATAGAGCCCACGCTCTGCAGTGAGAAGCCCGTGCACCGAAACTAGAGAGTAGGCCCCACTCACTGCAACCAGCAAAAGCACACGGCAGCAACAAAACCCCAGCACACAGCCACAAATAAATAAATAATTTTTAAAAAACCATCTGCATTAAAAAAAAAAAAAAATTTATTTCTATGGCACAATGACGGCAAGGATTGTATTCATTGTGCATAACTGTTTCTTATGAACAGCACCCTTCTACTGTACTAGATGATCCCAGAATTTGTCTGTCAGCCTGCATCTCCATGGTAGCCACTCTTTCTTAGCACCAGGCTTAGCTCCACCTATGCTGAGTGATCTCAAGCAAGACTGTCTTCTATTCCTGAGCTTCTCGGCACAGAGAAGATCCTACCCAGCACTATGACATCACAAGAATTTGCCCTAGATGTTGGAAGGAGTTGATTAGATTCAATTTTCCTTCTCTTACAGGGATTTTAAGAACAAGTTGATGAAGGTCAAATAATACATGGATCGTTCAAGCCAATCCTTCAGACAGAATAAAAATTCAAGTTGGAGAGAAAAGACTAGATTCTCTGGATTCTACCATGATTAAGTACCCCATAGTCACTTGAAAGGTGTGAATTTGCTATTAGACCTCACCTGAGCATGATTCCACCCAGACGAATAGCTCTCTTCCAGTCCTTCAGGGTGGATTTGCCAGCCAGATGAACAAAATGCTTGGGGCTGATCAACTGATCATTGAACTAACGTAAAAGGAAAAGTCCAAAATAATCCAATGTTAATTTAGGCAGGCCATGACGGAAAGAAAGACATAACTCTATTCGTTACAAACAAAAAAATACCCAGATAACATCTCTAATCATAGCCTTGTATTCTCTATCTTCCCACCCTATTGCCCTAGAGGAGATGATCCTTCTCTGGCCCTGTCCTGGTGTTAATATACTGATTAGGATATAAAATCCATTTGTGTCCTGAATCAAGCAGATGATTTCAATATTGCAGAGGCTATTAAAATAAACTGAAGTTATCTATCCAGCCCTGATGACAAGATTCAGGATCTGGTAGAAAGAAAAAGCATGGTAGAAACCAACAGCACTGCAGAGCCTCAAAACTCTGTAATCCTTAATGATTCCAGGATGATGCTACTGACGGTGCCTACTATCTATGGGTAGAGTTGTGGCTACCAGTAGAGACAGAATAAGCAATTATTTCCACATTGTGCTCTCATGAAGATTATTTTTATCAGTAATAATTTTGAAAAAACTCTGCCAAACTACACACTAGTATAAGGCATTTTACATAACCATCTGTATTTCACCTTCCAACAACCTTACTGTGTGTATGTATGTATAATTATTTGTATTTTAACATATGAAGCTCTGAAATATTACTTGACCAAGGTCACCTAACTAGTGATAGAGTTGAGACTCCATTCATTCAACAAAATATTTACTGATAAATATTCAGAGCCCTAGTCCAGGTGCTAGGAATACAATGGTGAAGAAGACAGACAAATTCTGAGCTTTCAAAAGACTTGTATTCTGGTGGGACTTGAACCCAGGTCAGTATCACTCCAAAGTCCTTTTTTTTCTTTTAAACTGTGACACAAAGGGACGCCACTAAATTAAGAACACTGAAATGGTGGGGAAGAAGAGGTTCTCAAATCATACCCGTTGAAAAGAAGGAGCCCCAAAATAGACCCCAGCAAGGAGAAAAGACAATTACCTTGACACACTTTACATTTATTCCTGGACATACAAACTTCTTCCAAAGGAGAATGGCTTTGCTCTCCCCACAAGTTATGGGGTAAGCAATTTCCATATCCTCATTTGCTTCTATAGTGCTTGCATCTTGCAAATGGAAAAAATATCAGTTATTTATCAAACACTCTTCTTTAAAGTTTAATTCAACATCTCTAGTCTCCTGGTTCCTCTGAGGGGCTAACAGTTCACAGGGATTCGTATTGTTTAGGAATCTTCTGGAAGAAATTTGGCGTAACAGCTCTCTTACCAAGCTCCCACTCTGTGCCAGACACTGTACCATGTGTTTTTACAAGTTCAATCTTTTTTAATTCTTAAAACAATCCTGTGAGGTGGTCATGGTTTCCTATGTACCTGTATGGGACTCAGAAAGGTGAAGGGATTTTCCCAAGGTCATACAGCTAAGTGAGAATGTGGGATTCAAACACCTAGTTTAATTTCAGAGCTCTTCTTCAGTTTCTTTCCACTGACTGCCTTCCAATCAGCACCTCATCAGCAACTTCCCTAATGACAGAGACTAACCTTGAGATTCCAATTTCTTTGACAGATTTCTACTGATGAGAAATCTTTTCAGTAACCCTAGCAAACTAATGTTAAACATCAACTGATAGCCCTAGCATCTTAGCAGTGTCTCTCGATGTACCATCATCAAATGGAAGGCTAGAGCACTGGTAGAGCACATTGGGTAGTGAGGTGCGGGGGGACAGGACGGGGAAATCAGGCACAAAAAGCGAGAAATCTCAACCAAGGAGGCTAAGGTTAAAAGTACTAGAACAAGGCTTCCCTGGAGGTCCAGTGGTTACGACTCTGCGCTTCCACGGCAGAAGGCTTCTCATGCCTCAAAGTGCGGTAAAAAAAAAAAAAAAAAGTACTAGAACAACAAAAGGACTTACCAATCCCTTCTTCAATTTTGTGTATTGTGTGAGTTTCTACTGCCACAACTGCCGTATTGTTCTCAGATCCAGCTTCATAAATCCTGTCGTAAAAGTGCCCATCAATAAACTACATAAATCATGACAAAATTAATATCCACAGCACAGGTTAAGAAATTTGTTTTAATCTATCTCAAAAGGAATAAAATAATATACTTTACAACTTGATGTTAGTGTTCTGACTCAAGCCTCAATGTATCTAAATTCCAGGCTGCCCAAGACTGCTTAGCAGCTACTATCATGGAAATGAATCAACAACTTTCCTCACCCTAGAGGAGAAGTTTCTCTTGCTACTCTATTTACACTGCTACTTGTAAAATACCTGTACTTTACACCAGGCTTATCCCTTCCTAACTTTAAAAGTTCATGACATAAAGTGTTGCTTCACTTGTAACATATTATAGAATTATCCAAATATGACTAAAAAGTAGTACTTTTAGACAATTCAAACCAGGAAGAACTTACTGACTACAGAAGCTGAGGTCCCTTGTTGAAATCTAGGCACTTTAGCCATTTTTACATTTTAGCATTTTTTAAGGTATCATAATCAAACTACAGACATGAGCAGAGCCTAGTTTTTTTAAAAAAAGAGAGAGAGCGATTATGCCCAAGGTAACTAGCAGTAATGAAAGGTACCACTTAAGGAAAACTCTCTCTCCAAAGTGTTTCTGCCTTCTAAGAAATGGGCTCAGATAACCTGACACGAACACTGACATCCTTTGTTTAATTTCCACAATAAGCCTAACATGCTATTTACTGCACTTGCTATCCTAAAGTACCGCCTGAACAATCTCCTTTGCATCAGTGATTTCCCTCCCCGATGGTGACACCTTTAGCACAAACCTCCCTTCTGAATTCCACAGCAGGACACAATTAACTGCTAAATAAATAAATACATTTGAATATCCCATAGGACTTGATTGAATGAATAATGTCTAAAATAACCAAGTTCTCTTTCCTCTCCCACCTCCCCAACTACTCTTCTTCCTATATTTCCCATCGTTGTTAATGGCACTACTCAGCACACAGTAGCCTAAAACAGAAGCCTGGAAATTACACTAAATCTCCCCCTTTTC
Source organism: Ovis aries (assembly GCF_016772045.2). Classification (NCBI taxonomy): domain Eukaryota; kingdom Metazoa; phylum Chordata; class Mammalia; order Artiodactyla; family Bovidae; genus Ovis; species Ovis aries. Next base: position 238,519,262 of record NC_056055.1, read on the forward strand.
ATCCTCCTCAACTCCCACACAGCCAGTCACCAAGTCCTGCCAGATACATGTCCCTAACACCAGCCACTTTCCTTGTCTACTTCCACTGCTACTGCCTTAGCTCAGGCTGCGTCACCTCTAGTCTGAACCGGTCTCCTCACATCAACCTGATCTTCTATATTCCTTCCAGGATGATCAGGTAACACCCTCTGCAAAACCCTGCAAGAATCTCCTCCTTGCTGCTGAAATAGAGCCCCCAATACTTAATATGATATTTAAGTCCCTCCATGATCTGGTCCCTGGTTTCAATTCTCACCAAACCCCCACCAGACAACCCAAGCCCCAATAGTACCAAACTGCCATCTTCTTTTATCCCTTCTGTTCTTGCTCTTCTTCCTCTTCCCAGAACATCTTTCCCCATCTTTTGTGTTTTAATCAGCAGCCTGTATGGTGCTTTTCCTTCCATCTCAGTCTTCCGGTATAATCACCCAATTCCTCCTCTGTGACCCAACTGTACTTTAGGCTTTTGCCACAACAACTATAATACTTAATACTATTTACTTATTTACCTTTCTTTCTCTCCTTGGGCATAATCTAAGAGGTCCCTGAGAGGCCTAGTGGTTAGGGTTCTGAGTTTCACTGCTGTGGCCCAGGGTCAATCCCTAGCTGGAGAGCTAAGATTCCACCATGCAGCACAGACAAAAAAAACAAAACCATACCTCTACTTCAAGTAAATTTGGTAAGCTCATTCTAAGCTCATTGACCAATATGTACAAAATCCTTTAAAATAATAGATTCTTGTCTATACATAATTTCAACAACCAGTAAATTGCACTTGGGAAGTTGGGCATATTCTGTATTTTTACGGGCAAATAAGATTTTATCAGGGAAAATCTTTATAAAGCAACTCATAATAGTGATGGATTTAGCTTAACTCTCTATATGTACTAAAACTATAGTCAAAAATCATAAAATATGTTTAAATTATTAAGGATTTAGAAGATATCAATAAGCCTTCTGAATCATCGAAGTAAGGCAAAATTAGGTTTACTAGAGCTTTTTAAAATAATCACCCCAAAATTTTATTATGATTGTTGTTATTCCTTTATTAATTCACAAACATTCTTTGAGAACACATGATATACTAAATCCTTTTTTCCCAAGAACACAGAAGCTTACACTCTAAATTGCAGTGTAAACATGCATACAAATTATTATGCTACAAATAATAAGTGGTAATTATGGATCAGTGAAGTACAAGTCAGTTACTATTAGCATTTACAATGACTGATGTTAACTTCACTAATAGTAAAATGTGTGCATATAAATACATATAAATAGTATAATATATAGTACATATGATATACATGTATAAGAGTTTTAAAGTTAAGGCCACATTATTGTATTCCAATTCACTGAAAACTGAAAATCTATATACTTTTTAAAAAAATCTTGAATGTTAAGGAAAGCTATACTGATTAACTGAATGTGGGATTCTTACATAAGCTAAGGGGTACCCTACTGATCTGAGTTTAAACATATTCCTAACACTTTAAACCTCCTACTAGGGAGGGATATGAGCACAAGGAAAGTAAGGTCACTATTCCTCAAATTGAACTATTCCACTCAGCACACTGAGTAAATTTATGTAGTATTAAAATCACCAGTCCGTGATCTCATTGTTAAAAACTCTTATGAATCCAAAATGAATCAGAAAGTCAAGAATGTAATGAAATCTTAATACTTTCATTCCTCCTGAGAATTTCCAAAGTATATTTAAAGGTTTTATTTGAAAAAGTTAATAATCATCTTTTCTGTTTTTAAAAAGAATGCATACACTGAACAAGTCTTCTTTGTTGGAAAAACTCCCAGAATAAAAAAATCTTCTTAGTATCTCAGTACCTGAGTACCTTAGTATCTGCTTCCCTAGTAGCTCAGAGGATAAAGCATCTGCCTGCAATGCAGGAGACCGGGGTTCGATCCCTGGGTCAGGAAGATCCTGTGGAGACGGCAATGGCAACCCACTCCAGTACTCTTGCCTGGAAAATCCCATGGACAGAGAAGCCAGGTAGACTACAGTCCACAGGATCACAAAGAGTCGGACATGACTGAGCGACTTCACTTCACTCACCTTAGTATCTCTATTTTCTTAAAAAGTTGAATATGGATATATTTTAACTTAATCATTATGAAAGTCTTATATAATGCGTCAGGTTCTATGTATTCATATAAATAGCCTGTTACCAAATACTCTACTTTTGCTTCATATGTATCCCTGAAAATGTGTATATGGTGAATATTTGGGAAAGTATAAAATGTCATATATGTAAAAAAAATTAAAATGATGGGCAAAAGGAATTACATATTAAAATCTAACAATGCTATATAAAATCTCTATTTCTTGCCTTTTGAATATCAGCCAGCCAGTCAGTTCAGTCATTCAGTTGCATCTGACTCTTTGTGACCCCATGGACTGCAGCATGCCAGGCTTCCCTGTCCATCACCAACTTCCAGAGCTTATTCAAACTCACATCCATTGAGTTGGTGATACCATCCAACCATCTCATTCTCTGTTGCCCCCTTCTCCTCCTGCCTTCAATCTTTCCCAGCATCAGAGTCTTTTCAAATGAGTCAGTTTTTTGCATCAGGTGGCCAAATTGGAGTTTTAGCTTCAGCATCAGTCCTTCCAATGAATAGTCAGGATTCATTTCCTTTAGGATGGACTGGTTGGATCTCCTCACAGTCCAAGGGACTCTCAACAGTCTTCCCCAACACCACAGTCCAAAAGTATCAATTCTTTGGCACTCAGCTTTCTTTATAGTCCAACTCTCACATCTTTTGAATATAATCTTTACCAATTTATTCCTAGCAATGCATGCATACCTTTTGATTGTTTATTTCCTTCACACTTGAATTATAGCCCATCAGGTGAAGTGTGATGAGGCTGAACATGGAAACCTGATAATTTTCATCTTTGTCTCAAGTGTATTAAAATTATGAGACCTATATATCTCATAACTAAAATCACTGTTTTTGTACCCTGCTCATTTTTGCAAAATGAGGCTAAAATGCAATAAAATAGTAAAATAATTAAATAATACAACTGACAAACATCTCACAATGCAATAGCTCAAAAACAACAACAAAAAAGGCAATACCTCAAAATGTTTATTCACCAGCTCATGCATTAAAATTCACTGTAGACAGTGGATTGGGAAGTCAATATATGTTGGACAAAGATGCCTCTACCTAATCAAGCAATGCCAGGTTTCCAGATACAGACAGTATCATTTGGAAAATAAAAAAGACAAACAGAAAATTAAGTGGAACCAAATCTTCAAAAGAATTAAGTCTCGAAGTAGCAGAGAAGTTTTTTCTGTCTCCACTGTGGATAGGACAAGTGACAACTGGAGTACTTTAGGAAAGACAGAAGGACCTGACATTTAATTCTTCTTGATGTTACTGTACCTCAAAAGGTAACGACTACAAGTATGTGTGTGTGTATCAAAATAAAATTCCCAAATGAGTTTGCATAAGCGTGCATACTCTGTGGTGCCAACAAAAATTTAAGACGCTCTATAGACTATTTGTTAGACATTATTTATACCAACTTTCCTTTCTAGACCTTAGAATATCTCCTTTATGCTTAACAACATTTAGAAATGTCAGACTTCCCTCGTGGCCTAGTGGTTAAGAATCTACCTGCCAATGCAGGGGACGTGGGTTTGATCTGTAGTCCAGGAGGATTCCACATGCCATGGGGCAACTGAGCCCACGTGCTGCAACTACGGAAGCCCAAGCACCCTAGAGCCCAGCAAGAGAAGACACTGCAGTGAGAAGCCCATGTACCACACTGGAGAGCAGCCTCTGATCACCACAACTAGAGAAAGTCCACGCACACAGCAAAAAAGACCCAGCACAGTCAATAAATTACAAATTATTAAAAGAGAAAGAAATGTCAGAAAGCTGTGGTTATCTTAAAACTAATAAGAAAGTGTCCTTATCTTTTACAGATACATACAAATGTCTGGGATTTGCTTCAAAAAAAATTCAGGAGTGGGCGGATGTAGAGATGAAATCAGACTGGCCATGTGTTGACAACTGTTGAAGCTGGGTGATGGATGCTTACACGGGGGTTGGGTTCATTATCATATTTTCTTTATTTGGAGGTGTATTTGAAATTTCCTATAATAAAAAGCTTTTTAAATTACCAAGACAGGTTAATAGTCTAATAGTTTTTCCCTAGAACTTTTTCAGGCAAGTTCTACATGACTTAATAGACCGGGACTGGATTACAGTCCTCTCTCAGTATTATGGGGAGACTGGGTCCAGAAAACCCCTGCAAATACTGAAGTCCACCGAAATGCAAGTCTTTTATAAAATGGCATAGTATTTGTATATAATCTATACACATCCTCCCATATACTTTAAATCGGCTATTGCATAAATCAGATGATTAAAAATTAACTAATGATTTTAAAAACTGTTAGCTTGTTAGCCTATCTTGGTAATTTAAAAGCTTTTCATTATAGGAAATTTCAAAAATACCTCCAAATAAAGAAAATATGATAATGAACCCTCATGTAAGCCTCCATCACCCAGCTTCAATAGTTGTCAACACATGGCCAGTCTGATTTCATCTCTATATCCGCCCACTGCTGAATTTTTTTTGAAGCAAATCCCAGACATTTGTATGTATCTGTAAAAGACAAGAACTCTTTTGTATTAGTTTTTAAAATAAAACCATAGTTTTCTTACATTTCTTTCTTTTTCAATAATTTGTATTTATTAATTGACCTGGGTCTTTTTTGCTGTGTGTGGACTTTCTCTAGTTGTGATCAGAGGCTACTCTCCAGTTGTGGTGCATGGGCTTCTCACTGCGGTGTCTTCCAAACTGTGAAAGGAATACGTCAAGGCTTATTTAACTTACATGCAGAGTACATCATGTGAAATGCCGGGCTGGATAAAGCACAAGCTGGAATCAAGATTGCAGGCTGCTGCTGCTGCTAAGTCGCTTCAGTTGTGTCTGACTCTGTGCGACCCCATAGACAGCAGCCACTAGGCTCCCCCATCCCTGGGATTCTCCAGGCAAGAACACTGGAGTGGGTTGCCATTTCCTTCTCCAATGCAGGAAAGTGAAGAGTAAGAGTGAAGTCGCTCAGTTGTGTCCGACTCTTAGAGACCCCATGGACTGTAGCCTACCAGGCTCCTCCATCCATGGGATTTTCCAGGCAAGAGCACCGGAGTAAGTTGCCATTTCCTTCTCCAAGACTGCAGGGAGAAATATCAATAACCTCAGATACTCAGGTGACACCACCCTTATGGCAGAAAGCAAAGAAGAGTTAAACAGCCTCTTGATGAAAGTGAAAGAGGAGAGTGAAAAAGTTGGCTTAAAATTCAACATTCAGAAAACTAAGATCATGTCATCCGGTCCTATCACTTCATTTCAAATAGATGAGAAAACTATGGAAACAGTGACAGACTATTTTCTTGGGTTCCAAAATCACTGCAGATGGTGACTGCAGCCATAAAATTAAAAGACGCTTACTCCTTGGAAGAAAAGCTATGACCAACCTAGACAGCATATTAAAAAGCAGAGACATCACTTTGCCAACAAAGGTCCATCTAGTCAAAGCTATGATTTTTCCAGTAGTTATGTATGGATGTGAGAGTTGGACTATAAAGAAAGCTGAGTGCCAAAGTGGTGTTTTTGATCTGTGGTGTTGGAGAAGACTCTTGGGAATCCCTTGGGCTGCAAGGAGATCCAACCAGTCCATCCTAAAGGGAGTCAGTTCTGAATATTCACTAGAAGAACTGATATTGAAGCTGAAACTTCAACACCTGAAACTTTGGCCACTTGTATGAAGAACTGACTCACTGGAAAAGACTCCGATGCTGGGAAAGATTGAAGGCAGGAGGAGAAGGGGATGACAGAGAATGAGATAGTTGGATGGCATCACCAACTCAAGAGACATGAGTTTGAGCAAGCTCTGGGAGTTGGTGATGGACAGCAAGGCCTGGCATGCTGCAGTCCATGGGGCTGCAAAGATTGACATGATTAAGCGACTGAACTGAACTAAAGATTATTTGTAATATCTAATTTAAATGCTTATAAATAGTTGCCCGTGTGTGGCAAATTCAATTTTGCTTTTTGGAACTTTCTGGAATTTTTTTTCCATCCAAGGTTGATTGAATCTGAGGATGTGGAACCTATAGATACAGAGGGCCAATTGTGTGTTTGCCTAGTGAAAGTTGCTCAGTCTTATCCGACTCTTTGCCACCCCATGGGCTATAGCCTACCAGGCTCCTCGTCCGTGGAATTCTCCAGGCAAAAATACTGGAGTGGGTAGCTGTTCCTTTCTCTCAGGGATCTTTCCAACCCAGGGATAGAACCCAGGTCTCCTGTACTGCAGGTGAATTCTTTACCATCTGGGCCACTAGGGAAGCCCATAGAATACTTCTGATCCTTAAATCTTTTATATATTCCCCAAGATAAAATAACTAGCCCCCTCTTCTCTCTGGAGATCTAAGTCCTGTTTACCTTTCAAGCCCATTTAAGAATCTTATCTCTTCTCTCAAATTCATAGTGATTTTCTGAATCACTTCTCTGAATTCAAAAGCACATCCTAAGCATGCCACTTGGCACTTCTTACATTTTGCCATGTAAGTGATCACTCTATTTATAAACATGTATTTTTGCTTTGTACAACTAGACTGCAAGCTTCATGATGATGGGAACCATGTGCTATATTTCATTCAGTACCTTTGTGATATGTTGTACGATGGTAGGCGATTGATACACATATTTTTGATAGACTAAGCTTGATAATTTGCCCATCCATGAGGGCCCAGAGAATTTCTGGTAGGAATACTTTTATAGCTGCCTTGCCTATTCTCCTCTGACTATAACTATCTCTTTTGGCAAAAGTACCACATGTACCAAGGCACTGTGCTAAACAATGTGGATAAATATGATGAGGGAACCATGTAGCTTATCCTCAAGAAATTCAGAGCAGAGGGCGAGAGACGAGGAAACAGTCAGTTGTTGTAATAAGTACTGAATGATAAATATAGCACACAATACATTACAGAGATGAAAACTTAGCTCTGAGCGTTGATGTTGAATGTTCCATTGTGCTAAACCACCTTAAAGTTATCATATCTGCACTCTCTAAACTCCCCAAAATTTTCAGAATATTCCAATCTTTAGTCACTTACCCTTGTTGCACAGGCTGTAACTGCAAGATCACTTGGGTTTTAGTGTCTTCAGGGTTCTCCCCTTCATTTCCTTCAGTGGGTACCACAACCACATCCCCCACTGGGACACTCACTTCTGCATTAGCCATCTTTCACATGAAGTCAGATAGCTGGGAATGCTGTCAGAAATAAGAAGCACCAGTAATTTTGTCTGATTTGAAAAGATGACAACCATAGGAAAGGAACAGCAATATAATAACTATTAATTCCAAGGGCATCCTGGAGATCATGGTCTCCTGAAAAAGATGGGAATTGTGAGAAGGGACAGACATAGGGGCAGACATCTTTCCGCAGAAATGCCTTTGGACTCACTACCTACTGGAGATTTTCTTAGCATGTGTGATTCACCCAGTGGTATGCTGCAGGCAGCTCCGCCAGCTCCTGAGAACCAACTGTGCTCGTGCCTGTGTGCTCAGTCGCTCAGTAGTGTCCGACTCTGCGACCCCATGGACTGTAGCCCGCCAAGCTTCTCTGTCCGTGGAATTTTCCAGGTAAGAATACTGGAGTGGGTTGCCATTTCCTACTCCAGAGGATCTTCCTAACCCAGAGATTGAACCCGCATTTCTTGCATCTTCTGCACTGCAGGTAGATTCTTTACCACTGAGTCATAGGGGAAGCCAACTGTGTACATCTCTTTGCAACTCCCGGTTTAGCAACATCAAGTTGGTAACTTGAAATCAGTGATGCTGGGAGTATATACACCAAAGAAACTGGCAAGCAATACAAATCAGGTATTTTTTATTCTAGAGAGCTGGTATATAACACATCACTAGTTCCATCCTAAGTGCTTAGAAAGTAAGAATCATCTATTTTCTTTGCAATCAGCCATTACACTTCATCAAGTGTTCTGAAACTAAGTTGCTGGAAAAAGAAAGATGATTTGCATTGTATGGATGTTTAATAAATGCTGTGTCCAACTGTATGATCTCCAGGAACATCTTAATACCTCTTTGCCTCAAACTGAATGGAGATAGGATCTTGCCTGACACTTCACTTGCAGAACTGTTGGGGAAACTACTGTCCAGTACCAAAAGATCTTTGACTCTAAAGTAACTCAAAGCATTATTTCAATCTTAATGAAAACTCAGAGGGTCCTAAGTTATTCTGCAGCTGCTAGCCTTCACAGCTGAAAAGGAAGGAGAGGGTCATGTAAGAGAATATAGATAAGCGTACTGTGTTGACTGAGATATGTGAGTACTTGAAGATGATTAGGACTGCAGTGAACCGTGCCTAGACCCACAATGGATATGTATTTGGTACTCAAGATGACCAAATCCACATTTCAGCTCTGCCACTGCAATTGTTTGCCTATAATACACACATTTAACATAGCACTCAAAGTCTCCCTCATTTGGCCCCCCAAATTTTCCAGTTTTATCTGCAACTATAATACCCCAAGAAACTTAAAATCCAGCCACATCAATCTCTCACTGAATTCTGGACATGTAACATGCAAAGATTTCTGTACCTGTGTTATTCTGTAAGGCCCAAACTCCTTTCTCCCTCATCTCCTTCTCCCTTCAAGGCCCAGTTCACAGCTCAGTCCTCCACAAGCCTCTACCGCCCCCTTTTCTTTTCTGTAGGCCCCCAATACTTGCTTGCCGCTCTCCTCTAGTGTTTAACAACACCATGCCTTGTACAGAGGGTAACTGAACATACATCTGCCTCCATGACCACACTGTGAAGACAGGTGCTGCTTCTCTAAAAATCCTGTCTCCTGCAGCCGTATTCACTGCAGGCACTGACATAGAGCAGTTCAATCAATTTTTGTTTGTGTCTGACCAAGTTAAAATTCCTCACATATGACTTAGACCTGCCCTTTATGATTCTCACATTCAAACTTTTTCCTGGATTCAACACCTCCTATATCCAAAAACCTCTTAAAATATCTTAGGCATCTTAAACTAAAAGCATGTTCCCTCTCAAACCTGCTCCTATGTTCCCTGCCTCAATAAATGGCGCTACCCTCCATCCATTTTCTCAAGCCAGAAACCAAGGAGCTATTTTTGACTCCTCTAAATTCAACCAACCACCAAGTAAATCCTAGCCATTTTATCACCTATACATCTCTTTTAACCATCCTCCACTCTCCATCTGTGCTGCCATCATCATATGCTGAACCAACACACTGTCACCTGGATTTTTCCAGCTGCTTCTCATCAGTATCCTAGCCTCTGGTCCATATCTCCAACTCATTAGATAACAGACAAAATGATCTAACTAAAGGCCATTTCCCCCACTTAAAAAAACCCTTCAGGGCATTCCCTTTGCTGCTATTACGGTGCAAACACCCTGACTTACAAAACCCACCAAATCTGTCCCCTGCCCACCCTGCTGGCCTCATTTCCCACAGTACTTCTTCTCACATTGTGGGCTCCTGCCATTACATTTTTTCCAAATTCTCAAACATGCCATATTTCCTCACCTGAGCCTTCACACTTATTTGCTCTACCCGGAATTCTTTTTTTCTGTTCTTTCTGGCAAGTCACTGCTATACTTTTGTGACATTTAAAACATCACTTCCTCAGAGAGGCCATCTGTGACTTCCTTGACTAGATATGAGGGGGTCTTTTTGCCTCCTCAGTGCCTGGAGCATCCCTGTCACAACCATCAGCCCACTCTGTCAGTCTCTCCTCACCAGACTGCATCCTGGGAGAGAAAAGCTATCTTTACTTTTTTTAACAGGCTTCCCTATGCTAGCTCAGTGCCCAGGGCCACAAGAGCAATACTTTTCAAATATCAGACTTCTATTTACAAAACCGCCTACCTAAAACTTTCTAAGGAAATCTGGTACACAGCAGGTATGTAATAAATTTTCATGCAATCAGTGACTCACTTTACCCTAAAAGACTTCTAGAACTTTCTACATCTTTAATTTAGGGGATATAAATTTGCTTAGAAAGCTTGAACTGGCCGTAACGATGGGGAGAAATCACATCGGACACAGTTAGGCTCCTTAGATATGAAAAGGGATGGTATCTGTTCTTAAGGAACTACAGAAGGGAAAGAGATATGTGACATTGTCATACAGTAGAGGAAAAAAGTAATGACAAGATACTAGAATATACAATCTGAACTTCTGTAAATTAAAAGTTTAAAACTGGAGGAGGGGGGGATGGGAAATCAATGGATGAGTTTGGCTGACTGCCAGAAACAGAACCTAAATGATTAGGAACTTTGAGTCTAAAAAATGCCAAAAGGGATATGATGAAGTTTAAAATGCCATCAAATCCTAGAATAAGTGAACTGATCGATATCTTTAAAGTTTGAACTATAAAAACGTAAGATGAACTGAAATAATCACAGCTAACATTTGTCAGACACTTATTTGTTGTCAAGTACTATCCTGTTACATATTCAATGAATTTAAAAGATACAATACTTTAGCATATAACAATTGTAGATAATTTATTATTTCAAAAAAGTGGTTTAAATGTTAAAATTAACAGCACAGGCAAATTAATGGGTTAGAAAAGCAAAATTAGAAGGATGCTTCTAGTTCAACCTTCTACCCTAAGGTTGAGTCCTCTTTCTACAATACTCTGAATAAGTGGTTGACTAACTTCTTGATTAATACTTTCCTCAATAAGAACTCGTATTTTACTTCTTACCCCTCCCACACCTTGGAACTCAAAAGCAATATTATGGCTGCTTCTCTAACCTTCTGAGAGTTTACCAGAAAAGATAATTATAATCATCCACAGTAAGTCTCTCATTGTCAGTCAGAGACACAGGTCTGATCCCACATGGCAATTCTTACATTCCTCAGAGAAGCAAGTTTGGGTTGAATATCTCTTACTACCCTAAATACCATATTTTGAGCAAGAAACCCTAACCACCTCTACAGACTACACTGGCTAATTGGAAGGTCATTTCTTTGAGCTGAGTGTAAATTGAAAAGTGGCTCTTGTTTATAGCAACAAAAACTAAGGGAAGATGAGTAAGTTGCTCCTTTGGGTATTTCATGGATGGGACCTTGGAGTATTCATTGTGGAATCACACAACACTCTGTAATTCTAGGAGAACACACATAAGGGAAATATGTCAAACTTCTGAGAAAAGGAAGAATTATTTGTAGTTATTTTCAAAGACAAGACAGACACCTTGAGATTAACTACATGACTATTCACGTAAACTATCAAAATATTAAATCAATGATAGCTGAACTACTCTGGATTAAATTCATTTTTGTGTTCTGAAAAGTTTAAAAAACACGGCAAGATAGATGTAAGCACAAGTGTCACATGATCATAGGAACATGACAGTTGGTAGCTGAGAGGGAGTCATAGAAATACCATATATCCTGAAATTTTCTAACTCCAAAATGTATTTGTTTCATACTTTAATTGTGGTAGACTATGTAGCCTATTCTAAGAAATTTCCAACTTAAAAATTTTATTATTACATGAGGTCAAAACTCCTTTTTTTCCCTTCTTTATTCTGTTTCATGGTAACTCCCTAGGTGATCTAGGGCACTACCAGATGTAAGGAAGCCAACAGATCACTACACAGGACCACTGAGGTAAAAAGCCGGAGCAAGTGAAGTTTCAGATGAATCACTTAATAGTGACTACTCTGAAGGTGTTTGGAGAAGCAATTGCAAAAAGGGTTTTTTGAAGGGTCAACCTACTACAGTTGAGCAGATTTCTTCTTAGGACAAGAACACAGCCCAAACTAACCCCATGAAGCTGAGTACAAGTTGGCTATTCAATATGCTTGCTGTAAACACGAGTAAGCAACTAACAGGTAACTAATGAAAAAAGTCGTCAGTAGACAATAAATACACATAATTGATAAAAGGCTGAAAAATTAGGTCAGTCCAACAATTTAATGAAAAAGTTCCCCAAACGTTCCATAAGCAAAGAGAGAGAAAAGAATCCTGTGAGACTAAAATTAGCTGATCCTCTCTTTCCTTAATCCTCCAGGTTAAGGAGGAAAATGCCACTTCTTGGTTCTCCTAAATAAACAAGAGTTAAGGCCCCTGTTTGTGTCTGTTAGGAACTGTTTTTGAATTTCTCTCATCTTGAGAGAATGCCTCCTCCTCCTCCTTAAGACAGCCAAAGCTTCCCATGATCAAGACTTGACGTGTCTTAGTCCGGATGGATCACACGCCAGGACCCTCAAGAGTCTGCTCTCACCTCTCCTGCCCCTCAATTAGGAAACACCAGGCCGATTCCCCCGTCATTTTAGAAAGCAGGGATATGCTAGCCTTCTTCCCAACAATCATCTCTCCGGCCCTCAAAAACTCAGGTTTCCCCATCCACAACAGGCCACATCACCCTGCTCTCTACCTATATGAGGTACTCCAAACTCTTTTATTCCCTCACAGATCTGGACCCTTCTCATTCCTTCCTCTGGAGGCTCTGAGGTGTCTTCCTACCGCCCCCTCATCTAGGAGAAGGTAGAGGCCTGCTCAATTTCCCTTGGAGCTCTTCTTCCTTGTCCCCTGCTTACTGGACCTGTCACTGTGCCTTCAGGGAAGCACCTGCCTCTTTTCCCCTGGGCTGAATGGCCGAGGCCTCTAGGCGCCCCCGGTGAAGCCTGGACACTCTTTTCCTCAGCAGAACCCACTGTCTGCCCTGGCTGCCAACCCCAAGGCTCCGAGAGGTCCTCCAGGGCAGGCAGCGGGCTTCCTTCACTCTTCGCCGCCCCCTCCTTTCACCACTACCCCCTAGCCCGAGCGCGACCCAGGCCTCATCCCCAGCTCCTCATCAAAGGGCCTGGTGCTCCCCGGATCCCGCCTTTAGGGATACCCCCTGGATCCCCAGACCCCTCCCCGGGGTCCCAGATGTCAGGGCCTCTCAGTCCGGAGTCGCTCCGGCCCTTCCTGGTCCCTCGGCAGAGGACTTCCGGGCCCCTCGGTCCGGAGGCGCCGGGGCCCCCCAGTGCCAGGCTCGCCGGCCCCCCGCCGCTCTCGGCCGGGGGCCGGACCCGAGCGGCGCGGCCAGCCGCGCTGGGGGCGGCCCGGCTGCTCAGGCGGACCCAGCGGCAGCGTCCCCCCACCCCCCCGCGGCGCCGCGACGTCCGCTCGCTCCCCGGCGGCGGCGGCGGCACGCACAGGGCGTGGGGAGGCGCCCGCGGAGGCAGCAGCCCCCCGCCCCCTGCGCGCCCGCCCGCCCTCGCCGGCCGCCGCGCGGCCCCCGCGCCCGCCCCCCCGCCCCCACCCCACCCCGCGCCCGCGCCCGAGCGCCCACCCCTCCCCCTCCTCACCGTCTCCGTCGGGCGGGCGGGCGGCGAGCGGCCAGGGCGGGCGGGCGACGGAGCATGCGCAGAGGCCGCCACGGCCGCTACCGCCACCGCCGCCGCCAGGCCGGGCTTCAACACTTCCGGCCGCCGCCGCCGGCGAGCTGGAGCCTTAAAGGGGACGCGTCCCTATTGCCAGCCCGCGGAGGATGAACTTCAGCCGGAGAGTTTGGGGCCTTTATCAGAGCAGCTCCTGCTCTGGAAAATTAGTGTTGGTAGGGACGCCAGGGACCCTAATAACTCTTCTAACCCCACTTCATGGATGAGGAAAACGTGGTCTAAATTAAAGACACCTCATCCGCAATCGGGAACAAAGGCAGGACTCCCCTTGGAGGACTCTGCGTGCCCCCTTTCATTCCTCAGATCCGGTTATGAAGCTTACATTTACCAGACTTTTCAAAAGTGATGATCCAACTACCAGTTTGGAGTCAAAAGATCTGGTTGTGTATAGAGTCTGTAAGCAAACTCCTTTGCCCTCTCTGACGCATGCATGTTTGCCAAGCCTTTTCTGGCTGCGAGTTGGTTCTGGGTTCAAGTCAGAACCCATAAATTCTTTGGGGGTTACTTGACAGCTTTAAGCCCCTATTTCGTCTAGGACATAGATTGTTACTAGCGTTTAAACAAGTGATACTTGAAAATGCTTAGGAAAGTTCCTGGGGCCAGTCGTAATAATTAGCAAATATTAAGACCTTTGTGGGAATTTCCCTATAGGTCCACTAGTTAAAACTCCTTGCTTCCAAGAGGGGGGCCGAGGGGAACAGGTTTGATTCTGGTCAGGGAAATAAGATCTGTTCTGCTAATAAATAAAATTAGCTTAAAAAAAAAAATGAAGACCTTTGTTTGGCCGGACCTTGAAGAAGATTCCTTTATCTCATATAATCCTCTTGGCAACTCTACTAAGTAGTTTCTTTTCACTCCCATTTTACAGATAAAACACAGGAGGCCAAGAGAAATTAATGAACCCCTCAAGGTCACCAAACTTGTAAGCAGTATAGCCAGGATTCTATAGGTCCTTCTTTCTGTGGAATGTGTAGTTATGAGCACTCAGATGGTTGCTACCTTTATTAAGAATGAATGAGGTGGTGGTATGCAGGCACTTTTTTGAGTTGGGGGGAAAGAGTTGCTTCCCCATCTTGCCTGCTCTTACGACTCACATCTCTGTTCTGTATCATGAGGAAGTAACAGGAAGTTTTACAGGCTCTTGGTTCAAGAACAGGCGAGGCAGCCCAGGAGTCAGACAATAGAAAAGGATTTGGGGGCTAGACAACCTGGATTCTAGGCTTGGTTATCAAAGCTCATCACTGCAGATGGTGACTGCAGCCATGAAATTAAAAGAAGCTTACTCCTTGGAAGAAAAGTTATGATCAACCTAGACAGCATATTCAAAAGCAGAGACATAACCTTGCCAAAAACGGTCCATCTAGTCAAGGCTATGGTTTTCCAGTAGTCATGTATGGATTTGAGAGTTAGACCATAAAGAAAGCTGAGTGCTGAAGAATTGATGCTTTTGAACTGTGGTGTTGAAGACTCTTGAGAGTCCTTGAACTGCAAGGAGATTCAACCAGTCCATCCTAAAGGTAATCAGTCCTGAATATTCATTGGAAGGACTGATGCTGAAGCTGAAACTCCAATACTTTGGCCACCTGATGCGAAGAACTGACTCATTTGAAAAGACCCTAATGCTGGGAAACATTGAAGGCAAGAGGAGAAGGGGATGACAGAGGATGAGATGGCGGGATGGCATCACTGGCTCAAGGGACATAAGTTTGAGTAAACCCCGGGAGTTGGTGATGGACAGGAAGGCCTGGCGTGATGCAGTCCATGGGGTCACAAAGAGTCAGACACGACTGAGCAACTGAACTGAACTGATCAAAGCTCAGGGATCTTGGCCAAGTCACATCTCCTTTATGCCTTGATTTCCTCATCTGTAAAACTAAGATAGTTTTCTCACTGTGCCCATCTCTCAGGGCTGTTTGCAAGATCAAATGAGGAGGTTTAGTATCCACATTCATATCTATTCTTATGATCAAGAATTTACACATTAGCAGATGATTCTGAATATAATAGGGACTGGTCATGACTGGACTCTTGACCTTTGTGAACTATTTCATAGTGATACCATCTATATATATTTTTTCATCTATATCTTTTGATTATGCATCATGCACTCACGGAACATTTACCAAAACCCTGTCCCTGTCTTCCAGAAGCTCTCGGTCTACCTTCTTCAGAGACAGAATTGTAAACATACGAAGCAGTACAGTGTGATAGGTGTTATGGTAGAGATACAAACAAATCCCTGCAGGATTCCTGAAAGGCTTCAAAGATGAGGGGGTATTTGCACCTGGTCTTAAAGGATGACTAGGAGTTCATCGAGGAGAAGGCAATGGCACCCCACTCCAGTACTTTGCCTGGAGAATCCCGTGGATGGAGGAGCCTAGTGGGCTGCAGTCCATGGGGTCGCTAAGAGTTGGACACGACTGAGCGACTTCACTCTCACTTTTCACTTTCCTGCATTGGAGAAGGAAATGGCAATCCACTCCAGTGTTCTTGCCTGGAGAATCCCAGGGACGGGGGAGCCTGGTGGCTGCCGTCTATGGGGCCTCACAGAGTCGGACACGACTGAAGTGACTTAGCATCGGCAGGAGTTCATCAAAGGGAAAAGTGAGGCAGAACATTCCAAAAAGAACAAGTGAGTGTGAAGAGGGAGGCTCAGAATCAGATGGTCCTCATAAAGAGTAAAGAGGTATTATACAAGGAGTGGGGACCCACTGGAGGTTTAAGTCCTCTCTGGCTGTACTGCTAACACCCAGCCCCAGCCCACAGGACTTACCTGGACCACTGAAGTAATTCCTAGTACTCAGCAACCCTGTCCACCCACCTTCTAAATGTTATCTACCCGAGGTACCTAGAGAGAGTAATCTTTTAAAGAAACAAAGTAGGTGATTTCTGTGTTTAAAAATCCTTTAGTAGCTTCCCATTGCACTTAGAATAAAAACCCAGACCCCTCACTAGGACCACCATGTGTGATCTTCTTCCTGCCCTCCTCTGCCCTCACTCCCTGTGCCCCGGATACCATATGTGTGCCTGGAACCCCCACACAGGCCCTTGTCACTGGCTCTTCTCTCTCCCTGGGAAGCTCTTCCCTCAGGTTTTCAGGGTTCGCTCATCTTTCATTCCTCACAGGCCTTCCCTGGCTCCCAACCTTAAAGCAGGGCCCCCAGCCACAGTCTGCTCTATCTCTGTTGCTCCCCTTTCCATCAGGGCACTGGTCAGGTTCATTTGGAAGACTGTTCAGGGCACCACATCTGAGAGAGCTCCTATATCCACGTCCTAGTTATTGTCTCCCAACCTCCAGCTGATTTTCATAGCAGTCTCCACAATGTGAAACCCTCTGGATTATATCTTGACCTATTTTGTGTCAATCTATTGAGTATGGTACATGGCAAATGTTTTTTGATTAAATGACTGAATAATCAGAAAAAAAACGATAAGATATAGACTGGAGAGGAGAAAGACCAGGACAAGGAAACTTATGTGAGGGAGACTAGGATCATCTTACTAGGATCCTCCCCACAAGACAGAGAGGTAGGCCTCATGCAGGGCAGAGTTCATGGCTCTGGACACAGTTCCAGTCGGAACAACAAGTCTTAGTGACCAAGAGAATGTGATGAATGAGAGAAAGGGATGAGGCTATTCCCCAAGTGAAAGAATGAAGTAGGAAGAGTTGGGATTGAGAGAAAGTGGAAATGATAAGTCTACTTGAGCTTCTTCAGTCTGTGATATTTGAGGGGCATCTAAATGAAAGCCTCCAGGAGGAAGTTGGATTGACTTGTCCTGAGGCAAGAATCCAGGGCTATATTTGAAGACTTTTCAATTAGATGATCGGAAGAGGCCAAGAGTGAATGGGTCACCTAGGGTGAGTGTTCAGGGAAGAAGGAAGGAACCTAGAGGCCCAAACCTGGGCAACATTAAGCCCTGAGGAAACTAAAGGAACCAACTGAAAGTGGTCAGCATGATTAGCTCCCTGGACAGAAGAGAGCAAAGCCCAGAGAGCAGGCAGGGAGCTTCCAGAAGAAGGAGATGGCACTAGCCATGCCAGATATTGCAGAGAGCTCAGGCTAGGGAAAAAAAAGGTCACTGTGGCAACTAAGAGGTCATTGTTGATCCTTCAAGGATGGGGTCACCTCTGAGGTTAGGAAGGAGGCCAGATTCTAGTGGCTCAAATGGTTAAGTGGGAGGAGAATTAGCAGAAACAGTGAGTAGAGACAATATTTTTTGACCAAAAAAATATTTTTTTGACTCGTGGTTTTTTTTATTGTAGTAAGAACACTTAACATGAGATCTACTCTGCTAACAGGTTTTTAGGTGTGCAATACAATATTGTTATCTGTAGGCACAGTGTTGTACGGCATATCTCTAACATTTATTCATCTTTTCTTCATCTGTTGTATATATATACTTTTTCTTTTTCATTTATCATTTTTTATTGGAGTATGATTGGTTTGCAATGTAGTGTTCGTTTCTGCTGTACAACAACAACAAAAATTTTTAACAAAAAGGAGAAACTAAGATATAAAGGACCAAGATAATTATTTTAGGAGGAGGGACTTCCCTGGTGGTCCAGTGGTTAGGACTCTGAGCTTCCACTGCAGGGGCCCCAGGTTCCACCTCTAGTCGAGGAACTAAGATCCTGCAAGTCTCTGTGGGGCCAAGATATAAAATAAATAATAATGATACATTAATAGGCGAAAAAGTCATGTGAAGGTCTTCCTTTTTTATTTTTTCACTTATTTTTCCTGTAATCCCCTTTCACTGCAGAAAATTGTAAAATACATAATAGGATGGAGAGGGTCTTCCCTGGTGGTTCAGTGGTTAAGAATTTGCCTGCCAGGTTTGATCCCTGGTCTGGAAAGATTACCATGTGCCTTGGGGCAACTAAGCCCATGCACCACAACTACTGAGCCCACACACCTAAACTACTGAAGCCTGTGTGCTCTGGAGCCAGTGCTCTGTAAGAACAGAAGCCACTGCAATGAGAAGCCCAAGCACCAAAACTCGAGAGTAGCCCCTACTTGCTGCAACTAGAGAAAGGCTGAGCTCAGCTAAAAAGACCTAGCGTGGTCAAAATAAATAAAGAAATAAAAATAAAAGGATGGGGAAGCAGGGGAAAAAACCCACTTATTTAACATGGAATATGTTTCCTTCCAATCTGTTTTCTATGCATTTTTTCCTTATCATGAAGAAATATCTTGAACATGCAATCCATGTTGTACTTCTTTTTCCCTTAAACACTGTTTCCTAAGCATTGAAGAGAATAATTTTTCTTCTCCTTCTCCCCAACCCCTCCCCACCCCACCCCATCTCCTTTCCTTCCCTTCTTCTTTTAAATATGAGACATACTTGAATAACCAGTCTGGCTCTATCTTTCCCTATAGCATTCTCGGGTCTCTCTGATTTCTAAGCAGACAATTTTGTTTGGGAGATAATTCTGTTCATTTTGATTAAATAAAAAAGCCAAACAGTGCAAGGGCCAAACATAACTTTGGGGGAAGCTGGCAAGGTGAGGAGAGGACCCCATCTGGGATGTTCAAGGCACTTAGGCCCCCCTGGTTAGATTGTAGGTATGAGCTGGACATAGGCCCACCATGGCTGCATGGTTTGAAAACAGAAGGGAGCCTGAGGGGTAGTGGTATCAGGCCTGCTGAGAGCTTGGTCTAAGCATGTTAGATCTATATAGCCTCCAAGGTCCTGTTATTAACCCAGTGTAACGTGTGAGGTTAAGAACTTTCCCACATTCGGGGAATTCCCTGGTGGTCCAATCATTAGGACTCTAAGTTTTCACTGCTGAGGGCCCAGGTTCAGTCCCTAGTTCAAACTAAGATTCTATGCAAGCTATACAGCTAAAAAAAAGAAAAACAAAAACCAAAAAACTTTCTTAAATTCATACATCTATTTATTGGCTAGCTTGTATTTGAACTTAGGCAGTTGATTCCAGAGCCCATGCTCCTAGTTATCCCACCAGGGAACTTCTACCCCTGGTCACATATAAAATCACTCGAGGTGGTCTTATCCATACCAGAGCACCATCCCAGATGAATTTGACTGGAATCTGTGAGGGTGGAGTCTGGCCATAAATATTTTCTAAAATGGCCTTCAATGACTCTAGGGAACAGCCAGGTGGAAAAACCACAGCTCTGCTGGCACTTGACTATGTCTATTCCAAGCCCAGTAACAACAGCAGCAGCATGAATAGCAACAGCTAAAGTTTACTAAGTGCCAGCCCATTTTAAACACGTGGTATTAATGTACTTGGAAGGTACTAGTAGGGTCCCCATTTTACAGATAGGAAAACCAAGGTCACATAGTTGGTATGCAGTAGAACCAGAATCTGGGCTCTTGACTTCAGGCTGTGCTATGGCCTAACCAAGATGATTTCCTGAGACTAGCTGCTGACAGGATTGAAGGGAAAGGAAACTAACATTTCTTGAGCCCTTCCTCTGTGTGCAGTGTACTAGAAGTTTTTCCCTAGATAAAATTCCAGGTAGGGAATTTCCTTTCCAGGTAGGGAGTGATATCCCGTTTTCTCAGCTGAGGCAAAGCAGGCTCAGTGAAATTAAGGGGCACAACCTCAGGTTACAAGTGCAAGAAGTTGCAGAGCTGCCACTCCCAGTGGGTCTGTCCAAAGTCCAAGCTCTATTCACTTATTTGGAGTAACTAAAATCATCAAAATCACAGAGACAAAAAATGGAATAGTGGTTAGCAGGGACCGGGGTAAAGGGAGTATTTGAGAAGCTAGTGTATATATTGGGTACAGAATTTCAGTTGAGGATGGTGCAAAAGTTCTAGGAATGGTTGTCGGTGATGATAAACAATGACATGAATGTACTTAATGCCTCTGAACTATACACTTCAACATGGCAAATTTTATGTTAAGTATATTTTTATAATAATTTTAAAAGTTAAAATGAATAAATAAAATAAATAAAAGACAGTGAAGAGCAAGGTTTTGGGCATGCCTATGATGTCCCTGGCCCTGGGCAGGAAGCTGGCTGCCAGCTGAGGGAATTTAGGCTCTACCAGGCATAACAGTGCCCAAGCCAAGTGCCTGGTAGAGAGCACGTGCTCATAAGTGTAGTTCCTGGGACTTACCTGGTGGCCCAGTGGTTAAGACTCCAAGCTTCCATTGCAGGAGGCGCAGGTTCAGTCCCTGGTTGGGGAACTAAGATCCTGCATGCCACACAGCATAGCCCAAAATAATAATAATAAGTATAGCTACAGATGGGGAGACTTAGGCCCAGAGAGGGTCTTAACTGTAGCTATTGGAAGGATTGATGCTGAAGCTGAAACTCCAATACTTTGGCCACCTGATTCAAAGAGGCAATTCATTGGAAAAGACCCTGATGCTGATAAAGATTGAAGGCAGGAGGAGAAGGGGACGACAGAAGATGAGATGGTTGGATGGCATCACCAACTCAATGGACAGGAGTTTGAGCAAGCTCCAGGAGATGGTGAAGGGTTGGGAAGCCTGGTGTGCTGTGGTCCATGGGGTCACAGAGTCAGACACTACTGAGCAACTGATGGACAACGACTGGGCTCTGTTATGAAAGGCAGGTGGGTGGTGCCAGTTGGAGTATTAAAAATAATACCAGCTGGCATTTGAGTGCTTATTTCATTCCAGACACGATTCCCAGTCCCTCTGTGAGTGTGGATTACCTCATCTACTCTTCACAACCTCTGCTGTGAGGAGGATACCATTATTGTGTTCCTTTTACAGATGAGGAGACTGAGGCTGAGACAGAAATTGATTCAAGGTCACAGAGCCAGCAGGACTTGAATCTTGTCCTCTCTGACTCCAAAACCAGCAAGTTAGCCTTTTGCTTGGGTGGCGGTAGTGGACATTAGGGGTGGGTGGGGCTGGTGTAGGGGAGGAGGTGATTCACTTGACTGTATCTGGATTCATCACAGAGTTTTTTCTTTTGCACCCACGGGAAGAACTTCCTCTTTTTCTGATTCAGTCCCCATATCGGCTTCTGAGAATGTGATACAGAGGATGGGGAGTTAGAAGCAAAAGTACAGGCAGTCTTTAGTAAACAAAGACTTTTTTGAGTACTCTCTATGTAGCAGGCAATGGTCCAGGGGCTAGGAGTCCTGCAGTGAATAAAATAGATTTTGTCTCTGTTCTCATAGAGATTCTATTGCATAGTGCATATGTTGGGGGTAGGTGGGTAGAAAGATAGGGGAAGTTGGGAAGAAAGGAGGGAAGTGGATATAGACAAAGGGTAGGATATGCCAGGGCTATGAAGGAGATGTGCCAGAGAGAGATTAAGAGAGAATATGACTGAGGAGGGGACCTAACTAGACATAGTTAAGTGAGCAGGGAAGGCTGGCTTAGGAGCTAAGGCCTGGAGGATGAGAAGATCCCAGCTGAAGATCAGGAAGTAGAGTGTTTCAGGATTCTGTGGGGAAACAGCAGAGGCAAAGGCCATGAGATCCTCACATGTTGGAGGAACTTGGAGAAGGCCAGTCAGGCTGGAGCAGAGAAACAGAAAGAAGTCAAGACAAGATCCCAGTGCCAATACATGTAAGGTCTTGTAGACCTGGATGAGGAGTTAAAGGTTAATTCTAAGTGACAGGAAGGCTACTGGAGGAGTTAAGAATGAAGACTAGAAGGCAGCATGACAGGAAGTCAAAAGACCACTAGGAGATTCAGGTTGTAATAGAACAGGTGATGGTGATGGTTCAGATCACGTGGGGATTCAGAGAGGAGGTGGTCTTAGAGGAGTCTCTGGGAAGTGACTAAGTGATGGAGGTGTCATTTGCAGAGGTGGAAGAGACAAGAGAAGAAGCAGGCTTGATGGGGGGATGGGAATCTAAGGGGAAGTGGGGATAGAAATTATGAAATAATTGCAGAGTTAGCTGTCCATGCAGCTGGAGACAGTGTTCTGGGTTGGAAGTAGATATCAGAGAGGAGGGACCAGAGGCTATCCTTCTAGGGACCCATAGGTCATACCTCTTCACAGATGGATAACATAGGGTCCAGAGGATATCTGAAGTTTTTATTTAAAATTGTTTATCAACATTTACAAATCCAGAGATATCAAATAAAAGGTTTTCTGCCTCCTTTTCTAAATTGGTTGCTCTGGTCACACTGGGCCCTTCCCCATGTACTAGGAAGGCCATAGCAGGCTGGTAGGGGAGCCCACTGCTCCTCCAGATTGAACATAAACTCTTCAGCTGATCCTACCACAGTAGGCCTGCCGCAGATTCCACTCAAAGCCTGGTCCTGGCAGTCCTAGAGTTTCAATTTCTGGCATGGGCAGGAGGTGACACCATCGAAGAGGAAAAAGTTGGTCTGGGACACAGTATATAGTTTCTCCCATTCTGTAGTGGTTATTGATAGTGGTTGCGTGTATGTTAGTTACTCAGTCGTATCCAATTCTTTGCAACCCCGTGGACTATAGCCCACCAGGCTCCTCTGTTCCACGGAATTCTTCAGGCAAGAATACAGGAGAGGGTAGCCATTCCTTTCTCCAAGGGATCTTCCTGATCCAGGAATCTAACCCCACTCTCCTGCAAGTGCAGGCAGATTCTTAACTGGGTGCTGCTGCTGCTGCGTCACTTTAGTCATGTCCGACTCTGTGCGACCCCATAGACGGCAGCCCACCAGCCTCCCCTGTCCCTGGGATTCTCCAGGCAAGAACACTGGAGTGGGTTGCCATTTCCTTCTCCAATGCATGAAAGTAAAAGTGAAAGTCGCTCAGTCGTGTCCAACCCTCAGCGACCCCCAGACTGCAGCCTTCCAGGCTCCTCCGTCCATGGGATTTTCCAGGCAAGAGTACTGGAGTGGGGTGCTGTTGCCATCTCCGTTTACTGGGTGAGCCACCAGGAAAGCCCATCAATAGCGATTATTGATGCACAAAGGTTGTAAATTCTAATGAAGTCCAGTTTACTTATGTTTTCTTTTGTTGCCTGTCCTTTTGATTTCATATTTAAGAAATCATTACCAAACCCAATGTCATAAAACTTTCTTATTTTCTTTTAAGCACTTTTTAGTTTTAGCTCTTAAATTTAGATCTTTGATTTATTTTTTCTATGTGGTTTAAGGTAAGAGTTCAGCTTCATTCTTTTGCATGTGGCTATCCAGTTTTCCCAACACTATTTGCTGAAAAGACCATCATTTCACTATTGAATGGTCTTGGCATTCCTATCAAAAATCATTTGAGGCCATGATTTATTTCTGCACTCTCTATTCTATTCCATTGGTCTACATGTGTGTTTTTACACCAGTACGACAATATTTTTACTTACTTTGCTTTGTAGTAAGTTTTGAAATCCAACTTTGTTCTTCTTCAAGAGTGTTTTTGGTACTCAGAGTCCTTTGAGATTCCAAACCAATTTTAGGATGGGTTTTTCTGTTTCTGCAAAATATGTCATTGAGATTTTTACAGGATTTTTTGCATTAAATCCACACACTACTTTGGATAGTATTGGCATCTTAATAAGATTGTGAACATGGACGACCTTTCCATTTGTTTCTGCCTTCTTGAATTTCTTTCAACAATGTTTTGTAGTTTTCATGTACAAGTTACACTCCTCCTTGGTTAAGTTTCTCCTCCTTGGTTAAATTTCCTAAGTATCATACAAAACATTCCTAAGTATTTTTTTCTATTATTTTTAAAAATATTTTCTAATATTATTTTTTAATATTATTGTAAATGGAATTATTTCTTAATTTTCTTTTCAGTTAGTGTATAGAATACAATTTTTGTGTGACCTTCATTTCTTATCAGTGGTCACTGATTGCAACATTGGAGATACAGATCAATAGGGGAGCTCAGGAATCAGATTTGGTTGGTTTCAAGAGAGAAGCCATGCTGGCATTTGCCTACCTGAAGGATGGAAACTTCCTCCTCTCTTCTGACAAACTGTACTTCCCTGGTGACTCAGATGGTAAAGAATCTGCCTGCAGCTCTTGGGCTCGGTTCTAGGTTGCGTTAACATGGCGAAACGCACCAAGAAGGTCGGAATCGTGGGCAAGTACGGGACCCGTTATGGTGCCTCCCTCAGAAAAATGGTGAAGAAAATTGAAATCAGCCAGCACGCCAAGTATACCTGCTCCTTCTGTGGCAAAACCAAGATGAAGAGAAGAGCTGTGGGCATTTGGCATTGTGGTTCCTGCATGAAAACAGTAGCTGGTGGTGCCTGGACCTACAATACCACCTCTGCTGTCACAGTCAAGTCCGCCATCAGAAGACTGAAGGAACTGAAGGACCAGTAGAAGCGCCACCATCGATAACGTTGCTAGCCTGTAATAAATGGGTTAATTTATCTAACAGGAAAAAAAAAAAAAAGAATCTGCCTGCAACGTTGGAGACCTGGGTTTTATCCCTGGTTTGGGAAGATCCCCTGGAACAGGGAAAGGCTACCCACTCCAGTATTCTGGCCTGGAGAATTCCATGGATTGTATGGAGTCATGCAAAGAGTTGGACATGACTGAGAAACTTTTCACTTTCACTTCTCTGACAAACTGACACCCTTTCCCCCTCCATCCTTCAAAATATCAAAACTTCATAGCTTCTCAAAATCCATATCCCTGAACCACCTCCCCTCCCATCACCCACCTGCAGTAAACACATCCTGTTGTGAGTCTATGATATGATTAGAAGTAAGTCTATTGGGGGTGGGTCAAGGAGGGCCTCCCTGAGGAAGTGATATTTGAACTGACACAAAGAATGAGGAGGAATTAGTCACTTTGGGAAAATTCGAGAGGAAGACAGGCTGCTGAAAAAGAGAAAATTTAGTTTTATTAAAATACAATTTACATAAAACTTACCCATTTTAAGTGTACAATTTAATGATTTTAGGAAACTCATAGATTTATGCAACATAATTTACTTGTAGAACATTTCCTTCACGGCAGAAACATGCCTCGTGCCCATTTGTAGTCAGTCCCTGCTCTCAACTCCAGCCCCAGGCAATCACTAACCTACTTTCTGTCCCTATAGCTTTGCTTCTTCTGGACATCTTGGGTAAAAGGAATCATATAATATATGGTCTTTACTGACTGGCTTCTTTGTGAATCTGATTTTCTTTTTCTTTCTCTTTATTTTATTTTATTTTTCATCATTTGTATTCCAGTGACTGTGCATCCTCATCATTTCTCTAATCTTTTCATCTACCCCATATTTTCTGAGAACTAACTGGAAAATATAGAGAAATAAAAGGAAAAAAGCTTCACTCTCCCAGTAAAAGCTTCCATCTGTAATAGATTCCATTCTGGTTGACATTTTTCTTGGATATTACTCTGTGAAGTCAGAGCAAGTTTCCTTTCAGAAGATCTGGACTCATCTCTTGACCCTGCTACTTGCTAGCTCTGTGTTGGGCGCCTTTCAGAGCTTCTGTTTTCTCATTCATTAAGTGAGCAAAACAATACAACCAGCCCTCTGTATCCCTGGGTTTTGCATCCCCAGATTCAACCAACCACTGATTTAAAAAACAGAAGAAACCCATAAAGTTCCAAAAGGCAAAACTTGATTTTGCTGCCAGCCTGCAGCTATTTTACAAGCATTTACCTTGTTTTAGGTATTGTAAATAATCTAGAAGTGATTTTAAATATACCTGGAGGATGTGCAGAGGTTACATGCAAGTATGGTAAAGAATCAGCCTGCCAAGGCAGGAGACACAGATTCCATCCCTGGTTGGGGAAGATCCCCTCCCTGGAGGAGGAAATGGCAACCCACTCCAGTCTTATTGCCTGGAGAATTCCATGGATAGAAGAGCCTGGCGGACTACAGTCCGTGGGGTTGCAAAGAGTTGGAGACGACTGAGCACGCAGGCACACACACTATGCCATTTTATATATGGTACTTGAACATCTGCGGATTTTTTGTATCCAAGGGGGGATCCTGGATCCAACTATCCCACTCCCAACTTGTGCGCTGATTTGGAGTGTGCTACAGATATGCAGATGACACCACTCTTATGGCAGAAAGTGAAGAGGAACTAAAAAGCCTCTTGATGAAAGTGAAAGTGAAGAGTGAAAAAGTTGGCTTAAAGCTCAACATTCAGATAACGAAGATCATGGCATCTGGTCCCATCACTTCATGGGAAATAGATGGGGAAACAGTGGAAATAATGTCAGACTTTATTTTGGGGGGCTCCAAAATCACTGCAGATGGTGACTGCAGCCATGAAATTAAAAGACGCTTGCTCCTTGGAAGAAAAGTTATGACCAACCTAGATAGCATATTCAAAAGCAGAGACATTACTTTGCCAACAAAAGTCTGTCTAGTCAAGGCTATGGTTTTTCCAGTAGTCATGTATGGATGTGAGAGCTGGACTGTGAAGAAAGCTGAGCGCTGAAGAATTGATGCTTTTGAACTGTGGTGTTGGAGAAGACTCTTGAGAGTCCCTTGGACTGCAAGGAGATCCAACCAGTCCATTCTGAAGGAGATCAACCCTGGGATTTCTTTGGAAGAAATGATGCTGAAGCTGAAACTCCAGTACTTTGGCCACCTCATGTGAAGAGTTGACTCACTGGAAAATACTCTCATGCTGGGAGGGATTGGGGGCAGGAGGAGAAGGGGACGACAGAGGATGAGATGGCTGAATGGCATCACGGACTCAATGGACATGAGTCTGACTGAACTCCGGGAGTTGGTGATGGCCAGGGAGGCCTGGCGTGCTGCGATTCATGGGGTCGCAAAAAGTCGGACATGACTGAGCGACTGAACTGAACTGAACAGTGTGCTTAGTGGCTCGTATCCGACTCTTTGAGACCCATGAACTGCAGCCGGCCAGGCTTCTCTGTCCATGGGGATTCTCCAGGCAAGAATACTGGAAGGGGTTGACATGCCCTCCTCCAGATCTTCGCAACCCGGGGGTCGAACCCAGGTCTCTGGCATTGCAGGCAGATTCTTTACGTCTGGGCTTCCAGGGGTTTGGAGAGACCATCCTATATTGCAGAACACTTACACATTTGTTGTTAGAATGAATGGAATGAATCTTTGTAGCAAAACCGCTTTCTTTCTTTTTTGTCGCACAAGGCAGCATGCAGGATCCTAGTTCTCGGACCACCTGCGCCCCCTGCAGCGGCAGCTCTGCATATAAAACACTGGACAGCCAGAGAATTTCCTTCTTAAACATAATTTAACATATGAGATGAATTTTTTGAAGGTTTTACACTTTTGTGTCTCTTAATGGGCTGCTCTGCGAAAACGTTGTTGTTATCAACAGTAAGAGTGCTACTTACCTGGTGTTTTAAAGTAGTGATTCTTCTTAAAGGACAGAAATTACAGAAAGAACATCAACACAAATTTAGAAACTGATAGTGTATACATGTAGTAGTAAGAAAATAACTTTTACAAAATAAGCTTCGCATTATGATTCTGTTACCCTGGTAGACAAACATCCAAAAAAACTGTAGACATTTCTTAACGCTGCCTGGCCCAGCGGAAAAATACGTCACTTACTTCTCCTAACTCGCGAAAATGAAAAAAAAATCATAATCTAGCTCTTGAAAGCATATTGGTTTAATTCACACAACTTTTTACTTAAAAACCGAAGTTTTTGAAGGACGAGATACGTACCACCACCACCCGTACGAAAAAGAAAAACAAAAAAAAGCAAAAACTACTCTGCCAGAAGAGAACGCAACGGTTAAACTTCAACTTCTGCTTTGTTAGACACCATAAGTAGGGGCGCCAGGACCAACGATCACCAGCTGCCCCGATAGCAAAAATTATGCTTCCGAAATCTCTTGATGTCGATTCCGCACGTAGAGCAAACGAGCTGCCCTACGTGTGCCACTCACGACAGAAGCCCTTTTTGCTTTGCCAGGTTCCAAAGCAGGGTGGCAGTGTCGGCAAACCCCTTTTATGATAAAGGTGAAAATAAAGTCGATGCAGTTTTCCATTCAGAGTTCCCAAAGTTGAGGATGTAACGGCAGACCCTTCTGAAAGGGAGAGAAGTCTTCATAAGGAGACTCTATCATCTGTCTTTGGATTTTTATTTAAAATAAAAGCCGAGACTTGAGTCGTATGCAAATATGCGCGGTGCTTCCTGGGAAGGTGCCTGTGGGTGCTTAGGGAGGCGTAGGGGAGGGGTTTGTAGGAAGGAGCGTGATTCTCTACTGCGCGTGAGCTGCGCTGCGAGACTGATTTTCCGGTAGATACACGTACCTATCTGGGGAAGACTCAAATCTCACCCTATTAAAATTGAAAATGCACAACTTGTGCTACTCCTAGGCGTTCACCCCGAAGCGACCACAGGAGCACTGGAGGCGTCGGATCACTGTAAGATCAAAACACTGGGAGCAATTTAATCTTCACCTACGCAGCAACGGAACAGCAGAATGTGGTGGGTTTATAAAGTGGAATGCCAACTGCTGCACTTCCAAGGAGTAAATTGGACATCAAAATACACAGATTGATAAAAGCAGTAGAATAAGGTACAGCGTGATACCATTAACGTAAGCAAACAAAAACTACTGTGCTTTATCAACAAATATTTTAAAACTGAGTGAAAAATGTGTTGCATAGGGTACCGCATGATATCATTGACGTAATAAAAAGCACACGTGTGCATACAAAACTCAGTGCTTTATTTTTTATGGCTACATATTTGTATTAAAACATTAATGATTAACGCTGGAAAGGAGGAAAGGAGTCTGGGCACAGACACACAAAACTTTAGATTTACTTATAATGTTTTGTTAAAAAACCCATAACGATTATTTTATTATGTATTTTGTCACTTGTGCAATTAAGACTATTTTAAAAATATAGTCCTTGCTTTCTGTAATTTCTCTGACATTTCGTAAAGTCAGGTTTGCGTGCTAAGTTGCTTCAGTCTTTCTGGCTCTGCGACCCCATGGACTGCAGCCCGCCAGGCTCCTCTGTCTATGGGATTCTCCAGGCAAGGACACTTGAGTGGGTTGCCATGCACTCCTCCAGGGTATCTTCCCCACCCAGGGATCGAAACCGGGTCTCCTGTGTCTCCTGTACTGCAGGCATATTCTTTACCGCTGAGCCACAGAGGGGGAGCCCTAAGGTTAGGTTCATTGAGGTATAATTTATATACAGTAAATTCACCTTTTTTTAATCATACAGTTCTATGCGTTTTAACAAACTCATATAGACATGAATCTGTTATCACAATCAGTATTTTTATCACCCCAAAAAGTCCCTTTGTCCCTTTTTCTAGTCAACCCCTCCTCCCATCCCCAATCCTGGCAACCTCTTTTCTGGCCCTGTAGTTTTGTGTTTTCCAGAAAGGCATAAAATTGGAATCATTCATGTATATTTCATTTTTTTTAATATAAAAAAGAAATTGGAAAGAAATTGACATAGTACAGAAAAGTGAGAATTGATACTGTACAGAAGTGTGAGAATGGTTTTCCCAAACTACTATTAACAGTTTTGTGTTTATCTTGCCTCCTACCCAGAGGGGTGCAGTCACTGTGGAAAACAGTATAGAGGTTTCTCAAAAAACTAAAAATAGAACTGTCATAAAACCCAGCAATTCCATTCCTGGGTATGTATCTGAAAAAAACAATAATTTGAAAAGATCCATGCACCAAGATGTTCATAGCAGCATTATTTGCAATAGCCAAGATATGGATACAACTTGTGTCCATTAACAGATTAATGGATTATATATATATATATATTACCCAGCCATTAGAAAAAGAATGAAATTTTACCATTTGCAGCAACTATGAAATTTCACCATTTGCAGCAACTTGGATGAACTTGGAGGGCATTATGCTAAGTGAAATAAGTCAGAGAAAGACAAATATTGTATGATATCACTTATATGGGGAATCTAAAAGATACAACAAACTAATGAATATAACAAAAAAGAAGCAGGTTCATAGATTTAGAGAACAAACTAGTGGTTACTAATGGGGAGAGGGGAGGGTCGATATAGGGGTAGGGAAGTGAGAAGTACAAACTACTAGGTGTAAGAGAGGCTACGAGAATGTATTGTACAACATGGGAGATATATAGCCAATATTTTGTAATAACTAAATGGAGTGTAACCTTTAAAACTGTATAAAAAATAAAATTAAAAAAAGAATAATTAAGACCCAGAAAAAAAGTAACCTGGGTCTTAAAAGGACAGAGTGCAAAAACAAAAATGGAATGCCAGACCCTTAGGAGAATGAAGAGAGCAGTGGCAGAGAAATTAGACTAGTACCATAGCTTGGCGCCTAATGCTGAAGCCGCCTGAAATCTGTGAATGTAGATCTGCGGCACGGTTACCGGTGGATTGGGAGTTTGGTGGGATGAGTTAGGCAACATACAAAGACAGGGAGAACAAGTTGCTGTACCATTCCTGGTGGGAGGCAGCTTTTCATGCTGACAGTACTGCTGCTCACTAAGCTATCACAGCACTTTGTATACTACTTTTTGTCTGTGGATTCTCGTCCACCTTAGTCTGGGGACCTGGGCTCTAGGAGGGACTCGGGCTGGAAGGCACTCAGGCTGGAATAAGGTCTTCTTTACAACTCTAGCATCTAGCAGGAATTCAGCAGTTCTCACCAAGCATTTGACATTTATCTGATAGATGAAGTAACCGAAAGCATCAGTTCTAATGATTAGACACTTCAGGCTTCAGGGTGAGAATTCTGAGTTCCAGTTGTGCCTCTGCACTTATTAGTTAGAATTTGGTTAATCTGTCACAGGTTTCCTTTATTTTCTTCTGGATGCGTCCCGCAGGACGCGGATCTTACTTCCCCTACCAGGGATAGATAATATCCGCGCCCCCTGCAGTGAGAGAGCGGAGGCTTACCCACTGGACCACAAGGTAAGTCCCTCTCACAAGTTTCTTTAAATCGTTAAATGACTTAGCGACGGTAAGGTGTTTATAAAAAGTTCCTGGTGAGTAGTAAGCGCTTAGTTGTTATTAACTGCCAAACCACAGCCATAAACCATTCTTCTTTGACGTTTCTCCGGTTGACGTCCAATAAGTAGGTATCTTTGGAGTGTTGGTCCCAGGAGATACTACTGTCCTCAATTCAGTTTCAGTTCAGTGGCTCAGTCGTGTCCGACTCTTTGCGACCCCATGGACTGCAGCACGCCAGGCCTCCCTTGTCCATCACCAACTCCCGGAGTATACTCAAACTCCTGTCCATTGAGTCGGTGATGCCATCCAACCATCTCATCCTCTGACGTCCCCTTCTCCTCCCGCCTTCAATTACTGTCCTCACGGCACGACAAAGACAACCACCAAAAATGCCGACCTCTAAGCCATCCGATGGCGTCAATTACCGGTCTTGCTAGCAATATATACAACAAGCTATTCTGGGGAGAAACAATAAGGTCAGGGTTAGTAACGCCGGGATACAAGGCGCATAGCTCGCTCAGACTACCAGTCAATCACAAACAGGAAAAACCCCAACCGCCAAAACCCCAACCCCAGAGCTACCCGGCAACATCACCACCACGTGTCTGAAGGCAGTCCGCGCCTGCGCAACCAGGCGCGCGCCCGCCGGCCGGAAGAGCCGCGCGTTTCCGGGTTGGAGGCGGGGAGCGGTGCCGGAAGTACTCGGGGAGGGCCGAGCAGTCGGACAGGCTGCTGAGACGAACGCTTCACTGGGGCAGTCTCCGCATATCATGGGGAGATAGACGCTGCTGCCTGTGAGTCTTGGGCCCTGGCAGTTGAGGAAGAAGAGCGGGAAGAAGGAGTCAGGACCCAGACCCACAGTGGTCAGTATTTGAAGAGCCAGGTTGTGGAGGAGACGGGGCTGTGTGAGGAATCAGGCTCTTGGGACGGGACTGAGGGGCTCGGGGCTCGGAGAAGATACGGCTGTGGGGACCTGGGCTCCAGATGCGACATAGGGAAAGGGAACGGATGTGAGTTACCCGGCATCCGAGGGAAAGCGGGCTGAGAGGGCCAGACAGGATTGTGAGGACCCACGCTCCTTAGAGGAGAGGGTCGGAAGAGAACGGGGCGTGAAGACACGGTCTCCTAAGAGGTAAAAGCGGAGCTGTAAGGACTTGGGCTGCTGAGCGATAGAAGCAGGACATTGAAGACCCATGCTTCTAAGGAAGGATTCAGAAACGGGGCAGCGAAGACTTCGGTTCCTGAGAGACAGGAGTAGTAAGAGGACACGGGTTTGGGAAGAACAGGAGCGGGCAGTGAAGACGGACTTCTGTGGGGACGGGATCGGGGCTTGGAGACTCCGAAGTATCTGAGGGAACAGGGCTGTAAGGACCCGAACTCCTAAAAGCGAAGAGGATAAGGGGCCGTGGCTGTGAGGAAATGAGCCTCTTAGTAAAAGGGAGAGTTCGGAAAAGATACAGGGATCCACTTTTTCTCCTCGTAGTCTCTGAACCGAGAGTGGTAAAGGATGTATTCAGGGGAAGATAACGACTCCTTCGCGCTGCCTGCTTGACCTTTTGGCAGGCTTGTCTTGTGTCGGATGCAATCTAGGAAGCCCACTTGCAAGCATCTTCTTTTTCAGCTTCGTTCTGGTAAAGCACCTGGTGTAAAGTTGAAGCAGTTATATACTTATTAAGTGCTTTAAATCCCATTCTACTCAACTGAGCGCAGATCTCTCAATCTCAAAAAATGAGGATGGTGGAGATGAAAGGACCAGGAAAGAATCTTTTTTAAAACTCATATTTTACATATAAGGAAGCTAAAATCCAAGAAAGATTACAGTGAGGCCACGACTGATTAGATCATGATTTTGACACAGTACCCTGCTCTGCATAGCAGGTAGGAGATGCTTATGGTTAATATTACTTGAAGATATATTTCTAGAATCTTTGCTCTAACTTCAAACTCAAGAGGAAAGTTTTACAGATTCTAGTATTTTATTTTGAGTCTTCTTACTGTATTGACATTGATAAAATGAGTGTCACATGTTAGGAAACCTTTAAATGAAGCCCCTTCCCCCTCAAAAATATAGTAATTTAGAAAGTCAGGGATAAGTAAATTGTGTCCTTTCTTTTTAACATAAATATTTAGTGAAGATGGCTGCTTTTAGATAAGGATGGTGGGGATACTAGAACCAGTTACTTTGGTTCTTCAGTAATACCTTTTGCTGAAACTTAGAGTGAGTTTACAGTCCCACAAGTTAAATATTGTTAATTCCATTGTACAGATATATGAAATCAGTGCAGGGAGTGAAGTGCCTTGCCTGAAATCATTTGCTACTAAGTGACCCAGCCCCAGTCAAATCCAGTTATGTGTTTTTCTAATATTTTTTTCTGTTTTTCTGAGTGGATTCCTCACCATGTTTCAGTTTGCTCTTCAGCAAAATGGAATAGTTATACAAAGCCTAGCATTGAATAAAAGCTCTCCCTCCTCCTCCTCCAGACTCCTCTTAATATCAAGTACTGTAACTTATTAGGGTATTTAAGCAGTGTGTTTTTGAGGGGAACTAAATTCCTGTGTTTTAAAGCACAGATATTCAAGATAGAAAAATGGGACCTGTATAGAACTATCCTCACAGTGGAGTAAGACATATTAATTTTAAATTTAGGAGGCTAAGAAAGACCAGTGTGAAGAACAAGGACTTAAACTGGAGTAACTGCAGTTATTGTAATATGAATTAGATGATTGAGAAAACCAGAATAACTTAGTTCCCAGTGGGTTTGCCTATACTGTTTTTAAATGCCTATATTGAATGCAAGTGATCAAAACTTACACCAAATTATGAGGTAAAGCATGACCATACTGCCATTTCAAAATACCTGATGATTTAATTCATGATAGTTTACTCCTGAGTTATCATTCTCATCTACATTTGCAAATTGTATTAGTTATTTCACTCATTTGTGGCTCTAGCATTGATTGAGTTATTAGGATAGGATTTCTAAGTAAGTATCTGATCAGAAAACCATTGTGTTAGAGCAGATATGAACATAGAACATATTACTTTTGACCCAAAGTACTTGAGAGGCAACACATCGGCAGTGTTGATAACCTGCTCTGTGAAACAAGTGTGTTGAAGACAAACTTTTAAATCTATACACATGAACTTAATTTTAAATCTTATACTACTTGTTAGAGCTGGAGGAGACTTTAGATTTTGCCTGGTCCTTTTCTAATTATAGGAGTAGAAACTCTAGGCAAAGGCAGCTCACATAACTCGGTGGCATAACTATGGTGGCACCTAGCCCAACTGACTTGCATCTTCCCTGTGTCACAGTACCTTTCATCAGCCTCCTGCTGACCATTTGCCACAACTTTTTTTTTTAATCCACTTTTCTTTTTTAAATGTCTGTAGTAATAAGAGTAATTATGGGATGCCACTAATACATAGCAGGATGGGTGAAACATTTTAGGCTTAATATACTGACTTTTATAGTTAAAATGTAAAAGAGGAGAGCATGTGTGATACACTAGCAAACATTTAAATTGTACTTACCAGTGCCACACATTCTTCTAAGTGCTTTAGAGTACATAAACTCAGTGAATGGTCACAGCAGTCCCATGGGGTATACCTTATGATTAACTCCATTTTCTAGATGAGGAAATTGAGACATAAAGAGATTAGGTAACTTGCTCAAGGACATAAAGCTAATAAGTGGCAGAGTAGGTGCTTGAACCCAGAAACTGCCACCAGAGTCCATCCCTTGACTGCTGTACTGTAGTGCTTTCCTGCTAATTCAAAATTGCCTAAGGAAAAAAAAAAAAAAAAAAGCCTGAACAGGATCAAACTAGTCAAAAAACAAGTAGAAAAAAATCCCACATTTCTGTTGCTCTCAGATCTTAGAGACTGCAGTAAAATGGATTCTTTGTGGTTTATTTAGGCTGGAAACCATGAGCTTGTTTAGATGCATCTAGA
Organism: Ovis aries; assembly: GCF_016772045.2. Classification (NCBI taxonomy): domain Eukaryota; kingdom Metazoa; phylum Chordata; class Mammalia; order Artiodactyla; family Bovidae; genus Ovis; species Ovis aries. Next base: position 238,554,546 of record NC_056055.1, read on the forward strand.
AACCAGTGAGAAGAGAAACAGTCAGGTAGAAAACTCAAATCATTAAGTCATGTACCACAGTGATAAGGCTTTTATGCCATCAGGCTGGTAGCCCCTTTCAGTTTGGGGTTTCTTGTTTGTTTGGATCTTAGTTCTCTGACCAGGGATTAAACTTGTGTTCCTGCAGTGGAATCGTGGAGTTCTAATCACTGGACTGGCAAGGAATTCCCTACTTAGTATTTGTTTAAATAATAAATTCCTAAATATTTCAGAGGTAAAAGGATTTTAAAGCCAATCCAGGCACATGATTTCCACATAGTAGGGGCTAGTAAACAGTTTGCTATTATAATTGTTCTCCTCTCAAACTGTCCTACAGTGAATACCTCTGTTTTTAATCCATAGTACATTCCTACCTCTTGGCATGCTAAGAAAATGAGTTAGAGATTTGAGTAGCCCAAAAGCAACCATAGTACGTTACATAATGGAATTCAAGTTATTTACGGTCACTTCATTCCATTGTGCTTGACCAGTGTCATCTACAATTGAGCTAATGAAAGTTGTCAGTAAACAGATAATTTGGACCATTTTGATCACGTCATGATTTTTTGAAATTTTATTTTAAAATTTACACACAGTAAAATTCACTTTTCAGGTTACAGTTCTGTGAGTTGAAACAAGTGTGTACTATCATGTAAGCACCATAACACTCAAGTTACATAACAGGGCCAGCACCCTCCAGATTTCCTTCATGCTGCTCTTTTGTAGTCAGACTTTCCCCAGTGTCAAACCCCTGGCAATCACTGATCTGTTCTCCATCCATGTATAGCTTTGCCTTTTCCGGACCCTTACAGGAAGTAGCCTTGGGAATCTTGATTCTTTCATTTAGCTTAATGCACTGGAGATTATCCCTGTTCTTTGTATTAGTAGTTCTTCCTTTCTGTTGCTAAATTGTATTCCATTGTATGGATATACATAGTTCATTTATCCATTCTCCAGGTGAAAGATTGTTTTCAGTTTTTGGCAATTATGGATAATGTTGCTATAAACATTCACATACTGAGTTTTGTGTGATTAAAAGTTTTCGTTTGTCTAGGATAAATAGTTAGCAGTGGATTGCTGGGTCATATAGTACGTATCCAATTTTATAATAAACTGCCAAACCATTTACCAAAGAGACTGTACCATTTTACAGTCACACCATAGATGTATGAGGGTTCCAGTTGCTCCAAATCCTCTCTAGCACTTGTCTATTTTTAATTTTAATTATTTTAATAGGTGCTTGCTACTGCTGCTGCTGCTGCTAAGTCACTTCAGTTGTGTCCGACTCTGTGCGACCCCATAGATGGCAGCCCACCAGGCTCCTCTGTCCCCGGGATTCTCCAGGCAAGAATACTGGAGTAGGTTGCCATTTCCTTCTCCAAGTAGGTGCTTTCTGTTATCTCGTAGTGGCTTTGGAGCTTCCCAGGTGGTGCAATGGTAAAGAGTCCACCTGCCAATACAGGAGACACAAGAAACCCAGGTTCGATCCCTGGGTTGGGAAGGTCCCCTAGAGTGGGAAATGGCCACCCACTCCAGTATTCTTGCCTGGAAAATTGCATGGATGGAGGAACCTGGGGGCCTGTATAGTCCGTGGGGTCGCAATGAGTTGGACATGACTGAGCACATAGCGGCTTTATTTTGCATTTCTGTAATGAGTAATGATACTGAGTGTTTTTTCATGTGTTTATTTGCCATCTGCTTGTCTTTGGTGAAGGATCTGTTCAGATCTTTTGCCCATTTTTTAATTGAGTTGTTTTCTTATTGAATCTTGAGAGTCCTTTGTATATCCTGGATACAAATTGTTTGCAGATACATGATTTGTAAATATTTTTTCTTAGTCTGAAACTTGTCTTTATTTTCATTTGCAGAGAAGTTTTACATTGTGATTAAGCCCATTTATCAATTTTTTCTTTTGTGGATTGTGCTTTTGGTGTTGTGTCTAAGAACTCTGCTTGACCCAAAGTTAGGGAGATTTTCTTCTATGTTTTCTAGAAGTTTTATAGTTTTACATTTTTACTTTTAAGTCTGTGATCAGTTTTGGATATATTTTGTATAAGGTATGAGATAAAGGTCAAGATTAATTTTTGTTGCTACTGCTATATTTTTTGTTAGGTTTTAAAAACGGGTCAATATTACCTATTTCTTCAGAGGAAACAAACCAAACAGTAGTTTATTTTAATTTTTTATAGGTTATGTATGCAAATATTACAGAATTTAGGGTATATAATGAAAGATAAGTATCACACCTTGGTTCCATGGTGTGGAACTGCCATGGATACTACCATTCCCCTATCCCCCTTAAGACAACCATCGCTATCAGTTTCTTGTGTATCTTTCCAGGAATAATTTATAAAACAAGTGATAACAAATTATCCTCACTGTTCTGTACCTTGCATTTTCAATGTACAGTGTATCTTGCAGGTCATTTCATGAACTTCCTTGCTTTTTAGAAACCAGTTTATTGAGACAGTCACATATTATACAATTCACCAATTTAAAGTATCCAATTCAGGGACTTCCCTGGTGGTCCATGGCTAAGATTCCATGTTCCCAACGCAGGGGGTGGGAGTTCAACACCTGGTTGGGAAACTAAGATTCCACATGCCATGGGGCACAGCCAAAAAAAGAAAAATTATACACTTCAGTGTTTTGGTTTCTTTGTTTATTTGGTTGTACCGGGTCTTAGTTGTAGCACGGGGATCTTTGATCTTCATTGTGGCATTCAAGATCTTTAGTTGAGGCAGGGGGGATATTTTTTTTAAGTTGTGACATGTGGAATCTAGTTCCCTGAGCAGGGATTGAACCTGAGCCCTGGAGTCTTAGCTACTGGAGCACCAGGGAAGTCCCTAGTCCAGTGTTTTATGGTACATAGAGGGCTGTGCAACCATCACCACAATCTACTCTAGATTATTTTTGTCACTCCTAAAAGAAACTGCATAACATTAGAAGTCAGTCCCTGTCCGTTTCCCCACTCCTCAGCTCTAGCAACCACTATAGTATAGATTGGTCTATTCTGGACATTTCATATAAATGGAATCATACAATATATAATCTTTTGTGAGTGATTTCTTTCACTTAGATAATATTTTCATGTCTCATTTTTTTCAGTGTATTCCATTATATAGTTATATTCTAGTGTATTTAACTATCACTTTGATAGACATTTAGGTTGAAATTGCTTGTATGTATAGTATTCTAGTCACATACAAATTCATCTGTAATATAAATTGCTAAAAATAGAACCATGGGATCAAAACAATATATACTTTTCTTATTTTGGTAGATAGTCCAAGTAGCTCTCTATAGAGATCTCTAACTAATTTTCATTCCCCCCACTCCAGCAACTTATGAAATGATTATTTCTCCATAAAATTTTCAAACACAGTATGTATACTAAAACTTTGTCATCATTGCCAAATGGCAAATAAATAGTACCTTGTAGTTTTAATTTGTATTTTTATTATAAATGAGAATAAGGATCATTTCATTGTTTTAAGAACCATTTGAATTTCTTTTGTACTGTTATGTTTCTTCATAGTATTTATTTTGGATAGTTCTTACTGGTTTGCAGTTATTTTTTATATATAAAAGAAATTAATCCTTTGATGCATCTTGCATATATTTTTGCTAGTTTGTCTTTTGTCCTTTAACTTCATTTGTTGCATTTGTTGCCATGCAGACATTTTTATTTTTGTATGATTGAACATATTAGTCTCTCTTATGGTTCCTGAGCTATAGCTCCTGAGCTTTCATTTCTTTAAAAGGATATTATTTACTCTTGAAAATATTGTTTTTCCAATTTTTAAAAATTGACGTAACTTAGATTTATATAACATTATAAAAGATAATACAGAGCACCCTTTGCACCACCAGTTTTCTCTACTGATAACATTTTGCAAAACTTGAGTAATATGACAATCAGGATATCAACATTGATACAACCAATGTTATTCAGATTTCCCCAGTTTTACCTGTACTTGTTTGCTTATATGTATATATGTACTAAGTACTACACAATTTCATCACTTTTTATAGGTTAATTTACCCATCATCACTATCAAGATATTGAACAGTTCCATCACAAGGGCTCTTCGTTGCCTCTTTATAACCACATCTCCCTCCCTCCCACCCAGTCCCTGACAACCTCACTAATCTGTCCTCTGTTGGTAAAATTTTGTCATTTCAAAGATGTTATATAAATGGAACTATACAGTGTGTACTCTTTGAATTGGCTTTTCCCCAGCATAATTCTCTGGAAGTTCATCCAAGTTGTGCATATCAGTAGTTCATTCCTTTTTCTTGCTGAGTAGTATTCCATGGTATGGCTATACCACAGTTCGTTTAATGATTCCCCTATTAAAGGACATCTGAATTGACTGCAGTTTTTGATTATTGCATGTACGTCTCCTATGAGCATTCATGTACAGGTTTTGGTGTAAACATAAATTTTCATTTTTCTAGGATAAATGCCTAGGATTGCAGTTGCTGGGTCATATAGTAGTTGCGTGGTTTTTTGTGTTTTTTTTTTCCATATTCACTTTGTTGAGATATAATTTTCATTCAATAAAATGTATACCTTGTAAGCATATAGTTCTGTGAGTTTTGATAAATGTAGCAGCTGTGTAAGCATTCCCCCACTTCAGATATTGAAGGTTTACATCACCTTGAAAACTTCCACCCTGCCCTGCTGCAGTCAGTCTATGCCTCATCTATCATTAGAGACTTGTGTTTAGATCATTAGATATTAAAATTTCACATAAATGGGATCATAGTATGCATTATTTTGAGACTGGCTTTTTTTTCCCACCAAAATATTTTGATTCATTCCTATTGTTTTCTGTATTAGTGATTTTTTCTTTTTCCATTTTTAAATAAACTCTTAGAGCAGTTTTATTTATTTATCTAGGAGGTCCTACCTGAAGAAGGCAGCAATAGCACCCCACTCCAGTACTCTTGCCTGGAAAATCCCATGGACGGAGGAGCCTGGTAGGCTGCAGTCCATGGGGTCGCTAAGAGTCAGACACAACTGAGCAACTTCATTTTCACTTTTCACTTTCATGCATTGGAGAAGGAAATGGCAACCCACTCCAGTGTTCTTGCCTGGAGAATTCCAGGGATGGGGGAGCCTGGTGGGCTGCCGTCTATGGGTCGCACAGAGTCGGACACGACTGAAGCGACTTAGCAGCAGCAGGAGGTCCTACCAGGATAGCAATTTTAGATTTATAGAATAATTGAGAAGGTAGTACAGAACTCCCATATACCCTGTACCCAGTTACTATAATAATGCACTTCATTATTAATATATTAGTATAGTATATTCATTACAACTAATCAACCAATTTTGATACATCATTATTAGCTGAAGTCCATGGTTTATTCAGTTCTTCGTTTTTCCACTTAGTCTTCTTGTCTTTTTAGGCTCCTCTGTGACAGTATATATTTAGATTTTTAAGAAATTGTTTTACAGAATGGCTATACCATTTATATTCCCACTAGCAATATGTGAGTGATCCAGTTTCTCTGCATCCTCATTAGCACTTGGTGTCACTATTTTTTATTTTAGTTATTCTGATAATTGTGTAGTTATATCTCATTATAGTTTTAATTTGCCTTTCTTTAATGACTAATGTTGATTGAATGACTTTCAATTTGCTTACTTGCTCTCTGCTTATCCTCCTTTGTGTAATGTCTGGTGTGACTTTTGTCCATTTTCCAGTTGAATTACTTTTTTTTTTAACTTGAGTTTTGAGAGTTTATTTAATGCATTCTAGATACTAGTCTTTTGTTGGATCTATAGTTTTTAAATATTGTCTCCTAGTCTGTAGCTTGTCTTTCCATCTTTTCTACATGGGCTTTCACTGAGGAAACTTTTAATATTTGATGAGGGCTAATTTATCAGTTTTCCCTTTTATTGATCATGCCTTTGGTGTCATGTCTGAGAATGCTTTGCCTAGCTAGAGCCCAAAAATATTCTTTTTTAAAAAATTTTGTAGTTATACATTTTACATATATTTGATCCACTTTGAGTTAATTTTTGTATAAAATGTAAAGTTTAGGTTTCAGAATATTCTTTAAAGATATTCTGTATTTTATCTGTGATTTGATATTTAAAATTTAAATATCTGATCCATCTGGAATGGAGGAGCATATGAAAGGGAAAATGTATAACACCCCCCACTGCAAATTGGTCAACTATTTAAATTTTAAATATGAAACTAGATGTTTTCCAGATATACTCAGTCATACACTACAATTTATTCAATAATGTCTTTTCTCTATTGATACATGCTATGAACATGAGTATATAGCTTTGTGTGAGAACATAAGTTTTCTGTTTTCTGAGATAAATGCCTAGGAGTGTAATCTTTTACCTATTTTCGGGAGGGGTTGGTTTATTGTCCCTAATTGTGGCATAATTTAAAATGCACAGATCTTAAATATTCAGTGTGATGAGCTTGACAGGTATATAAGCCCTTGAAATCATCACCCACCCAGGTATGTTCTGGTTCTTTAAATTCAACCAAATAAAGGAACGGTCTAGGAAACTCAGGGCAGTGCCAGTCTGGAAATGGGTGTCTGGTTATCATCTGGTTTGTTTGTTTTGTTTTAATGGAAGAAGTAGCTCACTGACGCAGAATTTTTTTTTTTTAGCTGGAACTGGGAGTAACTTTTTATTTTTATTTTTTATTTTTTAAGCTGGAACTGGGAGTAACTTTTTATTTATTTATTTATTTATTTATTAATTTAAAAATCTTTAATTCTTACATGCGTTCCCAAACATGAACCCCCCTCCCACCTCCCTCCCCATAACATCTCTCTGGGTCATCCCCATGCACCAGCCCCAAGCATGCTGTATCCTGCGTCAGACATAGACTGGCGATTCGATTCTTACATGAGAGTATACATGTTAGAATGCCATTCTCCCAAATCATCCCTCCCTCTCCCTCTCCCTCTGAGTCCAAAAGTCCGTTATACACATCTGTGTCTTTTTTGCTGTCTTGTATACGGGGTCGTCATTGCCATCTTTCTAAATTCCATATATATGTGTTAGTATACTGTATTGGTGTTTTTCTTTCTGGTTTACTTCACTCTGTATAATTGGCTCCAGTTTCATCCATCTCATCAGAACTGATTCAAATGAATTCTTTTTAACGGCTGAGTAATACTCCATTGTGTATATGTACCACAGAATTTTTATTTTTTTTTATTATTATTTTTAGTTTTTTATTTTTTAAATTTTAAAATCTTTAATTCTTACATGCATTCCCAAACATGAATCCCCCTCCCACCTCCCTCCCCATAACATCTTTCTGGGTCATCCCCATGCACCAGCCCCAAGCATGCTGCATCCTGCGTCAGACATAGACTGGCGATTCAATTCACATGATAGTATACATGTTAGAATGTCATTCTCCCAAATCATCCCACCCTCTCCCTCTCCCTCTGAGTCCAAAAGTCCGTTATACACATCTGTGTCTCTTTCCCTGTCTTGCATATAGGGTCGTCATTGCCATCTTCCTAAATTCCATATATATGTGTTAGTATACTGTATTGGTGTTTTTCTTTCTGGCTTACTTCACTCTGTATAATCGGCTCCAGTTTCATCCATCTCATCAGAACTGATTCAAATGAATTCTTTTTAACGGCTGAGTAATACTCCATTGTGTATATGTACCACAGAATTTTTAAAGTTAGAAGTATCGTTTGTTTCTCAACCGAATCAGTGGGAATGGTAAATTTCAGTCTTCTCTAAGAAACTTTGATTTTTCTTGCGTTACACAGATTCCGCTTATTTCATTAAGGTAGTTTATTTTATTAGTAGCCATCAGAGCTATTCCTTAAGATTAATTTCTATATGATTATTCATATTTGGTACTGTGTAGATAGCTTTTTTTTTTAATCTCCAGCTTCTTTTTTAAAAAATATTTATTTATTTGGCTGCACCAGTTCTTAGTTGTGGCATGTACAATCTCATTCCCCAACCAGGGTTCAAACCCATGCCCCTTGCACTGGAGCATGGAATCTTAGCCATTGGACCACCAGGGAAGTCCCTATCTCCAAGTTCTTAATAGGGGAATTTCCATTATTCAGAAATACAGAAAAGTTCTTCCACTTACTTTGAGCAATACTCAGTGCTATTTGGGAAGTAAGTCTGTTGAATGTTGTGGGAATGTTATTTGAGGACAGAGTATGTTCATACTGATAATCTTCAATAAAGCTTTATCATAGAACTTGCTCTGGGAAAATAGTTTGTTTTTTTATAACATTAGGAGTTACTACCATTTAACAATCTTTTTTTTCCCCTGATTCTTTCTTTGGTAACATTTGTGAGTAAGGGAGAAGGAAGCATGGACCATGTGTTTTTTTTTTTTAAAAGTAATCTTTATGTTATGCTACTCCCCTCAGCCAACTCTTGGCCAACAAAGTTTCTCTTGATCATTTAACTAGTTGCTTTTATTAAGAGTAAACCAGCAGAAGATGATTTCTGCCATTAGAGAGTTAAACAATTTGTTGGAGAGGAGCTTAGCAATAGGAGCAAGAATAGAATAGATGAAGATACTCATTTAGGCGGCTGCTGCTGCTGGTAAGTCACTTCAGTCGTGTCCGACTCTGTGAGACCCCATAAATGGAAGCCCACCAGACTCCCCTGTCCCTGGGATTCTCCAGGCAAGAACACTGGAGTGGGTTGCCATTTCCTTCTCCAATGCATGAAAGTGAAAAGTGAAAGTGAAGTCGCTCAGTCGTGTCCGACTCATAACGACCCCATGGACTGCAACCTATCAGGCTCCTCCATCCATGGGATTTTCCAGGCAAGAGTACTGGAGTGAGGTGCCATTGCCTTCTCCATTTAGGTTGCTAAGCTTTATCAAGTTCTGAAAACTTTGCCATGATTCTTGCAGGTTCAAATTCTGTAATTTTGGCCAATAAAGTGTTTCATATGCTGCTAGTTTATCCGTTAACAGTAGAGCATTCATTTTTTGGAAGAGTCTTAATGTTAGTATTGTTATCATTAATTAATTTTTAAAGTTATATATGAAAGAGATGGAGATGTTTTTCTTGGTGCACAGTAGGAATAAGAAAATGTTTCTCTGCATCCAGTTTGCCTGCATCCAGGTCTTTGAAGGCATGCAGGCCATGCAACTGAAATGATTCTGTGACAAGGGTGGTGCTTGACGCCAGTTATTCATTTACAGGTAGCTTTTGAAAATGGCTGCCTCTCATTTCACCGGGCTCACAGCCGTTGCTGATGTAATTAAAGATCTAGACACTCAGATAGCTGTAAGTAAGCTCCTTGAGGTCACCGTGGGCAGAAATTCTTGAATGTGCTTCTGATCTTGATGACACCAAAGCTGAGGTCCACCGAGTCAACTTCATGGCTCTAAAATTTAGACATCTTGGCTATTCCAGGCTAGGGACTCTGCATGTATTTAAAGATTGCTAACACTCAGAGAAAATTTGCCCTTGATGACAGAGAAGAGCTTACTTTTAACAATTGCTAAATTTATCGTGTTTATCAGGCCCTGGCATAGATTTAAGCATGTTTGAAATACTGAAATGAACTAATCTGTTTTTTGAAGTTTTTTGACTAAGTTTCAAGTATGTGATTGTGCCATGGTTTATTTGAATTTAGCCTTACTTGATGTTCAAAAATAATGCATGTACTACTTAACCGAGTATTCTGTTTTTACAAAGTCTTCAAAAATGTCTTGCTCATTCTAGTTTATTTATGTCCATAAGATCCCTCATTTCATTTAATTTCTTATTTCACTTGTGTGGACTATTTAGCTTTTCCAAAAGAGATGGTTTCTAAATATCAGGTGAGAGCAGTGAACATTCTTCATTCCATTTTGAATGTGCAGGTGTCAAATGAAGACCCTTCAAAGTCCAACAGACCTCATAGAATTTTACTTTTAAAACTCATCCTTTATTACATGTATTTCCTGAATTAATTCTTTTGTTTTTCTTCTACAGTTGATTGGCCTTGGTCCTCATAGCTCCAAAAAGAAACAAGATCTCGATAAGCTCTATGAGCTGAAGTCCAAAGCAAGACAGATTATGAACCAGTTTGGTCCCTCAGCCCTAATCAACCTGTCCAATTTCTCATCAATAAAACCGGAACCAGCTAGCACCCCTCCACAAGGCTCCATGGCCAATAGCACTGCAGTGGTAAAGATCCCAGGCACTCCTGGGACAGGAGGGCGTCTCAGCCCTGAAAACAATCAGGTATCATCCTCTTTTTGTTCTCTGCGGGCACTTCTTACCTGTTCTTTAAAGCAGTGATACTTTGAGAGATGTCCATCTCAGATGCTGCCTCTTCCTCTCAGACTTCTTAAGTTCTTTATTGATATATCATGTACATTTATCAATTTTTACTTTGTGGAATATATGTGTGTATACATATGTACGTATATATATGTATATATATACGTACATATGTATACACACATGCATGCATTAATACAATACCTTGCCTATGACAGGTTTTTATATATTTATATATAAATATATGCTATATAATTGTTAAGCAAAATAAAATAGGTAAATAATTAATGGCTTCGTTATTCATTATTCCTGTAATAAAAGTACTGTTGCTTCCAGTCTTTTCTCCTTCTAGTTCATCTAGCTGCTACCATTATTCATTTTCTGCAATGATTCTATAATCTGACCCCCTCTTTTTACCCATGATCCTGATTCTGTCCTCCAGAGCCATAAAAAATAAGTATAATCTCTGACTTGGGCCTTGTAGGCTGAGTAGAACAGGATGAGGAGACAGTAGTTCAAGAGAATGAGGGAGGGACTAGCAGTGGTGAATGGAAAGGGTTAGGCAGATAGGAGATTGATTACCATACTGAGTGTGGAGTTGGAGAAGAGCAGAAATTAAAATTGTATAGGTGAGATTACAGCAGAACGTACTGGGCCTATGTTAGTTTCCATTGGAACTTTTAGTCAATAAACAATCTTTGCAAATATTCAATGAGGCATTAAAATAACATAAAGTATCTTAGGGGGATTAACTTGACAGTAAGGGGTCAAGAAAGGTAAGAAAGGGGGCAGACTTCTGAGAGGAAGTCTGAGACTCTTACAGTAAGTCACGATATGTGGTAAAGAAGTAAACAATAATGGTAGAATGGATAGATCTGAGACATTATTAACAAATATTTATTTTTTAAATTGTATTCTTTTTTCCTATTTCAATGTGATACAGGCTTTCGTGAAATTTTAGAAAAAGAGAGAGTAAATAGTCCGTAATTCTACTACTACCCCAAAGTAACTGTGGTAAACATTTTAGTGTATTGATTCTTCTTTAGTGGCATATACATGTGATATAATTTTTCCTTTATGAAAAAGGGGATTATAGTTGTACATACTTATACAAATATTCAGTTAAATAGAAAGGAACACATGTTCCTAGCCATCGAGGAGCTTTTAGCTATTAAATCAGAAAACAAGGAAAGAAACCCAGTGATGGAAGGGTACACAGGGTATGACAGAGGCCGAAGGAGGAGGTGGTTGCTTTTACCTGGGTAGCCTAGGAAAGCACAGAAAGAAGGCTCTGTGAGCTGGGCAGGTGGGAAGAAGGGTAGACGAGCTTGTCCAAAGGCAGCAGAGGAGCTGTACAACTTGTGGTGGTCAGAAAATTGGTAATTAATACAGAGTTTCCTAAAACTGTTTGACAGATGTTGGCCTCTCCTCCAGGCTGCTCTTTCTGCCTTTCCCTAGGCTGTTCTTGTCTCTAGAATATAGTCTTCCAGTAGTAGCTCCAGGTAGGCCAGACTGAGAATTCTTTGGAAAGTAGAAATCAAACCCAGTAAATTGGCTGAAAACTATTCTCCCAATTAACTTTAGGTATTGACCAAGAAGAAGTTACAGGACTTAGTAAGAGAAGTGGATCCTAATGAGCAATTGGATGAAGATGTGGAGGAGGTAAGGTGGGACTGGGGACTCCGGAGACTGTGTCCCTGAGAAGTCGTACAGAATAGCCGTTAACAGCACAGACTCTAGAGGCAGACATATCTGAATTTGAGACTTGGCTCTGTGGGTGTGTTAGTGAAGCTTTCTGAAACTCAGCTTCCTCCCGTATTGGTAAGGTATGACATTATTTATCTACAGGGTTATTCAGGGTTTTTATGAGGGTCCGGTAGAATAACTTACACACATCACCTTAGAGAAGGTTTAGCACTTATACCTAACAACACTGCTATTTTTGCCTATCAGAAAGAGTGTAGTCTGCTGCTCATAGGCAGTTACTTTCAACAGTTTAAATTGTTTCTTCTATTTCTATTAATTTTTTTTTGCCCACACTGTTGGGGCCTGTGGGATTTTAGTTCCCTGACCAGGGATTGAACCCATGCCCTCTGCATTGGAAGTGCTGAGCCTTAACCACTGGACCATCAGGGAAGTCCCCATTCTACTGAATTTCTGAGTAATACACTTAAACAGATATTCTTTGATTCATTAATTTTCTAATGGTTGTAAACTTACTGTTATGGTAGACGAGAATTTGTTAAACTACTCACATACATGCCATACATGCTTTCCTTTCTCTCATTTTTCCAGTATCGTTTTGTCACAATTTTTGCATAGCCCAGAAATCAGTATTTACATTATTCTGGCTATTTGTTTACTCATCACCAGTGAGCCAAGTCATGCCTATGACTACCTTTCTTTTTTGGTATAACTTATATTCTTGAAGTAGATAATTGTCCCTTTTTAGTTACTTACTTTTCTTTGTACCTTTTTTATTCAGCTTCCACTATTAGCTATCTTATACCCCATCAACATTATTTTCCAAATGGAAAAATACTTGATTTGGGTTTTCTCCCTCTGGGAGAAACCTCCATCCTCTTCTAGTTTAATTTATTTTAATCCACTTATACAGACCCCTCCCCTTCCTTTTGCTCTTTTTCTGTTGGATGTCTTGTCTCCTAAATCCCACATCCTCTTACTTTACTCCCTCATTTTGTTAGACTAGATTTTTTTGTTGTTACTTCCTACGAAAGGCTAGATGATAGGTAAAATGTTGAAAATATCTGCAGTCTAACCTCACACTTAATTTTTAGTTTGGCTGAATTTAGAATTCTATTTGGAAATTATTTTTTTCCTGTTAGTGATGAAGGCATTGCTCCATTGTCTTCTGAAATTTAAGAAACCTTAGGCTATTCTGGTCCCAGTTCGTCTAGGGTCCAAATTTTGTCCTGTTCTGAATTTTCATATGAGCCTTATATGTATCTTTTTTCTTTTGTTGTGCTGTGTTCTTACAGGCTTCTTTTAGACACTTGCGTGCCTCAATTCAAAGATGATATTGTTTTGTTTTGTTTTTTCCTTTTCTGAGGAATATGTAATGACAGAGAAAGGAAATGCAGGTTGCAAAAACAGTGTAATTCCACTGTTACTTTTATGTTTTTTTTATCTAGAGGGAAAATATTTGTCCTCACTATGTGAGTTCGGTTTTTTAGATAGCAGCTTTACTGAAATAAAATTCATGTAACACACAGTTCACACATTATAAATGTACACAGTTCATTGGTTTTTAGTATATTCACAGAATTGTACAGTTACCAACATAATCTTAGAACATTGTCATCACCCCTAAAAGGAGCAGTCACTTCATTTTCCCACAACCCCTACAACCCTTGGCAACCACTAAACTACTTTCTGTCTCTGTAGATTTGTTTATTTTTGACATTTCAAATAACTGGAATCATATAATAATTGGTCTTATATGACTAGTATCTTTCACTTAACATGATGTTTTTAAAATTCATCCTGTTGTAACAAGTATCAATACTTCATTTCTTTTTATGACTGAATAATAATGATAGTCCATTGTATGGGTATGCCATGTTTTGTTTTTCCATTTATCAGTTGATGGACATTTGGATTATTTCCACTTTTTGACTATTATCACTAATATTGCCATGAACATTCATGTACAGGTTTTTTGTTTTTTCTTTCCTTTCTCTTTTTGAAATCATGTACAATTTTTTCTGTGGGCATACTTTTCCATTTCTTTTGGGTATATACCTAAGACTGAAATTGATGGGTCATATGGTAACTGTGTTTTTCCTTTGAGGAATTTACTGTTTTTATAAAGTGTTCCATCCTTTGACATTTCCACCAGCTGTTATGAGGGTTCCATTTTTTTAATCTTAGGTTTTTGATAATTTCTTCTCTATTATTGTTCTTTCTTTCTGGAATGACAGTTGTCCATGTAACTTAGTAGTTCCATGGCTGTGAACAAGTTAGTCTCCATGAATCTTAGCATCTTCCTCTGTAAGCTTAGGGTAAAATCCATGCCCCATTTTTTTTTCCGCAGGATTATTATAACAGTAATAGTTGGATGTTGGATCTTCTGCATTGATCCTTAGTTTTGGGGTTTTTAAAAAAATCTTTTCTAGTGTTCATTTCTTTGCAATTCTAAGTTTTTCTTGCTGGAGAGATTTTCCTCAATTTATCTTCTAAATTTTAACTTTTTTTTTAATAAAAAATTTAATTTCCATGAACTTTTTCTTGTTGACTGTTTTTTTTCCCCTTAAGCCATTCTGTTCTTATTTTATGATGGCTAGGGTCATCTTCTATTTTTCTTTTTGAAGATATTAATTATGTTGTTTGACATTTTCTTCTTTTCCCTGTATTGTCTGTTTCCTCTGGGTCCCCCTAATCCCCCTTTTGTTTGTTTATTTTCTTTTTAGTGTTGGAGATTTTCTTCAGATGTCTAGTAATCCTGGTATGTGTTGGGAAAAGTCGCTTGGCTGCTTTTGAAGATGAGGATTGGAAGTCTGTTCTGTTTATAGAGATCTAACAGTTCTTCAGTTTTTAGTTCCATATCTCAGTCAAGTCTTCTGTGGTTAATGATAGCTCCAAATCCTGGCTCTGCCAGATCAGTTCAGTTCTCATTGGTGTCCCCTCTACAGGCATTTGTGTTACACCTTCTATCTGCTAGGTCAGTTCCCACTCCTTCTTTGTTACTTCTTTTCCAAAAATTTGCTGTAAAAGTTTATTGGACTCTCTTGCCCATTAAGGTTTTCTCTCTTTTTCTTGTCTTTGTGGATTTATATGTCTCCCCACCCCCACCCTTTTCTTGTTTTATTGGGTTAGGGAAGGAGAGGTCATTTTTGGAGGTGACTTACCATGTTTAATCATTTGAAATCTTTATTTCAGATAGTTTGGTTCCATAAGAATGATAGCAATATATTAATGGTCTAGCAGAAAAAGTAATGTTTATAACTATGGTTGTAATTTTATTTTATTTTTTTTCCAGAGGAAGACATGAGGAAGGTATTCACTAATCAAAATTTCAGTTTTTTTTAATTGTAGATTTTTAACTTCAGAATTCTGATTTTGCTCTTTACATAGTCTACGAATAATGGATAATGAAGTGGAAAGAATCCAGGATTTGGACTTAGAACCTTGAGCTCGAATCCTGCTTCCGCTGCTTAGTAGTTACGTGGCTATAAATAAGTTAGTCTCCATGAATCTTAGCATCCTCCTCTACAGAATTAGGATAAAATCTATGCCCCATTTTTTTCCCCCCATGGGATTATTATAAGGACTCGGTGAGATAATGGAAATAAAAATGCTTAAGAGAATATGAAGGATTTAATGAGAAAATGAGGATTTAATGATTCACTTTTATGTTCCTCGATAATTCAGAAGAAGATATAGAGGGGGTAGGGCTTGGGCTGGTGGACTGCTGCTAGGTAGAAAGTACAGAAAATGCATCCTCAGAAAGGTGTGAATTTCTCTCAACCTGGTTAACGAGTGGGTATGTTTCTCTTGTCCTCACTCCTCCTTACCTTCACTCAAATGCTGATTCCAGGCCTTGTAATAGAAAGTCTGACTAGATATGTGATTCAAGCAAATACACATGTCTCTGTAACAGAAGCCTACCCTGCCATGCCATGGTTACTCTCCCCCATTGTTTTTCCCCCAGATGCTGCTGCAGATTGCTGATGATTTTATTGAGAGTGTGGTGACAGCTGCCTGCCAGCTTGCTCGGCATCGCAAGTCCAGCACCCTGGAGGTGAAAGATGTCCAGTTGCATCTAGGTATGCGGTCTCGTTTCTCCCTGAGGTATCCACACTGTTGCTCCTTCAGGAACCTTCCTGCCAGGATCAGACTTTAGGGCTCTGGGATTTATATATTCATTCAATAGTAACATTAAACAGGAAAGAGAAATCCCATCTGTGGTATGGGGAATGAGCCCTGCATTAGGTTTGCCACTTTCTAACTGTACCACCTTATCCTTTCCACTTACTTTTTCTTAAAGTCGATTTCCTCATTTGTGAAATAGGGATCATAATATCATCCTTACAGGGTCATTGTGAGGATTATAGATAATGTTTGTAAAGTGACTGGCACAAAATAATGAGCTCAGTAAATGTAGCTATTCTATGTCCACCATTCATATAGTGGTATTTTCCTTCCAGTTTTTAGTTTATTGAAGTATTTTTCCCAAGAACATTTTATCCCTAATGCACATATAATTTTGTATTCTGCTTTTCTACTTAATAGACACTAAATTTGAGCTTCGATTTTTCTGGGAGACACTCATCTAACATTGATAATCATAATCACTTGGAAATGAGTAAGCCACCCCCATCCCCATCCCCTGCTGCATTGGTTGCAGTATGATCAAAAGAAAGGGAACAATCTGTGACTACAAAGTCAGGCCAAAAGAATGAGGCGCAGTGACTAAGGGATTCAGTGCAGATCAGCCCATGACTGAATGGCTTCCTTCTTGGTGTTAGGGAGCTACTGCTCAGAAGGTGCTGGTACTGGGGGTGGAATAAATGACACACTTCTGGTTAACATGGCTGGCATTATTAGCAGAAGACTTTGCATCATACTTTCGCATCATACTTTGGCCACCTGATGCAAAGAATTGACTCCCTGATGCTGGGAAAGATTGAAGGCAGGGGGAGAAGGGGACAACAGAGGATGAGGTGGTTAGATGACATCACCGACTCAATGGACATGAGTTTGAGCAAGCTCCAGGAGTTGATGATGGACAGGGAAGCCTGGCATGCTGCAGTCCCTGGGGTCGGAAAGAGTCAGACACGACTGAGTGACTGAACTGAACTGAATAGCAGAAGACAGATATTTCGATTACCTGTTACTGTATAACGAACATTGCAGAAATAGCATGGCTTTTGTCAACTAGCCTCTGAAGACACATTGCATTGCATGTGCACGTGCTGAGTCACTTCAGTTATGTCCAACTCTTTGTGACCCCGTGGACTATAGCCTGCCAGGCTCCTCTGTCCATGGGATCCTCCAGGCATGAATACTGGAGTGGGTTGCCATGCCCTTCTCCAGGAGATCTTCCTGACCCAGGGATCGAACCAGCATCTCTTACATCTCCTGCATTAGCAGGCAGGTGCTTTACCACTAGTGCCACCTGGGAAGCTGAATTCTGTTCTATGAGGCAATCACAAAGACCTGTCCGGGTTCAAGGGGAGGGATCACAGACTCCACTTCTTGATAGAAGACATACTTTAAAACCACCACAACACAAATGCATAGAGACCAAAAGTACAATGGTGGTTACCAGAGGCTAGGAGGATGGAGCAATGGAAGTTATTGTTTAATGTGTACAGAGTTTAGGTTTGGATGGATGGATGAAGAAGTTTTAGAGGTGGATAATGGTAATGGTTGTGTGAATGTGCTTACTGCCACTGAGCTGTACACTTAAAAATGGTTAATTTTATGTGCATTTTATCATACCCTCCCCCCCAAAAAATCCTACACAGTTTCTGTTACTTTCAGAGTTTAACATTCCTGTTTGTAAAAGTATTTTGTATTTTGATTGTTGAAAATAAAATTGGAATGTCAGTTTCTTCATTAAGGGTAAGAAATAATTATCACAGACATGAATACTTGAAATTCTGTATGACCAGAATAGCTTCTTGTCAGGGGGCCTAATGGAACCTGAATCATAAGGAAGATTGCTGGGAGGCATGGGATCAGAGCATGGGAAGTTAGGGAACCTGGTGTTAACCATCTGGGTCAGCTGTGCACACCTCCTCCTAGCCCTAGCAAGGATAAGTTTGCCAGTGGGGCTGTAAACCTTGATGGCTTTCTTTAGGACAGGCTGGGATGGATACTGCCAGTGTTTGCTTCTCACCCAGCTATTTCCTATACTTGAACGGCTAGATAATGACATGGTCTTCATTTCTTTATTTTTTTTCCATTAAATATATTTATCTGTAGAATATACATTCATACTAATTCATTATCTTTAGCTTTAAATGAATGTAAATATTCAGGGTTACTAAACTGATTAATTTAGGTATCTTCTAACTAGTTGTACTTGAATATATATTAAATATGGACTCCTTTTGAGTAGAGAGTTATTCTCTAAATAATCTTATATGTGTGATTTTTTTACATTTGATGTAGTTAAAGTGCAGTACACTTTTATTTGTAGATTGAGGGGTCCATGTAGTTATGCCAGTTTCTGACAAAGGAGAATAACCAAATGTCTGCCCTCTGGTAACTTGGAGTAGCAGTTCTACAGGTATGGTCATCCAGTGGCAAAAGGTCCTGGAGCTGTGGTGTGGACATACCTGTATCAGTATCTGTATTTCTGTGTGTTTATTTCAGGCTCTGGGATTGCAATATGCTACTGAGGGCTCTCAACCACCCTATCAGGTGGTTATTTCTGTTGTTATTATTCAGTCGCCAAATCGTGTTCAACTCTTTACTTCCCTCTGGATTGCAGCACACCAGGCCTCCCTGTCCTCCACCATCTCCTGGAGTCTGCCTAATTTCATGTCCATTGAATCAGTGATGTCAGCCAACCATCTCATCTTCTGTTGCCCTCTTCTCTTCCTGTCTTCAATCTTTCCCAGCATCAGGGTCTTTTCTGATGAGTAGGCTCTTCACCTCAGGTGGCCAAAGTATTGGAGCTTCAGCTTCAGCATCAGTCTTTCCAATGAGTATTTCTGTTGTTACTACCATATAAAAGGTCAAGAAACCAAGACCCAGCATTATATTGCTCCACAGTGAAGCAGCAGAGCTAGGACCTGGCTCTTCACTCCAGATTGCTAAGAGTGTCTTTCCATTCCTACTCCTCCTTTAGGTTTGAGAGGAGTTGCCTTGAGCATAAGGGTAAGATGATTGAAGAAACAAGTAACTTTCCTGGAAAGCTATGTAGAAAACCGTAGGGCTTCACACTCAAAATTTTGATTCATTTACCTCCTTTTTCCTTGCAAGAAGGTCAGACAGTGTCCTCTAAAACCTTTAAGGCACCATATGCAGTTACCTATTTGGGTCCCATAGAGCTGCTCTTCAGAGTTACTGTTTATTAGTACAGTGGATTGCCCAGGTTAGTCCTCCCTAACCCTTGTCTGAGAGTCACACTGCACGCAGACACTCTCTTCCTGGTCCCCTTATCTCTGTGTGGGCTTCTTCCTTACAGAACGCCAGTGGAACATGTGGATCCCAGGGTTTGGCTCTGAAGAAATCCGACCCTACAAAAAAGCTTGCACCACAGAAGCTCACAAACAGGTGAGAAGCCTTCAGAGTCCCAAGGCTGCCACAGCTGATTCCTTGAGTTGTGTCTCAGAGAGAAGGCACACAGCTACTGTCTGCAGCTGGGAAATGACTGCAGTGTCATTTCCCCCAAATGTCAGAGAGGGCAGGAGGCAGCAAGGCTGCATGGTACATCAGACATGTTTTTCCTTGGTACTTTGCTGTTCTCATGTGGGGTCTGTTGTTTCCCTCAACTCTGATGAGAGGAAAAACTGAGTGTCTGTGGGTGTTGCTTAAAGTTGATTCTAGGTTCTTCTAACATGGATGGAACTTGCCCCCACCACATCTCATTAATGAAATCTTTCATTGTTGCTGATTTGAACATCATCCAGGACCCCCTGACTAAAGGGCAGTTTAAGGAAAGAAGTATGCTATACTTACGCCAGGAGGTAGCACCCAGGCTGCTCTGGCAGGCATTCTGGCCTCTGCCCCAGCTTAACCTTTGTTCTCTGTCCCTCTTACTGCAGAACTGAGGGGTCAGTAAGAGAATCTGTCTCCACTTTTGCTGGAGAACAAGCTGTCCCAGTCACTAGTCAGTGTCATAGTAATATTGGCCTCCATTTGACAAGTCTTAATTTAACTGGCTACTCTGATTTGAAAGTGGGCTCTTTGCAAGCTTTAGATGGCCACCGTTGGGCAGTTCTGACTGAGTGTACCTTGCTTTTCCATAGCTTAGGATCTCTGGATGGGTATGTTTACAAAGCTCACAAAGGAAGCTCTATAAGAAGACTACTAATAGCCTAAGTCATACCTGAATGGTCTACGGTTTTCCCTACTTTCTTCAATTTGAGTCTGAATTTGGTAATAAGGAGTTCATGATCCGAGCCACAGTCAGCTCCTGGTCTTGTTTTTGTTGGCTGTATAGAGCTTCTCCATCTTTGGCTGCAAAGAATATAATCAATCTGATTTCGGTGTTGACCATCTGGTGATGTCCTAGATAGAGTGCCTGATGAACTATGGAATGAGGTTCGTGACATTTTACAGGAGACAGGGATCAGGACCATCCCCATGGAAAAGAAATGTGAAAAAGCAAAATGGCTGTCTGAGGAGGCCTTACAAAATAGCTGTGAAAAGAAGAGAGGTGAAAAGCAAAGGAAAAACGGAAAGATATAAGCATCTGAATGCAGAGTTCCAAAGAATAGCAAGAAGAGATAAGAAAGCCTTCTTTAGTGATCAGTGCAAAGAAATAGAGGAAAACAACAGAATGGGAAAGACTAGAGATCTCTTCAAGAAAATTAGAGATACCAAGGGAACATTTCATGCAAAGATGGGCTCGATAAAGGACAGAAATGGTATGGACCTAACAGAAGCAGAAGATATTAAGAAGAGGTGGCAAGAATACACGGAAGAACTGTACAAAAAAGATCTTCACGACCCAGATAATCATGATGATGTGATCACTAATCTAGAGCCAGACATCTTGGAATGTGAAGTCAAGTGGGCCTTAGAAAGCATCACTACAAGCAAAGCTAGTGGAGGTGATGGAATTCCAGTTGAGCTGTTTCAAATCCTGAAAGCTGATGCTGTGAAAGTGTTGCACTCAATATGCCAGCAAATTTGGAAAACTCAGCAGTGGCCACAGGACTGGAAAAGGTCCGTTTTCATTCCAATTCCAAAGAAAGGCAATGCCAAAGAATGCTCAAACTACCGCACAATTGCACTCATCTCATGCTAGTAAAGTAATGCTCAAAATTCTCCAAGCCAGGCTTCAGCAATACGTGAACCTTGAACTCCCTGATGTTCAAGCTGGTTTTAGAAAAGGCAGAGGAACCAGAGATCAAATTGCCAACATCTGCTGGATCATGGAAAAAGCAAGAGAGTTCCAGAAAAACATCTATTTCTGCTTTATTGACTACGCCAAAGCCTTTGACTGTGTGGATCACAATCAACTATGGAAAATTCTGAAAGAGATGGGAATACCAGACCACCTAACCTGCCTCTTGAGAAATCTGTATGCAGGTCAGGAAGCAACAGTAAGAGCTGGACATGGAACAACAGGCTGGTTCCAAATAGGAAAAGGAATACGTCAAGGCTATATATTGTCACCCTGCTTATTTAACTTATATGCAGAGTACATCATGAGAAGCGCTGGACTGGAAGAAGCTCAAGCTGGAATCAAGATTGCCGGCAGAAATATCAATAACCTCAGATATGCAGATGACACCACCCTTATGGCAGAAAGTGAAGAGGAGCTAAAAAGCCTCTTGATGAAAGTGAACGAGGAGAGTGAAAAAGTTGGCTTAAAGCTCAATATTCAGAAAACAAAGATCATGGCATCCAGTCCCATCACTTCATGGGAAATAGATAGGGAAACAGTAGAAACAGTGTCAGACTTTTTTGGGGGGCTCCAAAATCACTGCAGATGGTGACTGCAGCCATGAAATTAAAAGACGCTTACTCCTTGGAAGAAAAGTGATGACCAACCTAGATAGTATATTCAAAAGCAGAGACATTAATTTGCCAACTAAGGTCCATCTAGTCAAGGCTATGGTTTTTCCTGTGGTCATGTATGGATGTGAGAGTTGGACTGTGAAGAAAGCTGAGCGCCGAAGAATTGATGCGTTTGAACTGTGGTGTTGGAGAAGACTCTTGAGAGTCCCTTGGACTGCAAGGAGATCCAACCAGTCCATTCTGAAGGAGATCAGCCCTGGGATTTCTTTGGAAGGAATGATGCTAAAGCTAAAGCTCCAGTACTTTGGCCACCTCATGAGAAGAGTTAACTCATTGGAAAAGACTCTGATGCTGGGAGGGATTGGGGGCAGGAGGAGAAGGGGATGACCGAGGATGAGATGGCTGGATGGCACGATGGGCGTGAGTCTGAGTGAACGCCGGGAGATGGTGATGGACAGGGAGGCCTGGTGCTGTGATTCATGGGGTCGCAAAGAGTCGGACACGATTGAGCGACTGAACTGAATAGCCTAAGTGCAGTATTGTTCAGAAGGGAGTCCCTCAAGGCAGTGGACAGTCAATTTGGTTCTGCTATCAAATTGTCCACTTTTAGCCCTATTTATTTATCAGTCAGCAAATATCAGTACCCCATTCCAGTACTCTTCCTTGGAAAATTCCATGGATGGAGGAGCCTGGTGGGCTGCAGTCCATGGGGTCAGACACAGCTACAACTAAGAGTCGGACATGACTGAGCGACTTCACTTTCACTCTTCACTTACATGCATTGGAGAAGGAAATGGCAACCCACTCCAGTGTTCTTGCCTGGAGAATCCCAGGGACAGGGGAGCCTGGTGGGCTGCCGTCTATGGGGCTGCACAGAGTTGGACACGACTGAAGCAACTTAGCAGCAGCAGCAGCAAATATAATGTTAAAATGATCTCTTAGTCAAAGTGAGCAAAGCAAGTCGTTAATTTGGCCAGTGGCTGGTAATAGGAAGATTTGAAACCCATGATCTGAATGTTGCCAGATGGGTTATGGTGGAAATTACTAGAGTCAGTTTCCTCCATTGCAGGTCATCAAGTGTGAAATATCAGCTCCCTTTGTGTGTTGGCAACAGGCTCAAAACAGAGGCCTCTTCCCTATTTTCTCCATCATCAGGAAAAGAGATTGGTGAGGGGGAGTAAGCCTAGAAAACATGTATTTTGACAGCCTGTCCCTTTAAATCCCCAAAAGGCAAGAAATGTCAGCTTCTGCTTTTAACATTTTTTTTTTGCCATCCCACTAGCGTAGGGCTCTTTGAGTCTTTCGGTCAATGAAATGGGTCTACTGGCCAATATAAACATCTTTTAGGGCCCCGCAGACTGCACTTTAGTTAGGAGGAGTCTGCTGAGCTGCCCTGTGCCTGTAAGTTCCTGAGGACTCCAGCCTCAGGAGTGGCGTAGACCATGCTGCCTGGTAACCACACATAGATTTCCTGGAAAGTTCCTCACTCTAACCTGTGTCATTGCTTATTTCTCTCTCCTTTCAGAGAATGGCGTTGATCCGGAAAACAACCAAGAAATAACGCATGGAAAGCTCAGGGGATGGACAGCAATGTATTCGGAGATACTTGAGCTGAGACCTCAGCCATCTCATCCTTGGATTTTTTTTTTTTAATGCTTTACAGAGAAGCATATATTTTTTATTAACAGTGCAGCAATATCTCTAATGACTGAGAGGATCTGCCAAAAGAATAAAGCCTCCTACCCCAACTTCCAGTCCCTGTTCCCTGCCATCTCAAAGAAGAGCAGTGTATCTTCCAGAGAAGATTTTATTTGTGGTTTATTATGTAAGTGATTGAATAGGGGACAAAGCATTATGGTCTTGTTTGGTGAGAGAGTATTAATATTAGCAGGATTTGTAGAGGTTTCTGTTCCCTTCTCCCTCTCCCTTCTCCCTGTACTTTGTAATGTCAGTGTTTATATGAATATGACTTTCATTTGCTTTTCCAGAATAAAGAAGTTATTAATCGAAAGAAACAGGGTACATGGCTTACAGCCTTTGAAATGCCAGAGAAGGATAAGCAAGGCTAAATGTAGGCCTCTAGTCAGCAGATGGCAGCACTATTATTCCTTTCTATGATGGAGGAAAAAACCCAGGGATTTTTCCATTATTTTACTCCAAGGAAGACCTTACCATCAGCAGGACTTTCAGTCTAATCTCTGCCATAACAATCAAGCAGGGTGACCTTTTCTTATCAGCCCCAAACTGAAGAGGCATCCTGGTTTGGGGAAATTGTTTTTGATCTGCTTTTCTGGAACTTCTGGAGTTCATCCTTGATGCTGAGAAAAGATAGCAGTAGACTTGGGGAAAGGCCTTTCCCTGCAGGCTTCTGTCTGTTTGTAGTTGTGGAGATCCTAGTATTTTCACCATCATACAGAGGAGACCAGGTGCTTTGAGACCTCAGGATCATGACCTTCAGTGGCACCTAGCCACTGTTCTGTGCCTGGCAGAGACCTTTGTGGATCATGAAGTTTCCAGGAGCTTCAGGGAGCGTGGCTGCCCACCCAGGGGCCACCAGCATGGACACATCCCCCTTGCCATGCTTTGGGTCTCTGCCTTCTGAGACTTGGTCTGTGGTGGGACCCTGCTTTTCACTCCCTCCCACCTTGAGTTTGGCCCCATGACCCCTCTCTTTACAGCTTATAGATCTCCTGAGTGAGCAGCTTAAAGTCTGTGCCGGATGTCACCGTTGCTTTTGCCTGAGGTCTCAACATAATAAACACCCAAAGAGGCAGCCAGCTTCTCGCCTTCCTCCATCACTTGTCGCTCAGTCATCACTCTTGTGGCCTCCCACCAGGCAGAGGATGTTGAAGGGTTGTGCTTTCTCCAGAATCTCCTGATGCTGCTGGGGGACACTCAAAGGATGTTCTGTTGGTGATTACCAAGCTACAAAAAGCCTTCCACCAAGTTCCTGCAGTAGGAGCGAGTCACTGGCCTCGGCAGCCAAGAAGGAATCCAGAATTAGTTTTGAATCTTCCATTGAGGACAGCAGAGGGTAGGGAATCCAGGCAGTTTAATGGCAAGAGCTGGGCTGAATCAGAAGACCTCAGTTCTTGATCAGCTGCGTGACAGGTGAGTGCATTCCTCCAGCTGAGACATCTTGTCCTGTGTGCTTCCTGAGAGGCTTGTTCATCCAGTAAGTGTTTATCAACTGTGCCCCTGCCTATGCCAGCCATAGCCAACGGTGATGAATGAACACAGGGAGCGTTCCTTCCACCAAGGGAAAGGGAACCTGCCTCTGTGACGAGAACAACAAAGCAGAGGTTCCCAGGGTCAGGGGAGAGCGTCTGAGCAGCTGAGCTGTAATCTAAGGGATCCATGGGAAGGCAGGGCCACTTTAAAGGAGAGAGCGCTGCACATTTGCCAACCACAGTGCAGTGTGAAGTGAGATGGGCCAGGTCATGTGGTGTCTTGTAGGCCTCAGAAAAGTGGGCTTTACCCAGAAAGCAGGAACCATTGAAGGATTTTAGGCAGAAAATGGTCAGATTGGTATTTTGAAAAGATCACTCTGGCCAGACAGTGGAGGGGATAAGAAAACATTTGTAGAAGCAGAGGTTCATAAGAATGTTGTTGCCTGGACTGAGGTGGCTGTAACAAAGTGGAGAGAAGGGAGATTTGACAGCTGTTTTAAGTGGTGCACGCGTGGGCCTTGGTGACTGGACGTGGGGAGAGAGGTGTCACCAGGTATCTATAAGGGATCTCCTAACTCGGTGTCTGGGGCAGCTTAGCCTGGGTGCAAGGCCTTCCACCGCACTAGCTAAGTAACCAGGCCCGTCTGATTCCCAGAGCCCTGCACACTGCGCACACAGATGACTTCACACGTGCTGAGCAGCCCAGGGAGTGGGGAGCAGGGCTGACGAATTTGAGAGCTCCAGAGAGAACTTGGGTGCCACGTGCTGTGCCGAGCACCTTCTGTGAATAGGCTTGTTTCCCCAACAAGCATGAAGAAAGTGTTAAGCACTTTGCAATAATCTCATTTAACCCCATTGTTCAATGAGGCAACTGAACTTTAGAGAGTTTAAGTAATCTGCTCAAGATCACACAAGTGGTGGTGATGGTGCTAAGGTTTCAACCAGGTCCCTCTTGACTCCAGAACCTGCTCCCCTGACTGTGCCCTAAACTCTCTCCCCAAGTCCTAGTGGGGGACAGAGAGGGGAGCGACAGCACATGCAAAGGCCTGGAGGTGTGAAGAAGTCACCTTGTCAGCGTGGCTGAAGCATAAGGTGCTATGTCAGGAGAGAATGGTCAGAGGTGAGCAGAGTAAGCCTGGGGGTGGACAGCCCTCAGGCCTAGTGGTGGGGTCCAGTGCCCGTGTTTGGAGTCTGCCATGTGTGTGTCTTACAGGGGTTTGGGAGGGTGTGGGGAGTCCAGCTGGCTGACCCTGAGCTTCCCACCCCTCTTCAGCCTGAGCATCATCTCTGTCAGCTGTGGAGCATTTTAGGGCTGTGGGAAAGATCCCATCTGACAAGATTCTGATGCTAGTGAAAGTCGCTCAGTCGTGCCTGACTCTGCGACCCCATGGACTTGTCCAGAATCCTGGAGAATACTGTTCCCTTCTCTAGGGGATCTTCCCGACCCAGAGATTGAACCCAGGTCTCCCACATTACAGGCAGATTCTTCACCAGCTGAGCCACCAGGGAAGCCCTCTGATGATAACTTCAGGCATATAAACAAAAAGTTTGAATCAACCAAAAGGCAGCTGTAGGGGGTGGTCACAAAAATGGGTGAGTTTTGAGGACCTAGAAGGCACCATTTGGGATCAAGCAGCCATCCTGGAGAGGGTCCCTCCTGCATGGGGTCAAGCAGGGAGGAGGAGGGCAGCACTGGACTGAGGTGTCACAGTTCCCTATAGTTGGGAAAGTTCCCCACAGTCCCCCAGTTTTTTAGTCCTTTGTTTTCCAGGTAAAGGCCCCTTCCCTTCCTCTTTGTTTAAAAAAAATCTGGCTGTGCTGGGTCTTTGTTGAGGCACATGGGCTTCTCTAGATGTGCCACGCGGGCTTAGTTGCCCGTGGCCTGTGGGATCTTAGTTTCCCAGCCAGGGATCGAATCCTGCTTTGGAAGGCAGATTCTTAATCACGGGACCACCAGGGGAGTTCCACCCCTTCCCTTTCTGATGGGTGGACTCTCCCCTCAAGGGTGGGTGGTACAGAAGGCAGAGCAGGGGCTGAGCCCAGGACCTTTCCTGGCCAGCTAGACCCCTAGGCTCTGCCTCCACAAAACTCTCAAGAGAAGGCCACCTCCACTGCTTGGGTGATGCCCTTGGCAAAGATGCCCTCCCTGCAGGCCCCATGTACTGACCCCTTTCTGCCCTCTGCTGACCTGAGTCCCAGAGCACTCAGGTCTATGCAGGCTGTGGTGTGAGGCTTACCTCTCTCAACGCTGGGACTCCTGCGGGACACGTCCCTGCCAGGGGTCCTAGAGAGATCCTCCCATATCTGTCACCCACCAGGGCCAGGATCTAAGAATAACTTTCATAGAGAAAAGAGGAAAACAGGATGGGCTTGGTGCTATTTGTTGAAGCTGAGTTATGAGTACAAGAAGTTCTTCACACTACTTGATACTAGTTTCTTTATTCTTGGTTATGTTTCATATTTTCCCGAATGGTTTTTGAAAGCCCAGTGTTCCCCTGCCGGAGAGCTTCCTCAAGGGAATCAGCCCGGTCTTGAAGAGCTGCCCTCTAGTGGGCCAAAAAGGTACAGCAGAGCCTGAAATCTGCCAAGAGGAGAGCCGTTCCAGTAAGTGCCCTGAAGGCTCAGGGAAAGAAATAGGTTAGGTTGGACTAAGCTTTGGTGGGTGAACGGAGTTTTGTCAGAGATGGAGGAGGGACATTCCAAGCAAGGGAATCACACACGAAAGACCCAGAGGGGGCTTGTTGGCCGAAGTAAGCTAACATTTATTAAGTGTTAAGTAACCTAACACTTAATCCATGTCATAATTAATCCTCTAACAAAACTGTGAGGTTAAGAATCATTCTCATTTTACCATGAAGAAACTGAGGCTCAGAGGTAGAGGAAAGATCTCCCCAGAAGGCTCCAGTTCCAGCCTGTGCAGAGTGGGTCGGACAAACCTTCCCTCTTCATCCGCCAGGTTTCAGTGGGTCCCAGAATAGGCAGGGTCTTCAGAAAGGGTCTCCTGGGTGGCAGACCTTCGGTTCTGTTCCTTCTGAAGGGCACAGGGGATTCAGGCCTGGGCTGCAAGGTTTTCAGATGAGGAAGCAACTCATGGAAAGGCTTGGAGGCCAAGTAGCCTGTGGGTAGCCCAACCCATCTCTCTGCAAGGGATCAGGACCTTTAAGAACTTTGTTAGCATCTGGAATTCTTATTTCCCTAAAGTATGTACTTCGGCAGTCTCTGTTCCCTAATAGTCACAAGAGCAAAACCCTTAGGGGAAGAAGCGGGCTTCCACCTTCTGAACTCCTAGTGCCTAGTGAGGAGCACTGCCTTTGAGTTGTTATTTGATCCTTTCTAGAACTTGTTAGTATTGTCCCCATCTTACAGATGAGTCCACTGAGGCTTAGATGAAATGAGTTCCCCAGGGTCCCACAATTGTATATAGCAGAGCTAAGATTCAAACCCAGGTTTGACCAAAAGCCTGCCCTATTTTTGGCAGCTGGGATAATGCAATGGTTAAGAGGAGGCCATATTATTCTGAGTGTTGCAGGCTGATCAGATAACACAAGGAGGGAGGAAAGTGCTAGGGTCTTCCAAGCAAAGGGAACAGCATGTGCAAACCCCAGGGCTGTAGGTGGTTGGGAAGCTGGGCAAAGCAGGCAAAGCAGGTGGAGATGCCGTAGGACCAGATTAGATTGGACTTGGGGGAAAGGGTTTGGATTTTACCCTGCAGGCAATGGGGAGCCAGGGAAGGATTCTAGGAGAGAAGCAGCCAGGTCAAATCTGTATTTTAAAAAGATCCCCTGGGGCAATGTGGATGCTAAGTCACACCCAACAGGTCTGAGACCCTCAAGATGGGTGATACAATCTGCACTAAGATTGGGGCTGGGGTTGCTGCACTGAGATAGCAACGGCAAACTGCCTGGCAAATGGTACTTAGGAAGTGCCCAGTCAGAGCTGGACACTGTTCGTTCTGCCTAGATCTCTGCTTTTAGCTTGGTTCTTCCTCCTCATCTAGGTTCTCAAATCAAAGGCCATCTCCTGAGAGAGGCCTTCCTGACCATGTGCTCTAAAGGAGCCGCCATCACCCTCAGGCCTGTCTCCCAGACCTGTGGTCTTTACAGCACTTAGAGCTAGGACTCATTTAGTCCCACTTACTAGTCTTTTCTCTTCCACGAGAATGTCAGCCCGAGAACTGCTTTTCTGTCCTGTTCACTGCTGTATCCCTGGAGCCCAGATCAGAATAGATGCTCATTTTAAGACATTTTTGATGAAGGAATGATAATAACTCTAAAGTAAATAATTTCCCTCTCCTGCCTACCCTTTCTTATCTGCGAAATGAGGATAGTCATGCCAACCTTGCAAGATGTTCAGAAGAATGAGTGATGTTTTAAAAAGAGAAGGCAGGGAGGAAGTAGAGCGCAGAGAGGGCCCTCCTGGCCCAGGTGCCATGGCGAGGAAGCTAAAAATCACCCCAAGTAAAAACTTCCCAAAACCCCTAGGAAAGAGGGGTTTTCAGTGACAGGTTACTGAGGAGGAATCTGAGACTCAATGAGGTAGAGTAACTGGCCCCAGGTCACAAAGTGAGTAAGGTGGCTGTGCTATTTTTGCTATGGCAACTGCCCTGCCCTGCCCATGCCCGCTGGCACAATGAGACCTCCCAGATATCCCCTTTACACCTGCTCTGTTGCCTGTTCAGTTGCCATGTCCAATTCATTGCGACCCCATGGACTGCAGCACATCAGGCTTCCCTGTCCGTCACTGTCTCCCGGAGCTTGCCCAAGTTCGTGTCCATTGAGTCAGTGATACCATCCAGCCATCTCACCCTCTGTCACCCTCTTCTGCCTTCAGTGACGTGTAAAGATTCCTCTCTCCATAAAGCCTTCCTTCATTGCCACTGGATATTTTGTGCCTAGCAGCTTCTGTGGCAGGTTAAGTTCCCCAGCAGCCAGATTCTGAGAACAAAATCAGTGTGCAGACTTTTATTTTTTTTAGTATTTGTTTGGCTGCACCGGGTCTTAGTTGCAGCAGGCAGGATCTTCAGTCTTCATTGCAGCATGTGAGATCTTTAGTTCCAGCATGAGGGTAATTGTTCCCTGAGCAGGGATTGAACCCAGGCCCCCTGCACTGGGCACCCAGTCTTGGCCCCTGGACCATGAAAGAAGTCCCCTAGACTTTTATATATAATTTTTTTTCCACGCCATGCAGACTGTGGGATCTCAGTTCCCCAACCAGGGATTGAACCTGGGCTCTTGGCTTTGAGATCACAGAATATTAACCACTGGACCACCAGGGAATTCCAAGGGTGCAGACTTCCCCCCCCCGCCTTGTATTTTTGTGCAGACCTTTATTAGGAAATTCTTTCTTAAAAAAAATATTTACTTGGCTGCACCAAGTCTTAACTGTGGCACTCAGGATCTTCGATCTTTATTGCAGCATGTGGGATCTAGTTCCCTGAGCAGGGATCGAAACCAGAAGCTCAGAAGCTCAGAAGCTCAACGTCTTAGCCACTGAACCACCAGGGAAGTCCCTATTAGGAGATTCTTGAGATCAATACCTACTTGTGGGGGAGGAAGGGAAGAAAGCAGGATTGAGCAGGAGGATTTAGCTGTGATGCTGTCCTAACAGTGGCCTCGACCCCATGGAGAATGATGAAGATGGGGGTTTCCTTCAGAGTTGAGGCAAGAAGGCCAGGTCTTTGAACACTCCCCACCCCCCCCCACCCCTAAACAGAGCTGATACATTGATGCTGGACTGTGGGCTGCCCCAGATGAGCAGGCAGTTCCCAGAGAGAGCAGCCTGGGCTTCGCCACCTCATAGCACTTCCAGCAGCTAGGAGCTTTGATGGGGAGGAGGGTATGGGTTCTTCAGCCCTGAGGGGAGATTTTGGTGGCTAACCAACACTGTCCACCATGCGCCCAGCCAGAGAGCTGTTCATATTCATCCCTCTCTGATCCGTGGCCTTGGAGTAGGAGCACTGGGCAGCAATCCGAGTTTTAGGACGCACTTTCTCATCCAAGCCTGAAGACCTGGCTCAGCCTGAAAGCCCCTGCCCCCCTCCTCGCCTGTGTAGCAGCGTCCACACGCTGAGCAGCTCGGCGTCTGAGCCCAGGGACACTACCTGAAATGGCCGCATCCTAGCTAAGAGAGGAAAGACCAGCAGTGACGACAGTTCTTGCTATTCGATTCTCACCGTGTGGGAGGCTCTGGCTCTGGCTGAGCACAGCGCATCCATGATCTCAGTCATGCCCACAACCCCCCGTGAGTGGGGTCTCTTATGAGCGCCTCTGCCCACAGAGCAAACAGGCTCCAGGACAGGAAGCTGCACACCTGGCCTCTTAGACCTTTCTGGTGGAAAAGGGGCTGAGCTCTGAGACCCCAAAATCCAGGAGGCATGACTGTGCCAGGATATGGTTTGTAATAACTGTCTGAATAGATTCTGCCATTTGGCCTCCAGAGAGATACGAACACTCCCCACCCCACCAGCACTGCTTTAACCCTTTCCCTCCTAGAGTCAGCACCTGCACGGGCCCGGGTGCTGCATTCTGCTGGGCTGCCTGGAGACCTGGGTGTTCTGGATGAGCCGCACACCCCCCCAGTCCTCCTCCAGTTTGATGGCCCCCTGCCACAAGGCCTGCTGGATGGTGTTGGCAAGGGTGTCGAAGGCCAGGTCCACATTGCAGTTACTTTTGGTGGAGGTCTCCATAAAGCCCATGCCCAAGGAGGCAGCCAGCTCCTCCGCCTCCTGGGTTGAGACACAACGGGCACTCTGCAGGTCACTCTTGTGGCCAACCAGCAGGAAGATCGCCTTGTCCGGGCCCTGAGTGGCCATGACCTCCTGATGCCAGTCTCGAATGTGTTCAAAGGACTTCCTGTTTGTCACATCAAAGACCAGCAGGACACCCACCACATTCCGGTAAAAGGACCTGGTGATGCACCTAATGGTGAAGGGAGTAAGGTGGGAGAGGGTTATGCCTTCAACACACCCGGTCCTGCGTCCTCCTCCATCCAGGGACTGCCTCACACCCCCATTTCAGCTCATTTCACACCACTCTCTGCTTCGCTTTTCCCTGGTCTGTGTCTCTCCCAAGTTACTGTGTGTCCTCAGTCAGGGAGCAGGTTGATTCCCATACTCTCCTGACCATTCCTGGAGAAAACCTGATGTTTTCCTGACCGCAGGTTTCACCATTTCTCTCCCTGGCAAACTCCTACGCATCCGTCACAGCCAACACAAATTTCTCTTCTTTCCACCTCTCCCTGACACCTCCCTCTGTGCTTCTGTGGGCCCTCTCAGCAAGCACCCAGGTCATTCATCCCTCTAGGTTTCAATGTCGAATATTCCACCGGCCGGGCCAGGTCTCAGGCATCCAGCTCAGGGGCTCAGTCCCCCAGCTGTTATTTGTAGGATGAATGACTCAAGCGTGAAGGACCCGGGCCCAGGGCAGGGACCCCCAGATCTCTACTTGGGCCACTGAGGGCGGCGACTCTGAAGGATCCCCATGGTCACCCCGCCCCAACCAGAGACCCCTCACCCCAAACCCTTCTCGTCCCTCCCCCGGCGCACCTTCCACCCACCGCGCACCTGAAGCGCTCCTGGCCCGCCGTGTCCCAGAGCTGCAGCTTGACGCGCGGCCCAGCCTGAAGCTGCACAGTGCGGGTGTAGAACTCGACGCCCACCGTGGGCGCCGACTCGAGCTCCAGCTCGGGCTCGGGGATCCCGGGCGCGCCCCTCATGTAGCACCGCAGCAGCGATGTCTTGCCCACGGCCGCGTCCCCCAGCAGCGCGATCCGAAACTGGTAGCGGCAGACCCCCGCCTCCATGGCCAGCGTCTCGCCTCCCGAGGCCGGGCGGCCAACTGTGCGACCCCGCCCCCGCCCCGCAGCCACGCCCCCGCCCCGTCTCTGGGCCCCGCCCCCTGCCTCCAGGCGGCCCCAGAAACGCCCAGACCTGGGCCTGGAGAACCTGGGGCGTCTTCAGCAACGCCGAACCGGACGCCGAGGAAGCCACCCGGCCCGGTGGAAACATCTGGACAGGTCACTTACTCGCTCCGAGCCTCAGTTTTCTCCTCTGTAAAACGGAGATAGTAATCTACTTCAAGGAAGAAGAGATTAAACTAGATAATGTGGGGAGGAGGGCTACTGAGGACCGATCACCACACCCAACGTGCACTGGCCTGAGGCTAACAGCGCCAGAGCAACCACTTCGTTCACTCTTTGGGGTGGTTTCCCTCTGCAGCCCCAACTCTCTTTTAGTCCCCCCATTGCGCCCATGCTGCTGGACCTGGAGAAAGTTGACGGTTTATAGATGCACTTTTCTCACCCAGATGCCCCTTCCCTGGAGCCCTACTGGCCCTGGCCTAGCGCTTCCGGCTCAGTGTTCAGGTTCAACGGTTCAGCAGGCCCCACTGCTTCCCCGCTGCCTGCCTGTACTGGGCCCCATGGTCCAGAGAGAGACTTGGACACAGTCAGGTAGACGGGACAGGGTAGTCAGATAACTGCAATTCCAGGCTTTTGGACTGGACAGCTAATGTTTATGAGGTGAGATGGTCAGTTTCTTATGCTTTGGGACAGCAACCCTCTGAGAAGGCTATAGTGTGCCCATTTTAGGGCTGAGGAGACCGAGGCTCAGATGTGTGGCTTGTCACACAACTGACATGTGTGGCTTACGCTTGATGCCACAGAAGGGGACTGGAAAGCAAGTTCCCAAAGGACCAGGACAAAGTGGGTTAGGGGCAAGGGTAAGGCAGATACTCCGGCATCCAAGAGCTCCACTCTTTCCAGTCTGGTCTTGAGAACACCCAGGACATCAAGACTCAAGGTTGGTCCCAAATAGCTTGTCTGCTGGTTTAATCCCACTAACCCACCGTGGGTGGATGCTGCAGTTTAACAGGTTGGCAGTAGGAAACAGTTCTCACTAAGGCAAACCATCGTATCATCACATTTCCTCCTTACACAACCTTGTGAGTGGAGGTTAGTCTGCCTGGCTTTTTACAGATGAGTAACAAAGTTAAGTAAGCAGCCCAAGATCACCCAGCACAGAAGACAGAGTAGCGGCCGAATTTGTTTCTGGCTGGACAATCTGGGGACCTGGGAAGGCCCAGGTTTCCTAAATAAATCAGTGAGAAGCCATTTTGTTAAGCCTCCTAGTAATTCTGCCCTTCAGTCACTGCACTAGCCTGAAGGGGCCCAAGTCTCTGCTCACCCCGACTCCAGGAGAGAAAGGAAAATTAGGTAGGGTGTGTGTGTTGGAGGAATCCTCCCTGCCAGTTCTGTCCAAACCAGGAGAGTCTGCCCCAGTGCCACCTGCCCCTCTGAGGTTTCCATTAGGATGTTCTCATCACCTTGCCCTGTTCAACTGGAAAAACAATTTCTGCATCAGGCCTGTGCAGAACGGTCTCCCCCCATTCCACCCTCTCCCTTCTTTACCCACCACTGTTGATCCAGCCACGCGGAACATCTTTCCTCTTATCAGCCCAATGCCAAGAATACTCCCCTTCTGTTCTTCAAAGGGTAACTAACCCCAATTTTAGGCCTCAGGTTAGATCTATGTCTTCAAGAAGCCCCTCATTGACTGGGTAGTGAGGTCACAGGCCCTTTTGTCCTTTGTGATGTCTGTCTCCCTTCTAGGCTCAGGCCCCTTGAGGAGAAGGACCAGTGGCTGTATCCTCAGTGCTTGGCTAGTAAATATTTATGGTTGTATGAATGAATAAAAGTAGATGTGCTATTCATTTATTCATTCACTCATTATTCACTCAAATACCACAACAGAGTTGGACTCAGGGAGCCATGGGGTCAGAAAAGACCTCTTGGAAAAGCTGAAGCTGAAGCTGGATCTCCAAGAATAGTGGGAGCTGGGGAGGTAAGCGAGGAAGGGTACTCAGGCAGGGGCAGTGGGTGAAGGCAGAGAGGCATGGAACGGCTTGAAAGGGAGTTTGAAACCGGACATCCCAGAAGCCTTTGTAGTCAGCATGTGGGCAGAGTGCACTGTCAGCATCAGACTCCTGACCTTCCTCTCCTAGAAGTGCCTGCTGTGGGCTGGAGTCACATGTCTGCCCCTGACTGCACCTGGCACTGGAATCCAGTTGTCAGCTGACTTTGTCATAGACTGCCTATGTGACTCCCCAAGGGGCGAGTCGTTTCTCCTCCCCAGCCCTGCTTCCCTTCTGCAAAGTGAGACAAATCATGGCGTCCACCTCACAGGGTAGTTCTGGGGTAACTGTGTGTCACTGCTGCTGCTGCTGCTGCTAAGTCACTTCAGTCGTGTCCGACTCTGTCCGACCCCACAAATGGCAGCCTACTAGGCTCCTCTGTCTCTGGGATTCTCCAGGCAAGAACACTGGAGTGGGTTGCCATTTCCTTCTCCAATGCATGAAAGTGAAAAGTGAAAGTGAAGTCGTTCAGTCGTGCCCGACTCTTAGCGACCCCATGGACTGCAGCCTTCCAGGTTCCTCCGTCCATGGGATTTTCCAGGCAAGAGAATTAGAGTGGGGTGCCATCGCCTTCTCCACTGTGTGTCACAGCAGGTGCATATTTGCATTAGACAGATCTTAGTGTTTTCTTCTTCCTTTGTTTTATTTTGTAATGAATGAATCTTCTTATTGGAATATACTTGCTTGACAATGTTGTGTTTCTGCTGTAGAGCACAGCGCATCAGCTCTGTGCACACATCTATCCCCGCCTCCCCATCTCACCCTTTAGGTCATCACAGAGCAACCGTCTGAGCTCCCTGTGCTACACAGCAGGTTCCCAGTGGCTCTCAGATCTCAGTTTTATTTCTTTAATTTTTAAAATTTATTTATTTATTGGCTGCTCTGGGTCTTTGTTGCTGCTTGGGCATTCTCTGGTTTCTGGGAGCGGGGGCTACTCTTCATTGCAGTGTGCGGGCTTCTCATTGGAGTGGCTTCTCTTGTTGTTCACCATGGGTGCTAGGACATGTGGACTTCAGCGGTTGTGCCACGGGGGATGCCACTAGCATCTAGCTGCCACTAGCTGCTCTGCTGCGTGTGGGATCCTCCTAGACCAGGGATCAGGTAATGAAAGCAAAGAGGAGGAGGAGCCAAATCACCTGTGGCTTCAGAGGCCACTGTAAGGGCTGAGCTTTATTCCAAATGTGTTGAGAAGTCAGTGATTGTGAGGCAAGTGAATTACATGATCTGAACTTTCTCTTGCTTACTTTTTTGTTTTTAGCATCTTTCTTAAAATGTAATTGATACAGAGTAAACTGCACATATTAAAAATGTACAATATTCATTTGACATAAGCGTACATCCTCAAAGCCACAACTGAGATAATGAATATCTATTATTCTCAAACGTTTCTCCATGTCCTTCTTTAATTCTTGTCTCCTGACCTCCTCTCCCAGACAACCATCAATCTGCTTTCTGCCACTAAAGATTCGTTTGTATTTTCTAGAATTTTTATCATACAGCATATAGTCTGGCTTCTTTCACTCAACATGATATATTTCACTGGATTAATATACCACAATTTGTTTATCCAATCCCTGTTGAAGGACATCTGTGTCATGTTCAGTCTTTGGCTATTAGAAATACAACTGCTATGAACATTCATATTCAAGTCTTTGTGTGGATGTATGCTTTTCATTTCTCGTGGGAAATACCTCGTACGGCAACCGTTGGGTCAGATAGTAGGTGCATTTTTACTTATTTAAAAACTGCAAAATCGTTTTCCAAAGTGGTTGCACCATTTTACAGTCCTGAATATTGTATGAAATTTCCACGTGCTCTACTTTTCCGTCATTGCTTGATATTGTCAATCATTGTAACTTTTAGCCCTTCCACGTGTTTGTAGTGTTTTGATATTGAGTGTCATTCATGTGTTTATTTGCCATCTGTTTATCTTCTCTGGTGAGGTGTCTTTCAAATTTTGTGCCCCCCCCCCTTTTCCCCCTTTTAAAAAATGGAGTGATTTTACTTTTTACTGTTGAGTTTTAAGAGCCATTTATTTACTTATAGGTTTCTCATTGCGGTGACTTAGCTTGCTGCACAGCACAGGTTCCAGCTCAGGCTTCAGTAGCTGCAGCACATGGGTTCCATAGGTGTGGCTCACACAGGTTTCAGAGCCCAGGCTCAGTAGTTGTGGCCCACAGGCCTAGCTTTCCAGCGTCATGGGGGATCGTCCTGGACCAGGGACGGAATCCGTGCTCCCCGCACTGGCAGGCAGATTCCTAACCACTGGACCACCAGGGTAGTTCCTTCAGCGTTCTTTCTGTTCTAGATGCAAGGCCCCTATTCAGGGCATGTTTTGCAACTCTCCCAATTTATCTCTTATTAAAATATATTTGAAATTAAAAAAAAATTTATTTGGCTGCCTGAATCTTGGGCTTCTCAGGTGGCTCAGTGCTAAAGAACCCATTTGCCAATGCAGGAGATGCAGGAGACAGGGGTTCAACCCTGGAGGAGCAAATAGCAACCCACTCTAGTATTCGTGCCTGGAAAACCCCATGGACAGAGGAGCCTGGGTCAGAGCTGGCTGAGTGTGGACGCCTGGGTATTAGCTGCCACAGGTGGGATCTTTAGTTGCAGCATGTGGGATCTAGTTCCTTGACCAGGGATGGAAACTGGGGCCCCTGCATTGAGACCTCAGAGTCCCACTAATTTTTGTTGTTGTTGTTGTTGATGCTTATTCATTCTATGGATAAAACCTGTACATGGTCCAGTGATTATACGAGTGTGGGCGTATGAGGTGAACTTCCACATTTCAGGTCTTAACTCGCTTGCTATCTGCGTAAGCCATTTCTGTTTTCTCATCTGTGAAAGAGGCATAATTGTAATTCCCATACACAGGGTTATTTTTAAAACTAGCTGAGATAATCGAGCATAATGTACTTAGTAAGCACTCGGTAGTTTTTTTTTTTTTTTTTAATCTATTAGCCGAAGAGAGAAGCCCAAACAAAGAATGCATTCTTCTGATGAATTCTGTAATCAGTCACCTCTTCCTTTCGGAAAGGAAGCCCGCCCTCAGATCCCTCCGCCGAAGTCCTGCTCAGTCTTTGTTCCTCGACGTGCTCTCAGGCGGTCTGAACCAAAGCCCTGGCTCAGCTCACTGGGTTAAAGGTTAACTTCCCGATTTTGAAAGTCGGTGATATTTATGAGCTCCGTCCTGGGTTACTGGATGTTCACTGAGTGCTGAATGATGGCGGAGGAATCTCTTCGGATCCTGAAGAAACCACTTACACAAGCTTCCTCCAACCAAGTGAAAACGGTCTCACACAGCACACGATTGGGACTGCGAATCAGACACCCGGCCGCTCGCCAGAGGCGAACGAACTACAACTCCCCTCCTTCCGCGCGGCGCGCTGCGCCAATCGTCAGGCACAGCTGCGAGGGGCGGGGCCTATATAAACCCCGTCCCGGCTCAGAAGCGTCCTTTTACCCGGCAGCCGCGCGTCGGTCGTGTAGTGTGTCTTGGGTTCTCTGTCTGCGGTGGTCCACTCCCATCCTCCGCCATACCCGGCCTTAGCCTGGCTGCCACGGGGGCCGCACCTGCCGGGGCTGCCTCTAGAGGCGGCGGGATGTTGAGCACGGCATGGAGGATCCAGGCCTACTGGCCTAGTCGGGCCGAGATCTGGAAGGCCGCGTGGTTCTCAGGCGCAGTGGAAGAAGCCGGACCCTGTATGGGCCACGCCCTGCTCCTGCCGCGGCCCTCGCGGCCGTGTTCTCCGGTGTGACGGGTGAGTAACTGGGGCAGTTACTCATGGGCAGTCGGGTGTACGGCGTTTCTGGGACTGAAGTGGCTTAAGTTAGGGTAGACCACGTGCTGGGGTCAGCCAGACCTTGAATAGGCCTGTGACAGTTGCTCCGTGACCGTGGGCATGTTAACTTGCCTACCTTCTCCTAAATTATCTGGCTGCACAACATGATAAGGAAGTCACCCTGATGGGTATAAGGACAAGGTCTTCTGGAGGACGGGCTATAGTCATTCAGATCCTATTTCGAATCCCAAGGTTGTCACTTTCTCCACTGATACAGAACTTTGGCAAGTAAGCAGTCTAAATCTGATGTAAGACGGGGTTGATAAAACGATCCTGTGAAGATAAAATGAGACAAACCACTGGCACATAGTAAAAGAAGGTGGTGATCACAACCTATAGGATGTCTGTTCTCTTTTAGTTTCCAGAATGTTCCAGTAGATGAGTCCTGACGCACAGGATTTAGGTGAGTCTGAGGGCTGCAGTGTTGGGTCTGCCCTGTGACCTAGATCCCCGCGGGCCACCACCCCCAACCCCCTCCCCGCGCCATGGCCCTTATCGAAGCTGCAGCTGCTTCCATATAGCTGCTGTGGTCAAAAAGGAGCCCAAAGTGACAGTTTTCCTTGACGGTCGCCGTTCTGTTTGCTGTAACTGATCTGCAACATTTCAGGAAAAGACAGTTCCCATTGTACTTGGCATTTCTCAGGTACAACCAGAGACCTTTATTGGAACTGACAACGTTTTCAGAGGCCACCAGAAATGTTCCATTGATGGGTTCTAACATGCAAGAATAAGGCTTTTGAGAAGTGGCTTGCAGAGGCCAAGAACCAGTATGGAGATGCAGATATGGGTGGGTTAGATACCTATGCTGGGGAAATCCCGGGGCAAGTGGTGCAGATTGTGGCCGTGCTTTGGGTCTTTACCCTGAAAAGCTTAAGGCATCAGTCCAAAGGCGAGTCAAAAACCTTGGTTCTGAAAACCAGATGAATGGAACAAATAGGTCATTCAGGACAATGCCGTTCTCATTTTAGTTGCGCCAGAAGATTCTAGGATTGACCTTCCTGGTGAGTGAAAAGGACAGTGATGGAACACAAGCCTCAGGACCTGGTAGGTTCTCTAAAGATGTAGCTTGGGAGCCACCTGGTGGGTCAGTACAGCATGTTTCCAAGGGCTGTGGCTTGTCGTGGCCATGGGATCTCCAACTGCATGCGAGAGCAACGTGGAGAGACTTTGACAGCACAGGTTAGCATAATACCTGCAGCTGCCACTCGCCTCTCCTATAATCTCTCAGGATTTTGGCTGGAAGTCTTCCACTTGAATCCGTGTGTTTCCATCAAAAATCACATTCTGTGTAGAGGATTTTGGTTAGAGCTTCCACACTCTTTTGCAGGTTGCCCCATTTTTTAACTGGCAGTGCCTGATACTGAAGTAACTGAAAATACCAGCTTGTTGCTGGAGCCGTGCTTTAGAATAAGGTAAAGTTGGGTATTGGAGACAGCCTGACCCTCCAGTTCCCTTTCCCATCGGATCTAAACCCTGGTCCTGGTGGTCGTAAGAGGAGGAATAGTAGTACTGAAACTGGGCTCGTAGTGTGTGCTGTATAGCATGTGGGCTAGTTTCAGACAAGGTTGAATTCTCTTGGAACTTGTTTTCTCCACCCCTTAAAATGGGATAATCTTGGGCTTAAGGGGAGACTATGTGAAACTGGCAGTTGGTATAGTAAATGCTGGCTAATATTTTTGTATTTGGGAGGGATATACCAATAGCTTTCTTGCCTCCTGATTGATATTTTTCTCCCCCTAAGACCTGTTGCCAGTAAAGCTATCTTCATCTGTGTGGATCTACAGAGTTGGGTGAGTTGAATGGCTAACTGAAGCTTTATCACAACTTCCCATTTGTACTTAGCTTGTTGAGACTCTAAGCAGTGTGGCCAATAGCTAGATACTCAGTGTGTAAAAGTCCTGTATTTATAATGTATCATTTACGTCTGGCTTTCCTTGGAAGCTGTATTTATTGGCTATTCATAACCAGATGACAAAAAATGTTTGTGACTCGGGACTGCTAGACTTTGCCTGCACTAAGGCCAAGAGCACATCCAGAGTACAGTGTAGCAGCTCGAAGTCTTCACGTTAACACTTGAGGGCTGACTGCTGCTTAATGCTCAGTGGTTTTGGGTGACCATGGAGTCACCCACCCCTGCTTTGAGAGGGGGAGACGACTGGGAAGAAACAGGCAGTTCTGTCTAGCTTGATATTTTTTCACGCTGTGACTGGTCTAGGATGACACCTAATCTGAGTGGACATCTGTGGATGATAAATGCGGATATGGGACTGAGACCAGCTCTTAGGAAAACCTGGAGGGGCACTGATTCATTACGGCGTTAACTAACACACTGGCTTATACTTCCTTTTCAGGAGAGAAAAAGGCAAATGAAGACAAGGGGGCGCTTTCAGGTGGAAACCGGTTTTGTTTTTGGTGATGCTGCTACCTGGCATATAAATGACCAATAAAAGACTCACAGATGGATGTTTGTGTCCGTCTCCTGATTTCAATTTATTGCTTATTCTCATTTAAATATTGCATAAGACCCAGGATGAATTAAGAGTCTCAATCTCTGAAGATTGATTTCAGAAAGTGATAAAATGGATCAGTTTATAACTGCAATTATATTCCTCTTGCTGAGTGAGAATTCAGGCTGAGCCCAAGACTGCTGCTTAATGATCTTTGAAGGGTACATACTTTGCCACCCCTCAGGTCTACACAAAACTAGGGAAGTGATTCTTGGCATAATTCCAGGCATTTCAGGAGGGCCCTGGTAAATGGGATTTCCTATTTGGAAAATACATCAAGATCTGGTTTGGTGATGGTTGATAATCTCATTGGCTAGCTTTCTGAATTACCATTTCCTATATGTAAATAAGACTCATGCATTTAGTTTAATATAGTTTATGCACTTACTTTAGTTTTAACATTTTCTTAAGAGGTGGGATTGGCACATACATGGCACCATCTTGTACCTGAAACAGTCTAGGCCTTTTTGGTCTAGAATAAGCTGGCTGGGAACTGGTTTGCTCAGACAGTAAAGCATCCGCCTACAGTGCCAGAGACCTGGGTTTGATCCCTGAGTCAGGAAGATCCCTTGGAGACGGAAATGGCAACCCACTCCAGTATTCTGGCCTGTAGCCTACCAGGCTCCTCAGTCTCAGTCCATGGGGTCCCTAAGAGCTGGACAGGACTGAGCGACTTAACACTTCTACCTTCGCAGGTGGCACAGTGGTAAGAGAATCTGCCTGCTAATACCAGAGGTGCTTTGATGTCTGGGTGGGGCAAATCCCGAAAGAGGAAATGGCAATCTGTTCCTGTACTGCCTGAATTTTCATGGACAGAGAAGCATGAACACTTTGACTGTTCAATTGAAAACTGAAATTGGAAGTCGCCTGTGGACTGGCCTGCCAGGCCCCACTGTCTATGGGATTTCCCAGGCAAGAGTACTGGAGTGGGTTGCCATTTTGTTCTCTTAGATCTTCGCAACCCAGGGATCGAACCCGGGTCTCCAGCATTGCAGGCAGTCACTTTACTGTCTGAGCCACCATTCAACCATACAATGGGCCCTGAAATTTACCCCCCAATTCAAATAATGAATTCCTAGACACCAGGTTTGAAGCAAATTTTTAGGGGGAAAGGAAACCTGAAAAGTAACTGCCCACCATGTGACACTATCCCAGCAGGTAACCACAACCTTAAATGTGAAACTTCCTAAGAAGTTGGCTTAGTAACTTAGGACCCACCTTTGTTCTTAATCATTATATCCAGGAGTGTAGGTGACATTATCTGGATAAATGAGATTACTGTTCAAAGATGAACCTCATTCAACCCTCTTCTAACTGGTCTCTGGGTTTTCAAACTCAAATGAAGGCAGCAGTGTTAGAGGAAAAATATAATTGCAGGAACAGCTGATTACTAAAATCTTTATGAAACATTTCAAAAAAGTCTTGCGGCAACTTTAAAAAAGGAGTCTCTTCTCTCCGCACAAGTCCATTCTGGCTTGTCCCTTGTCCTGGCTATATCATGGCAGGGATCTCTGAAGACACTGTGTCCAGAGGCTGCCAATGACAGTCCATCAGCGCATCGTACAGCTCCTCGCTCTGCCCCATGAACTCCTTGTTGGCCTCGGTCACATCCAGCTGCGGCATGGGGTCTGGAAGAGAAGCAAGGGTGGCTTCAGGGGCGCAGCACTCAGCAGACACGGGACTCGGTGCCCTTCTCCCCTCTTCCTTGCTGGGGCTGCCAGCCCTGCTGCCTCTGCAGGGTTTGTGAGGATGAGAGCAGGGCAGGGGACAGTCCACCCTCAAACAGCACAGGGTCCATTTGCTTGTGGAGGCTTTCAGGAGTAAATGCTACAGCACCCCATGATTCATCCATGGCTGGCTGAATCCAAGGAGGTGAAGGAATGGAAGGTAGAGAAGGCTGACTACAGGTTACATGTGGATTTATGACTGAGGCTGCGCAGGAGGCCCTAAGCCCTAGTTAATCAAGAAAAGAAAGTAGAAAGTGAAGTCATGTCCGACTCTTTGTGATCCCATGGACTGTAGCCTGCCAGGCTCCTCCGTGGGATCTCCCAGGCAAGAACACTGGAGTGGGTTGCCATTTCCTTCTCCAGGGGATCTTCCCGACCCAGGGATCGAACCCAGGTCTCCCGCACTGCAGGGAGACTCCTATGGGATTACTTGGTGGCTCCAATGGTAAAGTTAATCAAGGGTCTAACTCTAACTTTACAGAATGTAACATGTAATTAGTACTCAAGTAGTTTTGGCTGTCATTCCATGTTTATTAAACACTACACATACCTGTAACTGTCACATGTCTCAGACTTTCTGGTGTGGTCCTTTTCTGAAATTTGGGTTTGGGAAACCTGATCAAGATTACTAAATCAAGAACAATGAATGTCTAATGAAAGAGCTAGAGTCAAGTACACAAGCTGAAACACCAAGTTCTGTATTGAAAAAAAAAATTTTTTTTCTTGATTGCAATAGTGGTATTTGTTCACC
Source organism: Ovis aries (assembly GCF_016772045.2). Taxonomy (NCBI): domain Eukaryota; kingdom Metazoa; phylum Chordata; class Mammalia; order Artiodactyla; family Bovidae; genus Ovis; species Ovis aries. The sequence continues at coordinate 238,598,399 of NC_056055.1, forward strand.
AGAAATCATGACAAAATACCTAACAGCTTCCTTTTAAACCCCTAACAAGTAAACTATTCTTAGAAGGGAGTATTACTGAGCACTGAAAATGAACCTCGGTTGCATCCAACTTGGATGAATCTCACAAATAAAATACTGAATGAAAGAAGCAAGACAGTATACACAGCACAGCATTAAAATTCAAAAACAGGCAAAACTAAACCCTGCTATTTAGGGGTGTATAGCTATGTGATAAACCTATAAAGAGAAGGAAGTTTTGTCACTACAAAACTCAGAACAGTAGGGACTTCCCTGGTGGTCCAGTGGGTAAGACTGCACTCCCAAGCCTTTGATTGTGTAGATTACAACAAACAGGAAAATTCTTCAAGAGATGGGAATACCAGACCACCTGACCTGCCTGAGAAATCTGTATGCAGGTTCAGGAAGCAAGAGTTAGAACTGGACATGGAGCAGACTGGTTCCAAATTGGGAAAGAAGTACGTCAAGGCTGTATATTGTCACCCTGCTTATTTAACTTCTAAAGCACAAGCTGGAATCAAGATTGCCGGGACAAATATCGATAACCTCAGATATGCAGATGACACCACCCTTATGGCAGAAAGTGAAGAGGAACTAAAAAGCCTCTTGATGAAAATGAAAGAGGAGAGTGAAAAAGTTGGCTTAAAACACAACAATCAAGAAACTAAGAGCATGGCATCTGGTCCCATCACTTCATGGCAAATAGATGGGGAAACAATGGAAGCAGTGACAGACTTTCTTTTCTGGGCTCCAAAATCACTGCAGATGGTGACTGCAGCCAGGAAATCAAAAGACGCTTGCTCCTTGGAAGAAAGGCTATGACCAACCTACACAATCTATTAAAAGGCAGAGACATTACTTTGCTGACAAAGGCCCATCTAGTCAAAGCTATGGTTTTTCCAGTATGGCTCAGATGGTAAAGCGTCTGTCTACAATGCGGGAGACCTGGGTTCAATCCCTGGGTTGGGAAGATCCCCTGGAGAAGGAAATGGCAATCCACTCCAGTACTATTGCCTGGAAAATCCTGTGGACAGAGGAGCCTGGTAGGCTACAGTCCATGGGGTCACAAAGAGTCGGACACAACTGAGCGAATTCACTATGTATGGATGTGAGAGTTGGACTATAAAGAAAGCTGAACACCGAAGAATTGATGCTTTTAAACTGTGGTGCTGGAGAAGACTCAAGACTCCTTTGGACTGCAAGGAGATCAAACCAGTCAGTCCTAAAGGAAATCAGTCCTGAACATTCACTGGAAGGACTGATGCTGAAGCTCTAATACTTCAGCCACCTGATGCGAAGAACTGCCTCACTGGAAAAGACCCTGATGCTGGGCAAGACTGAAGGCAGGAGAAGGGGACAACAGAGGATGAGATGGTTGGATGGCATCACCAACTCAATGGACACGAGTTTGAGCAAGCTCTGGGAGTTGGTGAAGGACAGAGAAGCCTGGCATGCTGCAGTCTGTGGGGTCACAAAGAGTTGGACACAACTGAGCGACTGAACTGAACTCCCAATGCAGGGGGCCCTGGTTCGATCCCTGGTCAGGGAACCAGATTCCACATGGCACAACTAAAGACTGTGCATGCTGCAACTGCCACCACTAAAAGCTGGTGCAGCCAAATAAATAAGACCCCATGAACTGCAGCACCCCAGGCTTCCCTGTCCTTCACCATCCCCCTCAGATTGCTCAAGCTCATGTCCATTGAGTTGGTGATGCCAACCAACCATCTCATCCTCGGCTGCCCACTTCTGCTCTCAATATTTCCCAGCATCAGGGTCTTTTTCAATGTGTTGGCTCTTATTAGGTGGCTAAAGTACTGGAGCTTCAACATCAGTCCTTCCAATGAGTATTTAGGGCTGATTTCCTTTAGGACTGACTGGTTTGATTTCCTGGCTGTCTAAGGGACTCTCAATAGTCTTATCCAGCACCATAGTTTGAAAATATCAATTCTTTGGCATTCTGCCTTCTTTATGGTCCAACTCTCACATTCGTCCATGACTACTGGAAAAACCATGGCTTTGACTATATAGACCTTTGTCAGCAAAGTGCCACCTTTGCTTTTTAACACACTGCGTAGGTTTGTCATAGCTTTCCTTCCAAGAAGCAATCATCTAATTTCATGGCTGTGGTCACCATCCGCAGTGATTTTAGAGCCAAAGAGGAAATCTGTCACTGATTCCTTTTTCCCCTTCTATTTGCCATGAAGTGGCAATCTGCTATCAAAGCCACTATGATAGCCAAAATGACAAATTGTAACTGTTGGTGAGGATGTGGAGAAACGGAAATGCTCCAAGCATTTTTGGACAGGTCTGGCCATTTCTCAAATGGTTAAACAGAGTTTACTATATGATCCAGCAATACACTCCCAGGTATACAGTGAAGAGTACTGAAAAGTTGTCCCTGAAAACTTTTCTACGTCCACACAAAAACTTACACACGTATGTTCATAACATTATTTATAACAATGAAAGTGGACACAATCCGAATGTCCATCAACTAAATGGATATCCAGAGAATGGAATATTATTCAGCCATAAAAAGAAAGGAATGACACATGATATAACAGAGGAATCGGAAGTCAAGTCACAGAGGTCATTCACCAAAGACCACATCTCATACATGACTCCATTTATTTAGAATGTTCAGGATACATAAATCCAAAGGAGGTGAGTGGTTGCCAGGGACAGGATATTGGAGTGACTGCTAGTGGTTTCACGGTATTCTTCACTGGAATTAAACAGGGGTAATGGCTGCACAACTTTGTGGCTATTTTTATTTTATTTATTTTTTTTTTTTGTGGCTATTTTTAAAAACTACTGTACACTTTAAAAGGGTGAATTTTATGTTATGTGAGTTACACCCTCCAAAATAAAAACCAAAAAACCTAGCCGAATTCTTACTGTACATCCTATTGTATTTCAGGAATTTTTTCATTGAGAAATCTTTCTATATCAATATTCTTAGAAAAAGACATGATTTAATAAAACAAAAAATCTAATTAAAATCTTACCAATATTTAATAAATCTATCATTAGATATTGATCTGTATTGATATCACTGTGGGATAAAATCTTTCAGGTGAAATTGATTTCATGCATATGAACATTTTAAGAATTCTTTGTAGAAAGATAGTATATTTTAATTTGTATTTAAGTACTAGTATTAGCAGTATGATGGTTACATTTTGTGTCAGCTTGGTCAGGGTAGTGGTGACCAGTTGTTTGGTGAAACACTAGTCTAGATATTCTGTAGATGTGATTCACATCTACAAATCAGTTGACTTTAAGTAAAGGTGATTATTCTCAATAATGTGGGTGGGCCTTAGCCAATCAATTAAAGGCCTTAAACTGAGGATTCTCAAAGTAGGCATTCTACCTCTAGGTGCTAATATAGAAATCCTGCCTGAGCCTCCAGCTTGCTGAAGCACATCACAGAGCAATCGGCTCTATTGCTCTGGAGAATCTTGACTAACACAAATAGTATATGCTTAAATTATTTTCTCTTGTGGTTTATAGGCCATTTGAGCTTCTTTTGTAAACTGTTTCCAACTTTCTCAGGTACTCGATAGAATCAGCCAGTTGGTGCTGAATCAACCAATCAGAGGTGAATCTTTTCACATAAGTACTGTGCCCATTCCTGCAACCAGAGGAATCTCTCTTGTAATTCTAATCTAAATTATGAGTTGAAGTTTTGAGCATGTACAGCAGCTCCATATGGGAACTCTAGGAAAGCAGAGCATGACCTGTCTGGCCACTCCATTCAGTGTTGGTAATGGCATATGGGAACAGATTAGCAAAAGGCTCCAGCAAGGGCAAGCATTTTTGCTGCTGCTGTGTTTTGTTTTGGGTGTTTCTGGCCGAGCCACACAGCTCTAGGGATCTCAGTTGACCAGGGACTGAACCCGGGCCATGGTGGTGAAGCACCCGGCACTGGACCGCCAGGGAATTCCCAAGGACAGGTATTTGGGTGTGTAGAAGTGTATGGACGCATGGACAGTATAGCACCCTTCCTCACTTGGATGACAGGGCCTGGAAGATGGCCTGCTGAACCCAAGGTACAGATGAAGAATGACAATCCCTCCTGGGCCCTGTCTCTGTGTGGCGATTAGGTTAAAATGGGAGGCATTAGAGACTTCCCTGGTGGTCCAGTGGTTAGGACTCTATGCTTTCACTGCCAAAGGTGTGGGCTCAATCCCCGATTGGGGAACTAAGATCTGACCACCAAAAAAAAAAAAAAGAGGGAGGCATTATAACTGTGGTAAAGAGCCTGAAGTCTAGGGCAAGACTGCAGGATTCTAAGACAGTCTACCTCTTGCTACGATGTTGCAACTAAGCTGACCTTGAACACAAAATTTAATTTGTTTCCTCTCCTGTAAAATCAAGATAATTATGGTACTTACCTCAAAACCATTGTGAACACCAAGTGAGTTAATACCTGTATACGTGCTTAGTGTATACTCACATAGTGAAACTTGTTGGCTGTTAACTATTTAAGCTTCAGTTTTCTTTTCTGTAGAATGGGATTTATAAAAATACCTATTCATCGAAGTGTTGATAGGCAGCAGTGCCTGCAAAACTATTATAGCAGTGTTGGCTGTAATAACAGATGATGAAGAAATAAAAAACTCTAAGGAGTCACACACAAATATGGTTATAATCAGGATAATTTCTCTAAAAAGGAGGCAAAAAAGGGCAAGAGACTAAAGCTAGAAAGACAGGGACTCCAGGTTGAGCCTTGCTCCTAACTCACTGTGTGATGAGAAGACCACGTGGACCTCCAGCTCACCATCCCTCTACTGGAGCTGTGTCTGCCCAGCCCACCCCTACGCTCGCTGCTGCCAGAATCAGATGACAACACAGTCAGTGTAGTGCTTTAAAACGCTATGAAGTTTGTTCCATGGCTACGGATGATGTTTCCTTTAAAGGATATTTTGCTTACAGATGACATTTTCCCTATGACCTTCTCTTGAAGAATAATTCTTAAAACAGACTTAAGTTTTTAAACTTGGAGTCTTTCTGTACCTTAAAATAAAGCTTTATTTGCTTAGAAATCGATGTTTATTTTACTTCTTTAAACCTTAAACCTAACATTCTGTTCAGAAATATGTTGAAAAAAATTTTTTAAAAATTTTTAATAATTTTTTCAAACCTTAGACTCCTTTAAAAGTATAAATATCTCATTTGAAAAAATATTTGTCTGAAGGTCAGCAATTACTTTGGTTTTACTTTTTCTCTGTTAAATTCAATTAAAAAATCACAACAAATTTTTAATTTTAAATAAGCAATAATGGCTATTACCATGTAGCAAAACCGGGAGGTGATTTTAGTTTCTTCCTTATACTTTACTGTATTTGCCAAACTTTCAATCATAACTATTACTTGAAAGTGAGGAAAATAGGTAATTTAAGATACATGGGGGGAGCTCCTTGGCAGTCCAGTGGTTAAGAATCTGCCTTCTAATGTAGGGGTCTCTGGTTCAGTCCCTGGTCAGGGAACTAGGATTCCGTATGCTGCAGGGCTCCTAAGCCCGCAGGTGACAAACAGCAAGCCTGCACGCTCCAGAGCCTGTGCCCTGCAACTAGAGAAAGACTGCTGGGCTCAGCAACAAAGACTCAGCGTAGCCCATAAAAAGTATGGAAAAAAATTAAAACGTGAAATTAAAAATTATTTTACAGGAATCTGACAACCTGTGCAACAAATATAAGGCAATGGAGTCTTTGGTTCAGACCTACATCTTGGGGTAGACCACCGCAAGTCCAGGGAACCTCGGGAGCCCTCCTCCGTCTGTTGCTCCCTGGCGTGATTTGGGATCCGCACTCCCCACTCAGGTAACATTCACATCTTACACTGAGTGAAGGGAGTCCTTTCTTACCTTCCAATGCATCATCTCCGACTTCTTCATACGTCTGCCAAGAGACCAGAGAGGTGGGTGAGAAGCACGGTGAAAGCCTGGCCCGTGACTAGGATGGCTTGTTTTTAACAAGAGGAATTCCCTCTTCATCTTTCCCTGTCTTTCTGAAGCGCAAGCTCCTGTCCTTAACCACCCCACCCTGGAGACTCACCCAAGTCTCTAGAGGATGTGGGGCCAGACTGGCCAAGTCATGGTTACCTGCATGGTGCTCTGGGTGTAGCCGTACTGGGGATAACTGTAGCTGTAGCTGCCTGTGTTCTGGTCATAGCCCCACTGGGCGTAGTAGTTCTGGTACTGCTGGTAATACTGGTTGTAGCTGTAACTGTACATTTGACTATATTCCACTGGCTTCACACGGCTCCTTAAAGGAAGAAGGAAAAATAAACAAACAAATGAGCAAACATTTCCATAACACTATATGACCGGGACTGTTCTAAGTGCTTTACACAGACTAACTCATTTAATCCCCACAATGGTGCTATACAGTAAATATATAATTAATCCTATTTCACAGATGAGAAAACTGAGGTACAGAGAGATTACATCATTTGTCCAAAGTCACATAGTGAGTAAGAGATTCAAACCCAGGCAGTCTGATCCCAGAACCCAGCTTTAAAGATAGGAGCTTTGGGGAATTCCCTGGTGGTCCAGTGTTTGGGACTCTGCACTTTAAGTTCCATGGGCCCAGGTTCAATCCCTGATCGGGGCACTGGGATCCTGTGGGCCACACAGCATGGCCAAATTAAAAAAAAAAAAAAGGCACTTCCAATGGTTAGGTTTGTCTCCCTTACAAACTTTATTAGTACTGACTTTTCCCCTTCTCAAGATCTTGGAGGGCTGTTCTTCTGCCAGCCACAAAGGCTCAGATTAACATGGCCTGGATAATCTGGATTTAGAATGATCCAAGGAGCATTTTCAAATTACAAAATATCTTATCACCTTTTCCCTGCAAAAAACATAAGGTAAGTGTTTCAGGAGCCTGGAACTGTAGTCAGAGACATCATTTGTGGAGTAGGTACTTGGGATTTGTGCCCATTCTTTTTTACATATGGTCTCCTTCTTTAAGTCCCGTACTGTTCTACGACAGAACTATTATTTATTATTTCCTCTGTAAATATGAGAACATAGCCTCTGAACGGTTAAGTGATTCACCCAAGACTACACAGAGGACTGGAGCCAAACTTTAACTCCAAGGCTTGCACCCCAACCACAACACGGTTCATTAGGCACCTGCCCTGCAGACTCAAGTCTCCTATCTGTCTCCCCCTTCCTGCATTCACCAACCAGGGCTGAGGCCCAAGGTCAACAGAAAGCTTTCTTCTCTGATTCCACAGCTACCCCAGTCACTGCTAACCAAAGACAGAATGTCAAGCCTGCAAAAGATCCACTGCTTTCAAAACCTTAAAAAACCACAGGTGATGAGCTCTTCCCAGGTTCCTCGTGTGCTCAGTGTTGGCTTGGTGAGGACTCAGCCTGAGCAGTTAGGCCGCATCTGACTGCCTTAGCATCACCTCCCGATTGGGCGGCTCGATGAAGTCTGATGGCAGAGATTTCCTCTCCCTGCCCACTGCCAGGCTGAAAACTGCTCATGTTTGCCTCTGTGACCCTACCCTCCTGACCCAGGCATCCAAGGAGTCTACCACCCTCACGACATGCTCAGGTCACTGAAGGCACAGGGTCTGGGTCTACACATTTCTGTTTCTCCACACTTGGCTTACAAGTCTGACTCTCCAAGGAAACAGATTACTCAATTCTTAGTGCATGAGGGCACCTCCCCAGAGGCAGGCATCAATGCTGACAACAATGCTCAATGAAGAAACAGATGTAACAATATAACGGCTCTGCAGAAGGGACTTTGTTTTTCTTGTTTATAGCTACAACTTCAAAGTCTAGGGCGGGGATGTGGTTGCAGGGACTCAGTTATCATTGACTGAATAAATGATGACACAGCAGAAACCACCAAAAGAGTAAACATCTGAAGAACTGCCAGACAGAATATGCAATCAAAAGAATATTCCGCAGCTATTAAAAATGTTGTAATGATGACAATTATGCAACTATATGGCAAAGTGAGTGTGTATACTGAGTAAACTGGGGAAGAAGAGTGAACATTGTTACTGTAATTAAAAATGAAGAAGCAACGAATCTACCACATGTAAACTGACCCGTAAGCACGCGGTGTGTGTGCGTCTACATCAATATCTACGTTTATACAGAACAGAAGCTTATGGAAAAGCCTGAAAAGGAACCCAGAACTTATAAGCAGTCATCTAGAGTAATAAGGAACTTCTTTCTTTTCAATGTTTTCTTTAATGTTTTTACATATACTGTAGAGTTTAGAACAAATAACATTTGGAGGGGAGAATCGCTGAGGCTAAACTGCAAAGAGCCTCCAAATTTTTTGCTGTCTTAAAAAACACGGCCATTTGGAAGTTCTGCCCAAAGAGTGTAACCACTTATATACTTTAACACGAAGTTTCTCAGCCTTTGTAAAATTGACTTTTGGGTGGCAGAGGAGAGCATTCTTTGTTCCGGGAGCTGTCCTGTGCACTGCAGGATGTTTAGTAGCATACCTGGCCTGTGCTCATTAGATTCCAGAGGCTCCCCTCTCTCAGTATGGGATGTGACAATCAAATTTATCTTTAGGTGTTGCCAATGTCCTCAAGTTGAGAACCACTGCTTGGGCCAAAGGATGGAGAATTCTATGCAGAGAAAAACTGTCTTATATCTGAGTATAAAACATGCTTGGATATGCACGGGATGAAGGGTTTTCTGCCCAGAGTGACAGGTACAATAGTGATATATATAATATTCTATCCTGCTTATATCATTATTTTTCTTTTGGCCACAAGGCGTGGCTTGTGGCAATTTCCTGTATCATATTCCCTACATCATTAATTCTTAGCCACTCCCATAGCAAGGGGCACTCATAAGAGGTTTGTATGTTTCAACAGCAGCTCTACTGGGCAAAGAGCACACAAACTAAGTTTGCAGAGCCCAGCTGCTTTTCCAGCATCGCTATGGCGATTCTGAACGTGCCTGCCTCCCCGAGTCATAGCTCTCTCCTCAGCTGTAAGCTTCTGCAGGGGCAACAGTGATGCTGGCTCATCTCCAGCACCCAGCCTGGCAAATACTGGGCACTCATTACTTGTGGCCTGCACTGAGTCTCCTGGCAGCCTCCCAATCAGCAAGCGGATGCCCTGATTATCAGCAACCGACAAGGCATGTCTCGGTTCCCACGCCAGCGCAGGACTCACGCTTTGGGGATGGCCACGCTCAGCCGCACTGGTTTAGACCCCAGTCCTATGGCTCCCTGGCACTCTGTCAGGGCTCGCTTCTGTTCCAGCTCATCTGTGAATTTCACAAAACCATAACCCCTGCAGGAAAAAGACACACACGCACTATTTAGATCACAAATGTGATGCAGGTAAAACCAAAGAACGGAAAAGAAGCTGAGAAGGGAGAGAGCACCCATCAAACCACATGGGCAGGCCTGAGCGCCCCATGAAACAGAGGGTTGTCACAGAGCAGTGTGAGACCCCAGCACTGGAGGATCCCACTTTCAGTTCACCAGCCTCCTCCATGCCATCCTGATGTGGCTTCTCCCTAAACAGGAGCTTCCTTCCCAATCTACTGGGAAGTATTATTATTATTATTATAGTAGACGCAATAGTAGTAACAGTCACAGAAGGCCAAATATTTACGGAGCCTGCCCTGCATGCCAGGTGCTACCCAAGGCACTGGGACTCAGCAGTCACAAGCAGACAAGGTTCCTGCTTTCCTGAACTCATATCCCACTTGGGGATAAATGAATGACAGTTAACATTTAATGACCATTCATTATTTCCCAGGCACTATGCTGAGTATTTTCCCAGTTATCTCAATAAACTGTCCAACAACTTGAAGGGATTATCCACATCTTATTGAAGGCAAAACCAAACTTCAAAGACATTTAATGACTTGCCCGAAGTCATACCAGAAGCAGAATTCAAAGTCCAAGCCCATAACTACTACTCAGATCAAAAAGGAATCTTTCCTGCCATGTATGGTATGATCTCACTTATGTGTGGAATCTAAAGTATGATATAAATGAACTTATTTACAAAACAGAGACTCACAGACACAGGAAACATGGTTATCAAAGGTGCAAGAGGGTAGAAAAGGGCTAAATTAGGAGGAGTTTGAGATTAGCAGATATAAACTACTACAGATAAATGAGGTCCTACTGTATAGCATGCTGCTGCTAAGTTGCTTCAGTCATGTCCGACTCTGTGCGACCCCAGAGACAGCAGCCCACTAGGCTCCTCTGTCCCTAGGATTCTCCAGGCAAGAATACTGGAGTGGGTTGCCATTTCCTTCTCCAATGCATGAAAGTGAAGTCGCTCAGTCGTTGCCGACTCTTAGCGACCCCATGGACTGTAGCCTACCAGGCTCCTCCATCCATGGGATTTTCCAGGCAAGAGTACTGGAATGGGTTGCATATGGAACCATATATATTCAATATCCTGTAATAAATGATAACGGAGAAAAAAAATATATATATAAACCCTTAAGGTCTTTCCACTTTTAAAGTAAAAATAATACATAAAAAAGGAAATACCTATAAAGCATTCTCTATTGATTTAATACATCATTTCATCCTCACACCAACTCCCATAAGATGCAGATACCATTCCACAGATGAGGAAACAGGCGCAGAGGTTCAGGTAACTTGTCTGCTGCATAATCCCTGGGCAGTACTGAGGCTGGGATTTGCACCAGGCGGTTTGGCTCCAGAGCCTGAGCCTTCACCACCTCGTTATCACACCCTCAGCTATGAGATGCATGCTGCAGCCAACAGGGTAGGCATCAAGAAGAGTAAGGCCTTACTTAGACACGCCTGTCTGGTCCAAAACCACCTTGCCTCCCCGGCAGGAGGGGTAGACTTTGACGAAGAACTCATACAGCATGCCATCGTCCACATCTGGGGTCAGATCCCCCACAAAGAGGGAGTATTCAGGGCTGAGAAGAGAGAACGAGATTCAGACACAAAGGAGAAAACTTCTGTTCTTGTGAGCTCTCTTGGCCCATTCTAGGTAAACCTCTTCTGTGCCGCGTCAGAGAACACCACATCTGATGGGTCCTTAACCTAGTCCTAATTTGTTTCCTCTGGCAGTCCTGGCAGAAGAGTTTCGGAAGGAGTCTCCTGCCCCAAGCCCCTCACCCACTGAATAAAGCCTATCTGGCTTCCAGCTTCACATGCGTGCAGACCAGGGGCCAAGTCAGAGATGCTCAAAAGATAAAGCCAGAGATCCTGCAGTCACTGCGTACTTTTAATCCAAACGGTGAAAAGCACAGGAGCATGAGAACTGAACCTTCTCCCCTGGAGATGGGCTAACATGAAATCCCTCAGCTTTCAGGACAGGGCCAGCAAAATCTTCTGTGAGGCCGCACAGTAGCTATTGGAGGCTCTGGGGCACCTCTCATTTCTGTTGTCTTTTGTCTGTTTCCACAATCCTTAAAAAATGCAAGGGGGGCCAGGGGGCCTTCCCTGGTGGCCCAGTAGTTAAGTCACTTAAGTAGTTAAGGTAGTCCACTTTCATTGCAGGGGGCATAGAATCGATTCCTGGTCAGGAAGCTAAGACCCCACAAGCAGAGCAGCATGGCCAAGTAAACAAATGAATAGTTTAAAATATAGAGCAAATTTCCTGGCGGTCCAGTGGTTATGACTCTGTACTCTTACTGCCGACGGCCTGGGTTTAATCCTGGTTGGGTAACTAGGATCCTGCAAACCGTGAGGCACCGCCAAAAAAAGAAAGTAAAAAAACATTTTTAGCTTTCAGGTAATGACAAAATTAGGTCAGTTTGCCAACCCCCGTAATGGAACAATAAACTCATTATTATTTTATTTCGGGTATGATACATATTCCTTGCCTAAGATCAGAATATATAAAAGGACAAAGAAAAATAAAATACCAATAACCCAACTCAAAGGGAATCACCATGAACACCTTGATATGCATTTTTGTTGTTTTGCTTTAGCTTCTTCCTTTGAATTTATAAAAACTGGATACAACTCATTTATTTTGTTTCCAGCATTTTTTTCACTTACAGGATCTCACCAACATCTTGACATGTGAGTATTCTGCTACAACATGACACCTGAACGGATTCACAATATTCCAAAAAATGGACATATTGTAACTCAACAATATGTCCCACTTTCCTATTATTAGATTACTTGGATTTTCCCCCAATTTTGCCCATTATATGTAGTATCTCAATGAACATTTTCTTTTTTAAAAAAACTTTTACTGTAGTTGATACACAATGCTGTGCTAACTTCAGGTGTACAGCAAAGTGAATCAGTTTATACAGACACACATATGCATTCTTCAATATTCTTTTCCCATATAAGCCATTACAGGGTCTCAAGTAGGGCTCCCTATGCTATACAGTAGGTCCTAATTAGTTACCTATTTCATATACACTAGTGTGTACAAGTCACTCCCAACTTCCCAATTTATTCACTGCGTCCCCTTATCCCCTGGTAACCATGATTTTGTTTTCTACATCTGTGGCTCTATTTCTGTTTTATAAGTAAGTTCTTTTTTATGATTCCACATATAAGTGATATTACACGATATCAAGGCTAATCTTTACACATGCGTGCTAGGTCACTTCAGTCGTGTCTGACTCTGTGTGATTCTATGGACTGTGTAGCCCACCAGGCTTCTCTGTCCATGGGATTCTCCAGGCAAGAATATTGGAGTGGGTTGCCACGCCCTCCTCCAGATCTTCCCAACCCAGGGATCAAACCTACGTCTCTTATGTCTCCTGCATTGGCAGGCAGGTTCCTTACCACTAGTGCCACTTAGGAATAATCTTTACACATATCCATGAATAAATACTGAAAAGCAGAATTATGGGTTCAAAGGGTATAAATCTATCTAAAGCTTTTGATACATTGTTCTCCAGCTTTCAAAGCAATCTGAAATGCTTGATACATTTATGTTGCTACAGCAATTCTTACTGAATGAAATGTCATTACCATGGGCAGTCACGGGACTAGGAGAGGGAGCAAATACAGAGAAGACAGGGGCCTTGACATGAGCAAACTGGAAGCATCCCCAACAGGGATGGGAGGGCTTGGCCTTCAGGAGGGAAGCAAACTGGGGCCAAACTCAGCTCCCCATCCTCCTCTCTGGAAGTGACCAGCACAGTGAACACATCTTGTCTCTATTTAGACATTTCCCAGGACTTGAAGCTACCTGGTGGCTACTCTCTACTTACCTGTTATCTGGCTGTTTCCCATAAGTGGCGTAATTCAGTTTAAAACGCTTTGCCTGAAAATTTAAAAAGAAACAAACTAAAACAGAGAAAGGTGTTTCAAGAATCAACAATTTTTGGAAAAAAACTGAAATAAATTACCTTGGCCAAAACATCTCCCCCTCTCTAAGCCTCAGCCTTTTCTCTTGTTTAAAAGGAGGGGGATGCACGGATGACCGCTAAGGGCACTGCCAGCTCCATGGTTCTATGAGCCCAGGTGTGCCAGCGTGGTGCAGCTGTAAGCTAAGTAACTGTGGGAAGAGCAGAATGCAACTCTCTTGAAACGTGTCCTCACAGCTGCCAGCCTGTTCTACTTTGTCAATCAAGCAAGAGGTCTAGAGGTTCAAGTCTTCTGTGAAGGGAGGCAGCAGTGCAGAGCGGAAAGGGCACGGGTTTTAGAGGCAACCAATCTTCGGTCTGCATCCTGGCTCTGCCACTTACTATCTGTGTTGCCTTGGGCAAGTTATTCCATCTCCCTGAGCTTCAGTTTCCTGGTCTGTCAAAGATAACAATGTCTACTGTTTAGGGTTGTTATAGGATTAAATAAAATATATGGTAGGGATTCAACAAATGACAGTTATCCATGGTAACAAAAATGGCAACATTATCATTATCTAAGTGTGCTTACAGGTGTGGCTCCTGGAAGGGGCTTCCCGTTGATTTTATGCAAACACTTCTCAGCTGTGGCCAAATCTGCGAATTCTACAAAGCAGTAGCCAGCCGGGATCCTGGAGAGAAAACAGAAAAAGGGAATGGTTAAAGATCTGATACCCAGGACTTTGACAGTGATTGTGTGGCTAAGACTCTGAGCTCCCAATGCAGGGGACCTGGGTTCCATCCCTGGTCAGAGAGCTAGATCCTATATGCCACAACTAAGTATTTGTATGCAGCAACTGAAACCAGGTACAGCCAAATAAATAAATATTTTTAAAAAAGGAGGGGTATGGGAAAGTTCAAGAGGGAGGAGAGATAGGATATATGTTTAATTATGGTTGATTCAAGTTGTTGTACGGCAGAAACCAACACAACACTGTAAAGCAATTTTCCTCCTATTAAAAAATTAGAAAAAAGAGTAATTCAAGCTTTCACACACAGACAGACACACACGCACACACAAGATGTGATACCTAGATGAGAGACTGAGTCTGAGCTGGAGGGCAGGAAAAAATGTTTTTCTCATGACAGCCCATATTATTTTTGTTCCATGCTATACTCCAGTTCAGAATTTATAGACCTGAGTATAAGTACTGCCAATCCAGGCCAGTACCAGACTCATTTAGTAAGTCATTTATTCATGTACTGTATCGCCTATGAAGAACTCTTGCCAAAGAGGTTTCCTGGGACTTCCCTGGTGGTCCAGGGGCTAAGACTCCAAGCTCCCAAGCAGGGGGCGTGGGTTCCATCCCTAGTCAGGGAACTAGATCCCACCTGCCGCAACTAAGAGTTCGAATGCCACAACTAAAGATCCTGCACAATTGAAGACTGAAGATCTCGTGTGCCCTAACTAAGTCCTGGCACAGCCGAAAAAAAATATTCCTATGCAACCCAAGCAAACTTTCAGATCTAATGTCCAGCTTACAGGAAATCTTAGGAACAGAACAAATAAAACACTATGACAAGGAAACAAATAAATCAAGAATGTAGGACCAGAATCCAGAATGTAGAACCTAATGTAAGACAATCTTACCTCTTCAAAAAGTCGTCATTCTGAGAAAAGAAAGAAGTGGGCATTTCTACATTAAAAAGAGACAAATGCAATACAGGATCTGATCTCTGACTGGATCCTAATTCATTAAAAAACAATACTCAAATATTTAGAATGTCATAATCCCTATAATTTACTTCCATCTGGTTCAGCAAAAAGAAAACATCAATCTACTTAAATCTCTACAGACACTTGGATAAGGAGAATATAGCAACATATTAACAATTTTTGAAATTAGGTGGTGGTTACATGAGCGTACATTGTACTCTTTGTAAATTTAAATTTTTCGTAATTTATAGTTTTTTTGATAAACTACCACCAGCCAGGCAGATAGAGTTGAAGAACATGGCACCTGACCTTAAGAAACTTAAAATCTAGTTGGACAAAGTAAATCCACGGACCAGACCTAATTGTGGGGATATGTGTGAGATTCTTGGTGGTCTACTTTTAAAGCATTACTAAGGGACAGAAGGGACTTTATTTTTCTGGGCTCCAAAAATCACTGCAAATGGTGACTGTAGCCATGAAAGTAAAAGACGCTTACTCCTTGGAAGGAAAGTTACGACCAACCTAGACAGCATATTAAAAAGCACAGACATTAATTTGTCAACAAAGGTCCATCTAGTCAAGGCTATGGTTTTTCCAGTAGTCATGTATGGACGTGAAAGTTAGACTATAAAGAAAGCTGAGTGCCGAAAAATTGATGCTTTTGAACTGTGGTGTTAGACAAGACTTTGGAGAGTCCCTTGAACTTCAAGGAGATGCAACCAGTCCATCCTAAAGGAGATTGGTCCTGGGTGTTCATTGGAAGCACTGATGTTGAAGCTGAAACTCCAATACTCTGGCCACCTGATGCAGAGAGCTGACTCATTTGAAAAGATCCTGATGCTGGGAAAGATTGAGGGCAGGAGGAGAAGGGGATGACAGAGGATGAGATGGCTGGATGGCATCACAGACTCAATGGACATGGGTTTGGGTCAACTCCGAGAGTTGGTGATGGACAGGGAGGCCTGGCATGCTGCGGTTCATGGGGTCGCAAAGAGTCAGACACGACTGAGAGACTGAACTGAAATGAAGGGACATAAGTAGGTAGATGTGGCTAGATCCTCTGATATTCCTTCCTTCTAAGAGATTTATACTGAAAACAGTTTTCCTTAACAGCATTCTTAAATCTATCACCAGTGAAAGAAATCAGACTTTTCTGGAACTATGATACTCAATTCAAATAACCTTATGGACACCAAGCCAAAAGGTATGGGCAAGGGAAGTACCAGAGCCCAGGGATCTAAGAACACAGTCTATGAGCTCCATAAATGTTACTGCTTAGAAGAACGGTGGGGCAAATCTGTGTTTTCTGTCTTGTGTGTGCTAGAATTTAAGCCAATGTAAAGACCACCACCAGTAAGAGCTGACTGTTACTGAGCAGTCACTACAGGCCAAGCACTGTGCTCGCCAATTCACATGCACCACCTCATCTAATTCTCACAGAAAAACTCCATGAGGGAAGCAAACTACTGCTCCCATTTAGATACGGAGACTGAGACTCAGGATTATACAAGATGCCTTAAACTACACAGCTGGTATTTGCCAACGGCTGGACTTGAGTTCAGGATAATCTGACTATATTCCTTCCCCAGCAGTTTATTATGAAAAATTCCGAACATAATAATTAAAAGAGCTGCCACAGCAAACACCTTTATATATATATATATATACACACACACACCCCTACCACTTTTAAAAAAATATTTACTTAAAAAAAAAAATTTACTTTACCAAGTGATAATCCATCCATCCACATCCTTACCCATTTATCATCCTTTTCTGTTTTTGTTGATTTTTTTTAAATAATGAAAGTATAACATTTACAGGAGATGGAAAATACAGGTATCATCCTTATTTTCTGATACATTTCAAAGTAAGTTGCAGATATTGGTACATTTTTCTCAATTATTTTAACATGCTTATTATTAACTAGAGTTCAATTACTGTGTACAGTTTTTTCCTTTTAAGTTACACGCAATGAAATGCACAAATTCTGCTAGATGCTGAGTTATTTCCACCACAGATTAATTTTGTGTATTTTAGAACTGACTCAGTGGAAAGATCTTGATGCTGGCAAAGAATAAAGGCAAAAGGAAAAGAGGGTGGCACAGGATAAGATGGCTAGATAGCATCACCAACTCAAACAACATGAACTTAACCAAATTCTGGAAATTGTATGCCATATACTGTATACGTATACCATACATATACATAAACTGTATGTGTATGTATACCAGTCATATACTATATGACTATACAAGTATTCATATATTTACCTATTCAGATACCTGGACTGCAGTTTGGGGCCAACATGCTATGGGGCTTCCCAGGTGGCACAGTGGTAAAGAATCCACCTGCCAATGCAGGAGATGCAAGAGATGCAGGTTCAATCCTGGGCCCGGAAGATCCCCTCAAGTAGGAAATGGCAACCCACTCCTGTATTCTTGTCGGGAAAATACCGTAGGCTGAGAAGCCACCAAGAGCTGGACACAACTGAGGGACTGAGCTCGTAGGCATGCACGCGCACGCACACACCACACAAGATGTGCTATACGTATTCAAGTCCTTTTCATGGTAGTTACACACTTTCATTTCTCTTGAGTAAATACCTAGGACTAGACTTGCTAAGGAAAAGGCAGTGGCACCCCACTCCAGTACTCTTGCCTGGAAAATCCCATGGATGGAGGAGCCTGGTGGGTTGCAGTCCA
Source organism: Ovis aries (assembly GCF_016772045.2). Classification (NCBI taxonomy): domain Eukaryota; kingdom Metazoa; phylum Chordata; class Mammalia; order Artiodactyla; family Bovidae; genus Ovis; species Ovis aries. The sequence continues at coordinate 238,616,094 of NC_056055.1, forward strand.
TAGGGTCGCTAAGAGTCGGACACGACTGAGTGACTTCCCTTTCACTTTTCATTTTCATGCATTGGAGAAAGGAAATGGCAACCCACTCCAGTGTTCTTGCCTGGAGAATCCCAGGGATGGGGGAGCCTGGTGGGCTGCAGTCTATGGGGTCGCACAGAGTCGGACACGACTGAAGGGACTTAGCAGCAGCAGCAGCAGCAGCAGAGTTGCTAAGGCAGATGTATTGAAGATGTATGGACTTTCCTGGTGGTCCAGTGGTTAAGAATCCACCTACCGATGCAGGGGACACGGGTTCCATCCCTGTTCAGGGAAGATCCCACGTGCCTCAGAGCAATTAAGCCCATGTGCCACAACTACTGAAACCCACTTGAGCAGAGCCCCTGCTCTGCAACGAGAAGCCACTGCAATGAGAAGCCTGCGCGCTAGAGAGCAGCCCCCACCCACAGCAACTAGAGAAAGCCCGTGCTCAGCAACAAAGACCCAGCGCAGCCAAATATCAAGGTTTTTTTTTTTTTTTTGAAAGGAAAAAAATTAAAAAGATACTGCCAGATACTTGTCCCCAGTGGTTGTAACATTTTCTAGTCCCACCAGTGATGGAAGAGATGTGGTTACTCCACATGCAACTGTATTCTTTTTCTTCTTTGCTGAATTAAAAAAATTGTTGTTAAGGATTACATTACATGGAAAAGGTTATGGCAACTCACTCTAGTATTCTTCCCTGGAGAATCCCACAGACAGAGGAGACTGGTGGGCTAGTCCATGGGATTGTAGAGTCAGGCACGGCTGAGCACACACAGTTACATAAAATGTTATCATTTTAACCATTTTTTAACTGTACAGTTCTGTGGTATTAAGTATTTTGCAACCAATCACTACATTCTTAAGCACTATGCTTTACTGTGCATTACTTTTTCTTGGGTCTTACTCTTTCCCTGTATTTTGTTCCTTGTTTTAAATTCACATTTATTTATCTTACAGTATTCTCATAAAGCACTTCAAAGTCTTTGTCATATGAGGCAGAGTGCACATGTAATATGTATGTCGGTGCCACCATAAAAAACAGCTAGGGTTTAGTAATCAGTGGTGGCTATTTCTTGTTTAGTCGCTAAGTCATGTCCTACTCTTTTGTGACCCCATGGATTATAGCTCCCCAGGCTCTTTTGTTCATGGGATTTCCCAGGCATATGGGAGTTGGTTGCCATTTCCTATTCCAGGGGATATTCCTGACCCGGGGATTGAAGCCAAGTCTCCTGCATTGGCAGGAAGATTCTTTACCACCCAGTCATCAGGGAAGCCCAATGGCAGGAAAGGATGATTCCAATTCTTAATAAAGATTAAAATGTGAGAACCTATGTCAGTGTTTTGGAAAGTATTACAGAATGTATTTTCATGCCAGTAGCTGATTTATCAGGGTTTTCTGTCTATAAGAAAGTACCTGTTTACCAAACAGCCAAAGACTAGGCCGCACTTCATATCTCCCATCATTTTTCAACTGACTGATGCTTTAGCAAGCTGCTTTAGTACTCCGCACAGAGTAGATACTCACTAAACACTGTCTTTTTTTTTTTCTCTATGTGAAAGTATTCTTCACATTTTGTTTTGTGTAAGTATTTACTGTCTCATTCCTCTATTAGAATGTAGTAAAATCCATGAGAAGAGGGACTATTTCTGGGTTATTTCAGCCATGTGTCCAGGAAATCTAGAACAGTAGCACATAGGTAGTGTTTCACATGAGAGTTAAGGGTACTCATGAACTTGGAGAACACAGCTGAATTAGAGTCCTGGCTTCTCATTTAAAAGCTGTGTATATTTAAGACAGCTATTAAGCTTCTTTAATAACAATACTTAGCTCAGAGGTTTTTGTGATTTTAAAGTGCTTATTACCTAGCAGATCATAATCTATTTATATTTACCAAGCATATACCATATGCCAGACATTGTGGTAAACCTTGACCATGAATTAATGGCACTTAATCCTCACCAGGGCTCTATGAGGTAGGTGCTTTCATTATGCCTATTTTTACAGACAAGAGGGAGAGATTAAGTCAATTGCTCAAAGTCACACAGAGCACACAAGAGCTTTCAAACCCAGACTGGCTCAAGTCATCTGTACACCACCAAATGTTAACATCATTATGGCAACTATTACTAGGGGTCAAAGCCCTGACCCTCCACGATGTTAACCTTCTCTTGAATGACACACGCAGCGCGATCTATAAAGCAGAACGAGGACTAAAGTAAGAGGACAAACCCAGTGAGGCGGTTTCGGATAATTTTGACGCTCATCACTGTCTCCCCCATGGTAGCAAAGGCTCTGGAGATGAAGTTCTCATCCATGTAGGGCTCCAGCTGCGTAAACACAAGAGCAGAGCGGGTCGGGCCACATCCAGACTCCTCGTTTTCCGGATCCGGAGCCCCTCCGCCCTCAGCCCGGGGTGGGCTGCACGCTGCTGGCGGGCGGGAGTGGGGTTGGGGGTGTGGGGGAAGAGGTTTCCATGCGCAGAATGACCTGAACCCCCGCGTTCCCCGTCCCTCGCCTTCTTTAAATGTGCTCCTTTGTCGAAGCCGCCCCCCTGGGATGGAGGAATCCATCCCTCCAGTCCCAGAACCAGGGGCGCTCTTCAACCCTTAGGATTCCTCCCATTCTATCCGCCCCCAAACCCTCTTTTCCCCTCCGCGAACCCAGGCGGGGCCCCCAAGACCCCTCCCCCTCCGAGTCAGCCCCCTTCACCAACACGCTGGGACTCACTTGGGCGTCACCTAAGAGAACTGCCCCTCTCCAAGCACTTTGAGGACCCGTCCCCTCAGTCTTGGCCCCCCGGCACCTAAATACCTGGGACTCGCGCCAGCGTCGCCTAAAAGAACTCCCCTCCCCATTCACGTCCACCCTGTTGGAGATTCGAGGGCCCTCCCCACTCGGCCCCTTTCTTCCTCGCGACGCTAACATTCCTGCGCCACAGACCCGGGAAGCCGCCCTCACTCACGTCGCCCATCCACAGGCTGGCCGCCATGCCCGCGGCCCCGCAGGGACTCTGTGGGCCCCCGGAGCTGGCGCGGACGCGGGAGCCGCGGAACCGGGAGCCGCGGAACCGGGACCTCCACGGAGCATGCGCCTCAACCGCCTTCTGCGCATGCTCCGCAGCTCGGCGCACCGGACCGCGCCCGCGTGCCGCTCCGGGTCTTTCCGGCTCCCGGCGGGCAGGTCCCAAGACTGGAGCCCGCGGGAGGGGGCGGGGCAGACCCTGCCCTGCGCTGGGCTGTGGGTGGAGCTGGTGCCTAGCTTTCTCGGGTTTCTATTTAAACTCACACGTACAGATAAAATTACAGAATTTTACGCTCCTTGTGAAAAAAAAAAAGCAAATATAAAAACTTTTTTTTTTCCCTTCAAGTAAAAGATCTCCTTTGGGAGTCTGGGCGATTCAGTTCCACTCACTCAGGCAAATTACTGACTGGTCCGCTCCAGCTACCCCTTCACACTGCATTTCCCAGTTTGCAAGAGATTTCTGTTGACTGCTGCGCTGGGATTCTTCCATCATTCCCTGGGGAGCAGGGAGGGCAGAATTACAGCGAGTGTAAATTGGGGCAACTGTGTCATCTCAAACCAATCAGTCTCAAGTCTTGTCACTTTCTGGCGTCTCACTTCTACACTAATCCAAACCACCAGTTCTAACCTGTCCCCAAACAGTGACCTGCCACAGAAGGCTCTCAGCAAACACCATTTCTAGATAATCCTGACAATTTGACTTCTAATCTGAGTGTCCCAGGCCTTCACCTCAGTTTAATACCCATTTCCTAGAATGTGAAACTTCTATGAGAATTGTCATCTCCAGGTGTGAAAATCACTCCAAGTGCTTGAGGACCCATTTCTGAGGCTCCTTCTGGGCTGATGGGCCACTTCAGCCCTTCCTTGACAGTATACAAATCCCAAACTTGGGGTGTTTGGACCCAAAGACAAGCACTGGTGGATCCAGCCTTAGATCCAATCACAAGTTGCCAAATTTCCAGTTTTATTCTGTTCACTTCCACAGTAGTGTAGTGTTTAGGTGCTCTGACTATAGATTTGAACAAATAGAGCCCAAATCCCAGCCCTCCTCACTATTTTGGGAAACAGCAGCACTTGGTTCCCCTGCTGGCTCAGTGGTAAGGAATCCACTGGCCAGTGCAGGAGACACAGGTTCCATCTGTATATGCGGAAGATTCCCTGGAGAAGGAAATGGCAACCCTCTCCAGTGTTCTTGCCTGGGAAATAACCACGGAAGGAGGAACCTGGCGGGCTATAGTCCAAAGGGTCGAAGAGTCAAACTCGAGTTAGCAACTAACCACAACAACAAATAGCAGTGCTTACCTTGTGGCAACCCACTCCAGTACTCTTGCCTGGAAAATCCCACGGACTGAGGAGCCTGGTAGGCTATAGTCTATGGGGTCGCAAAGAGTCGGACCCGACTTGAGACTTCACTTCACTTCACCTTGTGCCATGTTTTGCTTGGGCAAGCAGTGTGGCATGTGGGATCTCAATTCCCAGACCAGGGATCAGACCCATGGCCCCTGCATTGGAATCGTCTTCACCACTGGCCCACCCGCGAAGTCCCAAACTGTGTTTGTTGTGAGGAGAAAATGACAAGTTGGAAAAACATTTGGCCTAATGCCTGGCTTCTAATAAGTCCTCCAACACGGCAGTTGGAGGCCTTTGAATTATAACTGATAAATAGTACTATCTGCCAAACCCTGTGCTTTTTGCTTACTATTTTTAAATTTCATTTTACATGTGGAAAATTTTTACATATTCATTTTTAATTTAGAATGTTAAGTTTTATCAGATAGGATTCCTTCTTTGCTGTTTCTAATCAAATTTCCACGAGAATGTTGGGGATATGTTAGACATCTTTGTTGGCAAAGTAATGTCTCTGCTTTTTAATATGCTGTCTAGGTTGGTCATAGCTTTTCTTCCAAGGAGCAAGTGTCTTTTAATTTCACCAACAAAGGTCCATATAGTTAAAACTCTGGTTTTTCCAGTAGTCATGTATGGATGAGTTGGACCATAAGGCTAAGTGCCGAAGAATCAATGCTTTTGAACTGTGGTGCTGGAGAAGACTCTTAAGAGTCCCTTGGACGGCAAGATCAAACCAGTCAGTCCTAAAGGAAATCAGTCCTGAATATTCATTGCAAGGACTGATGCACCTGATGCAAAGAACTGACTCATTGGAAAAGACCGTGATGCTAGGAAAGCTTGAAGGCAGAAGGGGACAGAGGATGAGATGGTTGGATGGCATCAAGGACTTGATGGACATGAATTTGAGCAAGCTCCAGGGGTTGGTAATAGACAGGGAAGCCTGGTGTGCTGCAGTCCATACGGTTGCAGTCAGACACAACTGAGCGACTGAACTGAGACAACGGAAAAAAAATTAATTTTATGTCAAATAGACAGCTGTCCCTTACCCTACCTATCCCTTATCCCAACCTTTTCCCTAAAATATGTGTATTTCTGAATAATGTACTTTCAAAGATGATTTGATTTTTGATTGTCCTGGGTCCTCAGTGCTGCGCCGGCTTTCCTCTAGTTGCGGAGTGGAGGCTACGCTCTAGTTGCAGCACACAGGCTTCTCCCTGTGGCAGCTTCTCTTGCTGTGGAGCACAGGCCCTACCTGGGGCACGAGGGCTTCAGTAGTTGGGGCCACTAGACTCTAGAGCACAGGCCTGATAGTTGTGGTGGGGGCTTAGTTGCTCTGCAATATGAGGGATCAAACCGGTGTCTCCTGCATTGGCAGGCAGGTTCTTTACCACTGAGCCACCAGGGAAGCCCTCAATAATATAATTTCTATTCATTTGTAGTTTCAGATATTTCAGGGACGTCCCCTCAGACATACACTTTTCTGTCTTCTGATTACAATTTGTTAAACCATTGAACAGCTACATTATTATGACTGTAAATAGTATTTACAGCTGAGCCATATGTGGTGATTATATTTGTTTTGGGGTAACCAATCCAGGTTGGAGGAGGATAGGGGAAAAGGTAAAACTTAAGAGTACTTGACATGTTTGAACGTAAAAAAGGAGATTCAAAAAAAAAAAAGAGAGATTGACACTTCCGATAGACTATGACATTGAATTATTGAACAATATTTATACCAAAAAAGTGAGCATGTGAAAAACAAGGCAATTATGAACCACGAGGAGTTTTGAAATGTGCAACAGTTGTAATAGCAAAGGCTTGTGGGGCCTTTACTTTGTGCCTGATACTTTTCTAATATACATAAAGCACCTACAGAGAGCTTTATAACTGTTACATACAATACATATCAGGGCTTCCCTGATAGCTCAGTTGATAAAGCATCCACCTGCAATGCAGGATACCCCAGCTCAATTCCTGGGTTGGGAAGATCTGATGCAGAAGGGATAGGCTACCCACTCCAGTATTCTTGGGCTTCCCTTGTGGCTCAGCTGATAAAGAATCCACCTGCAATGTGGGAAAACTGGGTTTGATCCCTGGGTTGGGAAGATCCCCTGGAGAAGGGAAAGGCTACCCACTCCAGTATTCTGGCCTGGAGAATCCCATAGACTGTATTGCCTGTGGGGTTGCAAAGAGTCGGAGACTGAGTGACTTCCACTACAATACAAGGAAAAGAAAGGCAGCTAGATCTCCAATTAGTCTCTTGAACTCCCAGGGACATTTTCCTGAGGGACAGCAATTCCAACTTCACAAGGCTGATGTGAGGATGAAATGAGCTCTTATTGTATGCAACGTGCTCAGTACAGTGCCTGGCCCATTTAAGTCTCAACCCACAAGAGTTGTTTTTAAGGAGAGAGTACTTTCAATCTGCTGTATGTCAAAAGGGAAAGCTTCAATAAATCTAATGGACTTTTCTGGGGGGCAGGGGAGGGAAGAGCAGACACACTCTGCCTCTTTACAATGAAAATATTAAAGTCGAAAGTTGTGATTTTTTCCCTTCTAAGAAGTCAATTTCTAATCAGGATAGGACCTGCATTGAAACTAAAAGTTTGAGGAAAAAACAATCACAGAAAACATTTTAAGTTATTTCATATCATATTCATTTTTCCAAGAATAGCTGACATCAAGAATCCTCCTGGTATTAATAAAACTTCCCTGCTGTACATATATAGATTTCCTATATTAGCATTGTCCACTGTGACTTTCTGCAATTATAGAAATGTTCTATAAATTTTGGTATTTGCATAGCCCCCAAACCATAGGCACTAGCTGCTTTTGACTACTGAGGACTTGCAATGTGGCTAGTAAAATTGAGGAAGTTCATTTTACACTTTTACAAATTTAAATTAAATCTAAATAGCCACAAGTAGCTACTGACCACCATACTGGACAGGTCAGCTTTATGTGATTTGGTTGCTCAAATGCCTGTGAAAATCTACATCATTATGCATAAGTTGTTACTGTGCAATTAATCATTTTTATTCAGTTACACTAGCTTTTGAAATGATACATCATTAAACTTAGTGTATTTCTAGAGATGTATTGTACTCAAAAATCTTGGTTTCAAATTAGGATATTAAAAAGATCCATTCCATGTCTCACATACTGTACAATATAATTTTGTAAAAATCCAGTGATTCTTGAAACATAAATATCTAACAAAAACCAATCGACTCATTTTGATTTGTCTAGAACAGACATTGTTCCATACAAAAAACAAAAACAAAACAACAAATAACAAAAAATGAACAGCTGGCACATACCAGGACTTCTTGACATCACTGAAGTCCTAGTCTTCCCCAGGTCTACAGGCATGGGGTCATTCTGCCCTTCCCAACACAGCAGGTGCTCCCTTAAAAAAGCAGGGAGTGTGTAGAAAATAAGTGGCCTGTTTTATAAAACTCTAAATTTATTCAAAGTATTAAAAGACTTCACTCTCCCCTCCAAAATACTTTACATTAAAAAAAAAAGAAAATCAAAACCCTTTCCTGTTTTTTCAGCCACTGTACAAGCTGCTGTTTCCCTTTCTGGGGACCAGACTCTACTCCTCCAACCCTCTTCCCCTCCCTCCTTTCACTCTCAATATTGCTGTTTGTTTATAAAGCCCTCCTTTCCCTTTCCCCGAAAGTCCTGCCCTGCAGGCACAGCTGCCTTTCCGGATTTCAGGCCCTTGGCTGCAGGTGAGGCAGGATGAATGGGGGAGACTACAGACAAGGCCTGAAGGACAGAATGCTTTGTGCTTCTGGGAGAAAGGCGGATTAGCTTTTTTCTTGATCAAGCGGAGGAGCCCTGTTTTTCTTCTTGCCCCATGGGCACCTGTTCAGGGCCAAATATTTGGCCTGGGGTTGCCCACGGCTGGGTAGCCCTGCCCCTTCTCCAGTTTCCCCCAGGCATAAGTCCATGACAGCTGGGTCTGACGACTGTACCATGTGTCCGCCTGTGGGTTGTGAAGGACGGGAAGAGTGGCACAGGACTAGAGCGGGGCTTGATGGAGCCCGACTTCTCAGCGTATATGGGCACCAAACACGCAGGGGAGGAAGTTTTGGTTTTGGAGAGGCAAAACCAGGGTCAGCCAGTACCATGGGAAGTAGGGATGAGGGGGAAGGTCTGACCATATGGCTGTGGGATGAGCAATGTTCCTTCTGATAAAAACCCCTCCCCTCTCTTCCATCTATCCCACCCTCATCCTGTAAGTCCCAGGATGATTCCAGAAAAGAAGGGGACACAAAAGGGAGAAGGGTTCTGTTCTGCTGATGAGGAAAAGGCAGGAGGTGACAGAGTACTCAGGGCTGGGAGAGGCCTGCTGGAACACGTAGTCATCACGGCTTCCCTGTTCCAAGAGGGAGGTTGTGGGGGCCAGGAACCAGGCCCTCAGAGGCTTCACCAGCTCTGTTCCTTGTCCTTGACTAGTAAGACTGTGTGCTGGCCCCCGCTGGACACAGTTAAGACCACACGGTTCTCCAGCTGTTTGCCTGTCATCTCCACGGGGCTCCAGGCGTCTTCGTCCTGTCCCGTGCCCAGTTGGTAGTTGGTGCCCATGCCCCAGGCAAAAACACGACCTACAGGGGAGAGAAACAAGGGAGATCCTGTCTCGAGGATCCCCAGCCCCAGCTTTCTGCAGGGTGAGAAGCCTGGCACATGGGGGTACCTTCTGGGGTTGGCCTGAGGCAGCCTGGCAATGTCCCAGCCTCCGGGGAGTTCAGAGAAGCTAGGAGGAGGCTAGGAGATGATAGACAAAAAAGAGCTTTGTCAACCAGAGACCGCAGCCCTTATGCATTGACAAAGACTTCTCCCTGCTCCCAGGCAGAGCTTTCAAGGCCTGACAATGACTGGTGGGTCATTCCCCAAACCCCTACATCACCTCCATTCCCTGAACCACCTGCCTTTGAGACTATTCTGGATGTTCTCCTTTTCTTACCATCAAGGACTAAACCTTCAAGGTGCAGTACACCCCACTTCCTCAGGAACTCTTTCCAGACAGTCCCGGATCAAGCACCTCTGCCAGCCTGCTTTCTCAAGGCCTCCAAGTCTGCTCCCTCAGGCTTTGGCGACCACTTGTCCACACCATCCTCTGCTGTGCCTGCCAGGACCCCAACTACTGAGCTTTCTTTCTCCTGATGATATTTTAAGTACAACTCCCTGGGAAGCCGGCAGTTACTAGTTTGTATAAAAAAGGGTCACCGAGGTATAAATGTAAAGGCATGCCTGTGTTAGGAGTCTGGAGACCAGGGTTTCAGTCCTTCTCCCTGTCCTTCCCTGTGTGTTCAGCTGTATCTGACTCTTCGTGACTCCATGGACTGTGACCGCCAGGCTCCTCTGTCCATGGGATTTTCCAGGCAAGAATACTGGAGTACATTGCCATTTCCTCCTCCAGGGGATCTTCCCAACCCAGGGATCAAACCCACGACTCCTGTATCTCCTGCACTGGCAGGTAGATTCTTTATCACTGGGCCACCTGGGAAGCCTTGCCTATCTGGGCCTCAGTAATTGATATATCCCCTTGGCTCAAACACATTAAAATAATTTTAATGATGTGTTTACCCACTTTATGTCATCGAAGCCAGAACTTCTAACAATCAGGACAAAAATAACGTCATCACAAATACTGCTCTCCACATCTCAGTTCCACAGAATGGTGGGCAACAGAACCTGCTAGGCACTCTGGTAAGAATCATGACCCCCAGACCCCAACTGGACTGACTGTGGGCAGTCCCACTCACCATCCTTGGTCACAGCATACCCTACGGAGGCACCACAAGCCACTGAGGAGACCGTGGGCAGCCTGGAAATCAGGGTGGGTACGCTCTTCTCCTCAGCACCTTCCCCAAGGCCCAGCCGCCCATACTCAGCCCGGCCCAGGCTGTATGCTTTTCCTGTGGGAGGAAGGAGAAAGACGAAGAATAGCAGGCCCCCACTGAACTCCCAGGTGCTGGCAGGTGGGGTGACCCTCATGGACCCACAGTTAGCCCAATCCATGGAGCAGGCCCAGGTTTCAAGCACTGTTGTTTACAGAGTAGGGCCAGGCCTGTGTCCAGGGAACACTCCACCCCCACCCCAGAGATAGGTCTAGACCCCCTACCTTCTGAATCCATGCAGACTGTGTGGTGCTGGCCCCCAGAGAAGCCTACCCAGGACTTGGTGGAGTTCTTGAAGGATGTTAGGTTCTGAGGTATAAAACAGGATTCTGTGCCTTGGGTTCCTGGGAGGGGCGGGGGGAAGGTCAGGATGGGGCTGTCAGGGGTGACACTGTCCAAGGAATTGCCTTCTTCATCCCTTCCCTCATCATATCCACTCATCACAACTACAGAAAGCCGCAGTGCAGCAACGAAGACTCAGCACAACCAAAAATAAATAAAGAAATATTCAAAACAACAACAACTGAGGCTCTGAGAGGTTAGGTGAGCCCCGTACAGAGGGGGCACAATGAATGAGTGGTGGAGGCAGGACTGCAACCCAAGTCGCTCTGGGCTACGCTGGATGATGGGCTTGGGGCTCACCAAGTTGATGGTAGTTGGAGAGGCCGAAGCCATATACATGGCCCTCGGAGGAGATGGCGAAGGTGAAGTAGGCACCGCAGAAGGCATCCTGGAATCTGACATGGCCCCGGCTTCCCCTGGATTTCAGCATCACACACTTGGGGACCAGGAGTCGTTCTGCAGGCAGAGAGAAGGTCAGGGCCAGCGGCACACACACGGCCTCTCCTCTCTGCCCCACTGTGTCTCCTTTACTGCTGAAGCCCTCACAGGGAGCCTACGCAGGGACTCTTTTCCGTAGAATACAGAAGAGGAGACTGAGGCAAACAGAGGCCAGGTGCCTCACTCAGACCCCCAAGCCACAGAGGCAGCATTTATACGGAACTTGCTGTGTGTCAGACAGCCTTCTATATGAACTCTGTTCACTTCACAACAACCCAGTGAGGCAGGTAGTTTAGAGATGAGGAAACTGTCTGGGGGCCCATGGCCAGGAAGGGGTAGAGCCAAGATTCAACTCTGAGGTAGTCTGGGGATTCCTTAACTATCACTGCAGGTCCACCCGATGCAAGCCTGAACACAAGAGAATCCCTTCTGCCTTTGACCTTCAGCAGGGGGTGGCTTGCCAACTTGTCCCACCACAGGAACCTAAGCTACCTACTGTCAGGGAAATTAAAATGGAGGTAGTCTTGTTCAGGCTTCAGAAGCAGGAGAGCAGGCCTCTGACTGACATCTGACCTTGCCTGGACCCTGCTTGGACTACATGCCTACTTGTGAACACACCAACTGTTACCAGTAAGTCAAGTGGCACTTAAGAAAGGGAGTGGGTCTTGGAATTTCTTAAGCCCCTGGAAGTCTAGCCAACGCCCTGAGGTCAGATGAAATCTTATGACACACAGGTGAAACCAACAGCATTTTGTTTGTGTGTGATGAGTGGTTTCTTTTGTTAACAAATCCTTTGAACCTAAACTGAAACTAAATCATCAAAACACCTACCAAGGGGCTTCCCTGGTGGCTCAGTGGTAAAGAATCTGCCTGCCAGTACAGGAAGCTTGGATTCAAAAGATCCCACAGGCTGTAAGCTCATGAGCCACAACTATTGAGCCTGTGGTCTAGAGCCTGGGAGCCACTGAGCCCATGAGCTATGACTACTGAAGCCTGTGTGCCCTAGACCCTGTGCTCTGCAACGAGAGAAGCCACTGTAATGAGAAGCTGGGTACCACGACTAGAGAGTGGCCCCCGCTTGCCACAAGTAGAGAAAAGCCCATGTGGCAATCAAGACCTAGCACAGACAAAAATAAATTAAAAACAAACAAACAAACACCTACCAAGGCCCTGACGGCCACCACGATTGGCAAATAATTCAGGTACGCGGCCCAGTTGGCCCTGCTCCCCGGAGCCCAAAGTATAGAGGTCGCCATCAACTGTCAGCATCACCAAGTGGTCGTTTCCTGAGGGTGAGAGGAAAGCAGGGGATGCAGGGCTTGTCTGTAAGGCCCAAGGCTGGGCCAGACCCAGAAAAAGGTCCTCCCAACTCCTGCCCAGAGTGAGAACCCAGACTCACCTGAGGCCACCTTCATGACGGGCATACTCAGCTGCACCTGCACGGGCACCATGCTCTTTTTCATGGGTTCCAAGAGCCCGATCACACCATTATTGTCCTGGAAGGGAGGGGCGGGTCAGTTTTCAGCCAGCTCTGCCTGTCTCATACCAGCCAGATCCAGCTTTGTAGGCACCCCCAGAGCTATGTGGTGAAGGGCACTGGTGCCAGGTGAGGATAGAGAGGTGGACAGGAGCCAGGCCACACAGTGAAATACTCATGAGTGAAATCATATGTGCTCTGTGATTTGCATTAAAATATAATAAAGGAGTTGGGGAATGGAAGGAAGTAAAAGTCGAACAAGTTTGGTCATAAGCTGATAATTGTTCAGGCAAGTAAATAAAAGTTCAAAATAGCATTCTGATTACTCTTACATGTTTGAAATTCTCCATCAAAAAGTGTTAAAAGAGCTCCAATGAGGAAATATCAGATTCCTTTATTTCTGACATTTCAAAATAAACTGAATAACAAAGTGCCAAAACAATTTTAATGCTGAATCTGCTATTTAAACCACACTCTCCAGTCTTGAAAATTCTGAGATATGCCTAGGAGAAGTGTGGAAGGAGACTGGGATGGGGAGGGGGGAGGTTAAAAGGGAGGAGATGGGTCAGCAGGCTTCTTGGCTCAGCCGAGACCAAAGGTATCCCTGAGCCACTCCTTTTCCATGACACACAAAATCATAACATCAGATTCACAGGGGCAGTCAGTAGTGTGCACAGGCCTGATGAAGAACCAGAAATCTGGGTCTGGGTCCAAGCTCTTCCCAGGGTCTCAATCTCTCCACAAGTACAACATGGGCATGGAGATGGGGCCCCACCAGCTGTACTTAATTCTGCTCACAGCTCCACAGCCATCCTCCAGACCCAGTCTTACCCGG